>NC_090440.1:1674452797-1675702797 GCF_031143425.1 Pleurodeles waltl
AAAACACCCAAACTACTTTTACATTGCTTTAGTATTGTAATGCAAGCCTGTGGCTATCTCCAAAGAGTTAGCTGTACATTAAATTCCATAGGTTACCCAATGAATTTAAATAATTGTTCAAAGATAAAAATCTGAAGAAAAAAAGAATAATGTGAGCTCTGCCCTCGATGCACTCTATTCCCTTACATATGAAGGAGTGATGCGTTAAATGGAAACTGATGTGTCACTACTACTTGCTCCTCAGTAGACTTAATATATGTCGGCAATGTCCTAACAGCTACACCTTAAGGTCAAGATACCTAGGTGTTGGGCGCAGCAAACTAAAGTGTGTTAAGTGGTTGTTGGAATAGAGAATGTTGTGCTAATCCTGTCTGGCCCAAAGGGAGACCTCAGTCTGGAGGTGGTTAACAGGAAAGACACACACACCTTTTTAAACAGCTTTTGAACAATTAGCTAAGATGGTGTGGTAAGAAACGTAATAGGATTACCAAGACTGGGAAGCTAGAAAAATGCCCAAAACAGAGAAGCTTTCTAACTTAACGTATGCCAGTACTAAAAAGAGTAAATAGGAACTCCAAAGAAGATAATGCCATCTTCAAACTGACTCTCTCCTCAAAGAATGCTTTGCTTCTCCACACAACTGCCCAAAAGACTACCATTGCCTTCCTTAGCTCCCTTTCAATGATAACATATGACTGCTGTCTTCTCTCTTTAGAACTGACCAAACCTTCTCGAACACATACAAAATACAGAAGAACAGGCACATAAGAATTGGACCATTCTAACCAAATATACATCAAGTTACCTCAGTCAACTGAGCTGAGTTCTGCCATTTAGGGTGCCTGGAGGGTACAACAGACTTTCAACCAATCCACTCATCACGGAATAGCATCACTGCAGTATGACCAGTGCTTTAAATGGGCCGGTACTGGCCGGTACTGCCCGGTACTGAGTACTGGCACTTTTTTATTTTGCGAGGGAGAGTATCTACAATACTCCAGAAAAACGTAATACTTTTCATTAGAGAGTACCCGTACTTCTCAGAAAGAAGCAGGTACTCTGGTACAGGGTACCTGCACTTCTGTTTTTCCATTTCAAGCACTGTGTATGACACATTATTACATACCACTAGCAGTTTATTGCAAGTGTCACTTGTATTCTACAGAAATTACTGACATTTCCTTTAACATTGCAGCTACAAGATCACTTCCTACAGGAAAAGCTATATAAGCATAATTTCTCTAGCTAATCAATGCTTTTTGCACATCCCTCGGACAGTAGAAAATAGCACTACACTAGGTCTCAGTCATTTAGCTATCAGAATGGTTTGGCTGCTCCCTCATCTACTAAATTCAAAAGAAATGTTCAGATGGAATTCATTACACAGAACAAAAAATAACGTAGCCTATGTTAGCTAAACAATGCTGCCTCCACGGTAAGAATCAACAAAGCATTGAAAGCTGTCATGCTAACAATCACAGTGGAGAAGATGACAAAACTATTAGGAAGACATACTCCTCCTGGGTATCCTACAGAGGAAAGAAGAGGTGAAGACCCGAGCACTCTCCCTGCACTTTCAGCTTCAGTTGCCTTACCAGGTTTTCATGTGTATGACACACAATATACCTGGACCGCTCCTGGAGAGGAAAGCACTTATTGTTGCAGGTCCCTGTCTCTAACCACTTCAGAGGAAATGTGCCAAGGAATCGACCATTGAAAACCATTCCTACCCACTAGACCTAAAAGCTGAGGACACATCAACCAAGAATAATTTTCCTGTGTGCCACTCCTTTTCTCTGAGAGCCATCCCCTTTCTTTGAGTGATCTCCCAATCAACTCCCAGATCAGCCATCATTTAACAAAGCAACCACTGCTCCATTTGAGAACCATACCTCAGGCTCTCCAAGTGCATCCACTGGACTCTATGCTTTCCAAAAAAGATGTACAGAGCTCGTGGTGTCACACTTGATTCGCAGTTCATTCAAGTAAAAAATACATAGCACTTAATCATCCCATCTAATTACAGGAGAGCTGGGAATGAACAAGGGTGAACAAACATAATACATGAAACAGTCTTAATAAGGTATACATGACCTAAATACCTGAAGGAAGCCTTTGAGTTCGCATAATTGAACTCAACCTATGTAAACTAACAGACCTCTGTTATAAAAATCACATTTTACCAAGAAATTGACGTTTAATGTTAAATTAAAAAATGTTTGGATGTCAGAATATCGAGGTAATTTAAAGAAATATCAATATAAAAATACTGAGTAAAAATGGTTTACTATTATTGTCATCAAAGTATTTATATATAGGCAAGTAGAGATTTAATATTCCTAAACTCAGCATCTATTTATCTGAAAGACCCACATAAAGATATATATGTTACCCAGTGATGGTCGCCACTTGGTGATTATAGTCAGGAACACATTTCCACTGTTTGACGAGTCTTCACAAAACTTTCCAAATAAAAGTCTCATACATCTCAGCTCCTTTCTCGAAAGTTTTGGGGTGATCTGTCAAGCAGGGAACAAGAAAAAGGGGAGGTCGCAAAATGCATATTCCCCATGCAATTTCCCATAGGAACTTTACACAATACTGCAGCCGAAACGGCTGAATGGAATTGCGCAAAATTTGGCAGAAAGTTAGCTTGTGATCCAGAAAATTGTGCTTTTTTATGATTTGGTGTAAATCCATTCAGCAGTAGTTTTTGAGAGATTAAGGCTCAAAATGTATGTATATTTAGGCCCATATTTATACTTTTTGACGCTAAACTGCGCTAACGCAGTTTAGCGTCAAAAAGTTTTGCGCCGGCTAACGCCATTCTGAAGCGCCATGCGGGCGCCGTATTTATTGAATGGCGTTAGCCGGCGCAAGCAGACCGGCGCTGCCTGGTGTGCGCGAGAAAAACCACGTACACCAGGCAGCGCCGGCGTAGGGGGAAAATGGCGCATGGGCGTCTTAAAATGGGGCAAGTCAGGTTACGTCGAAAAAATCGTCGTAACCCGACTTGCGCCATTTATTTTCGACGCCCATCCCCCATCAACATGACTCCTATCATTGTAAAGATAGGAGTCATGCCCCCTTGCCCAATGGCCATGCCCAGGGGACTTCTGTCCCCTGGGCATGGTCATTGGGCATAGTGGCATGTAGGGGGGCACAAATCAGGCCCCCCTATGCCAAAAAAAATTATTAAAAAAAAATAAAAAAATACTTACCTGAATGTCCCTGGGGTGGGTCCCTCCAGCCTTGGGTGTCCTCCTGGGGTGGGCAAGGGTGGCAGGGGGGGTCCCTGGGGGCAGGGGAGGGCACTCTGGGCTCATTTTGAGCCCACTTGTCCCTTAACGCCATGCCTGACCCAGGCGTTAAAAAGCGGCGCAAATGCGCCGTTTTTAGCCACGCCCACTCCCGGGCGTCTCTTTTGCCCGGGAGTATAAATACCACGTAAAGGCCTGGGAGTCATTTTTTAGACGGGAACGCCTCCCTTGCATATCATTAACGCAAGGAAGGGGTTCACGCTAAAAAATGACGCACATTCCGGGAACTTTGGCGCTATTCGCCTCTAACGCCATAGTATAAATATGGCGTTAGTTGGCGTTAGTTTAGCGTCGAATTTGCGTCGAAAAAAACGACGCAAATTCGGCGCAAACGGAGTATAAATACGGCCCTTAATGCCTCCATTCTACCACAAATTCACAGTGGTGGATCCGCAGAACCACAAGCTCATGTGTGTTAAGTGATTGGCTGGCTGCAATGTGAAGTATAATTTGTGGCTGCCATCCTAGGACTTGGGGTCTCAGTAGTTTGCAATAGAGGGCTGGCCGTCCATGAGGGGTAAGTGCTGGGGGGTGGGGGTTAGGCACCAACAATAAGTAGGGTGCAAGTGTAGGTCGCGGCCATGCGTAGCAGGTAAAAAGCTGCACATCAAACCTGCTGATATTTGCTGGGAAAAAATGCCCCAAAAGTACTGTGACATGCAGATTTTAGGACAGACAGACAGCCCCAAATTCACATGGTCCTCCATTTTAAGAGTTTAAGTCATATTAGGTGATAATTGTTGTGCCTGGTAAAATGCGAATCCCGGGATATCAGATTTTAAAATCACACTGAGAGCAGAGGCAATCGTAATTGAGGTTTATGTAAAATATGAATTATTATAAAAGAAATTAGATTGCAATGATCTATGATGACTGGACACCCCCAGATTTTGTTGGTGGCCTTTTTAAGTAGCAAGCATTTTCAGTTACTATCCCCCATAACCTCCCACCCTTTTTTGGAATTCCCTACCTGTAGAGATTCAGGCAATTCCTGCTTTTTGCAAATACTCCTGTTCATACTCACTTTTCTGTCCCTCGTTTTTTAACATATTCTACAAAACCCTGCTACCTTCCTGGGAACACAATCCGCCTTTGCCTCTGTTACTTTTATTCCTTTTTTACATTGTATTTTTATTTGAATACTATAATTTTACCCCTGCCCTGTTGAGCTCAGTTACAGGCTTTTACTTTTATGTGAACAGTTAACTATTCATTTTGCTCATTTATGCTGTACTCGAAAGTGACATCTGTGCAGCATAAAAAGTTTTAAACTGCTTCTTTTTAGACATTTTGAATAGAGATAACATGTTTGCTATCCATCACTATATACTGCAGTTTTAATGCATCTAAGAGGCTGATTACAATTGACCTGCAATTTAGATGTGGATATACGCACCTAAACATACAGTTATGATTTAACCTCCCTCCCGCGTAAACAGAAGAAGACATAAAATGTATGTTGCAGAAGGGTGCCATTATAGAAGTTCTCTTACAGTCTTACAGCACTGGGTTTTCATAAGTACACTCTTCCCTGAGGAAAGTTAATACAAGGGGGGGGGGTGATAAACCTAAGGGAGCGGAACAGATTCCTTTTGTACAGGCATTTCAAGATGGAAGGAAACCATCTCTTAAGGGATATGTTACTACAAAAGGATTGGTTGGTAAATTTGGACCTGAAAGATGCCTACTTTACTATTCCGATGGCCAGGGAATGTCAGTGTTACCTGGTGGGGTCGACTTCATCAATTCCCATGCCCCCCTTTGGTCTTTCTTTGGCACCATAGGGCTTTACCAAAGTGATGAGAGCTGTTGCTTCTTTTCTCTAATTGGATGATTTCCTTATTATGTCCCAATGCCCAACACAGGTTTTGAAGGATTTAGATATGGTTATGTCCCTTCTGGAGAGTTTGGGCTTTCTGATAAACAAGGAAAAATCTGTTCTCATTCCCTCCAGGTTTCTGGAGTTTTTAGGCTTCACAGTAGATACAGTGAATGTGATTCTGCTTTTGCCCTTAAAGAAGATTATCAAAATTCAGACAGAGATAAGTTAAGGTATGTGCTAAAATGGGAGTCTTTAACCCTAGAGGAACTAGCCAGACCATTTAGGCCCGTATTTATACTTTTTTTGCGCCGCAGTTGCGTCGTTTTTTGACACAAAAACGGCGCAAACTTGCAAAATGCCATTGTATTTTGTAGGTTTGCGCCGTTTTGCGTCAAAAAGCGGCGCAAATGCGGCGCTAAAAAAAGTATAAATACGGGCCTTAGTCTTTTATCCTCTTCCGTTCAGGCAATCTTTCCAGGCCCCTTACATTATTGTGCTTTGCACAGAACAAAAGTGAAGGCACAGCGGGAAGGATTGTTGTATGGAGACAAGCTATCTCTAGACCAGGAAGCCAAATTGGAGTTGAATTTGTGGTTGGAGAATTTAGACGCTTGGAATGGAGGACAATCTTTGGATGGCCAATCTGCCTAATTGCATAATTCATTTCACCCATCTTGCTATAGTTGCACTGGTAACTGCTTTAAATGGTTTCAAAAAGGAAATCAGAAGTTGATTAGTACCATTAGGATGAAACTCACTCATCCTGGATTCCTTCATGCAGTTCACAACACACAATGTTTTGCAAAATTCAAACTGTGGGTAAAATATTATGTCAGACATTGTTTTTGTTCTCCTAATAATCTCAAAAGTTACTCCAAAGGCATCATAAACTCTAATACTTACCTCCAAAGCCATAACATCTGAGACTCAATGACAGGAGACTAGGCAAAGTAAGAAAGCTAGCTTCACAGTAAACGTTTTTAGGTCAAAATATCTATTGCAGGCCAAAAGGAAAACATACTCAGAACTAAATTTACATCCCATAGGGTCTCATGCCTAGGTCTTGGAGGTACCCTCATCCATATACTTTTAAGTACTCTACAGACCATCATATTCTTTCCCATGCTTCTACCATTGACTAGATTGTGTCCTGCAGAAACTGCAGCCCTGTAGCAGTTTAACATCCTGTAGCAATGGCTCCTATCAAAATGTTGTACCAAACACATTCATTACCTCAGCTATAGTAGCCTCCATGGGATCCAAGCCCCCGTCCAAGCACCAACATAGGCACGTCTTCCATATTCCTATAGGGTGTTGCTGGAGCCCAGGACTCCTTGAGGAGTTCCTCAGCTGTTTCCGAAAGGCCTGACATCTCTGTAGATCTAATATTTTCCAAACAAGAAGGCTTAAAGTTTCTGACAGAACCAGGGGACGCTCCTCTCCATCTACGTCTCAGAATTAGAATGTCTACGGCAAGAAGAAAAAGGGAATGTTGCAAGCTAGCCCCAAGGTCATTGGAAACCACTTCGATGACACCCAATAGGGAGTTATTTTCTTGCTTCACCTTCTTTAGAACCCTCTGAATCATCGCAAATGGCGGGAATGTGTAAGCACTGGTCCTCTTCCATGTCTGAAGAAAGGGTCACTGCTAGAGTACCCGGGTCTGGCATCCAACTGTAGTACCTCTTGCAAAGAGATCTAAATCTAGTGGGACCCAAAACTGACACAGTTTCCTGGGTCACAAAAATATGGTCATCAAATCGTTGTTAGTAGGTGTTAGGGGAATATGTCAGAAATAACATTTGTGCAAGCACCAATAACAAATAAATAATATCTTCCCCAAATATGCCTCAAAACAGCAATGCAGGCAAGGCGGATGTATTGGTAACTGAATCAGGTGTGGAGGAATAGGGTCATGCAAGGCTTGGATGTGTCGGCAATCAGCTGAGACACTGTAACTGTCAAAACGTGCATGGTGGGTTACAGTATCTCCTGCAGCAATGTAGGGGCAATTAAAACAATTGGGTCATAGCCCAAACCAAAATGACCACAGCCTCATAATGAGACACCGCATTTGAACATCCCTTCTACAGAAGTTCAAAGTCTATTGAGAAGCTTCTGTGGGCAAGCAATTGAGCACTTAACAAACATGCAAAGTCCTGCAGCCCAGAAATGGGTTTGTGGTTCTCAACGGGGTGCCCAGCGGCAAGGCAAGACCTGCAGCCCCATGGCAGGGCAGCAACAGGGTTTGATGCCCTGCTTTCAAGGCAGCAGAAGTCGTCTCATGAAAAGGAATCAAAACACTGATGCGGTGTCTAGGGCAAGCTACAACACCGTGATAAGTTATGCGCAACAAACAGGTAAAACAAACAAATCAAAGAAAAACAATAGCTGAAGCATTTCCATAAATTGGAAACCAAAAAGCAAAGCACAAACTAATCAGAGCAACACTCAGTTGAATAATATGATACAAATAGCTGAATAGTATGATATAAATGTGTCAAATATAGACCAAACAATAACTGTCAAGGAGAGCAAAGTACTACTTATCTTGTTGAGGAACAGCATTAAATAGATAAAGCATGAAGGTACTTATCTGCAAGGAGCAGCATTTAAAAGAGGCAGACAGTTACATGCTTGGACATGTTATATGTAATGGATGTTCTGTTCTAGAATGTTTTCTTTATGATGTTAAAGGTCTTAGAAATATTGTGTTGAGTGGCATTAAAGGAATAACGCATAATGATAGCCTCTGCTCTTGTAATGAAATTACTGCATGGACCCTGGAATTATCAGAACATTTCTTCACTACACCAAGTCCTACTCTTCCTCATTCAAGTCCTTATCTGCCAAACCATATGTATGAGGTGTAATCAGGGCCTCTGGAATTATACAGCAGGAAAGGGCCAAATTATGCAGCAGGGTAGATTTAATTATTTGGCAAGAAAAGCACAGGGTGCAGAAAAATGTGGCACAGTTTGTGATCTTATTAGTTATTTAGTCATTTTTAGGGTCGAGCCTGCACTGGCATGCACTTGCGCATGCGTATCGCTTGCAAAAGGCTTTAGTAGTTAGAAAAGGGCTCGGAGCCCCGTCCATGTCACGTCAGTGTCTTTCATTGGTTCGTAGGCTTGCCTTTTAAAATCTACTTGCTTTCATTAGTGGAAGGCATGCATATGTCATGCCTTTTACGTTGGTTAGCCCACCTCGAGCGAAGCGACCTAGTACTGAAAGCATACGAGACTCGCTGTTTTCCGTCTGGTTTGTGGACTACTTTTTATCTTTTTTCGCAGCGCGATCTCGCTTAGCAGAAGTCGATCGCTTTGCATGACATCGACCCTGTTACATAGTTAATTGCACTTTTGCCGGTTACGTAGATAATTGCACTTTTGCTGATAGGTTTCACTATGACTGAACTGTAGCAGCGTGATCGCGCTCTTTTTTGGCATTTAATGTGCCAATAAAAGTCTGGTTGGGAGTTTACAACTGCTAATAGCTCTAACTCGGAGAAATGCGAGACCCGTTTCATTGCAAATGCTTGTTATTCTTGTTAATTCCTTCTGGACAAAGGTTTCACCCCACTAATACCGATTTAACGCCAATATACACCAATAAGCAAAAGATAGGTGCCCAGTCAGTATTTGTGAAGGGCCATCCACTGTCCTCAGCCGACGAACTTTAGACTGAATGTCAATCATAGAAATATCTGAAAGCAATCCCCTTCTAAAGGTAGCAAGATAAGGGTTGTGACCTTGGTGCCCCAAAACAAAATTGATAGAGAGTAGATTAGACACCCAAAATGAAGCAGCGGTGGTCAAGATAAATCTGTACTGTCCTGGCCACATCCATGGTGTGAAGAGCTTGTTCTTCATTTAAAAAATGGGAAAGAAAACAACATGCCAAAAAAAAGCCTCATAAAGATACAAATCTGAAGGGATCTTCCAGCCAAATCTAAACATTCAGAAGAAAAACAAAGAAAAGGAGTAAAACACATTATCGCTCATTTTCTCCTATGTAATAGTACTAAGAAAAGGACTTTGGCTGATAGGATCTTGAGGGGTGTGGTCTAGTGTTTCAGAAGAAGACTGTTGTAGAGCTTGAAGAGCAAGAGGAGGATCCCAAGAAGAACGAGGAGAATGAAATCAGGGATAGCCAAGCTCAAAGCATTTATGTAAGCAGAGAGCTAGGCCACTGGACTGACGCAAGGCAACACCTGGAAATATAAAATCTTTAAAAGCAGCCAACTGACATTGAAAGGAAAAGACTATAAGACCTAGGTGAAAACCATGACGTAGTTACCCTAGATGTTCCAGTAGACTACAGAGAAGTAGAAACATACCTTGTGAGGCACACTAGAGAGAAAAAGAACCACAATGATTAAGAGTGGGTGGCTATGGGACTGCTGGATAGAGAGCTCAATACATGGGGAGATCCCAATCTCCCATCCATCAGTAGCAAAAACTGTTAAGAAGATTGAGTCAAAATTGGTCATCAGAGAGGAGGGACACAAGGAAAAAGCCATTCTTGACTCTCAAATCGTTTGAAGGAGAGTAAACCAGGTTTCCACTCCCAAACCAGACCTACCACTGGAACCTGGGTCTTCTCACTCTGTACCCTAAGGAGAAAGTTCTCTAGGAGTGGAAAAGACAGGATGGAAACCAGAAGATTAGGAGGCCAGAGGGAGAATAATGCATCTATTCCTAAAGGTCCTTGTCTCAGGTCCTGAAGAAGTACTGGGGAAATCGAATATCTCTGTGAGTTGCAAAGAGATCAATCTTGAAAAGGCCCAGTCTATTACACATGTTTTTAAATAGTTCTATAGCCTGGTGGAACTCATTGGAAGAGAAAAATATCCAGCTCAGTGAATCTGCTGTCATATTATCTATGCCTGGAATGTTTGCTGGTTCTCAGAGAGATCAGATTTAATTATTCCCATGAGCAAATCTGATGAGCCACTGCATATAAAGCATGGGACTTCGCTCCCTCCGATTGATTACATGATTATATATTTTGTAGCCACCTGATTGTCTTTTTTATCAGAACCACTTGTTTCTCGATTTACAGAACAGCTTCAAGAATTGCTGACTGCTCTCTCCAGTTTGAACATCTGTTTGCTTTCACTGATTTCTAATGGCTTTGAACATTCTGTGTACTCAGAGTTGCATTTCAACCTATCATGCTGGCAACTGTTGCTACAACTATTGGAGGGGGAGGAGTCATATCTACTTCCCTGCATAGATTTCCCATGTTTAGTCGGCATTGAAGAGCTTTGTGAATATGGATTGGTGGTTGGGATTATGATTTCTGGGTCCCCAGAAGCTGTGCTGAAAAGATGACTAGTTAGACATTCCATTTGAAACCTTGCCAACAAGATCTGAAACATAAAGGTAGCCATGTCCCCATGAACGTTGAGTAGGCTGTGCTGATTTTCTCTTTAGAAGCTGCTATGAGACAGGATTGATGCTTCTGAATCCACAAGAAAACAAGAAAAACTTTTTGATAGAAGCGCTGAAAAGTCCTGCTATATATTAGAGCTTCTGGCTTTGATTAGATGATAAGGGGAAAATTTGCACTGTTTTTTGTGTGCCGTTTTGCTAGTTGCAAGGAGAATGTATGGACCATCGAGTCGTGTAGGTATGGCCAGACATGCATGCCCTCTCCAACACATTATTGCCACCAAAGAAGGCATGACCGTGGTAAATATTCCAGGGCTGAAAGGAAAAACTAGAAATGCCCTTATGTAGGAAAAAATCATCGGCACCTCTAATGTATGAATGAGTATGTGAAAATGTGTAACTAATATGTCTATTACATTTAGAACTCTGGAGAAAAAGCAAGGATGATGAGCGGGAAAGTGTCCATTCTGAAACTAGTTGAATGGGCCCACGAATCCAAGTTCATTTGATCCATTATGGGACCAAATTTCACTGATGGGTTTGGAGCTAGGACCGGGATTGAATAAGTGCCAGTACCCTGTTCAATGTGAGCAATAGATCAATGCTTCTTTGTCAATTAGTCACTATGCAGCCATCTGTAGTGCTTCCTTTTTAGAGGATTCTTGAGCCATTGAGTGATCTGGAAGGAAGGAATAAGTGGTTTAACAAATTATATTGAAATCCCATCTAGATGTTTATGAAGAAACAAAGATGGCATCCAACAGAAATTACTTCTTCTAGGGTCATCACACTTGATTAGTCATGAGCGCTGAGTGTTTGAAGAAGAGAGGTAATGACCCTGAGAAGTCCCAGAACCCCTATTATGAGGCTTTCCCATGAAAGAGTGAAAAGGAGCAGCCACATGTGGGGAGGGGGTGAGTTAATTAGGTGAAGGTCCTTGTCCTGGTGCAGAAAGAAGACCAGGATTAAAAGGTATTGCTAACTTCAGGCCTTCAGCTGCTTATGAGACCAATTCCTTCAGACGTGACCTAAAAAGATGTCGACTTAGAAAAGTAAGTATAAGGAGAAGATATTTCTGTGCCAGATCTCCCTTCCTAGCATGCATCCAAAAATTCCTGTTAGCTGCTTTCACAGAGACACACCCAGAGATGAAGCTTTCAAATTATCTGGAGCAATGCAACATGTGAATTACGGCTGTTTTCCTATACCAATTAAAGTTACATTATCAGATCTAGTTTACGGGGCAGAAATGAGGCCATGAAAGTCTTTCATTCGGGATTGAAAGCAGTAAGCTGCAATACAACCGGGCTCAAACGGCAAAAAGGAAGAAGCAAGCTCACACTTGAAGGCATGTTCCACCGGTTTATTTATGCAATTGATAAGAGTTTATTATAGAATGTTTTGCCAGCCAAGGTAGAAGAGAACCCACCTCTAACACCTCATGATCGTCCATATCTAAATATTGCATGGCATGTGAAATAGAAGTTTTTTTTTAGTTTTTTACATTCCTGTAGTACAGTTTTCTGAATGTCCTGATGGAGAGGAAGGCTGGGAAACAGGAGACAAAACAGGATTAGTTTGCAGTGTAACCCTCTTATGCTTCCTTCTCTGGGAGCAATTTAAAAAAAGTGAAAGTTACAGCTCTTAGCTGTCTAGTCATTATAAGGTGAAAGGACTGATAGATAAGGACAGGGACATGGAATAGAGGCAAGGAGGTAATGTTGTGCTGCTGTGTGGGAAGCAAGGGGGTGTGTGTTTAGGAAGTCGGGGATTATTGCTTGCTCCACCGTGCAGCGGGAGGAAGAGGGTGGATGGTGGGAAATGCTTTTGCCCGCAACCCCTGCCTCCTTTGAGCACCTTCCGTTTAGTGAATTGTGTTGGCGGCCTCTAGGAGAAAAGGCACTGGTCCAAAGGACCACTGCTTGTTTCCCATAATGTTTTTCCAAACAATAAACGTTTTCTTTAAAAAAGCAACACCAGCTCCTTCAAGGCTGCTTTACAAAATAAAATTGGTCTTTGGGAATGCAAACACATGATCGGTGATCCGCTGTTCCTTGCATGTGAATATTTGTGTGTTTGTAGCTCTTGAAAACACAGGGACTAACCATAAAAAGGGCAAGCTTTTGCAGTGCAACTTTTTATTAAATAGATCGCAACGCATAATTAAAGATTGATCGCAACACGAGAGGGGCTTACTTACAAACCCCCTTGTGTTGCCAGTGTGTCACCTTTTATATGGGAAAAAGTGACACATTGGTGGTGCAAGGGGCTTGTAAATAAGCCCAATAGCGGGAGATTTACAAACATTTTGAACTGTGTTAGTGACACAAAAGTGACGCTAACTAGCACAGAATGTTTTTTCCTAATTTACTTTTTCTCTGGAAAGTACCCTAAAAGTAACACAAAGCAGCAAGAGGCACTGCTTTGCGTTACTTAGTGCTGAGGGGGCATTATATGGGCCGAACATGGGCATTCCCGTGCAACCACCCAAGCCTTTTAGGGCAAACCCATATTTACAAACAATAGTAGACAGGATTTTGCGCCAAAAGTTAACACCATTTGAAAGCAGGCGTTAAAAGGAGAAATTTTTAATTTCTCCTTTCTTTTCCAACTTTGCATGCGGGCTGCACAGGAAACGTTTTAAAGTGTGTCTAAGCATAGTGTTTTCCACTGGAAGAATACCCTTCCAGTACAAAACCTATGCTTGACTCACACAAACACCCTTGCACTATGGTTCAAAGGTGTGTCCGCTGCACATGGCAGCTGAAATAAGCACCAGCGCTAGAGAGAGTGGAGGAGAGTGCCATAGCTTTGTAAATATGGTGCGCTCCTGCTCCCTTCCTGTCATGCAGTGCAGCATTTTTCATTGCTGCGCTGTGCTGGATGACAGTTTTTAAATCTTCCCCATAGTGTCTAATTTGCTACCACTTTTTGCGAACAGTCTTTAGTACATCAGATTCTAAGTGTAGTAAATAGTGCAGTAAAATACTTATAACTACTCCCCAGTTGAATTCTTCTAACTCGAAAGGGGGAAGACCAGAGTTGGCCTGGATGAGATTCAAACCAGTAATCTGTTATTTAAAGCGCCAAGAAATTGAATGATCTGCACTATTCAGCAACACAAGATATAAAACAAATCATTATCATAAGATTTCTCATTTTCATTGCTTGATGAGTTACATCTTCATATAGCTATATTAAATAAATGCATCTGTGGGTGATCTGTTTATTCCCTCTCATAATTGAAGCTGATGCAAATGAGATGTACAATGCTTCTAGCAACCTGAACCAGCAGCAAAATCATAACACTTTTCCAAGATCAAGATTATTGTTCTATCACAGATGACGTCTTTCTCATAAAGAGATTTCGTTGAATCTTCTGGAGATATTAGTAGTGTTAAAATATCCCAAAAACATAAATTTAATTGAGTTTATTGCTATTTAATGTCTGCATTGTTCTTACACGATTAGTCATGCTTTGAAGAAAGGGAAGAGTTTTAAGCGAGAAGCTGGAGCGGGAAAAGATTCAAATATTGAAGGACATTGTCACTCCAGCTCTTACTATGGACAGTCTTTATAATCCTTTGGTCATAAAGCCACACATCCATTTAAAACATCAAAATAAAATCAAACAAAACGTCGCCCCAATAATAAAGTCAGATGATGAAATAACATTACATTTTTATTGCTGTGCTACATAGCAAAAGACTGTGTAACAATTTAGCGTGGCAGCAAAAATGGCCATGGTTATGTTCTGGCTTGATTACAGGAATGAATTTGCAAATGCCTTACAGCCCATCTTCTGAACAGTTTTGTAGTTAAATACAGTAGCTATATCTGAGGTGCAATAGGACCCTCACAAATCTGAAACCCGGTGACACTGCACCTTCTGCACAAATGATAGCCAAACAGCTGCTTTGGAGACAGCTGGTTCAGAGAGATGATGAACTCCTGGTAGTAGAGGATCACACCTTTTCCCACTTCTTCTGACTGCAATCCTGCACTTTATTAATTGTGGGTGAAACAAATAAAACTGCAATCCTACTAATCAGCTCAAATGTATCACGGGCCATTCCTAACCACAGACTTCCGTGCAAGAGGAAGAAAATGATTCAAAAGGATCCGTATGCGTGTAGTTCCAAGCAATGTCGCACAATTTCCCCGTGCATGGATGTAAATTAACAATTTTACACTCAGAAACCTTCTAAAGACTGAATTATGTTCAGGTAAACCTACTCAAATAAATTGATAGGTTATATACTGTGCCAGTGCTTAGCAGGAGACTATACAATCACGGATAGATAGATAGATAGATAGATAGATAGATAGATAGATAGATAGATAGATAGATAGATAGATAGATAGATAGACAGACAGACAGACAGATAGATAGATAGATAGATAGATAGATAGATAGATAGATAGATAGATAGATAGATAGATAGATAGATAGATAGATAGATAGATAGATAGATAGATAGATCTGTACTTTAATGTGTGAGGATGCATCTAGTTCAATTTAACCTCACTTTTGATTGTGCCTTGTATTTGGTCCAATATTGAAATAGCATTCCAATCTTAAATCTTAAAGTAAACTACTAAATGTTTGTATTCTTAAAACAAGTGCTTTTGGTAGGCCCCAACCTCATTTTACATGTTTTTGTTCTCCAAAGATTATCCTGAAGTACCTTGAGCTGAAGCACCAACCACTAAGCTAAACATTTTATGATTCGGGTACCCAGGACATAGTCTTTAAATGAATAAAATGCTATCTGAAGGAAGCACCAAACTCCATTAAACTCCTCACCGTACACCACACCAGTAGGCACTCTTGAAGTTTAAGATAGCTCACAAGTCCAATAGCAGATATCTAACCCCCTCACCTTACCCTTCTGAAATTATTCAGTCTCACCTCCTAGAGTTACACTGGTGATATTAAGGCAATCTTAAAGCTAGAACAACCTTCTGAAGTCCGGGAGTGTGACTTTTGAATAATTGATAATACAGAACAACTTGAAAATTAAATTCACAAAAAATTAAATATCTATCCCTCTTAGACCTCTGACACAAGTTAAAGGCATTACATGTTTGATGCATGGTGGTTGGGAATAGTGGCACACTCACTGTTCTATCGTGCTAGTAGTAACATAGTCTGAACTACCATCCCAAGTTGCAGGTGCTCAAGGAGAAAGAAAGAACAACCTTCCTTTCTTAATTGAAAAGTTCCTCTTTACTACTCAACAACTCCAAGCACGCATGAATAAATCCACGTTAGGACCAACAGTAAGTCAGTGTAGCTTTATTTTCTTCTTAAGCAAGATATCATTGCTCATACAATGCCAATGTTGTGTAGCCATTTCAGCTACAGTTTTATACACGATATATTTCATTCTAGATTCGTTATATTATTTTAACAATAGCCACATTTGCGGTCTTGTTTTATTTTCTCTATCTAGCTGTTCTTCACCTAGGCCAGCACTACGTTCTAAAACAAGACATTTCTTTCATTCCGTGCTTTTCTCAAAGCTGCAGTAAGATAGGTTGCCAGCAAAAGTGGTACACTTTGGGCCTGATTCTAACTTTGGAGGACGGTGTTAAACCGTCCCAAAAGTGGCGGATATACCACCTACCGTATTACGAGTCCATTATATCCTATGGAACTCGTAATACGGTAGGTGGTATATCCGCCACTTTTGGGACGGTTTAACACCGTCCTCCAAAGTTAGAATCAGGCCCTTTGTCTCCAATGTTCACAGAAACATACACACTCTTACGTGGGGATCCTTTCTTGGAGCATCAGCTGTTGTATTATAAAAACACTACTTTGACCCATGTACGTTAGAGGGAGATTCCAGCCAGATGACCACAACTGTATGCTGATTGCTGAGTGCTTCACTGCAGCTGCTTATGTAGACTACAGGCCTCTTGCTCAGGTATGAGTGATGATGTCTTCCCAGGGGGAACCTGAAGGGCAGAATTAGAGCTTAACATGCTGTGCTCAAACATAGCCTAGGTAGGAGCTATTATTAATGATCTTAGGGACAATATGGTAGCGTTATTTTTATGTTTCACTCTTCTTGTCACAATTTTAATCCTGTCATGCTTCATTGTCCTAGTTATTGCAATACATGCTTTATTATCTAAGATGCAGTTACTTCAATAAAACCTCTGATTGTCCGTGCATATGCGAGAATAATGTAACTGAGAGAAACAGATGAGAGCTGAGTGACCACGATTTCCTTGAGGAGTCACTTGTGTCATGCGCCCGGTTGCCCAATCATCCCTGCTCTTGGGTAGAGATGAGGAACTGCTAGTTAGCCAGAAGAAAACTTGGATTAGGCCGATAGGTGTCACCTTGTGTGGGTTAAGACTCAGTCCCCCGCAATAAAAGTGATTCTGCTTCCTGAATCCAGTAGTCTCATTAGGATAATGGGAACCTATGTGACACCAACACGTGTTTCATCAATGCTACATGAGTTGTACTTGACTTCTTCAGGGCTATAATAAATCCAAAATCACACATCAGTTGGTGGAGGAGTCAATTGGTTCAAAAGAACGTCCCATCACCCAAGATGTAGTCATGCCATTTGTGCATCAAACCACACATGTGTCAATCATATGCTTACAGAGAAGAAGGGAAATCTCCTTACACTCTCTGGTTAGGTGTCAGACGAGAACCTTATACCCCAAGGAAATAGACCATGCTCCAGCACCCTAAGTGTATTATAGTTCCATGAATAAAATGGAAAATGCTTATAGCATAACTAGGTGTCACGTTTTACATACCTTTCACGTGTCTGTGCTGTAGTAGCAACTATTACCTACAATCCACAATTACAGTTTCTCCTTAGTGTGTAATCACAGTCACAAACATGAATATGTTAGAGATCAAAGAAGACAGAGTCAGGTCTTACCTCTTATTAATGGGCCACTGCTAAAGTTGAGGTAAGTAGGCATCCAAATTATAGTGGTTCCTGCGTAATTCTATAAAATCAAACAACACCATTAATGTGCTAGTAGTTGTGTTACATTCCTCAATATCTTAATCCACTGTATGACAGCTACAAATGGTAGGGACATCTAGCAACACCTTAATCAGATAATCTGAAATACTAGTACGAAATATCATCACCCATCTTACATATCCTCAAATCTTATATCATGTCATCTGGAGTTCCTACCAAACAAGTTTAGAACCACACACTGTTGTGTAAATTAGCTGCATGTCCAGTCATAGCATAATGCATCTCCTGCCCCCTCACAACCAATATAAGTATGCTCCTTGTCATTAGCATGCTGACCCAGTAAATAAAAGGATTTAGCCTCAGACTGCATAATTCACAGTAAATAATGTAAATCCATACCCTGATTGCACTGATGTGCATCATAACCATTCCTCTTGTGTAAAGGATTATACAATGTCCTGTAAGACTAATCACCTATCTTCTAGTCTGTAACACAAAACTTCAAAATTATCCAGAAGCCCACTACAATGCAATAAAAGGACCGTATACAGGCCATAATTCGAGTTTAGCTGGGAGAGTACTCGCATGGGTGTGTGGCGTCTGTATCTAGACGTCCAGCGTGGAACATGGGTGCCATCATGTACAAGGTGCACTACCACCCCATGCATCATTGTATCTCAAAAGTAACATAAAAACAGGTCTCCCGCCCTGCTAAGCCATGCCCCCATTTTGTAATGTGCACCAATCCATGACATACCTATTTCAAAATGGTCTGATACGATACATGACTTATATCTGGTATTTCACATGTCACGTACAACTTAAGTTATATGTTGTATCTAAGACATTCAAACTCCCTGGTAACCATGTGCTTGTCTGTGAGTTTTCTGAGTGCAAAGCCACTGTATATGCTGCTGTTGGTGTCTCCCTACCAGTGCAATAGCTAATTCGCATCCAGGTAAGTCAAATCGTGTCTCTATTCAGTCAAGTCATGTAATAATCAGGCAACAATAGTTCAACATCCCAGATATATAACGGGGTACCGGTATAGCTGTGTTTAACACATCATAGTATATAAGAATCACCTTTTCTGGGCTGTGATATATCGTCCCCAAGTATAGTAAGGGCACACCCAAAACACAGTGTCCATGTGACAAGAGTCAAATAGTAAAATAACACCCATGCTTAATAAATAAGAAAGTTAGCATCCAAAGCCCAACCATACAGTCACACCAAAGTAAGGGGCACAGGATAATGTTAGTAAGTGACATGAGGATTCCAAAGGAAATATATGAGAAAATGCTTATCAAAATCGTCTGTAAATTGCAAACATTCTAACAAACGAAGAAAATTACAAAAAGGGAGGACCCAATCCCAGTTGTATCGTACAAACATGATGGTCAGATGAGCATCAGCTTTATCATAATCAGTGTCAAGAAGAAAAAATCCTACGAGTTATCTGACTTCCACAGAATTATTATTACCATACATCCTTAAATTTCCCTAGACGTGATGACTAGGGTCAATATCTTGTCAATAGCACACAGTGTTATGTCCAATAAGTCATATAATAATTCGATCTTGTTACCCCTCGATGTACCTGAATAGTTCTAAAACCTATCTCTGCACAGCATCAAAGGAAGCATGCTTAGTACATTAATGATCCAATCACCCAAAAAGCAATGTGATTCAGGGTCTACATTCAGTCCCTCTTCTACTGCTCTGAGTTTCATGATCCATAAGGCATCCCATTAAAACATAATAAGCTGCTGATTGCCACCCCTATTATCCTGTTGCACCATGTCTATTCCATGATACGAGAATCCCTTATGCGAACCCTGTCTCAAGCATGAGCGAATATGTAAAGCAAAGGGATATCCCTCATACTCCTGTTTCACTGCCCTATAGTGTTCAGAAATTCTCTCTTTCAGTGGTCTAATCGTACTGCCTACATATATCTTATTCTATCTACAGATTAAAACATACACTACATATTGTGAAGTGCAATTCATATTCTCTCTCAGATAGTAAACAAGGGTGTTTTTACAATTGATTGCAGTCAATTCCCTGACAATCCTACACATGAAGCATTCGCCACATTTGAAGATGCCTTTGCCCGTCATTTGTAACCAGTTGCCTCGACATGTAACCCTCAGGTAACTTGGGCTGATAAGACTCTTTATAGTCTACCCCATGTGAAAGGCCATACTAGGGTGTTTGGTGATATGAGGTACAATTTTGTCATCCTCTTTTTGCAGCTGCTAGTGTTTATTGAATATTTTGCTAATATCCCTGGTATTTCTAACATACGTGGATATGAGTGGATATGAGTCTGATCTTGTCTGGAAATCCCTTGTTTTTCTTCTAATAATCTTTGAGTGCATCCTTCCTTTTCAGTAAGAGGGCCCTATTCAATGCTTCCTTAACAACACTACTATCATAACCCCTCTTGATGAATCTCCCTTCAATTTCTTTCCGGTTCTTCATGAAGTTCACATTCGAGCTACTTCTTCTCCTTGCTCCAACCATTTCCACATAAGGAATTGCTCTAATTGGTGTTTGGGGTGGGCACTATTCGCATGAAGAACAGCATTGCAAGAGGTCTCTTTCCGATACATATGGCTGTCAAGACTGGTACCACATACATATAATTCCAAATCCAGGAACTGTATTTTCTTTGTATCGTAGTGGATTGCAAAAGACATATTACAGATGTTGTTATTAGGATATTCTGTAAAAGCTAACAACTCATTCACAGTCCCATTCCAAACCATCAAAATATAATCAATGTAACGACCCCAATAATACATTTGTTGAACCCATTTGGCACCCTCTGGACCCCAGACCTGCTCCCCCTCAGCCCACTTCATAAAGAGGTTGGCATAAGAAGGAGTGAATCTGGAGCCCGTCACATTACTGCATGTTTAATGGTATTATTTATCTACAAAGAGAAAAACATTGTTATCAAGGACAAGCTGTGTCATTTCCAAAAGCTTCTCTGTGTGCGAGAGAAATTCCATCAGTCTTCTATTCAGAAAGTGAGTCAAAGCTACCATACCATATTCACCCTAGTGATTTTCCTCTTAGACTATGCAACTGGACTCTAAACCGAGAACCCAAAAGAACTAATTAGCACACTACCAAGAATCAAGAAGACAGGTAAGTCTTTAACTTAAACTGATGGTATCACATTCCCCCATGCTGTCAAAGCTCTTCGGTGGTTATCAGAAGCAGGAACAACATCCTTTAAAGTACTTTGCTTTTTACATCAGGACATCCACTGGAGGGACCCAACCTTGATACAGTCCAAAGTTAGGTTGCTCAACTAAAACAGAAACCTCATTGAGAATGGACCCAGGCGTAGTCATCCAACCTTTTTTTTTAAATCACACCTGGAGGAAGCTCCTTCTCATTATAGACATGCAAAGTCTGTTATATCTGATTGAAGAGAATAAAGGGCCATCAATATTAAGAAATTAAGACCTAACGTTTCCCAAATGTACAACCCAGTAGAGTTCACTTCAACGAACACTGTTCTTCCATTTGCAGTCTTCAGATATTTAATTTCTCACCTGTGAGTCTGAAAACACTTTGGGGTCTCGAAGAGAGGTAGATGATATAATATAAGGGATAGTGTTTTCCAGTGTACACTCACAAACCTATTTCTTCAACTAGGCGTGCCTTGCTTTTGACATAGGCGTGTCTCAATGTCCATGATCAATATTTACTCACAGAAATAAAAGCTTTGTGAGTTAGTCTAATAGTTAGGAAATGCTTAATTTTTGGTTCCATGGAATGAAAAAAATCGGGAAACGCAGCTCAAACACAATAGAGTTGACATGGCACAATTGAAAGGGAAAGAACAGAATTGCACAAAGTCATAATTATGTTTTCTACAGAGGTCACTCAAGAAAATCTCCAAAGGAGCAACAAGAGCAGTCGAGTAACCGCAATGCAAGGTGTGTTTAGGAGTTTACAAATAAAGTACAGGAAAGCAAATTCAAAATCGCAAAGCAAGCTAAGAAACGCAAAGGGAATATATTTACCAGACAACAAAGCACTGCAGTTCAAGAGCTAGGAGAACCAAGTGTTCCAGGCAAGAGTATATTAAAGCTGTGAATAGCGTGACAGGATGCGGAAGAGGATCTTCGTTTACAGCTACTCAAGCTGAAACAATAGACAAATAAAGCATTTGGCAAAAAAAACAAAAAACAAGGAGAACTACTAAATATTTGTCCATGTCCGGTCCCTTTTGAAAAGTGCAGCCCTTAAGTATATCAATTAATTTAAAGGAAGGGGGAAATTGAATTTAAAATTTGGCAAAAAAAACAAAAAACAAGGAGAACTACTAAATATTTTTCCATGTCCGGTCCCTTTTGAAAAGTGCAGCCCTTAAGTGCATCAATTAATTTAAAGGAAGGGGGAAATTGAATTGAAAATTTTGGTAACATATGCAAGTGTGCATTTTATGAGTTACAGTTTTCACCAAGGTGTACCCGGTACTGTAGGAATTGAAAGAAATGCCTCATTTAAAGCTAATTAGTTTGAGTTTCATGTGCATATCATTAAAGATTAATGGCTATTGGTTAAGGATGCACACACGCTTCAAGATTGCTAACTGTGATGAAGAAGAAACAGAGCCAGCACTCCCCTTGCACTTCTGCTGACCTTGTATTTCCGCAGTTTTATATAGCGCGAACTTGGCCAGAAGGAAGGCCTGGGCCACCAAAATGCCAGAGGTAGCAGAAGTGACATCACATTCCCTGTGACCTTAATGGCATTACAAGAAGTGACATCATATGGTCACTGCCCCTATTTTTTCCCCAGGAATTCATATAGTTTGACCCTAAAATCACACTCACACTCTCCTACACCCCATTACAATCATTCGTATTCATTCTCACTCACTTGCATTCGCTATTAATCACATCCAGTTCACTCATAATTACTGACACTCGGGCACTGGTTTACTAATGTTTTCCACCATGTTGACGCAAAGCAGTGCAAAGTGTTATGGTGAGATTTACTATCCAATGCAAATCCTGATTTGCGTTGGATAGTATCCCAAAGTAACGCAAAACTGAGCTCTGCAAGTGGGCGTTCCATGAGTGGTGAATGGACATTCCCATGCAACCACCCATGGGTTTTGGTGCAAATCCCTATCTAAAAACATTGCTAGAGAAGAATTTGCCCCAAAACCTTATGACTTCTCAAGGCAGGAATTATGAGGAAAATGTTTTTACTTCTGCCCGTTTTTCCACATTGCATGTGTGCTCCATTGTACAGCACACTGCAAAGTAAGTAAAACCTTAAAGCACAGTTCTTGCACTGAAAGGGACCCCTCCCAGTACAATGCACACATCCTTGAACTATGGCACACGCGCACGTGCACTGGCGCGTGGCTGCAAAAAGGCACTGGTGCACAGGGAGAGAAACAATGCAACATATCTTAGTACATATGGTGCACTGTCTCTCTCTCTCTCCCTTTGACACAAGGCATTGTAGCATCTTTTGTGCAACATTGCCTTTTGTCAAAGAAAAGTACATCTGGGCCACAATCTTAGGGCCAGATGTAGGAAGCCTTTTGCGCCTCGCAAACGGCGAAAAACGCAGTTTGCGAGGCGCAAAAAGCCTTCCGCGATGCAGAGTCACATTTTGCGAGTCGGTACCGACTCGCAAAATGGGATTCCGACTCGCAAATAGGAAGGGGTGTTCCCTTCCTATTTGCGACCGCATCGCGATGCTGATTTGCTTTGTGACCGCCAATGCGGTCACAAACCAACTCGCAGTTACCATCCACTTGAAGTGGATGGTAACACATTTGCAAAAGGTAAAGGGTCCCCATGGGACCCCTTCCCCTTTGTGAATGCCCCCAAAAATATTTTTTCAGAGCAGGCAGTGGTCCTATGGACCACTGCCTACTCTGAAAAAACCAAATCAAAAAGGTTTCAGAATTTTTTCGTTTTGCAGCTCGTTTTCCTTTAAGGAAAACGGGCTGCAAAAAGAAAAAAAAAACTGCTTTATTTAAAAGCAGTCACGGACATGGTGGTCTGCTGTCTCCAGCAGGCCACCATCCCCGTGAGGGTCTAGACTCGCTATGGGGTCGCAAACTGCCACCCACCTCATTAATATTCATGAGGTGGGTCTTTGCGACCCCATAGCGAGTCGCAGAAGGTGTCTGAGACACCTTTCTGCATTTCATATTGCGAGTTGCAATTTGCGAGTCGCTATGACTCGCAAATTGCAAGTCGCAATATGAAACCTACCTACATCTGGCCCTTAGTCACTGTCTGTTGCTGACTCTCACTCATACATACACACACCTATACATACAGACACATGCTCACACATATACACACACTCTCTCACATATACACACTCACCCACAAGCAAACACACCTTTAAAGAAAATGTGTACCTCTGCTGCCACCACATATGTACTCCATTTTTATTACACTAATAGTGAATAACAAAATATTTTTCTCTATTTCTATAAAGAAAAATGTCTGGACAAAGAAGTCCGCAGTTGCCCCTATGTTGTTGGCACTGAATTCGCCACCTCTCACCCCAGGGATCACAAAGGCAGTGCTGGGGTTCATATGGGGCAAGGTAGGGGTAGCAGCTGCGACCTCTGGCGACTCATAAATGATGTCCATGCCAAAGGTATTGCAACACTTTATATAAGCACCCGCTCCATTACACAAGGTCACATTCATTTTTTTTAGGCAGGAGGAGATTAGGCGATTTACCCAGAATAACAGGATGTTGAGCAGATGGCGAGAGCAGAACCTGGTTGCCCAGTTCCATAGTGTAGTCAAAAGCTCTAGCCTTTATACCACGCCCTTCCCCTGTCTTAAATGTAGAACGTCTGCAAATTAAACAAATTAAATATTTTGTGCACTTTTTCACCACCTTGTACTGTTGCAAAATAATTGCTTGAAGTAAATCAAAATTAAGCAATTTAGAGTTTTCCAAAAGTAATATTTGAAAAGCGTTTTTTTCATTCTCTTTAGTTGGAATTCTTTCTGCATAATGTATTAGTTTAAGGAATTTTGCTGACAAATTTGCTTGCCAAAAATAAAGCGGGCCCAATTCATTTGTACAAGAACTTTGTCTACAAATTACATAGCCAGGATATCTCACCTGCTTAAAGAAGTGTGTGAAAAATTAATGCAAATTCCATTCATTTCAATAATTTCGCCCACCAATTCGGTTCGATGGAAATTTAGCATTAAAAAACAAATCAGCAGGAAAACAGTTTTGCAGAAAACCGAGAAAGGTTTACAGTTTAATGGAATCATAAACGTCACACAATTCCATGGACAAAACAAAGTTCGGCACACCCCAGCTATTGACACAAAAAATGGAAGCAAAAACCTACCCATATATTATTCATTGCATTACTTTTATCACTGTTATCCCCATCACTGCATCTGTTGTAGGCATTTAGATAAACAATAGTCTATATTTTCATGTGCATAGAGTTACTGAATCAACTTATGCTACATATAATATTGATTCCATAATAATGATAGTTATACCTTTTTGCTTAAAATGCACTTCATCAATTAAGAATTAAAGCACTGAGTTAACAGGTGGAATCATTGCCCAAATCTGTGCCGGATTACAAACTACAGTGAGGTATTCCTCTTTGCATAATTACATTTGGGGCAGTGTTCCCATGCTTGATTTACGAGGTGTAGAATACCACACTCAATCGCAATAGTCAAGCCATGCAAGTTTGACAGCCTGAGCTACCCACTGCTGACCAGAGATAAGCAGAAATGGACGATCTTACGAAATTAAAGAAACAAGAATGGTGGAAAATGTTAGTGTGTAGTCAAAGAACTTCAGAATGATGATATCCTGCAGTGAGGTTGGGCAGACCCAGTTCTAGCAAACTTCATTTAAAGATTGCAAAGTCTGGAAGATGCTGACCAACAGTCCTAATTTCAGGTTTGTCCATGTCGATTTTTAATTAATACTTGTTCTTCAATTGAACTACCACAATTTAACAGTTATGAATACTTAGGTACCTAGATATCAAATCCAGATGAAAAATCACCTTGTCTTGTCTGTGTATGTCATGAAAGAGATCCTAAAAGAATGAATGAGTTGGGCAAGAGGGGGGAGTGTTTACAATAATGTCAACAGAGCTATGTCAAATATATTATTTGTAAAATGATATCATAACTCTTTACAATTAAATAGAACGTGATAAAATGTAAAACCCCAGTACAAGCTACAAAAATTACAACCATAACGTGTTTACTATGCAGTTTTGAATGTAAGTTGGTAAGTCATCACCATACCAAGAAACGATGCATCATCTCATCAATATGACAATCGGTGACAATATAACCTTACATAGCCAGAGCACAAATACACGTGTCCCTATGAGTTACATGATTTTCTCACACTCACTTAGGGGCTGACTGAAAGTTTGAAGTTATTGTACTCCAGATTTAGAGATGCCCACCACCCCAGTGTCACTGCAGTTCCTGTGAGTGTACTGAAAGGGACTCTTTCTTGAAGGACCTCCTTGTCGCCGGACCACATTGCCTACAAACCTCTTCCTCGGCTGGAGACGGGGACTATCAGGTCAGCCCAAGTAGTCACTTTAAAATCAGCTGGTTTTCCCACAGTGTGAGACGCTTTCCCGTCGGGCCTCAACAGGGGCTGGACAGCATTGCACACAAAGCTCTTTACCACCGGGAGTTACAGCCTATAAGGCCAGCACCGAGTGAGCACTTTACAAATCAGCTGGTGGTTCCTGCAGCATGGGATGCTTTCTCACAGAGCCTCATCGGGGTCGGACCCCATTGTCCACAAAGCTCTACAACACCTGGAGGTGGGGACTATCAGGCCAGCACAGAGAAGAAACTTTAAAATCAACTGTTGGCTCTCACAGTGTGGGACATGGATGGGACACACCCAGCACATGCACCCGGGCCAAGACTTAGCCAAGAAAAGGCCCGTCTATGCCAGTCATCACCAGGAAGAGGCTGGGCTGGGCCGCCCTTATTTCAACCACCTCATAAGGGATTCAATGTTTTCAAATATGGACAAAAAGGAAAATAGTGAGTAATTCTCTACATACTACCAAGTGGACAACTATTGACCCTCTTCTGGAATGAGCAGCGGGAGTAATCTCTAATCAAATTGCACTGACAGAGAGAAGGCTATTGATGGAAGAAGCTGGCCATTTTCTTATGGGAAATCATCCATTAACTGTTGAGTCATGTGCCTCTGTAAATGTGGACCATACCTGTGTGAATGGCCAAGGGTCAAACTCGGGGTGTTTGTTGCCTGCATGTAATCCTATCTTATCACCAAATGAACCACCGGTTAAAAGGAAAAAAAGGGGTGAAACTTTGATGGGGGCAGATAGGGCTAAAAGAGTTGTTATATCTAAATGGGATGCTGCTGAGACTCCTGGTGAGCCTGACATTTTGAATGAATGCGGTGTTAGGTTTGGAGCTGTACTAAAAGCACTACTTAAGCCTATATCAGATCGGTTGGATAGCACAGAATCAAGTACTGTGATTTGAACCTTTAGCTAAACTATTGTTGTCCCTTCTTCCTCTCCTGATGATGTCCCCCCCTACGGTTAGGAGCAATGGTTCTGTTACTGTGTCATTATCAGGTATTCAACAGGCGGCAATTTGTAATTCTATTCCTTTCGGACAAACTCCGTCATATACCCTGTTATCCAGTTGTCTGTCCCGCTTTAGGCATTCTGGCCAATGCTCATGGTTCAGCCGGCTCTGGGTGTACAGTCAGTAATGCCGTGGGTAATCTTCCACAGCACATTCCCTTAAAGGGTAGTAGTTCTACCATGTAGCTGGATAGTCTGAGCTTGTCCCCTTCAGCTAGTTTATATGTGCTAATCTTGGAATGTTCCAAAGCCCAAGCTAGTGCAAAATGAGACTTGCAAACAGTTGATATGTAAGCTGCTGCACTGGCTACATAAACATATGTTATTTAGGACAAATATAATAAACAATCCCTCCTGGCTAGAAGGCTGGATTGGATTGGACCATCTCCAAGGTCTTTGAACGGGGATTGGATTGTTGTTAGTTTTAGAAATTACCAGTGCAGCCTATTAGCCAGGCCTAGCTTTTCATTTTCTGAGCATTCACAAATTTTACCTCTTCCACTAGGTAACTTTTACAAGTCCCCTTATGTTGCGTATTCCTTAAATCTTAACATTGGGTCCCTTGATCCCTTATGCCTCAGTATGTACCTAGTCCAGTCAGTGATTACAACCCATACTCTGCCCCTTTCAAGCAGGTTTGCAGTGTTAGGTGACTTATCAAGAGCAGTTTGTCTACTGACTTATCTGTTGCTACGTGCCCACCTAGAATAATGACTGTGGATGCAAACCAGTTAGAGGTGGCCTATGATTTTAAGTTTACGGGTAATTCCTGATTAGCATTTTGTAGTGGAACATTTCAGAGATCTATAGTAAACTGTCATAGCCAGAATGGGTATCCTTCATAGGTAATTATGAGTTCATAATTATGCAGGAAACCTGGGCTATTACCCTGGTTTTGCTTGTTATTCTATACCTGCACATTCTTCTAATTCAG
Source organism: Pleurodeles waltl (assembly GCF_031143425.1). NCBI lineage: Eukaryota > Metazoa > Chordata > Amphibia > Caudata > Salamandridae > Pleurodeles > Pleurodeles waltl. The sequence goes on from NC_090440.1 coordinate 1,674,480,893, forward strand.
GGTACCCAAAAGGTGGCTTATCAATATGGGTTAAGCTAGGGATCAAAGCTAAAGGTTCAACTTCTCCTTAAACAACTTTTACAATAATTATTTTACAAGTGTCACTAATAAGATTTTTCTATCTCCTTTTAACATATTTGATAAACTTATGCCTATGCATAAACCATCCCTGCCAGAGACTTTAATGCTAAGTTTAACACTTGTACCATTGATTTAGCTGCTCACTAACAATGCTCTGATGTGTTTTGCATGCAGGGCTCCTATAGACATTTGGGTGTTGACCTTTATGAGACTGTGTGCAATAATAACCCTAGGAATCTGACTTTTCATTATAAAGGGTGTTCCTCTATAATTGATTATATATTCACCACTCGTGGGGTGTACCAGCAGTTGGTGAAGAGTGAAACTTTGGATGTTAAATATGGGGATCATAATCCTCTGATAGCTATTTTGCCCATAGTCCTGGGCCGAGATGACACGGTTATACCCTGTACTCCTACATAATGGCCTCCAGCTAGTTTGATATTTGCCAAACCCAATAAAGTTTTTAGACTCTGTAATTAAATCTAACTTAGACAGGTTTTCGGTCTGCCAGTTAAATGTTGATTTCAGTGGGAACTTAGGTCCTTAGTTTATGGCAATGTGTGACATTATTAAAAAACTTTACTCAAACCAGGACATAGATCCGTTCTTAAAACACAGCGCTGGTTTGACAGTTCCTGTTCTCGCACCAAGAGCATTTTGCACAGGACTCTGATCTCTACACCTAAAAATCCACATAAATGTCAAAGGTATCGGCAGATTATAAAAAGGCCCTTTTAAAAAGAAAGCTTTAATTTTGAAGGGATAACTGGATTGTTTAACTGAGGCAGCTACCTCAAAAAATCCCAAAATATTTTGGAAAACAGTGAGCACTCTCAGAAATCAAAATATTTCTGTTACTATGAGTAGCCATATTCACGAGCTCATTGGGTGGATCATTTTAGCAATATGTATTACCCACTCTCTGACATTAGCTCTACTATTGATTCTTCCAATTAAAGTGGCTCAGTTACCAGAATGCAATTTGCTGTAGATGAACTTATTGTTGTCCTGAATAAGAGTTCTTCAAATGAAGTTCCCGGATCAGATGGGGTCCCTGTTGATATTTTTAATATAGGATTGACTTCTGGGCAATAGTGATATACCTGATATCCCACCATCTTGGTCGAACTCGACTATAGTTGCTGTACAGACCCCAAATGTTACAGACCTATCTCGCTAATTGACCCATCAGTTAAAATCATAGAGAGGGTCATTTTTAATACAGGAGTGCGTGCATGATAACAACGTTATCACTCCTTTTCAATATGGCTTCAAGGAAATGCTAGGTGTCGTGGGCAAGTACAATGGAACAGTGCTTAAACCTCCATTGGTAAATACACCATAGCCAGGCTCAGTCCATTGTACATTGCCTACATGGCCTTCATGTACTTATCCTCTTGACTTTGACAAGGTCAATTGAACCAATTTTTGGCTGCTTTTATTAGAAATGGGGCTTGACGCAACTCTTGTACATTCTTTAGCAACTTTGCACCAGAATGTGACAGCTAGGGTCAGATTTGGTCCCAATAGGGAACTTCCTGACCCAATTACTTTACATCGTGAAGTTAGGTAGGGTTGTGATTTGGCCCTTCTTTTGTTGATTTTTTCTATTAACAAACTTAATGCTTATTTGAAAGCAGCCACTCAAGATGTCCCCTTTGTTATCTCTGTCCCTAAAAGAAGTATTTTTAAATACAGATGATGCCATGTTCCTTGCCCGAACCCCAGATTCTCTGCGATGCTTGGACAGAGATTTTTCTGAATTTATGTCTATCCTAGATGTATCTACAATATTTCTAAGTCACACACTATGGCCCGAGGCCCCAAACATTTTATATTACGCACCCTCTGTTTTAATAGAAAACAAACTTGAGAGTGTGGTCAGTTTCCCACACCTGGGGATTGTGTTTCAGTCCAGGGGTTCATGGACTAGAAACATCACAAACAGCAAAACAGAGTTTTCTCAAGTAGTGAGCTCATCTTTTAATATGTGTCAAGTTATAGGGGTAAGCTTATTCCTTTTATGAACATTTATAAAACAGTGAATGCCAACTGCGATCTATACAAATGGTATTTGAGGTACTGCTGATTCTTGAGCACTTCAAGTTGAGGAGAAAGGGTTTTGCAGGTGCCTTCTCTCCCTTCCACATTCTACCTCTCATTATTTTTGTCATGAAGAACTTGCCTTGCCATACCTCGAGAATATATTAAGCTGGGGCCCCTTTTATTGTGGCTCTCAGTATGGAACAATGGTCGGGCGACTTTAAATCAGGCCATAACTGATGATTGCTTGTGCTGTGAGCATGGTCTGAACATTCCTTGGCTTAAATATGCCAAGCAGAATTTTGTTGATCTAGGCAGGCCTTCTATGTTTGCAAATCTAACAACTGCATGCAAAAATGACAAGTTGGATGTTAAGCACCAGTTCTTTGAATACAGACATTACCAAAGGGAAAGTGTGGAACTTAAAAAGCCATTGGTACAACAATATGCTGTTTTATAGACCAATATTGGAACGGAGTCTTACTTTGAGATGTGTGCTTAGTAGCTGGGAGAGGGTTTTGCTATTGAGATTTAGAGCTGGTACGATAAGCCATCTTTAATGTTTCCTTCTGGGGCAATTTGTTAATTTGAAAGCAAGTATATGTCTTGTGGTGGTTTTTCCATTCAGTTTATTTTGCACTTTATATTTTTGTACACATTTTGTAGTGTTTTTAGAACAAGTTTTTTGTTGCCACTTTTAGGGGAACACACATTTAAGCAATGTAGCGTTGCCTTACTCTTCCTGCAACTGTTGCTTAATGAGCACAAGTGTTTTAAAATGTTTTTTTTTACATCTGCTGTACTTTATCGAAAACGTATGTATCTACAGCTGTTATGTGGAAATTGTTTTCACTTTTTGTTATGTATTTTGTTTTATGAATATCTCTGACTTTAGAATGAAGACTATTGATTGATTGATTGGAAGTGCTCAGTGCAGTTCTGTCAACATGACGGTGTTGTACAGTACACTTTCAATATTTGTTTTTATGTTCCAAAACAAAATCCCAAATTAAGATTTTCTTTTTGAAAATAAAAAAATGACTCCTTCGTAATGGGAGTTTTCTCCCATGGGGAAGGAGTCATTAAAATGTTTTTACTTGCATTTACCACCACTTTCTGAATGGTGGTGTGTGAAAGTAAAAACTGTCCATTTGTCAACCCAATCTAAATAGGGTGGCTGTACTAATGGCAAATCCTCAGCCGGCTCTTGCTCCATCAGATGAATATGTCAGCGGTGGAGATAGAGTAGTCTCTTTCACAGACATACTTAAGTTCCGTCTGACTCTAAGTGAGGCGGGTAGACCGTCAGTGTGGTGGAGAGGCTACTCTCTTGCATTTGCGATGGAGTACCCCTTCCACCAAACTCTAATTCAGGAAGTAAGCCTCTTTTTGCCACATGCTTCTTCCAATTCTCTTATGATGGCAGGGGTGAGAATTTAGGTTGTCTGACTTCCTGAACTGTACTGTTCACTTTCTTTTGAGTTTGTCTTGTTTGCTGCAGGCACTAATCTGCACCTATCAACTTTAATTAAAAACAGACTAAGATGGTCATTACGATCTTGGCGGTGTGGCCCGCCATGCCGGCGGTGGCGGGAAAACCCGCCAGCCAGCATGGCGGGCCACACCGCCACATAAACAACACCATGAGGGCCGCCATCGGCAGCCCTCACTCACCGTGGGTGGTTGGAATCATTATCCGACAGGGCAGCGGTACTGCCCCTCGGATAATGATCCCTAATTCTCCAGTCTTTCCCTGCCGGGGAAACCCGCCAGGAAAGGCTGGCAGAGGGGGTGCACTGTGGTACCCCTGGGGGCCCCTGCACTGCCCATGCACTTGGTATGGGCAGTGCAGGGGCCCCTGTGCAGTGCCCCATCATGCAGGTCACTGCCCAATTTTCGGGCAGTGATCTGAGTGACGGGTGCAGCTGCACCCGTCGCACAGAGGCATTGGCAGCGGCTCCATGTGGAACCGCTGTCAATGTCCCGGCCAGGCATTCCTCTGGGCCAGCGGGCAGAAACAATGTTTCCCCCTGCCGGCCCAGAGGAATGTTCCTAATACGGCCGGTAGGGATCTGGGGGCGCTGGCGGTCAGTAGTTTGACCGCCAGCATGAACACAACGGTTTTGACCGCTGTGTTCAATATGAGGGCCTAAATATTTTTTCTATTAAATCTATGCAATTAAAATTAAATTCTGGTAATCTCTAGCAAAATGGCCATCAGCATAAAACCCCAAGCCACAGGCTCAATAGTGAACCACTACCAAAACCACCAAACACTCTGGAATTCAATGAACTGTTAGATAAATGATTGCTTAAAAGATTATTACATTAACTTAACATAGGTCTCGTGGTGATTTGTGTGAAACAGATGCATATAAGGAAGTTGGGCCTTATTTTGCATTCACTCCTTTCTTTCTATTTAGTTTCATAGTACTTTTGTGTTTGTGTTATTGTCAAGGAATCATTCTTCCAACTTATTGACGTTGACACATTATCATGTGGTGCACAATGCATCATGGGTCATACATAACAGGAAGTAGAGAATTTATGATGTTTCCTCCATCCCAAACGCAGTACAGTAACAACACAATGACAAAAGAAAGATAGCAAAACTAGCAATGGCATTTACAAAAGGATATGTGCTATGTGCATTTATAAATAATTCAATTACACTACCACTAGCGAAAATTCATTTTTGCAAGGTTTTACCGAAATTGACCGAAAAATCAAGATATATGAAACACATTTTGACATTCTAGTTGGAAGCAAAACAAAAACAGCTTTCACTGTCACTTGAACGTGTCCTAAAACTAAAATCTGCTTCTAAATCAACCATGTACTGAGGTGATTCGTTGTTAATCATAAGGTTCTACTTCCTATGAATTTTATTTTGACTAAATGGAAAGCTGAGACATCAAATGCAATAATGACAGAGAAGGAAATATTCGCAATTTTCTTTTTTTCTAGCTGACTTTCACTTCTTTTTTATTTCAAATAATTGTATTGATTTCTACTGGAAAGTGGAAACCAAAACGGGAATCACAGTAATGGAAAAAAAAACATACCAGGGAAGAGTAGGAACGTGTGTCACTATATCAGAACAAACATTGGTGCATCGTACATTAAGTATATTTTCGTGAAGCAAAGAACCGGGAAGCGGTATCCATAACAGTTGCAAGAGCGAGGAAGCAACTTGTCCATAAAAGCTGTAACACAATATGAATGTGCATAATACAATCTACACTTCTATGTTCGCAATTTTCTAAGCAAGGAAGAAGCCAGTGTAGGAATTCATAACCATAACCCATTCTAGATTTAGCCTTATGGAGGGGAGTGTCCACTACAGTTATGGATGCTTTTGAAACAGATTGGTCGACAGTTGCTGCCTTTTGTCATTAAAATGTTGGCTACCATAAGCAGAAAGAAAGAGGGAGGATTTAGACATGATGTATGGATGCCAATTCACATAGTATTGTCACAGTAAAGGCTTGAGCAGGCTGCAGCGCGCCACGTTGGAGGCCCGCTACTCCAGTGCCCACCTACACATATGGCGCCCCAATCATTTGGAAGGATGGATGGTAGGAAGAGCCAATGCCATATGGGTCATTCGTCTCCATTATATGGGGCAGTAGGGAGAGCAGCGAGTGCCTTCTAAGTATGCATATAAAGCGACACATTAAATTCAAACACAGAAACATTAAAGGGGTTCTTTTTAGTTAAACTGAAGGTAGGCAGAGACAAATCTAGGACGTAATGGGAAGGCATTTGTCAGGAAAGGTTACCAGATAAGTTTAACTTTAGAAAAAGTGAACAATAATTTACAGCCACGTTACACAACAAACAGTTTTATAGCTAACAAGAAGTTGCCCACAGCATTCCAAGATCAACAGTATTGTTTAAAGATACCAATGTGTCCTGAGAGGGGCGGGTGAGAGAAAGAGAGAGAGAGAACGAAGGGGAGGGAGAGACAGAAAGAGTCCTCTAACGATTGGAATAAGTTGCAATTTTCTGATTTCGAAGACTTACCCCCATATCTAAGAAATCTCAGTTACACAACACATAGGCCCTCTTTACAACCCTGGCGGTGTTAAAGTGGCGGTAATACCGCCAACAGGCCAGCGATGAAAAAATGGGATCACGACCACGGCGGAAACCGCCAACATAGACAGCCACTTTAACACTCCGACCGCCATGGCGGTAGCAACAAACACCGTGGCGGTCACCGCCAACAGACAGGCGGAAGACAATGTACCGCCCACCCTATCACAACCCGCCAATCCGCCAGCTTTTCCGGCACGGTACCAATGCCATCAAAAGCTTGGTGGAAACAGGACTTTGAAGGAAAACCACTCACCTCTCAACACTCAACGAAGAACCAGGACGCCATGGACCCCGAACTGCAGGTTCTGCCGATGCTGGTGTATCTGCTAATACACCAGGAACACCAAAGACAGCGGCAGCGACGACCACGGTGAGGCTGAGGTGCTGCCCTCCCCTAGCACAGAGGGGAGGGGGGAAGAGAGTGACACCCACACGCAACACGCAACACCCCCACCCCTACCCTCACCCACAACACCATACACACAAACACATGCAGCAACTTTACATTTACACCTCATTACCCCCTGGAAGGATGCAAGGACGAAAGGAATTGAGTCAAATCAGTGATATATTAGAAATATGCAGATAAAGGTAACAATTGGAAAAAACAGTATATACAAATATTTACAATATGTACAGAAGGCCGTACACTGTCCTTTGCAAATGTCCATGGCCCAGTGGACAAAGAAATCATGGGCGAAGCCCACACTTGACTCGGACGGCTTGAGCGCCTTGAGACCCGCACGGGTGAGTAGCGCGCTTTATAAATGTTAATGATTTGATTTGATTTGCCTCAAAACGGAGAGAACACTGCAGGGGCATCAGGTCGAAAACACACAGGCACCTCAGGGGGAAGGGGAAGAGGGCACCTCAGCCGGAAGATGGTACTACGCCACTGCTCCCTGAGGGGGCAATATGCCCGCAGCAATGTACTGGGGAGTGCAAAGCCCCAGTCGCTCAAGTGTGTGGTTTGCCCACTGCTTGGTCCTGGGGAGTTGAAAGCCATAGTCTCTCAAGTGGGTGGTTTGCCCACTGCTTGGTCCTGGGGAATGCAAAGCCACAGTCTCTCAAGTGGGTGGTTTGCCCACTGCTTGGTCCTGGGGAGTGCAAAGCCACAGTCTCTCAAGTGGGTGGTTTGCCCACTGCTTGGTACAGGGGAGTGCAAAGCCACAGTCTCTCAAGTCTCTCAAGTGGGTGGGTTGCCCACTGCTTGGCCCTGGGGAGTGTAAAGCTACAGTCTCTCAAGTGGGTGGCTTCTTCCACTGGTTCTGGAGGGGGCTTTGTGCTCAGTCTGCTTCATCCTGCCAAGGAAAGTGATAGTGGATGCATTTCTCCACTGGTTCTGGAGGGGGCGTGGTGCCCAGTCTGCTTCATCCTGCTAAGGAAAGTGATAGTGGGTGCATTTCTCCACTGGTTCTGGAGGGGGCCTTTTGCCCAGCTATGCTGCACCTGGGGTGTGGTAGTGCCCATTCCCTCACCTGGGTGTGTGAGGCATGAGATGTGCAGGGAACAGGTAGCATGATACTCCATGGAGGCAGAGGCAGACTCCATCCTGCGGCGATTAAGGCTGCAAACTGCTGGTAGTGCCGGTGCGGGTGGGGGGGCTTCAAGTGGTGGGGGTAGGGTCCAGGCCACCTCCTGCAGCCCCGGACGGCTACCCACTGGGGATGCTGACAAGTGGAGTGGCACCGGCTGGCATGTGGCGGTGCAGATGGCGGTGCAGGTGGCGGTGCTTGTGGCGGTGTCTGCGGCAGGGATGCTGCCGGTGCTCGCCGTGGTGCAAGTGCTGGTAGTGGTGGAGGGAGACACCAGGCCATCTCCTGCAGCCTCGGACGGCTGCCCACTGGAAATGATGCTGCTGGCAGTTGTTGTGGCAGCGGCAGTGCAGATGGCGGTGCAGGGGGCGGTGCAGGTGGAGGGGCAGATGGCGGTGCAGGTGGCGGTGCCTGCAGTGGTGCTATCCGCGGTACAGGTTGCGGGCCTCTGGGTACTGATGGTGGGCACCAGTCCCTCACCTGGAACCTCTGAGGCCTGAAGTGCCTTGCCTTGGGTTTTCTTCTCCTTCCCCACCTTGGCAGATGCTGCTGGGACCTTGGCACTGGCAGCTTGAATTTTGGAGGAGGCCTTGCTGGGTGGGTCGTGCTTCTTGGACGTGCTGCATGCTGGCCCCTTCTTCACCTTGGCAGGTGGCAGAATGGGTTGGTCCTTTGGAGGTGTCAGTGACACACTGGCTCCCCTGAAGGGTGCCCCCTTTGATCCTCTGGGACTTGCAGGTACAACAGCGGATGTCGACTTGGTGGCTGAGGTGCTGGCCTGGGATCTTGACACCCTGGCCCGAGGGGAAGGATAGGGGGAGGCGTAGGGAAGAGGTCAATGTTTGCCAGGAAATTCTTTTTAGACACACTGGGATGGGAAGATGGAGAGGGTTTGTGAGTGGAGGAAGAGGGAGTAGTTGTAGGAGGTGTACGTCTGCTGAGTTTGGGTGAAGGTGCATGGTCTGGATGATGTTGTGAGGTGGATGTTTGTTGGGTGGGTGGGTGGGTGGGTGGGGTGCTTGCGGTTGTATACTTTGGGAGGAGGGGTCACAGACACACTGGGAGAGGACACAGGGGATGTGTGCATGGTTGTGGGGGTGGTGACTGCCAGTAGGGCGTGTAGTGATGGGCGTGCTGGTGATGGAGGTAGTGGATGAAGATGTAGTGCATGCAGGTGTGAGTGGGGACGCTACTGGGAGGGAGGTGGACGAGGAGGAGGAGGGGGACACAGCGGAGGCAGTGGATGTTGGTGTGTTTGCATGGGTATGGTGCTTGTGTGAGTGCCTGTGAGATGAAGTGTGGTGCTTATGTTTGTCTGAGCCACTTTTGTGTGTTGATTTGGGTGCATGCTAGTCTGAAGGTGTGCTTGGGATAGGGTGAGGTAGAGGTGATTGGGTCCAGGTAGTGGAAGTTGGAGCGGGGAGGCTGGACACAGGGACAATGGCTGCCATCAGTGCTGAGGCCAGAGCCTGAAATGCTCTCTGTTGGGCCGCCACGCCAGAGTGAATGCCCTCCAGGTATGCATTTGTTTGCTTCAAATGCCCTGCTAGACCCTGGATGGCATTCAGTATAGTTGACTGCCCAAGAGAGAGGGATCTCAGGAGGTCCATAGCCTCCTCACTGAGGGCATCAGGGCTGACTGGGGCAGGGCCTGAGGTGCCTGGGGCGAAGGAGAGGCCCACCCTCCTGAGTGAGTGTGCACGGGAAACACGCTGAGGGGCTGCTGGGAGGGCGGTGCTCGTAGGGGGGGTGGCAGCTGTGTCTGTTGTTGGGGTGGGCACAGAGGTGTCCGCCACCGCCAGTGAGCTTCCTTCAGAGGAGGAGTCGCTGTCAGTGGTCTCCCCTCCTGTCCCCATCGTGGTGCTCCCCTCGCCCTCCGTCCCACTGGTGCCTTCACCCTAGGTGGATTCGGCCTCCAGGCCCATGTGGGATGCAGCTCCGTCGCCGGTGCCTCTGCTCCTCCGCCAGATTATGCTAATGCACACAAGGACAGGGTGACAAAACAAAAAGGGGGGAGAGAGACAGAGGATACACTTGGTCAATGCCAGCAACACCACTACCGTTGGCGTACACAACACACAGGGAGCTACCCTATGCACTAGGCCATGTCCAACCAGTCACTAAGGCAGTTACCAGCCCATGGAGTACAATACCTAACGCCAGCATCTGCACACCTGACACCCACAGGACCCTGCCCAGTAGTAGATGGCCACTTGTACCATTGGGGTAGGAGTGCTTCAGAGCCTGCACACATGGGACCTACCCTGCCATGGTCGCCCTGGCCTAGGGGCACCCCCAGCCCACATCCCCCACCCAGCTAGCTCCTAAAGTGCGCAAAGTCAGATCTCTGAATCTGTACTCACCCGCTTGTGGCTGCTGTGATGCCCTCAAGCGCCCATCCAAATCCAGATAGGCCACCGCCATGATGCGGAACATCAGGGGGGGTCATGGTGCGACGGGCACCCCTTCCACATTGGGAGGCCAGTCCCAGCTGGGCCTCTGCTGTTTTCTTGGTCCAGAGGCGCAGGTTCTTGCATCTCTTGCAGCAGTGGGTTATCCGCCTCTAATAGACCCCCAGGGTCCGCACCTCCTTGGTGATGGCACGCCAAACACCCTTTTTCTGGTGGGCGCTGACCTGGAGGGAAAAGACAGCAGAAAAGGAAATTACTCACCCGTCTGGACTGGCATACTCATTGCCCACCAGTTCCCACCCATGCCCTGACGCACATACACTGCCCACCTCTCATGCAGCCCTCAGGCCAGGACGCCTCAGCACCCCCCAACATGTGGCTTACATCCACACCACTCCAAACATGCATTGCCCACACATCATGCTCACAGTGTACTCACCTGTTTGTCTGGAGGACCGTAGAGTAATGTGTACTGGGGTAGTACCCCATCCACCAGTTTCTCCAACTCCTCCGCAGTGAAGGCAGGGGCCCTTTCCCCAGACACTCTAGCCATTGTTGCTTCCAGACTCAGGTCACAGTAGCACTTGCAGTGTAGGTCCTCTCCTGTTGATGGTCAGGTAGCAAGTGAATGAATAGTTAGAAAATGGCGGTGATGTTCGTGGCGGTGCGTACCGTCACCGCCGGCGTACATCGCCATTGGCTTCTGGAACTCATAGGGCCCAACGATAACAAATGCCAAGTTGCGCAGCGGTCATCGACTGCCTACCGCGACAGCGCACAATGCCAGCGCACTTACCTCATTTCAACTTGTCCCTCCTCACAAGTCAGGCTGCCGCCATTTCAGGGGGGCACATGGCATGGCACCTAACTGTGTCACAGCAGATATTGGCACATCAACTGACTCTCGACTTCACATACTGCTTCTGGGAAGTAAATTCAGCAACAGTAGTGCAATCTATGTAGAAATATGACCTTCTGCTCACCGTTCTCCACCATAGGCTACAACCGCTGAGGCAGATGATGAGATGGCGGCATCCTCCGGTGTACAGACCCCTGGTGGACCTGTCGTCAATGGAGGACAGACACATTATCATCACATACAGACTTGATCATGCCACAATTCAACAACTGTGTGCCCAATTGGAGCCAGACCTGATGTCAGCTATCCACCAGCCCACAGGAATCCCCCTTCTAGTGTAGGTCCTGTCAGTGCTCCATTTCCTGGCAAATGTTTCCTTTCAAACTACAGTGGCCATGGCATCAGGGATGTCTCAGCCAGTGTTCTCCAACGTGTTGTCCAGAGTGTTGTGAGCCCTGCTGAAACACATGCGCAGCTACATCTTTTTTCCCCAGGTGGATGATTTGGCCACAATGAAAGCTGACTTTTATGCCCTGGGACATATCCCCAACATCATTGGTGCCATTGATGGTACACATGTGGCATTTGTCCCCCACGGAGAAATGAACAGGTTTTCAGGAATAGAAAAAGGTATCACTCGATGAATGTGCAGATGGTGTGTTTGGCGGACCAGTACATCTCCCATGTGAATGCCAAGTATCCTGGCTCTGTGCATGACGCCTATATCTTGAGGAATAGCAGCATCCCATATGTGATGGGTCAACTCCAGAGGCACCAGGTGTGGCTAATAGGTGAGCCCAAGGTCCCCACACAGTATAAGTAGGTGTCTGGGTATGGAGTTGTCCCTAAGGGTTAGTGTGTGTCTAACAGTTGTCCCTCAACATTTACAGGTGACTCTGGTTACCACAACCTCTCATGGCTACTGACCCCAGTGAGGAATGCCAGGACAAGGGCAGAGGAACATTACAATGAGGCACATGGGCGTACAAGGAGGATTATTGAGAGAACCTTCGGCCTCCTGAAGGCCAGGTTCAGGTGCCTCCATTTAACAGGTGGATCCCTGTACTACTCACCCAAGAAGGTGTGCCAGATCAACGTGGCATGCTGCATGTTGCACAACCTGGCCTTGAGACGTCAGGTGCCTTTTCTGCTGGAGGATGAGCCTGGAGATGGTCTTGTGGCAGCGGTGGAGCCTGTGGACAGTGATGAAGAGGAGGCAGAGGAAGAAGATGTTGACAACAGAACCAATATTATACAACAGTACTTCCAGTGAAACAAGGATAAGGGACTGTAACTCAACTTAACATTTCAGTAATCTTTTGGACATTGTACATGGCAGCCTCTGATCCTCTGTCGATGGCAACTGACTGTTCCCTTTGGATTCTCTATTTTCAGATCTGTGTGCCCCAATCTGGCTCCTGCTATATGTACTGCTGCCCACCAAAGGTCATCCTGTAGTATATTTCACTGAACATATACGTTGCAATGCTTTGATAATGTTGTACTAATACATTTGAGATTCATTACACTGACTCCAGTATGGTATTTGTTTCAAGGGTGTTTATTCTGTGCCAATAAGTATGGGAGCATGTGCAAGGGGGTGGGGTGGTGTTGGTGGAAGAATGTCCAGTTAGAGTCCAGTCTCTTGGTATCACAGATGAATTGCCCAATGTGGCATAGGAAGGGAAGCAATGGCAGTTCAAGGTGGACAGGGTAACAGAGTGGAACAGAAGGGTGACAATCAGGAGAGTCCTATTTCCTGGCGGGGGTCTTGGCAATGTTCTCTGGCTTCTGCCTGGATCGCAGGGACTGTTTGCAGGGTGGTTCTCCTTCTGCAGGGGGTGGGGTGCTGGTGGCCAGTTGGTCCTGTGGCGGGGCCTCCTGTCCACTAGCCCCAGCGGAGGTGGAAGGCTGTTCCTCAGTTTGGCTAGTGTCAGGTGCCTGTTGTTGTGCCACTGCCTCCCTCATGGTCTTGCCCATGTCAGCCAGCACCCCTGCAATGGTGACCAGGATGGTGTATATTTTTGTTAGGTCCTCCCTGATCCCCAGGTACTGTCCCTCCTGCAGCCGCTGGGTCTCCTGTTACTTGGCCAACACCTGGCCCATGGTCTCCTGGGAGTGGTGGAATGCTCCCATGATGTTTGAGAGTGCCTTGTGGAGGATCGGTTCTCTTGGCCTGTCCTCCCCCTGTCGCACAGCAGTACTCCCAGCTTCCCTGTTGTCCTGTGCCTCTGTCCCCTGAACCGTGTGCCCATTGCCACTGACCCCAGGTCCCTGATCGTCCTGTGTTTGTGGGGTTGCCTTGGGTCCCTGTAGTGGTGGACACACTGCTGATTGACGTGTCCTGGGGACAGTGGCATGGGCCCGCTGGGTGGGTGCTGTGGTGGTGTTTCCTGAGGGGGGAGGCTCTGTGGTGGTTTGGGACTGTAGCAGGGTAACCGACTGGCCAGAGGTCCCTGATGGGCCAGGTTGGTCATCGTGATCCAAGCTTGCAGGGCTGCACATGGGCGTACAAGGAGGATTATTGAGAGAACCTTCAGCCTCCTGAAGGCCAGGTTCAGGTACCTCCAGCTAACAGGTGGATCCGTGTACTACTCACCCAGGAAGGTGTGCCAGATCATCGTGGCATGCTATATGTTGCACAACCTGGCCTTGAAACGTCAGGTGCCTTTTCTGCTGGAGAATGAGCCTCGAGATGGTCTTGTGGCAGTGGTGGAGCCTGTGGACAGTGATGAAGAGGAGGAAGAGGAAGAAGATGTTGACAACAGAACCAATATTATACAACAGTACTTCCAGTGAAACAAGGATAAGGGACTGTAACTCAACTTAACATTTCAGTAATCTTTTGGACATTGTACATGGCAGCCTCTGACCCTCTGTCTATGGCAACTGACTGTTCCCTTTGGATTCTCTATTTTCAGATCTGTGTGCCCCATTCTGGCTCCTGCTATATGTACTGCTACCCACCAAAGGTCATCCTGTAGTATATTTCACTGAACATATACGTTGCAATGCTTTGATAATGTTGTACTAATACATTTGAGAATCATTACACTGACTCCAGTATGGTATTTGTTTCAAGGGTGTTTATTCTGTGCCAATAAGTATGGGACCATGTGCAAGGGGCTGGGGTGGTGTTGGTGGAAGAATGTCCAGTTAGAGTCCAGTCTCTTGGTATCACAGGTGAATTGTCCAATGTGGCATAGGAAGGGGAACAATGGCAGTTCAAGGTGGACAGGGTAACAGAGTGGGACAGAAGGGTGACAATCAGGAGAGTCCTATTTCCTGGCGGGGGCCTTGGCAATGTTCTCTGGCTTCTGCCTGGATCGCAGGGACTGTTTGCAGGGTGGTTCTCCTTCTGCAGGGGGTGGGGTGCTGGTGGCCAGTTGGTCCTGTGGCGGGGCCTCCTGTCCACTAGCCCCAGCGGAGGTGGAAGGCTGTTCCTCGGTTTGGCTAGTGTCAGGTGCTCGTTGTTGTGCCACTGCCTCCCTCATGGTCTTGCCCATGTCAGCCAGCACCCCTGCAATGGTGACCAGGATGGTGTATATTTTTGTTAGGTCCTCCCTGATCCCCAGGTACTGTCCCTCTTGCAGCCGCTGGGTCTCCTGTTACTTGGCCAACACCTGGTCCATGGTCTCCTGGGAGTGGTGGTGTGCTCCCATGATGTTTGAGAGTGCCTTGTGGAGGATCGGTTCCCTTGGCCTGTCCTCCCCCTGTCGCACAGCAGTACTCCCAGCTTCCCTGTTGTCCTGTGCCTCTGTCCCCTGAACCGTGTGCCCATTGCCACTGACCCCAGGTCCCTGATCGTCCTGTGTTTGTGGGGTTGCCTTGGGTCTCTGTAGTGGTGGACACACTGCTGATTGACGTGTCCTGGGGACAGTGGCATGGGCCCGCTGGGTGGGTGCTGTGGTGGTATTTCCTGAGGGGGGAGGCTCTGTGGTGGTTTGGGACTGTGGAAGGTAACCGACTGGCCAGATGTCCCTGATGGGCCAGGTTGGTCATCGTGATCCAAGCGTGCAGAGCTGCTGTCAACACTGTGGGCCTCTTCTGGGGGGGGGCTGGATGTAGCTTGCACCTCCTCTCCGGCGGCGTTGGGAAGGGGTCCTGTTGGGATGCAAATGCATTGTTACTGTATCTGTGTGTGCCATCTTGTGCATGGGTGTGTTTCACCCTATGATTGTGATTTCCCTGTCGGCTTGGCCTTGTGTGACTGGTGATTTTGTGGACTGGGTGAGTCTCTCTATTGGGCGTGCTAGGGTGATGGGTGTCCATGCAGGTCTGTGATGGGTTTCCATGCATTGGGGGTGCATGCAGGGCTTGGTATTGGGTTGGGTGGGTTGTGCTAGTGTGGTGTGTGTGAGTTGGTGGAGTGATGGGGGTGAGAGTAGGGGTAGGAGTTTGTGATGGAATGCAGGTAGGGTGGGGGGGGTAAAGTAGTTACGATTTGCCTTACCATAATCCAGTACTCCTGCTACTCCTGCGAGGCCCTCAGGATGCATGATCACCAAGACTTGCTCCTCCCTTGTTGTTAGTTGTGGAGGAGGAGGTGGGGGTCCACCGCCAGTCCTCTGTATAGCAATCTGGTGTCTTGATACCACGGAACGCACCTTCCCCCATAGGTCGTTCCACCTCTACCTGATGTCATCCCTGGTTCTTGGATGCTGTCCCACGGCGTTGACCCTGTCCACGATTCTCCGCCATAGCTCCATCTTCCTTGCAATGGAGGTCTGCTGCACCTGTGATCCGAATAGCTGTGGCTCTACCAGGATGATTTCCTCCACCATGACCCTTAGCTCCTCCTCTGAAAACCTGGGGTGTCTTTGGGGTTCATGGATGTGGTGTGAGTGATATGTGTGAGGATGTGTGGGGTGATGTATGGGGTGATGTGTTGTTGGGTATGCTGTGATGTGTGTGAATGGCGTATGGGCAATGGTGTTCTGTTCCTCTGATTGAGTGGGTACTTCTGGCTTGTCTCTCTCTCTGTGCTATCTTTTTTTTTGTTGTGAGGGGTTGTGGGCAATGTGGGTGTGTGTTTTATATTGCATTGGGTGTGTGGGTGTGGTGTGTGTATGTGTGTCAGGTGTGTGTAGTTTGAATTGTCCAATGTGGTGTAGTTTTGTAAGTGTGTGTGTATTTTGAGCACAGCGGTGTGTACCACCAATGGTTTACTGAGGTTGAAAGACCGCTGCGTTGATTCGTGGGTCGTGATACTGTGGGCGTGTTCCTGTTGGCGTAACGGTGTGGGTTTTGCTATCGCCAGTGTATCACTGACCTTTGGTCTGGCAGACTTGTGTGGGTGTCTGTATTGTGGCGGTATTCTATTTGTGGGTCATGATACCCGTGGCGGATTACCGCAGTGGTCACAGTATGTTGGCGGCCGTCAGCACGGCGGTAGGTGGCATTTACCGCCAGGGTTGTAACGAGGGCCATAATCTACTAAACAAATCAGGCCTACTCTTATTGTAATGTGATGTGATAGTTCTGAATGTTATCACAGGCATGTGTGTCCTAAATTCCTCTAGAGAAGTGGCAGCTGATTACAGAATAACTGATGCAGCAAACTAACTGGAAAAATGTCTGCGGTCTCAACCTGCATGTCATTAGCGTGGACTACCTTTCCAAAAACTAGATGAAATAACAGGTGTATAATCCTTTTAGAGGGCCTCTTTACATTGCCGGTTGTACGCTCTGGATATGGAACCGCTCCTCAGAAAATGAGGAATGGTAGAGGGAAATGATAAAGTGGAAACGCATTGAACAGTCATGGTTTGGTTGAAGGAGGGTGATGGGGGAACGTGCGTGCACGCACACACGTACGTGGGTGTATGTGTGTGCATGAAAGGTGCTTGTACACAATAATTTGTGTGGCAAAATGCTCTGTCTTCTACCAGTGACATTCAACAGTTTTATTAGTGGTGCCACGGGGAGCGTGGGAGGGAAAGTGGGGTAGTGTCAGAACAAATGGAGGTGGGGCACATGCCCTATCTGGTCCTCGGCTAGAGACGCTACACTAGTGAGTATGATCTATTGTGTCTGGGCGCTGCTCTATGATAAACACAACAAACTTTACAATTTGAAATAGGTTAAAGTTTTAACAACAAATCATTGGAAAAAATGAAGGCCCCAATCATGAATGCTGAGGTAATGCACCTTGGGTGCAGGTGTGCACACTGTTGGTTTCTGCATGCCTAACTTCAAGTATGTCAAACTTACCACAAATCGGGTGGGCACATGTATCGTTTCCATGGCCAGATAGGCCTTTCATTCCACCTAACATTTCCCCAGTTGGGTGCTATCCCTTAGAGGGGTATTGAAAGCCTGAGGCCAATCTTGGTGCCTCTGTCACTCCCCCTGCTCCCTTAGGTTAATTGCAACAGGCACAGAGAGGTTCAAGAGATGGTTAAAGAGAGGGTGAGAGGGGGAAGGCAGGGAGAAAGTCTGCTTTTGGTTCTCCAATCCTGCCCTGCGCGTCTCAAACGAGAGTTAACATCAATTAGTAGAGCACGGACCCTCATTCTAAGGTGTGCAAAGAGGAATCAAGTGCACATTGGGCATATGGTAAATACCAGACCCCACACAAAATGAATTTACTGGGAAAGCGATCTGCCAGAGAGGCTGGCCCAATTGTGGGCCTTTGTATTCGGGGCCTTAATGTGTTTTAAACTCTTATGATTATTGAAAACTGTACTGTGTGTTTTAAGCTCATACTTGCAACTAGATATCTTGTCAACTGTAATAAAATTCATTTATATGCTTGGAAATGTTACTCAATTAAGACAAATGGTCAATAAAATACCTAAAAAAGTAGTTGAAATAAGCGACACAATATTCTGTCGCATCATAAAATATCAGATGAACGCTCACCCCAGGAAAATCTGGTTCGCACTGGATTTGAAAACGAGGGTGGGCTTGATAGATTCCAACCACGTTGTGGAAGAAATAATTGAAGTTGTTGTGCCTGCGGCATCTTTCCAATTTATGCACCCGCACTTATGCCCCATGGTCCAAAAGCTGCATAGTAAAAACTAAAGGAGTCTCCCATCCCCGACAGCAGAATCACACTTTACTAGCTGCAAAATAATCTATTTGGTGTTTGCTGAAACTGGAAATGCTGCTAAAGCCAGCTACAACAACGGAAACCTACAAAAATATATTAACCTTGAAGGTGCCAACAAGCACTACAGCACCAGAAGTGTTTATTATCTTCCCAATGTCCTAGAACAAATATGCTTATTCGGATTGAATTTTGATAGACCCCCCCCCCCTTTACACTATACAAAACAGGCAAAACAACAAGAGAAGCAAAAAACTAAAAAATATAGTATATGTAGTCAGGATCCACTGATCAGTCCTTGTGAAGAGTAAAACAGCTGGTATAGATGAGTCATGCATAACAATGCACAGAATGTCCCCCTGCTCTAGTGTTTATGAAAAGTATATAGCATTATAGCTCATTTGAAGTATGTAACCGAAAATGTGTAGAAACACTAGCGAAGCAGTGTGAAGGGTAGTAATGTGTAAGTGAAAGTTTGGAAAGTGGGCTTTTTGTCTGGGGATGCAATGTCTGTGGGCATACAGGTGCACCATCATGGTCCTGGTTTGGTAGGCCTGGCTACATTGAAGCTGTGCTAGCCAGAGTTTAAATAGCTGTACAGAGGCTTATTTCAGAGGGTTTCTGGCCATGCAGTCATAGATCAGTGCAGCAAAAGTCTGAATATTGTTCTCGTTTCAGAAGGATCTATGCACCAGTCTCATAATTGTAGATTTGAGGAGGTATGGGAACGATCTCAGTTGAATGATAAAGAGAAATGGAGGGATGACAGATCCTTGTATTCCACCAAAAGAGTGAATGAGGAGATAAGGTCAAATGTAAGCTCAAGATGATCTGTATGCTTTTTCAGAGAACTGAAGAAACCCAATCCAAGGCTTTATCCTGGAATTTAATGCTCCAGAGGAAAGAAAGAGTGGAAAGTTGATATGCCAAGTTAAAAATACCTGAGATATCAAGAATTATGGTAATGGCAGCCTCATTCTGATTCACTTCGGTCTTGAGATCACATTTGAGTGGCATTTATGAGAGATTCTATTCGACAATGGTGCGAAAACTGACATGGGCACCAGCCAATAGTTCATATGCTTCAATATATTCAGTCATGAAGTGGTGAGAACTCTGCTTTGTCAACCAGCATTCCTAGAAAGTACCCACTGGGTATTGAGGGGTTGTTGTCTACGTTGCTGCAGTCAAGTGAAAGCTTCTTCAGGAATGATTTGATGGAACAGATTTTCATGGCATAGGAGATACTTCTTGAAAAGAGATGTTGTGGATGGTTTGTGCAGCAACAGTGGTTGACTGGAATGACAGCATCTTCTTGAATTCTGTCACCAGGCAAAACTCATCTGGTGATTTGCAACTGACATTGAAAGCTTGCAGGAAATGGAGTCAGAACAGGAAGAAAATTGTGGAATATGGTGCTAGAGGGCCTACTGTGAATTTGCCCATTTTCCCCATCGGATTTTAGCCTGTATTTCCCATCATCCTTTACGTGATCTTTACACCAATCTTTGTCTCTTACTGTATTACTCTCTTCCCATTTCTCCCTATTTTGTAGTGAAGGTGGCCATAAAGTTGCCATTTCACCTTAATTGCTTAAGAAACATCTCCCTCCTCTTACAGATGCCTCAAGGACGACATTCACCCTTGCGGTAATTATTCCCCTATCTCCAGTACAGCAACAGTGACTATGCAGGGCTCTGAATAGAAATTGTGAGAATTCTTGACCTTAATTTAATATATCTTCGGATTACGAAGATCTGACTAAATTTAGGAGGTTATGAAATCTAAAAACTGGCTGTCAAGTGAACACCACGACTTCTGAATCATATATTTGACCTTTCAACAGTCAGGTACCTTTCTACAACAACAGAGTACTCCCATTCTACTACCCTCAAGACATCTAAGGTCAGGTTCACAAATGTACTAGTCATCCCTCAGACAAAGTAAAATTGTTTTGGGGTTGGATCACTTCATTATTATTACTCCATCCTTTTAAAATCTACCTTTGCATCTCCATCTAAAATCCTAATACATGAGCCTCAGAAGATGGTTTAAAAGCCAATTAGTTGGCTTAAACATGATGACTGGACTATCACATACTCCTTCGTATGAATCATTAAACAGGGAGAAGACAAAGAAGTGGAGATTAAAGAGAAGTTGGGATCAGAATGAAATGACTGAGCCAGACATGGAGGTGATAGGGTGAGAGGCAGAGGGTGTAAGTGTAACTTGGGATTCAGAAGAGGTCAGCAGTAGAACCCTAAGTGAAAGAACAATAGAGATAGAAAGTCACACACATGACAAACGTAAATAAGCGCAGTATTATACAACATAACATATACACCCCTATCTCGCCCAACACTATGGCAACCAGCAAAAACATTTTTGCCCATTTTTCTTATTTCTTGATGAAACTACAAAAAGAGAACAGTTAAAATGCCATTGAGGTTTTATGTAGTTTACCAAGCACAATATGTACATTTTCATTTACTTCAGAGAAATGAAGATGATGACAAGCTAGAAAAAATGCATTATTAGATTGGGAGTGAGCTCACCCTACCCACGTAAGTAAGACAAGTGCTGGTTAGCACACAAAATGGTTCTGAAAGATTCTCTGCTCATTCCCTGGTAGCAATGGCACAGAAATGTATGTAAAGTTCAAGTAGAACCAAACAATTTTAAAGTCATGAAAACAATAATATTCCCAAACCAATTTAGAGAAATCAAGAAAAATATAATAAGCATCAAGACACCAAAACAAATTACAGTTGAATAAGCTTTAAAGCAAAAGGAGACAAGAAAACACAGAGGGCCTGATTTAGATTTTGGCAGACGAGTTATTCTGCCACAGTGGTGACGGATATCCTGTCTGCCGAAATCTAAATCCCCTAGGATATAATGGGATTTAGATTTTGGCGCACTGGAGATTCGGCACTCATGTGATGGAGTAACTCAGTCAACATCTAAATCAGGCTAAGAGTCAATTGAAAGTCACAGTTTGTGACTGACCAATATTCAGGTGCAATTTCAGGCTGGACAGGCTACAGCGGAGATCAAAAGTACCAAGCAGGTCACACCACACCCATTAAAGTTTTTTTTTCCACCCTGAAACTTTATTGATTTTTTACATTGCATGAAAACAAACATGGTGCAGTTGTGATGCAGGTAAATCAGCCATATACATACAGTTCCTTCCACTATTCTTGCCCCGTTGAACAAAATATTCCCACCAATTCCCCCATATTTTATACTGTTTTGGCCACTTGCCACTTATTTAGGCTCTTTGTGCTATTTATACCAATCTATAGCTTTCCTCCACTCCTCAAAGAAGGGGGCAGCAGAAGTCCAAGCCTCGCAATATCTCTTCTGGCAATCACAGTGCCAATCCCCACAAACGTACACTGTCCACAGGAGCTCCCCAAAGCATACAGGTATATAGAATACCCAAGGCCAACTCTACAAAAGGGCTCCACTGGTCTACTGCCAGTGCGCAGCAATAATTGAACACTTCCATATTTCATGAAAGACATTACCTTCATCATCCAGGAATCTGAAGCACGTAGGCGGCAAGTGATTTTTCGCTTGACACAGCCTACAGGGAGTGAGGTTAGTCATACATATTTATCTCAGGCCGAGAGTGTACAAGCTGAGGTCGAGCAGAGATAACAAGTGATAGAAAGGCCGTACAGGCATTCCTCTCATCACTTCCATCTAGGGATCGATCCACACTTCTCACTTGGCTTTCCGTTATAGGAGGAGGTAAATTATAGATCTGGGATATCCCCACCCTTCAGAGGGAATCCATAAGAAGCTTGCTTCCAGCAAATTAAATTCAGGTATGTCGGAGAAGGAGCTCTGGTGGAGCATGAGTGAGTGACATAACTACAAATAACTGTAAAACTGGTATTTACATAAATTAAAGTCATGCTGGAGTTCTTGGCTTCATATGAGTGACCTGCAGACAATATACCAATCAGGTCCCACTTAGCAAAACCCTGAAGGCATGAACAGCGGTCCAACCATTATCCCTGCCAAAGGGGAGTTTCTAGTGTGATCTTCTCAAAGGAACCACCCTGGACACCTCGGGAAGGGCTTGGTGAATGGGGGCCCCATACAATATATCCTTTATACTATTCTGGCTAACCTGGGCTAATTCTGCCTGCTAGGTGGGATGCTGCCATTCCTCACACAGCCAATCATTCAGCACCAGAAGTTGTGATGCCCAGTATTAAAGATTGTGGTCAGCCATGGTCATTCCACCATCATAAGTCAAGTGGTGCACTTACCGAAAACTATCAGGGTCCAATTGGCCCATATCAATGAACAGACCTTATCAAGCATTGTCCTGAACCACTGCTGGGGGATTATGAGCGGGAAAATCTGGAACAATTACAGAAACCACAGTATTAACGTCATCTTGAAAAAAGCCATTCTGCCCAGAACAATAAAAAGGAGTGTAGACCATCTCTTTAGGTCTGCTGCTGTATGGCACATTAAGAGTTGAGGTTGAGCACCCCGGGGAGATTGGGTTACAGGGCAATGAAAATACCTAGATACTGGAAGCTAAGCGGACAAGCTGGCAGTCGTGCTTACCAGGTCATGTTTCCACTGTCTCCCCACAATGGTGACTTGGTCCAGTTAACCTGGAGTCTGGAGGCCTTTCCAAACAGGTCAAGCATTTGAAATTACAAAGGACCCGAGATGAAGGGACACGAATGGGAGAAGAGGACATCAACTGCATAGAGAGCAATTCTGTCCTCCAACCCCAATCCCAACTAAATCCCTAAACCTGGGCATCACACCTTGTCCACATTGTAGAAGGCTCAATCGCTAGGGCAAGCTGGAGAGTCAATATGGGGCAGCCCTGTGTCATGCCCTTGCAGATCTGGAACAGGGCAGCAAGAGTGCCATTCACATAGACCCAGGCTTATGGGAATGCGTAGAGGACCCAGATGTAACACATGAACCATGGCCCGAATCCCATCTGCAGCACCATCCCCTCCAGGAATACCCAGTCCAGGGAATCAAATGCTTTCTCAAAGTCCATGAACATGATTGCACTGGGATTGTTAAGGTGGTGCAGCCGCATCAGGGCTGTGTGTTCTCTATGTATTTAATGTTGTGTACTGCCATGTGGGATAAAGCCACCTTGTTCTGGGTGGACCACGTGCATCAGCACTCAGAGCAGCCTATTCACCAGAACCTTAGCATAGAGCGCAATCTCTTCATTTATGAGAGAGATTGGATGAAAGGTGGTGAATCAGTGGGTGTTGTCTTGGTTTGTGAATGACCACAATGATCGCTGCATTTAGCTTAGTTGGGAAGTGGCCCTCCTTGATTGCCTCTTATACATGTCCAAGAGAGAGGTAGGAGATGTTATTGTAACTTTCGGTGGTACTCAATAGGATACTCATCTGGACCTGGTGATACCAGGGTTCATGACCTTCATGACATCTTCAATTTTACCCTGTGTAAGAGGTTATCAAGTTTTAGCCTTCCAGCGGCAGTGAGCCTCAGCAGTGGCAGGCCCTTAAACAACAGAGAAGAATACTCTTGCCCTGGTCGGTCACAAGCCATGTAGAGAGACCAACAGAAGTCGACAACGGTGGACGCAACATCTGCTGTGGTGGAAACCCACTGCCTATCTTGAACTGTGAGGTGGGGGATCAGCCTGAAGTACATTACTCTGGTCTCTAGCCAGTCAACAACTTACCAGGTTTGTCCCCATTTATAAGCCCATCTTGAGGCACCCAGTATTTGCAGAGCTGCCTGAGGGAGGCCATTTCAATCTCCAGACAGCCGTTTGGGCAGCTCAGTTGGTTGATCGACCTTCTTCCTCTCATTTCAAAAACACTGGGTGAGAATTTGTTGGTGTTTCTCATGCCCTTTGGAAGTAGGTGAGCTTTGGCAAGCCCCACAGAACCACTTCACAAGCTGCTCTTAATATGCCCGGAGAGTTCACTGTATATTTATTTAGATCTAGATAGGCTTTCAATTCTTGCCCTAGGAAGTGTGAGCAATACTTAACCTACCAGGCACAAAGTATTAAGACTACACATCAGTAGATAGCACCCGCCCTGAAGATTAAACAGTTGCGTAATTAGGGAGTGATCAAAGATACCACGCCTAGGATCTAAGCACTTGTATGAAGGATGTCTGCGGCTTGAAGCAGTAACTGGTCAATGTGAGACATTGCTTTGTGGAACACTGATATGCGTAAATAAGCATGAAATTGAGGGTTCCATATTTGCCATGCATCATAGAGTTCCAGGCCAGTCACCCAATCTCTGCTTGTCCCTCTGTGGCTTCTGCCCCTGGACCCTGTA
Organism: Pleurodeles waltl; assembly: GCF_031143425.1. Taxonomy (NCBI): domain Eukaryota; kingdom Metazoa; phylum Chordata; class Amphibia; order Caudata; family Salamandridae; genus Pleurodeles; species Pleurodeles waltl. Next base: position 1,674,505,306 of record NC_090440.1, read on the forward strand.
AAGTTTAATTCGAGCAAGTTTGTATCATTAAAGTTGCCTCCTATGACAGTGGTACTCTGTGGTAGTCCTATAATGAGTTGTTTGAGTTTCTCAAGAGCCAGCTTGGTCAACAAAGGGGGTATGCAGGCACTTAATAGATTGTAGTGGCGACCCTTTAAGGAACCCTTGACTGCAATATATCACCCAAGAGGGTCCTCCATAGACCCAGAGACAACGAGAGGATAGCTTTTATTTAGGAGTATAGCCACTCCCCTACACTCAGTTCTGGTGAGAAAATTAACATCTATTGCCCAGTAGGTGAGTCTCTTGTAACATCAAAATAGCTGATGTGTGGCAGTTCGCAAATCTAAGAACCACTCCCCTCTTGGTACAGTCATTGAATCCACTAATATTCCATAACATTATAGTAAAATCATACATGGTGGTAGAAGAACCAGATCAGTTATCCTGCAAGAGGAGTATGCACCTAAATCTGATTCATGATGATATTGAGCAGTGTGTGGGTGTAGTGGCGAAGAGGCCAAAAGGGATGCATACCATCTGTGGGAAACCACAATAGAGATTCAAAATAAGCACTGCACATGAACAGAAGCAATGTGCCAGATTGGCGAACACATAAATGCAAATAAAATCCCTACCCCAAACATCCCTATTTTTCCACCCCAGAAGCTTCTGTCACCCCACTGATAACTAATGTACTGTAAAACTAAATAAGAGTCTTGCTGAATCATCCAGCCGGCCCCTACAAGAATGCTGAGTGAAGGATATACTGTTGCTGGCAAAAAAGAGAAAAAAGGAGCAAGAAGTTAATAATTAGGTGGTCCCTGTGTGTTTCATACCCATAACTTCCAAGGAGGAAGATGAGGGTGAACTTTATATAGAGTGAGAGTTGATATTTAACTCAGCTTCCCAGGGATCTTCTGCAGTTTCTATTTGCTTTCACAATCTCTTGCAACTTCCTGTTTTGTTCAGTTGATCCCTATGGAGGGACTGGGTTGGATTTCAGTGTTTCAGTTCTGTTACCCAGTCCCCGCTGACCTCTACAGTTTCAAAGAAGATGGTCTTAGAGCTGTTTGTAACTTTAAGCTTGGCGGTAGGAGCATATCTTGGACTCTCATGCCGCTTAGGTTCTGTTTCACGCTGTCAAACGATCTCCATGACAGTGGACCTGGGACGAGTAATCTGGAAATGTCATGATATGGGTAGATTGAAACCCACAGCACATGTGTGAGCACGTCTGACCTTATTTGGTCTTTTATTTAATTTAATTTATACTGGGGTGCTTTAGAGGTTCAATGGACCTTTTGACTACGCTTGGAGTGATTCGACTTGGAGCTTCACCTTGAAACATCAATCCTTTCAACATAATCAATAAACAAACATTTCATCAGGAGTAAATAACCTTCACGCACCAAGACGCATTTGGCCATGAATAACCACACCCTTAAGTACAAGTTAGAAAGTTTACTTCCCTATATTAACAATGCTAATGTCACATAAAGGAATCTCAAATACAAATGATAAACATACATGAATAACACTGGCTGAACAAATCGTCTAAAGAATCGCAATTTAACCAAAGCATTAACAATGAAGCATTCAAGAATCACAGGACAAATTAATAGCAAGAATAACTGCGCATTAGAAATGACATACATCTAGATTCAACAATTGAACAACATCAATTCTTGGTTAATTGCAATTATCGTTAATTTGGAAAACATCTAGACCATGGCTCTATCAAAATCGCAGGTGGTACCTAGAAACAAAGGACAAATCTACAGCAAAAACAATAGCATTTTGTTATACCTCCCTTCATATGGGTCTGCAAGCTGCGATTCTCTCTTCATCAGTTGGACATCTGTTCGGTCAGTGAAAGGGAATGGTCCAGACAGGGGGACTAAAAACTAGAGCATTAGAAACTTAAGCAATGAAGTCAAAGTTAGAAATAAAGTCATCAGGAACTGTTCAGCTCTCAAACAGAACCACTAAGGGGAAAGTCAAAATAGGAAAGAGCTTCCTCTCCTCTGTGCAGTCGGGCTAAGTTAGAATTCCCTAAAAAACTTTCCACCCTGTCATTGGTCAGAAAATTGTACGTTTACAGTTAGTCCAATAGAAATAAAAATCCAAATCTAGGATATAACTAATCTGTCTTCCACATGTCGATGACTGGCTCCTCTAATCCTGTTCCTATAGTCAGACTCGTCAGGTAACTTTCTTGTTGCCATCCGTACTCCGGTCAGTGCATCCATTGTTGGTCCCTGGGAACATCGCTGTCTCACGCGTCAAACTTTACAAAGTTGCAATTTCTAATACAAGACATTCTAGCAGGCAGTACTCATGGGAAAGTTAAAAACATCTGCAAAATGTTTGGTCAGCACAGTGCGAACAATAGAAGCATCAAATCTCGAGTCGTACACTTCCCACTATTTTATTATTCAATGCAGCATAATATGAGGCTGTGCAGAGTAGGCCCAAACCTCGCTAACTTAAGGCCTATTGTACTACTACAATTTTCTAAACGTGCGCACTCCAACTAATAATAATATGCATTTAATAAAAGCATTACGTATTTTGTGGCAGTCACTCGAGTGGGCACATGTTATTTTCTTCATGTTAGCTTTTTCGATGCAAATTCTTAACCCATAACGAATAAAAATCATTGGTGATTAATTCAGCTTTCAGACATGCAATTTTGATAACTGCATCCTTGTCCTATAATTTAGTATCTTGGTAATCAGAGGATGTGGTAGAGCTTTGTGGGGGTTCTGAATAAATGCACTGTGTGCTCTTTCAATCAAAAAGCACATAGAGAGCTTCTATGAGGGCATCCACCAACAATATCAATGCTCCTTGAAACTTCACAGGGCATTGTTTTCCACCCCTCCTGGAAATTCCACAAATTAGAGATTGTTTCTCCACGCTCTATTTTCAGTGTTTTCTGTACTGCACTGTCCACCACGTCACTGTGGATTTAAGCTAATGAGCAGTGTTTTGCTAGCTCTGATGAAACAGTGCATCATTGAGCATCTCTTTTTTAATTTTAGTCTCAAGAGCCTATCTAGACACCTGAATAGCCTGTAGGATAGCTCCACTATCTCAGGCTTCTGGTTTGTGCTGTTTCGGACTTCCATTCCTATCCCCCTTAGATGTCTCTGTCACTGGGGCTGTGAACATGTCTATCTTTATCTGGGGAGGAGGCAGGTTTGTTGCACCCCATAGCTGCAGCCACCCAGAAAGGCACCAGCCAGATCCACCACACAACCTCAACAGGTTATGCAGAAGTCTGGATGGTCCACTATGCAGCCACACCCTCACAAGCCAGACAGGCCCTGCCAGATCAGCAAGCCTGGTGACTAATTGGAGTATTTTGAACCCCTCCAGTGGGTCGCCAGAGAGAGGAGAAGTCTTAAGGGCCTCAGCCCACTTGCACCACAGGCAGCATAGGCAGGCAAGGCAAAGCACTCAACAAAAGATAGCCCTGGGGAGGATCCCAACCAATGTGGTGCCAAGGCCCCTCCAGAGATCTGGCACACCGCCTATGTCAGGCCCAGCTAGGGCCACTACATGAGGCCCCCTCTGTGGATTCGCTCTTCCAGGGACCTAGATGCCTCCTATGTTGGCTAGGGATGGGTTGAAGACACCCCTTGAGGTCCTGGCCAGGTGCACCATCCCCAAAACATCCTGCAGCGGTGTTGCTGCCCAGTCATAATCAACAAAGTAGGTGGATGGGGAGCCCAGTATCATTCCATCACAAATCGAGCTCCCACAGCACAAAACTGTCAGCCTCTAGGCATCTGGCAGCCTCATAGATGGGGTCAGTACCCTCTTCCCAGAGAGAGTCACGGGTGTTCAAATTCACCCTTCCTCAGGGCCCAAATCACCACCAGAAAAAACTGAATGTTTGGATGTGGAGGACGGGGGAAAGGCTCTGGGGGCAGCAGTTGCTTCATAGGTCCCTTCTCCAGGACCCTAGTAGAAGGTTCTGCCACCCAGGTGTTACAGTGGGTATAGTAGGGGGTCAGCTAGTTCACACACCACTTTCAGGGATAGAAGCACCTCCTACCCAGGTTTATGCACTGCCAGCTGGTAGACACAGGACATGGGGTCCCACAACCCAACCCCCAGGACCATCCCGATGTCCTTGGAGAGCCTCTTTGTTCACTGGCAGGGCACTTCCACAATCTCGGTGGGGCCAGTTGTGCTAGCCTGCTTCTGTTTACTCCTGATCCACGGGCTGTGGCATGGCAATGAGTCTGTAGCCTATTTTCTGATCCTATTATTGTAACACAGTAAGTGCCGGGCCGACAGTTTGGTTCAGAAATCCGTGGCTAGAGCATGGAAAGTCAGAATGCCAAAAACCAAAGCTGCTTGGTTTTGATTCCACCTCATCTCTTATAAATTCACCATCAGACACTCCCTGCCTCTATATCTCACTTTTGCAGGTTCTCTTTTATCTCTGCATTCTCCCTTTTCACTATTCTACTTTCTGTCTCTGCCTCGTTCGCTCCCGCTTTTGTGTTTCTCTCATGCTCTGGATGAAAGTCTGCTGGCGAACAATAAGTGCCAGTCCCCAAAAATGATTGTTTGTGGGCCCCAATTGCAGCCACAGGTTCAAATTAGATTAGGCATTGCTGCCATTAATCTGAGAAATCAAGTGGTAAAGTGAAACTCCATACTAGCCATAAAATTGCATTCTGGCAAATGAAGTGCTGACAGTGTTGAATGTGTACTGCAATATAAATAGTAGTATGTGATTGTGAAACTGTTGTACAAAGTAAATATAAATATATTGATGATAAAGAAGATTGTTTCAAATAGCAATAAATCAAGACCAATTCTTTTTAAAGTATTGTGCCTTCTTTTCCATCCAGATCATAAACATTAAATCGTTAACAGGCAGTCAGGGATGCGCATTCAGACTCCGGGGTAAGGCTTTGATGTAGACCAATTCAAAACAATTTTTTCAAGTAGCACAAAGTGCACTTTTATAAAGTTACCTTTCCACCAGTTATCATATGTTGCTTTCCCCTTTAGATTTGAATAGGAGTTTTAAAACTAACTGATAAATAACATTGATTCAACAATGTTTCATTTTCCCAGCTCAAGTCACGGTCAAGAGGCTTATATTCTCATGGAGAATCTAACTTTACATAATCAGTGACAAACAGCTTTCCTTAAATGTTCATTGTGGGGCATAATTTGTTCTTAAGATCTAGCATGACTTACTTTTATCCATTAAGCGGCAAGCCCGCTGGGCTATCAAGGCACAGTGTAGGAGTGATTTACCTAATGAATAAAGATAGGGTTTTCGACACTGCAAAGACACTTGTCCTTGCCATGTGACACGCGAGTGCTTTTAAACTGCAGTCCAGCCAGGGCACTATGGTGCTCTCTGGAGCCAACTTTTCTGTGTAAATACATAATGCAGCCCACATAAGACATTAAGGCCCAGATGTAGGAAGGCTTTTGCGAAAAACGCCGTTTGCGAGGCGCAAAAGCCCTTACGTGATGCAGAATCACATTTTGCGATTCGGTACCGACTCGCAAAATGTGATTCCGACTCGCAAATAGGAAGGGGTGTTCCCTTCCTATTTGCAACCGCATCGCGATGTAGAGTTGATTTGTGACCGCGAAAGCGGTTACCATCCACTTGAAGTGGATGGTAACTCATTCGCAAACGGGAAGGGGTCCCCATGGGACCCCTTCCCCTTTGTGAATGCAAACAAAAATATTTTTCAGAGCAGGCAGTGGTCCTATAGACCACTGCCTGCTCTGAAAAAAACGAAACAAATGGTTTCGTTTTTTTTCTGTTTGCAGCTCGTTTTCCTTTAAGGAAAACGGGCTGCAAAAAGAAAAAAAAACTGATTTATTAAGAAAGCAGTCACGGACATGGTGGTCTGCTGTCCCCAGCAGGCCACCATCCCCGTGAGTGCCTAGACTCGCTATGGGGTCGCAAACTGCGACCCACCTCATGAATATTCATGAGGTGGGTCTTTGCGACCCCATAGCGAGTCGCAGAAGGTGTCTGAGACACCTTTCTGCATTTCCTTTTGCGAGTTGCAAATTGCGAGTCGCTGGGACTCGCAATTTGCAACTCGCAAAAGGAAACCTACCTACATCTGGCCCTTAGCTTCCAAGCTCCTGGTGCATTTATGGTGCCTCTTCCATAGCCTTACTGGCAAGTTTGATTACCCATTTAGGTGAAAACAAGAAATGGTCCATGCTTTAGAGGTAAAGCCACTGTGACATTTCTAACAGTCTCATAGTGCTGAGTCCTATATCTATTAAAACCAAATACGAGAAAACAAGACAACAACAACAACAAAAAGTGTCCTTCCTTACATGAGCAATTAAAATAATTAGGTAAATGTGAATTTAGAGTCCAGCTAGTTTAGGTGGTAACCCAAGTTTGGATTCTGAAAGTCCTACACTAGACCGAGCTTTGTTGAAATCAGGTTTTAAAAGCTCTAGCTCTTATTGATCAGTTTCCTAAACTGTTTAGGTTGAAATGTGTTCCACAGTTAGTTTTTTTACTTTGTAGTACAGGTGTTTAAAACGCTGCCTGCAGTGCATACTGTTATTGTTCTACTGTTTGGAATGATACTTGAATTTCCTTTTTTTCCCCTTAAAGTTTATTTTAGAGTGCAGATTTATGTTTCATCTATATTTCAATCCAAATATTAAAATTATCATGTTGTTGAGGAGAATTCTGTTTACTTTTAGTTGTAATAATGGACATAGTAAGGGATGTGCGATGTTGGATACCCCAATGACTTTCAACTGCAGGTTTACTGCAAAACATCACCTGCACTTCCAACCTGGAGCAGCGCCTTAAGTTTTAAAAATGGTCGAAATGTAAAAATAAACAAGGATTGGCAAAGCAAGTAGTTCTCACCTTTCAAAGGTGTTAACTAAATCATTGGCTATGCCACTGCTTGTTGCTGATGCTGTGCGGGATGAGCCAAGCTGTTGCCAATGCTACACAGCACCAGAAAAAAATTAAAAAAGAAAAAAGGAAATGACAGCCCAATTGTGATAACGTACACAAGTATGCATAAGTCACTACAGGTGCACACATGTGTCATGATCCTACCGCAACCATTTTTTCTTTACTTTTAATTCTCTTGGCAAGGTGGTGGATATTCATCTTGAAATAAAAAATAAAAAGTGTGAGATTGCACATTCTTAAGTACAGAGTGGCCTGTTTGCAAATTGCAGTTATCTGACCCTCTGAAAAAGGAAAAGAAAAGAAAAAAATATGGGAGGAGGAAGCAATGGAGGAGTGGTAGGGGGAAGCAAAGGAATGCCACAGAGAAGCGGGAAACAGCAGGTTTGGGCAGGAAGCATCAGAGTAATGGGTGATAAAAATGAAAAACAATTGAAAAAAACAGAGCAGGACTGGGAGTGACTGAGAAAGCAACAGAGCCTGGTGTAGCACCACAGGGAGTTTGAGATAAGGGGATGGAGGAGGAAGCTGAATACAAGAGAGAGCAAGAAGACATATGCACTCCCACGCAGACCTCATAGGAAAAGAAGAATTGAGCCCTCTGAATTTATGAAGTGGAAAGATACAAGTTATTCAATCAAAACAACGGTAAAGATGCTATGCTTCAGAGAAGAGACAAACAGTAAGGTAAGCAATTGTAAAGAAGCATGCATATGAGACTGTCAAGAAAACAAGTTAATGGTAAGCAACTGACTGACCCAAATTAGTGAGAAAATCCTCTAATTCAACACCCCAACAGTGATGTAAATAAAACTTTGCACAGCCTACATTTTGGACAGGAATAAGCTAATTACAATCTATTGTTTCAAATGTTGGTACCCTTCAAAATTCTACTTAATAGTTAAAAGCTGTATCATCTGGTTTTAACTGTAAATGACTGAGAGTTCGCACTGAATTAGCCTGCCTTGGGTTCCTCCAGCTATTTTAAGATTTATATTTTCTTGATAGAAATGACAGTGCAATTCTAAAAACATTGGGAATGCAGCGAGACCTATAAGTTATCAACTAATAATCTCTGCAACTCTAGCAAAAAGGGGATGGACCTTTCAAGATGAGTAAGAAGGGAAGAAGTTGCACATCTAAAACATTCAATTACTTCTATTACCAATTACATTTAGATTCTGGAGTCAATACTGACAATAAGGAGAGTTTGAATAATTTTAGAAAGGTTTTATCAATCATTAGTTCTTAAATCTCGTTATTATCAAATCAGGTTCAAATTACAGAACATTACATAAAGCATGTCCCATAAATCTGATCCCTAGTCCAAATTCTAAAATAGCAAAGAATATTTAGCTGAATAACTCATGAAGAATTCTATTGCTCTGTAATAGTAGAAAGTTCAGTACCGCAGAATAGTCTGAGTCAGAAAGTTATCCTGAATAAAATATAAAATAGCAAACAAGAACAAGGAACAAGAGTCTGAGAGTCTGTCTAGCCACAACGTCTGTGTAGCTCAGAATACAAATGCCAATAGCAAGAGTGAGAAAATCCCTATCTCCTTCAGTATCTCAGTCATTGAGTCTGTCTGCATTCTCAAATTTTCCCTGGGGCAGCTTTTATACTTAATACAATGTTAGAAAAGCTTTAACAATGTCACAGATACATTCTTCTTTTGGCCAATCAGCGCTTAAAGACTCCATTAGACAAGAACAGTTTCTGTCGAGATGGTAAGTTCTAACTGAGAGAATTCTAAACACAAAATAAATTAACTAAACTTTTAACAACTTTGAAACTTTGAATACAATTCTCATCTGCACTGGGTTCCTGAAAGACAGAATATTCTTGTAAGTTTTATGTGCAAATAAGTCTCAGCATTTCCACTGTCACACGTCTTTACACCAGAAGACTATTTATAAAGAAGCAACTTGTTAACATTAGTTAAGGAAAATGTCACTTCCATTGCAGGTCAAGTGGTTAAACAGAAAAAAATAATATTATTCTTTGTTAAGCATAGGAAGTTTGCATCATGAAAAGTTATGCAAGCTGGCATGACAGAGGTTAAGAAAAGCAATTTCAGCTGTGCTATTGCAGTAAGGAATTTGCCAACATTAGCATTTTCTGTCAAGTTCATATCGTGCAGGCTTTAGAAAGAAAAAACAGTGCAGCATTTGTTTAGGCCTACATTTTACCCATACAGGTTATTGTTTTAATACATTTATTTTCTATTACAATTTCTAGCGACTTCCACCATCTGATGGTTTGGAACAATCTCAAAAATATCATTCACAAATGTACGTCACCATTCACTTTCATCTTCTTCTGTATCTCTCTGTTTCCGTTTCAAATGTTTTCTTTCTTTCAATCTCCTATATTCTTCATTTGCATGTTCCTATAATTCTTAATCTTTCTTCATTCTCTTGTTCAAGTATCTATCTGTCTTTTTTATAGTATCTTTATTGCCTTATATACAGCTAAAGAAAGCAAGCTACTGTTATTGTTACAGGAACTAAAATAGTCTTAAGGATCCCTCCTTCTACTGCCTTTAGCCAGTTACCTATTGTAGAAATTTCTTTTGTAAAGCCTTGCACTATGCTAGTGGTTTCTAAAGGTTCTAGAACAAGCTTCAGATCAGAAATATTTTTTGCATATCCTATTATCTTCTTACATTTGTCAGTGATGTAAATACAGCAATTTCCAATTTTCAGCATCTTGCAGACTCTGCTGTTTTCAGCTAATGATATATTTAAAGGAGAGAGATTTTGAAGAAACTTAGTTTTAATAACCATGAGCTCTGTGTTCTCCACTAATAAAGCTACAGAAGGACTAGTGGCTAATCCATCTTCTACCATTGAGAGTTTTCTGATTTTCTCATCATTTACTGCTACTCCCACAGCAGGTATAATTGCCCCAAATATATCTCCTATCAATTGTGTCGCTTCATTTACACTACGTGCGTGTCTGTGTGCAGGTGAAGTGTTAATGCTTCTAAACTGTGTATATGATACATTTTTTAAAACAGAAAGTCTAAATAACAATTAACCTCCCATTCAGCAGGCAGTCTAAAATAAACATTCCCCCCCAAATAAAATATACTTCAGGTATTGTTGGATCATTTTTTTGTAATTTTTACCATGATCCTCCAGAAAATTCAAACACATGATCACAATAACTACATCCCACTGATGTCTTCCTACCACTAATTCTTCTCTTAAACAAACACATCTTTCCCCAATCTTTCTTATCTAACTTAAATCTAAGAACAATTATCTTTTTTCTGAACTCATCTTCCTCTTTTCTCCATACATTCTTGTGATCATCTTCCTTTTTAAATGCACTTTTCGCAAACGGTTCATTTCTTTCATCTCACATTAGGATAAAAGCTTTCTCTAGTGGATTCATTAAGCATGTCAAGTTTTTCTCATCAGCCTTTACACTGTTAACAGGAAGAAATGGTATAAAGTAATGCCATGCAGTCTCCATCTCTCTAGCTTGAGGGTGTAAGATAATACACTTCATTAGTGGAACTTTTGAACAAACCATGTCAAAGTTTGAGTAATAGTATTCAAAATGTCTTTATCTATATACTAAACTAAGAAATATGTTACATGAGATAGCATAGGAAAGTGGAATATGATGATAGCAAGCCTGTTTATCAGCTGAAGGTGGCATGTGTGCACAGATGTAGCAATCCTCCACGCCAATAGCTCTAGCATATTCTTGTATTTGTCTAGAATAAACATTTGTTGAGTAATCTTCATTCATGTAATCTACACATGATTCTTTTAACTCATCTTCATTAAGACTTGGTTTAGATGTTGCATTAATTAAAACTATTATAGATTTCTCTTTCTCTGGTGTAAAGAGTATAACTAATACTACTTCTACTAAAACTATAAGTGTAGGTAGAATTCCTAAAAGGATTCTGCATCTATTTCTATTAACGGTACACGTTTCTCTCTATAATGAGATCTTCTACCAACGATGCTTGTTACAGCAAGTTATTGACTCTCTTATTATATAAGTTGAACTTAATTAATTTCTTTTTTCTTCAAGTTACTTTTCTTCAAGCTTTATTTGCAGCAATATTCGTATAGACTTTCTTAACCCTACTTTGTGGTCTTCATACTCTTCTACTGCTCCCTCAAGCCTGGGTAATCTTCTTATCTTCTTTTTGGTTTTTGTTAATCATTTATTTTACAGCACAGATCATACGTTTGGTTTGTCTAACGTTTGTTCTTTTGAGTCTCAATATTTCTTTTAACCTAGTTTCTTCTTTTTACTCTCGAAGCAATTCTTTATTCCAGTCAAGAAAATCTGAAATTGGGATATTCAAAACTTAACTCGCATAGTATGTTTATTCAGGTCCTTAATATCTTCAATAAGGTACTCTAGATCTTCTAAGTATCTGTTGTTCTTCTTCTGAGTCACTTATACCACTTGATTCTGCATTTTTGTCGGTGGAATGGATTCAGCTGACACACTTGATCCCAATTTCTTTTGACTGTAAGCCTTTGGCCATTTAGAATCATAAAGATCGCCTCTTGTCTCTATTGTAGAGCTCTTACCTGGATCACTTTGATGCTCTGAGGATAATCCGAATGTTACTTCTTCCACTTGGTTTCCTGTTTCTTCTTCTATGCCAAGAGCTCCAATGCCACTTTGTGAGATATCCAACAATTGGACTTCTTCACCTGTCAGAGGTTCTTCACCGCTTTCTTTTTCTTGCTGGGTCTGATCACAGACTTTTCTTTTCTGAATCTTAGTTTGTACAACTTGTGGTGGTACATTCACCAGTGCATAGTACACCATTTCTTTATAAGGTCTCTTGTTCTCTGGGTATGCGAAGCATGCACTCAGTTTCCAACTCAAGCACATTTAATAGATTTATTCATGGTCAGAATAACTTGGAAGGGCCTTTTCCAACGTGGCTCTAGACAGGACTTTCTCACATGCTTTTTAACTAGGACCCAGTCTCCAGGACTAAGGTTGTGACATTGCTATTGGTGTGGATTCACAGTGATAGCTTCAAACTGTTGAGAGACAGAACGCACCACATCAGACAATCCCTTACAGTAATCCAGTACCATGTCATCTGTATGTTTACATGTGCATTTGCAGGAACTGCAGGTAATCGCACTGCTCTGCCATCAATATCTTATGATGCGATAAACTCGTTTTTCTGTCAGGTGTACTTCGCAGACTCATTAACACCAAGAATAAAGCATCAGGACATTGCAGTAAGGTGGATGCACAAACTTTTGGCAATCTTGATTTAATGGTGCCATTTACATGTTCCTTAATGTCTGAGGCTTCTGGTCGATAACTGTAATGTAACTTTTGTTGAACTTGTAATGCTGCACACAACATCTTTATAATCTTACTATTGAAGTGAGTACCTCAATCTGACTCTAGAGAAACTGGTATGCCATACCTAGGTACTACCTCCCTCAACATTAACGTTGCTACAGTGAGACTATCATTGCTCCTCAATGGGTAGGTTTCTACCCATCTTGAGAAAAGGCACATTATGACCAGGGCGTATTTCAGCCATTACAAACAGGCATTTCGATGAAGACCATCTGCATCCGATTAAAAGGACCACCTGATCTTCCTCTGTGACTCAGTGTAACTTGTGTTCATTTGCCTATATTCATCTGTTGACATGCCACATCGATGACAAAATTCTTCTGCTTGTGCTCTGAATCTGGGATTAAACCATTGCTGTTTGAAGGTTCTCACCATGGAATCCTTTCCTAAATGTGTCAATCCATGGAAATCTCTTGTCATTGGGATAGTAAACTATCTGATAGTGGTGGTCTTCCATCTACTGAAATCTAAATATCATTTTCAACTTTACCAAAACCTCATCTGTTCCATGCCTGGTGTTCTTTTTCAGGCAAACTTTCTTGCATAAGTGTCAATTCATTCCAAGGGTCTGCAATTTTCACCAACATAGAAGAAACTCCTGTGTTCTGTACATTTCACAACATCAATTTCAGTTGGGAGTTGGAATTTTTCAGTAGTCTCTTTACATGTTCATGTCACGATTTACCTTTCACTTACCGCCCTGATCAGATGGAGATGACGTGCGACCTCGGTTCTTGTAGGTCCTGCTCTGGCCGAGGTATGGGCGACCCCTTCCGGTAGCCACTGTGCTTCTGACAATAGTACGCCACCACAGTCCGTGCCCTCCAGAAGGAGTCCCAGAGGAAAAACCCCAAAGGGAAAAAACCTCTAGACTCGGAACTCCCAGGAACAGGAAAAAGGGACACGTGAAAATCAGAACTTCAATGCCAGGAAGAATTTAACTGGAAAAGCTGGGGAAAAAAACAGGAGCAAAAACTGGAATCAGAGAGAAAACCAGCTGGAGCGTGAAGTGTTGCAACGCAAAGAGAACAAGAATCTGACCCCTTATATGCCCCTTAGCAGGAAGTGACATGCAGGAAGAAGTAGGAAAGCCATCTTGGATTGGGAAAGGGGCTGTAGAACAATGCAGAAAAAGCACCATTTTAGTAAGGGGAACAGATACATGCAGGGAAGGGGGAAAAACGAGAACTGAATGCTGGGAAGGAGAAATCATGGCCCCACCAGGAAAAAGAAAGAAGAAGAGAAAGCCCTAGAACAGGGCACCAGGTAAGTGAGAGGGCTCGGGGGGAGGCGCAGGCACCCCGGGTGAACATCCACGCCACGCATTGAACACGGTGAGGCCCGACATCCAACCCTGGGCCCTCGGCTTCGCCACAGACAAGAAAACGGCCTGTGGTTGGAAAAAAGGGCAGCGGGGGGCCCGTGATCCAAAAAACGGACTGCGGCCCCCACGGCGGCCCAACCAGGGGAAGCCGCGGGAGCCCGCGGCATGACAGTTCACCATTTTGTATTGGTGAATCACATGATGTCATGAAACCCCTCTGTGACCATAACTGCCCAAAATCATGGACAAAACCATAGTCATTCTGACTCTCTGTAAATAAAGTTGCTCTCATTTGGGCTGCCAAGCTGCAAGCTCTGGTAGGAGCAATCAATTCCGCAACTTATGCTGAGGAAATTCCTTGAAGCCACTGAGCTTCTATTACTTCTTGGATTGTACAGACAGCATACGCTGCTCGCAAAGAACCTTCATTTGTTCTGAAGCATGAGCCATACACAAATAAAATATAATCAGGGCCTATTAATGGCTCATCTTTTATGCCCAGTCTAAGCTTGGTGCATAATTCTGTTTCATCAAGGCAATCATGTTCTAATTCTTCAGATGCATATTTTTCTGGAAGAGGTAATAAAGTACTTGTGGATTTAACACATTTTCAGTATAATATTACTTGTAGCAAGTAGCTGCTGTTCATATTTGGTAAGATGTGAATTTGTCATCTTCTGTGTCTTTGTTCTGGTAAGCAGAACCTCAACCAAGTGAGGCATCATTAAAGTTAAAGGATGTCTCATTACTATGTTTTCACATCTTTACAGACTCGCACTCACTGCAGCTTTGCAGGCGAAGCAGTGGCTCAAGAGTAACAGAAAATTAGGCAATACGTTTTTTATTATGTCCGTGTATTTGTACAAGCACTGAGAGAGTGCATCCCTCCCTATCATGGCAGAACTCAATGAAATCTTTTGAAAAATCAGACATTTCTTGTGCAGGGGCACAACAGAGACTTTCTCAAAGCCCTGGTAAAGCTTTCATGCATTCATTATCCCACAGGATTGGATCTGGTACATCTTTGTTTGTCAACCTCAGTAAAGGTTTCACCACCAAAGAAAAGTTGGCAATTTCACAAGCATGAGCTGAGCTATAGCAGTTAGGGATTTGCCAACATTAGCATATTCTGTTAAGTGCATGCCATGCACTCATTTAATATGCAGCGTTTGTTTCAGGGACATCGTAAAGATTTTGGTGGCAGTGGGTCAAACGTATTCAGGAGGGCCCTGTTCGGAACAGCTTTGAATTTATGATTCAATTTCAGCGCTTTCCTGCCTTCTTTGGCCACATTACTGACGGAGCACAGGCACACTGGTCCAAATTCTAAATGTGGCTGCATCTAATATTCAGGGATAGTGACAGTATTGTAACACAGCAGCAGCTCACTAATATTACTGCGAATAATCTCTTCGACACCCTCCCATCTCTCATATATGAGGTTCTATTGTAATCTAAAAGAAACTTTTTTATGGATGTTGCATGCAACATAAACACAACATTTCTCTGCAAAATGTCTATAATAGGCTCACACACATCACCTACAGTAAAATAAATTAAAAGAAAATGGTATTTTAAACAATCTGTTTAATAATTATTTAAGGTCCTCAGGGTAAGACTGCAGAACAGAACTAGCTCTATCAGGACCCCCCAAAGGCCGCCGAAGGTCCCCAAAGGGACCCTGGGTCAGAGCCCAGTTTGGACATGTCTTAAAGCTTCTCTGGTTTGTTTAGGCCAACATTTCACTCAGACAGGTTATTGTTTCAATGCATTTATGTCTTTTAAAATCTCTAGCAATATTCTCTATGAATGTGGATTTCTTTCAGGTGATTTTCTTTTAGACTAAAGTTAATATCAAGCCCTTCAAACTTTTAACCCGTCCCCATTTGTGTTGCTCTACAAGTGTAGACGAGAGTGACCTTGTTGACTGATGGTCTGTGATAAACCAGCTACCAGAGATCAGGTGCTCGGTCACTCACGGTTCAGTGCAAGAGATGTGTATCTCAAATGAGAAATCGCTGACTCTAAATTTGTTGTGTTTTATTTTTGAAACGTTATAGTAGTGGGCAATAAAGAATACAGCGTTTTCATGAAGGACTGCAGCATATCAATCTGTACGCTCCTGGCCTAACAAGCGCTAGTGTCTTTTCTTCACAATTCACTTGAGCTGTTTAGAACCAATTCGTGCCCTAGATGTCAGTTCCCAGCATGTGCACGTTTCTAATTAAATGTACACGCCCTGCGAGTAACTGTCTCTGATGTGCCAAACACAACATGCCCTTCCACCTCCAGGATCAGCAACTGTGCCTGAAATTAGCACTGCGTGAATCTACCCTGGCCCTGCATTCGGCTAGTTTATGTACGTATGCAACACGTTCCCCAAGGATCCAAGGAACTGAGGACAGAGTTCATCCCACGCATGCAAGAAGGCTGCAACACTACAGGTTGCTCTGGATGTAGATGCAGGAAATGCCGTCCTTTACAGATTGTAAATAGAAGAATCATATCCAGCAAAATTGTTATAGGGGTTGTATAGTACAAAAGTCAAACCAAATGGAAGTAAATTAAGTGTTGACACATTTTGTTACACTATAAATTCAAGGCAAGGCCACTGGCGCTGGGCGGTAGGGGTGGATCAAATTATCCAGTAGGGTTCAATACATGGGTCAAGCAAAGTCAAATTATGCAATGGAATGCAGTCCAATTTGTGACTGATTTGCTTCATATTTTTTCACATGTTAATAGCGTCTAGTCAAGGGTTTCACTTCGTTAGTACCAGTTTTACATCTAGATACAGTAATAATCACCTGATAGATGACAGTCAACCTTTACATGTGGCCTTCCACTGCACGGCAACATGTGTGCTGCGATTTTAGTAACGTTTTGTCTATTTGAGCTAGAAACAATTTTTTTGTTAAAATCTGCAGATTATACAGTAGATTATGGTTTATGTGGTAAATGCAGCAAATCCAAAATTATGTGGAAAACGGTGAAGGATTGCATAATTCCAGTAGCCCTGAGTAAATGGTGCATATTTAAAGAGCGAAAACTACTTCAAGCGATTACAATCGCTATTTTTGCCATGTTTACTGCAGAATATGCACAAGTCGCATTCATTTTGAATAGTGAGGTGACCAAATTGGAAGAGTTTCTTTTTATTTCTGGCATGAACTCATTCTTACAAATTGGAGATTCCAACAGATCCGTGTTTTTGTCACCGCAGGTTTGAGTTGCTTGTCCGCTAGTCTCACTTAAATGAATTCCCTTATATGGCATCAAGCATTGTGACGCAGAGTGAAGAATCGAAAATGCATACTGCTTCAGTACAGTCAATGACGTCCACTTACTCTCAGGTCCCAATCATGACTTCTTCTATACGATTAAGATGATCTACAAACATTTCAGGAAAACTGAGAGTGAGGAAGACAGTTACCAGAGAAAACAACAGCTGGAAATCAAAAAAAAATTCTCAGCATAGGCCAGCTAGACTGCACTCTGGAGCCAACCCCTATTGCATAGTACTTACAGAAAGTAGAAGGAGAAACCCATGTGGTTGTACTAAAGTCACAAGCAACAAAAGAATATCTTGATACTGGAAAGCTACTCTCTAGATTGGACCTGACTGTGTGCATGTTTTCTCCTGCTGCTTGGAATCTGTGTTCAGGAACATACATTTTGGAAGAGGAGAAGAGTGAGGGTTGATACAGCGAGTAGAGCGGGACAATTGTTTAGGGATGATGGGAGTCACACCTGGGGAGCATGAAGGAGAGTTCCAAACAGAACAGAAATGTTGGTATGAAGCAGTCATCGCATGGGAGAATACAGCTGATGACACTAGCTCCTTGCCTACGGTTAACATGCAAAATTATTTCTTCCTACTGCATAGTATTAACGCTGATTTATATTTAAATTAATGTAATTACAGAGCACTGGAGGGCAAAACTGCTTGGATTAACCCACTAGCCCCTCTCTTTTCCATGTACCATTCATAACAAAGTGAGACATTTTGAGTCCTAAGAGGATGAGGATTGATACCCTGAAACTGTCCCAGGGTGCTTGTTACTGGTCCATGGAGGACCTTGCTTGTCAGTTAGTGTGGGACTGTTTCCACGAGGAGCAGGGCCAAGACTGATTTGCATATGGCTTGGTCCAAACTGGGTTGGCGGGGTGGGCAATAAAACAATGGATTAAACAAAGATCTTTGTGACTGGGGGTGAATGTTTGCATTGTTCAGCATTCCGTCCATCATCTGTTCTTTTTGCTTTTGCCTCCTTAAGTGGGAAGTGTATGCTAAGACATGGGTCTGGACAGGGTATGTCCAGATGTGGGTCCCGTGCTCACTTCACCACTGTATTCAAGCTAACCTGGATGATGAGGGGTGATACCCCGAAACCCATCCCAGTATGCTTGTGTCTGGTCAAGGTAGGACCTGGCTTGGCAGTTCAGGCTGGACTGTCCCATGGAGAGCAGTGTCAGGACTGATTTGCATATGGCTGAGTCTAAACTGTGGTGATACCCCGAAACCGGTTACATGATGCTTGTTTGTGGCCTAGGGAGACCTGACTTGGCAGTTCAGGCTGGACTATTCCAATGGGGAACAGGGTCAAGATTGATGTTCATATGGCTGGGTCCAAACTGTATGGTTTGGTGGACAAAAAAATGATGGATTAAACGGAGACCTTTGACACTGAGGGTGAATGTCTGCATTGTTCAGCATTCCAGCCTTCATTTGTGCTTTTTGCTTTTATCGACCTAAGTTGGAAGGGTATGCCCAGACATGGGTCCCATGCTCACTGAGCCACTGGATTCAATCTAGCCTGGCTGATGAAGAGTGATACCCCATAACCGGTCCCAGGATGCTTGTTTCCAGTTTCCAGCCCAGGGAGGACCTGGCTTGACAGTTCAGGCTGAACTGTTCCCATGAGGATATGGGTCCCATGCTCACTGAGCCACTGGATTCAATCTAGCCTGGCTGATGAAGGGTGATACCACATAACCGGTCCAAGGATGCTTGTTTCCAGTCCAGGGAGGACCTGGCTTGACAGTTCAGGCTGAACTGTTCCCATGAGGAACAGGGTCAAGACTGAATTGGATATGGCTGGGTCCAAACTGGGTTGGCGTAGTGAGCATAAATGATGGATTAAACCCAGATCTTTGTGACTGGGGGTGAATATTTTCATGGTTAAGCATTCTGTCTATCGTCTGTTCTTTTTGCTTTTGTTGCCTTAAGTGGGAAGGGTATGTCCAGACCTGGCTCCCATGCTCACTGCGCCACTGGATTCAAGTTAGCCTGACTGATGAGCGGTGATTCCCTGATACCGGTTCCAAGATGCTTGTTTCTGGTCCAGGAAGGACCTGGTTTGGCAGCACGGGCTGGACTGTCCCATGGAGAGCAGGGTCAGGACTGATTTGCATATGGCTCACAGACGTGGGTCCTGTGCTCATTGCAGAACTGGATTCAGCCTAGCCTGCCTGATGAGTGGTGATACCCCGAAACCGGTCACAGGATGCTTGTTTGTGGCCTAGGGAGGACCTGACTTGGCAGTTCAGGCTGGACTGTTCCAATGGGGAACAGGTTCAAGATTAATGTTCATATGGCTGGGTCCAAACTGTATGGTGTGGTGGACAAAAAAATGATGGATCAAACATAGACCTTTGACACTGGGGTGAATGTCTGCATTGTTCAGCATTCCATCCTTCATTTGTGCTTTTTGCTTTTATCGACCTAAGTGGTAAGGGTATGCCCAGACATGGGTCCCATGCTCACTTAGCCACTGGATTCAATCTAGCCTGGCTGATGAAGGGTGATACCCCGTAACCGGTCCCAGGATGCTTGTTTCCAGTTTCCAGCCCAGGGAGGACCTGGCTTGACAGTTCGGGCTGAACTGTTCCCATGAGGAACAGGGTCAAGACTGAATTGAATATTTCTGGGTCCAAACTGGGTTGGCGCGGTGGGCAAACAATGATGGATTAAACCCAGATCTTTTTGACTGGGGGTGAATGTTTTCATGGTTCAGCATTCTGTCCATCGTCTGTTATTTTTGCTTTTGTTGCCCTAAGTGGGAAGGGTATGTCCAGACCTGGGTCCCATGCTCACTGGGCCACTGGATTCAAGTTAGCCTGACTGATGAGTGGTGATTCCCTGATACCGGTCCCAGGATGCTTGTTTCTTGTCCAGGAAGGACCTGGTTTGGCAGTTCAGGCTGGACTGTTTCCTTTGGGGAGCAGGATCAAGACTGATTTGCATATGGCTGAGTCCAAATGGGGTTGGCGCCATGGGCAAAAACCAATGAATTAAACCTAGACTAGTACCAAAAACATAACCTCTGGAGAAAAAGATGCAATGCAACAGGATAAAGAGCCCTCAATGTCAACAACAAGGAGGCAACAGGAAATGCCAGGAGGAAATCCACTAGAAGAAAGCCGAACCTCAGGGAGAGACAGGAGAAAAGGCTGATTGTAACCCCCGAGGGACACACAAACATGAAAATAATCCTTTGAAGAGGGTTTGCCAACCACTTGGAGTCCACAAGAGAGCAGAACAGTCGCAGAGGAAATAAAATAAGGACTCCACTGCGTAGGTCTGGATACAGGCACCAATTCACCAACTGCAGACTTGACAGCCTAGGGCAGGAGGGTAATGAAGACCCCAAACCTAAGAAATGGAAGGCAGACCCCATGAAGTTTGCAAAGTATGTTTTATAACAGAACTCTTTTGGCTCAGAACGGCCTCAGCAGCAGTGTGAAGTTATCGCTAGAACAGAATGTAATGAATACTTGGTTTAGAATGTTGGAGTTCACAGGTACACAGAAAGGAATAAAAATGTGTTATTTACAGCTCCGTGTGTGGCGTAGTAATTGGCGGGTACTAAGGCTAGGGAATATGCTACAACTGGTGAAAAGGTGGTGAATAAGTAACTCAAAGAAACTCTACTGGAGAGTTTGCCATTGTCCAAGCAGACTGCTTGTGCGTGCCACATGTGCCTTCTTCGAGGTTCTGAGTCAACGGTTGGCCTTTGTGGAGTTAGAGCCCAACTCCAGCAGGAGTAAAGCTTTTAAATGGGAAGGAAGTAAAGAAGTCTACACATCATTGGTCAAGAAGCTACGATCAAGGGCACACTAAAATGTAGCACGCTATCACGCAAAATAAAGTTATACATTGTACTGAGTGTAACATAATGGTGAATACAACCTTGCTTACAAAGCACACCCATAATTTACCACATATGACTGTGAATAATAGTGCTGGCTTACCGAGCAAGTAAAAAGAAAGCATACTGTTATTACACTTACCAGAGTCTTGATAAGTGGAGCATTACGACCTCAGCACCAGATGAGGTGATCTAAGAAAAAGCACTGGGGTAGTGCTTACCTGAACGGCTCACACCCAAAGCTGCAGGGTCAGAGGTCACAATGAGTGGCGAGGCTCCAATGGAGACCAAGAAGAAGGGCATAATCCAAAACTGCCCTGGATGACCCAGAAGCTGATCCATCATCAGGAATCTGTGATGATGCAGATTCTCAGGGACAGCTGACAGCATCTGAAAGAACTCCACCCTCAATGGCAGCCAGTCCCATTAACAGTTATAATGTGTCCGCATTCCTAGAACCACCACCACTTTTTGATATCACCAAGAAGCAAAATATTGGCGACAGATGGACTGCTTGGATAGAAATTTGAAGATTTAATTGATGCACTTGAAGAGACCGATGACAGAAAGATTATCAAGTATCTCAAAACTCTTGCTGGTGATGGTGTGAAAGAAGTCATAAAGAAAATGCCGAGAACTGACGAAGAAGTCATATACTGTCAGATTCAAAATGCTTTGAATGTCAAGCTCAATACAATAACAAAGATTGATTATGAATTATGTATTTTCAGTCAAGAGCATCTAAGAGTTGGTAAAAATTGATGAATTTGTGGAAAGACACGATGCACTCATCAAATACTGTGGCCCAGATTTAAAAGAAAATGATGGAGCGCAAAGCTGCACCACATTTGACAGCGCTGCTCTCCATCATTTTCAAAGTGCAGGAATGTGTTGTATTTAAACGAATACGGCGCAACCCTGTGTTGCTCCCTATGCCGGCACTAATTTTGCTGCTGAGCGCCAACTCAGCCACCCTTGCGCCATGGTGCAAGGATGGCTGCGCTGCAGGGGAGATCGTTTTTGTGCAGGATGGTACATCTTTCTGCACAAAAACAATCTTTAATGACAATTTGCTCTTTCTATGTGTGCTTCAGCACACATAGAAAGAGCAAAAAACGAGGAGAAATGAAAGCATTTTAGCAAAGCAAATGTAACGGATATCCCATCCGCCATATTACGATCCCATTATTTCCTATAGGGGTCGTAACACTGCGGGCGGGATAGTCGTCAAGTTTGTGATGGATTATTCCCTCTGCCAGGATGTAAATCAGGCCCAAAGTGATGTCTACTTGTAAAAGGAAGTTGTGTTTTAGATGTGGACTTTCATTTCCACATGAAGGAAAGTGTCCTGCCATTGGACAAAGGTCGGTAGGCTGTGGGGAAAAAGAACCATTTTGTGACAGTGTGTAAAGCATAGGTAAAAGTAAGAGGCAGATTAAGGAAAGTGGCGCTGTACCCAGCGCAGGCATAATGCAGTGCAAAGGATTACAAAGTGGCACAATATATTGATGCTAAGTCGGTGCTAAAGTGGCACTATGCCTTCTTAAATCTGGGCCTAAGTGTGTCACAGCACAAAGCAAATTTCCAGAAGAAAGATCCAACGCACACCCACAAGGCCAAGCAGCGACATCAGTTGAGGCCCATTAATACTAAACAAAGTTGATCATCATCTAAATCACCGACAACCAGTTCATCCATCTCAATAACAAGTGAAAGTGAAGAAAGTGATTGTGCTATGTCGATGTTTGCCTCAGAGAAATGTGTGCATGTTGGACTGGTTGCATGTGAAGAAAATTGTCAGTCGAAGAGAAGTCGACATGCTAAAGCAGTCTAGTCGCACATACACTGTCCAAAGATTACCTTGAAAATACATGGGTGTTCAATACATTTCATCATCATAAGTGGTGCATTGATAAAGATAATGCCTGGAGAGAAATACAATGAACTATCTCCACTCCAACAGCTTACGCCATCAAAGACCAAAGTGTATATTTGGACTGCATTGATGTCCATAATGAGTCAAGGTTCATTTGTAGTGACAGTGAAACATAAGAAAACAAAGGTACAAGTATTGATCCATGTGCCTTAAGGTACAGCGTTAAGTGCCTGTTTACTCAGCTTCAACATAGTTGCTGACATGGGACTGGTTTCTGTGAATTACAAGATGAATGCTCATCACAAATTAGTAAGTCAATTCCCTTCATTGTTTTATGGTTTGGGAAAATGTAAGACTATGAAAGTAAAACGGCATATTAATGAGGATTAAATTGCTCTTCATTTACAAGAAGCTGTTGAAAAAGAGCTTGAATTGTTACTTAAACATGAAAATATTGAGCACTCCACTGGTCCAACACCATGGGTTTCCCCCATAGTAGTAGTACCCAAAAAGGACAGTGAATGAGCTGTATACATCTGCGTTGACATGCGTCAGGTAAACAAGGCAATTGAACAAGAACAACATCCAGGTCACAAATTGCTGACATGATAAAACAATCGAATGGTGCAAAGGTCTTTTCTCGCCTTGATTTAAATAAATGTTATCATCAGTTGGAACTTGAAGAAAGTTGCAGGAACGTTATAACCTTTTCTACACATTGGTTTGTTAAGATACAAGAGACGTAGGCCCAGATTTAAAAAGCATTAGCGCCACATTAGCATAATTCTTTTTTTACCCTAATTTGGCGTTAGGCTTCAAAAGTCGCCAAACCATATTTACAAAGTGGCGCAATGCATGCATTGTGTCACGTTGTAACCCTGTGCGCCACATTATGCATGTGCCATGCATAACGTATGCAAAGGGGGCATTCCCCAGTTAAATGGACCGCAAAAATGATGCAGTGGAATCTAAAAGATTCCACTGCATCATGTTTTGTGGATACTTTTAAAGCCTGCTCAGAGCAGGCATTAAAAGGGAACACACCATTGGTTACAATGAGCCCCTATGTACTGTTCAGGGCTGGCGCCAACATTTTGAGGCTAACCCTGAACAGTACATCAATAGCGTAAACATTTTTGATGCTATTGTCCCCTACCCTGCGCCATGGTGCACCATATTTTAAATATGGTGCACACATGGTGGCAGTTGGGGAGATAAGTGTTGCAGGAAAAGTGGCGCTGCTCTAGGTGCTGCACTACTTTTCTTCCATCTGCCCCTTAGTTTTGGTGTATCATCAAGACATCATTCGATGTATCATTCAGCCTGTTGTAAACACATTCAATTATAGCAATGGCATATTAGTTTTTGGAGCTACGCAGAAGGAGCACAATAGAGCTCTCACACAAGTATGTTGTTTATTCAGTGATGCCAGATTGACTTTGAATGCAGACACGTGTGAGTTCAATAAGCCATAAATAAAATTCTTTGCCTATATCTTTTCTGATGGGAGTTTGACACCTGATCTTGCAAAAGTACAAACTCTGTCAAATGCTGTTCCCCTACAAGATGTTTCAATGATACATTCAATGGTACGTTCAAGGCACATACAAGACGTTGCCACTGTTAGTGCTCCATTATGAGAGTTGATGAAGAAACACTCTTCTTTTCAATTGTCATGAGAATGTGAGAGATGTTTCAAGAGTATCAAACATGCCATTGAAAATGCCACTAAAATGGTATACTTCAATCCAAAGCTTCATACAGAGGATGTCGTCGATGATAGCCCGGTCGGGTTAGGCGCTACCCTTGCACAGCATTATGGACGCCCAAATGCTCGACTGTATACTTTGGCCTATGCTAGTCGAAGTTTTGCATACAAGGAACATGCTTGCTCCCAACCTGAGAATGAAAGCTTGGCTGTGTTGTGGGCTTGTGAACATTTCCATGTATTCCTGTATGGAAAACATTTTACGTTGGTAACTGATTAGCAAACATTGCAATGGGGACTCCGATTGCAAGAAAACGATTATACAATTGTGCATCATCCAGGAAAAGATCAGAATCCTGCAGACTACTTTTCAGGAGTGCCTGTACAAGTTCATGGAACATCATCTACGGCAGCTGAAAACTACATTAATTTCATCATCAAGTCAAGTACACCTGCTGGTATCTTGTTAGTGAAGATTATAACTGCCAAGAGCCATGATAATTATTTGCTGAAGTTAAAAGACATAATTATGCATCAGTCATGGAACTGGCACAATCAACCTCTCACCAATGATGATGTATGTCAAAAAATGCAAAAATGTCAAGGATGAGTTGTCCATAACTCAGGAAGGGGTTATACTGCAAGGGTCAAGAATCCTTATTCCGGAGAGTCTGTGACAGAAAGTAATTGAAGTTTCTACCAATGTTACTCAACATACTCTGAACATGTTAGAGCTCCCTGAACATGCATGGGAGAGAATAGTCATCAACTTCTTTGGTTCACTTGGCAATGGACATCATCTAATGGAGATTGTAGATGAATACTCATGTTCCCCATTAGTTGATGATCTCTCATCTACAACTCATGAATGAGTCATTGAAAAGCTTTATGGCATCTTCCCGATATGGGCCATACCAGCCATTGTGAAGTCTGACAATGGCCCACCCTTTAACAGATAAGAATTTAGAGAATTCCTGGAGCATCTGAACATAAAGCATCAAAAGAGTAAGCCTTTGTGGCCACATGCTAATGGACTTGTTGGACATTTTATGAGTATGTTAAAGAAAGCAGTGCAGCATGCAACTCTTGAGAAGCTCAATTTGAAAACAGCGCTAATTTCTACTCTACAAACTTATTGTTCAACACCCCACAGGTGAAAGTCCTGTGACTTTGATGTTCGGGAGAGCAGTGACAATTAAGGTACCTCAATGGACCAACAATAGAAACTAAAATGAGAACATGATTTGTACAACGGACTTGGTTAACAAGCAGAAAATGAAAGCTTATGCAGACAAGAGGCGACGGGCAAAAGACATCGCATTTTGAAAAGGAGATGTGGTGAATGCCCAACAGATGCGCAAAAGACAATTTAATGCTGGACATTTCCAAGTGGTGTCTACTAAGGAACACATGGTGATTGCCCAGCACTCTTGGAAGTCTGCTCCCAGAAACTCTGCTCACTTTGGGCTTGTGATTCATCGGTCTTCAACTTGATTGAAAACTCAATGACTGCTGTTGCCTCTTTACCATCCTTGGTAATATCTGACACTGAAGATGACAGTTTTCAGTAACCAGATTGTGTTGTATGATCAAAGCACCAAGAATATTGATTAAAGAGATATAATTGTACCTAATTTCACATATATGTGTATGTCTACTGATGTAATGTCTTACACTTTTTATAACAGAACCCTTTTGGCTCTGAGAGAACTCCGTAGCCGTATGGCGTAATCACTAGAATAAAATGTAATGAAAGTTTGGTTAAGAATGTTGGATTTCACAGGTATAAACAGAGGAATAAAGACGTCTGATTTACAGCTCTGTATGCAGGTACCCTGCCTGGGGAGGACACTACAATGGGGTTGAGTTGGATCATTTTCTCGCCTCCTGAGAGGGGCCGAAGGTGAGCATTCTGGCAGTATATTATGGTGATTTCAGAAGCTGGGAAGTTTGAAGGCCTATTAATAGACAAAGGCGGTCATTACAACATTGGCGGTAAAAGCCGCTTACCGCCGTGCAGAAGACCGCCAACACACCGCCGCGGCTGCGGAATTCCGCCACAGCTATTATGACCCACATCTCAGAATCTGCCAAAATTCAGACACCCACACAAGTCCGCCACACCAAAGGTCAGTGAAAACCTGGCGAAAACAAATCCTCCACCGTCACGCCAACAGAAATACGCCCACACTATCACGACACACGAATCCACGCAGCGGTCTTTCATCCACGGTATTCCATTGGCGGTACACACCGCGACGCTCAAAATACACACACTCTTACAAAACATCCACACATTGGACAATTCAAAATACACACACCTGAGACACATACACACACCACTCCCACACACCCATTACAATATAAAACACACACCCACATCATCCACAAACCCTTACGACAAAAAATTCAGAAAGAAGGCCAGAGAGAAACACCACCAGCAAGAACAACAGCATCCACAGGCACACAACACCATCACCCACACAACTTCCACGCACCTCACACAACACAACACTACATATCACCACACTTATCACCACACACTCCACCCCACACATCACCTACACCACCCCATGGCACGGCAAAGACACCCCAGGTTCTCGGAGGAGGAGCTCAGGGTCATGGTGGAGGAAATCGTCCGGTAGAGCCACAGCTATTCGGAGCACAGGTGCAGCACACCTCAATTGCAAGGAAGATGGAGCTATGGCGAAGAATAGTGGACAGGGTCAACGCAGTGGGACAACACCCAAGAAATCGGGAGGACGTCAGGAAGAGGTGGAACGACCTACGGGGGAAGGTGTGCTCTGTGGTCTTAAGACACCACCTGGCGGTTCAGCGGACTGGCGGCGGACCCCCACCTCCTCCCCCACAACTAACAACATGGGAGAAGCAGGTCTTGGTGATTCTGCATCCTGAGGGCCTCGCAGGAGTAGGTGGAGGATTGGACTCTGGTAAGTCAAATCTTAACTATTACATCCCCCACCCTACCTGCATGCCAGCACATACCCCCACACTCACCCCATCACTCTAACTCCTCACAAATGTCCCAACATCACAAACCACACATCCTAACACCACGCCCTGCATGCAACAACAAAGCATAGACACCCATCACTAAAGCATGCCCACTGCACATACCCATACACCTCCCTAAACCACCATCACACAAGCTCCCACACAGGAATGCTAGCACTGGGGTACACGCTCACCCACCCATTGCACACCATTACACACACAGATTTAACTAACATCCTTTTATACCCCTGCAGGACCCCTACCCAACGTCACCGGACAGGAGGGTCCACACAAGTGCACACCACCAACAGAAGAGGCCCACAGTGATGACAGCACCTCTGTCCAACTGGATCTAGATGACCAGCCCGGACCATCGGGGAACTCTGGACAGTCGGTTCCCCTCACACAGGCACAGGCCACCACAGACCTTCCCCCCTCTGGAAACATCAGCACAGCACCCAACCAGCGGGCCCATACCTCCGTCCCCAGGACACGTCAATCAGCTGTGTGTCCACCACTACAGGGAACCCAGGATAACCCACCACCCCAATAACAACAGGGACCTGGGGGCAGTGGCAGTGGGCACACGGTCCAGGGGACGGAGGCACTGGAACACAGGGGAACTGGGAGGGCTGCCGTGCGACAGGGGGCAGACAGGCCAAGGGAACCCACTCTCCACGAGGCCCTCTCCTCCATCATGGGAGCATACCACCACTCCCAGGAGACGATGGCAACGGTACTGGCCAAGTTTCAGGAGACCCAGTGCATGCAGGAGGAACAGAATATGGGCTTAAGGGAGGAACTCAGAACCATCAGCTCCACCCTGGGCACCATCGTAGGGGTGCTGAAGGAAGTACTCAACACCAGGAGGGACACTGTGGCACTTCAAGGGGCCCCTGACACTAGCATGGACGATGAACTGCCCACCACCTCCGCCGGTGCTAGTGGACAAGACGCCCGCCACAGGACTACCACACTAGCACCCCACCCCCTGCAGAGGGAGAACCACCCCGCAAACAGTCCCTGAGATCCAGGAACAAAACAGAGAACAATGCCAAGACCCCACCAAGAAATGAGACCACCCTGATTGTCATCCTACTTTCCCACTTTGTCACCCTGTCCATAATTCAACTGCCCCAGCTCCACTTCCTATGCCCATATGGGCCATGCACCTGTGAGACTAATAGACTGGACTCTGCCATGGACACTCCTCCGCCATCACCCCTCACCATTTCAATACCCCTCCAATATTTTGCACTTAAATAAACACACCTAAAGCACAAAATGATCTGGAGTCTGTCAGTGATTTCGAAATAGTGTATTAGCAATTACAGTGACAAAATGTTTTTTAAATAGTAATGTCAACAAACCTATGTCACACAGCTCTAGTCCATGAGGAATCTTAGCAGATGTCACACAGTGGGACCCACATCTGTGAAACCGTAAGGAAAAGTGACAACTCAGTGACCATACACTGGGTGAAAACAACAGACAGGAGAGAGGTAGTAGTGTAAAAGTACATGTAGTAGGCAGGATTGTATTCTTACCTGTGTTTCACTGGAAATATTGCTGGATCACTGAGTCCCTGTTGTGCATGTCTTCTTCCTCTGCTTCCTCCTCATCACTGTCCACAGGCTCCACAGCTACCACAACACCGCCATCTGGACCATCCTCCTGCAGAAAAGGCACCTGGTGTCGCAAAGCCAAGTTGTGAAGCATACAGCAGGCCACGATGATCTGGCACACCTTCTTTGGTGAGTAGAATAGGGATCCACCTGTCATATGGAGGCACCTGAACCTGGCCTTCAGGAGGCCGAAGGTCCGCTCGATCACCCTCCTAGTTCGCCCATGGGCCTCATTGTAGCGTTCCTCTGCCCTGGTCCTGGGATTCCTCACTGGGGTCAGTAGCCATGACAAGTTGGGGTAACGAGAGTCACCTGCAAATGGTGAGGGGCAACTGTTAGACACACACTAACCTGGAGGGATAACCCCAGACCCAGACAACCATTCCCACTGACTTGCTTCCAGGTGCTCACCTAATAGCCACACACGGTGCCTCTGGAGTTGACCCACCACATAAGGGATGCTGCTATTCGGCAGGATGTAGGCGTCATGCACTGAGCCAGGGAACAGGGCATTCACATTGGAGATGTACTGGTCTGCCAAACATACCATCTGTACATTCATGGAATGATAACTCTTCTGGTTTCTGTACACCTGTTCACTCCTGTGGGGGGTGGGGGGGGCAAACCCACATGGGTCCCATCAATGGCACCTATGATGTTGGGGATATGTCCCTGTGCATAGAAATCACCTTTCACTGTAGGCAAATCCTCCACCTGAGGGAAAACGATTTAGCTCTGCATGTGTTTCAGAAGGGCAGACAACACTCTGGACAGTACGTTGGAAAACATTGGCTGGGACATCCCTGATGCCATGGCCACAGTTGTTTGAAAAGAGCCACTTGCAAGGAAATGGAGCACTGACAGCACCTGCACTTGAGGGGGGATTCCTGTGGGATGGCGGATTGCTGACATTGATAGCGCGTCCAGTCTTTATAAATTACTTGTGCTTGGACACGCTGGAGGTCGGTGAACCTTTTAACCGAGTTGGGTTCTCCTCATCCAAGAATAGTCGGATCACTTGAATCAATAATCAATAACCATTGTAATCAATATTCAATACTCAATTTATAGATCAAATTACACATTAGGAATCAATAACAATCTGTATTTTGACACACCATGACCTTTCAGTCATGAATAACCACACCAGTTTAATAAAAGTTAATGAATTTATTTCCCTATATTAACAAAGCTAGCACAATATAAGTAAGTCTCAAAATCAAATGATATACATATACGAACATTACTAGCTGTCCATAGTGGTGGAAGAAACGCAATCTACGCAATATCTGGATTATAATGCACTCGGTTATAGCAATGCAAATCAGTAATATAAGCAATTGAATTTGACTAATTTCATACATCGGTCAGCATAACAAAATTTCAATTTAGCATGGTGCATCAAATGAATACCTCGACTAGCCTCTAATTAGCATTGGCATGTGGGGCTTCATGCAGAACGAATTTAGTCAACACAAATTTAGAAAACTTCTAGCTTGGGCCCTATCAAAATAACAGTTGGTACCTAGGAAGAAAAACACAATGCATAATACAATTATCCTTTCATAGTTACCAAATACAATCAGCATTCAAGAAAAGTCTTCGTCCTTCAGGTATCGGTTCGATCAGTATGGGGCAGATTTCAAAGGGGCAGAGTTAAGGCAAGTTTCCTTGCGGCAGCAAGGAGAATGGGGCAAAAGTTACTGCATGGGCAAGACGGGGCAAAATTAAAGTTAAAGTCTCTAGGGTGAGAATTCTTTAAAGTCTCTTTCACTGCGACAGAGAAAAGGTATCAAAATGTCATACAAGATGGCGTCTTGCTTCAGGCATCAAAATGGCATCAAGGAAAATGGCTGACTTCTCTTTGTCCGGTGGGTTTAAGTAAGAAACATTCCAAATTCTTCAGGGTCTTCCATTGGAGGGTTCATAGGGTGGCTTCAATTTGACCAATGAATAGTGTCTTTCTCCTAGTACTCATTTTTACATAGATTGTCCTTGGAGCCTTGGAACACAAGTTGCAACAAAGTTTGCCAATTAATTTTTATCACAGTGCTTTTATTGTCCGCACCTGCAGGAGTTGAACTTGCATCAAAAGGGATGAAACCATCCTAGCACGAAACCTTGAGATAAGTGTATTAGTCATCTCTACTGGAAAAATAAAGCATTAGAATAAAATAATGTCTTTGTTAATGCAAGAAAAAGACCTCGCAGTTAAAATTTTGAGACCAGGCAACTAGGCCAAAGTCTCTGCTAAATTTAAGCTAAGCATAAAACAGTTTCAACAAGAAATCATAGAATACATTTGCAATTACGACAGATTACTACATTTGTTGATTCTTCATGATTAATTAAGCCCGTTTATAATAATGGCGAACTACCCCGTGGGCACAATTTCCCACGTATATTATTTTTCTTTGCTGAAATCACACTACTTTATACGATTTTTGTTACATGATATATAAATATTTGTTAGTCCTTCTTTTTCTGCGTCATCAACATCAGGTCTGGCTCCAACCGGGTACACAGTTCCTGGATTGTGGCACGGTCAAGCCTGTAGGTGATTATCAAATGTCGCTCCTCCATTGTCGACAGGTCCACCAACGGTCGGTACACCGGAGGATACCGCCATCTCCTCACATGTCCCAGCGGACGGTGCCCATGAAGGACAACAGCAAGCACAGAGTCAAACAACTCAGAGGTACGTACCCACAGTTTACACAGAACACCAATCTTACACAAAAGGTGGCCTGTGTGTGTGTTGAGACTAGGCCTAGGTATGTCTGACGCAGTTGGAAATGAAGCCATGTGGGCCCCTGAAATGGCGGCTGCCTGACCTGTAAAGTGGGTCAATGGGATGTGAGGTAACTGCGCTGGCGTTGTACACCGTCGCGGTAGGCGGTCAAAAACTGCGGCGCAATGCTGCATTGGTTAACATTGGACCATATGGGTCCTAGGAGCCAATGACGATGTACGCCGGGGGTGATGGTATGCACTGCCGCGGACGTGACCGCCGCGGACGTGACCGCCATTTTCTATCTGTTCAATCACTCGATACCTGATCTTCAACAGGAGAGGACCTACACTGCAAGTGCTGCTGTGACCTCGGTCTGGAAGAGACAATGGCTCGAGTGTCTGGGGAAAGGGCCCCTGCCTTCACATCGGAGGAGTTGGAGAAGCTTGTGGATGGGGTCCTCCCCCAGTACACGCTACTCTACGGTCCTCCAGACAAACAGGTAAGTACACTGGGAGCATGTTGTATGGGCTATGCCTGTGTGGAGAGGGCTGGATGTAAGAAGGAAGTGGGCAGAGTCCTGCGTGCATGAAAGAAGGTGAATGCATGTGCCACTTGGCAAGGGTAGGGATGGGGGCCAATCACTTTGACGGTGCAGTTGGTAATGACTTCTCTTCTTCCCCTGTACATTTCATGTAGGTCAGCGCCCACCAGAAGAAAGATATTTGGCGTGCCATCGCCAAGGACGTCCGGACCCTGGGGTCTACCACAGACGGAGCACCCACTGCCGGAAAAGATGGGAGGACATTCACCGCTGGAGCAAGAAGACGGCGGAGGCTCAGCTGGGGATGACCTCCCAATGTGGGAGGGGTGCCCGTCGCACCATGACCCCCCTGATTTTAAGGATCCTGGCGGTGGCCTACCCCGAGTTGGATGGGCGCTTGAGGGCATCACAGCAGACACAAGGGGGTGAGTACACTCTCATTCTGCTGACTTTGCGTGCAGTGGAGTTGTCTGGGTGGGGGAGGAGGGCTGTGGGCTTCCCTAGGCCAGGGCGAGTTCCGTACGCAAGGCCCCTCCGTAAGGCAGGCCATGTGTCACCCCACCCCACCTGTGTAGAGTGACAACTACACCTAGTCATGCCCCTGTGTCATCTATGTGTGCAGATGTCGTCCCAGGAATTGAACAGTGGAGCCCAAGAGCGCAGCGTAATGCAGGGGGCTTCTGTGTCTGTCTTGTCCGCCAACGGTAGCGGTAATCCATGTACTCAACATGTCTTTCTTCTTTCGTCCCGCCCCCTTTTTGTGGTCTCCCTGTTCTTGTGTGCATTAGCATCATCAGGCGGAGGAGCAGTGGCAACGGAGCACGAGGGAGCTGCATCCCACATGGCCCTGGAGGGCAAGACAACGTACTCGGAATTCACCAGTGGGACGGAGGGTGAGGGGAGCTTCACGGCGGGGACAGGAGCTGACACCAGCGACACGGACATGTCCTCTGATGGGGGCTCCCTTGTGGGGGCGGCAACATCTGTGCCCCCCACATCTACAGGTACAGCCGCCACCCCCCCTACCAGCACCGCCCTCCCAGCAGCCCCTCTGCCTTCGCCCCGTGCCCGCTCACCCAGGAGGGTGGGCATCACCTTCGCCCCAGGCACCTCAGGCCCTGCCCCAGTCACGCCTGCTGCCTTCAGTGAGGAGGACATTGACCTCCTCAGGTCCCTCACTGTTGGGCAGTCTACCATTTTGAATGCCATCCAGGGTGTAGAAAGGCAGTTGCAACAAACTAATGCATTCCTGGAGGGCATTCATTCTGGTCAGGCGGCCCTTCACCGAGCTTTTCAAACTCTTGCCTCAGCACTGATGGCAGCCATTGTCCCCGTCTCTAGCCTCCCCCCTCCAACTTCCTCCACCCAGACACAATCCCCTGTACCTCTGCCTATCCCAAGCACACCTACAGACCAGCATGCACACACGTCAACACACAAGGGAAGCTCAGGCAAACATAAGCACCACACATCCCACAGGCACTCACGCAAGCAACACACACATGCAGACACACCAACATCCACTGCTTCCACTGTGTCCCCTCCTCGTCATCTCCCTCCTCCCTCCCATTCTTGTCTACACTCACACCTGTATGCACTACCTCTACAGCCACTACGTCCCTCACCAGCACACCCACCAGCACACCCCGCTCACGTGCACTCACCCCCCCACTACCATTCACACTTCCCCTGTGTCCTCTCCCAGTGTGTCTGTGACACCCCCTCCCAAGATACACAAACGCAGCCACACACCCACCCAACAGCCATCCACATCACGACAGCCTCCAGCGCATGCACCTGCACCCAAAGTCACCAAACGTACACCTCCTACTACCACCACCTCTTCCTCCACTCCCATACCCCCTCCAGCTACCCGTCCCAGTGTGTCCAAAAAATATTTCATGTCCACCCTTGACCTTTTTCCAACACCTCCCCCACCCCGTCCATCTCATAGGTCCCGAACTAGCACCTCAGCCACAACATCTCCGGGACCAGTGGTGCCTGTAGTCACGGGTATGTGGAGTGCACCGGCCACTAGGACAGCCAGTGTGGCACGGAGCGACAGCACAGCCAGTGTGGCACGGAGCCACAGCACAGCCAGTCCCCCACCTGTGAAGCATCAGAAGTTGGCCAGTGCCTGGCGGGAGATGGGAAAGACTCCAGCCACCAAAGCCGCTCCCAGGGGTCCCGGTGGGAGTGTGGAGTCAGCTGTGACACCTCCCAAGGTGGGGAAGGCCCACAAGAAACCCGGCAAGTCTGGGAAGAGCTGCATGGCAGAGAAGACCTCCATCAACCCTGCTGTCCAGGAGGGCCCTGCCAGCCCCAGCCCAGCTGCCCAGGAGGGACCCGCCAGCCAGGAGGGCCCCGTCAGCCCTAGCCCAGCTGCCCAGGAGGGCCCCGCCAGCCCCAGCCCCGCTGATCCATGAAGGACCGCCAGCACAAGCCCCGCTGGGCCATGAAGGACCGCCAGCACAAGCCCCGCTGGGCCATGAAGGACCGCCAGCACAAGCCCCACTGGGCCATGAAGGACCACCAACTCAAGCACCGCCGAACAGGGCACTGCAACTCAAGCACCGCTGAACAGGGCACCGCCAACTCAAGCACCGCTGAACAGGGCACCGCCAACTCAAGCACCGCTGAACAGGGCACCGCCAACTCAAGCACCGCTAGCCCATGAGCGGCAGGGGCACTGACGCAACTGGGTCGGTCACGGGTGAGTGATGCACTCTGGTCACCAGTCCCCCTCCAGAACCAGTGGAGAGATCCATCCACTACCTCTGTCCTTCACAGGATGAAGCACTCTGGGTACCATTCCCCCTCCAGAACCAGTGGAGAGATCCATCCACTACCTCTGTCCTTCACAGGATGAAGCACTCTGGGCACCAGTCCCCCTCCAGAACCAGTGGAGACTGTTATCCACTTGAGAGACTGTGGCTTTGCACGCCCCAGGATGTTACAGTGGGCAACCCACCCACTGTAGAGACTTGAGAGACTGTGGCTTTTCACTCCCCAGGATTGAACAGTGGGCAAGCCACCCACTGTAGAGACTTGAGAGACTGTGGCTTTGCACTCCCCAGGATTGAACAGTGGGAAACCCACCCACTGTAGAGACTTGAGAGACTGTGGCTTTGCACTCCCCAGGATTGAACAGTGGGCATTGAGCCCCCTCGTGGATCTGGCGTCGTGCACTCATCTGGCTGAGGTGCCTCCCCTTCCCTTCCCCCTGAGGTGCCTGTTGTATTTCTATCTGATGCCCCTGCCGTGTTCTGTCTGTTTTGATCGGGTATCGAGTGTGGGCCTCGCCCATGCATTTTGGGCCCAGTGGTCCACGGACTATAAATGGTGCAATACCTGGACTTGTATTATTGGTGTATATATTTGTTTATAGTGTATATATATTTTGGAGTACTGGATTTTAATGGATTACAATCGTTACAATAATTTCTTTTTGTCTTTGCATTCTTCCGGGGGGCTTGGAGGGTGTAACTGTAATGTATCAACATGTATTAGTGTGTGTGTTGTAGTGGGTGAGGGTGGGGGTGGGGGTGTTGCATGTGTGTGTCACTCTTTTTTCCCTCCCCTCTCCCCTGTGTCGTAGGTGCAGTACTCACCGTGGTCTTCGCCGCCGGCGTTCGTGCTCCTGGTAGAGGAGCAGGAAGACTAATGCAGGTAGAATTTGGAGTTCCGGTTCCATGGTGTCCTCGTTCCTCGTGGGGTTTGTAGAGGTGAGCGTTTTCCCTTTGAAATCCCTGTTTCCGCCTTGTTTTTATCCGCGGTGAATCCGCCCCGGAAAAGGTTGCGGATTGGCCTGTCACAATAGTGTGGGTGGTACATTGACTTCCACCTGTCTGTTGGCGGTGACCGCCGCGCTGTTTGTTTGTACCGCCGTGGCGGTCGGAGTGTTAAAGTGGCTGTCTTTGTTGGCGGTTTCCGCCACAGTCGGAATTGCAATTCTTTTACCGCCGGACTGTTGGCGGTCTTACCGCCACTTTAACACCGTCCGCCAGGGTTGTAATGACCACCAAAATGCCTTATTTTTCATGAGTGGTACGAGAATGATACAGATTGGCATAAAGAAAAAAAATATTTGAACTAGACAAATCAACAGCGTTGAAAGCAATAGTACATGATTAAAGATACATTCAGAGAGAAAAGCACATGAAGGCCACTCTGGATCAAGGAAAAACACCTAGATTCACCCATTGACCTTAATCACTCTTGACCTCTCAGTGGTTTACAAGATGGTGGACCATGAACACCTCATAGTTTAGAAAAGGAAGGAGGTGAAACATGTGGCTCTAAAATTGATTCATCGGTCTTCAACTTGATTGAAAACTCAATGACTGCTGTTGCCTCTTTACCATCCTTGGTAATATCTGACACTGAAGATGACAGTTTTCAGTAACCAGATTGTGTTGTATGATCAAAGCACCAAGAATATTGATTAAAGAGATATAATTGTACCTAATTTCACATATATGTGTATGTCTACTGATGTAATGTCTTACACTTTTTATAACAGAACCCTTTTGGCTCTGAGAGAACTCCGTAGCCGTATGGCGTAATCACTAGAATAAAATGTAATGAAAGTTTGGTTAAGAATGTTGGATTTCACAGGTATAAACAGAGGAATAAAGACGTCTGATTTACAGCTCTGTATGCAGGTACCCTGCCTGGGGAGGACACTACAATGGGGTTGAGTTGGATCATTTTCTCGCCTCCTGAGAGGGGCCGAAGGTGAGCATTCTGGCAGTATATTATGGTGATTTCAGAAGCTGGGAAGTTTGAAGGCCTATTAATAGACAAAGGCGGTCATTACAACATTGGCGGTAAAAGCCGCTTACCGCCGTGCAGAAGACCGCCAACACACCGCCGCGGCTGCGGAATTCCGCCACAGCTATTATGACCCACATCTCAGAATCTGCCAAAATTCAGACACCCACACAAGTCCGCCACACCAAAGGTCAGTGAAAACCTGGCGAAAACAAATCCTCCACCGTCACGCCAACAGAAATACGCCCACACTATCACGACACACGAATCCACGCAGCGGTCTTTCATCCACGGTATTCCATTGGCGGTACACACCGCGACGCTCAAAATACACACACTCTTACAAAACATCCACACATTGGACAATTCAAAATACACACACCTGAGACACATACACACACCACTCCCACACACCCATTACAATATAAAACACACACCCACATCATCCACAAACCCTTACGACAAAAAATTCAGAAAGAAGGCCAGAGAGAGACACCACCAGCAAGAACAACAGCATCCACAGGCACACAACACCATCACCCACACAACTTCCACGCACCTCACACAACACAACACTACATATCACCACACTTATCACCACACACTCCACCCCACACATCACCTACACCACCCCATGGCACGGCAAAGACACCCCAGGTTCTCGGAGGAGGAGCTCAGGGTCATGGTGGAGGAAATCGTCCGGTAGAGCCACAGCTATTCGGAGCACAGGTGCAGCACACCTCAATTGCAAGGAAGATGGAGCTATGGCGAAGAATAGTGGACAGGGTCAACGCAGTGGGACAACACCCAAGAAATCGGGAGGACGTCAGGAAGAGGTGGAACGACCTACGGGGGAAGGTGTGCTCTGTGGTCTTAAGACACCACCTGGCGGTTCAGCGGACTGGCGGCGGACCCCCACCTCCTCCCCCACAACTAACAACATGGGAGAAGCAGGTCTTGGTGATTCTGCATCCTGAGGGCCTCGCAGGAGTAGGTGGAGGATTGGACTCTGGTAAGTCAAATCTTAACTATTACATCCCCCACCCTACCTGCATGCCAGCACATACCCCCACACTCACCCCATCACTCTAACTCCTCACAAATGTCCCAACATCACAAACCACACATCCTAACACCACGCCCTGCATGCAACAACAAAGCATAGACACCCATCACTAAAGCATGCCCACTGCACATACCCATACACCTCCCTAAACCACCATCACACAAGCTCCCACACAGGAATGCTAGCACTGGGGTACACGCTCACCCACCCATTGCACACCATTACACACACAGATTTAACTAACATCCTTTTATACCCCTGCAGGACCCCTACCCAACGTCACCGGACAGGAGGGTCCACACAAGTGCACACCACCAACAGAAGAGGCCCACAGTGATGACAGCACCTCTGTCCAACTGGATCTAGATGACCAGCCCGGACCATCGGGGAACTCTGGACAGTCGGTTCCCCTCACACAGGCACAGGCCACCACAGACCTTCCCCCCTCTGGAAACATCAGCACAGCACCCAACCAGCGGGCCCATACCTCCGTCCCCAGGACACGTCAATCAGCTGTGTGTCCACCACTACAGGGAACCCAGGATAACCCACCACCCCAATAACAACAGGGACCTGGGGGCAGTGGCAGTGGGCACACGGTCCAGGGGACGGAGGCACTGGAACACAGGGGAACTGGGAGGGCTGCCGTGCGACAGGGGGCAGACAGGCCAAGGGAACCCACTCTCCACGAGGCCCTCTCCTCCATCATGGGAGCATACCACCACTCCCAGGAGACGATGGCAACGGTACTGGCCAAGTTTCAGGAGACCCAGTGCATGCAGGAGTAACAGAATATGGGCTTAAGGGAGGAACTCAGAACCATCAGCTCCACCCTGGGCACCATCGTAGGGGTGCTGAAGGAAGTACTCAACACCAGGAGGGACACTGTGGCACTTCAAGGGGCCCCTGACACTAGCATGGACGATGAACTGCCCACCACCTCCGCCGGTGCTAGTGGACAAGACGCCCGCCACAGGACTACCACACTAGCACCCCACCCCCTGCAGAGGGAGAACCACCCCGCAAACAGTCCCTGAGATCCAGGAACAAAACAGAGAACAATGCCAAGACCCCACCAAGAAATGAGACCACCCTGATTGTCATCCTACTTTCCCACTTTGTCACCCTGTCCATAATTCAACTGCCCCAGCTCCACTTCCTATGCCCATATGGGCCATGCACCTGTGAGACTAATAGACTGGACTCTGCCATGGACACTCCTCCGCCATCACCCCTCACCATTTCAATACCCCTCCAATATTTTGCACTTAAATAAACACACCTAAAGCACAAAATGATCTGGAGTCTGTCAGTGATTTCGAAATAGTGTATTAGCAATTACAGTGACAAAATGTTTTTTAAATAGTAATGTCAACAAACCTATGTCACACAGCTCTAGTCCATGAGGAATCTTAGCAGATGTCACACAGTGGGACCCACATCTGTGAAACCGTAAGGAAAAGTGACAACTCAGTGACCATACACTGGGTGAAAACAACAGACAGGAGAGAGGTAGTAGTGTAAAAGTACATGTAGTAGGCAGGATTGTATTCTTACCTGTGTTTCACTGGAAATATTGCTGGATCACTGAGTCCCTGTTGTGCATGTCTTCTTCCTCTGCTTCCTCCTCATCACTGTCCACAGGCTCCACAGCTACCACAACACCGCCATCTGGACCATCCTCCTGCAGAAAAGGCACCTGGTGTCGCAAAGCCAAGTTGTGAAGCATACAGCAGGCCACGATGATCTGGCACACCTTCTTTGGTGAGTAGAATAGGGATCCACCTGTCATATGGAGGCACCTGAACCTGGCCTTCAGGAGGCCGAAGGTCCGCTCGATCACCCTCCTAGTTCGCCCATGGGCCTCATTGTAGCGTTCCTCTGCCCTGGTCCTGGGATTCCTCACTGGGGTCAGTAGCCATGACAAGTTGGGGTAACGAGAGTCACCTGCAAATGGTGAGGGGCAACTGTTAGACACACACTAACCTGGAGGGATAACCCCAGACCCAGACAACCATTCCCACTGACTTGCTTCCAGGTGCTCACCTAATAGCCACACACGGTGCCTCTGGAGTTGACCCACCACATAAGGGATGCTGCTATTCGGCAGGATGTAGGCGTCATGCACTGAGCCAGGGAACAGGGCATTCACATTGGAGATGTACTGGTCTGCCAAACATACCATCTGTACATTCATGGAATGATAACTCTTCCGGTTTCTGTACACCTGTTCACTCCTGTGGGGGGTGGGGGGGGCAAACCCACATGGGTCCCATCAATGGCACCTATGATGTTGGGGATATGTCCCTGTGCATAGAAATCACCTTTCACTGTAGGCAAATCCTCCACCTGAGGGAAAACGATTTAGCTCTGCATGTGTTTCAGAAGGGCAGACAACACTCTGGACAGTACGTTGGAAAACATTGGCTGGGACATCCCTGATGCCATGGCCACAGTTGTTTGAAAAGAGCCACTTGCAAGGAAATGGAGCACTGACAGCACCTGCACTTGAGGGGGGATTCCTGTGGGATGGCGGATTGCTGACATTGATAGCGCGTCCAGTCTTTATAAATTACTTGTGCTTGGACACGCTGGAGGTCGGTGAACCTTTTAACCGAGTTGGGTTCTCCTCATCCAAGAATAGTCGGATCACTTGAATCAATAATCAATAACCATTGTAATCAATATTCAATACTCAATTTATAGATCAAATTACACATTAGGAATCAATAACAATCTGTATTTTGACACACCATGACCTTTCAGTCATGAATAACCACACCAGTTTAATAAAAGTTAATGAATTTATTTCCCTATATTAACAAAGCTAGCACAATATAAGTAAGTCTCAAAATCAAATGATATACATATACGAACATTACTAGCTGTCCATAGTGGTGGAAGAAACGCAATCTACGCAATATCTGGATTATAATGCACTCGGTTATAGCAATGCAAATCAGTAATATAAGCAATTGAATTTGACTAATTTCATACATCGGTCAGCATAACAAAATTTCAATTTAGCATGGTGCATCAAATGAATACCTCGACTAGCCTCTAATTAGCATTGGCATGTGGGGCTTCATGCAGAACGAATTTAGTCAACACAAATTTAGAAAACTTCTAGCTTGGGCCCTATCAAAATAACAGTTGGTACCTAGGAAGAAAAACACAATGCATAATACAATTATCCTTTCATAGTTACCAAATACAATCAGCATTCAAGAAAAGTCTTCGTCCTTCAGGTATCGGTTCGATCAGTATGGGGCAGATTTCAAAGGGGCAGAGTTAAGGCAAGTTTCCTTGCGGCAGCAAGGAGAATGGGGCAAAAGTTACTGCATGGGCAAGACGGGGCAAAATTAAAGTTAAAGTCTCTAGGGTGAGAATTCTTTAAAGTCTCTTTCACTGCGACAGAGAAAAGGTATCAAAATGTCATACAAGATGGCGTCTTGCTTCAGGCATCAAAATGGCATCAAGGAAAATGGCTGACTTCTCTTTGTCCGGTGGGTTTAAGTAAGAAACATTCCAAATTCTTCAGGGTCTTCCATTGGAGGGTTCATAGGGTGGCTTCAATTTGACCAATGAATAGTGTCTTTCTCCTAGTACTCATTTTTACATAGATTGTCCTTGGAGCCTTGGAACACAAGTTGCAACAAAGTTTGCCAATTAATTTTTATCACAGTGCTTTTATTGTCCGCACCTGCAGGAGTTGAACTTGCATCAAAAGGGATGAAACCATCCTAGCACGAAACCTTGAGATAAGTGTATTAGTCATCTCTACTGGAAAAATAAAGCATTAGAATAAAATAATGTCTTTGTTAATGCAAGAAAAAGACCTCGCAGTTAAAATTTTGAGACCAGGCAACTAGGCCAAAGTCTCTGCTAAATTTAAGCTAAGCATAAAACAGTTTCAACAAGAAATCATAGAATACATTTGCAATTACGACAGATTACTACATTTGTTGATTCTTCATGATTAATTAAGCCCGTTTATAATAATGGCGAACTACCCCGTGGGCACAATTTCCCACGTATATTATTTTTCTTTGCTGAAATCACACTACTTTATACGATTTTTGTTACATGATATATAAATATTTGTTAGTCCTTCTTTTTCTGCGTCATCAACATCAGGTCTGGCTCCAACCGGGTACACAGTTCCTGGATTGTGGCACGGTCAAGCCTGTAGGTGATTATCAAATGTCGCTCCTCCATTGTCGACAGGTCCACCAACGGTCGGTACACCGGAGGATACCGCCATCTCCTCACATGTCCCAGCGGACGGTGCCCATGAAGGACAACAGCAAGCACAGAGTCAAACAACTCAGAGGTACGTACCCACAGTTTACACAGAACACCAATCTTACACAAAAGGTGGCCTGTGTGTGTGTTGAGACTAGGCCTAGGTATGTCTGACGCAGTTGGAAATGAAGCCATGTGGGCCCCTGAAATGGCGGCTGCCTGACCTGTAAAGTGGGTCAATGGGATGTGAGGTAACTGCGCTGGCGTTGTACACCGTCGCGGTAGGCGGTCAAAGACTGCGGCGCAATGCTGCATTGGTTAACATTGGACCCTATGGGTCCTAGGAGCCAATGACGATGTACGCCGGGGGTGATGGTATGCACTGCCGCGGACGTGACCGCCGCGGACGTGACCGCCATTTTCTATCTGTTCAATCACTCGATACCTGATCTTCAACAGGAGAGGACCTACACTGCAAGTGCTGCTGTGACCTCGGTCTGGAAGAGACAATGGCTCGAGTGTCTGGGGAAAGGGCCCCTGCCTTCACATCGGAGGAGTTGGAGAAGCTTGTGGATGGGGTCCTCCCCCAGTACACGCTACTCTACGGTCCTCCAGACAAACAGGTAAGTACACTGGGAGCATGTTGTATGGGCTATGCCTGTGTGGAGAGGGCTGGATGTAAGAAGGAAGTGGGCAGAGTCCTGCGTGCATGAAAGAAGGTGAATGCATGTGCCACTTGGCAAGGGTAGGGATGGGGGCCAATCACTTTGACGGTGCAGTTGGTAATGACTTCTCTTCTTCCCCTGTACATTTCATGTAGGTCAGCGCCCACCAGAAGAAAGATATTTGGCGTGCCATCGCCAAGGACGTCCGGACCCTGGGGTCTACCACAGACGGAGCACCCACTGCCGGAAAAGATGGGAGGACATTCACCGCTGGAGCAAGAAGACGGCGGAGGCTCAGCTGGGGATGACCTCCCAATGTGGGAGGGGTGCCCGTCGCACCATGACCCCCCTGATTTTAAGGATCCTGGCGGTGGCCTACCCCGAGTTGGATGGGCGCTTGAGGGCATCACAGCAGACACAAGGGGGTGAGTACACTCTCATTCTGCTGACTTTGCGTGCAGTGGAGTTGTCTGGGTGGGGGAGGAGGGCTGTGGGCTTCCCTAGGCCAGGGCGAGTTCCGTACGCAAGGCCCCTCCGTAAGGCAGGCCATGTGTCACCCCACCCCACCTGTGTAGAGTGACAACTACACCTAGTCATGCCCCTGTGTCATCTATGTGTGCAGATGTCGTCCCAGGAATTGAACAGTGG
This sequence comes from Pleurodeles waltl, assembly GCF_031143425.1. Taxonomy (NCBI): domain Eukaryota; kingdom Metazoa; phylum Chordata; class Amphibia; order Caudata; family Salamandridae; genus Pleurodeles; species Pleurodeles waltl. Next base: position 1,674,548,996 of record NC_090440.1, read on the forward strand.
AGCCCAAGAGCGCAGCGTAATGCAGGGGGCTTCTGTGTCTGTCTTGTCCGCCAACGGTAGCGGTAATCCATGTACTCAACATGTCTTTCTTCTTTCGTCCCGCCCCCTTTTTGTGGTCTCCCTGTTCTTGTGTGCATTAGCATCATCAGGCGGAGGAGCAGTGGCAACGGAGCACGAGGGAGCTGCATCCCACATGGCCCTGGAGGGCAAGACAACGTACTCGGAATTCACCAGTGGGACGGAGGGTGAGGGGAGCTTCACGGCGGGGACAGGAGCTGACACCAGCGACACGGACATGTCCTCTGATGGGGGCTCCCTTGTGGGGGCGGCAACATCTGTGCCCCCCACATCTACAGGTACAGCCGCCACCCCCACCTACCAGCACCGCCCTCCCAGCAGCCCCTCTGCCTTCGCCCCGTGCCCGCTCACCCAGGAGGGTGGGCATCACCTTCGCCCCAGGCACCTCAGGCCCTGCCCCAGTCACGCCTGCTGCCTTCAGTGAGGAGGACATTGACCTCCTCAGGTCCCTCACTGTTGGGCAGTCTACCATTTTGAATGCCATCCAGGGTGTAGAAAGGCAGTTGCAACAAACTAATGCATTCCTGGAGGGCATTCATTCTGGTCAGGCGGCCCTTCACCGAGCTTTTCAAACTCTTGCCTCAGCACTGATGGCAGCCATTGTCCCCGTCTCTAGCCTCCCCCCTCCAACTTCCTCCACCCAGACACAATCCCCTGTACCTCTGCCTATCCCAAGCACACCTACAGACCAGCATGCACACACGTCAACACACAAGGGAAGCTCAGGCAAACATAAGCACCACACATCCCACAGGCACTCACGCAAGCAACACACACATGCAGACACACCAACATCCACTGCTTCCACTGTGTCCCCTCCTCGTCATCTCCCTCCTCCCTCCCAGTCTTGTCTACACTCACACCTGTATGCACTACCTCTACAGCCACTACGTCCCTCACCAGCACACCCACCAGCACACCCCGCTCACGTGCACTCACCCCCCCACTACCATTCACACTTCCCCTGTGTCCTCTCCCAGTGTGTCTGTGACACCCCCTCCCAAGATACACAAACGCAGCCACACACCCACCCAACAGCCATCCACATCACGACAGCCTCCAGCGCATGCACCTGCACCCAAAGTCACCAAACGTACACCTCCTACTACCACCACCTCTTCCTCCACTCCCATACCCCCTCCAGCTACCCGTCCCAGTGTGTCCAAAAAATATTTCATGTCCACCCTTGACCTTTTTCCAACACCTCCCCCACCCCGTCCATCTCATAGGTCCCGAACTAGCACCTCAGCCACAACATCTCCGGGACCAGTGGTGCCTGTAGTCACGGGTATGTGGAGTGCACCGGCCACCAGGACAGCCAGTGTGGCACGGAGCGACAGCACAGCCAGTGTGGCACGGAGCCACAGCACAGCCAGTCCCCCACCTGTGAAGCATCAGAAGTTGGCCAGTGCCCGGCGGGAGATGGGAAAGACTCCAGCCACCAAAGCCGCTCCCAGGGGTCCCGGTGGGAGTGTGGAGTCAGCTGTGACACCTCCCAAGGTGGGGAAGGCCCACAAGAAACCCGGCAAGTCCGGGAAGAGCTGCATGGCAGAGAAGACCTCCATCAACCCTGCTGTCCAGGAGGGCCCTGCCAGCCCCAGCCCAGCTGCCCAGGAGGGACCCGCCAGCCAGGAGGGCCCCGTCAGCCCTAGCCCAGCTGCCCAGGAGGGCCCCGCCAGCCCCAGCCCCGCTGATCCATGAAGGACCGCCAGCACAAGCCCCGCTGGGCCATGAAGGACCGCCAGCACAAGCCCCGCTGGGCCATGAAGGACCGCCAGCACAAGCCCCACTGGGCCATGAAGGACCACCAACTCAAGCACCGCCGAACAGGGCACTGCAACTCAAGCACCGCTGAACAGGGCACCGCCAACTCAAGCACCGCTGAACAGGGCACCGCCAACTCAAGCACCGCTGAACAGGGCACCGCCAACTCAAGCACCGCTAGCCCATGAGCGGCAGGGGCACTGACGCAACTGGGTCGGTCACGGGTGAGTGATGCACTCTGGTCACCAGTCCCCCTCCAGAACCAGTGGAGAGATCCATCCACTACCTCTGTCCTTCACAGGATGAAGCACTCTGGGTACCATTCCCCCTCCAGAACCAGTGGAGAGATCCATCCACTACCTCTGTCCTTCACAGGATGAAGCACTCTGGGCACCAGTCCCCCTCCAGAACCAGTGGAGACTGTTATCCACTTGAGAGACTGTGGCTTTGCACGCCCCAGGATGTTACAGTGGGCAACCCACCCACTGTAGAGACTTGAGAGACTGTGGCTTTTCACTCCCCAGGATTGAACAGTGGGCAAGCCACCCACTCTAGAGACTTGAGAGACTGTGGCTTTGCACTCCCCAGGATTGAAGAGTGGGCAACCCACCCACTGTAGAGACTTGAGAGACTGTGGCTTTGCACTCCCCAGGATTGAACAGTGGGAAACCCACCCACTGTAGAGACTTGAGAGACTGTGGCTTTGCACTCCCCAGGATTGAACAGTGGGCATTGAGCCCCCTCGTGGATCTGGCGTCGTGCACTCATCTGGCTGAGGTGCCTCCCCTTCCCTTCCCCCTGAGGTGCCTGTTGTATTTCTATCTGATGCCCCTGCCGTGTTCTGTCTGTTTTGATCGGGTATCGAGTGTGGGCCTCGCCCATGCATTTTGGGCCCAGTGGTCCACGGACTATAAATGGTGCAATACCTGGACTTGTATTATTGGTGTATATATTTGTTTATAGTGTATATATATTTTGGAGTACTGGATTTTAATGGATTACAATCGTTACAATAATTTCTTTTTGTCTTTGCATTCTTCCGGGGGGCTTGGAGGGTGTAACTGTAATGTATCAACATGTATTAGTGTGTGTGTTGTAGTGGGTGAGGGTGAGGGTGGGGGTGGGGGTGTTGCATGTGTGTGTCACTCTTTTTTCCCTCCCCTCTCCCCTGTGTCGTAGGTGCAGTACTCACTGTGGTCTTCGCCGCCGGCGTTCGTGCTCCTGGTAGAGGAGCAGGAAGACTAATGCAGGTAGAATTTGGAGTTCCGGTTCCATGGTGTCCTCGTTCCTCGTGGGGTTTGTAGAGGTGAGCGTTTTCCCTTTGAAATCCCTGTTTCCGCCTTGTTTTTATCCGCGGTGAATCCGCCCCGGAAAAGGTTGCGGATTGGCCTGTCACAATAGTGTGGGTGGTACATTGACTTCCACCTGTCTGTTGGCGGTGACCGCCGCGCTGTTTGTTTGTACCGCCGTGGCGGTCGGAGTGTTAAAGTGGCTGTCTTTGTTGGCGGTTTCCGCCACAGTCGGAATTGCAATTCTTTTACCGCCGGACTGTTGGCGGTCTTACCGCCACTTTAACACCGTCCGCCAGGGTTGTAATGACCACCAAAATGCCTTATTTTTCATGAGTGGTACGAGAATGATACAGATTGGCATAAAGAAAAAAAATATTTGAACTAGACAAATCAACAGCGTTGAAAGCAATAGTACATGATTAAAGATACATTCAGAGAGAAAAGCACATGAAGGCCACTCTGGATCAAGGAAAAACACCTAGATTCACCCATTGACCTTAATCACTCTTGACCTCTCAGTGGTTTACAAGATGGTGGACCATGAACACCTCATAGTTTAGAAAAGGAAGGAGGTGAAACATGTGGCTCTAAAATTGATTCGCTTACTTATGCCTGACTATAGCAAACAGGTCAGCATTACGGTTGCAATGCCATGAGATAAAGATGTCCAGTGTGAAGCTTTCACAGCTTTTTGTTGTGCCCATCTTTCTTCAATATCTGTTTGGGGCTCTTAGTTATTTATGCAACTGGTCAAAATTCCAAATGTATGGTAAAACTCCCAAGTCTAGCAATGGTAATATGACTGACTGTCGTACAGATGAGTGAAAACAGTCTGTGGAAACACAAAGGAGACTGATGGAATGCTTGCAAAAACATCTCAGCCACTGGCAATCACTCATGGATGGATTTCAGTCCATATTTTTTCACCCGCTATGCCAGTCCAGATAGATACCAGCTACACGCATATCAGCCTTGGTACTGTTCTAGTAGGAATAGGCCAGCCCAAACTGACAAATCAATTCCTCTTTGGATGGAAACACAAGCAACTCAGACCGGCCTCGGCTTACTTAGTATTTCATGCTGAACTGTTCCGACTGGACCATGAACAGGGTGCTAATATTGGGATGCAGATTTGTTTTTGTTTTTTTAGAACTCTTTCCATTGAAACAAAGCTCAACGTACAATGCATCAAGCAGATAGTGTAGAATATTCTCATTATAACCATAGTACCTGTTTTCATAGCACATATTACAGTGTGAAGCTTCAAAGTTATGTAAGACATTTGAACAAGCATCCTGGAAACCTTTGCACACAACTTCCCCTTCTCCCACTACCTTTGGGCCCTCCCCACTCCACTACTTCTGTTAATCTTCAGAGTCTCTAAATGTCGACCATCACGACCATACTTTCTCATACTTTCTGGGACAGCCACAACTCTGATATACCACACTTTCAGCCCATTGGCACCAGTGCAGATCTCTCTTCCATTTGGGAACCCCACGTGTCCCAGCCGCACCCACAATCACGCTATGTTCTGCTTTGCAACTCCCACTGCCACATTTAACCAAATTTTCAGGAGTTTGGGCCATATTTCTTCCTCTGTGATATGCAGCAGGAGCCATCTAGTTTCTAATGGGATTTGTAAACCTGTCTCTTTGGACATAATTAATGTAATCTCCCTCCAGAACTCCTGTAGCCTTGGACACTCTCATATAGTACATAAAAATGATTTCCTCGTACCACTGCCCCTGACACAAAGATCAGTTGCGCTCCTCCCCAACTTGGGTAAGAGTGATCTTAAGTAGTATGCCCTGTGTAGGATTCTTAATTGTATTTACCTGAATCGAGCCCTAATGGCAATCTCCCTGGGGCTCTGAATGGCCTCTGTCCAGTCATCTTATTCTAGCAAACCTATGTTACATTTCCACGCTGATCGGAGGTGCTGTAGCAAGTCGGGTAAATTATTGAGTAATTTTCCGTATATTACGGAGATAGCTTTAGCTGGCATTGGCTCCAGTAGGAGTTCATCTTCCAGTGGTGCCGACTCTTGGAGCTGCTCCCCCTCAGGGACGTGACTTCTCAGGGCATGTCTCATCTGCATATATCTAAACTCCAAACTAGTCAATTCATACTCCTTGGCCAGGTCTGTAAAAGGCACCATCGTCCCCCTTCTCCAGATATCCCCAAATTCTCAATTCTAATCAGTCTCCATTGTCTAAATCCCTGTAATTTCCCTACCTCACGCAGTTCTGTGCTACCTCAGAGAGGAGTACGGTTTGTCCGTTTTTTCTCCTAGCCTCCCTCCAGTCACAGACCACTGTCTGAGTGTGTTGCGGCATGAGCACCTTCCCCCCGTCCCATAGAGGAGCAACAGATACTTCCCATCTCCCATAGTCTTTCTGTCCACCCGATATGCCAGGTCATCCCGAGCTGCAAAGACCCATTCATTTATTATACTTAAGTTAGCTGCCCAGTAATAGAGGCGAATATCTGGCACTGCTAAGCCCCCTTCATACACTCCGCGCTGGAGCTTTGGCAAAGAGATACGAGAGCTCCCCCATCCCACAGGAGCCAACAAAGGTCCCCATTAACTTTTCTGAACATCTCTTGTGGCACCCAATAAGGTGTATTTTGCAGAACATATAATAGGCATGGGAGAGCCATCATTTTGAAGAGAACTGCCCTTCCCATCAGTGATATTGGGAGTCCCCACCAATGCTCCACGTCTGTCTGGAGGCGCTCCACCTGACGGTGTAAATTCTCCCGCAAGAAAGCATTGACTGAACTTGTAATGTATATACCTAAGTACTTAAAGCCCCCATGTACGACTAGGGCCTTACATCTCGCTGGGAGTGAAAGGGAAGCCCCCACCAGTGGAAAGACCAGAGAATTTTCCCAATTGATTACGTATCCTGAGTATGAGCCAAAAATCTGGAAGATATGGAGCAACCTATCTACCGTAGTGTGTGGTCTGGTTGTGTCAACAGAATGTCGTCCGCATAAAGCGATATTCAGTCCTCTCATCCTTCAGCACCCTCTATTTCTGTCACTAGAGGATCCTGCCTAATCCAGGCTGCCAGCGGCTCCAGCGTAAGAGTGAAAAGCATTAGGGAGAGATGACATCCCTGTCTCATACCTCTCTGCAAGGCAAAGGGGCGAGAAGTCTCCTCATTGACCCTCACCTTCGCCATCGGGGCCTGATACAAAAGCCTAATCCATGCATAGAAGAAGGTTCAAAACCCCAACCTGGCCAGGACGGCAAACAGATATGTCCATTCGATACTATCAAATGCCATGCACGCATCCAGAGACATAAGGACCGCGTCCTTCTGGTCTGATGCTTCTGCCATGTGCAGGACTCCATGCAGTCTCATCAGGTTTAGCCTTGTGCCTCTATGGGGCATGAATCCGGTTTGGTCCGGGTCGACCAGGGACGTCATGATCCTTTTAAGTCTGTTGGCCAGAACTTTTGCAAGCACCCTGGCCTCTACTTTTAACCCCTTTGCTGCCAAGCCTTTTCCACCTTAGGTGCCAGCCTTTTTTTTGGGCTATTTGGAACAGTTCGCATTTAGGCCCTCATAACGTTTTGTCTACATCAGCTACCCCTGCCAAATTTGCGTCCTTTTTTCCCAACATGCTAGGGATTCTAGCGGTACCCAGAGTTTGTCGGTTCCCCTGAAGGAGACCAAGAACTTAGCTAAAATAAAGCAAAAAAATCATTTTTTTTTTTTTAAATGGGAAAAAAGAGCTGAAGAAGAAAGCTTGTGTTTTTTTCCCTGAAAATTACATCAACAAAGGGTTTGCAGTGATAAAATCACCATCTTCCAAGCTTTCAGGAACAGGCACACCTGAATCAGAAAACCACATTTTTGTAACACAATTTTGGCATTTTACTGGGACATACCCCATGTTTACTATTTTTTGTGCTTTTAGCCTCCTTCCAGTTAGTGACATAAATGGGTGTAAAACCAATGCTGGATCACAGGCAGCTAAACATTTCTAAAAAGTAGACAACATTCTGAATTTAGCAAGGGGTCATTTGTGTAGATCCTAAAAGGTTTTCCTACAGAAAATAACAGCTGAAATAAAATAAATGAAATTGAGGTTAAAAAAACAGCCATTTCTCTCCACATTTTACTCTGTAACTTTTTCCTGCCATGTCAGATTTTCAAAAGCAACGTACCGTTATGTCTGCTGGACTCTTCTGGTTGCGGGATGTATTGGGCTTGTAGGTTCATCAAGACCCGTAGGTACGCAGAGCCAATAAAGGAGCTGCATCTTGCAGTGGGTTTTCATTGTATATCGGGTATACAGCAATTCATTTGCTGGAATATAAAGAAGGAAAAATAGGTATCAAGGAAACCTTTGTATTTCCAAAATGGGGACAAGATAAGGTATTGAGAAGCAGTGGTTATTTGCACATCTCTGAATTCCGGGGTCCCCATACTAGCATGTGAATTACAGGGCATTTGTCAAACAGATGTCTTTTTTACACACTGTCTTACATTTGAAAGGAAAAAATGTAGATAAATACAAGGTGCAATAACACTTGTTCTTCTATTCTGTGTCCCCCAAGTCTCCCATAAAAATGGTACCTCACTTGTGTGGGTGGGCCTAATGACCACGACAGGAAACACAACATGGCACATCACATTTTTACATTGAAATCTGACATGTTTCGGAAAGTGCCTAGCTATGGATTTTGGCCTCTAGCTCAGCCGGCACCTAGGGAAACCTACCAAACCTGTGCATTTTTAAAAACTAGACACCTAGAGGAATCCAGGATGGGGTGACTTGTTGGGCTCTCATTAGGTTTGTTACCCTGAATCATTTGCAAACCTCAAAGTGTGGCAAAAGAAACACTTTTTGCTCGCATTTCGGTGATGGAAAGTTCTGGAATCTAAGAGGAGCCACAAATTTTCTTTCACCCAGCATTCACCCATGTCTCCTGATAAAAATGGCACCTCACTTGTGTGGGTAGGCCTAGTGCACGCAACAGGAAATGCCCCAAAACACAACTTGAATTCATCACATTTTCCCAAAGAACACAGACCTGTTTTTTGCAAAGTGCCTAGCTGTGGATTTTGGCCTCTAGCTCAGCCGGCACCTAGGAAGTCTACCAAACTGTTCATTTTTTAAAACTAAACACAGAGAAGAATCCAGAATGGGGTGACTGTCAGGCTCCCACCAGGTTCTGTTACCCAGAATCCTTTGCAAACCTCAGAATTTGGCAAAAAAACAAGTTTTAGTCACATTTCGGTGATGGAAAGTTCTGGAATCTGAGAAGACCCACAAATTTCCTTCAACCCAGCATTCCCACAAGTCTCCCGATAAACATGGTACCTCACTTGTGTGGGTAGGCCTAGCACCCGTGACAGGAAATGCCCCAAAACACAACATGGACATATCACATTTTCCCAAAGAAAACAGACCTGTTTTTTGCGAAGTGCCTAGCTGTGGACTTTGGCCTCTAGCTCAGCCGGCACCTAGAGAAACCTACCAAACCAGTGCATTTTTGAAAACTAGACACCTAGGGGAATTCAGAATGGTGTGACATGAGAGGCTCTCACCAGGTTCTGTTAGCCAGAATCCTTTGCAAACCTCAAATTTTGGCAAAAAAACACTTTTTCCTCACAGTTTGGGGGTGGAAAGTTCTGGAATCTGAGGGGAGCCACAAACTTCCTTCTACTCAGTGTTCCCCCAGGTCTCCGGATAAAAATGGTACCTCACTTGTGTGGGTAGGCCTAGTGCCCACAACAGTAAATGACCCAAAACACAACATAAACACATCACATTTTCACAAAGAAATCTGACTTGTTTTTTGCAAAGTGCCTAGTTGTACATTTTGGCCTCTAGCTCAGCTGGAGCATAGGGAAACCTAGCAAACCTATACAGCTAGAAAACTATACAGCTAGTAAATTCAGAATGGGGTGACTTGTGGGGCTCCTGCCAGGTTCTGTTACCCAGAATCCTTTGCAAACCTCAAAATTGGGCAAAAAACATGTTTTCCTCACATTTCGGTGATAGAAAGTTCTGGAATCTGAGAGGAGCCACGAATTTCCATCCACCCAGCATTCTCCCAAGTCTCCCGATAAAAATGGTACCTCACTTGTGGGAGTAAGCCTACTGCCCACAACAGGAAACGCCCCAAAACACAACATGGATACATCAAAATGATATATTACAAAACTACCTGTTTTTGAAGGGAGGGGCACCTGCGTTTTTGGTCCCCGGTGCGGCAGTCATCTAGGGAAACCTACCAAACCCAAACATTTTTGAAAACTAGACACCTGATGTAGTCCAGGGAGGTGTGGTTTGTGTGGATCTCCCAACATTTTCTTACCCAGACTCCTCTATTACTGACACAAATTTCATCCTTGACCAGGGGAACAATCCTTGAACACAATAAAAGCATTAAAAGTTGCTAAATGAAACAAATAGATGGCCAACTTTTTATACCACACATAAGACTTACGAAGAGCAGTGTAAGATTCCAACCTCTGATCTACTCTATCAACACCACCGATGTGCTTATTGTAATCCAAAATGCACGCAGGTTTGCGCACTTCCGCAACCTGACCCCAAACAGCCACAGGTAAAGTATTATCATCATGGATGGTAGTTAGCATGTACACATCCCTCCTCTCTCAAATTTCAGAGCTAGCAGCTCATTACTATGCAAGGCACTGCACTGTACCCCTTCTCAGGTTTTTTACACAAAAGCTCTTTTGGATAGCCTTTCCGGGTAGAACGGATTGTGCCACAAGCAACACTGTCCACTCTGAACAATTCATTGAACAGCTGCGCTCCAGTGTACGCACAAATGGTGACCTTTGCTAAACAGCTGTTTACCAAGTTCCCACACAATTTTCTCACTAAGGGCCAGATGTAGCAAAGGGTTTTTCCCATTCTGTGTCAATGGGAAAATGTGTTCGTACATATGGCCCTAAGTCCAAAAGTGGGCGCTGACAACCACAGTGGTCAGTACTGGAATCCCTACCAGTGTAGACCTGGACATCATACAAATATTCTGTACTACTTTCAGACAGGATATACATCTTAATTGCATACAATGCCCTCCTGCTACGAATGTACTGCTTAAAAAACAAACGCCCCTTGAACACGAACACTTATTTCTTTGCCTGGAACGCACACCTCTTAAAACCGATCTACAAAATGATCAAGGACAGGCCTAAGCTTAAAAAGACGGTCACAATCAGGGTGATCTTGTGGCAAGGCTAAAGCCTTGTCAACAAAATGCAGCATCCGAAGAAGAAGCAAATACCGATTACGAGTCATGGTTGCAGGAAATATAGCCATTGCCATCAAGGGACCAGCAGACCAATGAGAAGCCAGTGACGGCTTCCTTCTCAACCCCATCAAAAAAGTCAATCCCAGGAACTTTTTCAACTCTTCCAGATTTGTGAGAATCCACTGGGTAGCTCTAGACTGAGGCCTAGGTCTGGCAGTGTTGTCCCTCAAATACTGCTCTTCATACAAATTAGTCTGCTCAACAATCTCTTCCAAAAATACATCGTCTATAAACAACTCAAAGAAATTGACAGGCAAAATGTTTTCCATATTCACTCTACACCCTTGGAGACCTGTAAAGGCAGGCAACTTTGGCTGTTCCATGTTTAGGGCAACCCAGGTGTCAGGTCTTCCAATGGGAAACCATTCAGCCCCAGGCTGCTGCTCTATTGGCACATTGGTGTCCTCCTCTAAAACAGGCCCTTCATCTGAGTGGCTTCCTCATTAGAAGATTCCTCTTGGAAAGATAATTCACAGCCAGAATCTCTTACTTCCTCCCCTGCCTCAGATGCAGAGTCAGTCTCATAATAATGGTCAGAAGACGACTCAAAAAGCATGCCAACAACCTCCTGAGCGGTCACTCCACGGCTAGCCATGATCATTCCTAAGAAGTGTAACTTGACAAAAGTGCCAGCAACAACCAGCAGTGTCTAAAATAAGTAATAAACAAAGTGTGGCTTTATCACAAAGAGTTATGTATTTAAAAGCTACACCACTGCCTGAAATAGCTAGACTCACCAGAAACTACTCTGCACAGACCCAGCAATCACCAATGATAACCCACTAAAAAGAAAAGAAAAGCAAATTAGACATAAGACATAAGACAACACACATATCATTGTGAACAAATCTAAGGACAACTTCACACACAATCCTGCATTTAGTACACCACCTACAAACATGTCATTCATGCATGGCAACAATACTCCTTTGGAGTAAATTGTTTTTACTTACCTAAAACATGCAACTACAGAAACTGCAGGTCAACTATTGCCAAACCCACAAGGAGCCACAGCAAAGGAAGCAAAAGCTTTAAACTGGAACAAAGAGGAGAAATAAACTGTCATAATCACATATGCAAATACTTCGCCAGTTGACAAACACCCCGCCACCAAGCATTTAGAAATTTTCCCTGGTGCCCTAGTGGATTCTGCCCCCATGGGGGCAGATGGGCCTACACAAAAAATGGCCAACAGTTCTGTGCCCCTTTTGGGGGGGCAACTCTTGCCAAAGAGGGCACTCCTCCAACACAAAAAAACAAAGGCAAAAAAAAACTGCCATCTTGGTGGCTTCTGGGGCAGATGTACCTAAATAAAATAGGCCAATCTGCCCCCAAGGGGGCAGAAATGGCCATCAGTAATGTGCTCCCTCATGGGGCCAACCCTTGCCAAAGGGGCTGCCCCCCCTCCACACACACACACATGATCCCTGGTGCCTAAGCGGATTCTGCCCCCCTTGGGGGCAGATGGGCTTACAAAAATAGACCGGTCTGCCCCCAAGTGGGGCAGAAATGGCATAACTCTTATGCCCCTTTTGGGAGGGAGACCCCAGTAGAAGGCGTGCCCCCAAAAACCACTCAAACACACAAACACAACAATCCCTGGGGCCTAGTAGGTTTCGACCCCCCTTGGGGGCCAGATCGGCCAAAAACATGGCTGATCTAGCCCCTCGGGAGCCGAAACATACAAAAATAACATGCCCCCGAGCACCGAACCTTCCCCAAGGGGTCGTTGCCCTAAAAAATAAAGTAATCTGTGGTGTCTAGTGGGTTTTGACCCTCCCCCCGGGGGCAGATCAACAGAAAAAAATGGCTGATCTGGCCCCCAGTTGGGGCTGAAACACGGATAGATTATTACCCCCACTGGAGCGACCCTTGCCTAAGGGGTCGCTCCACAAAACACAACACAAACAATCCCTGGTGTCTAGTGGTAGATTCCTGCTCCACGATCATGGGCCTCACATGAGATCCTGGAGCAGGAATCCACTCAAAACAGGCACAGGGGGAAAGGAAAAACTCTTTCCTTTCCCCCTGTGTGTGTTTTCCCCTCAAAACCCCCCAAAGAGAAGGTCTCACCTTTAACAGGTCCTCTCTCCTAATGCACTGGAAACAAATGGCTTCCAGTGCGTCCCCGGCAGCCTTTGATGATGTTGGCGCACTGTGAGCGGCCGATGTCATCAGATTGCCGAGGGGGGTCAGGGGTGGAAGGGGAAGTGATTCCCTTCCATCCCTGACTGGGGTGTGTAGGTGGGAGGCCCCCCCATGGGCCGGGTGCAGGACGACTTGGTCTTGTCCTCGGCACACAGCAACCGTGGCAGAGGACAAGACCAGCTCGTACCGGGCACCCGAGGGGTTAAGAGAGAGAAGGGTCGGTATGAACTGCAGGCTTCAGGATTCTTCCCCAGTTTCAGTATCTCCACTATCGTGGCCATGCGTTGATCCTTCAGGAGTGTCCCCTTCATCTTACCCTCCCTAAACATTTCCATCATATGCTCCACAACTTCCTCTACCATGCATTTTTTATAGTTCCATGGATAAGCCATTTGGGCCTGTCGCCTTCCCACTCTGAAGTTCCCTGATTGCATCCCCGACCTCCTCTATCTTCAAGCCCTGCTCTAGCTCCTCTGGGTCTTCCCTAAAAAGTACACTGAGGGGGACATCTTTTAGAAGGTCTGCACAATCCTCTACAGTGCACGAGGATAGAGACATATATAGTCGCTTGTAGTATGCAGGGAAAGCTTCAGCAATGGCTTCCCCGTAACATTCCTATTCACCTCTTGATCTCTCAGCGTCACCACCCGGCTTCTCTCCCTATCTCTACGTTCCAGCCAGGCTATTCGCTTTGTCCCCAACGTCATAAAGACGGTGTTGCATCACCTTTATTTTCAGTAAAATGTATTTTCTTGCTACCGCATTTGAAGCCAGTGGCTGTGTTCTGTACTAGGGCTTTCCCTCCAAAACCTCCTCCTCCAATGCAGCAATTTCTTTTTCCAGGCTTTCACATTGGAGGTTTCTCTCCTTCTTCATGTCCCCAATCAATGCCTGTGTCTAGGCCCAGAGAACCGCCTTGAATGCTTCCCAGAGGACACTCTGGGTATGTACACCATCCCTACATTCTCTTGGAAGTATTGTGTAGACCCGTTCCCGCATCTTGTCTTGGAAGGACCTATCATTAAAGTACCAGGAGTCTATCCTGTGTGGTGGTGTTGACCCCACTCCTGTGCCAGACAGCCCAACTGTCACCAGGGAATGGTCCGATATGCCCCGTGGTAGATGGTCTGCCCCATGAAACTGTGCCACCTGGGTAGACTGAGTGAAGATATAGTCTAGCCGGGAATAACTGTTGTGTGCGTGTGAGAAATACATGTACTGTTTGTCCATAGGATGGTGCTCCCACCCCAAGTCAACCATTCCCATTACATCGGCAAACGGTCTTAGCGGGCCCCTATTGGACCCCCCAACAACAGCCTGTCACAGAGCAGGTCCATTGCATCATTCATGTCCCCCATCACCAGTGTTCCCATAGGGAACGCCAGCAACACCTCAGCCAGCTCCCTAAATGTTTCTGCATGCAGTTTTGGGCGTACATCTATAAAGCAAAGATTGATCGTCCTCTCTCCAACTGTCCCTGTCTATGCCACAAACCTCCCCAACGGGTCCCTCCAGGTCTCCCCAAGGTCTAGGGGGCTGTCGATTTCACCAGGATTCCCAACCCTCTGGAATTGGCTGTGAAGCCGGAGTGTGCCCGTAGAGAGTAACCCATCCAGTCAAGTGCTTTGTGCCTGTTACCCTTTAGGTGAGTTTCCTGTAGAAGGACAAAATCGGGCAAGTGCCTGCGGATGTACTTAAGGACTAGTGTGCTTTTGTTCACCAGGCCGTTTACATTCCAGGTCATGATCTTTACCTCTGAACGGTGTCTGGACATTTTAACTTAGTTACAGTCGATGTATCATTGGATTGCAGCCTGGGCCTGCCTCCCTGCACCCATCCCCCTGTACTCCGGGGCTCTGATCCAAGACTCCCAGTATCCTCAAGCACATACATCATGAGCTTTTAAGCAACTTTACAACCCCCCATAAACAACCATCCCTTCCCTGCCATTGCCCTCCCAGCTACCCTGCACGATAGGCAAAAGATAGCCCACCCTACCAACTCGCAGAGTGTCTGTCACCCCTTCTGAAACATCTAGCTAAATTAGGGTTGGCTGGTGTCGCCAAACAAGTTGACCCACTTTTCAGATACACCTTACCCCCTTAAATGTTCTATTTGATAGTGCACATCCTTGATAGTTAATCTTCAGTAAACTGTAAGCAGTGTTGAGGAATCTTCTCATTGTCTCACATCTCTCAAAAAAAGGCGTCCCCTTTCCTACCCCACGTGTTCAGCACATTAGCGGTGTTAGGCCCTTTCGCTATTCGACTCAGGCTCATGTTCGTCTTGTTTTCCCATCAGTCAACCAGGCTGCCCTCAGTTCACCGTCTCCAAGCTTGTGTGTGCCCCATCCAGGACCAGCCTCACCTCAAGCTGCTGCTCTTCCAATGCTCTGCTGTCCTTGACAACTCTTTGTCCATTCTTTTTAGTTCCCTTTGTAGCTCGTCTCCCAGGAGTGCGCCAACCCTCCATCCACTCCCACGCCTCCGCAGGTGTGTTGAAGAACAAGGATCTATCCTCCGACACTATCTGCAATCAGGCAGGGAAGATCATCATGTATTTTATGTCTTTGGAGCGTAACACTTTTTAAATTTCATCAAAGCTCCGACATTTCTGTTGTCCATGGAGACTGAAATCTGGGGAAAAAAACGAAGCGTTCCATTTACATATTTGATGGTACTATATGAACGAGCACCTTGGAGGATAGAATCTCTATCTCTTTGGATGATAGTTCTCAGTGGGGCCCCTGGTTTCGGTGTGGTGATGGCGCCCTGTGCACCCGTTTGATGGAAAAGAACTTTGATAAACGTTTTGGGTGGAGGGTGTTGGTTATGAGTTCTTCCAGAAAAAGGTCCACGCTTAGCCCCTCTTCAAGTCGTGTGGCCATTATCTCCTGCTGGTGGGTGAGACATTGTATTTCTTCCTCCAACTTCTTTGACGTTGACTGTAGCTGGTTAATATGGGTCGCCAATGTGACCTTCTCCGACTTCTTCTGAAAGTCAGCCTACAGCAGGGCCCCATCTACTGTGACGGCATCAAGACTGGGCTCTGTAGGAAAGTAGCCTCTTTCTAGCATGGTTACCCCCACTTTTGGCCTGTTTGTGAGTGTGTGTCAGTGGGTTTTTACTGTGTCACTGGGCTCCTGCTAGCCAGGACCCCAGTGCTCATAGATAAAACCTATATGTCAATGTGTTTTGCCTGTCTCACTGGGATCCTGCTAGCCAGGACCCCAGTGCTCAAAGTTTATGGCCTAATGTGTGTGCCTGTGTAGTGCCTAACTGTGTCACTGAGGCGCTGCTAATCAGAACCTCAGTGCTTATGCTCGCTCTGTGTTTAACTTTGTCACTGTAGGCCAGTGACTTAATTTACCAATTTCAATTGGCACACTGGAACCCCCTTATAAGTCCCTAGTATATGGTACCTCGGTACACAGGGCATTGGGGTTCCAAGAGATTCATATGAGCTGCAGCATTTCTTTTGCCTCCCATAGGGAGCTCAGACAAACCCTTACACAGGACTGCCATTTGCAGCCTGCGTGAAATAGTGCACACACTATTTCACAGCCATTTTCACTGCACTTAAGTAACTTATAAGTCACCTACATGTCTTACTTGCTGAAGGTTAGGTGCAAAGTTACTAAGTGTGAGGGCACCCTTGCACTAGCAAAGGTGCCCCCACATAGTTCAGGGCCATTTCCCCGGACTTTGTGAGTGGGGGGACGCCGTTACACGCGTGCACTACATATAGGTCAATACCTATATGTAGCTTCACAAGGGTAACTCCGAATATGGCCATGTAACATGTCTAAGATCATGGAACTGTCCCCCCATTCCAAATCTGGTATTGGTGAGCCAATTCCATGCATCCCGGGGGCTCCACCATGGACCCCTAGTACTGCCAAACCAGCTCTCTGAAGCTTGCACTGCAGCTACAGCTGCTGCCACCTCACAGACAGGGTTCTGCCCTCCTGGGGTCTGGGCAGCCCAGTCCCAGGAAGGCAGAACAAAGCATTTCCTCTGAGAGCAGGGTGTTACACCCTCTCCCTTTGGAAATAGGTGTTAAAGGCTGGGGAGGGGTAGCCTCCCCCAGCCTCTGGAAATGCTTTAAAGGGCACAGATGGTGCCCTCCTTGCATAAACCAGTCTACACAGGTTCAGGGACCCCTTCTCCCCTGCTCTGGCGTGAAACTGGACAAAGGAAAGGGGAGTGACAACTCCCTTGTCCATCACCACCCCAGTGGTGGTGCCTAGGGCTCCTCCAGTGTGTCCCAGACTATAGCCATCTTGCTTTGCAAGGTGTTTGAGCACTCTGGAGGGCTCTGAGCGGCCAGTGCCAGCAGGTGATGTCAGAGACCCCTCCTGAAAGGTCCAAACCTGCTAAGGTAGCTAATCCCCCCTCTCAGGGCTATTTAGGGTCTCTCCTGTGGGTTCTCTTCAGATTCTGCTTGCACATTTCCTTCAGGAATCCTCTGAAACAACTTCAGACTCTTCTGACCTTGGATCAACCGCAGCCTGCTCCAATAAATGCTGTAACTGCAACAAAGTGTCTACAAGAGACACTTTTCTTCAGCAACCTCAGCTCCAAGTCAGCGACTGCAACGGTTTCCATGGTGTGCATACTCTGGGGACTCCCTGTCTTCATCCTGCACCAGAAGGACCAAAGAGAGCTCCAAGCAGGCACCTTCCAAGGCAGAGACTGGTACCCTGGGACTCCTCTCACAGCAACGAGCGTGCTCCTAAGGACACAGAGGGTGGACATCATCAACACAGACTGTCCTGATTCCTGCTGATGCAATTTGGAGGAGGTAAGACCTTGCCTTCCCCAAGAGCAACAGTACCCCTTTGTACTGCATCTTCCTCACCTCCTGAGGCCTCTGTGCACTCTTTGCAAAATTCCTTCATGCGCAGCCTGGCCCAGGACCCAGCACTCCATCCTGTGACACTCAACTTGCTGAGTTGTTCTCCGGCGGCGTGGGACCTTCTTTTGTTGTGCTGCATCAACCGTGTTTTGCACCTCCTTGGAACCCAGATCTTGCGACTCTTGGGGATGCTGGCTGGTATCCTGAGGGCTCTCTAAAGTGCTGAGAGTCCCCTCTTCCTCCTCACACAGAGTTGAGTTCCCCATGTCCCTCCTGGGTCCATCCAGTGCCATTTTGACGCAAAATGTACTTTTGTCGTAGCCAAGGCTTGTTGGTGTCTTCCAACATGAAATCTCATCTGTAACGATCTTTACGCCGTGGGACATCTTTTGCATCATGCAGGAACCTGCTGGCATCTTCCTAAGGTGCATTTCTGCAGTCTTCAACTAACCAGGGACTCTTCTTTTGCACCCTCTTCTGGGTTGGCAGGGGCTCCTGTCCTTCCTGGAACTTCTTTCAACTTCTGGACCTGGTCCCCTTCCTTTGCAGGTCTCAGCAGTTGTTCTTTGCAGACTTGGTTGGCTGCTGCAAAATCCCCAAAACGAGGTGTAGTGTGTCCTAAGGAAACTTGCAGTACTTTACTCCTGCTCTTCTGGGCTCTGGGGTGGGGTAATTTACTTACCTTTACTGTATTCTTACTCTCCCAGTGATTCTGCACACACTACACTTGTCTAGGGGGAATTTGTGATTCACATTCCACTTTCTTAGTATATGGTTTGTGTTGCCCCTAGACCTATTTTCTCCCATTGCATTCTATAGGATTTCCTACTGTTTGCATTGTTCTATGACTATTTACTTGTCTAATTTTGGTGTCTAGTGTATATATTGTGTATAATACTTACCTCCAGAAGGAGTATTGTCTCTAAGATATTTTTGATACTGTGTCACCCAAATAAATACCTTTATTTTTGGTAACACTGAGTATTGTCTTTATTTGTGTATAAGTACTGTGTAACTACAAGTGGTATTGCAGGAGCTTTGCATGTCTCCTAGTTCAGCCTAAGCTGCTCTGCTATAGCTACCTCTATCAGCCTAAGCTGCTAGAACACTACTATATTTCACTAATAAGGGATAACAGGACCTGGTATAAGGTGTAAGTACCCAAGGTACCACTACAAACCTGTAGCTTTTTCTATGAATGCAGCAGAATGCAGCACGCATAGAAAAAGCAAAAAACGAGTACAAATAAAAGTATTCCTCCTTGTTGAGCCCTGCTAATCCCACCCCTGATGGTGGCGTTAGAGTTTGGCGCTGCTTCAGGTTTACCTGATTTCATCAATTTGAGGCAGTGTCAAAATGCAATGGGTGTTGCTGTGGCACTCCCACAGCAACACCGATTGAACGCCCCTTCCACGCACAGTGCTGCGTGGGAAGGGGCCATATTTACAGGGTGGCATTAAGCCACAAAAAGTGGCTTAACGCCACCTTGTAAATACGGCGCTGTGCTTAGCGCCACAGGAGCGTCACAAAAAGTGACACTCATGTGGCGGTAGGGCACATACATACGGCCCATAGTCTTCGTCCCGGCAGAGAAAGGGAGAGGAATGTAAGTTATATGGGAAAAAGAGCAGTTTTACATAGCGCGATTAGCTAGTATATATTTAAAATATAATCTTAACATCTTGTAATATTCAGAATACTTCATCAGACTTCTAGTTGGATCAAATGTTAATGAAGTTGAAATGTGATTGCTAGAATATACCATAATTCATAGATATCACAATTCCAGAATTCAAAAGAGGTGCATAATACAAACAAGTCTTGCGTTCCAAATGGTAATTCAATCAAAATATTGATCAACCAGAATGACAGAGGCAATGCCCTCCGACACAGTGTCATCATATTGTTTGATTAAAGTTCCATCTTCAACAAGGGAGTGCTAATTCTATTGGACAATTAAGAATTAACTAGATCTGCCTCACTTCTTTGTGGCACATCCTTCTCCGGTGACTGCAAGAGTCCCTCACTGGGGGCCCAATTCACAAAGGTAAACTTATACCAATAGCCTAAATTTAGACCAAAAGTCTAAACTTAGACCAAAAGTCTAACCTTACTACTAATAAAGTTAGACTTTAGGTCTAAACTTAGACTTTTGGTCTAAACATTGGGCCCGATTCACAACGGTAAACTTGCACCAAAAGTGTAAGGGGCATATTTAGGAGCCCCACACGCCACCTTAGCAACACCATAGCGCCGTTATCTTTATGCTAAGGCAGCACTAAAGAGGCATTCTCCCCGCACCAGATTTACAAAGTGGCGCAATGTATGCATTGCTCCACTTTGCAAACCCTTGCGCCACATTATGCCTCCGTCAGGCATAATGTATGCAAGGGGGGCGTTCCCCCACTAGGGGGGCAGAAATTTTTTTGTAAGGAAATCCAAAAGATTTCCTTGAGCCATTTTTTTCTGCACTTTTAACGACTGCTTAGAGCAGGCGTTAAAAGGGGGCATACCATTATTTCTACGTACTCTGCCTCCTACCCTGCGCCATGGTGCACCGTATTTTAAATACGGCGCAGAATAGTGGCGGGAGGGGGGCGCTAAGGGGCGCAAGGACAGTGGCGCTGCACTGGGGGCAGCACCACTTTCTTTAAATCTGCCCTGACGTTTAGACCAAAAGACTAAACTTAGACCAAAAATCGAACTTTACTAGTAGTAAAATTCGACTTTTGGTCTAAGTTTACACTTTTGGCATAAACGTAGACCAAAAGTGTAAAGTTATACCAAAAGTCTAACTTTACTAGCAGTACAGTTAGACTTTTGGTCTAAGTTTAGACTTTTGGTCTAACCTTAGATGAAAGTGTGAACTTAAACCAAAAGTCAAACTTTACTAGAAGTAAAGTTAGACTTTTGGTCTAAGTTTGAACTTTTGGTCAAAACTAAGAACACGATTTAAAAATGTAAACTTTGACCAAAAGTCTAAGGGTCTCATTATGAGTTTGGCGGTCGAAATACCAGACCGCCATGTTGGCGGTCCCAAAAACACCACCACCACCTAGGTAGTTTTACAGACCACCCTATAACGAGTTACACAGGCGGGACTGCCAACCAACAACCAAAAATGAGAGTCCACCAGCTTCGCAGAGGCCCGGAAATAGGTCGTCCGAACTCCAGCCTCAACAGCAAAGCGACCAACCACTGACCATATTACAAGCTCAACGTCGCAGTGGCGGGCACCCATGGCAGTTAGCCAATGGTGGTCCGAACCACGGTGCTTCGCGGTCACCAAAGCAATACACAACGACACATTGGATGGATTTGAAAACAACACAGCTGACACAAATTGCCACAATGAACACACCTGTAAAGGACACTATAAAACACACCCCTTCACACACCACAATCCTATGCATTTCCACAGCGAGACCTCGCAGGACAGATTCGCTTTTCCCCACACTGCACAGATACTAGGCACCATTTATTTTCACCATCCCATACAAAACCATGGACACACTTTTGTCCAGTCACACCCTTCTGCATTACCCCTCTTTAGTAAGTCACTTTCACTATTCTATATTTTTTATTTCATTTTTCCGCCATGTCATGTTCCAAAAATCCCTGTTTCACAGATGAAGAGCTAATAGTCATGGTGCATGCAATCATAAGACGCGTGCCACAATTGTTTAGAGCACAAGTCCAGCACACTCCTCTCAGTAGGAAAATTGAAATGTGGGGCAGGATAGTCGACTGACTGAATGCTGTAGGCACCACCCAGTACACAAGGGAGGACATCAGGAAGCGGTGGAATGACCACAGGGGAAAGTTCTGTTCCCTGGTCTCTAGGCACCAGCTGCAGACCAAGAAGAATGGTAGTGGCTCTCCAACTCCCCCTTGCAACTCTATCCCTGGGAGGAAAAGGTCTTGGCCATCCTGCATCCTGATGGCTTGACAGGAATATCTGGGGGAGTGGAGTCTGGTAAGTGACAACACTAAACATGTCACCAATATGCTATGTCAAGCATGCTCACTGCTCACCTTTTGCCACCTTCACTGTCACTCCACTCACCAGCCCAGTGTCCACCTGTCCAAAGACACCTGTCTTTCATCTCATAACTGAAGTATACTCACCTGGGGGGATAACATATGTGTACAGTGTGTGTATTACAGGCAGGTACATGACTACAACTTCAAGCAGACACTGTTCTACAACTCCAAAGAGCAGACCAGTGTTTCCTTTTCTAAATACCCTTGTTTGAAACTCCCAGTTGAAGTGTACTCACCTGGGAGAATAACATTTATCAAGAGTGTGTAGTACAGGGACTGACATGACTACAGCTCCCAGCAATCACTGTTACTGTTATTCAAACCACCAGCACAATATCACCTTTTCCAAATACCCTTGTATGTTAACTCCCAATTGTAGTGTATTCACCTGGGAAGATAACATATGAATGGTGTGTGTAGTACAGGGATTGGAATAAGTACAACTCCCAGTAGGCACTGTTACTGTTACTCAAACCACCAGCACAATGTTACCTTCTCCAAATACCCTTGTTTGTTAACTCCCAAACGTAGTGTACTCATCCGGGAAGATAACATATGAATAGTGTGTGTAGTAGAGGGACTGACATGACTGCTAAGGCCAGACGGTACTGTTACTGTCACTGTTACTCCACTAAGCCAGCCCAGTGTCACCTTTTCCAAATACCCTTGCTTGTTAACTCCCAATTGTAGTGTACATACCTGGGAAGATAACATATGAATAGTGTGTGTAGTACATGAACTGACATGTCTTCACCTTCCAGCAGGCACTGTTGTTACTGTTACTCAAACCACCAGCACAGTGCCACCTTCTCCAAATACCCTTGTTTGTTAAATCCCAACTGTAGTGTACTCACCTGAGAGGATAACATCTGTTAAGTGTGTGTAATAGAGAAAGTGACATGACTGCAACTCCCAGCAGGACCAGTTTCTGTAACTCGAACCACCAGCCCAGTGTTCTCTTCTTCAAAGACCCCAGTGTCTTAACGCTCTATTGATGTGCACTCACCTGGGAGGAAACCATTTGTATAGTGTGTGTAGTACAATGAGTTACATGACTTCAACTCACATGAGGCTCTTTAACTGTCACTCCAACCCGCCAGTCCAGGGTTCTCTTCTACAAAAACATGTTTTGAAACTCACACATGAAGTGTACTCACCTGGGAGGATGACATTTCTCAAGTGTATGAAGCAGAGGGAGTGACATGACTGCCAAGACCAGGAGGGTTTTGTCTCTCGAACTCCAAACACAAGCCCAGTGTTCACTTTCCCAAATACCCTTTTTTGTTAACTCTCAATGGAAGTGTACTCACCTGGGAGGATAACATTTGTTTTCTATGTGTAGTACAGGGACTGACATGACTGCAACTCACAGGAGACACTGTTCCTGTAACTCCAATCACCAGCCCAAAGTCCAGTGGTAGCAATGCATCTATCAGTGAACTCTCAATTGAAGTTTATTCGCCTGGGAGGGACCAAAATACAGATCATGCTTAATTTAGAGATGTGTCTTTCTACCTAGCTCCATCTTGACATGCTGAACCAAGATGAAAATATTGAGGACAGGAAGAACACCTTACCCTGTGTGCAAAACAAGGATCCCAAAGGCCTCAAGATGCATCACCAGAATGGTATTGGCAGCAGACACATTCACAAAGAACTGACCACATGATGACTCAAATCACATTTACATAAACCTCCTGGGTCTGCCTGCATGACAATCAACTAGGCCTCAAAATGGTCGAAGCCACATCCTGGCCAGCCACTGTTTTGCCTGCATTGGTGGCAAAATGTAATTCCCAGCCCATTCTCCCATGTGCTAATGACCTTCACAATTCATCACCTGCTTGACTTAAATGGAATTGGCATGCTTCACAATTGTCAGGTCAATGCAACCAATATCATGTGTACCTGTCACAATAGGATAACCTGCAAATCAACTATGTACAAGGGCTTTGAAAAATGTCACTATAAAAATTTGGAGGTAGATGTCACAATACACACAATAACATTGTATGTTTCACATCAACAGGTCGACCTGCCACTGGGCACACAAGGCTACAGAAGAGACTGCCACTACCCCCATGAATGAAGCCCTCAGTGAAGAAGACACTCCTGGATGCCTGGACATGGAGAACAATTCAGGCCCATCTGGACAACCTGGTCAGACCCCAACAGTGAGTCTCATTAGGCCCACATTAACACCTCCCAGCCCACTTGCATTGACATCAAGGTAGTCATTGGGCCCCCAACCTGTGTCCCTACAAAAGTGTCTCCTATCTTGGGCATCCCAGTCCAGGATCCTGAGTTGTAGCACAAGACAATGGACAATGATGATCCTGGAACCAGTGGGAGGAAGCACTCTGTGGCAAGGGCACAGGCCGTTGGGGTAGGATGCATGGGAGGGATGCTGTGCACCAGCAGGGTGAGGCCACTGGGGATGCTCCTTGCCAGAACCCCAATCCATAGGGATATACGTGAGCAGTGGGAGGCCCACAAAACCAACATAGCCTCCCGAACAGGTGTGTTGAGGGACATTAACAGTACCTTGATCAGGGATCGTCAACAACAATCTACTCCTTCATTTGGTGCATCAACACCAGGCCGTTCATTGGTGCCAGTCACGGGAAGGGAGGCTGTAATAATCACTTCATTATAATTCCTTTTTCATCTTGTACGTTTATTTCTTTCAATAAAAGATTAGGAATCACGACACCTTCAGCTTAGTCACAATCCAACCTCCCTTCTCTCCGTACTCCCAC
The DNA here is from genome assembly GCF_031143425.1 of Pleurodeles waltl. Classification (NCBI taxonomy): domain Eukaryota; kingdom Metazoa; phylum Chordata; class Amphibia; order Caudata; family Salamandridae; genus Pleurodeles; species Pleurodeles waltl. The sequence continues at coordinate 1,674,573,250 of NC_090440.1, forward strand.
CGTCTCCCACATTCCATCCTTGACCTCAACATTACCTCATCACATTCCATATTCCAAAGGAAACATGTCCCAAGGAATAATGGAAAATGAGACCATTACACACCTCCCCCCTTTAATATAACCAAAATGTTGAACTTTGTTTTACATAACTAAACAATCCTACGCAATAACATTCAACGTTATAAGCCTACTAACGATTAACTTTACAAATGCGTCCCATACTCCACGTAGAGCCATTTTCTAATATCACAACATTTTTTCTAACATCCTTCACAAGTTGCGGAGGAGAATATTTGCTTTCACCTTTCACAATAATCCCACTCTTTCTTACTGCCACCCAATCTCCCTTCTGTACATGACAACGTTTAGTACACATTCTTTTGTTATATTGTAAGGCACTTTTCTCCTGGAATTTCTCAACCCTGGATTTTATAGATTCCCTGTCAACCATCACTTTTTGATTTCCTTTTAACCATATCGGACATTCCAATACTCCAGGCTCTCTACCCTTCAATGATACAAAAGGTGACAATCCTGTTGTAGAATGGGGAGTGGTGCGATACGTCCACATCATTTTGTTTAATTCTCTTTTCCAAGGAAGTTGGTTGGCCAAGGATAATTGGATGTTATCCATGATCAATCGATTTATTCTTTCCACTAAACCATTGGCTTGTGGATGGAAAAGAGCTACTTTCTCATGCCTGATTCCAACTCTTCGTAAGTAGTCAACCATTTCAGATGATGTAAACTGCACACCATTGTCAGACACTATGGACTTAGGAATTCCTTCTTCCAAGAACACCTCTTCAAAGAACTCAATAACCTCCTTAGTTCTCACATGATCTACCAGTTTGGTGACAAACCACTTGGAGTGGTAATCAATTAGCACAAGTATGTACCTATACTTCACACCTAACTTAAACACTGGTCCAATGAAATCCACTGCCAATTTCTCCCAAGGTCCACTTGGAAACTTTACAGGTGCTAGAGGAGCCTGTCTTAGAACCTTGGTCTTATCACTATTGGCACATGCAAAACAATCCTTTACCACTTCTTCAACTTGTCTGTCCATCTCTGGCCACCAAAACGATTGTCTTACCTTTCTCTTCATCATTCCCCTTCCAAGGTGTCCCTGATGCGTGATTTCTATAATGTGTTTCCTTATACCAGCAGGAGGAACAAGCTGATTCCTCCTCTGCAACCTCCCATTAACTATACTTAACTGATCTTTGACTTTAAGATATTCAACCAGGTCACCACAATTGTTCCCACCGTCATCCCTCCATCCATTTACAACCCTTTCCTTCACAATCTTTAGCACAGGATCAGTTGTCATAGCATCTTCCCATTCCTGAGCAGTTATAGCCAATTCACCCAAAATAGTTCCTATCATGTCTTCCATTCCATCCTCTACAAGCTCCCCATCATTTTCGGGTACTCTGGAAAGATAATCTGCCACAACATTCTTACATCCTCTCACAAATTCCACCACGAAATTATAACTCAACACAGATAATAACCATTTTGAAATTCGTGGCGTAACGCTACCTTCAAGTCCACGTCCTCCCTTAAAAATATACGTCAATGGTTTGTGATCTGTCCTCAATTTAAAGGGTAAGCCCCATAAGTAAAATTTGAAATGGTTAATTCCCCAACAACATGCCAGGGCCTCCCTTTCAATTACAGAATATGAAATCTCAGCACCTTGTAACCTTCTAGATGCAAAACCAATTATACGTTCCTCACCCTCTTTAACCTGTGACAATACAGCTCCAATACCCACATTACTAGCATCAGTGGTTAGAAAAGTCTTGGCATTTACATCGAATATACCCAGCGTGGGAACCTTCAAGATACAATCTTTCAATTCTTGGAAGGAATTTTTACAACTCTCATCCCACTTGTATGTTACACCTTTTTTCATGAGCATTCTTAGTGGTTCAACAATCTCAGTAAAGTTTTTCACAAATTTTGAACAATATTCTGCGAGTCCCAGGAATGATCTCAACTCATCTCTTGAACTTGGTTCTGTTGCATGTTCAATTGCCGATACTATGCTCTTTTTGGGCCTGATACCATCCTTACTTATGATGTGTCCCAAATACGTCACCTCTTGTTTCCGAATTTGGCATTTTTCTTTCTTGATTGTCAATCCATTGTCTTTTAACCTGTGCATCACTTCCATAAACAAAAGATCATGATGGGATTCACTTTCACCCACAATCAGTATGTCATCCTGAAAACATAATATTTGAGTCATGTTACCAAAGATTCGCTCCATCATCCTTTGAAATACCGCGGAAGCAGAGGCAAGCCCAAATGGCATCCTCTTATACCGAAAGGCCCCCAACGGAGTTACAAAGGATGTTAAATGTCGCGAATCTACATGTAGGTTTATCTGGTGGTATGCAGAAGACATATCTAAAACAGTGAATACACTCCCATTTGCTCTTACTGACAACATTTCAGCAATGTTAGGCAATGGTTGCCGGTCGACCCATATGCATCTGTTGAGATCCCTAAGGTCTATACATAAGCGGATTTTTCCGCCCTCCTTCGGTGCTACAACCACCGGAGCTAACCACTCAGAAGATTCTATGGGTTCGATGATATCTTCCCTCAACAGTTTTTCCAACTCTTGCCTCAAAGGTTCCCTCATTAAATTCGGAATATTTCTCACTTTATGCACCACAGGTGTAACGTACTTCTTCAATATGATTTTATGAGAAAATCCTTTTAGAAAACCTAATTTTCCGGAAAAAACCTCTGGAAACTTATCAATCAAGTTATGTTGCAATGACTCCGATACCACTTCAATGTCTACATCCCTGGTAAGTAATACCGATTCCTTTGCGTTGGGATTTAAAATTATGCCAAGGTCTTTTTGATGACGCCAACCCAGCAGATTTGTTCCATAGTCCGTGATATATACTTTTCCACTAACGGTCCTTCCTTTAAAAGAGATTGACATCCAGCGCATTCCAACAATATCTATTCTCTTTCCAGCATAACCCACAGCTTTTATGTCAGGAACTGATAGGTTTTTATCCGCTGATTCCATCCATTTAGAATCATATACTTCTTTAGATATGAGAGTAAACAAACTCCCGGAATCTACTAGAAGCTTGACCCATACATTGTCTAACAATATTTTTGCATGAGGCTTTTCCAGTACATCTGTACTCTCCTTTCTTACCACTTGAACAGATGTTCCATTACATTCGCCAGGCAACACTCTTTCATTTACAGTCAAAATGATATCTTCCAACGTCTCACACACATCTTGAACTTCCTGTATGGTTTTGTTTCCTGCATTGCTCTTTAACCTACAAACTTTGGCAAAGTGTCCCCTCTTACCACATGTACGACAAATTGCATTCCTAGCTGCACATGTTCTACTTGACGCTATGTGCCCAGGTGCATCACAACGGTAACACTTTATTACTCTCCATTCCTGTGCTTTACGTTTCTCCTCAGTATTTGCTTTTATTGTTTCAGAATTCTTAGTCGGCTTGTTCCACTCCACTTTAACCCGTGGATCATCTTTCTTTCTGATCTCTGTTATGATTCCTGGTTCTGTTTCTTTAGGAACCTCCTCCATTTCTTTTAACCACACAGCCGCATGTTCCATTCCTTTAGCAATTCGTATAGCTTCCTCCAAATTCGGATCTTTTACTAGTAGTTTCTCCCTTATCCTTTTATCATATGCACACCTCACTATCTGGTCTCGTATTAGAGAATCTAATAATTGATGAAATTCGCAAGACAATGCTAGACCTCTCAAACTTGCTACATACGATGCAATATCTTCATCCTTCCATTGTACCCTTGAAAAGAATTTATGGCGTTGCAATACAAGATTAGTTTTTGGTGTGAATTGTTCATCGAGCATTTGTACAGACATGTCAAAGATATTAGTAGGTTGTCCATCTCCCATTCCCAGAGATACTTCTGGTAAATTTTCATATATTCTTCTGCCCTCAATCCCAAGATGATGTAACAAGATAGCTTGTCGCCTTGGGGGAGCATATCGGTCACTACCTATGGCTAACATATAAGTATTAAAAATCTTCTTCCACTGCTTCCAGGGAATAGGCGGGTCTCCAGGAGTTGCCAGAAACGGTGGTGGTGCAGATATCCCTTGGTCTCCCATTTCTCTACTATTATTATATATAATAAATATATATATATTTTATTTATGTATTCTTTTTTTTTTTTTTTTTTTTTTTTTTTTTTTTTTTTAACTTATATTTAATTTATGCTGTAGTATATATTACTGTAATTACTTATTTACACGTCTTTATGTTTACTTCTTTTCTTTTTCTTATGTTTCACCACAGCTTAAAATTGTAACCTTCTTCATTATTCCTTATCATGCAGTCCTTTGTTAGTTTCTTATATTGCAAAATATAGTCCTTCTTCAGTGTCTACAATCTGTTTGCATCCGGTTTTGGAAAGATTACTTTAATTGCGTACCCATTGGGAGTTTCGGAAGGTTTCTTTATAAGGTATTTATTTAAAATCGATTTATTCACTTGTTCATAACACGCGCTTAGTTAAACGCGCTGAATTTACTCGATTCGAGCGTAGACACGCGACACCTCACTATCTGTGTCTGATTTCAAAAAGGATCTCTTTAATTGTATTCACATTTGGCAGCTCCGGAAAGTTTCTTTAGAATTGTTTATTCGTTCATAACACGGACTTAGTTGAACGATGTAATAATGTAATTGAACGCGCTGAATGCACTCGACTCGAGCGTAGACACGCGATGCTTCACTCACAGAAAACCTGGCACGAGAGGTGCACGCGATGAAATACTGTTGAGTTTAAAATGTTCAAGGTTCCACGCACTTTTAAAACGCTCAGGTTTTCGCCGTAAATACTCCTTAACATTTTCAATTAATAGCTTTTAAAATGTAATAAATTATTACTATTATTTGAAGTTCAGTTTGTTACAGATTCCTACATAACTGTTACCTTTGGTTTTCCGTTTAATCAATAAATCCAGGAGTGAAGGTGTCTTCCCTGACCTGTCTCCTGCACAGGTCGCCTGCACACTGCAGTCCCTCGTCGCCAATGTAATAATCACTTCATTATAATTCCTTTTTCATCTTGTACGTTTATTTCTTTCAATAAAAGATTAGGAATCACGACACCTTCAGCTTAGTCACAATCCAACCTCCCTTCTCTCCGTACTCCCACCGTCTCCCACATTCCATCCTTGACCTCAACATTACCTCATCACATTCCATATTCCAAAGGAAACATGTCCCAAGGAATAATGGAAAATGAGACCATTACAGAGGCCCTGTCAGGGTAAGAACCCGCCCCAGACACCCCTGCCCATTTAGCAGCAGATCCCCCATCACCACGCAGGTGGGACGTCCAGCAAAGACTCCAGGAGGAATGACTGGCAAGACACCCACAACTGCCAAAAAGTGACCTCTTCTTAAAGGACCTCCTTTGTGTGCCACATATTCACTCTGATCTTCAACCACCTTCTACTTTCTATGGGAAGAGTACACTGGACTTTGGACTTACAATTGTGTGGCATCTACTCCAATGATTTCATCCACCGTGACTGAACCCTTCACTGTTCTTTTCAACCAGGCCCCAATATAATTGTAAAGCACATATTTTCAATAAATCCACCTATCACAAAGACATTGGGCCCGATTCACAAAGCTAAACTTAAACCAATGTGGTCATTATGATCATGGCGGTGCGGGCCGCCATGCCAGCGGTAGTGGGAAAACCCAGCATGGCGGGCGACACCGCCACATAATGAACACTATGAGGGCCGCCATCAGCGGCCCTCACTCACCGCCACGCTGCCTCCGTCAGGCAGCCTGGCAGCGGTCGGAATCATTATCCGACAGGGCAGCGGTGCTGCTCCTCGGATAATGATCCCTAAGCCTCCAGCCTTTTCCTGGTGGGTTTCCCCGCCAGGGAAAGGCTGGAGGAGGGGGTGCACTGGGGCACCCCTGGGGGCCCCTGCACTGCCCATGCACTTGGCATGGGCAGTGCAGGGGCCCCTGTGCAGTGCCCCATCGCGCAGGTCACTGCCCGATTTTCGGGCAGTGATCTGCGCGAAGGGTGCAGTCAATGTCCTGGCCAGGCATTCCTGTGGGGCGGTGGACAGAAACAATGTTTCCGCCACCCGCCCACAGGAATGTTCATTATACGGCCGGCGGGGATGCGGGCAGTCAGTAGTTTGACCACCAGCATTAACACGGCGGTCTCGACCGGGTTGTTTATAATGAGGGCCCAAATGTCTAAGTTTCGATCAAAAGTCTAAGTTTAGACATAAGGTCTAAGTTTACTCGTTGGAAAGTTAGATTTATGATCTAAACTTAGACCAAAAATAGAAACTTAAAGCAAAAGTCTAAATTTACTCATAGTAAAGTTAAACTTTAGGGGGGTCATAACAACATTGGCGGGCGGCTTCCGCCGCCCGCCAAGCTGTAACCGCCATGCGGCAGCCAGTGCGGCCGCACGCCCGCAGTGCCCATTACAACATCCCCGCTGGGCCGGCGGGCGCAAACCTCGTTTACGCCCGCCGGCCCAGCAGGGATGCGGCCGCAACATAGGAGCCGGCTCCTAATGGAGCCGGCGGTGTTGCGGCCGTGCGACGGGTGCAGTTGCACCCATCGCGCTTTTCACTGTCTGCTATGCAGACAGTGAAAAGCTGCACAGGGCCCTGTTAGGGGGCCCTAGGACTCCCCTTACCGCCAGCCTCTTCCTGGCGGTGCAAACTGCCAGAAACAGGCTGGCAGTAGGGAAGTCATAATCCCCAGGGCAGGGCTGCTTGCAGCGCTGCCCTGGCGGATTATCACCGCCGGGGCTAAAATGGCGGGAAACCGCCAGCCCCGGCGGTGCGACCGCGGCGCTACCGCCGTGGTCGAAATATAGGTCTCCGTACCGCCAGCCTGTTGGCGGTACGGACACCACTTTAGCCCTGGCGGTCTCAGACCGCCAGGGTCGTAATGACCCCCTAGGTCTAAACTTAGGCTTTAGGTCTAAGTTTACCTTTGTGAATCGGGCCCATGATCTGCTTGCTTCTGCTCCACATTTGCTATGTAGAGATGTAAGACCATGTGAAGCAAATGAGGAAGACACAAGACACTAATGCGAGGAGGGATATGTTACAGATACAGTGTCCTGCTAAGGATCACTACCAAGATACACAAACACATTGCTACAATTGTCTAGTCACACCAAATATTTTATTGCACTGTACAGCTCTTGGGCTGTCCATATGTCGGAAAGTCATAGCCAAAAATGTCTGACACATTGTGTCAAGGTACACATACCAAGGTACAGTTCCCCCAGACCACAGAAGGAATGGCCTTGTCATACATTGTCCTGTAGAATAGGCTAACAGAAAAGTGAATGGTGTCACCAGCTTGAGCCTTATCACATACCAAACCAAAGTAATCCAACATCACATAAACAAAGGTACAGACAGAGGACAACCCAACAGTCCCTGATCACAGGTCCATCACAATCCAATGACCTTGCATCTGGTGGTATGACACAAACATATGTCAGTATTGTGCACAGGGACTGTGGCCTGCAATGATCAAATACATCTACAGCTACCTACAGGTCATACAAGAAGACTGTTTAGCCTATGCGAAGGGTGAAAGCCTTGCTTGGACTAGATGACAACATATTTCATGGCCACATGATCACACACATGATGCAATCGGCCCCACACAGCACAATAAACAAGTACAATGTGCACTTCTGACCATCTACCCAAAAACTGTTCAAGCTTCCTTGGCACAGGTCTCATATACCCCAAATCTGTGACCTACATTACCTGGAACAATCCATGTCCACTTCTTATGTCAGAACAGCATCAGATACCTGCCAATGTCACAACTCTGAAATGCCCACTTGAGGATGTCATGGTGAAGGTATCTGTACAACAACAAAAAAAGGAGTATAGGCTTCAAATAATTCCCATTACAGAATTCATATGGCAGGCATCTGGAAAGGAAATTACACTGCAATGTAACTGACACAAACAATGTAACTACATCAAGGTGGGGATATGTCAACGACTAACACTTCAAGCGCCCTTTGACTGAATATTGCAGAGTATTAGATCCCCAGTTGTTGCCAACACACTCAACTACACACATTTTAACAACTACAATTCTTCGTACACAGTCATTACTTCACATGACATACTTACACTCAAGAAAAGTAGCTATTGATGAGATCTTCCTGCAAGTTAGCTCCTTTCTCTTCGCCACTCTCATCTTCACAAGGCATTTCATGAGTCTCACCCGGTGGCACTGCAGGCTGCCCTCCTCTAGGATGTATGAGATATTCCTCTGCAGCGCAATGTTGTGATCTGACACACTTTTCTGGGTGAGCAGAGGAGGGTGCCACTTGTCCGGTCCAGGCACCTAAATCTGGCCTTCAGTAGCCCAAAAGCCTGCTCTACCACCCACCTTGTTCTTCCATGGGTCTCATTGAAGCGGACTTCTCCTGGCATAGTTGGATTCCTATTTGGCATCAACAACCAAGGACGGTGTGGATATGCAGAGTCTCCTTTTTAGGAATGGGACATAAATGCAACAATGAGTCACTCTTATCAGAATGTTAGCACTAGACATTGCACACACACAAACAGGACAGATGTGACTTATCAACCAGCCAGGCCCTCTCTGGGGACAGTTGTGACATCAGCTGGGGGATAGTGCTGTTCCGCATCATGAAGGAATCATGGACTGAACCCAGATAACAGGCACACACCTGTGAAATGTATAGATCCGCCAAACATACAACTTGCACGTTAATGGAATGGAAGTTGTTTCTGTTGCTGTATACTTGCAATGAGACCAAGCCACTATGTGTGCCATCAGTGGACCTCACCACATGTGGAAGAAGTGCAAAACCATAAAAATCAGCCTTCACATGGGCTAAATCCTTACGTCGGGGAAACTGGATGTAGCTGTCCAGGTGTTTCAACATTGCTGAGAGGACATCCTTTAAAACCAGACTGGGTATAGGTTGGGACATGCCAGCCGACAGGACCATTGTATGTTGGAAGGACCTTGTGGCCAGAAAGTGCAATACTGGCATGAGTTATACAATGGGTGGTATGCTGATTGGATAACTAATAGCTGGCATCAGATCTGGCTCCAATTGATGACATAAGTCCACTATTGTTTGATGATTCAGACAATACAGGAGGATGATGTGTCGTTCTTCCATTGTCTGAAGGTCTGGCAGTGGACGGTAGACAGGTGGGTGACGCATCCTCCCTCTTCCTGGGTTCCCTATGTATGACAAGAAATGAGTACTAACATTAGTCATTGTGTCCCCAGCTACATAGCATGTCAATGATAACATGGGAGAACGCATTATAGAAAGGATAGGCATGGCAACCACTACACATCACAGCTACTAATTACACAAGGGTCACATGTGACCCCCATGGTTTTCCACACGTGTCCAATACATGTACCCTACCCTGAAGTGGCACGAGTCTGCATTTGTTAGGCCACATGCCACACATGGACAGGATAGACACTTTCTGTATCCACCATGCCAGTCCTTTCATTGTCACCCATGTGTAATGTTTGAGTTTGTACTCTGGCAGTTGCCTGTAGGGACTGTATGCAGAGAGTCATTCTCACATAGTGTGAATGTGTTGGTCCATTCATGCCTAAGGAGTTTAACCTTCAGAAGCCACAGAGGTGTGATGTGTCTCATAGTGGCTCACATCTCATTCAGGTTGCTAGAGCGTGGCCCACATGATGTCAGTAAGCTTGCTTTGTCATTATAGGGCCTGAGAAGGGTGATGGGTTGGTCTGCAGATTGAGAAATGTATGCCTGTAGTCATGTCTCTGTAGATTGTGTTAGGTTATGGTAGTTCCCACTGACTATTAGGGTTGAGCCATGTGTCACACAGTAGATGAGTGATTGTTTGTGTAGACATGTCATGTGTTGTATACTGATGCCTTGCCTATTGTCCCAGGGACCTAGGACACAACTGGGTGGAATCCACAAACCACTTGCTCTGCAGAGTTGACATATGGCTGTGTGTATTGATCAGTCAAGAACTGTTTGTTGTTGCAGTGGGTGTAATTTCTATGCAACAGACCACTACTCCTAAATGTTCCAGGCTAAAGGTAAGTAGGTGATAGATCACTGTCCTCTGTCTGGGTACATGTGTCTACAGGCATCTGCCACCCAGAAGCTAGTTGTCTTCAGCATATGATGGGTGCTGGTGCCTCGCTGCGGTCTGTAATGTGAAGATGCCCAACATACACGTGACAGGGCTTATAATGATCTTTAGATGTAGCTATAGATCACTACTGTCCCTTGGTAAGTGGGAATGTCTTTTTACATGATTTATGTGCCATCACTTTTGCCAAAATTCCCTGTGCCTACATGTCAGCATGTGTCCCTTTCTCTTTAGGAAACATTTGGGAGCTGCAGTTTCATGCATGGTCTACCTATGGTGATGGGATGATGTCTGTATTTCCTCACATAAATGTCCATGGCACATTGGTTGTGGATTACAATGGGAATACATTTCATATTGTGCCACATACAGGGCGATGCCATCATTGTTTATTGGATGGCACATACCCTCACCCATCATAGCATGTCATTGGCATGTACAACTGCAGTAGCAATGAGGGACATGACATGTACGCCTAGAGTTTAGAGCCTCAGTGTGAATATCTATGCAGTTGATGTGGCATCAGGTAGAAAAGTGTACTGCACATTTGTAATGGGTAAGGTTTGTGCCCTGACTGTTGGCATGCATCATGGAGTGACTTGCATTTATGTAGAAATCACGTGGATTTGGGTACAGGCATTCATACGCAGACAGAAATCTGGGTTTGCCTCACCAACATGTGGAGCGTGATGTAGCTTCCAATTTGGCAACATGCTGAGGACCTTTAATAAGTACTTGCAAGTCTCAGGGCCTCTCCAACATTCAAAGGACTAATGGCTTCTGCTGATGCACTCAGAGTACGTCATAGTAAGGGGTGCCAAATATTAGTGGTGATTACCCTGGGGCTTACTGAGTCGCTGTGTTGTGAATTCTGGGGACATCTCTCCATGACATATTGAACATGATGTCTACAGTGTTCATTTCCATGCCACATGAATGGCCTATCTGAGCAACATAATAATACCTCCATGACTCTATTGGGACAAATTTCACTTGGTAAAGTGTACATGCTTGATATGTTTCCATTGTGACATGGGTTATTCCATGTCACCTTCTCCAGGATATTATACTTTGTCATCAACATGACATGATTTTGTATCATCATTTCTCATTGTTTGGTCATCATGTATGTGACAAATAGATGTGTGCATGACTTTGTATGGAATCTGTGGAAATGCATTTTGCTTTGGCCTACTATTGCATGCCAAAAGGTGACTGTGGTCTGCTCCATGGGGCAAAGCTTTGAGGGTGATTGTGTCTCCTAATGGTTGAATGGTCATTGTGATTGCACAACTTCAGCCATGCAACTGTTGTCTGAGATCCTGATTTTCCTGTGGGCAACTGTAGACAGATCAGATTGTATGCATGCATAAGGTGTGGCTCATGTATGGGCCACTTAGGTGGAGTTAGTTTCTGGGGCCTTCTTGACATCATGGTACTGAATGCTAATCTGAGCAGTTGTTCAAGTGTGATCTTGGACATGTGAATGACCCTATTTATCTTGGAATTTGCAGCATCAGCAACGGCAAGTGAAGGAGACTGGGCACGGCCAAGTGGAGAAGCATCTGGCCACGGGAGCTTGGGTCAAGACACCAACAACACAGAGGGACCCAGCCGTCTGGAGGGTGAGTGGAGTGCCACAAGGGAGCCCGCAACATCATCATCGGATTCTTCATCCAGGGGACACTCCCTAGTGGTGGCGGGCCCATCGGAGCATCCCCCGGTACCATCCTTCCCTGCCACCCCCCATTCTATCACAGCTCTCCCTGTTGCTCCCCACCAAAATGGCCATGCCCACTCACCCAAGAGGGTGGGCATCTCCTTGGCTGCAGGCACCTCTTTCCCAGCCCCTGTTACCCCTGCTGCCCTCATTGAGGAGGCTATTGACCTCCTGAGAAGTATCTCTGTGGGTCAGACAGCAATTGTGAATGCCATCCAGGGAATGGCAAGTCAGCTACAACAGACCAATGCATTCTTGGAAGGCACTCATGGTGCATTGTCTGACCTGCAGAGATCTTTTCAGGCTCTGTCCTCCACACAGATGGCAGCTAGTCACCCCCACCTTCCATTCTCCCACCTCCGTCTTCCTCCTTCTCCTACCCATCCAAAGTACACAGACAGATCGGCACACATCCACATCAACACACAAGAGGAGCACACGCAAACACAAGCACCACAAAACACCCCCATCCCCAGACACAACAGTCACAACTTCTCTTGATACTCCCACCACTCCCAGCATCACACACACAACATCCAACATACCGACCTGCCCCACCACAACAGTCAGTGACACACCCACCATATCCATCATACTTGCAGACACCACCCCAGCAGACCGCCAGTCATCCACAACAAGCACCACAAGTACAGACACACAGACATCCACCACATCCAGCATACCCGCAGTCACCACCCCAACAGCCACACACACATCCACCACTCCATCCCCAGCACCCCCACCTTCCATACCCCCAAGACACACAAACGCACTCACTCAGCGACCCAACAGGCACCCACCAAACACAAGCATGCCTCCCCGAAGTAAGCACCGCGACATCGACACTACCACAGCAGACAACCACTACCTCGACCTCCAAATCTGGCCCCATCCCTAAGAAAGTTTGTTTGATCATAATCTTTCCCCTGTTCCCTCCACCCAATCCCAAACCCAAGAGGGCCCCACCCACCTCCCAGCCCCTCCCTTCCAACTCCAAGGCTCCCCTGGCCCCCCAGCAACCACCCATACCTCTTCCCCCAAGAAGAAGTCCACCCTGCCAAAAAGACCACCTCTCCCAAGCCCAAGTCCAAACTCCCTCCCAAATCCGCCCCCTCCAAGGATGATCCCTGAGGTGCCTGCCTGTCTCCTTGATGCCCCTTCCTGTGGAGGTTCCCTCGCAGGTGGGAATCAAGTGTTGGCACAGCACTGTGCTATTGTTGTAATTTAAACAGACTGGCCAATGGCCTTGGACTCTTCAGTTCCACTATTTAATAAACCCACAGAGGTGTTTTTTTGGGTACAGATTTGTCCTGCAATTAATTTTCTACCTACATTTTTTTCCTGAGTAACGTATGTTGTGTGCCTACAGTTGTGTGTGTTTCAGCCTGCTTGCTGATCAATTTGCTGTTGTTTGCAGTATCTGACTTTGTAGGCAGTGCTGGTGTCCCCCAAAGTTATATGTTGAGTGAATGGATATGTTGCTGTAAATGCAATTGCTGTGTCATAGTATTGTGTGCTGTTTGTTAGGGTATGTATGGAGTTAGACTTGTTCTCCTGATAAGGATTATGGATTCATCTAATATATGTCAACTCGAGTTTTGTTTGTGCAGACATGAAGGCGGTCATTACAACATTGGCGGTAAAAGCCGCTTACCGCCGTGCAGAAGACCACCAACACACCGCCGCGGCCGTGGAATTCCGCCACAGCTATTATGACCCACATTACGGGATCTGCCAATATTCAGACACCCACACATGTCCGCCACACCAAAGGTCAGTGATAAACTGGTGAAAACAAAACCTCCACCGTCACGCCAACAGAAATACGCCCACACTATCACGACCCACGAATCCACCCGGCGGTCTTTCAACCACGGTATTCCATTGGCGGTACACACCGCCGCGCTCAAAATACACACACATTTACAAAACACAGCCACATTGGACAATTCAAAATACACACACCTGATACACATACACACACCACTCCCACGCACCCAATACAATATAAAACACACACCCACATCACCCACAAACCCCTATGACCACAATTGAGAAAGAAGCACACAGAGAGACACCACCATCAACAATACTAGCATCCACAGGCACACAACACCATAACCCAAATAACTTCCACGCACCTCACACAACACCCCACTACATATCAGCACACTTATCACCACACACACCACCCCACACATCACCCACACCACCCCATGGCACGGCAAAGACACCCCAGGTTCTCGGAGGAGGAGCTCAGGGTCATGGTGGAGGAAATCGTCCGGGTAGAGCCACAGCTATTCGGATCACAGGTGCAGCACACCTCCATTGCAAGGAAGATGGAGCTATGGCGAAGAATAGTGGACAGGGTCAACGCAGTGGGACAGCACCCAAGAAATCAGGATGACATCAGGAAGAGGAGGAACGACCTACGGGGGAAGGTGCGTTCCGTGGTCTTAAGACACCACCTTGCAGTTCAGCGGACTGGCGATGGACCCCCACCTCCTCCCCCACAACTAACAACATGGGAGGAGCAGGTCTTGGCGATTCTGCATCCTGAGGGCCTCGCAGGAATAGATGGACGAATGGACTCTTGTAAGTCAAATCTTAACTATTACATCCGCCACCCTACCTGCATGCCATCACACACCCCCACCCTCACCCTCACCCCCTTCACTCCAACTCCTCACAAATGTCCCAACATCACAAACCACACATCCTAACACCAAGCCCTGCATTCAACAACAAAGCATGGACACCCATCACTAAAGCATGTCCACTGCACATACCCATACACCCCCTAAATCATCATCACACAAGGTCCCACACAGTAATGCAAGCACTGGGGTACACGGTCACCCACCCATTGCACACAATGCCACACACAGATGTAATAAACATCCTTTTATACCCCTGCAAGACCCCTACCCAACGTCACCGGACAGGAGGGTCCACACATGTCCACACCACCAACAGAAGTGGCCCACAGTGATGACAGCACCTCTGTCCAACTGGATCTAGATGACTACCCCGGCCCATCGGGGACCTTGGGACAGTCGGTTCCCCTCACACAGTCACAGGCCACTACAGACCTCCCCCCCTCTGGAAACACCAACACAGCACCCACCCAGCGGGCCCATACCTCTGTCCCCAGGACACATCAATCAGCAGTGTGTCCACCACTACAGGGAACCAGGGCTAACCCACCACCCCAACAACAACAGGGACCTGGGGGCAGTGTCAGTGGGCACACAGTCCAGGGGATGGAGGCCCAGGAACACAGGGGAACTGGGAGGGATGCTGTGCGACAGGGGGAGGACAGGCCAAGGGAACCCACTCTAAACGAGGCCCTCTCCAACATCATGGGAGCCTACCACCACTACCAGGAGACGATGGCAACAGTTCTGGCCAAGTTTCAGGAGACCCAGCGCCTGCAGGAGGAACAGTATTTGGGCTTCAGGGAGGAACTCAGAGCCATCAATTCCACCCTGGGCACCATTGTAGGGGTGCTGAAGGAAGTACTCAACACCAGGAGGGACAATGTGGCACTACAAGGGGCCCCTGACACTAGCCTGGACGATGAACTGCTCACCACCTCTGCCGGCGCTAGTGGACAGGAGGCACCGCCACAGGACCACCACAACAGCACCCCATCCCATCTCGAAAACAGTCCCTGAGATCCAGGACAAGGACAGAGAACGATGCCAAGACCCCCGCCAAGAAATGAGACCACCCTGAATGTCATCCTTCTGTCCCACTTTGTCACCCTGTCCATCCTTAAACTGCCCCAGCTCCACTTTCTATGCCCATTTGGGCAATGCACCTGTGAGACTAATAGACTGGACTTTGCCATGGACATTCCTCCGCCATCATCCCTCACCATTTTGCTACCCCCTCCAATATTGAGCACTAAAATAAACACCCTTAAAGCACAAAACAATCTAGAGTCAGTCTGTGATTTCGGAATAGTGTATTAGCAATTACAGTGTCAAAAAGCTCTTTCATTTGTAATGTCAACAAACCTATGTCACACAGCTGTAGTCCATGAGGAATCAAAGCAGATGTCACACTGTGGGACACACATCTGTGAAATCATAAGGGAAAGTGACAACTCAGTGACCATACACTGGGTAAAAACGACAGACAGTAGAGAGGTAGTAGTGTTAAAGTACATGTAGTAGGCAGGTTTGTTTTCTTACCTGTGTCTCACTGGAAATATTGCTGGATCACTGAGTCCCTGTTGTCCATGTCTTCTTCTTCTGCTTCCTCGTCTTCACTGTCCACAGGCTCCACAGCTGCAACAACACCGCCATCTGGACCATCCTCCTGCAGAAAAGGCACCTGTCGTCGCAAAGCTAAGTTGTGAAGCATACAGCAGGCCACGATGATCTGGCACACCTTCTTTGGTGAGTAGAATAGGGATCCACCTGTCATATGGAGGCACCTGAACCTGGCCTTCAGGAGGCCGAAGGTCCGCTCGATTATCCGCTGTGTACGCCCATGTGCCTCATTGTAGCCTTCCTCTGCCCTTATCCTGGGATTCCTCACTGAGGTCAGTAGCCATGACAGGTTGGGGTAACCAGAGTCACCTGCAAATGGCGATGGACACATGTTAGACACACACTAACCTGTAGGGATATCCCCAGACCCAGACAACCATTCCCACTGTCTTGCTTCCAGGTGCTCACCTAATAGCCATACACGGTGCCCCTGGAGTTGACCCATCACATAAGGGATGCTGCTATTCCGCAGAATGTAGGCGTCATGCACTGAACCAGGTAACTTGGCATTAACATGGGAGATGTACTGGTCAGCCAAACAAACAATCTGTACATTCATGGAATGGTAACTCTTCCGGTTTCTGTACACCTGTTCACTCCTGCAGGGGTACCAAAGCCACATGGGTCCCATCAATGGCACCTATGATGTTGGGGATATGTCCCAGGGCATACAAATCACCTTTCACTGTAGGCAAATCCTCCACCTGAGGGAAAACGATGTAGCTCTGCATGTGTTTCAGCAGGGCAGACAACACTCTGGACAACACGTTGGAAAACATAGGCTGGGACATCCCTGATGCTATGGCCACAGTTGTTTGAAATTACACACTTGCAAGGAAATGGAGCACTGACAGCACCTGCACTTGAGGGGGGATTCCTGTGGGATGGCGGATAGCTGACATCAGGTCTGGCTCCAGCTTGGTACACAGTTCCTGGATTGTGGCACGGTCAAGCCTGTAGGTGATGATCACATGTCTTTCCTCCATTGTCTGTACACCGGAGGATGCCTCCTCACATGTCCCAGCGGACGGTGCCTATGAAGGACAACAGCGAGCACAGAGTCAACCAGCTCAGAGGTACGTACACACAGCTTACACAGAACACGAATCATAATCTAAAAAGTGGCCTGTATGTGTGTTGAGTCTAGGCCTAGGTATGTGTGACGCACTTAAAAATGAAGCCATGTGAGCCCCTGAAATGGCGGCTGCCTGACCTGTAAAGTGGGACAATGGGATGAGAGGTAACTGCGCTGGCGTTGTACACCGTCGCGGTAGGCGGTCGTGGCGCAATGCTGCATTGGTTAACATTGGACCCTATGGGTCCCAGGAGCCAATGACGATGTACGCCGGCGGTGACGGTACGCACCGCCGAGGACGTGACCGACATTTTCTATCTGTTCAATCACTTGATACCTGATCTTCGACAGGAGAGGACCTATACTGCAAATGCTGCTGTGACCTCGGTTTGGAAGAGACAATGGCTCGAGTGTCTGGGGAAAGAGCCCCTGCCTTTACATTGGAGGAGTTGGAGAAACTCGTGGACGGGGCCCTCCCCCAGTACACGCTACTCTACCGTCCTCCAGACAAACAGGTAAGTACACTGGGAGCATGCTGTATGGGCTATGCCTGTGTGGAGTGGGTTGGATGTAAGAAGGGGGGGAGATTGCGGCGTGCATGAAATGACAGTGAGTGCATGTGCCACATGTCAAGGGTAGGGATGGGGGCCAATGACTGTGACGGTGCAGTTGATAATAAGTTTCTCTTCTCCCTGTACAATTCATGTAGGTCACCAGAAAAAAGATATTTGGCGTGCCATCGCCAAGGACATCCGGACCCTGGGGGGTCTACCACAGACAAAGCACCCACTGCCGGAAAAGATGGGAGGACATTCGCTGCTGGAGCAAGAAGACGGCGGAGGCACAGCAGGGGGTGGCCTCCCAACGTGGGAGGGGTGCCCATCGCACCATGACCCCCCTGATGTTCAGGATCCTGGTGGTGGCGTACCCGGAGTTGGATGGGCGCTTGAGGGCATCACAGCAGTCACAAGGGGGTGAGTACACTCTCATCCTGCTGATTTTGCACCAGTGGAGGTGTCTGGGTGGGGGAAGTGGGCTGTGGGTTTCCCTAGGCCAGGGTGAGTTTCGTAGGCAAGATCCCTCCATAAGGCAGGCCATGTGGCACCCCACCCCACCTCTGTAGAGTGCCAAGTACACCTAGTCATGCCCCTGTGTCATCCATGTGTGCAGCTGTTGTCCATAGCCTAGTAGGCCATTTCCCAGGAATTGAACAGTGGAGCCCAAGAGCGTGGCGTAGTGCTGGGGGCTTCTCTGTCTGTCGTGTCCACCAACGGTATCGATAATGCATGCACTCAACATGTCTTTCTTCTGTCGTCCCCCCATTTTTGTGGACTCCCTGTTCTTGTGTGCATTAACATCATCAGGCGGAGGAGCAGTGGCACCGGAGCACGAGGGGGCTGCATCCCACATGGCCATGGAGGGCCACACTACGGACTCAGACTTCACCAGTGGGACGGAAGGCGAGGGGAGCTCCACGGCGGGGACAGGAGCTGAGACCAGCGACACAGACTCCTCCTCTGATGGGAGCTCCCTTGTGGTGGCAGCAACATCTGTGCACCCCCCATCTACAGGTACAGCCGCCACCCCCCTACCAGCACTGCCCTCCCAGCAGCCCCTCAGCCTTTGCCCCGTGCCCGCTCACCCAGGAGGGTGGGCATCACCTTCGCCCCAGGCACCTCAGCCCCTGCCCCAGTCACCCCTGCTGCCCTCAGTGAGGAGGCCATTGCCCTCCTCAGGTCCCTCACTGTTGGGCAGTCTACCATTTCAAATGCCATCCAGGGTGTCGAAAGGCAGTTGCAACAAACCAATGCATTCCTGGAGGGCATTCATTCTGGTCAGGCGGCCCTTCAGCAAGCTTTTCAGACCCTGGCCTCAGCACTGATGGCAGCCATTGTCCCTGTCTCTAGCCTCCCCCCTCCAACTTCCTCGACCCAGACCCAATCCTCTGTACCCCAGCCTATCACAAGCACACCTACAGACCAGCATGCACACACGTCAACACACAAGGGAAGCTCTGGCAAACATAAGCACCACACATCCCACAGGCACTCACGCAAGCATCACACACATGCAGACACACCAACATCCACTGCCTCCACTGTGTCCCCCTCCTCCTCGTCTCCCTCCTCCCTCCCAGTCTCATCTACACTCACACCTGCATGCACTACATCTACAGCCACTACTGCCATCACCAGCACACCCACCACCACACCCCGCTCACGTGCAGTCACCACCCCCACTACCATTCACACGTGTCTCCCAAAAGCTTTTCCTGTCCAACCTTGACCTCTTTCCCACACCTCCCCCACCCCGTCCGTCTCCTAGGTTCAGAACTAGCACCTCATCCACAACATCTCCAGGACCAGTGGTGCCTGTAGTCACCGGAATCTGGAGTGCACCGGCCACCAGGGCAACCAGTGTAACACGGAGCCACAGCACAGACAGTCCCCCACCTGTCAAGCATCAGAAGTTGGGCAGTGCCCGGCGGGAGAGGGGGAAGACTCCAGCCACCAAAGCCGCTCCCAGGGGTCCCGGTGGGAGTGTGGAGTCAGCTGCGACACCTTCCAAGGTGGGGAAGGGGCACAAGAAACCAGGAAATTCTGGGAAGAGCAGCACGGCGGAGGAGACCGCCATCATCCCCGCTGCCCAGGAGGCCACAGCCATCATCCCTGCTGGCCAGGACGCCACAGCCATCATCCCCGCTGCCCAGGAGGCCACCGCCATCATCCCCGCTGCCCAGGAGGCCACCGCCATCATCCCCGCTGGGCCAGAGAGGACCGCCAGCACAAGCCCCGCTGCGCTAGAGAGGACCGCCAGCACATACCCCGCTGGGACAGAGAGGACCGCCAGCACAAGCCCCGCTGAGACAGAGAGGAACGCCAGCACAAGCCCCGCTGGGACAGAGAGTACTGCCAGCAGCTGAGTCACTGCAAAGGAGCCCGCCGCTCCAAGCACCGCTGAACAGGGCACCGCCACCTCAAGCACCGCTGAACAGGGCACCGCCACTCCAAGCACCGCTGAACAGGGCACCGCCGCCTCAAGCACCGCTGAACAGGGCACCACCGCCTCAAGCACCGCTGAACAGGGCACCGCCGCCTCAAGCACCGCTGAACAGGGCGCCGCCGCTCCAAGCACCGCTGAACAGGGCACAGCCGCTCCAAGCACCGCTGAATAGGGCACCGCCGCCTCAGGCACCACTGAACAGGGCACCGCCGCTCCAAGCACTGCTGAACAGGGTACCGCCGCTCCAAGCACCGCTGAACAGGGCACCGCCGCCTCAAGCACTGCTGAACAGGGCACCGCCGCCTCAAGCACCGCTGAACAGGGCACCGTCGCTCCAAGCACCCCTGAACAGGGCACCGCCGCTCCAAGCACCGCTGAACAGGGCACCGCCACCTCAAGCACCGCTGAACAGGGCACCGCCGCTCCAAGCACCGCTGAACAGGCCACCGCCGCCTCAAGCACACCTGAATAGGGCACCGCCGCCTCAGGCACTGCTGAACAGGGCACCGCCGCTCCAAGCACCGCTGAAGAGGGCACCGCCGCCTCAGGCACCACTGAACAGGGCACCGCCGCTCCAAGCACCGCTGAACAGGGCACTGCCGCTCCAAGCACCGCTGAACAGGGCACCGCCGCTCCAAGCACCACTGGACAGGGCACCGCCGCCTCAGGCACCGCTGAGCAGGGCACCGCCCCTCGAAGCACCGCTGAACAGGGCACCGCCGCTCCAAGCACCGCTGAACAGGGCACCGCTGCCTCAAGCACCGCTGAACAGGGCACCGCCGCCTCAAGCACCGCTGAACAGGGCACCGCCGCTCCAAGACCCACTGAACAGGGCACCGCCGCTCCAAGCACCGCTGAACAGGGCACCGGCGCCTCAAGCACCGCTGAACAGTGCACTGCCGCCTCAAGCACCGGTGAACAGGGCACCGCCGCCTCAAGCACCGCTGAACAGGGCACTGCGGCCACAAGCACCGCTGAACAGGGCACCGCCGCTCCAAGCACCGCTGAACAGGGCACTGCCGCCTCAAGCACCGCTGAACAGGGCAACGCCGCTCCAAGCACCGCTGAACAGGGCACCACCGCTCCAAGCACCGCTGAACAGGGCACCGCCGCCTCAGGCACCGCTGAACAGGGCACCGCCACTCCAAGCACCGCTGAACAGGGCACCGTCGCCTCAAGCACCGCTGGCCCATGAGCGCCAAGGGCACTGATGCTACTGAGTCCGTCACTGGCAGGATGAAGCACTCTGGGCACAAGGCCCCCTCCAGAACCAGTGGTGAGATACATCCACTACCTCTGACCTTAGCAGGATGAAGCACTCTGGGCACAATGCCCCCTCCAGAACCAGTGGAGAGATGCATCCACTACCTCTGTCCTTAGCAGGATGAAGCACTCTGGGCACAATGCCCACTCCAGAACCAGTGGATAGATACATCCACTACCTCTGTCCTTAGCAGGATGAAGTACTCTGGGCACAATGCCCCCCCCCCCACAAACAGTGGAGAGATACATGCACTACCTCTGTCCTTAGCAGGATGAAGCATTTTGGGCACAATGCCCCTCCAGCACCAGTGGAGGGAGATCCATCCACTACCTCTGTCCTTAGCAGGATGAAGCACTCTGGGCACAGAGCCCCCTCCAGAACCAGTGGAGAGATACATCCACTACCTCTGTCCTTAGCAGGATGAATCACTCTGGGCACAGAGCCCCCTCTAGAACCAGTGGAGTATCACATCCACTACCTCTGTCTTTAGCAGGATGAAGCTCTCTGGGCACAGAGCCCCCTCCAGAACCAGTGGAGAGATACATCCACTACCTCTGTCCTTAGCAGGATGAAGCACTCTGGGCACAGACCCCCTCCAGAACCAGTGGAAAGATACATCCACTACCTCTGTCCTTAGCAGGATGAAGCACTCTGGGCACAGAGCCCCCTCCAGAACCAGTGGAGAAAGGCATCCACTTGAGAGACTGTGGCTTTGCACTCCCCAGGATGGAACAGTGGGCAACCCACCCATGGTATAGACTTGAGAGACTGTGGCTTTGCATTCCCCAGGATTGAACAGTGGGCAACTCACCCACTGTAGAGACTTGAGAGACTGTGGCTTTGCACACCCCAGGATTGAACAGTGGGCAACCCACCCACTGTATGGACTTGTGAGACTGTGGCTTTGCACTCCCCAGGATTGAACAGTGGGCAACCCACCCACTGTATAGACTTGAGTGACTGTGGCTTTGCACTCCCCAGGATTGAACAGTGGGCACGTGGCCCTCTAGTGGATTTGGCGTTGTGCACTCAACCGGCTGAGGTGACCCCCTTTCCCTCCCCCTGAGGTGCCTGTTTTCTTGCTCTCTGATGCCCCTGCAGTGTTCTCACCGTCATGGTCGGGGATCTTGTGTGGGCCTCGCCCATACCATGTGGGCCCAGTGTTCCACGGACTTAATTGGAGCACTACCTGGACTACTATGCTTGGCGTATATTTTGGTTATGGTGTATATATATATTTTTGTGTACTTGATTTTAATATATTACAATGGTTACACTCATTTTCTTTTGTCTTTGCATTCTTCCGGGGGGGTTGTGGGGTGTAACTATCATGTATAAATATGTATTAGTGTGTGTGTTGTAGTGGGTGAGGGTGGGGGTGTGTGTCCCTGTTTTTTCCCTCCCCCCTCCCCTGTGTCGTAGGTGCAGTACTCACCGTGGTCTTCGCCGCCGGCGTTCGTGCTCCTGGTAGAGGAGCAGGAAGACTATCGCAGGGAGAATTTGGAGTTCCGGCTCCATGGTGTCCTGGTTCCTCGTGGGGTGTGTAGAGGTGAGCGTTTTCCCTTCGAAGTCCTGTTTCCGCCGTGTTTTTGTCCGCGGTGAATCTGCCCCGGAAAAGTGGCGGATTGGTAGGTTGTGATACTTTGGGCGGTACATTGTCTCCCGCCTGTCTGTTGGCGGTTTCCGCCACAATCGTAATTGCAAATTCTTTACCGCCGGCCTGTTGGCGGTCTTACCGCCGCTTTAACGCCGACCGCCAGGGTTGTAATGACCACCGAAGTGTGTTCAATTGTGCTAGCTTTGTTTGCATGTGTCCATTTAGCTGTGTGTACCTTGCAGCTACTTCCTATTGATGTATGTCCCATGTAGTTGGAGTTTATGTGCTTTGTTGACTTGCACTTCCACATTGTGCAGATAGGTATGTCGTTTGGCTCTAGTACTGTTTGTCCCTGTGACACATGTAGGGCCATTTCCTGTGCACATGTTGTTTTAGGGGTGTTTGCAAAGTCATTTGTGTCCCAGTGCAGCCTCCCTCCCTGAGTGCTCTTGATGCCCCCATCCCTATTGTGCATGTATTGTTATCATAGTGCTCTTTGTCTATTTGTCTCTCGGTCTATTGTGCATGCCATTGTCCTTCCATTGTGCTGTGATGTGGGTGATGTGTGTGTCCATTGCAAGGCTGTTTTACGGGAGTGGTGTTTGTGTTACATGTCACATCCATACATATGTGTTGTATGTGATGACAGCCTGTGAGTAATGTGTTTGTGTGAGTTGTATTTGTATATGTGATGTTGGTGTGTTGTTGGTGATGTGTGAGACAATGTTGTGTAGGCTTCACTCTCCCTGTCCCTGAGATGTGTGGAAGTGTGTGTTTGGGTAGTGGTGCTGTGCAGTGTGAGTGACCTGCCGAAAGGGGGCATATTGTGACTTTGAATGTGTCGATCTTTATGTATGATTTAGACTGTGTGCATGAGGAGACGTGTACTTGGTGCCCGTAGAATGACCCCCATATGATGTGGACGATGGCACAATGAGCTGTTGTTACGGTTAATCACACAGGTAGGTGTGTGTACTTACGGCCGGCCGCGCCCATGGCGGCTTGGATTTTGGTCTTCTTCGAGGATCAGCAGCAGGATGTGCGTGATGGGCCCCACGGTGGCAGCAGAAGTGTGAGACTTCCTGCAGGTGAGTGTCTCCCTTCATACTCCCCATTTCTGACGTCTGAGTCCTGGTGATTGGAACGCCATGGTCACATTGGCGGTGTGACACCTCATAATGTGTCCAGCTAAAACACTATCTCCACCAGCCTGCTTGTGGTGCCTTGTGACCGCAGCAGTCTGTGCTGCCTGAAGATGCTTGTGGGACCGCAGTGGTCTTTGCTCCACAGGCCAGCATGACTCATAATACGGCGGTCCGACCACCATCCCAGTGGTGGTCAGACCGCTGCCATGGCGGTCAACAGACTGTCAAACTCATAATGAGGCCCTACGTATATAACAAAAGTCTAAGTTTAGACCTAAAGTCCAATGTCACTCGTAGTAAAGTTAGACTTTTGGTCTAAGTTTAGACTAAGTTTGGCTCAAAAGTCTAAACTTAGACCATAAGTCTAACTTTACTACTAGTAGGAAGTGGTATGTTCTCTGAGGAAGGGCTCTAGGCCAGTGGAGTATCCACTGGCAGAATTAACGCTATCATAAAGATATTGTGATGGAAGTACTCCTTCTGTAGCAAATCATCTAACAGAATAATTAGCACTTTTTCCCTGTTCTTACCACTGAACTCTAAATCAGTCCCTTCTGATTAAATTTAGATTCTGACAGTAACAGAAGATCCTATAGTTTGCAGTGAAAGTGCTAACTCTTAGGAGAATCCACAGGTGGAGTTTCATATATCATAGAGATATAATGGAGAACTCACCAATAGAATTTTCTCCATACTATTTTCTCCATACTTCTTTAAGCATGATGGAGGAAATTCCATTGATGAATTTTACTCCAGACTTCACACTCTCGCCAATAATAACAGTATTTTCTGTAGATCAGGTCCCTGGTTTCATTAGGTGATAATGGGAAATTCACTGACTTGTGGAGAATGTTGCAAGTCCTGAATTGAAGAATTCTCAGCCGGTCAATAAATCATCCATTATAAATTATCGCCTTCTGAATAGCATGTTTAGCAGTGGTAGTTTCTCAAAAAAAGAAACATCACTTCTATTAATCAATGAATTTTCCAACAACACCAAATTTTAAATCTAGTCCAAAATAATTTGCCCATAATCACACATTAGGAATTGGGGAAACTGAGAATATAACCATGGTGCACATTGTCAGAACCCCTTTCAGAGGGCAATGGGCACATCAGTTGCTTCTAGGCCCAGCCATGGGGGCTGAGACCTTTTTACTCCTGATGTCCCTGGGGCTGGACTACTAGGGATCATGAGAAACTGGGCCAAGTGCCCCTTCAGACTTGACTCTCAGGAATAACAAGCCGTTCATGGCTCTTTCGCGGGACAGTAGATAAAGGGTTTGAACACAGGCTCACAACTCAAAATAGACGAAGCAATAGAAATAAATCATTGTCTTGTTGAATACCGACTTATATAAAAAATAAGTATTTTATTTTACATCTACTGACACAAAGGTTAATACAACATTCACATACAACCACACAACACAGTTTCGTTAAGGTTGAGGCTCTGGTATTTTGTAGGCAGTTCCCTGTGTCTCACTCTCTCCTTGCTCCATCGATATCGATTGTGGTTATTCCCCATTCACTATAGGCAACATCCAGGTTAAGTCCCACAAGTAGTGCAAGTCTCAAGAGTCCACTCAAACTCTGTATTAAAGTCCAGTGCCGAAGTGCTATCTAGCAAGCAAGTTCCGATGTGGCCAACTGGTTTTATCTGCACTTGCAGGGCCGAGCAACTGGAGTTCCTGAGCACAGCCCCCCAGTGGGTGCTGGGGTGGCAGCTAGTTCAGGTGAGCTCACTGCCCTCGGTGGGCCTCAAATTCCACACATGTGGCTGTGCAACCACAGCAACCAGAGGCTCTTTGCGGCTCCTACTGGCAAGGTAAGTCTTTGGTCCGGTGGGAGGAAGTAGTGTGACTGTCCTGCTGCTGATCCTGGTTCCCAGTGTAAGTGCCTGAGGCTCCCCAAGGTGGCCTCTCTCGAGCAATGATCTCATTCAGGTCACACTTCTTGCTGGTCCCAGTGATCTGCTCTGGCATACAGGTTCACCGTTCGTCTATGGTACACAGGCTCTGACCCGATTGTCACAGCAGATTCCTTCACAGTAGCCTATCCTGGCATACAGGGTTGCTGGCTCTCCACCACGCAAGGGCTAATGCCCTCTCTACATGGCAATCTATCCACTGCGGCCATTCCTGGCATACCTGGGTCTCCGATCCCTCACTGGACTTGGACATCAGCCTTGCAGACACATTGATGATCATTGTTCATTTTGCTGTGGCTCCTCCTGGCATACAAGTCGCCAACTCCTCACTGTACATGGGCAATGACCTGTGTGACACAGTGATGTACATGGCTCACTCAATGATGGCCCTCCTGTGGCATACAAGGGTTGCTGATTTTTTCCTGCACATGGGCAACAACACGATAAGTGCAGCAGCTGTCTCCTCATACCTTAACAAAGGAAGACCACTCAACATGATTTCTCACTGAACCTCGCTCCCTCCAACACTCTCCTGTTCCTCCCAGGGCACACTGGTCTTGGGAAGCAGGTAGTCAATGGTTCCTCAGGCTCCAGGGCAGGGGGTCTTGGATTCCCTGCCTGACAACTTCTCACCCAGCTGGGAGACTAGCAGGCCCTGCCCCTAAGCAGAAGTTTTTAGAGCTTCTCCTCCTCACACCACTCAACTAGCTGTTTGACAGTTGACCATTTATGGAGTCTCAAGCTCCCCTTCTTATACTCCATTTCTAGACACAAAATATGATTTAGAATCTGGCTCTTTGATGTTTATGTTGGGGGTCTGCTTCCTTTTGAAGTGCCCACTCCTCTGACTCTCTTTCTCCAGAAAGTAGTGCAGAAGGTAGCAGAGTTACTCTAATGCTGATAGCCCCACAACACAATCATGGGAGTTCACACCTGGACGTCAGCCACCGTGATATGTGTATCAAAAGGCTAGGCAGGGCCTCAGCACTTCTCTTTATAATTCTTTATCAGTCCCATCTTCTTCCTGAGATATGCCCAGGCCCCTTGCTTATGACCTCTATCTGAATCAAAGAGCACCCTTTAAAGTGTACAGAGGGAGCCTGGCTCTCCCTTTTCCAGTGTGTCCAAATCAGCTTGAAGGAGTGCAGCAATACACACATCTGTCAGAGGGGATTCCTCTATCTCCTCTCCCCATGTTTCACCTTGCAGCGTGGGGTTCCCAAAATGGAACCCCAGGTCCTCCTTGTATTGTGCCCTTGAAAACACACATACACCAAGTACATGTATTCAACCTACACACACTCCACAGCAGTGTATCCTCCATATATTGTACCACTCACAGGCACACATATACTCAGCACATCAGTTGATATATACATACTGCAAAGCACTACACCTTTCATATGTTATACCACTCACAGGCCCACATTCATCCAGCACATGCATTTAACATGTATGCTTGGCACAGCATTACACCTTTCATGTATTGTACCCCTCACAGGTACACATAGTCCTAGAACATATACACACACAAACTGCACAGTACTGCATCATCCGTGTATTGTGCCCTTCCCAGGCCCACATACATCCAGCTCAGGTGCACTACTCATGTGCTATGCAGCACTCCACACCAGATATAGTTATATAAGTTTAAAGTGATTCATATTTAAGTATGCATGAGTAATTGGGTGTTCATTGGGGAGGTGAGCCCTTCTCAAGCAACAGCCACAATCCACAAATTAACCTGTACTTAAGCCTCTGGTAGCTTGGCACAAAACAAGTCAGGCAATGTGTAAATGCAGCACACAAACAGTAATAAAGTAAAAACACAACACAACAAAAACCCCAAACCAATTTAGAAAAAAGAGCACATTTTATTGAATTATTTGACACCAAAATTACAGAAATCCAATCAGTAGAACCAGAGATATACAGTTTTAAAGATTTAAGTATAGCACTTAAAAGCACAAAGCGCCACTTGCAATCATCTGATTATGCTAGACCAGGGGAAAGTTATAAGTTCAGGTCAACTGCAATGGAATGTGGGCCACATACATGGACCAGGTTAGTCCTGATGAAAAAGTGACCTCAAACTCTGGCACGAGCATCCAGTTTGTGGTGGAGGAGGCAGCAAGGAGAGTGTCATGGATGGTAGTTGCTGTAGCACAAAGAACAGGCCCGGCATCACAGTCGGTCATCATGAAGTGCAAAGATCCTGCCGGGAATCACGGATGATCGTTGGCAGAGCTTCGCATTGGCAGTCACAGTGGGCTGTCATCGTTGTAGTGCAAAGTCCAGCTTTCGCACTGCTAGCTGTCACTGGTGGTTGCTGTAGTCGGGTTTTCCAAAACTTTACACTGCAGGTGGCAAGATCTTGGCTTGAACAGTCCCATTTGTGGTCACAAAGTGGCCAAAACATCATAATTTCTCCTTTCCTTCACAGGAGGAGCTCAATTGATGCCAATGAAGAGTCCAGAACCTGGAAGGCCCCTCTTGGAGATCAGGAATTCACTTCAGCAGAGGCAAGCAGGGCTCAGGCATGTCTAATTGTAGGTCCATCAGGTCCAGTGCAGCAGGACAGCTGGGCAGTTGCAGGGAGGCCTCTGGAGCTTGTTATGTCCATGTAGCTCTGAACAGGAGGTCAGTCAGCTGCCCCTTAGAGTGTCTTTAGGTGGCCTGGGATGAAGGGAGAAGGTCCAGTCATTCTTCTCAGACAGCAGCATAAGCCTGAAGCAGCAGGGCAGTAGGGCAGTTCTTCTGTAGAGTTCACATGTCCAGTATCGTACTAAAGTGTTGATTTGAGGGTCCAATATTTATACCTGGTGCCAGCATTGGAGTGGGAGAAACATCTAGACCTCCCCGCCCATCTGGTTCTGGAATTTCCTTACTCCCTGCCCTTGTTCCACGGTGCCTAAAAAGGCTAGTGCGAAGTTCTTTGTGTGTATGCTAAGGCTGCTCCTTTAAAGTGCAAGTGTGGTAGATGACAGCTCCACCTCTCCCATCCGGTCATGGTGGCCGAACCTGCTAACAACCAGTCCTCCTTTGTGATACTGTCTGGGAGGAATACACAAAGACCAACTACACCTAACTATGTGACCCAGGATACAGGCTGCAGGCACCAAATAGTTCAGACAAGAAAATACCAACTTTGTAGAAGTGGTATTCTCAGAACTGTGACTTAAAATCCGACTTCACCATTAGGAGGCCTTTAAATTACAATTCATTTGAGTGTAAACATGATGCTTCTACCTGTTATCAAACAACTTATTAAATGTAATAAAGTAAGCCAATGTTATTCTGTGGGAAAGGTAGACCTTGCATTAATAAAAAACAAATTTAAGAGTATTTCACTACCAGGACATATAAAACTTAATAATACATGTCCAACTTTTTAAATACATTGCACCCTGCCCTCTGGGCTGCTTAGGGCCTACCCTAGGGGAGAGTTATATGTAATAAAAAGGAAGGTATAGGCCTGGCAAAAGGTTATTTTGCCAGGTCACAAGGGCAATTTAAAACTGCACACAGGGTGCAGTGGCAGACCTGAGGTATGTTTAAAAAGGTTCCTTAAGTGAGTGGCGCAATAAACTCTGCAGGCCCACTAGTAGCGTTTCATTGACAGGCCCTCGCACATGTAGTACCACTTTACTAGGGACTTATAAGTATATTAAATGTGTCAGTTGGGAGTAAGCCAATTTTACCATGTTTAGAGGAGAGCAGAAGTAGTGGTTGCAGTGGTAAAATTCACCTAGGGCCAACAAAACTAAAATTCATCAAAACAGGGAGAGTGAAAGGAAAACATTAGGGGAAAAACCACACCAAGGATGTCAGGTCTAACAGTATGGTATTAGAATTATATCTGACATTCACTGAAAAAAACAAAGGTTAAAGTGACAGTATAGTTAGGTGTTGGAATAAGGTAAAACGAATGTTTAAAAACAAAACGCTGAAATTCACAAGTTATAGTTACTGATCTAACTATAACTTGCGCCCCGCCATGCTCTGCTTATGACTACACCTATTACATGACTCATAACATATTAATTGACATTTCAAATGACAGCCTTCAGGTGTATGCTGTGGGGGTTGGCAGCAGGGCCTGGCTTATAGCCAGGTCCTGCTGCAACCCCCCCTGTGGGAAGCCTTCAGCCGTGTGCAGTGGGGGGCTGACCACAAGGCCTGGCCTGAGGCAAGGCTCTGCACCTAACCTGTCACGGACAGTCAGTCCCCTGGACTGGGGCACACAAGTCAGAAAATATGGCAAATTCTCTATGGAAGATCATGCGATCCTGTGACTCTTTCATGGCTGGTATTACAGACATTGGCTCTTTTGGTTTTAATACCATTACTAACAATCCCTCAGAACAATCTCCCACCATTTTCTAGTTAGTCATAAGCTGTTGATGAGGACATAAAATAAGGCTCATATGTTGCTTCTGTTAAAAAGGGCTGGGACATTTTTTAATTATGCCAGCAAAATTTCGGAATTTTTGGTTAATGCAAAATGTGTGCAATATTTCAAATTTTGATTAACAATTTTTAACCAAGAGCACAGTTGAAGTAAAAAAGTCTTGCAAAATGCCAGCAGGAAGTGGTTCACACAGAAAATGTCTGACTGAGAGATATTTTCTGCCTTTACCAGGCTCCTGCTGGTATATTGCAATATTTTTTGATGCGAGGTGCACACTCATTAAATAAAAAGTTCAGGCAATATACCAGTAAATTACATTTTGCTAAATTTCAATAGAATTATAACAAAGTTTCATGACAAAATATGCAATTTCGCACAGACATAGGGGGTCATTCTGACCCTGGCGGCCACCACCGACCACGGGAGCACCGCCAACAGGCTGGCGGTGCTCCCACGAGCATTCTGACCGCGGCGGTTCAGCCGCGGTCAGAAGCGGCAAGTCGGCGGGCTCCCGCCGACTTACCGCTGCTCGGGGGAATCCTTCATGGCGGCGGAGCGCGCTCCGCCGCCATGAGGATTCTGACAGCCCCTACCGCCATCCTGTTCATGGCGGGAAACCCGCCATGAACAGGATGGCGGTAGGGGGTGCCGCGGGGCCCCTGGGGGCCCCTGCCGTGCCCATGCCAATGGCATGGGCACGGCAGGGGCCCCCGTAAGAGGGCCCCGCAAAGTATTTCAGTGTCTGCCTTGCAGACACTGAAATACGCGACGGGTGCAACTGCACCCGTCGCACCCCTGCAACTACGCCGGCTCAATTCTGAATCACCCCCATAATGTGTTATCTTCTTAGCCTTCTCTTTTAGCCATGAATATAGGCCTTACCATCAGCAAATACATTTTTGTATGATGCAAAAGACTGCTCATTTTTTTCCAAATACTATTTCATATGAACTTGTCTTGTCTTCTCTCTTTCGGGAGTCTGTATTTTATAACATTGATTTGTATTAAAGGGTGCCACAATACCCCAACTCAGTTTCAGATGTTCTGGAATATTATTCAATATACCATCTTCATCTCCTAGTCTCCGGCCCTATGTAGAAACGATCCATCCAATGATAAGTAAGAAATAAGTTCTTGTTCCAATGCCATAACTCAAAACAAAAACAGATATTCTCTGTTTTTAGACTGAGATAAATTGATAGAGTAAACTAGTGCATGGTTCAAAAGTAGGTCTTGTAGACGACCTCATTCCTTGTTTTGCCCCACATCCGCTCTGCAAAAGGTGTCTAAATGTTAGTTTAGTATGTGGTTCCATTCACCACCCACTACTACTTTTGAATTTCAGATCGTCATGAAATCTGTTGAGTTTGGAACAAATGCGATTTAGCTTCATTTGCAGTGTGCGGACAGAGACAATCACTAGGGATGAGCCTTGTATACACACATTTATAAAAGATTTCTTCACAGGACACCAGAATACAATTTCAGGATGAAAAGCACTAATATTTTGTGAACAAATATTTTGTTTACCCAGTGACAGCTGATGTGAGGAATCATTATGTTTTACTGATCCAGGTGAAACTATGACCCTTCTTACCTAGTGTCATTTAAACTTTTTAAATTTACCATGTGATTGGTGAATGTCCAGCACAAGAGCAACATTTTCTCTCTCACATAACTTGAGAGCCCTATCTTATTCATGGGCGCATGGACAGATCATTACGCCCAGTGGGCTTGCTAGTCAGAGTTTTGAATAAAAAGAGACATCATTATAGATCAGGTTGTTCATTTGGCTTTGAGAGTCAGATTAGCAGACCACAATTTGGAGATGAGTGGTGGGGTCATTGCCTTCCTATTAAAATCAAATAAAGTAACAATGCAGGCATCTGATCAGATTAAATTGAAGGCTACCGCTGACTGAGCAAGCCTTGAGGAGGGCTGGTAATCCCAGCTAGAATGAGTATCAAGTTCACAAGACAACAAATAAAATAAATCACACCTATTAGCATGTGTAGCTTTAAAGAGGTAGCTATTACATATGGCAGCTGTGCCACTATTCATTGAGGAATACTCACTTGAGAAGATATAGTAAACATATAAAAGGAACCTTAACACTGAAAGAACACTAGGAGAGGGTAGCTGATTACATCAATGTGATTCTTTGTGTGATGTCTTTTTGAGTTTTTAATGTGGCTCTAGATTTGTCCCTGTCCCTGGTAACTGCGCCCTTCTGCTGGTTGGTCTCATTCTGTAAACCTCTGAACTCAGAAATGGGCTGATGTGTGTACAGTGATCTGTAGAAGTTGTGAGAATCATACTCCTTTTTCTTCAGGGGAGTTGCAGTGTTTCTTTGCTAAATCTTTGAAGGATTCCAGAAAGTGTTTGCTTGCTAGGATCATAACCTCCTATCTTCTTGTCATCTATTACTACAAACATTGTTTCACGTTCTAGCAGATCAAGCAATGTGTCCCATATTTTGAGTGAGGATCATCAGGAACTTTTAGGAATCATTTTGGTTTCAAGGGCGAAGTTGGCTAAAAATGAAATTTTCAGTTTTCTACTGCTATGGGGTGTGCTTCCTAGTTGTCAATATAATCTGGCTCGTTTGTTCATGAGGTTGGACAAAGGTAATTATGACCCTAGGTGAATCCTTTTTATTTTGGCTCCTTTGGTGCTTTCTATGTTTCATTTTGAATTTAAGGGTTGTTACAAACTGAATTTCAAGAAGTACTAGGATTTATTGTGCAAGACGTGACTGCACATCACCATCCTCCTCTTCTTTTTCCAATACCCCAAAAATGTGTACATCATTCCTTCTACTCTGTGTAGCACATCCAAAGCTTTCCTACGTAAAGTTCAGATTCAAAACACCTGTCAGGTATGCTGTGCTTCTTGTCTTGAATTGCCTCTAGTTACCCGTCCATGAGGCCAGCCTCAAATTTAATTCAGACATATTAAATTAAACTTTTGTTAAACAGTTACAGGCCTCACAGTCCCCAAGTGGTCCTGAACCAAAGGTTAAGATTTGTCTGGAGGACCATAAAGTAAAGGGTACTGGGGTAGGACCCCATCCACTAGTCTCTCCAACTCCTCAGAAGTGAAGGGAGGGGCTCTTTCCCCAGTCACTCGAGCCATGGTCGCTTCCAGACACAGGTCACAGCAGCACTTGCAGTGTAGGTCCTCTCCTGTTGAATGTCAGGTACCAAGTGAGCGAACAGATAGAAAATTGCGGTCACGTCCGTGGCAGTGTGTACCGTCACCGCCGGCGTACATCACCCTTAGGCCCCAATAATAACCAATGATGTGTTGCATGGCGGTCGTCGACCGCCTCCCGCAACGGCGGACAACGTCAGCGGAATTACCTAATTTCCACTTGTCCCTCCTCACAGGTCAGGCGGCCGCCATTTCGGGGGGAACAGGCCATGGCACCTAACTGCGTCACAGCAGACATGGGCACATCAACGGACCTACACGTTCACATACTGTTTCTGTAAAACAAATGCTCAGCATATTAATCTGAGGATATGTTTGAATATGACCATCTGCTCACCGTTTTTTACCCTAGAGTTTAACGGCTGAGGATGAATAGGAGATGGAGACATACCCCCGTGTACAGACCCCTGGTGGGCCTGGTGACAATGGAGGACAGGCACATTATCCTAACCTACAGACTTGATAGGGCCACAATCTATGAGCCGTGTGCTCAATTGGAGCCGGACCGGATTTCAGCTATCCGCCACCCCACTGGTATCAGCCCTCTTGTGCAGGTCCTGTCAGTGCTCTATTTCTTGGCAAGTGGGTCCTTGCAAGCAACAGTGGCCATGGCAGCAGGGATGTCACAGCCTATGTTCTCAAACGTGCTGACCAGAGTGTTGTCTGCCCTGATGAAACACATGCGCAGCTACATAGTTTTCCCCCAGGTGGAGGATTTGGCTACAGTGAAGGCTGATTTCTATGCAATGGGACATATCCCCAACATCATTGGTACTATTGATGGTACATATATTGCCTTTGTTCTACCCCAGAGAAATGAGCAGGTGTTCAGAAATCGAAAGAGCTTTCACTCTCTGAATGTGCAGATAGTGTGCCTGGCGGACCAATACATCTCCCATGTGAATGCAAAGTATCCTCGGTCTGTGCATGATGCCTTTATTTTGAGGAATAGCAGCATTCCATATGTGATGTCTCAACTGCAGAGGCACAGGGTGTGGCTAATAGGTGAGCCCATGGTCCCCACCCAGTGTCTGTTGGTATATGGGTGTGTGGTTGGCCCTAAGGGTAAGTGTCCACTAACAGGTATCCCTCGATATTTGCAGGTGACTCTGGTTACCCCATCCTCTCATGGCTACTGACCCCAGTGAGGAATGCCAGGACAAGGGCAGAGGAACGTTACAATGAGGCACATGGGCGAACAAGGAGGATCATTGAGCGCACCTTTGGCCTCCTGAAGGCCAGATTCTGGTGCCTCCATCTGACAGGTGGATCCCTGTGCTACTCACTCAAGAAGGTGTGTGCCAGATCATTTGTCAAAGTAAGTTCATTCCAAGGCTTTTTATTACAATTCCATAAGTGGACTTCTTGAAGTTGAAAAGAAGAAAAGAAGTAAATCCCGAAATTGACAGCTTTATCGTCCAAGTAAAGTTGGTCAAGGATGGAGAAAGGATGAGGAACAATGTTCGATGAAAAACAGCCAACACGTGTTTCACCCCATAAGCGAGTTAGCGGGGGCTTTCTCAAGGCCAATTCTAAATATAGTAACAGACTTCAGACATCCCTGGTCTCAATTGACGGTGCAAATCTTGTATTTGTCAATCTTGTGTTCCTCATACGCTCTTTGAATCAACAGTGTTCCTCCAGTATTCGTAACCCGCGTTTATCCTCCGCATCTGTAGCGAGTGCACTTCCTTCCGTTCTCGGAACACTGTTCCTCATCCTTTCTCCATCCTTGACCAACTTTACTTGGACGATAAAGCTGTCAATTTTGGGAAGAAGTCCACTTATGGAATTGTAATAAAAAGCCTTGGAATGAACTTATTTTGATTAAGTGAATTAATCACCATTGAAGCATTGGGCTCAGTATTTCAAAATTATTGAATGTGGGAGCTCACCTCCAATTAAATTTTGTACCTAAAACACTTGGGAGGTTTAGGGTCCAGGCCTCCGGTTAAGGGCTCTCACAACAACTCTAATTAATTTGGCATTTCAAGGAAGTCAATTGGCTGGACCTTCTTTCTTTCTCGTGTGCCAGATCATTGTTGCATGTTGCACAACCTGGCCTTGAGACGCCATGTGCCTTTTCTGCAGGAGGATGAGGCTGGAGATGGTCGTGTGGCAGCGGTGGAGCCTGTGGACAGTGACGAAGAGGAGGCAGAGGAAGAGGATGTGGACAACAGATCAACCATAATTCAACAGTACTTCCAGTGACACACAGGTAAGACACTGTGGCCCTCATTCCATGGAGGGCAACGGAAGCACCGCAAACAGGCTGGCAGTGCTTCCAGGGCCATTCTGACCGCGGCGGTAAAGCCGCGGTCAGAAAAGGGGAACCGGCAGTTTCCAGACGGTTTTCCCCTGGCCCAGGGAGCGCCGCCATGGGGATTCCGACCCCCTTCCCGCCAGCCTGTTTCTGGCTGTTTACACAGCCAGAACCAGGATGGCGGGAACGGGTGTCATGGGGCCCCTGGGGGCCCCTGCACTGCCCATGCCATTGGCATTGGCATGGGCAGTGCAGGGGGCCCCTAACAGGGCCCCATGAAGATTTTCACTGTCTGCTTTGCAGACAGTGAAAATCGCGACGGGTGCTACTGCACCCGTCGCACCCCTGCAACACCACCGGCTCCATTCGGAGCCGGCTTCTATGTTGCAGGGGCTTTCCCGCTGGGCCGGCGGGCGGCCTTTTGGCGGTCGCCCGCCAGCCCAGCGGGAAAGCCAGAATGGCATCCGCGGTCTCCTGACCGCGGAGCGGCCATTTGGCGGTGACCGCATGGCGGGCGGCGACCGCCGCCAGCCGCGGTCAGAATGACCGCCTGTAACTTCACCTTCCATTGCGGTTTTGTGTTGGACACTGTACACGGCAGCCTGATTTTTCTATTTCTATAGCCACTTACTGGACCCTTTGGCATCTCTATTTTCAGATATATGTGCCCCACTCTGCCTCCTGGTGTGTTTACTGCTGCCCACTACAGGTCATACCTATGTATCTATAACTGTACATTTGAATTGCAATGTTAACAGCTTGTTAAATGAATACATATTTCAGTTAATTGACAGACTCCATACTTGTATTAGTTCCAAGGGTGTTTATTTAAGTGCTAAGCAGTGGAGGGGGTAGTGGAATGGGCTGGGTTGATGGTGGAGGAAAGTCCAGGATAGAGTCCAGTCTATTTGTATCACGGGTGCATTGTCCAAGGGGGCATAGGAAGGGGAGCAATGGCAGTTCAAGGTGGACAGGGTGACAGAGTGGGACACAAGGGTGACAATCAGAAGAGTCTTATTTCCTGGCGGGGGTCTTGGCAATAGTCTCTGGCTTCTGTCTGGATCACAGGGACCGTTTGCTGAGTGGTTCTCCTTCTGCAGGGGGAGGGGTGCTGGTGGCCTGTTGTTCCTGTGGCGGGGCCTCCTGTCCATTAGCGGCAGCTGAGGTGGAGGGCTATTCATCGGTGTGGCTAGTGTCAGGGTGCCCGTTGGTGTGCCACTGCCTCCCTCATGGTGATGGCCATGTCTGCCATCACCCCTGGAATGGTGACCAGGGTGGTGGGGATGTCCCTCAGGTCCTCCCTGATCCCCCGGTATTGTCCCTCCTGCAGCTGCTGGGTCTCCTGCAACTTGGCCAGTATCTGGCCCATGGTCTCCTGGGAATGGTGGTATGCTCCCAGGATGTTGGTGAGTGCCTCGCAGAGAGTCGGTTCCCTAGGCCTGTCCTCCCCCTGTCACACAGCAGTCCTCCCAGCTTCCCTGTTGTCCTGTGGCTCTGTCCCCTGAACTGCGTGCCAACTGCCACTGACCCCAGGTCCCTGATCGTGCTGTGTTTGTGGGGTTGCCCGGGGTCCCTGTAGTGGTGGACACACTGCTGATTGATGTGTCCTGGGGACAGAGGGATGGGCCTGCTGGGTGGGTGCTGTGGTGGTGTTTACTGAGGGGGGAGGCTCTGTGTTGGTATGGGACTGTGGCTGGGTCACCGACTGTCCAAAGGTCCCTGATGGGCCAGGTTGGTCATCCTGATCCAGGCGTGCAGAGCTGCTGTCATCACTGTGGGCATCTTCGGGGGGACTGGATGTTGCTGACACCTCCTCTCCGGTGACGTTGTGTTGGGGTCCTGTGTGGATGTAAATGCAGTGTTATTGTTACTGCATGTGACATCTTGTGCATGGGTATGTTCCCCTCTATGGTTGTTATTACCAAGGCAGCTTTGGCTTGTGTGAGTTGTGATTTGGTTGGCTAAGTGATTGTCACTAGTGTGCATGCTGTGGTGATGGGTGTCCATGCAGGTCTGTGAATGGTGTCCATGCATTGGTGTCTCATGCAGGGCTTGGTATTGGGATAGGTGGGTTGTGATGGTGGGGTATATGTGAGGTGGTGGAGTGATGGGGGTGAGGGTAGGGGTGGGAGTTTGAGATGGCATGCAGGTAGGGGGGTGGTGAAGGTAGTAAAGATTTGACTTACCAGAGTCCAGTCCCCCTGCTACTCCTGCCAGGCCTTCAGGATGCAGTATTGCCAAGACTTGCTCCTCCCATGTTGTTAGTTGTGGGGGAGGAGGTGGGGGTCCACCACCAGTCCTCTGTACAGCTATCTGGTGTCTTGCAACCACAGAACGCACCTTCCCCCGGAGGTCGTTCCACCTCTTCCTGACATCATCCCTTGTTCTGGGGTGCTGTCCCACGGCATTGACCCTGTCCACGACTTGCCGCCATAGCTCCATCTTCCTATCAATGAACGTCTGCTACACCTGTGATCTGAATAGCTGTGGTTCTACCCTGATGATTTCTTCCACCATGACCCTTAGCTCCTCCTCTGAGAACTGGGGTGTCTTTGTGGTGCCATGTGTGTAGTGTGAGTGGTGTGTGTGAGGGTGTGTGGGGTGATGTGTTGAGATGTGTGCTGTAAGGTGAGTGGATGGTGTATGTGGCTCTGGTTCTGTGGGTGCTCTTGGAGTTTCTCTCTCTCAGTTGTCAATTTTTATTTATCGTAAAGGGTTGTGGGTAGTGTGTGTTTTATAGTGATGTGGGTGTGTGGGTGTGGTGTGTGTATGTTTGTGAGGTGTGTGCAGTTTGAATTGTCCAATGTGATGTTGTTTTGTTAGTGGGTGTGTATTTTGAGCGTGGCAGTATGTACCGCTAATGGTTTACCACGGTTTAATGTCCGCTGCGGTGATTCGTGGGTCATAACGCTGTGGGTGTATTTCTGTTGGCATAATGGTGTGGGTTTTGGTACCGCCATTTCATCACTGACCTTTGGTGTGGCGGACTTGTGTGTGTGTCAGTATAGTGGTGGATTTGTATGTGTGGGTCATAATACGCGTAGCGGTATACCGTCGCGGTATGTTGGCGGCAGTCAGTATGGCGGTAAGGGGCACTTACCACCAATGTCATAATGAGGGCCTATGTCAGGGAAACTTTTTACTTCAAAATGAAACTGTGAACTGAGACATGCTAAAGTAATTTGTAACTGAAGTACTGCTCATTGATGTTGAGTATGTCCCTGCATCACAAGTAGCGGAAAAGAAACTGGGGGGATATATGAAAGCCAGCCACGGTATGAGGTTGAAAACGTCATGTCCATAACACCTGCACAACCCAGACGTAGGACTACAGTGGAACCACTCCCTGAGTTCAATCTAGAGTGCGATAAATTGACAGAAAACGTGCATACACCACCTTCAGAGGATAGACGCACCCACAGACGTCAGTCCCTCCTCGCAGATCTCATAGGAAGGTGAGGGCCCATCTATGTTTGGAGGTCTGGAGGCATCAATTTTGAAGGTGTTAGCACGTCAGACATTTTTAAGTAAACTTACCAGGGAGACGCAAATGGGCCGATGGACCTTTTGACCGCGCTTCAAGTTTTTCCCACCATATCCTGTACCAATACAAATCAATAACATCAACAATCACTAACATCAATAATCAATGAGAGTCAGTAATTTATACACACCGTGCCCTTGCAGTCATGAATAACCACACCTTTATGTAGAAGTTTGAATGTTTATTTCCCTATGTTAATAATGCTAATGTCACATAACTTAGTATCAAAATGAAATGATAAACATACAGAAACAATACTGGCTGACCAAAGCGGTGAAAGAATCACAATCTAATCAAAGCTTGAGCTACTACATATTCCAAGGTTACAGTGCAAATTAATAGCAAGAATAACTGCACAAAGGATATTACATACATTTAGATTCAGCAAAGAAAAGACATCAGCTGTTATTACATGTAGCAAACTTCATCAATTAGAACCCCAACTAAATCAGATTAGAATAGCATTTTGGGGCTTCATTCAAAAGAAATTAGTCACACAAATTTGGAAAAACATCTAACTGTGGCTCTATCAAAATAGCGGTTGGTACCTAGAAACAAAACCAAATAGGCGTAACAATCAGTTACGTCATTATATACATCGTCAATAGGACATCAGTTCAGTCAGCAATACATCAGGATTCAGCATTAAAGTTCAGAAAATAGCAAAGTCTAAGTAGTAGAGCTAAGCATGTCTACTCAAGGAAACTAACAGCGTTGGAATGATCACTAAATCCCGGTGCAGTCTGGCTAAGTTAGATTTTCTAAAACTACTTCCCACATCCTCATTGGTCAGGGGATTGCATGTCTACATTTAGTCCAATGAAACTAAACCCTCAAATCTATAATTCTACTAGTACATGGTTCACATGTTGATTGCTTCCTCTTCTCCCGGTCTCGTCATTCCGCTCATCAGGTATCAATATTGTTGCAGCTTATACTCCAGTCAGTGCATGCATTGTCTTCTCCTGGGAAGGTCAGTCTTACACACACTACAATAAACATTGTTTCACTAGCAAGTACAGCATCTTGTAGCAAGCAGTTTCTCATGAGAAAGACTTTCAGCTAAGAGCACATGGTCAGTACAGTGGAAAATCACAATTTAATTCTCTAAGCATCCATTTTACAAAACGCCTAAGAAATGCAGCTTGGCATAAGGCCGTGCAATTAAGCCAAGACCTCGCTAAGTTAAATTAATAAAGCTAATACATAACCCTTAATATAACATATTACTACATTAATCAAACATAAGCTCAACATTTCATATTAATAGCATTAATAAGTACACTTTGTGAACATTGGCGGCCACTCTGCTAGGCGTTAACACATTTTCTACACATATCCAACACTCACAATAAATTAATATTCATTGGTAAAACTCATTAATCACTAAGCATTAACAGTCCCTCCTCTGATGACTAAATATGTTATCACACCAAATCTTCCCACACAAATCTGTTGCATCAGCTAAACTTCTGTCATCTCTAACCCCTCAAATCTTCGTTCCGTTCTTGAATTTCCCCTAAACAATGTTTCCCTTTTCATTTCTTCCCTCCTCTGATCATTTCTCATTTTCTTCAATTGAATCATTTTACACAATTTACATATTCCCCATGCTTCAATTATGCAAATCACAATAATCAATATCCCTTGTATTATTTTCAATATTATCCCTAAGGTGAGCGCGTGTGTCCGTGCATCCATTTTTTTATTTATAACTTTTAACTATTTAGTGTTAAATTCTAAATAGGCATTTTAGGCTTTTATACATCGCTTGGGGCACTAATTTAATTTTTTATGAATATATGGTCGCTTTT
This sequence comes from Pleurodeles waltl, assembly GCF_031143425.1. Lineage (NCBI taxonomy): Eukaryota > Metazoa > Chordata > Amphibia > Caudata > Salamandridae > Pleurodeles > Pleurodeles waltl. The sequence goes on from NC_090440.1 coordinate 1,674,614,719, forward strand.
AAATTGTACTCGATCACTGCTGCTACTAGCGCTTTTTCATTTCTTTTATGAGCGCTTTGCGTGGGCTTCTCAGGGCTGTTTTTCTTTAAATCTTTTTAACCGGGGGTCCTTTTAGTTGTCGGACCTTGCAGGAAGTTTGGGCCTGTTAGAGCCCACTTCCTGTCTACCGGCAGGAACCGCTTCCTGCTGGTTAGCGGTCCAGTTGTTCTTGGGGGGATAAAATGGAAGCAGCAACACGGCCGCGCAAACTAAGGTGAGCGCATGTGTCCGTGCATCCATTTTTTAATTCATAACTTTTAACTATTTAGTGTTAAATTCTAAATAGGCGTTTTAGGCTTTTATACATCGCTTTGGGCACTAATTTAATTTTTTATGAATATATGGTCGCTTTTAAATTGTCCTCGATCACTGCTGTTACTAGCGCTTTTTCATTTCTTTTATGAGTGCTTTGCGTGGGGGCTGCTGGGGGCTGTTTTTCTTTAAATCTTTTTAACCGGGGGTCCTTTTAGTTGTCGGACCTTGCAGGAAGTTTGGGCCTGTTAGAGCCCACTTCCTGTCTACCGGCAGGGACCGCTTCCTACTGGTTAGCGGTCCAGTTGTTCTTGGGGGGATAAAATGGAAGCAGCAACACGGGCGCGCCAAAGGCAAGCCCGTCTGCACCAGGGTGGGGCAGATGGCCAGGAACCTTACATCTTTTTCTAAAAAAGGCCTGCTTGCCTGTTCAGATATTCGTAGCTTGGCAGGTAATCCTTGCCCTCATACGCTTATGCCTGGTAATCCTGCCCCCTGGAAATGTGTACGCTGTAATTGGTTTTAGCCTATGCCACTAACAGTGGAAGAGCATAGAGTTTTGAGTGAAGGTGGGAATAAGATGGATCATGCTAAGTGTAGGAGCATAAGGGATATCAGGGAAAGAGGATCCTTTGCTCTTATCAATGCTAGATCCCTTCCCAAGCATAAATTTGAAATTAGTGAACTTATTTCCACCCTCAACATTGACTGCCTTTTTATAACTGAAACCTGGGCTAGGCCTGATTCGGATCCGGACTTCATTGATGCCTCCCCCGCAGGTTGTTCCGTACATACGTCAGATAGGACCATGGGCAGAGGGTGGGGACTGGCCATTATTTGTAGGTCAGACCTCACTTGCACTTGGATTGTCATGAGTGGCACCTCAGATGTATGTGAAACGATGGCTTTTAAACTTTTTTATGGTAATTCTTTAGTTTCAGAAGGTCTTTTAATCTACCGTCCTCCTGGTCCCCTCCCTAAGTTTCTCTTGGAATGGACAGATTTGTTGGAACCCCTTGTTATGGCCCCTAAAGCCATTATGCTAGGGGACTTCAACATTCATTTTGATGACATGAGTAATCCGTTGGTCACTGAATTCCTTAATCTCATGGCCTCTTTAGACTGGGTTCTTAAGGGAGGTCCGGCTACTCATATAGCTGGCCATATCCTCAACGGGATTTTCACCCGTCCTGAGGAGGAATTAAAGCTTATAACTACCCCGTTAGACTGGACGGATCATTCGCTTCTGACTTTTAAATTCACTAAAAAACAGCCTTTTTTTGCACATACACCCCCCGAATAAATTAATAAAACAATGGAAAAGTATTAAAGCTGAACCCCTGGAAACGGCACTAAAACTTAGTTGGAAGGATCCTAAGGTGTCTTCTTTACCGCCACTGGCTCGCTTTAATCAGGGAATCACTTTGGCTATTGACTCATTAGCCCCTCGAAAGGTCTATGCACCATGTATTGGAAAAAAAAACAGCCAACCTTGGTTCTCTAAGGACCTTAAATTACTTCAGAGGAAATACAGACAGCAGGAGCGTTGTTGGAGACTCAATTCCTCTGCCAGTGAGAAATTTCATTTAAAATGAGCCTTACATAACTATAAGGAGGCTTGTTTCAGAGCTAAAGCAGATTACTACACGCTAAGAATTAGAAAGGCTGCCAATTCCTCTACAGAGTTATTTAGAGTTATTAATGCCCTCACCACTTCCCCTGGTACACCCAAGCTGGAGATCTCGCAAGATTTTTGCAACAAAACAGCTACATTTTTTTAAAGCAAAATCTTAAATATTTACTCCAGCTTTATTTCGGGCAAGGCTCAGGGGCACTCTCTCCCCACGGATACTTCGTTAACGCTCCCCTCCGCTTCACTCAAAGCCATCCCTGATAATCCTCGTTCACTTTCAAAGTTTAACATTCCATCCTAAAATGTAATCTGTATGCTGCTTCACAAATGTAAATCAGGTTCCCCGTTAGATCCCTGCCCCCCTGCCATTTTGCAATTGGTCCCGGAGTTGGTGGCATCTGCGCTGGTTCCTATCTTTCAGGAGGTCCTCACTTCCAGCATTTATCCTTCTGCTTGGAAAGAGACTACTATTATCCCCCTAAAAAAGAAGGAAACTGGGAAATGTGATGATTTAACCAATCTATGCCCTATAGCCTTGGTTTCTTTTTTGGCTAAAATGTTTGAAAAATACATTAATAGAGATTTGGTCAATTTCTTGTTAGACTCAGGGGGTTTGGACATTTCTCAACATGGATTCCGGAAGCTCCATGGTACGGAATCTGCTCTCATTTCTTCATCAGATACTATTCGCAGACTGGTAGATGAGTGACAGGGTGTCTTCCTGGTCCTGCTGGACCTATCAGCAGCATTTGATACCATTGCTCCCCACATTTTGCTAGAACGTCTACATCAGATTGGCATCAGGGATCAAGCCCTGAAGCTCATTGAATCCTTTCTTACCAACAGGTGGTCTACGGTAAGCAGTGGAGATTTCAAATCCCCTGTTTATCTTTTGCCTTGCGGGGTTCCACAGGGTTCGTCGCTTAGCCCAACTCTATTTAATGTTTATGTGGCCCCTCTGGCAGAATGAATACGCTCGTTTGGCTTCATCCCAACCTCCTACGCAGATGACACACAACTTATCATTCCTATCAACAAAGACGTGGAGGAAGTTGCGGCTCGTTTTAACGCTTGTATGCTAGCTGTAAGCAGTTGGATGAAGGCCAATTGGCTAAAACAGAACTGTGATAAGACCGAGATCCTCTGCTTTGGGATAAGTAGGGCACAGTGCTCCCCCAAATGGTGGCCTAAAGAGTGTGGCACCCCGCCTTTGCCGGGTTCCACCTCAAGGAATTTAGGACTTCTTTTCAATGACCATTTATCTTTTTAAACCCCAGGTCAATCAGACCATTAAATCTTGTATGTGGATTTTGAGGAAATTGAAGAACATTTTCCCCTATAGTTTAAAAGAATGGAGAATCACTGCTACTCTGGCCCTGGTCCTGTCCAGGCTGGATTACGGCAATGCCCTCTTGCTCAATCTGGACAAAGCATCACTCAACAAATTGCAGCTGATGCAGAACACAGCTGCTAGATTAATATTGAATCTGCCACGATCAGCCTCCGCTAAGGAGAGCCTTAAAAGTCTACGTTGGCTTCCGGTCGCCCAACGGATTTCATTTAAGGCCCTCTGCATTTCCCATAAAGCCACCCACGGGATTGGTCCCAAGTATTTGACTACTAAATTACAGTGGCATCGACCCATATGACGGCTGCGTTCTGCCAGCACCTTTCAAATTCAAGTCCCCCGCACCAAGAAGGTGAAGTGGGGAGACAAAGCCTTTACTATCGCGACCGCAAAGATTTGGAATTCACTCCCGTTGGAACTTAGGAAAGAGCACAATTACCTTACCTTTAGGAAACAGGTTAAGACCTGGCTGTTCCCACGATAGTCTGGACCCTAACTCTCTCTACAGAGATTGCACAGCCTCACCGTAGTTAGCGCTTCGATGCCCTTGGGCCGGAATGCGCTTTATAAATACACTACACATACATACATACATCCCTTTCCATATGTTGCTGAGCTGATTTCCCACTGAAGCAAATCCTTTGACAACGTTCTCCCAAACACCTGGTTCTTTCAACTCTTTCAAATCAGCACTTTCATTAGTCAGATTAGTAAGTAAGTTTCTAATTTCGACACTATTATCAGGAATGAACGAACAGCAATGCTTCGAATTAAGCATTTTCCAAACTCCGCCATCTTTTGCTAAAAGAATGTCTAACACAAGGCGGTTCTGAAGACTCATAGCTCTTTACATGGCCAATTCTGATCATGGCTCCTGGAAAATTTGTCAGCATGTTATCCACAATAGTAGATAACTTATGAATCTTTATAGAAATCAGAACAACTCCTACTGAAGGAATCATTGCTCCAAATATATCTTCCACTATACTAGAAGGAGACTCTCTCCTTTCTCTAACGTAATGTAATTCAGTCAATTTCGGAAATCTTTTCAAGTCATCGAGTTGGAAAATCTTATGAAAAAACTATCCCCAAATAACATGTGCCATACCACCCTCTTGGAAGACGGTAATAAGCACTAAGTCCACAAATGTAATATATGCCAGGAATCGCTGGATCCTGTCCATTCAACACAAATGTCCATTTACTCTGAAACAGAAACACATGTCTACATTCACTCGTTCCCACAAACAAAGTGTCAGTACTAGATTTAGGTGTGTATACACAAAGTTTCCCTACATGTTGCGTATCTACAGCTAATTTCCCTTGTGTTTTTATTGCAGTATAAGCATAAGCATTTCTAACAGTCATTTTTTCTAAACTTTTTTCTAACTCCTCTTTCAATGCCTTTCTCCTGTCATCTGTGTGATCTAAGAAGCTCTATTCTAAAGGTGTAAGAAAGCATGTCAAATTATTTCTGTGTGCATAAGCCGTGACAAAAGTTAATTTAGGCTTGAAAAAAAAACCTCACTACTACTATTTCGTTATCCTTAGCGACTCTACTCAGGTATCTAATTATGGGGACAAACGAAAACACGACGTCATGATTGGAGTAGAAATACTGTATGTACTCCTGGTTATAGAATCTTGTTTGGAACAGACTACAACGTATTCCACAAGTAAGAGGCAAACTATGGTAGGTAAGTCTTTCTTCCACTGATGAAGGAATCTGCGTACACACAAAATAATTCTTTACATCAATAATCTCAACATACTCACTCACTAAGCGATAGAACACATTAGAAGAAAGTTCACCTAAACTTCTCTATCGCTGCTAATGCAGTAGTTGCCTCTAAAGCTGAAGTATGGTTAGCTTTACTCTTGTCAAGAACAATGACACCCACAATCAATATCGCACACAATATCGCACATACAATTGCCAAACCAGCACTCATATATTTACAGCACCTTTTCTTCCTACTCTGCTGGCTAATGTTACTCATGATCTGTAAAGAATCATAAAGCAGAATAGAAAAATTTAGAAATTATGCAGCAAAAATCAAAAGCAAAAGCCTTCTTTCAGCAGTTATTTACAGCTCTCAGTCTCACTTCCAGGATCCTTTTCTCAAAAATCGGTAAGTTTGTGAAGATCAGTTTAACAGCTTGTCATATCAGGTTATCTTGTTAAATCAGGTTTTCAAATAGTCTCATCCAGTTACTTTCAACAAGTCTCTTTCTCTTAGTACCTTTCTCAATTTGTCTCAACAGTTCAGTTCATTACTTTCCTTCAAGTGCCAAAATATTGACCTGGAATCTCTCGATCAAAACAAAAAGACAAAAACTCCCTTTGCCATTCACTTGTAGTTGCATATGCCCACTCAGGACCTGTGAACCTTCGACTTGCAATTCTCTTTCTTTTCAACTTTAGATCTCCATTCAATTCTCTTTCAAGTAGATCTTCTTTCCTAGTCGTATCTACTTCTTCCTCGATTGTTGGCACAACAACTGCTTCCTTTCTCTTCGCTTGTGACTCCGGCCACTTATCTCCTTTCAGTGGACCCTTGGTCAATGCTCTTTTCAGTGTTGAACTTCAAACTTCTTATTGCTCTGCAGTATTTTCTCTTGACGGACCTGCAACTGGGTCAGGAGGAGTCAGATCACATTGGCTTTGATCCACCTCAACTCCTTCCCCCTCGGGGTCTGGCATTTGCTCTGTTTGTCTTTCAAATTTGGCTGCTTCTGGGAACGCCCTCCTCTGACTGGGCTCTCCTGCCACCTAAATTGAGATTAGCTCACTGTCACGCTCCTGGGGGTCTTACCTTTCGTCTCTCACAGGAGTGACAGAACCATCCTCAATGTGCTCAGATCTGGTCTCAGTTCCTCTTTCTTCTCCTTCCAGCTCTGAGACTTGTCTGGCCGTTGTTGATACTCTCAACAACTTCTCTTCATCGTCCAAAGGACATGCCCCTTTTCTCGTGTGGCTTGCGTGTATCCAGTTAGGAACTCCAGCACACTTCACAGCTGTGGTAGTGGTCAGAACCACCTGGAATGGGCCTTTCCACTGAGGCTCCAAACACGTCTTCCTAACGTGTTTCCAGACCACCACCCAGTCACCTGCTCTCAGGGTTTGACCTTGATCTTGGATCGGTGGCAGTGTGGTGGCTTCCACTTGCTGAGAGAAAGAGCGAACCACATTAGCCAGACCTTTGCAGTAGTCCAACACCATATCATCTGTAATGTTCACAAGTGCATTTGCATGAACCTCTGCCAACCTCATTGCTCTGCCCATGAGGATTTCGTGCAGTGATAATCGTGTCTTCCTGTCGGGTGTGTTTCTCATTGTCATCAGAACTAACGGCACTGCGTCAAACCATTTCAGATGCGTGGCCGCAACATTTTCACCATTCTTGATTTCAAGGTACCATTCATCTGTTCCACTAGTCCTGATGCTTCAGGACGGTAACTACAATGCAACTTCTGCTCAGTGTTTAAGGCTGCACATAGTAATTTCACTACTTCATTGTTGAAGTGACTACTCTTATCTGATTCTAAAGAGATTGGAAACCCAAAACGTGGTATCAGTTCCCTAAGCAGTAATTTCGCTACTGTGAGGCAGTCATTTCTTCGTGTAGGGTACGCTTCAATCCAGTGACTAAAGACGCAACAATGGCAAACTGCTTCAGCAACTTGTCTAAACCTTGGATTGAACCAATTCTGCTTGAAAGTGTGAATCACTGCATCCCTCCCAACATGTGCTTGACCACAATAATACCTAGCCATTTGAGACAACAGACTATTCGGCAAAACCAATTGACCCTCTTCTGAAACCCACAATTCATCTTGTCGCTGTACACATTTCATTTTGCTCCATGATCGTTTTTCCTCCATGTCAACATTATTCTGCAGTCTTCTCAATTCTTCCAGTGTATCTATCACATGTAATGCAAAACTTGGACGTTTCATCTTCAGGTAACAATTCCACTTTTCTTTGAACTATATACAGTTCAATGCACAAAACTTTGCGACTTGATCCACATATCCATTTCCCATTAACACAAAATCCTGCGATTTCAGATGTGCACTGCATTTTATCATGGCAATCTTTTCAGGCCTTTGGACAGCATACAACAATTCTTTAATTCTTTCACCATTTCTCACGGGTGAACCAGAAGAGGTCATGAAACCTCTCTGTGACCACAATTGACCAAAGTCATGGACTATTCCAAATCCATACTGGCTATCCGTATAGATGGTAACTTTGAGCTGAGCAGAAACATGGTACGCTCTAGTAAGTGCTACCAGTTCCGCTACTTGTGCAGAATATACTCCTAGAAGCCAGGAAGCTTCCAGTATACCAGTAATTGTGCACACAGCATATCCTGCTCTCAGTACACCTGTATTAGCCCTTAGACAGGAACCATCAATAAAGACAATTTGGTCATTTTCTTCCAATCGGGTGTCTCTAATATCAGGTCTTGGTTTTGTGCACAGATCAGTTACTTAAAGACAATCATGTTCAAAGTCTTTTCAATTTCAACATTTTTATTCAGAAGCAAATCTTGCCGGGTTAAGCACTGTACATCTTTTCAATGACACATTTGGTGACCCTAGAATACTCATCTCATAACACATCAATCTAGCACCAAGAGTTTTGGTGCGGGAAAGTAAAACTTCAACTGAATGAGGGACCATTATTGTTAGAGGGTGTCGAACTTTCCCATTGGGCTTTTTCAATCCTATTATCGGTGAATTACATGGGCTGCTCAACACTTCTTTCAGGAAATTCTGCACTTATTTGAGCAACCTTCATAAGGATATCTTGTGATATGTGGTACTGGGGAATTTGAGGAAAAATTGCATTCGGCTTTACAGGAACTTCAACTGGCTCAACTCCCTTTATCAGACCTATCTCTTTCCCTGTCAGATCCCACACTTTGGGGCATATTTATACTCTGTTTGCGCCGAATGTGCGTCAACAATTTTGACACACATTCGGTGCAAACCGTGCACCATATTTAAACTTTGACCCCCGAGCCCGCGGATGTCAAAATTCCTCTGTGTGAGTCATTTTTTGGGTGCGGAAAACTGCCTTGCGTTAATGATATGCAAGGTAGGCGTTCCCACCCAAAAAATGACTTTAAGGCCTGTGCGCCTTATTAATACTCCTGCGTCATTTTGACGCACAGGAGAGGGCGGGCCTTAAAAAACAGTGCACAGCCTGATGTGCGCCGTTTTTAAATGCCTGGGTCAGAGCAGGCGTTAAGGGACCTGTGGGCTCACTTCCATGGTCTCTGACCATGGAAGGAGACCAGAGGAGCCCTTCCCTGCCCCCAGGGACACCCCCTGCCACCCTCGCCCACCCCTGGAGGACACCCATGGATGGGGGGACCCATCCCAGGTAAGTACAGGTAAGTTGAGGTAATTTTTTTTTTTTTTTAAGTAGCACAGGGGGGCTTAATTTGGGCCCCCCTACATGCCACTGTGCACAATGACCATGACCAGGGGAGAAAAGTCCCCTGTACATGGCCAATGGGCAAGGGGGCATGACTCTTATCTTTGCTAACACAGGAGTCATTTCAATGGGAGTTGTGCATCATAAAATGGCGCAAGTCCGGTTTGAGGCATGAGTTTTGCCTCAAACCTGACTTGCACCATTTTTTGACGCACAACCCCCATTTTCCCCTACACCGGCGCTGCCTGGTTTGAGTCATTTTTTTTTAGTCTGACCAGTCCGGAGCGCCGGCTAACGTCATTCCTTAAATAAGGCACCCGCTTGGCGCATAGGAATGGTGTTATCCGGCGGTAAATTTTTTACGCAAACCAGCGCCGGCGCTGGTTTGCATCAAAAAGTATAAATATGGGCCTTTCTCTTTAACCATTCTCTGTAAATCAGAAGGAAGCTCCTTCACTGTGAATACTAGAAAGAAATTAATCACGGGGACTGGCTCTGTAACTGGGTTGGTCAAATACTTATTTGCTACTGCTACAATCTGGACTGTTTTTCCTGAAAGGGGCAAGTTTGGAACTTCTGCAGTTCTCACTGTAGAGCGTGTAGCTCCTGTGTCAACCAAAAAGGAACCTTTGTGGCCCATCACCTTTCCCTTCACATATGGGCCTTTCTGATCTACCTCTAAAGAAGCTGCAAGCACACATTCCTCTTAATCCAAACTCTAGCTCACTCAATTATCGTTTATTCCATTCTCATTGTTTAACGAGAATTGGTGAATTGTGTTATTACTTTGGTTGGACCTCTGACCTGTGACCTGTTAAGAAAGCATCACCTGCTGCTGTTCTATTGGGGCTTGACGTATTTGAATTTGCTGTGTAGGTAACATTTGAACCTGCTGTTGCATAGGCTGCAACTGTATCATTTGTACACGTGGCATTTGTACCTGCTGCATGGGTTGAAAATTTTGCTTTTGATTCACATTACTATGTAAATTCAGATTATGACCTCTCATTCTTGGTCCTTTCATGTTTTGAAATTAATTGATGTCACTTGTTTGCTGAACAACACCTTCCTGCACCATCATCGGACACTTGCTTCCAATGTCCAACCACTCTGCAAGCATGACAAGGCAACACTTTCTTCATTCCCTGCACATCATTCTGAACCACTACAGTATTCAAGTCAGGATTACGATTTCCATTACCAATTCCTCCGCGACCTCTACCTCTCATCTAATTTTGAAACACCACATTTCCCTGCTGCTGCTGCGGAAAATGTCCCTGTATCCCTGTTTGTGCCGCTTTAATCTGCATCACCATCGCCTTTTCCTTCAACTTTCTCTGCTTCAACTCAATCTCGTCACTACAGTACTTTGCATACTGCAACATCTCATCAATCGGCTTTGCTTGCAGGCAAATCAAATGACACTTCTTCATCTGGCTAATTTCAGGTCTCATTCCTTCCACGAATCTGAGCACAAAATGAATCATATCTTTCGGCTCAATTATCTCTGTACCACTGCAATGCCTAAATGCCTGCAACAATCTCTCATAATACGCATGTTTAGATTCCTTTGCTTCCTGTGCTGTCCTGTCTATTTTCTGCCAATCAATATTTTTGGGTGAAATTCTTGTCCTCAAAAATTAAATCACTTTGTAGTAATATTTCATTACTTCAGGAGATGGCGCACCTGTAACTTGATCTCTCTCTGGTTCTTTTGTCGGCCAATCTATACTCCTCTTACCCTCCATCCACAGATCAGCTGGGACTACTATCTCTAGTAGAGTGTTCAAGTTTTCCCACAGACACTTTGCAAGTTTCACAAACCTGTCTGTCTGCTGATACCATTCTACTGGCTTCTCTCTCAGCCTGGGATAGTCATTTGTAAAAGTCAGAGTGTCACTTCTGCTCCAAGGGACATGAACAAAATTCCCTCCTGGAATCTTTCTCATTGGTAACATTTTCACTGGATCGTTACCCTGCTGCATAGTTGCAGTCAGCTCCCCGGAATCCCGTTTCCTTTTAACTCTTTTCTTTGCCCATCTGCCTTCCCACTTGTCAAAGGCTCCCCATGTCTGAGCACTTTGGAGTTACTCTCTAAGGTGTGCCTTCATTCCTGCCGATCTCATGTGTTCAAAGTCTTTTGTGTCGAAGTCTAACCTGTAACTCCTTTTCAAATGTTTTGTCTTCTCTATTTGTATGCCATACTTCTCTGCCAAGTCTGCTAATCTTTGATGCACATTGTTCATTTCCCTCGTAATTTTGAGACACAGATACCTCAGTTCTGCTTCTGTGTAGGGCTCTAATCTGGTCACACTCATAGTTCCTTTCAATGAGCTCACCCGCTTCCATTCCAAGTCTTGTATAGTTCAAGTATTCCTCTCCCCTAAGAGCACTCTGCAGGGTATTCAGCCTGTCTAACCATTCAGTCAATTGTTGGGCTGTCAAACATTGCAGCAAAATATTATTACTAGCCTGGGCATGTGGCACTTGTTATACCACTGTATTCTCAGACTGCGGTGTCAGTGATTTCAGACTCTGACTAACATTCGACCCTACAACAGTATCCGGAGGAACTCCAAATGGACTAAGGTCTAGCAATGATCTTGATCCGTCAAAGGTCTGTCCCACAGGAGAGACTACTTGTATGTTCTCATTCAGTCCTCCCCTCATTGAACTCTGAATCAAGATTCCCTGTCCCTCTGCACTGGTTTTCTATTGTACAAACAAAGGTACAATTGGACCAGTGGTAACAGGTACAGATACGGTGTCTGGGCTTGGTCTAACGCTCAAGTTCTGTGGGTTCAAAGTTCCCATTTTCTGGTTCATCAATACAGAAATATCTGTCTATGTCCCTGTTATCGAAGTGTATTTTGGCATTAGTTGTGACTGCACTTGTGGCAGTGAAAGTGGAGTTGGCTCTGTCTGAACCAACATCGGTTTCGGGAAAACCTGTCCTGTTGGCACTATTAGATTTGTGTCTGTTTCCACTATAAGTAAATCAGGGTTAAATTCTCAGGACATTTGGCTGTGACACCTGGTTCTGTGCTACTGGAGTAATAGGTGCATTAAGACTGCTCTGCCTTGGGCTCTGTGTCATACTTGGATTAATCTGCACTGGACACATTGTTGTGTTAACCTGGATCGGAGCTTAGGGATTTGCACTGGTACTGGGACCATTCTCTTGTGCTGCGTATGGTTGGGGACGATTTCTCAATAACTGCAAAATAAACTCATTATCGTCTGACTCTTCCTCAAATGTCAATGAACCTCTAGACTCCTTTGGTCTCTACTCCTTACTCTCAGAAAGGCTCCTGTTTGTTTTTCTGGTAGCTTTACTTCCTTCTCCCTCGCTATCCTGAGTAATCGCTGGAAACATTTTAATCCCCTTTATGGTCTCTGTTCTCCACAACTTCTTTGCATGGTCCCATCTAGTGTCTATTCTGCCTTTTTCATTCTCCTCTCAAATTTCTGTTGCTGTCTGGCTACTAACTCCCAGATTGCCAATGCCTCGAACTGTGCTGGTCTCAGAGGGGGATTCAGATAATACAGCACCCTCCTCAGATTCTCTAAGCTCCTCAAATTAAATGTTCCATGGGCAGGAAACGCTAAGCTCCCATCCTTCTCTGTCACTTTGCACTATTGCTTCAACCAAAGACATGGCACGACACCCTGCTCTTCGATCACAATATAAGCTGCTGTACCTTCTGGCGGTGTAATATCCCCTATACTCGTTGTAATGTACGTATCTCCCCATGAAGCACTCTTTAAAGCTTAGAAACATTTCATTTTTGCGACTTTTATGTTTTTCAAAATCAAATCAGGAAGTTACTTTTAATCCGAGAATTCTCTTCACCCACCTTCTCAACAAATTGTGCTTCACGGACAGCTGCCAATCCGTGCACGATCCTTCTCACTAACCAACCTATCCCAGCGCGGCCCCAAGGACGTCACACTCACACATGAAGTCTTGCGGCTTGTCCTCCTAAACTCAGATTCACATGAAACTAATGCAAAATTATTGTGAGCACTAAATAAAATCAAAACCCAATGTGTCCGTTTACTACAGGTAGGGTAATACAATCACTTCAGAAACTTTCTGGATTTTTCACTGATGGAGTCTCGCTATAACAGCTACTCATTCCTTCTCAGTTTCCCTGGTTCACAAGCAAAATTCGACCCACAAATTTCACTCTCAACTGATCAGTGGGTCTGTCCTGGTGTACATAGGACTCGCCAGATCTCAGTCGAAAAATTATTTCACTCACTTTGACTCACACTCTGACTTGTCGACCACGCCCGATCGACCTATTAAACCAGACAAAGTACAACAAAAACCAAGTGTTTCATACACTTTCCAATATACTCCGGAGTCTTAGACCATGCAGGGTCTGTACATCAACAACCACGTTGACAATTTTAGAGCACAAAGCGCCACACACATATGAAGTTCGACGACTTCCCTACTCTCAATTCACCTGTGATTTGCATAAGCTGTGCAAGAGCAAAACCTACCTCATTCACACCGTCACTAGAACACCGAGAACATTGTCAAACAATTATTGGCAAGCTCCGAGATTCTGGGAAAGTCATTTTAAGTAATTAGGGGAACATTTTCTTTCCACTTGTTATCATCGAATCTGAAAAAATCCAAAATCTCACCAATTTTCACCCAATCTGCGAATTATTTTTCTCTTTGTGGGATATTAATCCTTACCCCACTACCATCTCTGGGAACATCTCTTAAGGAGACAATTCTTTACCGGGCTTCTATGATGGGCTCTTAAGGAGACAAACCATCAATCTCTTACCATTTCTGTTTGCGCGTCAGACCTTATTAAGTAAACTTACAATGGAGACGTAAATAGGCCGATGGACCTTTTCCCACCAAATATCCTGCACCAATGCTAGTCAATAACATCAATAATCAATATGAGTCAGTAATTTCCACACACCATGACATTGCAGTCATGAATAACCACACCTTTAGGTAAAAGTTAGAATGTTTATTTCCCTATATTAACAATGCTAATGTCATGTAACTTAGGCTCTCATAAAGCTGCGGGAGCCAACATACCGCCAGCGCTGGCGGTATGCTTGGCCCCCTATTATGACTTTTCCGCTGGGCCAGCGGACGGAAACGGCGTTTCCGTCCACTGGCCCAGCGGAAAATTCACATCAACAATGAAGCCGGCTCATAATAGAGCCGGCGGCAATGTTGATGTGCAGCGGGTGCAGCAGCATCCGTCGCGCATTTCACTGCCCGTAATTCAGGCAGTGAAATGCACAATGGGGCTGTGCCTGGGGGTCTATGCACTGCCCATGCCAAGTGCATTGGCAGTGCAGGGGCCCCCAGGGGCGCCCGAGTCCCCCTTATCGCCAGCCTTTCCACATCAGTGTTTACCGCCATGGACATGCTGGCTTTTGGGGATTATGACTGCCCGGCGGAAGCCTGGCGGTATAGTGGAGGGACCAGCAGTATGACCGTGGCGAATGCGCCGCGGTCATAATACACTGGCGAAACACCGCCAGCCTGTTGCCGGTGTTACCGCCAGTGTTCTGCCTTCCGCCAGGGTCGTAATGAGGCCCTTATTCTCAAACTCAAATGATAAACATACAGAAACAATACTGGCTGACCAAAGCTGCGAAAAAAGCACAATCTAATCAAAGCTTGGGCTACTACATATTCTGAGGTTACAGTGCAAATTAATAGCAAGAATAACTGCGCAAAGGATGTTACATACATTTAGATTCAGCAAAGAAAAGACATCAGCTGTTATTACATGTAGCGAACTTCATCAGTGAGAACCCTATCACCAGATTAGAATAGCATGTTGGGGCTTCATGCTAAATAATTTAGTCACACAAATTTGGAAAAACATCTAACTGTGGCTCTATTAATATAGCGGTTGGTACCTAGAAACAAAACCAAATAGACATAACAATCAGTAACGTCAAGCTGTGACAGTCTTCGTCAATAGGACATCAGTTCGGTCAGCAATACATCAGGATTCAGCATCAAAGTTCAGAAAATAGCCAAATCTCTCTAAGTAGTAAAGCTAAGTACGTTTAGTCAAGGAAAGTAACATCTTTGGAATGATCACTCTCCTCCCGGTGCAGTTCGGCTAAGTTAGATTTCCTAAAACTACTTTCCACATCCTAATTGGTCAGGGGATCGCACGTCTACATTTAGTCCAATGAAACTAAACCCTCAAATCTATAATTCTACTAGTACATGGGTCACATGTCAATGATTGGTTCCTCTTCTCCCTCTCTCATCATTCAGCTTGTTAGGTATCAATATTGTGGCAGCTTATACTCCAGTCAGTGCATCCATTGTCTTCTCCTGGGAAGGTCAGTCTTATGCACACTACATAAAACATTGTTTCACTAGCAAGTACAGCATCTTCTAGCAAGCAGTTTCTCATGAGAAAGACTTTCCGCTACTTTCCGCTACGAGCACATGGTCAGTACGGTGGAAAATCACAATTTAATTCTCTAAGCATCCATTTTATAAAATGCCTAAGAAATGCAGCTTGAAATGAGGGTCAACTGGGCCAAGTCCTCGCTACGTTAAGGCCTACGATTAATAAAGCTAATGCATAATACTTAACCCTTAATATAACATATTACTACATTAATCAAACATAAGCTCAACATTTCATATTAATAAGCCAATAAGAACACTTTGTGAACATTGACGGCCACTCTGGTAGGCGCACCTTCAAATGCAGGCATTATTTTTCTCTACATTAACACATTTTCTAAGCAAATCCAACACTCAAAATACATGAATATTCATTGGTAAAACTCATTAATAACTCAGTGTTAACAAAAGTGCAGCACCTGCAATGTAAGCACATGAAATAAATGCACAGGCAGGTGGTGTCTCTCAATCACAACATGTGCAAGTTGAAAGCAACAGTGTTGGAAGGACAGAAAGCAAC
Source organism: Pleurodeles waltl (assembly GCF_031143425.1). NCBI lineage: Eukaryota > Metazoa > Chordata > Amphibia > Caudata > Salamandridae > Pleurodeles > Pleurodeles waltl. Next base: position 1,674,630,384 of record NC_090440.1, read on the forward strand.
AGTAGACAATTTAAGGGAGATGACGAATGCCAAGGAACTCTGCACAGTAATGCAACAGGACCATGTCACCCACCGTAGGCGCCATCATCAATTGATGTGTAGATTGGATGGGTTTAGCAGATCTGTCCATCGCCTCACAAATGCAACTGCTTTACTGTCACAACATGCCATGGGCATGCAAGTGGAGATGACACATTGCAGTGGCAACTTTGCATGAGGACTGGTGCAGGTTACACTGGAATGCACTGGAGAACATGCAGGCAGCCTGTATCACTGGGAACAGCGATCTAAGTGGTGGGGATAGTAAGGAGCTCTCTAGCCTCAGTAGTGTGACTGCCCCTGTGATGGAGTATAGGCATCACAGTTCCAGACACAGTGCTGTCTCCGAAGCCTCAACAAGAGATGCCACTGAGCACACTAACTGTTCCAGTGGAGTGCATTGATGCAAAAAGGGGGACATGTTCCGGAGCATGTTGTTTTGGGACATTGCACTACTTATATGGTGTTTATGGTGAAGCATTTGATTTAAGTACAGATAGTGCTTTTGGACTACCTATGTTGTGTGCCCACATATTTGACCTGAAGTGATACCTGTAGCAATAAGGAACAATGCGTTGCCTCTTCATTACTTACATTAAAAATAACTCTGTACGTCTTTGTCTGCTGCTCTTAATCCATCTGCTGGGTGACGGGGTGGTAAGGGATCATCATCCTTATCAGACTCTGTATCTGAGGGCGCCAGGGGTGTGCCTCTCGATCTTGCAATGTTGTGCAACATAGCACATGTAGCCACAATCTTGCAGCAGGTCTGAGGACTGTATTGTAGTGCCCTGCCACTTTTGTGCAGGCATCAAAAGCAGCTCTTCAGCAGGCAAAGGTCCTCTCAATAAAATATTTTCGTCCTCCTATGAGCAGCATTGTAACGCCATTCTCTGGGTGTTGCTGGATTCAAGTGTGGTGTGAGGATGAAGGACCGCTCTGCATATCTACTGTCTCCTACAATGACAGTAGTGAATATTGACTCCTTGTCATCTCTAACCTCACCTGTACACTATGCTACATAGTACTGTGGTAAATTACCAAGTAGGTATCCTTCTCCAAACTCTCCTCTATGTAGCGGTGTGTAGATTCCACTATGCCTGAATATATAGAAGTCATGTGCGCTACCAGGGAATCTGGCCACTAAATCTGTGATGATGTGTGAGGCATTGCAGATGACCTGTATGTTCATGGAATGGCTACATTTCAGATTTCTGTAGATATACTCGTTGTCAAATGGTGGACAGATTGCAACATGTGACCATCAGTGCAGCCAATGACCTGTGGGAATTGGGCTACCTGATAACATTTTATTTTGGTGAGCTGCAAGTCCTGTTGATGTGCTCATTGATTTTAGATAACATTACATTCAGGAATGCATAGAAGAAGCATGAGACAGACTTTGGGACACACCTCCAGCTGCTACTATTAGTACCTGATAGCTTATTGATGCTAATAGGTGCAGAGAGCCGATGAGTGGGTATTGCATTGGTTCAGTGTGTGTGCCGCTTAAATTGTGGTTGCAAATCTGCTATCAATTCTAAAATAGTGGCAGAATTCAACCCATACGTTTCATAAATCTCCTCCTCTGTTTGGTCAAACAATGTTATGTTCACTCTGAAAATGCGCTCCTGTTTCCTCCTCCCTCTCCTCGTACCTACCAGAATCCTCATCCTCCTCGCCATGACGCAGAGTGCAGCCATTGCTGAAAAAGGCTGATGCACTCTGGTCCTCTTTCTACAGGTTGCACCTATTTACCACCTGATTTGAGTTGGTGGTAAATTGTACATGCAAAATTCCCATTTTGCGACCATTCACAATTTGCGAATGGTTCATACATTGATTTTTTGATTACCTATTTGCGAATTGCAATTTGCGATTCGCAAAACGGATTCACAATTTTAGGGAATTACTATTTTTGCGATTCCTTAAAATTACCCTGCGAATGCCTTTCATGCATTGTGAAAGGGGAGTTTGCATTCTCAAATGGCCTATTTTTGTGACTCCACAAAATCTTTTGGTACATCTGGCCCCTAGTTCTCTAGCACACTTCTTTTATCTAATGCTTCATTAATCCAGTTATCCACTTGTTCATCGGCTCAATCTATACAGCTATCTTAAATAGGCCGACTAGTGACCAGAGCATCACAAAATTTGGGAGTGGTAACTTTACCCCACCACCGTACCGTGTCGACGATGCTGAGGCATGACTAATTGTCTAACGAAATGGGAAGTGATCCTGTTGTGGAGGCAGGAGGCGCGATCCTCAAATCAATCAACATCAAGCAATACTCCCTGCACCCCAAAAATATTTTATGATTTATCAAGACCACGTAGATATACCGCCCGTCCCACCATTATTGTTTCAGAAAGAAGTGCTTTTCCTAACGCTTTTTAAACAGTATCTTCCCTTCTACCAAACTGCTAATGCTCAGCGAATATAGAACTAAAAAGCTTCTGTAGCAACCATAGTGTCCAACACGGTTATTGTAATGCAACTGCTTGGGGTATATTATTGTATTTCACAAGAGTGATCCTCCAAATATCATGGGGGCCCTAAGCGATCGGGCTTATTACTATTATAGCATTCACAACTTGTGAAAGATGTGAACCCTCTCAGTCCTTGTCATCTAATTTTTTACTTTTTGTAGATCTGCGAGCCCTCAGTCCACAATTCAAAGTATGCCGATGCATTTCTACCTTCTAGGTGGGCCAACTGTTTATGTTTGATGACACTTATAGTTGTAGACACTTATATTTGTTGATAACATACTCATCTATATGTTGGACACTTATCAATGTGGATATATGATGTAAATTGTAATATCATTTGTACATTGAAGTATTGTTTATATGTTTTCATGTGTTGTAAGATTTGAAAAGGCAGCCGGTGGACAGATCAAATAAACCACAACATACAACTTTTTTGGTTTATGTTTTGATTCATGTTCTCAACCGAAGGGGACATTGAGAGTTTGGCAGAAGGGAAGATAGTGTTGGAAAAAGCATTAGGAAAAGAACTTCTTTATGAAACAATAATGGTGAGAGGCACGGTATAGCCACTTGACCTTGAAAAATCATAAAATAAATTTATGGTGATTGAGGCACGACTAATGGGCACATTCTCATAAGGAACAAGAAAGGAATAGTCATATGATCATACCAAATAAGGGGGCTAGTCTGCTTAGTAACTATGCCAGCCAAATATGAAAAAATCTGGTTAAGAATATGCCCCTGTACATGTGTGGGGGAAGTCGCCATTGAACAGGCTGCATCCTCTCTAGATCTGCAATCACGGACGTCGCTACCAGATAAGTGATATCATCAAAATGCAGATTAAGATCTCCAAATACTGTAAAGTCAGAGTACGGAAGAACCAAAGGAGACAAAACATCAGCCAACAGTGGAACAAAATTAGAGTCAGGAACTGATGGGCGTTAGATCAAACTTCCTGATATCGTGCATTTACTGGTCATAGCCAGCGAGAAGGTTCCTTTTGTATTTACTCTAGAACCTAAGAGAATACAAGTATAGTAGGAGTTCTATTAATGTTGGTATGAATGTTTGTATTTATTCTATGCTTTTCTTGGGACTTTATGAGAGTATAATGCTTCCAGCTGATTAGTTTTGACAGTAATCCAGAAAGGCACTTCATCTCACCTGGTGAAAGCTTACCTATTACTGCCTTTATAGTCTGTGGGTTTATTGAGTGTACAGGTGAACCAAGTGCAGCTACTGTGTTCATTTTCGTCCCCATCATTTATGGCACGTACTGTCTAACTCATTGGTACACCGTGATAATTCATTCATCATAGTTCTCAACTGAACTATTTTTCAGTTGTTTCCTGCTAAGCAGGAAGAACCTAAGGGAGTCTTCACAAATGTTGTCAAACATGCTCCTGGATGGTGTGTGGCAAGCGAGCGCAGAAAGTGAGCCTGTCCAGGTGAGCTACGGGTGGGGGGGCTTTTCCACAAGAAAAATTTGCTAGAAAATTGCAAAAATGGGGTATGCCACAGCAAATTTTCATTATATAATCAATTGTATTAGCTTTTAAAGCATAGTAAATGATGACCTTATAGTACACCAGGATACCCAGTCATAACCACAGGCATTATTATGAGAACACAAAAATAAGATGTCAAGCATGAAACAAATTTAAATATAATTAAGGCTCCCCGTTTTACATTTTTACTGAATTTTACAGATAAATACAGGCAGAAAACAATGTTTCCTTTCTATATTTGTTTTTAAAAGCGAAAAAATACAGAAAATTGTGCTTCTTGTGACGCTCCATGCTGTCTTTTATGAATTACAAACCAATAGCTAAGCAGACAGAAAGCATGGGGAGTTAAAAACAGGATGAGATTTCCTCAAATACAGGCATATGTTAGTATTTATTTGTATGAAATGCTAATATTTACCTGTGAGTGTAGTGTTTTGTTATATTTTGCTGCTTAATCTACTAAAGTGCAACAGGCATCATTGCATGAGTGCATGATTATCAGTTTAAAAAATTTGGAACTATACAATTTTATGACTCCATTTATTCTCAAAACACAAAATAAATTGGATAAACACCAATATGTTGGCCAAAAAATAAATATGGATAAATACAGATGGAAATGTTAAGAAATTAAATAATGTAAAACCAGGAGCCCTAAATATAACATAAGTGTGCACATTTACTCTTACGCACATCCAACAAGCTGAAAACACAATGAAATACCATTTTGGGGGATGTTAACATCGTCCACTCAAATAAGGGTCAAGGCAGGGCCTCTTTAGCACTGGTGGTGCCCGGAGGGCAAATATTTTTAGGCGCCGCCCCTTCAAATGACCTGGTCCTCCACAGATTCCTTCACCATCAATCTCCAGCAGTGCTCCTCATTTCTCCATAGCCCCTCTCTGACATGTATTTCATATACCAACACACAGAAAACAAATATGCTCCTGTTATCTGCTTTCAATTAGGGGAGCCAGACATCCTCAATAATGAATAATTACTGAGTTCAGGATGTTATATATGTCCCAGGCACTGTGAATAGCACCAAAGGATATTTACATAAAAGAAGGGGATAGCCTCACACAGTCCCTGGGTGTCATGCTTCATCATAGGCCATCCCGTGCTCGCCAGAGAATTCTCAAGTGATGGGTGGGATCTCATCTTAGGCTGAGGGGATGTTCAGGGAATATCCAGGGAGTGGGGGATCCAAACAGAATAAAAATCCTATACACCTGCCCAAAATGAAACTATGCTTTAATTAAGGGGGTGGTGAAGGGATGATTAAAACAAACAATAGGACACATGAGGCTTCATTATGTGACGCATGTCCACATAGGTCGATATGTTTCAGCCCTGAAAAGGCACTAGTTGGGGTCCATGGCTTTCCAGGGATATAAATCCCTGCCTATACAATCATACATGCACTCCTTGTGTATTGGTATTGAAAGGGAGAGTACAAATGCATACTCCTATAAAACAATCTCTCTCCTTCCCACAGCCCTTCATGTATTAAGGGCATTGTGTGTTACAATGTATTTCATATAGCCTTATAGCCTGCTGCCAAGGGCTATACTGGTTGTTAGAGGCCCTGAACCTATGACAAGAGTGAGGGCCTTATCAACAGGTGTAGCCTAAGGCATAAGGCCTATAAGGCTATTAGAACATTCCACCCACTAAAGGTAGAATGTTCTAATTTAAAAAAGAAGAAACAGAAAGATAAACATTGGAATGCTGAAGCAGAATGCTTACACCAGCCATTATAAGCCTGGATCCATTCTATTGTCTTCAATGGAGCTCTCAGCATTTCCAATGTTCTAATTAGATTTATAATGTCTCTCATACCAGTGTAGGGTTTTCGGAGCACGTTGCATCACACACATATACGGACAATGAATCATACATGTGTAAATCAGTGTATAGGAAATGTTGTATAAGATAAAGGTGACTACAAGGTGTAGGATTCAAAGGTCATTCATACTGGTAGGCATTTTCTGAGAATTCTTGGTCTGGAGAGCAAAAACACAGGATTAAACGTGGCTTTGCTAATAATAATTTTTTTGTACCCAAACAAACCCTTTTAAGCAACATTAGGTAAAGGAAAGGCTTGGAAAAACATAACTTTCTAACCTGTATCATGCAGTTTGCATGCAGCTTTGATGGAAGTTATTAGTTCACTGTGCTATATTAGGATTGTAACCTATAAACTGCAACTAACAAAAGGATCTCTATTTCAAAAAGCAGTAACCCACTGACGTAGGCGCATAAAATACAGTTCTGTGATCTGCACAGAACACATTCTTTGCCGCAGGCATGTTAACCCTCAACACTACTTTAGATGAGTCAAATCTGCCACTAGACAAAACTCTGATCCTTCTCCAGCAGGAATATTAATCAACAGACTTATCTTGACATTCTAATTGTTGCCTGAAAACTGCTGGGTATAATAGTAACTCTGCAGTGGGTGCTTTTAAACCCATAATACTTTGCAAAACACAGTGCCTTCCAGCTCAGCAATAAACCAGCCCCAAGGAAAAAAATAGCACCCACCCTTCCAGCCTCTTAGGTAAGCACCCGGTGCCCTGTACGGCTGCTTCCTGCTAAGAGTGTCCACGTGGGCCATCGAGGGCTCAATGGTCCCATTCTAACTAACACAGTAACTTGAGTTGGATCTCCATTAAACAACTGCATATGTTCTTGGAAATTTATGGTAACCTCCTGGCTCTCATATGGCATGCATCTGGCATTATTAGTAAGTAGGGCTTAAACATTCCCGTGGGTGGAATTCTACCCATGAGTAAAATATCTCCATTGAATAAGCTGTAAAATCTCCATTTGTGAATGGAAACCCTTGTGACATCATATGTTCAGTCATTGCATCCCATACATTAAACACTTTGTTGCCATCCAGCATTTTAACACTGATTCAGATTTTGATTCAAAGCACGTGTAAATAATGGAGGTTGTTCTTTTAATAGTTAACCTTTACAGCCCCTGCAGCACAACAGGCACCGTCTGACTATGACTTTTCTGCATGTATTAACAAAACATCCCTATATTGCCATTTATTCATGAATATGACTCTGAGTGGCAAATTTAATATTATGTGACGCAAGTGAAATTGCTGCGCTGCATTGTGTGAAAGGAAGAGGGAGAAATGCTCTAGATTTACAAAGATATAGAGCATTTCTGCTCACTCCTTGCACTGGTGCATTGAATGCAGCCTAGCACCAACGCAGGCCCCCTTTCACAATTGTGCAAGGGTGTCTACGTTACAGACAGGATTTTTTTTGGCAGGAAGGGGTACTTTGCTGCATGGAAACAATGCTTAAAGGCATAATCCTTTTTCTGTGCATGCTGCAGAATGCAACAAACATGGAAAGAGGAAGTAACGAGGAGGAATAAAGATATTTCTTCTTGTTACGCCTTTGTCAGGTAGACACACCATTTTGGCAAAAACCCAGATTCACAAGTCCTTGTAAATCTGATTTGCATCAAAGTACATGGGTAGATGCATGGGAACACCTGCCCAATACAAAGTAACACATGCCAGCACTATGCACTGCATTGCATTACTACGCATTTACTAAACTACGAAAAGCCATACAAAGTGGTGTTGCATGGCTTAATAAATACAAAAAGGATTTTTACAAAAGTGACCCAACACAAATGCAATATCATAGTAAATCTGGGCCTGAGTTTTCTGGCAAGACCAGTCCTCATTACAGCTGTCAGATAATAATATGTTCTCAACCAGGGGAGGTATACCAAGGTGCCATTTAGAAAAGGCCTACCTGAAACGGATCGACATTATAAAAGAACATTACCTGTCAGAGGATAGGTATTTTGTTGGTACATCCCTCACTCTTTCCCAGAGAGGGCACACACGCGGCTGAATTAGCATTATTAAAGGTGTGTTTTGGAAGCCAAACTATTGTAAAATGAATATCTAATTACAGAAGTAAATATTAAAATAATTATGGTGGTATAGAATGAACAGAAAGTACCAACATCTACACAGGCAACACATTATGCTATATAATTTTCTTTCTTTCTGAAACTTTGCACATTAGAATTAACCTAAACATCTACCATAGAGAGGTGCAGTATGTTATCACATTCCTTTTTGGCACAGTCAGTCTGTCCTGTTTTGGTACAGACCACGCACAGCTTGTCAACAAACAGTGTCCTTGGTGTTGTGATCCCTGCTGTCCAAGATTTAGAGAGCCAACATGTGTTTTGTACTATTTTACAGGACTATAATAAAACATTTTTTGAAAAATGGGTTATTGGTAAGAGCAGGTAAGTACCTACACTTAGCAATAGGCCACTAACCTCCACTTAGGTCCAGTTAGGTCTCAATAAATTAGACCTAGCTCAACTCTTGGTAGCTTGGCAACAAGCGACAAGGCTTAACTTAGGAGACAATTGTGTGAAGCATTTAAAAATCACAAAACAGTAAATAAGTAAAACAAAAAACACAATAAAAATCCAACACCAATTTATGAAAATAGATTAAAAAAGAAAATCTTTAAAATGACACCAAAACAAATACAATCGGATAAGGGGAACCGAAGATATGAATTTTTAAAGAATTAATGCTTTTTAGCGCTTAGAAATGAATAGCGCCAATCTGGTCATCTGGTCGCACCTCGACCGGGGCAAAGTCAAAGTTTGAGGCCAACTGCGATGGAGCCCTGCTCGGCTACAGCTCGCGGAAGGCCTCTGTCAAAAGTTTACCTTCGGACTTAGTCGTTTTCTTGAAGATTTTCTTCAGCTTAACCAAGTCACCAGTCTAATCCGACCTCCTGCAACTCTTTCCCGGATACGCATCGTGGGAGCCCTCGCTGAAGATTTTTACCTTCGGACTTAGTCGGTTTTTTTTTTAGACAAAAATTCTTCTACCGGGGCAAACCTGAATCTTTATCCGACATCCCTGGAGCCCTCTTCGGATACACTGCCTGGGAGGTCCCAGTCAACTTTCTACGTTTGGACTTAGTCACTTTTTCTGAGATTTTCTTCACTGGGACGAACCTGCAAGTCAGGCGGGATCACAGTTGAGGCAAGCCGGCTAAAGTTGCCACAGTGGGTCGGTCCCTTTATGGAGCTTTTTTCCAAAAGTTCTCCAAACTTCTCCACACTTCTGGATCTTCATCCAGATGTTCTTTTAAGGTTCTTTTGAGGTCCACAGCTCACCTCAAGGTTCCAGAAGCTCTGAGATGCTCCTTAAGGGGTGCAGACTACAACTCACAGAATGCACCTGGCGCAAACTCCAAATTGGCCACTGATCAGTGGTCAGCTGGTCAGTTTTCTTCAGGAGTTGGTGCAGGGGACTCTGATTAGTAATTTTTCACATGTAGCAAACAGGGAGTCCCTCATTGAGCCAGCTGAAGCCAGGAAAGTCCTTCTTGTGTGCCCAAAAGTGCAGCTGGCACAGTCCTCCAGAGTGCAGTGTCCAGGTGCAGGTCAGGGGTCACGTCGGGCAGTCCTTCTTCTCCTGTAGTTCTTCCTTGTTGGAATCTGGTAGGGATCTGAGGTGTGGGTGCAGGTCTGCCACTTTTATCCTTGCTCCTGGGTTAAAAACAGGGGGGTCATGGTTCTCCAATCAGGTGCAGGGTCCTTCCCCCTGTGATGACCACTTCCAGGGAAGTGTGGCAAAAATCAATCTGAGGGAGCATCATGCCTCAAAAATCCATCATGGCTGAAAGTGATTTTTGCGGTTACATCTGGTTGAGCCCACCCACAGGTGTGGCTAAAAATCTACAACACACCCTTCTCCTGCCCTCTCCTAATCTCATCAAGAGGGCACCTAATTGTCTGGGGTTGAGGGTGTGAGGGAAGTGCTGGGTTACTCCAAATGTCCTTTCCTGCCTTTGAAGACCAGTTTGGCAGCCCCCCCTTCCTGCTTCTTCATCTGCTGAGGGAAGTTATCCTCCCCCAGGCACATTCATTTGTGTTCAGCCCCGGCTACTTCACACCTCATCAAATCATCCTGGCCAGGCTGCCAGCGGCTGAACAATCAGAGCAGAGCACTATAGGGCTTAAGCTGGCAACTTTTTAGGTAGAGTTTAAAACTCTTTACCTGAACAAATTATATTAAATCCAACAATTTTAAGTTGTGGGATTTATTATAACAATTAATTTGACACCAAACCTGAAATATCTGACACTTAAGGGGACTTTATAAATTAAAATAAAGTCTCCCCATTTTAGCCTATGGAGGCCATTCACTACAATGAGGGAAAAACTAATTTGGTTGTTTGATCTCACCAGGGCTTATAAAACTATTTTTATAAGGTCCCTGCTTATAGTTACATGGCACACAACCCTAGGGGCACATAGGGCACACCTTAAGGGTGACTTATATATAAAAAATAAGGTAGTTAAAGACATTGAAAGTACTTTTAATTCCAAAGTCAAATTTGTATATACTTTAATTTAAAAGCAGCCATCAATGCAGGCCTGTCTTTAAAATTACACTGGGCACCTCAGAAGTGCACCTGTGGGTGCACTTTCTGTGCTGGGGTCCCTATACCTACAAATCCTACCATATACTAGGGACTTATAGGTAGGTTGACGTAGCCAATTATAATTAGCCTAACTTGCATACTTATTTTATACAGAGCACAGGCCCTGGGACTGGTTAGCAGTCCCTAAGGCACCATCAGAGTCCGGAAAACACCAGCAAAAAGTGAAAAAGTTAGGGGGCGTCTGCAATCAGCCCTCTTTTCTCACAAAACTATATTGTGATACCTGACTCAGTGTGTGAAAGAATGACATGGTAACTCTCACAGCCCAACCTATGACTATCCACACAAATGAATCACTTGTTCCCAACTAAAACAATCTATATTATGACAATGAACTAAAACACATTTAGTAAGCACATTGGATGTCTTGTCTCTAATTCTAAGGATGGTTACTATTGTATAGATTGATAGTTATGAAACTGTTGTACAACAAGCATACGTTTAATCATACTCAAAGTTACCATGGAAGCCTTGCTGGAAACCAAGGGCCATATGTACGAAAGCTTTTTCCCATAGACACAGAATGGGTAAAATCCTTTGGTACATCTGGCCCCAAGTCTGCAGGCAAAGATGGATCATCCAGTATCTTTTATATCTCCTTCGAAAATGTTTTGGCCGAGCCTTTAACCACATTATTTAACTCTTTTGTGACATGGACAATCGCCCCAATGATAGTGGCCTTTACCCTACCAATATGTCTGTGATAAGATAATAAGGAACAGCAAAATGTGGTTCTGTCAGGAGAGAACTGTGGTGTACAGATAAGCTAGTCATGCAGGGCTAAGCAGAACATAGGAGATGTCAATGTTGTGAAAGTAGGTCGGTTACAGGATTGTCATAGAGTCATTTTAGTTTACGAGATTGGTGGCATCATTTACAGAGGAGGAGCAGCAGGTGTTGTGAAAAGATAGATCTTAGGCACCCTAAGCTGAAGGTCAACAACAGTGCATGCATGCGGGGGTAAATGAATATTCAAACATATGGTTCTCATCTGTCCACTTATATTTTCTGTTACTTGCCCCTTCTCTCCAAGAAATGTGATACATCTGGTTCAGAATTATAGGGCTGCTCCTCTGAAAAATTCCAGATGTGCCATGCCACAGGAAGTACTGTGAAGACACAGAAAAGAATATTAGGGAAAAGCTCAGTCAAACTACTTTGCCACACTCTATAAGGCCATTGCCTCTCTGCCCACCACCAAAGATCCCTCACTTTTCACCAGTCTGCACTCTCTGTGGTTTGCTCTGCACATGCTGTAAAAGAATTACAGACTCCCAAGTCGTCATGCTATTTCCAGACTGTATACATTGCAGGACTTTCCAGAACCCACTTTAGATTATATGGAGTGGTATAAACTTTTACAATGCAAGCAGATATTGTACCACATAAGCATTCTTACAACTACTTCACTGGGTATGTCAGTAGATGAAAATTAAAGAAATGGAAGATCCCATTGCTGAACAAGCTTCACCATATGTACCTAAAACTCACATTTAAGCATATGACATCCTAGATACTTATGATGAATCAGAATGGCATCCTTCCCCGTGGGCAATGAAAGTCCAATTCTATGACTGCCACAATGTTTCGAAGAATGCTTACACCTCTTTGTCTGATTTTTATTTTTCAGAAATGATCATTCTGATGCATGAGCATTATTTGTACCCTTGATTCATACATAAGCACAGAACAAGGGAAATTAATACTCATGAGTATAAGGGGACAAATGAATGCATCAAGTTCTAGCACAAAATGTGACAGCAAAAGCAGAAGTCCTTCACCATTATTTAAATCAAAAAATGACTTTATTTTCCCATGAGAACAAAATGCAAGCTAATTACCTGAGTACCAGAGAATCCACCCTATACCTCCCTTTAATAATTACACGAAGAGTCTCATGGATCTCACAGGGAACAACAATCCCTCCCTTCCACTCCTATGATGATGACAGCCATTTTAACCTTAGAGTCACAGAAAACAATTCAGAAATGTGACAGACCTCAAAGTTTTCTATTGCACAGATGTGACAGACGCAATAGAGATGTGGATAAGTTAGAGAAGCCTTAACTCACTGGATCCAAAACAAATATCCTGGTGTTGAGACACCACACTTTCCGTATAGAATACTGTTAATCTGCCACTTCTTCTTGGGGACATTCTTTCATCAATATCAAAGTGAAAACCTTGACATTAGCCACGGACCTCATTCTCAAATGACAAAACTCGTGGTCATCACTACCCTCTTCCAAATAAAGCTCCTCAGAAACTCCTGCCCTCCTTACCACAACAAAAACACCACCCTATGGTGGTAGACATAGCCGTAAATATGACTATGGCAATGCCCTGTACTTTGAATAACTCTTGTCCTACCAACCAAATGGCTATGAAAAACTCAACATGGCTAATCACCGCTTCTTTCCACATACAAAAGTACAGACCTGTCATGCCTTAACAAAATTAACATTCAACTGCCTTGAAGACTCAGTACTCTTGTACCTACAGAACAAAATCAAGCTTCATCATCTTGCCATCTAAGATTCGAAACAGACCTTCTAATGGTTCCAGGAACCATCCGTGGAAACCAAGGTGAAGGCACTTCTCAGACACTGAAACTCACTTTTGTATTTCTCATCCTGTATGACATATGCATCTAACAAGCAGGTTAAGTGAGTGCTTAACTAAACAAATAAACATAAAGATTTTCCAAAACGCCTGGTGAAAGGAAGAAGTTGTTACATAGGGTTAGGAGGAGGTGACATCAGGGTAAGTTAAATGAAATTAGGTGAGGCAGATTTATTAAGGCTTTGAGTTGGTGCAAACTCTGAAAAAGAGACACACACCAGTGGAAAGGCTTGAGAAAGTATTTGCTTTCCAGCACCAAACTTTTAATGTGCCACTCGGGAAGGTTGACTAAAAGTAACACAAAGTAGCTCATAGTGCTACTTTGGGTTAGTTTTCATCAGTTGACATTCCATGGATAGTACATGATTGTTACAAGAAAACCACACATGATTTTGACAGAAAGCCGTCCTGTTTACCATTAGGGGGCTGCAGGGCTTGCACCAAAAAATTATGCCTCCATGAGGCGGGAGCAATCTTTGTGCATAAGATGTGGGAAAGTTTATAATTGAGTCTAAGGTTATCCTTCCATCCTTGCAGTAAAAAACAGATTCTATCCTGGCACTGTAGTGCAAAAGTGTGTGCCTGGCAATAGGCAATTTTAGGCAGCAGTGCCAAATCAATATAGATATTGCACTGTCCCCCTCTCTAACCTTTCACACAACACCACACAGAAATGTTGTTTGTTGCACTCCATTTTGTGAATAGCAAATGTGTCCCTTATCTTCAGTAGAACAGAGGAACTAATAGTTTAGAGATCTGGTAGGTCATTCGAGGGGATAAGGGTATAAAGGTTTATGGTAGATTTGAAGAGGATTCACTGCAAGAGCATTGTACCAGAGCAAGTACTGGGGACAAAGGAAACGGACACATCAGTCTGTCCATTGATACACCTTCACTTACCCTCTGCCTTCTTACTGCGTGATTTATGAGGTTTGACACCAATGAGATGCTGCGTTCTCTCTTGTGTTTGACTTGAAGTATGTAAGTGTGGCACCTGTGAAGATACCAAAGAAGCATCAGGCAAAATGTCTACCACCACCCACAAGAGAGTCCCTCTATTTTCACAAGCCTGTAGTTCCCCTGTTGTCACAATATTGTCTTTCAAAATATTGACCTACAAATATACCAGGACAACACATGCCTGTCACTGTAAGAGAGGAATATCAAATCACATTAAAAAGTGGGTTCAGTTTGATAAATCTGTTTTTTCTGCACAGCGCTGCTGCTACAAGGTGAGGTAAGAAAGCTTCATGTGCCCACCTACCGGTAGCACCAAAGTTCTGAATAAAGCCTGGAAATTGTATTTTTGGAGTGTATGGAGAGTTATAGCACAAAAGTCACCTTTGCTATTTGTGATGAAAATTCAGACACTGTTTCTGTGCAGAGAAACATAATGGAGATGTGGTGGTTAAGATGAAAGAGCAGGATTGGAGAGGGTAAAGGATGGAACATAAAAGCAATCTTGAGGAAGACATTGTGATAGACATTGAAAAGTCGGTTACTGGGCACTTAAAAATATGGTATAAGGAAGAAACACTTGGCCTAGGCTAGGAAGGATGGAGATTAAATCAATGTGGCAACTGCAGTTGGATGAAAGGTTCAACCAAGGAGTTATAAGCTGATCTGGGCACAGGGGAAGGACTTCTTGAATTTGTCTATTGTTACCCTTATAGAAAAAAGCAGAAATGGGGGATGATGGGGTTTTAGGATATTCAGTGCTGAGGAATTAAGACAATTAATGAACTAGGCCATTCCTTTATAGCTTGCATAGAAACATTAAAAGAAACAAAAGCTTTCAACAATCCATTGATTTTCTCTCACTTTCGCTTTGACTTCCGCTAGTATAAGGTATGAGGCTTGTGCTCTGTTCCATTTCCAATGTGGCAGAGCTGGATTGTTGCTGTGAAAGCACCAAAAAGGAGCATCAGGCAAACTCCAGTCCAAGGACCATCCTCTCTAGCCACACATATATTCTTTGTCCTGCCCACAATAAAATATATTTTGCATTTCACTGATGTGCAACCTATAGGTGATACTTTAAGTAAGGAAAAGACTTATATTTAAGTATGCTCATTTTGTAACACAATGGATGCATCTATTTGGTACAGTGCATAACAAAATTTGTTTTGGGTAATAGGTAGCCAATGAATTTGTGTACTGTAGATAGGTTCAACATGGAAGTGAGATTGATGGTATGCGGGAAGAAACATTTCAGTCGAAGAAAACATGACCAACCGTTTATCCAGACACAAAGGAAAGGCAAGGAAGGGGGTTTCCTGATCACTAGTAATCACATAACAAAGCTATGAGTCTCTGTTCCACTGCTTCTGATACGCTGGTGCAGATTAGAAAGCAGAGTTAGGGCCCTGCAACAGAGAAGGATCATCTCCCAACCCCTCAGAACCACTTCTACTTTTTCCTTCTTTGCACTGTTCTCCATGAGGCTCTGGTTGGGTGCAGCTTTCTAGACATTTACCAGATCCACCAACTCTTAAGCTCTGGCTCCACCACCCAGACTTCACCATACCATCAGCTTCCCACTTCACCGTAGCCTACCTATGCTCCTGCTCTGTCTACCAGATTCCCTACCCTTACACACACTGCATCTGCCTCTTCATACATTCATGTGCATTTCTTTAATCTAGTTACTCTACAACCATTTAAGCACTTACTTCCACACATAGACACCTTTTAGGTTTAATCATCAGCCGTTTATTGGTGGAACACAGGATCCATCTCAGGATGGAGTACTGAAGTATCAGCTGGAAAAGTATGGTTTTGACACAAGCGAAGCTGCAAATGGCGATAATACTTATTTAAATGTATGACGAGATTAGAAGTCAGTGAAGTTCTTTACTAGCTTCAGAACTAGTTGCATTTGCCATGAGTACAGAACTGCCCCACAGCAAGATTCTTGTACCACTGCAACTTCTCTAGCAGGACTTCTGGCAGGCCCAGCAGGGTGTGTCACATAGCGCAAACTTGTAAGAAAACACAGAAATTGCAAAGAAAAAATAGTGTTTCTTCATAAATGTAAAAAAGTCTCTAGAGTAAAGAAGTTATGACCCATCTGTCAGAAGATGCCTGACCATATTCGCCTGAGAATGCCCAGAAAGCATTTTGGTATTTGTCAAGTAAATGTTTATGAATACCGTAACACAAAACTCCAGAAGCCTTTCTGAGGTAGAGAACTAGAAGTGTGGGGTCTCGAGGGTGGGCCAGCCTTCAACATAATTATTTTCACAAAAGGCCACCTAGTTAACTGTGGGAGATCACCCGGAGAACTCTACCCGGGGCTACGTCACAGTTTCTATCTACTAGCTTTTTATTGTATGTATCCAGCTTTTTGCCACATACACAGAAGTTGACGGGATGAACGCGTGTATTTTTTGGAATGAAACGTGTATGTAAGTGGTATATACTTTGATAGGATCCCGTGCATGTCCTGATGAATGATGAGGACTCTTAGGAGCCGCCTTGGCAGAAAGAAGTTGACACTTTAGTGGTGTTGGGTTACTAGTTCCCCTACACTTTGCCCCCAGTTTTAATACCAATTAGTATTCCTCCAAGTAAAATCCAAACCAGTTGACAACAGTGGTTTCTAATCTGTTTAGTGGCTCCCTAACTCCATAAGAGCTTAGAAAGTGCCTCCTGTACTCCAAGGTGCAGGCCCACTCTCCATCAAAACAGGATTTTGGAGAGCATGTGGTCGTCCAATGATTAAGCGTAACACCTGGTAGTCAACTTTTGTGTATGTGTCAAAAAGCTGTGAGACAGATGATAAAACGCTAGTAGATAGAAACTGTGACGTAGCCTCGGGCACAGTTCTCCACATGTTTATGAATATACATCTACCGCCACACATTCATAATGGATAACACTGCAAGATACATGATTTTCAGGCCTCAAAACTCACAAACACCCACCATTACAATTAAAAGCATGGGGAAATCATGCAGTAACTCCCATCCATTTCCACATATGCATCACCCAGAAGCCTAGAAGTAATGACATCATGAAGTGAGTGCTTAACTAACTAAACATCACTGATTGGCAAGAAGCATTATGGAAGGATGAGGTAGTTAGAAATTACATCAATGTTGTGAGTGCACGTGGGTTATAAGATGTATAAGTGTGTAGAACTTCATGATTTCTTCAGTGGTGTAAAGGAAATAATAGCTTTTAGATTTGGTAGCTCATCTAGACGGTAGGTAGGGTATGAAAGAATAGGTTATATTTGAAAAGGATCCAGAGCTCGAGAATTGTAGTGAAGCCTACACTGGGGACAGAGGAAACACTCAGACACATGGGTTATCCAGGTACACCTATATCCAGTCACTTACCCTTTGGCACCCTGAAGTACAATTTATGAGATGCAGCATTAAGGCACTGTTGATACGCAGAAATACAGTACAATTGAGGTACGCAAGACTGGCATCTGTGAACATACCAAGAAATGCATGAGAGAAGACCACTACCTAATTCAACACACTCACTTTACCCACAATAGAGCCCTCTATGTTCACAAGTCTGTAGATTCTTACCTTTCAACTTCCACTAGTATAAGGTACAAGACCTGTGCCATGTTTCATTTCCAGTGCATCAGGGTAGGATGTGTGCTGTGATATTACCTGGAAAAGCACACATGCACATGAAACTCATTAAAGAGAGTGACCAATGAGGCAGCAATTCTTGCAACTGAATTAATCAATAAATTAACACTTTCATAATCGTATACCTTCAACCAGTACTGAAATGCACCAGATACATTTATTGCAAATCACCATGAGTCAAACAAATTGTTTTTTCAAAAACACTAACAAATAATATATGGTGAAGAAACCGTTCCCCAAGTGAAGAAAGACACCACAGAAACCATAAATTATAAAAAATCACTGTTGTTTTAACATTAATTGGTGTGTAGATATATAAACATAAAGACAGCCTCCTTATGGTTTTTACAGACAAATATATCCATAGGACAATTAATCTATGGAATGAGGGAAACACAAGGTCTGTCTTGTGGGTTGCAGACGATGTCTTCACCCTTATAGAGGGTATTAGGGTCTCATCAGGACAGGCAGTGGCCTGGGGAATGGTTGTAGTACAATGGTATTGTATAAATTGGCGCAACCGGAAATGGTGCTGCATCTCAGTCTAATTTCGATATCAAGGGGTACTCTGTAGAAATTATATTCGATGTATGGATAATTATAGATACTCCCAATGGGCCCCTTGTTGCTAGATATGCAGCTCGCAATTACGCTCATGGCATTTCCCAAATGGGGAATTCTTATGTTTCTAAAGTGGCCCGTCCTCCAGGGCAGAGAGACAGCAAAGAAAAAAAAGAGCGTCAGGCAGGATCCAGTCCAAGGACCATCCCCTCTATCCGCATCCCCTGTATCCGCACACACTCTACCCACAATGAATGGCCTTTTGCTTTTCACTGGTGTGCAGCTTAATGATACTCAAAGATTGGAGATGACTCATGTTTGAGTGTGCCCACTTTGTCAGATGATGAATGATGAATAAATATGGCATAGTACCTATAAAAAAAATTTGGGTAATGTGCAGCCTAATTATTTGTTTAATGTGAATAGGTTTAGAATGGAAATGAGGTTGACGTTATGTAGGAAGAAGTTCAGCAGGAACAGAAACATGAGCATCCAATTACCCGGACATAAGGGTAAAGACACGGAAAGGGTTCCTAGGCAATAAGAATCATTACCTCCCGTCCCTCCCTCGCCTTCCTTATAACCAATGAGGCTTCCTGCCTCCCCCTAGACCCTCCCTTCCCCTTTTAAACCCCCCCCACCCCCACCACCTCCTGTTCTTTTTGTCTAGCCCACGCTAGACTTACCTTTTTCTCTTTCCTCCACGGCGGGGCCTGGGGGACGTCGTATCAGCACTCCTCGGGGCGCGGGGCTCCGCGAGGTGTGCTCTGGCCGGTCGTGTCTTTTCAGAGCAGGCGGGGCTGCTCGTAAGACGCGTCCTGGGACTCGACTGACGGGGTCAGCCGGCTCTTTGCGGCTGGGGCGTAAATTTCCGGTTTCCTCAGCAGCGGAGCCGCGTAGAGGTGCAGAGGAGCAATTTTTTCGATCCCACACTGGTAGGACGGGCATTCTGCCCGCTATTTTATCTACATTCTTTGATTTTGGCTTTGTGGGGATTGGTTAATGGTGGTGTTGTGGGAGGTCCTGGGCCCTGTATATTTGGGAGTGTATTCAGGAAGGTGGTAGTGTTTTTTGATTCTACCATGCCTAAGGTGCCTGCTAAGAGACGGAGGATTGTTTCTTCTTCCTCCTCAGATGAGGAGGGTGCTGCTGTCATTTCAACCCCTGGGGGTCCTCAGATTCCAGGGGGTGGTGCTGCACCACTCATGTCCAGGGAGGAGGTGCAGGAGATGATTGAGGTGGCTGTTTCCAGGGCTCTTCAGGCAGGGATGGCCAGGTCTAGTCGGTCTAAGACTGCACATACTCCTGCTACTGCGGGGAGGTCCTCCTCAGAGGATGAGGAGGGGGAGGCTCCATCTACTTCCTCTTGGGGGAAATATGTATCCAGAGAGGAGATGTGGGAGGTGATGGCACATGTACAGGACAATTTAGGGTTTCCAGTGTTTCAGCCTACGAACTCTGACTCTCACTTATTCCCGCAATATCAGACACCTTCTAAGTTTGCCATGCCTTTTCAGGGGCCTGTGAAGGATATGGTGTTTCGCAAATGGAAGGATGTGGATAAGGCTCAGGTTCCACGATTCCTTCAGAAACTTTATTTACTTGAGGGTGAGGATGTATTACCTTCATCTGTCCGCCTGGATTCAATTTTGCCTACCCTGATTGGCAAAACGGCAGTCAATCCGGAGGATTGTGTGCCTACTGATGCCACAGACCGTAAAGTGGATTCAGGGCTCAAGAGGGTCTTTGCGGCTGAGAATCTGGCACTGAGAGCAGGTATATATCCTGCTTATGCGACCCAGTCGTTGGTGCAGGACTTTGATAAGCTGGCTGTGGCTGTTCAGGAAGGGGCGGAGTGTTCCGAACTCCTGGCTGGTATGGAGCAGCAGGCCAGGTTGTTGGCGGATGTATCGTCAGATGTGGTCCGTACTTCGGCTCTGGCGTCTGGAGCTTTGATTGGGGCCCGTAGGTCCCTCTGGTTGCGTTCCTGGAAAGCCGACCCTGAGGAAAAGTCTGCCCTCCTGAGACTGCCTTTTGAGGGTCGTAGCTAGTTTGGTGATCAATTGCCTTCCATGCTTTCCAAGGCATTTAAGGAAAGGAAGCATGCCTTTCCTTATAAAGGGGGATCTGTTTCTGGGAAAGGGTGGAAGAAACATTCCCGTTCTTCTCCTAAGATGGATGCAAAATCTTTTTCTTTTAGGAAACGTCGTTTTCAGGCTCGTTTTTCCCCTAAGAAAGCTGCTCCTTCGAACCGGGGTGGGATCAAGAAAGGGTCCTGACAATCACTGTGGGCCTGGCATAGGGCAGGTTGGGGGAAGGCTGAGGCACTTTCTTTCAACTTGGCAGGAGAGTGTCAGCGATCATTGGGTGCTGGACATTGTGGCCAATGGTTACGTCATCGATTTTGTTGTGGTTCCTCTGGATTCGGGGGTGCGTCCCACTCCTCTGCCTACAGTAAGGGCACGGAGAGAGGCATTGTTGGACGGAGTCAGGGACTTGCTTTTGAAAGGGGCCATTTCACCCGTTCCCCTGGAAGAAAGGGGCCAGGGCACTTATTCTGTCTTGTTTCTGGTTCAGAAGGTTTCAGGGGGGTTTCGGCCTGTGCTCAATCTGAAAGGAGTGAATGCTTGGATCAAGACAGTGCATTTCCGCATGCTGTCAATTCAGACTATTTTCCCGTTGGTCAGTCAGGGGGACTTTCTGGTGTCACTGGATCTGCAGGATGCTTACCTGCATGTGCCTGTGGCAAAGACTTCTCGGAGGTTCCTAAGGTTTGCTGTGGATCAGGATCATTATCAGTTTTGTGTACTGCCTTTCGGCCTCAAGTAATATCCTCGGATTTTTACAAAGGTGCTGGCCCCCCTGGTGGCTTTGCTGCATTCAGAAGGGGTGTTTATTCATCCGTATCTGGACGACATCCTGATACATGCGCCCTCAAAGGGCCTGTTGCGGAGGCAGGTGGCCCGGGTTCTGGTGGTCCTGCAAAACCACGGGTTTTTGATCAACTGGGGGAAGTCAGATTTGGTCCCGTCCCAAGATCTGGTTTTTCTAGGGGCTCGGTTTCGGAGTCTTCTAGGCTTGGTGACGGTGTCAAAAAGGAGGTTAGGTATACTCCAGTCCATGGTGAGGGAGGTTGTGTTACAGACTGCCCACGTGCTCTTCTGTGGTTGCATCTGCATGGTCATTTGGCATCGGTGATATTTCTGGTTCCTTGGGCGCGTTTCCATCTGCTTTGCTGGATGACCTGGTTCCTGAAAAGGTGGGCACCAGGGTCTGGTTCTCTGATGACCAGGATTCCGGGTTCAGGGTTGATTCGCAGGGAGTTGAGATGGTGGTTGGAGTCCAATCATCTTCGGGTAGGGGTGTCTTTGTCTCCTCTAAGCCCAGTAGTGGTAACAACGGATGCCAGCCTCTCCGGATGGGGTGCTTGGATGGGGTCGGCACAGATTCAGGGTTCTGGTCCCCGCTGGAGGCCAATCGGTCGTCGAATTGGCGCGAGTTGAAGGCTGTTTTGTTGGCTCTGATACATTTCCAGGTGTCCCTGAAGGGAGTTGCGGTTCTTATTCGGACGGACAACTTAGTGGCCAAGGCTTATGTCAACCGACAGGGGGGGACCAGGTCGAGGGCTTTGTTCAGTCTGGCCAGGAAGATTATTTTGTGGGCTCAGGAGTGGATTCCTTCTCTCCGAGCTACGAACATTCGGGGGGTGGTCAATGTTCGGGCGGACCTGCTAAGCAGGGTGATTCCTTCCTCTCAACTTTTCTCCCTCGGGAAGTCACTGTTTCTTCATCTGGTTCGTCTCTGGGGCCTTCCAGTGCTGGATGTGTTTGCGTCCCCGGAAAACGTGAAGCTCAGTCGCTTCTGCTCCCGGTTTCGGTGTCCTCAGGCTTGGGAGGTGGACGGGATGTCGTGTCCTTGGCCGAGGGGCCTTTTGTACGGTTTCCCGCCGTTTCAGCTGATACGGTCTTTTCTGTTGAGGGTGAGGCATCTGGGGGCCAGGGTTATCTTGATTGCGCCTCATTGTCCGAGGGCGAATTGGTTTCCATTGCTGCAGCTGATGGCATCCGGACGGATGTGGCCTCTTCCTCTTTGTCCGTCTCCCCTGGAGTTTCCTTGCCTCTCGATGGGGTCATTGAGGAGGTTACACTTGACGGCCTGGAAGTTGAACGCTGGGGTTTGACGGGTCTGGGGGTACCAGTGGCTTTGAGTTCTACTTTGCTGGCTTCCAGGCGGCGTTCCACTTTGCTTTCCTATGGTGGACAGTGGAAGGTTTTTTCTTCTTGGTGCTTCCGGCATAAATTGGATCCTACCTGCGCGTCTGTATTTGATGTGATGCAATTTTTACAGGATAGTGATTGGGGTAGTCAGTAGCGTCTCTGCGGGTGCAGTGGGCGGCTATTCAGGCGTTTAGGGGTCCGTGGCGTAATCTACCGGATGAAGGTCATTTGATGCCTAGATTTTTTCAGGGGCTTCTTAATTTGTTTCCTCGCCCTGTACGTTCTTTTCCTTCGTGGGATCTTTCTTTAGTTTTAGATGCATTGACTGCTGCCCCTTTTGAACCGCTGGGGGACTGTGATTTGCGCCATCTTTCTTTGAAAACGTTCTTTTTGGTGGCCATTACGTCGGCCCGCCGTTTAGGGGAATTGGGGGCCTTGGCCTGTTCTTTTCCTTTTTGTAAAGTTTTTCAGGATCGGGTGATTCTTGTTCCGGTGCCTTCTTTTATTCCGAAAGTTAATTCTTCTTTCCATGCTCGCCAGGAGGTCATCCTTCCTTCATTTTGTCCGAATCCCTCCTCGGTGGAGGAGGTTCGTTTACATTCTTTAGATGTGCGCAGGGCTTTGTTGGAGTATCTGCGTGTGGTGGCTCCTTTTCGTAAGGGTGATTTGATTTTTGTAAATTTCGGTCCGGCCCGTAAATGGGAAAAGCCTTCCACAGCTTCCTTGAGTCGGTGGGTGAGATCGTTGATTCTGTTGGCTTATTCCTTGAAAGGGGTGGTTCCCCCCCCCCGGGGATTCAGGGTCATTCTACGAGGGGTATGGCGGCTACCGTGGCTGAGCTTCAGGGGACTTCGGTGGTGGAAATTTGCAGGGCCGCCACTTGGGCCTCTCCTTCGACGTTTGTTCGGCATTATAGGCTGACGGACTTGGGTGGTTTGGAGTCGGTGTTGGGTCACCGGGTCTTATCCTCTATGAGGTAATAGGGGTAGGGTCTTGGTGGCCTGTGTGCATTATAATAAACTTCTGGCAACTCAGTGTCCGTCTCCTGTGTGTTTCTTGCTATGTCTCATTGGTTATAAGGAAGGTGAGGGAGGGACGGGAGGTAATGCGTCCATTTTCTTACGATAATGGCATTACTCCTAGTCCTACTCCCTCGCCTTCCTTTCCGTTCCCTCCCGCCCCTCCAGTACGGACTGTCTGAGTTGCTACTTGGGATTGGTTTTTGTACAGGAGGTGGTGGGGGTGAGGAGGGTTTGAAATGGGGAAGGGAGGGTCTAGGGGGAGGCAGGAAGCCTCATTGGTTATAAGGAAGGCGAGGGAGTAGGACTAGGAGTAATGCCATTATCGTAAGAAAATGGACGCATGATGTGGGAATGAAGAGCCCAGGCAGCATTCAGGAGGATAAAGCTAACATCAACGTGTTGATGGTATGTGTACAAGAAAGGGTTTGAGGGTGTACTTTGCAGCTTTTTTCTTTGCTAATATGCACATGAATCCCCCTAAAGTGTCCTTATCTTACAATGCATATACAAGTAAGGTGTCCATGTGGTGCAATGCAATTTCATTATTATCATTCCTGCTCACAGCAGCATTTGCATTTGTTCTGCCCCAACCATAGGACAGTGATGCCAGAGACACAATTGTGCCTAACCCCACTTTCCTTAAAGTGCTGCCTAACTCAAAAGTAAGCCGGACTATTTGTCTTTCCTGTTGGCTGCCATGTTTTTGAGGGGCGCGGCAAAAATAAATCTGTATGAAAAAAAAGTGTGGGTAGCTTTTAATGTTGCCGTAGTAACATGCATGAAGCACACTCCATGTTCTGGAGTATCTGTGACTAGTCCTGAATTCCTGCAATACTTCACTGGATGTGCAGGTCAGCTGACCTTGGATCAAAGCCAAACAACAGTAGGGCCCAGACGTGGCTTGCGGGAGGGAAAAGGGGTGGGGTGGCATGGCGCGTGGCAGGGCGGGTGGGACCCAAAAAAAAAATAAGAATAAGAATAAAAATAAAACTTACCTTTTTCACGTGCTGCGCCGCTCCTTCTGCTCTGCTCCGTTGTTGCAGACACAGGCTCCCAGCCTGCCCTGTAGCCAATCCTGACGCTGCTCAAAACCAGGGTGCTCCCAGGCAGACTGGGAGCCTGCTCTCTCCAGCCCAGCAACACAGTGTCATCTGGAGAGACCACAGTGCGCATGTGTGTTTAGCTGGCCCGAGACAGCTGTCCAAACATACTTGTGCACTGAGGGGGAGTGCTGTGCACTCTCCCTCCGTCCACATTGCACCCGTGGCCCCGCCCACTTTTATAGTAAAAACATAATCAACAGAATTTATTATGATTTTACTACAAATGTTTTGCAGCTCCTAATGCTGGCTGGGAGGGAGACGCTCCTCCGCCCTAGCGGAGGAGCCACCCCTGGTAGGGCCATGAGCCTCACTTTTTTACTGAGTTCCACTGTAGCAGAGGAGCAGGTTCAGAAAGCATAGATGGCCCAGCAGCAGGACGATTCCCACTCCCATCCCGAATTAGAGGCAGAGCACATACTCCGTTTTACACTGAAGTATTTAAGTACCTGTTCTGTCGCTAGCCAACCATGGAACTGGCAATAACAAATTTAAATTTAATGTATTATGAGATTAGAGTGCAGTGAAGTTCTTTACAGTTTAAAAGACTCGATTGTCACAGAACAACCGTAACTGCAAGTTTTTGGATCTGCTGTTATTTCTCCAGCAGGAAGGCTGGCAGGCCCAGAAGAGTATGTTTCTCTGAGCTAACTTGATGGTACGATAGCAATGACTAACAAAACATGAATACTACGAAGAACAAATTAGATTGTTTAGCTGATGTACATGTATTTTTATTTACCATCCATCATCTCCTCACCTATGTAACAGGGACATAGAGTGAAGAAGTTATAATCTGTCACCTGTAATGGTTCATAAAAGGCCTAAACGTTTGTGTATTTGTGCCAGCTTTATGGTAAGTGGTGCTGGAGGAGGGCGAGATTAGAGATTTGTCAAGAAAAGAGGGCGGGGGTCAGATTTAGAGGAGGCCCAATGGTAGAGGATTTAGTAGCATACATGGAGAACAAAGGAAGCACTCAAACACGTTTTGACAGATGCTTCCCCCAACTGATACTTGCTCTTACTTACGTTCTCAATCCTGGGTAAGTGGGCCCTACATGTTTATTTTCTTCTTTTTTAGGTTAGATTGATGAAGACATCAAAACATTGCATCAGGCAAACTCTAGTGAGAAAATAAACAATGTGATGTTGTAATGCTTGAATTAATCTCACTCAGCCAGTGGAAATTACTCTTGGCTGCATTCCAGTCAATTGTTTTTTGCTCACTGTGCTTCTACAGACAGGGACCAACTACATGCAAATCGGGCTTAGGCTTATCTGCATGAATGCTCCAAACTTCAAAATGCCTGGCACAGTGAGTACAGGACATAGGGCCTGATTACAACTTTGGAGGAGGTGTTAATCCATCCCAAATGTGACGGATATACCACCAGCAGTATTACGAGTTCCATAGGATATAATGGACTCGTAATATGGTGGTATATCCGTCACTTTACCGTCACTTTTGGGACGGATTAACACCTCCTCCAAAGTTGTAATCAGGCCCATAGTGTGAGGTCTTTAGGTAGGGTACTAGTGATTAATGGGTATTATCCACTATGGGTACTATCATTTACTACAGAATGCTCAGGGCCACGCTACCATTGCACCTCAATGGATAATAATCTTATTCACCTCATCTCACTTCACCCCTTGGCAGCCTCGTCTACCAGTTCACTTCTGGCAGTATAGGGTACACTATTACTTTTCCGAATCATAGTTTCCTGTGAGGTGCTGAGGGGTGGATTCTGAGAACATACTAACAGAGGTCATCAGGCAAAACCTTGTTCAGTGTCCACTTTCATTTCTGCACCCATAATCCCTTTCCACAATGAAAGTTCACCATCTCAATTACAACCCTCTTCAGCCCCCGTTGATGTTCCAGAACCATCAACATAGTTTTTGGAAAACCACACTTGTATGTTCTAATTCTATAGCATTGGTACCTTTCACAGATTAGTATGCTTTGAATTCCCCCCCAAGTGCCTTGTGTAAATAGGACATCAGAGTTTACTTTAGTGGCCCATCAGTGTCATCTCAAGTAACAGCCATATCACTGAAACTGCAAAGGCCATTTTAGAATGTGTGAAGAACAGTAAGTGAGGTAAACATGTACAAAGCAAGTAGACTGTATAAAATAGACATACATTTCTTTGTAAGTGGCAGTGTTCTCATTTGCAGGGCAAATGGATGTGTAAATGGTATGTCAGGTCACAGGTGAGAATTTGGATTGTGAGGATGAAAGTGTCCTGTAGGTCTGACTCATGGGCACCCCATTTTTGTCAGTGCAAGCATACAAGGGATAATTCCAGAAATCCAATTCCAAAAAAAGGGGAAGTAAATATTGATGCCTAACAGGGACTGGCTATCAGCATGCATAGGGTGCGAGTGATATTGGCTAGGTTACTGCAGTCTGCCTGGGCAGAGTGTTCTTGAAGGGTGACAGTCTTGATGGGATGTGATTAAGGCCCTCATTATGAACATGGCGGTAAACACCGTCGACCGCTGTGGCGACGGCGAACAGAAGACTGCCATTGGCGGTGAACAGAAACCCGTCATATAATGATGCAAAAATCAGAATCCAACAAAAATCACCCTGCCACCAGTCACCGCCAGGACCTTGTCGGCGGAAATGCTGGACCTCTCACCCCGCCACCGCTGAGCACATAATCACCCCGCCCTTCAAATAATGAAGCACAAATCACCGCGGCAGTCAGTGGAAGCCGAACGACCATTGGCAGTGCAGACCGGCACGGGCGGCAAGTGGACCCAATAGCAAGAAATGCATACATTCGATACGTTTGAAACCCACAAAGCTGACACACATTCACAACACTATAAACCGGTCACAGACACCCCACAATCCTTTGCAACAAAAGTAGACCAACTAAAACAGAGAACACCAGAAGCAGACACCGAACGCCACAATCCACAATACTTACACCCAACCACACAAGAGCACCCTCACCTAGATCCACACAAGACACCATTCACAACACTCACCATGGCACCCCCCCAAACACCCACGCTTCACAGAAAGGGAGCTAAGGACCATGGTGGACAAGATCCTGAGGGTGGACCCACAACTATTCAGGGCACAGGTCCAGCACACACCCATCGCCAGGAAGATGGAGCTATGGCAGAAAATAGTCAATAGGGTCAATGCAGTGGACACCATCCACACACCAGGGACGACATCTGCAAGAGATGGAACGACCTGCGTGGGAAGGTCAGGTCCATGGCATCCAGGCACCACATTGTAGTCCAGAAGACTGGGGGAGGACCTCCACCAACACCACCCGACTACA
Source organism: Pleurodeles waltl (assembly GCF_031143425.1). Lineage (NCBI taxonomy): Eukaryota > Metazoa > Chordata > Amphibia > Caudata > Salamandridae > Pleurodeles > Pleurodeles waltl. The sequence goes on from NC_090440.1 coordinate 1,674,658,397, forward strand.
CTGACTGGGATGAAAAGGTACTGGCCATCCTGCACCCTGAGGGACTCACTGGACTCACTGGAGGAATGGATTCAGGTAAGTCGTCTACATTTACCCCATATCCATCACACCTGTAATGCATGCACCACCCCACCCCTCCAACTACCACCAGGACCACAACCCCGCCCAGGCCACAAACACTTAATCCAGTCCCCTTGCATGCCCACAAACCCACTAACAGGCCCACATCCCACCCCCTGTGCACTGCCACCCACCCCTGCAAGGAAACACAAGGGCCTACAGCATCCACAATGCACCTCCACTTCCAAAGCAAAAAGGAATGCTAACCTTACCAAAGCATCCTGCATGGCCCCAGAGTGTGTAACCAGCACAAAAACGCCAGGCCTGTGCATCCCATCCGATAATGCTAATGTAACAGACATACCCATTCATCCCAACAGGCACCACAACCCATGCCACCCTGACAGACAGGACAAGGAGTGGCAGTGCCCCACAGGGAGACAGAGGCACCTCCGAGGACACTGGGGATGGAACCCTGGACAGTGACGATCACCCTGGCACCTCACACAGTCCTGGACTGTCACCATCCAGCAGCCCCACCCAGGATACCACTGACACCCCTAACACCCAGCCAACAACATCAGCCCAGGGCAACCATCCCCACACCTGTGTATCCAGGCCACAGACTGGTGGAACACATGGACAGAGGCCACAGTCACCCCCTACCAAAAGGCAGGAAGACGATGGCCCCAGTACAAGTGGTACCGCCAGACCTGTGCAGGGGACGCGGGCACAAGGGACTAGGCCCAGTGGGAGGGCGTCAGTGGTCCATTGGGAGGCCACAGGATGGATGCTGCAGCCCATGACATGATCTCTGAGGTCCTGGGAGCATATCACCATACCCAGGACAGATTGGCCCAGATAGTATCCACCCTGGAGCAGAGTCAGATGATGCAGCAAGCACACCACCAAGAGGCCATGGAGCAGTGGAAACTGCACAGTGCCACAATGGCCAGTATAGCAGGCGTGCTGCTGCTGCTTGTACCAACACAGCTTGAGGCCCACACAGACCAGGAAGCCCCTACTACAGCCCAGGATACAGACCGGACAACAACAGCATCAGCAGCAACTTCACATGTACCACCCTCTCAGGACACACAGGGGACATCTATCTCAACCTGTACAGGCCAACAGCAGGTGCCCAAACGGACCCTCCGGCCCAGATATGGCACAGGAACACCTGCCAAGAACAAGGCCCCCTCTAAGAAGTGACTGCCAGAAAATGTCCTCCAAGTGTCCCATTGAATCAACCACCAAACAGTGCTACAAATACTAAAAACTCATGAAAGCATGGCAGGACCTACCACTACTGCCAACAATGCTGCAACCATGTTGCCATATTGGACAACCACCAGTGGCCCACTCCCATCACTGTAATCTGCACAATTTAATCCCTGCACCAAATAAAACACCTTTTCACCTGTAACAATGTCTCCTGTCATTAAGTTTAAACAAAGTGAAGTATGGATGCAACTGTTTGATAACTCTTTTATTGGTATCTGAGTAGCAGGAAAAGCACCACACGCCTTACATGTTGTAGTGCCTACATAGGTGTTGAAATATATGACTATATTGTAATCTGTCCTATGCAGACCTGGTCACAGTGGCAATGAGTATTGACCCAAGATCCCCCTAGATGACAAGGCACACTGACAGTATGCTGCACAAACAGCAATCCCATCCAATTGTCCCACAGAGTTACTGGAAGTAGAGTTGTATCAGTTGGGTCCTGGAATTTACATCTTCCCCCTCCTCATCATCACCATCACTCTCATTCCCTATCTGAGGAAGCTGGTCTGGATATACAGCACCCTCCTCCTCCAAGAGGGGGATAGAATCTCTCACAGCCACATTGTGCAGCATGCAGCAGGCCACCACTATTCTAAACACCTTTTCCGGGCCATAGGTCAGTGAACCGCCAGAGATATGTAGACAATAAAATCTAGCCTTCAGGAGACCTATTGTGTGCTCTATCACCCTCCTAGTACGTCCATGGGCCTCATTGTAATTCCTCTCTGCATCTGTTCCAGGATTCCTCACTGGTGTCAGGAGCCAACGCAAGTTGGGATAGCCAGAATCACCTAGAAAAAGGTGCAAAACAGTACTTTCATTGACAAGCCCCTGAGGCAGACAGCCTGGCTGTCTGCTATGTGCCAAAAACTGACAGAAACACCTACCTATGATCCACCCTCTCTCCTCTTGTAGTTGTTCCATCTTGTGTGGCACACTACTGTTCCTCAGCACAAAGGAATCATGGACTGATCCAGGGAACACACCAATTGAATGTTCATGGAATGAAAGTTCTTCCTGTTTCTGTACACCTGTTCACTGACTCTTGGAGGGATGATAGCTATGTGGGTTCCATCAATGGCACCTATCACATGGGGTATGTTGGCAAAGGCATAGAAGTCCGACTTGATGGCAGGGAGGTCAGCACTTTGGGGAAACCTCACATAGGACTGTAGGTGTTGTACAAATGCATCCAGGAATCTTGACAGTATAATGCTAAACATTGGCTGTGAAAAACTTGCACCCATGCCCACTGTCACTTGAAAAGAGCCCGTGGCCAGGAAATGGAGTGCAGAGAGCACCTGCACTTCTGTAGGGATGGCATGCTGATTACGATTAGCCGGTGTCAGTGCAGGATCCAGGAATGCACAAAGTTCAAGAATAGTTGCACGAATGAGTCTGTAATTGATAATGATGTGTCGCTCCACCATGGTCCGCAAATCTACAAGTGGTCTGTACACCGATGGGGCCCTCCCTCGCCACAAGGGTCTGTACCTCGGAGGAGTTGAAAACACATTTGAGGAACACACATTGTTTCACATTCAGCACTGCATGATTGTCGACAACACTAATGCATAGTGTGTGTAACATTACAGCAACATGACCACAATGAGATATCAGGGCTGTTCAGGTGAGGTAATGTTTATTGTCACATGCCTATGGGTGTTTAGGGAACAATAGGGCCTACATTGTGCAGATGAGAGTTTTGCAACTACGTAGTTATGGCCAAAAAGTCTGCCCCCTGTAATCCTGAACTGTCGTTGTGGAAGTGACCTCATACCGCTAGCGGTTGACGTAATAGCGTAAGGCGGTGTTTACCGATGTGCGCAAATTCATTGGTTAACATGGATGTCAACGGGGAATCTTAGCGTATCATGATCGCTGCCGGCGGTGACGGTGCACACAGCCGCGGTGCGTATGTGAACTCGTCACCCCAACTTCATTTGACTCCCTGATCTCGTGCAAGCAGGTACTCCACTGAGTGTACTGCTGTGTCCTGCCCTGGTCATGGAAATGGCATGTGTTGCAGGGGAAAGGGCCCGGCCTTCACCCAAGAGGAATTGGAGAGGCTCGAGAACGGGGTCCTGCCCCTGCATGCCAAGCTCTATGGACGGCCAGAGGTACAGGGGAGTAGGAGTATTGGGGGCCATGAATGTGTGTGTAGTGGTTGGTGTTGGCTGCATACATGTGTGCACTTCTGACACTGGATGGTACTGGGTTCATGACATGCTGCATGTGTGTGTGCTCTTAGTCGGTTTGAACTGTCCGTCCCATAGTGGACGTATAGCCAGCTGTATATGAATTGGCCAGTGTCTGACCTCTGTGTTACTTTTCTGTGTCCCTTGTAGGTAAGTGCCCCCCAAAAGAGGGGACTTTGGCATGCCATTGCCAAAGAGGTGCGGACCCTGGTGGTCTACAACAGGCAGAGCACCCACTGCAGGAAGAGGTGGGAGGACCTGCGGTGCTGGGCGCGAAAGATCTGTGAGGCCCAGCTGGGGAAGTCCTCCCAACAGGGAAGGGGTGCCCGTCAGGCACTGACCCCCCTTATACAATGCATCTTGGCCGTGGCGTACCCGGACCTGGATGGGCGCTTGAAGGATGCACAGCAGTCACAAGGGGGTGAGTACACATGCCATTTTTTTAACCCTTGATGGATGTGTGTGTGTGTGCATTCATATTTATACTGTCTAGTTGCAGGGACTATGACTGATGTCCATCTACATGATGGCCCCCATGGGGAGTAGGGGTGTTTTGGTCAAGTCTACAATACGTCAGGTCCTTAAGTTAGTTGGGTGATGGCTGTAGAGCAGGGTTCTGTCCACTAGTCATGGGCATAGCCATGTGTATAGCGGTCAGTGCTGCCTGTTGGTGGGTTTTCTGGGTGGGTGTATGTGTGAACCACTATTGTACCTCCATTCCGCTGTTTAAAATTTCTCTCCTGTTTTGTCCCCCCATCCCTGTTCTCTTGTGTTGTCTGTGTACATCAGCATCATCTGGTGAGGGAGCTGAGGCACCGGCGAGTGGGGATGCAGCGGCCCACGGATACTCAGAGGCAGAGTCCACCGATGCCAAGGGGACCAGTGGGTTGGGGGGCAAGGGGGGACCATGGGGGAGGCAACTACCACTGGAGGTAGTGACTCCGCTACCTCCTCCGATGGGAGCTCCCTGGCGGTGGCAGACCCTAGTGGGTCCACCGCTACTGTGTCATCTTCCGCCACCCCCATACCATCACCGCCCTCCCAGTTGCTCCCCACCGAGTTGCCCGTGCCTGCTCACCCAGAAGGGTGGGCGTCTCCTTCGCCTCAGGCACCTCTTTCCCTGCCCCAGTCAGCCCCGCTGCCCTCACGGAAGAGGCTATTGACCTCCTGAGGACCATCTCTGTAGTGCAGACAACCATCGTCAATGCCATCCAGGGGCCAGCATCAGAGATGCAGCAGACCAATGTCTATCTGGATGGCATTCATGGTGCCGTGTCTGGCCTACCGAGATCTTTTCAGGCTCTGGCCTCCTCTTGGACGGCAGCCAGTGTCCCTGGTCATTCCCTCCCCCCTCCAACCACCTCCGCCCCTTCCAGCACCCCACTCCCTTCACCCGTCCAAAGCACACATTCTGACATGCAGGCACACACCTCAACACACAAGAAGCACACTTCTAAACACAAGCACCACACCTCCCGCCACAAGCATACACACAGCCAACATACACATGCACACACAACAACATCCACTTCCCCCAGTGTGTCCACCTCTTCATCCTCCCTGTCCATCCCCAGTACATGCACACCCCCAGGCACTGCTCCCTCATTCATAGTTGCTGACCCTATTCCTGCAGTCACCACAATAGCACACATCCATACATGCAACCCAGACACCACACCTGCACTCACCACACTGACTTTAGTTGACACATGCAGCACACTCACCAGACTTGCAGACACCCAGACAACATCCATTTACACTGGCAGCCTGTCTTGTCCCACTGTGTCCACCCCCCTCCTCCCAAGACACTCAAACGCACCAAAACACCCACCCATCACACATCCACCACACCTCAGCATACTGTACAGTCACCTGCACCCACATCATGCACACCTACACTTCTTACGACCACTCCCTCTACCTCCACTCCCACGCCTTCCTCCAGGTCCACCACAATTGCAACTAAGAAACATTTCCTCTCCCGGGTTGACCTATTCCAACCCACTGGCCCACCCCATCTCGCTCCTAAACGTGCTCACCTCCTTGCCCTGTCCACTCCTCCCACGTCACAGCCCACCCCTGTCCGCCCTTCACCTTCCCGTGCCCCTTCCCCAGAGAGGAAGAAGCCCCGTGCTGAACCAGGTCCATCTGCCACCCCCGGTCCAATCCCACTCCCCCACCTTCCAAGGGCAAAACCAAACCCCCTCCACCTGCAAAATGAAAATCTAAGCCACCCCGTCATAAATCCCCACCCCGCCACCCTCTGACCCTGTTCCCTGAGGTGCCTGGATGCCCCATTGTTGCCCCTATGAGGTGGAGTACTGTAGCACTTGTGGGAGTCAAGTTGGGGCCATTGTGGCCCATCGGACTTCTTTTCAAAAGAACTGGCCATTGGCCTTCTATGCACTTCGGTTGCTCTGTAAGCATAATAAAGGTTAATGTGTCACCTGTGTTGTTAGGGGGACACTCTGGATCCGTGTTCTCTTGTTTCATTGTTTGTGGGTGTAGGGCACATGCATGTAATTTGGTCAGGTTGGATTTGCCTTGTGTCGATAAGTACCTCTTGCTCTGGGGTGTATGGCTTGTGCTGCTGTGAAGGGTTGTGGGAGCGTGGCAGGGTGGGTGGAGTGGGTGGGTATGTAACTGTGCCCTTTCTTGCCTTGTTTCGTAGGTTGCGGTACTTACCGTCATCGTCTTCGACGGCGGTCTCGGTCATGGAGGTATATGGCAAGGAGCAGGGCTGGCATGATCTGCAGCTCTCTATCCCTGTTTGCTTCAGCGTGTTGTGTGAACCTCCGGTGAGTGTTTCATTATATTTGGTTCATTTCCGCCTAGCTTTGCATGGCGGTGGTTTCCGCCCCAGAACTGAGGGAGGTCTAGTGCTTCATTATTTGACGGGTGGGTAGGGCCTTTCCGTCGGCCTGTGGGCGGGTTCTGCCATCGTGGTCGGCACTCCTCTGCTGGCAGTGAGTGGTTTTCAAGATGCCTGTGTTTCAGTTGGTTCATTATTTGGCGGTACAGACCGCATGTCTGTTGGCGGTTGTTACCGCCGGTGGTGCAGTGTTTACCGCCGTGTTCATAATGAGGGCCTATGTGTGCAAAGGAAGGAGAACTATCAAGGGTAGCTGCTACTGTAGCACTGCCAGTGTGTGAGCACTCAGTCTGCCTTAGTTGGTGGCAAATAGTCCTCGGCAAAGGACAGGTTCCCTACAACTACAGCAGTGACCGAGGATCCAGAAAGCTAAGAAATATAATAAATCAGGGAAGTGTTACAGTCAGTAGTTGGCAAGTTCCGTTCACTGCTTTGGGCTACAAACCCTCTTGCTGAGATATAGGGGGTGATTCTAACTTTGGCGGGCGGCGGAGGCCGCCCGCCAAAGTTCCCCCAACAGAATACCGCTACGCGGTCAGAAGACCGCCGCGGTTATTCTCTGTTACCCGCTGGGCTGGCGGGCGACCGCCAGAAGGCCGCCCGCCAGCCCAGCGGGAAACCCCTTCCCACAAGGAAGCCGGCTCCGAATGGAGCCGGCGGAGTGGGAAGGGTGCGACGGGTGCAGTAGCACCCGTCGCGATTTTCAGTGTCTGCAATGCAGACACTGAAAATCTTTTAGGGGCCCTCTTACGGGGGCCCCTGCAGTGCCCATGCCATTGGCATGGGCACTGCAGGGGCCCCCAGGGGCCCCAGGACACCCCTCACCGCCATCCTGTTCCTGGCGGTCACGACCGCCAGGAACAGGATGGCGGTGAGGGGGTCGGAATCCCCATGTCGGTGCAGCAAGCTGTGCCGCCATGGAGGATTCCTCAGGGCAGCGGAAAATTGGCGGGAGACCGCCGCGGTCAGAATGCCCTTGGGAGCACCGCCAGCCTGTTGGCGGTGCTCCCGCGGCACTCATTTTTGGTGACCAGCACATATTATTCATCATCAGACTGTCACCCAGAACAAGAGAGAGGAAAGCAGAAAAGGAGTTTCAAAAAGGAAGGATAAGACAGAAAAACTGTGAGAGAGAAATCAGGGATGATTAACAACATGCAAGAGTGAGGTAAAGAGCCAGGGAGTGGACAGAGTTAGATACAAAAGGCATGAAATGGAATCATGACCAGGCAGCCTTGGTATTTGGCGCCCCTGACACTTGGCAGCACTGGTAGCAAACTTCTGAGAAACTCTTTGGGCCCCAGCACTTATTCTTTAGCAGATTAAGCACTGCAACTAGGCTGTACTTCTGCTCCTGTGAATGTCACAGATGCACATGACTAGAATGATATCCTAGAGTCTAGTGGGATTGTGCTAGGGAGGATAGACTAGGCTACTGTCTAACTACATATGACCATGCTTTGAGTTGTGAGACATTTCCCTAGACCTAGCTTTAGGTAACGGGGCCTGAGATGAGACAAATAATCAGCGAACATGCAATTCTGTCCATGAGTTTCACACATCATTCCTGAGGCAAGAGTAGCAGCTGCACCTTGATAATAATGGCTACTGGTTCTTTGTCATAATGTAATTGGTGTCCCCATAATGAAATGGTACTCAGGTAAAACAAGTCTGCTTTCATAAGAGTTCTTTGCTTCCTTAAACCAACGAGGCCACGCTTTGCCTTAACTGCACCACTGTATACAGACACAGGCTGCCCCACTCTTTGTTCTACTTAGTGAGATAGAGGATTATGTCCTACAATGGTTGATAATGCCTTGAGGTAGGCCAGAGGGTACCAGAGGTTACATAAGCTTCCTCAATGAAGTGAGTACATGAAGTATAAAATTGTAACAGATGATAATGCTGTAAAAGTGGAATTTACGTTTTCTCTCCAATATTGGCTTTTTAATAGATTCAAATACGCAGGACAAGGTATCAGGAAGGAGGGGTGTGAAGCCTTCTGAAAAACTATGCTGTAGCATGTTCATTCTTCACAGGAATCACTGCTCAAAGCAGTCACAGACCTTTTGACCCAGCAATAAACTGTGGTAGAACCAATAAACATAATACGATCACCATTTAATACATTTAGACAGCATGACCCATCTGGCCATACAAGGGGATCTAATAAGGTTAAAATATTTATTACAAGCTCCAAATAAAAGTCACATAAGTTATTCTCAATATGAATTTATAAACATACATTATCACCAGGGGTTGCCCGAGGCGATGAAAGAAGTTTAGCTGAACTAACATTAACAAAACTAAACATTCTAGAAGAACAATACACAATATTAAAAGGAATATCTGAAATACAGAAATTTAATGTTGCTCAGGATTAGCACTCATCAGTAAATTCAATTCAACAAAAGTTTCAAATTAGTGTGGGCAGCGGAAAACCCTACAACTAACCAAATCGGGGAAAGACATGTGTGGGGTGGAAAGCACGGGGACAAAATACAAAAAGGGAAAAAATTATTAGGAAAAATATAATCTTGGATCATAGATTATTAACGAAAACAGGCAAAATATAGGTAAAAGGGGATAGCATCAGCATATCAGAAGCTCAACCAAAAGTTTTCGAAAGGGGAGTAAAGATTTCTAAAACTAAAAAATCATTTCAATGGGCAAAAGCAGAGAGGAAGATACTTCTCCAAGCGGCTCAGCACTCAGGGATTCTTCATCATCAATGTAAGAATCAGGGCAGCATCTGGGAACTCAAAGAACTGACCAAAGGTCCAACTGGACATTGCTATATCAAAAAGCCACTACACATTCTGATTTGCCAAAGGTATCAGTCCATTTCACATTGAATGGGCATCATCCAATAATAATCAATCGCATGACTCCAAATTGTAACACACTTTTCCTTTCCTAGGATCTCCATGAGAACATCTTCCATCTGTGAGACTCCACACAAGTTTGAAACAATTGCACACAATGTCACTCCATGTTCTACATTGTTCTTCCCCTAAAGGCACTATGCTACATTCTCTCTATGCTTACAAAATAGAGCTTATTACCAACTAGCTAGGCTTCTCTTGAGAACATAACCTACAAGAAACATCACGTTAGAAAATTAATCTACATTTCTTACCAGTTCACAAAGTGCACTCAACAGGCCTTACTTATGGTAAGACAAAATTACGACATTACATTTAATTAATATGTTTTTAATGAAACACAGTTAATATGCAAACTTACAAATTGAGCATTAATAATTCTTTAATAATATGAGTAATACATTTATTATAAATTATAACACTCTGTTAATGCATTTCACTAGGTATAGCAGAGAAGTGCATTTTTCTCATCTTTGCACACATTTCAAACTCATTAATTATTAGAAATTCAGTATCATTTTAATACATTGTGTTACTCTAGAGTCCAAATGACATTTTAATACCACTTCTATTCTATTACCATTCAATTAAATTCAAATACCACTTAAGTCGACCTGTGTATTATAACAAGGCACATTCATAAGACTGTCAGTGCAACTTTCTATATTTAAACTATTAGTGCTCTGAATCAAACAAGTCATATTTTGTCACATTCTGGTGACTTTTGTGACACAAGGGACACCATTAAATTTCAAGCTCTATCAGTCCCTCCTCTGATGGCGAACCACACCATCACAAATGGTCATATTCTCATTTCAATGAGACACCTCAAACCCCTAATGCCCTATTTTGATAAGGTCAACTATAATTCTCAAACTTCTTGAGGTTAAAATAATAGATGCGCCTCCTAATCTAAATTTCTATCTCTTCCCTCCTCTGTCTAGTCTTTGCTCTTTTCTGTTTCAATTTCTTGAATAGCTTGTAACTTCCAAACACAACCAAAGCACTCAAAGCTCAGAGGTTTTACAATTGTTCCCACTAGACCTTTTCCCATTTTTCCAAACAGTTTACCTATGTTTGCAAAACCATTACTCATAGCTTTCCACAAACCAGTTGCTGTTATACTCTTCAGGTCATTTCTCAAGCCAGTAATGTGTGAGATATATTTTCTTATCTCTTCATTATTATCAGGTATGTATATGCAGCAATGTTGTGCATGTAACATTTTACTGTCTCTGCCTTCTTTTGCTAGAAGAATATCTAACGTAAAGTGATTTTGCAAAACCATTGATCTTACAGCTACCGTTTCCATGTCCATTATTAACATGGCACCTGCTGTGTCTGTAGATAGCTTATCTACAATAGTTGACAGCTTCCTAATCTTGATATCATTCAAGATCACACCAAACGGAATTTGAAATTATGGCACTAAAAATATCTCCTATTGTTTCTGAAGCACTTGCTCCTCTTTTAGCTCTGGAGTTAGATTTCTCACCCCAAACTGGATCATTAAAATGGTCCACATGATATATTTTGGGAAATACTACTCCCAGATAACAAGCACCATACCAGCCTTTCAGCAGCTTGTAATAGGCATTTTCTCACATATGAAAGAAACAACTGGTATGGTGGGATCCTGTCCGTTCAACATAAAAGTCCACACACTCAAACACAAAAATATGTCTGCATTCACTAGTACCAACAAAACGTGTGTCACTCTTTGTTTTAGGTCTATATACACATACGTTCCCTACATTTTGCCAATCTAAGGCTAACAAACCTTGATTTCCAACTACTGCACGTGTGGTGTCTTCCTCACAATTTTGCAAAACTATTCCTTTTTCTATTTTGAACTTCTTTAGCCTCCATCTTTCCTCCACTTGTCCAATTAACTCTTTTTCTACTGGGCTAAGTATGCAGGTTAAATTATTCTTGTGTGCATATACTGTTCCAAATGTCAATGTAGGCTCAAAGAATCCTCCCACTGTAGCAATGTTTTTCGCTTTGGTAACATTACCCAAGTGCTTCATGATAGCCACAAATGAAAACACCGTGATTTTTCATACGTCATAGCTGATATAACAGTATCAATAACAGATTTTAGGAAATTCCATATGTTAGTGGCAAACTGTGATAGGTTATTCCTTCCTGCACTGATAAAGGGATTTGTACACACGGCACCGATTACGAACTTCCATGGTGTCTATATCTACTCAAAGTAACCTGTAATACTCATTTGATGACAAATCTCCTTTAGAGCTATCAGTATGCAAGAGTCTCTTATCTTTGCTTAGGGGATCGTGATCTGTCATTGGGTTTTCTAAACTCTGGGCATTTGTATCACAATTTTCTCCAAATTCTTTTCTATGAGCAAACTCAGTCCAATAATCAACAATATGCTCATAACAACAAACGCTACTATTAAACATATATACACGTATTTACATTTACTCTTCTTATTTCGATTGGATTGCATAACTTGTCGAGACTCAGACCAAAAAGGACAAAATAAAAAAACGCAAAAAGAAACTTGATTTGTCACCATCTCTTTTCAGTTCTTTTTATTCTTGAGAAAAGCAAATCAGAAATAGTCTCTCAAAAAATAGAAAATGAATGCACTTATTCACACGGTTCCTTGATCTTCTAGAAAGTTCATCAAGAGTTTTCTCTATTTGCAAATGTTTAAAGGCTGTTACTAAAAGTTCAAATGTCTCTAATACAGAGGCAGTTGATAACCACTAATGATCACTTCCAACAATTAGGCCCTCATTATGACATTGGCGGTAAATGCCGCTTATCGCCGTGCTGATGGCCACCAACTTACCGCCGCACTGGCAAATACCCGCTCACCATATTATGACACAAACACACCAATCCGACAGAATACAGCCAAAAACACAAATCCGCCATACCAAAGGTCGGTGATAAACTGGCAGTCTCAAAACCCACACCGTTACGCCAACAGAACAACGCCCATCGAATTATGACCCACGAATCACCACAGTGGACATTCAACTGCGGTAAACCATTGGGAGTACATATCGCCGCGCTCACAATGGACACCCACAGACAAAACAACACCACATTGGACAATTCAAACAACACACACCTGACACCCATACACACACCACATCCACACACCCACACCACTATAAAACACACACCCACAGTACCCACAACCCTTTACGAATACAAATCATTGCCACCAGACAGACACCAAGACCACTGCAACAACTAGACACACACACCACTCACACCCATACGCCCCTCATGCACTTCACATCACACACCCCAACACATTACCCACCACACTCTCACCAACACACATCACATAGCACCCATGGCACCACAAAGGCACCCCTGTTTCACTGAGAAGGAGTTAAAGGTTATGGTAGAGGAAGTTGTCAGGGTAGAGCCACAGCTATTTGGAGCACAGGTGCAGCAGATATCAATAGCAAGGAAGATGGAGCTATCGTGGACAGGGTCAACGCCGTGGGACAGCACCCCAGAACAAGGGACGACATCAGGAAGAGGTGGAACGACCTACGGGGTAAGGTATGTTCCATAGCAGCAAGGCACCAGCTCTCTATACAGAGGACTGGCGGTGGACCCCCACCTCCTCCCCCGCAGCTCACAGCATGGGAGGAGCAGGTACTGGCAATACTGCATCCTGAGGGCCTAGCCGGAGTTGGAGGAGGATTGGACACTGGTAAGTCAACTTTTAACAATTCTCACCCCCCATACCTGCATGCCATCACACACCCTCACCTTCACTCCCATCACTCCACTCCATCCCACACACTCCACCATCACATCACACTAATCCCAATGCCAATCCCTGCATGCTATATCAATGCATGGACACCCCTCCCAGCCCTGCATGGACACTCATCGCCAAAGCATGCACAGCATAGGGAAACTAACAATACCACAATACACCAACATACACAAGCAAAAGCTGGCAGGGCAACAACAACCATAGAGGGGAAGCTAGGGAAGTACAAATGTCAGACACCTGAAGCATAATACATCATTTACATCCCCACAGGTACCCCAGCCAATGTCACTGGAGAGGAGGTGCCATCACTATCCAGTCCCCCAACAGAACAGGCCCACAGTGATGACAGTAACTCTGGACTTCAGGATCTAGACAATCTACATGGCCCGTCAGGGACCACTGGACAGTCGGTCACCCAAGCCCAGTCAAAAACCACCACAGAGCCTCCCCCATCAGGATCCAACACCATAGCAACCACCCAGCGTACCCACACCTCTGTCCCCAGGATACGTCAATCAGCTGTGTGCCCACCTATACAGGGACCCCAGGCCACAACTCGCCCCCAAGACAATCAAGGACCTGGGGTCAGTGGCAGTGGGCACACCGTTCAAGGGACAGAGGCACAGGCCAACAGGGACACTGGGAGGACTGCTGTGCACCAGGTGGAGGACAGGAGCAGGGAACGGAGTCTCCATGAGGCACTCTCCGAGATCCTGAGAGCTTACTAACATTCCCAGGACACCATGGGCCAGATCCTGAACAACATGCAGGAGAACAGGTGGCTTCAGGGGTGACAGTATCAGGGGATCAGGGAAGACTTGCAGGCCATCAACAACACCCTGATCTCCAAAGCAGGGATGCTGGCAGACATGGCCAAAATTATGAGGGAGGCAGTGTCACACCAGCGGGACCCTACCACTAGCCAGTCATCTGAACACCCTCCACTTCCGCGCTGCTGCTAGTGGACAGGAGGCCCCACCACAGTACCAACAGGCCACCAGCACTTCTCCCACTGCAAAAGGTGAACCACCCCACAAATGTTCCCTGCAAACCAGACAGAAGCCAGAGACACTTACCAAGGCAACCACCAAGAATTGAGACTCTCCTGATTGTCCCCCTTATGTCACACTCTGTCAACTTGTCCACCTTGAACTGCCATTGCTCCCCTTCCTATGTCCCTAGGGACAATGCACCTGTGCTACAAACGGACTGGAACAATACCCTGGACTTTCCTCCATCATCACCCCATTCCATTGCACTTTCCCCTCTATATTTTAGCACTACAATAAACACCCTTGGATAAAAATCGACTACTAGTATTTCATGTATTGCAAAATTGTATTGATTGAAACGGCTACAACCATTGCAATTGAACTTTAAATAGAATGAACATAGAAGGAATGACCTGTAGCTGGCTGTCGTGATCACACCAGGAGAATGTGTCATATCACCAACATTTGCAAAATGAATATCCAGAGGTAACAGTAAGTGGGCAAATTATTGTGAAATGCCAGCATGCCAATGCCACACAGAATACAACCAAAGTCAAAGAAATGTAAAGTTGCACTGTCTCACCTGTGTGATTGGAAGTACTGTCGTATGACAGATGTTCTGTTGTCCACATCCTCATCCTCTGCCTCCTCATCCTCACTGTCCTCAGGGTCCACTGCTGCCAGGGGGGCATCTCCAGTCTCCTCCTGCAGAAAAGGTACATGGCGTCTGAGGGCCAGATTGTGCAACATGCATCTGGCAGACTTTCTTGAGTGAGTAGCACAGGGATCCACCTGCTGGATGGAGGCACCGGAACCTGGCCTTCAGGAGGCCAAAGGTACTTTTAATGATCCTTCTGGTTCGCCCATGTGCCTCATTATAACGTTCTTCTGCCCTTATCCTGGCATTCCTCACAGGGGTCAGCAGCCATGATAGGTTTAGGTAACCAGTCACCTGCAAATATTGAGGGACAACATTTAGCCACACACTATCCTATATGGCCCGCACCATAGGCATACACCAACATATACTGGGTGGCAACCAGGGCTCACCTATGAGCCACACCCTGTGCCTCTTTAGTTGGGCCATCACATTTGGGATGCTGCTATTCACCAGGACAAAGGCATCATGCACCGACCCTGGAAAGTTAGCACTGACGTGGGAGATGTACTGGTCCACCGGGCACACCATCTGCACATTCATGGAGTGGAAACTCTTACAATTTCTGCAACACCTGTTTATTCTGGCGGGGGCACAAATGCAATATGTGTTCTGTCAATTGCACCAATTATATTGGGGATATGTCCCATTGCATAGAATCCAGCATTTACAGTGGCCAAATCCTCAACCTGGGGGAAGGCAATGTAGCTGCACATGTGTTTTATCAGGGCAGACAACACTCTTGTTAGCAAATTTGAGAACATTGGCTGTGACATTCCTGCTGCCAAGCCCACTGTCACTTGGAAAGAACCAGTTGACAGGAAATGGAGAACTGATAGCACTAGCACAAGAGGGGGGATCCCGGTGGGGTGACGGATAGCAGATATCCGGTCAGGCTCCAATTGGTCACACAGCTCTGTGATTGTGGCCCTGTCCAGTCTATAGGTGAGTATTATGGGCCTGTCCTCCAGTATAGCCAAGTCCACCAGGGGTCTGTACACAGGGTTATGTGTCCATCTCCTATTCATCCCCAGCGGTAGGTATCTAAGAGACACAAGAGCGAGTAGGCTGTCACAAACTGAACAATGTAGCCACAATAGCAGTCCACAATGTGCAAACATGTTATGGGACAGTGTCATTTGTGAAGTATGTGACTATTTATCCTGTGATGCTGCATTAATCGATAGGCCTGGTTACCCCCCCTGAAATAGCGTCTGCCTGTCCTGTGTGGAGGGACAGGTGGAAGTGAGGTAATGCTGCTGATGTTGTGCACCGTGGCAGTAGGCGTTTGTTAACCGCCATGCAAATCCTCATTGGTTATTATTGGGCCCTATGGGGTACAGTGGCCAATGGTGATCTACGGCGGCAGTGACGGTATGCACCGCCGCAGATGTGACCGCCATTTTCTATTAGATTTCTCACTTGTTTCCTGGCCTTTCATAGGAGAGGACCTGCCATGCATGTGCTGCTGTGACCAGTGTCCGGAACCTACCATGGCCCATGTGACCGTGGAAAGGACCCCAGCCTTCACTTCTAAGGAGTTGGAGCGACTGGTGGATGGGGTCCTACCCCACTACGGACTGCTGCATGGGCCTCCAGACCAACAGGTGAGTACACCTTGTGCACGATGCATGTGGCATGAATGCTTGGAGTTGTGTATGAAGGCCTCGTGTAAGAGGGGTGCGTGGATGTTCTCTTGGCGGTGTACATGTTGTGGGCTGGGCTATGTGTGTGCCAATGGTGATGGAAACGGGTATGGTGGACCATTTGTGTGACTGGCTGGACTGTTTGTTTAATGGTGTTCTCCTGTCTGTATTGCTTCTGCAGGTCAGCGCCCATCAAAAGAAGGAAATATGGTGTGCCATTGCCAAGGACGTGCGGACCCTGGGAGTCTAAGGCAGGCGGAGCACCCACTGTCGCAAATGGTGGGAGGACCTGAGACGCTGGGCACGAAAGATCACGGAGGCCCAGCTGGGGATGGCCTTCCAATGAGGAAGGGGTGCCCATCGGACCCTGACCCCCCTGATGGCCCGCATACTGGCAGTGGCCTACCCTGAGCTGGATGGGCGCTTGAGGGCATCACAGCAGCCACAAGGGGGTGAGTACAGTGCCTATCATTACAACTTACGGCTGGAGGGGTGGTATCCGGGTGATGATTGTGTGTCCGTGGGAGCCCCTAGGCCAGGTCAGACATAGCAGCGTAGGTCCTCTGGTGGCTAAGGGTTTGAATGTGAAATACTGCTTACCTAGCTTGTTAGTATTCACTACTGGTCAGGGCTGCGTGGGTCCCAGGTGTGCTGCAGTTGGCGGTGTGTGCCCCTCCTCATTCCTTGGTGACTAGCCATTTCAATGGTAGTGGCATGCATAGTGTGTAGGCCTGTTCCCTGTGTGTGAGGGTGCTGAGTACGCCAACAGTGGTGTTGGTGCAGTCATTGACCCAGTGTATCCTTTATCTCTCTCCACACCTTTCTTGTTTTGTCATCCTGTACTTATGTGCATTAGCATCATCTGGCGGAGGAGCAGAGGCACCGGTGACAGAGGGAGCTGCATCCCTGGGGGCAAAGTCCACCTACGCTGAGGGCACCAGTGGGGCAGATGGTGAGGGGAGCACAACGGAAGAGACCGGAGGGGACAATACAGACTCTGATAACTCCTCCGATGGGAGTGCCTGGTAGTGGTGGACACCTCTTTGACCACCACAGCTGCAGGTACAGCCGCCCACCCCCCGTACCAGCACCGCCCTGCAGCAAACAAATGCATTTCTGGAGGGCATTCATGGTAGATTGGAGGCCCAACAGAGATAGATTCAGGCTCTGGCCTCCTCTCTGATGACAGCCATTGTCCCTGTTTCAACCGTCCCCCCTCCAACTTCCACTTCCCAGTCTCATTCTCCTCAACCCCAACCCATCCCAAGCACACAGCCAGACGAGCATGAACACAAGACAACACCCAAGAGTGGCACAGGCAAACACAAGCACCACACTTCATCCCACAGGCACTCATACAAACACCATTCAGTTGCATACACGACAACATCCACTTTCTCCACTGTCTCCCCTTCCTCCTCCTCCTCCACCTCCCACCCAGTTACGTCCACACTCACACCTGCATGCACTACATCAATATCTACTACCAGCATCATCACCACACCAAGCAGAATACACACCTCACTGGCAGACAACTCCACAACATCCGTGCACACGTCCCCTGTGTCCTCTCCCACTGTGTCTGTCCCCGCCTCCTAAAGTACACAAATGCAAGCACTCAGACACTCAACAGCCATCCACCTCACAACAGCATACAGCCCATGCAGCTGCACCCAAATCCAGCAGACATACACCTCCGTCAACCACTCCCTCTTCATCCACTCCCATTACTCCTCCCTCTTCCCACCCCAACATCCCTAAAAAGCTTTTCCTTTCCCAGATTGACTTCTTCCCTACCCCGCCACCTCCCCTCCTGCACGTATGGGCAGAGTAGCAAGGACCCAGCCAAGCACCTCAAACATTCCACCGGCCCAGTGGTAGCACCACCTACTTGTGGTGGAAAGGAATCCAGGCCAACAATACTGAAGGGGAAGAAGCCTGCAGCAGCTGGAAAGAAGGGTAAGGAGCCTGCACCAGCTGCTAAGAAGGGGAAGGAGCCTGCAGCAGCTGTAAAGAAGGGGACGGAGCCTGCACCAGCTGCCAAGAAGGGGAAGGAGCCTGCACCAGCTGCTAAGAAGGGGAAGGAGCCTGCACCAGCTGTAAAGAAGGGGAAGGAGCCTGCACCACCAGGCAGAGGGAGGAAGAGCCCATCCACCAGTGCCAGGAAGGGTAAGGGATCCCCAACCCATGAGCAGGAGCAGGAGGAGAGGAGGCAATCTACGCCAGTGGAAGTTGTCAGCCAAACAACGCCACCACCAGCAGCTGTCAAAGGGCCCCCACTGCCAGCCGTGATTCTGCAGCCATCAGAGAGTGCAGGGGCTGAGCAGGAGCCTCCCACAACCACCACCACAGTGCAGCCATCGGAGGGTGAAGGGGCTGAGCAGGAGCCTCCCACAACCACCACCACAGTGAAGCCATCGGAGGGTGCAGGGCTGAGCAGGAGCCTCCCACAACCACCACCACAGTGCAGCCATCTGAGGGTGCAGGGGCTGAGCAGAAGCCTCCCACAACCACCACCACAGTGCAGCCTCACCATCGGCGGATGCCACATAGTCCAGCCTCCAAGGGCTGCTGTGCGTACTGCCCCCACCAGAACTAGTGGGCAAGACACCCAATTGAGAGACTTCGGCTTTGCACTCCCCAGGACAAAGAGCACAGGGCATGTTGCCCCCTCCAGAACCAGTGGGGAAGACACCCACTCGAGAGACTGTAGCCTTGCACTCCCCAGGACAAAGAGCACAAGGCATGTTGCCTCCTCCAGAACCAGTGGGCCCCCTCCCCTTGAGGTGCCTGCCTATTTGCCAACTGATGCCCCTGCAGTGTTCTCTCTGGATTGGTGCAGGATTTGAGTGGGGCCTTGGACTGTGCCCTGTGGCTATGTAGACCCTGTGAACTATGAACTGGGCAGTTTCCTTTTTTCATGCATGTGTACAGATCTGTTTAATGTGTAAATTTGATTTTTTATTTTATTGTTGGACGGAATGCAATCATTTTAATAAATTCCTGTTGCCTTTGCTTTATTCTGCAGATTTTCGTGTTCAAATTGTTTTTGTAATGTATATGGTTGTGTGTATGGCGTCTGTATGTCGGGTGTGTGTGGTGCGTGTGTGTGTGTCACTCTTGTTTTACGCCCACCCTCCCTTGTGTGCTAGGCGTCTGTATCCACTGTCATCGTCTTTACCGGCATTGGTGTTCCAGGTGGAGCATGAAGTAGAAGATCATCGGAAAGACTTGCAGTTTTGGTTCCATGGCGGAGTGGTTCTTCCCTGTGTCTCGAATGGTGAGTCCTTTTTCTCTTGTGGCATGTTTCCACAAGGCTTTTGATGACGTTGGTACTGCCCCGGAAAATGTGGTGGTTTCGTGAGTCAAAATATGGTGGGCGGTACTTCGTCTTCCGCCTGGCTGTAGGTGGCTACCGCTGTGGTGACTGTTGTTTCCGCCCTGGCGGTCGGTGTGGTACATTGGCTGTCTATCGGAGATATCACCGCCATGGTCATAATTTTGTGGTAATTACCACCAGTCCGCTTCAGTTCAGTTCTAATGCAATTTCAATTCCAGGATTTTCAGCTAGGGTCATATTGTTAGTACAAAAGGTAATAAATTCTCTCTCCCATTCATTTGCTGCAAAGTACATCCATTCAGGAGCCGAATATCTTTGACTTGGCACTCTTTTTCTCTTTGAACTCCTCTCTGCATAACCTTCTGTATCAATGTCAATCTGATTTGATTCTCCAGTCACTTCAGCAATGGGAGGAGGCACTCTTACTGCTGGCACGGGGTGCTTCTCGGGGCATTGATCTCCGGGTACAACTATTTCACTGACATAACTGTTTTTTTAACAGCCTCTGAGCTAGCATGAGCCAACTGGGTTTGTCTCGACCCTTCCATGCCTTTCACTGCTGTTGACTCGCTAAGAGTTACACCAGACTCAACAGCCACTTGTCCAATCCCCAAAGCTTGGCTAACCTGATCCCTTGTGCTCTCTATACCCAACCCTTCGGAAACCGGTGCTGTTTCATCAAGGGGACTTGGAACTTTGTGGGTGCGGCTCACGTGCACCCAGTTCAGGAGACCAGTACACTTCACAGCTATGGTGGTTACCAAAACCACTTGATAAGGACCTTCCCAACGCGGTTACAAGCATATTTTCCTCAAATGCTTTTCAAACATCACCCAGTCTCCAGGGCTCCGGCTGTGGCAAAGCTCTTGCTGCGGCTGTGCAGTGACTTCTCCAACCTGACGAGACAAAGAACGAACTACGTCAGCCAGTTCTTTACAGTAGTCCAGCACCAAGTCATCTGTAATGTTAACAAGAACATTTGCAAGTACTGTTGGCAATCTCATGGCACGGCCTATGATGATTTTATGTGGGGAAAATCCTGTTTTTCGATCAGGTGTACTGCACATACTTATCACGACAAAAGGGAAGGCATCCAACCATTTCAAAGTGTTTTGTTTAATCACAAACTTTATTGCATTTTTATATGTCAGGCATACATACAAATGATAGATTATGTAGGCAGAATTTCAGTGAGAGACATTGTCGCTCATGTGAATTGCCATGTGAGTGGCATATCACTCAATTGTTGATTGTGCCATATTGTAAAAAGCCAAACAAAATTTAACAACATTCTCAGCCCCCCACCCAGATCCCAAACCAAAAAACAAGAACCCTTTATGTGTCACTTCTTATATCGGGGGGTATATATGCAAGCATACTGCAGTCTATATATGGACCACATTGAACCGGTGGTTATGAGCCCCAGTAGAACCTAGGCCTCTGTGGTGCTGTGTCGTTATAAATTACCGCACTGCGGGTCAGTGACTTTTCACTAATTGGGTTCATGTGCCTTGAATTCATCCACCAGCATATCACACTCCATAGACATGGGCATTTTGTGGAGCCCCCGGTATTCCTCCCAACAGAGGGACAGACTTTCTGCAAGCCCCCCCAATGCTGGACCTCTTTTTGCCAGCCCCCAAGGTTTGGGGCCTGCGGGGACTTCCAGCATTTGTTAGAAGGCGTTTTGCTAGTAGTATAGCCAGTTTCATAAATCATATTTCTACTTCTGATCCTCTAGGTCGCATGGACAACCCCAATATACAGTGCTCCATGCTATCCCAGTGGGCCTGACCTGTGATGGATCCCAGTGTTTGTGTTATTCCCGCCCATTAATAAGTTGTGGGCAGGTCCACAGCATATGGAGTAGAACAGTCCCATCCGACCGGCAACAGGGACAAGTAGAGGCTGCTGTGGGGTACATATGGTTAATTTTGAGAGGTGTTAATTATGCCCTGTGTAGAATGGCAAATTGTATATATTTGAATCTGGGGTTGTGAGATACTTTTTTAAGATAGTCCAGAATACTCGCCCATTCTTTATCAGATAATGCCTTGGATATGTCTGCCTCTCATTTTGTTCTTAAGGATGTAAGGTATGTCATGAGGTGGGTTCGGAGGCCCTATCTAGCCACCGCACAAATGCCGACCATGTCCTATCGTGTGTCATGCTTGGGGTAGTTCATGAGTCAGTGGCGCATGACAGTCCGCTATCCAATGTTTTTGTACCTACCAAAGGAAACTGGCATGAGTGAGGAATAGAGAATAAGGAAGGTTATGTGTGTAGATAAAATCTTCATCTGTCATTAGGGAGCCTTCTGCAAACATTTCCCCCACTCTAGTGATCTCCTTTTGCTCCCAGGGTTCAATCCTACCTTTCGTCAGAGTACCAGAGGCAGTAGGGAGGCCTCAGAGGGGTATATGAGGTGCATTAGGTGCTCGGATCGCTGTGTATTTAATCTCTAGTTTCAATGCGACAGTCCTGTACGCAATAACAACGTGTATGTAGGTAACATCGGGGCTTCAGGGAATAGCAGACGTGTAGTTGGGTACGCTCCAATTGAGTCATAGTATGGTCTATTTCAGATAAGTTATGCCCAGTAAGCCAACATGCTAACCATTGTAATTGCACGGGTATACAGTACGCTTAAAAGTCAAGGGCCCCCATACCTCTCTGATAGGTTGGTAGTTGTAATTTTGCTAAACTACCTCTGCTATGCCCCGGACTCCACACCAGCTCAATCAGTATGGTGTTCAGGTGTTGGAAAATACCTGCGGGTACTATGGTTGTTAGATTCACAAAGTGGTATAAAATGCACTGTAACATCACCATTTTAGCAAGGGATATCCGCCCAGCTATGGACAGCGGATGCTACCTGTGAGTTGAGAGCCATTATCGTGTGTGATAGATTGCCCTCCTGTATGTCAGGTCTGTTCTATATATTTGGACCACGATATATTGAAAGGTGTGAAGAGCCACAAGTATTGTATGGTCTCTGAAGCATAAGGAAGGTTCTGCGTATAAGCCAATGAAGGAGTAGGCATGGGATTTGTCTGCATTTATGCAGAGGCTCAAGAGATTCCTGAAGGTGGAAAATAACTGTGACATCTCTGTTTGTGCTTCCCGAATATCTTTCATATACAAAATCACGTCATTCGCATATAGTGTGATAGTATGTATTGTATTGCCCAAGGGGCTCCCCCTATGTCCACCCTCCTGTCGAATGCTCTGTGCTATTGTCTCAATTGCTAGTATGAAGAGAAGAGGGGAGAGGGGACATGCACGTCTCGTACCTCGTTAAACCGGGTAGGATTGGGATATATGTGGACTTGTTCAAGTTTGAGCGGT
This sequence comes from Pleurodeles waltl, assembly GCF_031143425.1. NCBI lineage: Eukaryota > Metazoa > Chordata > Amphibia > Caudata > Salamandridae > Pleurodeles > Pleurodeles waltl. The sequence continues at coordinate 1,674,681,464 of NC_090440.1, forward strand.
TTGAGCGCTATATAGTAATTTGACCCATTTAATATAGGTCTGAGGTATCTCAACCGGCATGGAAAAGAGGTCCCGGGTGGCATCCATTATTTGAAATAACTGCCGTATTATTAGTGAGGTGTTTCTGAGGGGCACAAAGCCACTTGGTCTACATGTCTCAGGTGTGGGAGCATTGGGAGCAGCCTGCAGGCCAGAATCTTGCTGAGGATTTTATACTCATTTTTGAGTATCAATAAGACACAATTTCCGTGGGGGCTTCCCTGGTTTCAGTAAAGATGTCCCTATTGATTCTCTGGAAGAGACAGGAAGGAGTCCTGCGGTGAGGGATGTGGTATCCAATTTTTGTAGTTGCAGGACCAACTGACTGGAATATGTGGAATAAAATTCCACTGGAAGTCGTCAGACCCCGGTGTTACATTGCATGCCATCTCCTTCAGGGCCCCTCTGACATCATTTGCCATAATAGGAGCAGAGAGGATCGCCCTGTCCGCAGCCTGTATCCTCGGGAGTCGCACTTTCTGAAGGAACCTCAGAATTTCCTCCAGGTCAGGAGTTGGGGAGCGAAGTAGAGCTCTGTGTAATAATCTCAGAATGCCGGGTTAATCCAGAGTTGAGTCTCCACTGTGCCAAAGGCCTGGGTGTCTACTGCTCGAACTGGTGTAGAGGAGAGCTCTGGGATTATTAGGTGCGCTAGAAGTGTACCAGATCTGTCAACTTCTGCGTGTACCTTCTGCATATATAGGTGATAATCTACTACTCGGAGGCATTCCAGCAATTCCTTGTACTGTACCCTAGCTTCCTGTAGCTGGGGTGCCACATATGCTGTGCCAGATACTGCCCGCTCAAGGGGGCCTAGGGAGTCTTCTACTTTCTTTAACTCTTGATAGATCATCTTCCTAGCCCTGCCCCCACTCAACTGTATTTAGGGCAATGCCCGAATCACCACTTTGAACGCTTTGCATCCTACAGTGGATGAGGAACCGGTACCAGCATTGTTGTGAAGTAAGTATCTATAGCCATTGCTAGGGTGGTCCAGTATACGGTGTCTTCTAGTAAACTGGGCTGGAGTCTCCATTTGGGAATTGGGGCTGGTAGTTAGCTCCACGCTAGTGAGAGCTCTAGGAAATTATGATCTGATATGGTTTTGCCAAGATAAGTAGTGTGAGTGACTTTTGGTTGAAGGTGCTGTGGACAGAGAAATTGATCTAGTCCTGAATGTAACGCATGTGGGGGCAAGTAAAAGGAGTACTCTCTCATACCTTCATTCCGGCCCTGTCACACATCACATAATTCCCACCCATCTACCCACAGTTTTAAGATACTGGCTTGGGGGGCCGGTGTGGTCCCTGGCAGTGGGGGGTGGGACTTGTCAATTGCAATGTATAGTACTACATTAAAGTCTCCTCCTAGTACCCACGGGTAGCGGGCCCAGTCGGCTAGTCCCGTATGGGTGTACATAAAAGGTGTTCTGTGTTAGGTGCATAAATGCATTGCAACACAATTACCTCTACCTTATCAGCACATATCGACCCTGCGTATCCACCCTTGAATCCTGAACTCCAAAGGGCACCCCACCTCGAATTCATATTGCTACCCCCCTTGAGTAGGCTGAATAGGATGTGTGGATCAATTGACCCCGCCAGCGCTTGCGCAATTTGGTATCCTCTATGGTAGACAAGTGTGTTTCCTCTAAAAAAGTGATATGAAATTGGTGTCTATGCAGCTGCGCTAATATTCAGTGTTATTTTAGAGTGGATCCCATGCTCCGTAGGTTCCTGGTTATGAAATTATATTGCTTAGTTATCAACACAATATGTGTACCTTTGTGACTATGAACACTATAGGGCTTGATGCACCAATCCATTCAACCCCCTCCTCATTATCATAGGTGACACAAACAAATTAGTACAGTCCCACAATATTCTGTAACTAAGTAATAAATTAACCATACAAACATCAGAAACCAAGTGCACTTGTGATAAGGGTGCACGCTACCCAGCTTGTCATGGCGTTTGCTGTGACACAGCATGGATTAGAGATCCTTTCAGATACTCCCGGCCCCCGGACTGACTCCATAAAAGGGTAAAATTATGGATCGTGTTATAGTGAGTTATTTCATGCAGATAACCAGTGAAATAATTATCAGAGTTGCATATCAGTAGAACAGTGTTAAGCAAAGCCATTTGGGGGTGACCTTTTATAGGGGGAGCAAGAAAGCATATGCGGTTATAAGAGGCAAGATAGCAGGAGTTCGGCTCAGCTCCCAGTACATGTTGCCCAGTCCTGGGATGCACTGGAGTTTATGGGCTGACACGTGGTCTGAAGAGTAGTTGCCAACCAGATTGCCACCAGTTGACTCTCTAGCACCTGTTGTGCCATGCCGCTGCTATCTTGGCACACACCCCATCGTTTGACGGCACCTGGCCAGATAGTTCTCATTTTCGGGAATCAGGAAAATGCTGTTCTAACCACTGCATGGCTTGGTCTGGGGTCTCAAAAAAATGGGCTTGTTGGTTATGTAACATTTTAAGTTTGGCTGTAAAGAGAAGTGCATATGTGAGGCCCTCAGCTCTTAGTTCCTCTTTATTTCCTGAAAAGAGGCTCGTCTATGCTGTACAGTGATGGTATAGTCTGGGAAAAGAGAGACCCTCATGTTATCTACCAGGATCGGCGCTCGTTCCCTGGCAGCTTGCAATAACATATCCCAGTCTTTACAGTTGAGAATTTTGGCCACAATGGGTCTCGGGGGAGCTCCTGGGATCGGTTTTCTGGTATGTACCCTGTAGGCCTTCTCAACTACAAACATGTCTGAGAGACCGCTGTTTGGACCCAGTTTTATTTGAATTTTGTTGTGTGTATACCAATGCTTAATTTGTAAATAAAAAGGTGCTGGTGGCCAAAGCCCTCCTCTTAAACACGCAGCTGCTGCAATTAAATGTGTGAACACGAAATACTGAGACGGTGTAATGCCGAAGCCATCTACAGTAGGTCTAAATAAAGCCACTCCCTGCCCCTTCAGCTCACTCTTGCAGCTTTCTACTTTCTCCCTTTATGACGCTCTTTCGTTTTTCCCTTCCTGCGTCTTTCCCATATGTGTCTTTTGCTCGCAGCAAATGCTTGCGGCAGAAGAATAAGCCCTGGCCCTAAAAAATAAGTGCTGGTGCTCAGCACCGGAAACAACAAGCACAAATTAAGCACTGGTGTATACCTTCCGTGACCTCCAGAAATCCAATGATGTGTACATTGTTGAGGAGGGCTCTCCTCACCACATCCTCTGTCCGTGTTGCTGAATACCTACTCGGCCCTGCAGTTGGGTCATCTGTGAGGTAAGTTCCTTGTGTCCAGGGGACAGTGTCACGAATGTTAGTTCATTAGCTTTGACCCTGTCAACCAACTTATGATGGTCATCTTTTAATAGGTTTACAACAGTGGTGATAGTCCTCAATTTTTTTTCTATGACTGTTCATGATTCACGTATTTCTAGGAGACTCATGTCCAGTTTATCCATCGGGTGCTGTCTCAGACGAGGGCACATTAAGTTCCGGTGTCTTGGCTGGGGAAGTCTCGGAAGGGGGTGAGTGATAACTCATTGTAGGAGCCAGCTTATCCATTTTGGTCTTGTTTCGCCCCATATTTCTCTCCAATAGGTGGTGGCATTCAGAACAGGGCACAGGAGAAGGCCCTCACCAGTATTAGTGCTGGGTCTCTGGGTTTAGGTCCTGACCAATGCCCACTTTTGGCCTCAGGGGGGCGATCCACTTCTTCATGGTAATCGTGGCCACAAGGAAGTTGCCACCTGTGGAGCTCAACAAAGACGGGGGAGTCAGGGAGTCGTCAAGAGGCCTCAGGTTAGTCCAGCTCTAGCCAGTGCAGTAGACGTGAGCTCTGTGTTCTGCCGCCCCGTGCTCTATCCGGTCAATCTGGGTGCCGAGCGGGGTTTGTGCCCCTGGTGCTCTTCAGGTCCTGTGTAAACTAGAAGAAGTAGAACTTACCATTGAAAAGGATCCAGTAACAATGCTGGATCCCTCTCCAAGCCGGAGCATCACCAGCTATAATAAAGTTATTACTAGGGGCCTTTATGCAGAGGCTCATCCCCACCCTCCAAGTGCCAGTTCAAAGGTCAGTCTGGGAGAGCTACAGGGCCCCATCAACCCTGTTCTCTGGTCTAAATACACCAGGATCCCCACGCCGATCACACGTCCAAGATGGTGTCTCCAGGCCAATATGTTATGTGGCCTCGGCCTCATTGTTAATTAGTCTTGGCTGTCTCCCATCATGCCGCAATCGCTCCTCGCGACTCCAGTGCTGGCAGAGCGAGCTGTTGTGAGCAGGCCCCCCTCTGCTGTTATCTGGAAGCTTGTGAATGGGTAAAGCAGGTAGAGGGGTGATAATCGGGGAGGGGAGATTGAACCAAGTGTAGAGGGGAGGAGCGCTTACTTCATATGTTGCTGATTCCCAGGTCTTCTTTTATATTCCCGGAGATTAGGGAGCTGATTACTGAGTCTTTTGTTGTGTCACTGTGCAATAGAGGGTTTGCTTCCCCTCTCTCTCTTCTTCAGGCCGGGCACCACTGCAGGGCTGGTGTGCTTGCCCCCTCTTTGCCCACACCGCCCAATACATGCAGCTGAAGAGGTTTCAGAAGGCCTACCTCTTGTGTCTTCACCCGTACTCTAGGTGCGGGGGCCGCGACTCGTGCAATCTGTTTTTTGCAGGGTCCAAGGCATTGTGTGCATCTGACACCCCTCCGGCACTGCCAATTACTTGCTGCTGTGATGACTCTGGCATGCGGGTGCACCCGCGCCGCAATCCTAAGGCCAAACACCACTCCTCATTTTATTTGGACAGAGCAGAGACCGCTGGTCTGTGAGGTTGTGGTTTCACAACTAGTGCCGTCAAAAATGTCTTTGCCGCAGTCTGCAGCAGTGCTGATTCTGCCCTCCGGGGCTACGCAGAAATGTAATCTTTGCTCAACTTGTAAAGCCACACACAACAATTTAAGGATTTCACTGTTAAAATGTGTTCCTCGGTCTGATTTCAAAGAAGTCAGGAAACCAAATCTAGGTATCAACTCCCTCAATAACAGCTTTGCTACTGTGGGTTAAGCCTCGACACAATGGGAAAAGACACAAACCATATACAAAATGTATCTCAGACCAATGCAGACTGGCAATTCTATTAAACCAAGCTGCATTCTACTGATTGGTCCACCTGATCTGCTTATGTGACTCAATGTAACAACAGTGCATTTCCCTACATTAATATGCTGACACAAAACACATCTGTGACATACTGCTTCGGTAATCATTCTGAATCTGGGGTTGTACCATAGTTGTCTGAAAGTTCTAATCCTTGCATCTCTACCGATGTGCGCCTGTGCATGGTAATGTCTTGCCACTGGGGACAGCAAGCAATTTTGTAGCACTGCTTTCCCATCACTTGAAACCCACAATTCATCTTCATCTCTCTTAACACATCCTGCTCTAACCCAACTCTGCTGTTCCTCTTCTGTCACCTCTTCCTGCAATCTTTAACTTCTTCCAAAACGCCAATAGTGGTAATGAGGAAATTTTGACTTATTTAATTGTCACTTCCATTACTCCACTCATTAAAAGAAGTACAGATCAGAGCACAATACCTAGCCACTTCATCTACATAGGTATTACCTATGGACACACCATCATTTGATTTTCAATGTTCAACACACTTAACGACTGCAATTTTCGCAGGTAACATCAGTGCTTTGAACAACTGGTAAACTTTATCATTGTTTCAGATGGGGGATCCAGAAGAGGTAATGAAACCACTCTGGGACCACAACTATCCCAAGTCACAAACGACACCACACAACATATTGACTATCAGTGAAAATTGTCACTTCAAGCTGCTTGGAAACACAGCATGCTGTTGTAAGAGCAATTAATTCAGCTATCCATTCCATCTGTGGTAGGCCAAACTGGTAGCCATGAAGATACCAAAAAAAGTCCATCAGGTAAAAATGAGTCCAAGACTATTACCCATATAACCCTGGTATGACTCAAAACTGTTGTCTATGGTGTGTGTATGGTTGAGTGTGTGTGTATGTGTGTGTTTTGTACTAACTCTGGGTCTGGCGAAGAGGAGGCTCTTTACAAATTCCTTGCTGGATCAATAGCAGGTACCACATACCTTTATATGGACATTGTTGATGTCCTATCCCTTCGGAGGGCCTATGAGACCCCTAATTCTCCTCTATGCTCTTTAGAGGACATAAAGCTATAACAACTGTACTTTGGGCCATGAGAAAGATACAGGGTTTAGTTAAAAGCCTTGTCAGGCATTACACTGTTCAAAGCGATTGCATGGTCATCATCAGAAAGAGGCCCCTATACTGAACGTATTTACTCTTCGTTGTTAGGTTGGGTATGTGAGGGATGAAAAATCAGAGAAAATATTAGGGAAGCTAAAACTAAAATAGGAGTGACTTCTAATCCAGACACAAGGGGAAAGAAGAGGAAAAGGTTAAATACTGCAAGTAAAGGAAGGGTGATACCAGGAGCAGGTGACCAAAATGGCTTTGGGGTTGCCTTAATGATAATGCAACAAGTGTAGATACTATGATTAGCTGAGGCTTACAGGTGTAATGGGCTGTTGAGGAATGATAGGAAAGGGTTTGTTTAGAGGCTGGGCAGTTTAGTTATGGATTGGGACCTGGAGATGGAAGATGTAATTTCATTATTAATAAACCAATGTTAGAGACATTGATCCATTAATAATGCATGCACAGAGGGCAACTGAAATACTCAAATACATGGATCCTCTGCTTTCATTAAAACACCTTTTCACTTACTCATTCTCTTTCAGCAATATGATGTGCTAAGCTCACAACCAATGAGAAACTCATTTGTCTCATGTTGTCTCTGTAAGGCCAAAGAGAAAGCTGTAAAGAATGCAAAAAGGATGTTAGACAAGATCAAGGCAACTCCAGTCTCCACTAATGAGACTGACACTTCCTCTCTGCCCTTCGTATGTCAGGATATCTTAAGGTACATTCTAATACAATCTAGTCCTGTTTATGCTGCAAGAACACAGCATATAGATTTAGAGTTCAGTGAACAGATTACTCTACCACAACGTGACGGATATCCCGCTGACTGTATTAAAATTGCAATATATTTCATTATATGCAATAGCACTTGTAATATAGTGGATCGGATATCCATCAAGTTTGTAGTGGAGTAACCTCTCCACCAAATTCTAAAACAGGTCCAAATTTCATAAAATGCTGTCGGTTTTTCTGTTTTTATTCTGTTTTGTTTCTTTGCATTGATTATTTTTTGGACCATATTGGTTGGCCCTTTAAGCTTTCTTGCAGGGGTAAAAGTGTTATATATTGCACTTTCAAACAAAATATTTCCTGCTCTATGGCCATTCGTATGTCTCACTGTTCAAAATGCATCTCTGTAAAAAACTTCGCACAGAAATAATGAAGTACTAGTGAACCTTTTTAGCTTCGCAAGTTTGATGGTGAGCTGAAGAAGCTGACAAAATCTCAGGTTATTTATTCTCTTGTACCAGAATGTGTGTTCACAATGTGCCATGTTGACCAGTTTTCTGAGATTCTTGAAAAGATGAGAGGCTAGACACCAATGGCAAGGTGTGTGAGTATGTTTTCCATCCAAGATTTACCTCATGTTCATGTAAAACCTTGGTAGTCCGTGGCGTCTTGAAAATCATGCAAGCTTATAGAAGCTTCACAAGTAACTGAACCTAGGCCAGTACAGCTGCAGACAGCTTCTTGTGCACCACAAATACTTATAAAGCCGTAAAGGATACTCTGTCAGAGTGGTCCCGTTTATTTTGGAGCTTCCGGAGCCATACTTCAACAATGGTATGAGCTCCTATCCCAGTGCTTCAATGATGTCTTGACTCTCCTGGTTCCTATCAATTATGTTCAGGACACATTCCAATACTATGTCCTGGTCCTAACTGCAAGGAGTCCAAAGAATAAAATAAAACCAATAAATCCTGGCAGGAGTGACAAGGTCGTCTATGGAACTGTGTAGATTTCTCAAAATTGTTATGCCCAGTCTTGCATCATAAAGGGTATCATAATTCTCATTGCATTGTTTGTAAAATGTACGCAAAGGACACCACATTGCAACTTGCGATTGCTTTAACGTGTGCTGCTCAAATTTGAATTTTGTACAACCTATCAACAGTCTGGCTTTATTTAATTAAGAGAAAGCTCGCCTTCTGTTGGCAGAAACAGAGGAGATGATCAGTATCAAAGGTTTCCTGAGAATATATAAATTATTCAGACAATCTTCATTGTCTTTTCTGGTGAGAGTGTGAAGGCTAGTTCAGCTTGTAGTGTTGGAATCATAAAAGAAGGAAGTGGACGTGATTAACATGAAAAGTCTTCCTCATATATTTCAGCTTTTTTGCTTATAGTACTTCTGTATAAACTACTTCTTTCAGTGATTTCTAAAAGGAAGGCTGTCGTGCATTGTCCTGCCAAAATGCATTGTAAATATTCATCGATGAAAATTATCAATTGGTAACTTTTATTAACTTTGCTGAAACAGCATTCATTTGAAGTTAGCAACCCTTCAGACCCTTTATTGTCACAATTCAAACAACATTAAGAACACAATCTGTGTAAGACCAGTAAGATAAAATAATGGATAAAGGAGAATCTGCAGTTTAGTTTTAGATGGGGGTAGAAAGGATGAGACTGACTTTTTAGATGACCCACTGCTAGAAACCAACAAGATAAAATGTACTGGGGCAACGGGAATACACATGGTGGCCTTTGATATTCTGTCTCACTTACCCTTTCACCAGAATAAGGTAGGATGTTTCTGATCCCTCTCATCACTACTTCTGTGATGGGTCTATGTGGCTTCTATTCACACCAGCACCCCCCTCCCCCACAACCGCAACAAATCATCACACATTTCAGCACCACCCAAGTTTAAGTAGAAAGATGACTACATACTGTTTGTTGCCAACAACTTAGTTTCTAATAAATTGTGTGGAATAGGAGATAGCAGTATTATTTGCCTGTAAAATGATATATTCAACCTTGGTACCAGTAATAGATTTGAAGACTTTAAATATCCCCAGTGTCAGAGTTGTGTATTCGGATTGTCTGCCTCTAGATATTCCCAAAGTATAAATAGAATGCATGAAGTATTTTCTTAGTGGCTAAATAATATAACCAAACACGTTTAAAGGGAAATACGGGCAAGGGCACATAATCAGCATGTTAGGATGTAAGGGAGTGAACAGGCTCATGTCCAGTGAAAAGGAGTGGATCCAAGGTACAAACAATAATTCAGAAGAACAATATACTCTTTAAGTCGTATATAATTTTACAGTGAAAGGTGAAGATTAGTTTGACATCTGAAAGTGAGGCATGTTGTCCGACACATTAGCGTGACTATGTAGGTGTGAAACTTATCGGTACTACACTCTTGCATGTTTAGTTTTTTTCTCCATTTGTCGCTCTTTGGTCTCACTGCACATATGCATGCATTCCCTAATGATTGAGGACATCCTGCAGGTCTCATGTAGATCGGATCGTATGGTATTAACCACTGTTGCCCTCAGCCTAGGGTGTTAACACTAGATAGTACCATGTGCTGAGGGTATAAACCTCATCTTTGACTGCCATGCATGTGAGGGACATAATAATGACAAATGGTAATTAAGAGCTTTTATCACTAAGTATGTGGGGAATAAATATATTAACACCCAAGCCACTATCTCACCCTTACAGAAAGGCCAATACGCCAACTGCAACAGGTGGTTTCTTGCCCATGCGTCAGACTTTTACTGAACCTAGAATCCATGCAAATAAGAGTAGTTAATGTGACCATTCTACAGCTTTAGAGTAGCTGAACGAATTTCAGCATTCCATAGCGAATTCAAATAATTATGTTAATTATAGGTTTGGCCATCCAGTTGAATGATGGCTGAATATGAAATTCTTGAAATGTGGTACCATGCACAGATAGTAATTTTGGGGTGTTGGTATTTTCTAAGAATGCTTGTTTACTCATTATAGTAAGGAGTGAAAACACTCTTACAGGGTGCACAAACCTTCTTTAGCTTGATGTTCTTCAATTAGCTAGACAATGATTCTCCTCAAATGTGCTGTCACTAACAGGTATTCCATTAGGCCTCTCACCATCAAACGCAAACTGCAGATGTTTTAACTGGCAAGGTTACCTACCCAAAGCAGTCTCATGAAGAGTATGATGAGCATGTGCATATAAAAAATAAATCTGGGAAATCTAGCTAGCCAAAAATTGTTCTTTGCCACCTTTCACCTGTCAGTATCTGATGACCTTTAACCTATGTATCACCTATGACCTATTACATAACCTATAATATTTGTGTGTGTGTTGACTTGGGAACTGGCAAATCCGAGTTTGTTCTGGCTAACTAGCAGTGCCTTATCTCCACCCAAGAGCGGGATGATTGGGTAACCAGGTGCATGACATACATGACTCCTCAGGGGAATCGTGGTCACTCAGATCTCATCCGTTTCTCTCAGTTACATTAGTCTCACATATGCAAGGACAATCAGAGGCAGAATATAGTTCAATAAGGTTTATTGAAGTAACTGCATCTTAGATAATAAAGCATGTATTGCAATAACTAAGACGATGAAGCACAATAAGATTAAAATTGTGACAAGAAGAGTAAACCACAAGAGTTTATAGAGATAGTTCCTACCTAAGCTATGTTAGAGCACAGCATGTTAAGCTCTAATTCTGCCTTTCAGGTTCCCCCTGGGAAGACATCATCCCTCATATCTGAGCAAGAGGCCTGTCATCTACATAAGCTGCTGAAGCGAAGCAATCAGCAATCAGTTGTGGTCATCTGGCTGGAATCTCCCTCTAACGTATATGGGTCAAAGTAGTATTTTTATAATAAAACAGCTGATGGTCCAAGAAAGGATCCCCACAGAGTGTGTATGTTTCTGTGAACATTGGAGACAAAGCGTGCCACTTTTGCCGACAACCTATCTTACTGCAGCCTTGAGAAAAGCACAGAGTGAGAGAAATGTCTTGTTTAAGAACGCAGTGCTGACCTAGGCAAAGAAACGCTAGATAGAGAAAATAAAACAAGTCGCAAATGTGGTTAATGTTAAAATAATAAAAAAAAGCTGAATAAAATATATTTAGGTTAAAGTGCACAGCGGCAGGCCTAGTTTGCTAAAATAACGTGTACAAAACTATAGCTAAAATGCCTCCGTGAAATTATAAAATTCTTTAACACAATTACATTATTCACAATTTCACAAATTACACTAATGCAACATTTTCATGTTTTTTTTTTTGCATATGTGGATATCCACGTGTTTACGGCACCTGGACAGCTGCACTAATTTTTATTTGTGCTGGGTTGATACACAGAACACTTTCGGGGTCATTCCAACTCTGGCGGGCGGCGGAGGCCGCCCGCCAGAGTTCCCCCCTCCAGAATACCGCACCGCGGTCAGTAGACCGCTGCGGTTATTCTGTGTTTCCCGCTGGGCTGTCGGGGGCGACCGCCAGAAGGCCGCCCACCAGCCCAGCGGGAAACCCCCTTCCCACGAGGAAGCCGGCTCCGAATGGAGCCGGCGGAGTGGGAAGGTGCGACGGGTGCAGTTGCACCCGTCGCGAATTCCAGTGTCTGCTGAGCAGACACTGGAATTCAAAGTGGGGCCCTCTTACGGGGGCCCCTGCAGTGCCCATGCCATTGGCATGGGCACTGCAGGGGCCCCCAGGGGCCCCACGACACCCCATACCGCCATCCTGTTCCTGGCGGGCGAACCGCCAGGAACAGGATGGCGGTATGGGGTGTCTGAATCCCCATGGCGGCGCAGCAAGCTGCGCCGCCATGGAGGATTCATGTGGGCAGCGGAAAACCGGCGGGAGACCGCCGGTTTTCCTCTTCTGACCGCGGCCAAACCACCGCGGTCAGAATGCCCTGCGGAGCACCGCCAGCTTGTTGGCGGTGCTCCCGCCGACCCTGGCCCCGGCGGTCCTTGACCGCCGGGGTCAGAATGACCCCCTTTATCATAATGCTGTTTCAGCTAATGGACAAAAGAGGGCACATTTCCTCTTAAGCCAGCCCAGCCATATGCAAATCAGTCTTGACCCTGTTCCTCAGGGGAACAGTCCAGCCCGAACTGCCAAGCCAGGTCCTCCCTGGACCGGAGACAAGCATCCTGGGACCGGTTTCAGGGTTTCACCCTTCATCAGCCAGGCTAGCTTGAATCCAGTGACACAGTGAGCAAGGGAACCACGTCTGGTCATACCCTTCCCACTTAGGGCAACTTTAGCAACACAAAAGGATGATGGACGGCCAACTTGCCCCATGCTTGAAAGGCCTGTGTGATTTGATTTCATCCAATAACCAGATTTAAGTTCTTGCATTCTGGCAATGGCTAACTAGCGATGTTGACAACCTCAACACATGAAGCACAGCATGGCATACACCATATAAGAAAATGTAAACATGTGATGGGGCGATGTTTAGATTAACCTAAAACACTGGTTCTCTGGGCTAAAAATTCCAGTCCATCACTCTTTTGCTCACCGTCACTCTACAGACAGGGATCAATCAGAATCAAATTACGTCCTCCCCTTTGAATGAGGATGCACATCCGTGCAGACCAATTTCAGGCTGGCTGGGATCATTATGAAGTTCAGCACAAGGCCTTGATGTACCCAAGAAAAGATGTACTTAGGCTGTCTCACTTGAAAAAATGTACTGGCTGGGTGCTTGAATTAATGTAAGCCATTATTAACTACTCTGGATGGCATTCAAGTCCAAAGTGTTTTGCTGACTGTGCCACTAAAGACAGTAAACAAGCATATGCTAATCAATCTCGATTGTCTTCCAGTAGGAGCAGTGAAACCCTGTTTTGTTTTTCTCAGCGAAGCACCATATATGCACACTCATTGACAGCTATGTGCTATTTATTACCATTGCTGAGGGACGGAAGGGGCATCATGCTCATGACAAAGCCCCACCTCCTTGTGGGACCCTCCCGCAAATGATTAATGGTGAGAAAGAGCATATTATATTTAGTACATTTGCACATACTCCATTTTTATAATGCATGTGGGAATGGTGTCTCATTAGAAAATAATGACATGTTTTGTCTCCCTTAAAAAGTCTCTCTGACTCGACAACGTACTTTTCACATGTCCTCAGTGTAAATGCAATATGCATCCAGCCTCGCAGACACCATGCCCATTCAAATATTGTGGGATAAGCTTGACTTCTGCGCTCCGGGTGAATGCTCAAGAAAAACTTCAAAGGCTGCCAGAAAAATACAAATCTGTTCTATCCAGTTGTACATTTATGCTGTATCTATAATTGTGGGGAAACCCCTGTACAAGTAAACCCAACAGGGCGCAGCACTCTAGTATACTGTTTGCAAAATGATGCCCCCATCTCATTCTGTGATTCAAATCCCATGAACCTCTCATGCTCCAAGAACTGTGGAGAACAAATGGCTGATGAGTACTTAGCCCTATAAATGATACATAGGGAAAAATTACTTTCTCAATCGAAAGAACACGGTAGGCCTTGCAATTGGTAAGAAGGTGCTATATAAGTACCTGTACAATACAACACAGGCCGGGTAGGGACATGAGGGCAGTACCACTTCAATTGAAGAAAAGGCAAGGATGTGCACTTTATAACATTTGTGTAATTTTTTCATTCTTCACCATACAAAAGGACACTTCGTTCGAGCACTCATTCACCGATTCCAAAGTTACATTACACATGTACCGAAGACCCAGTAAATTTCTCCCTTACTCACAATGCATGCACCAGGTTCATGAAATTAAAGGGGGTGGTGGGCAGGTATAATGTCTTTTGAAACATTCTAATGCCTCATATTTTTAGGATGTTTATGTTGCTCCGAATAACACAGAGCATAACATACATACAATGACTGAATCTTTTCAGTTTATGATGGAAACACATGTAAATAATTTCCAAGAAGTGAATTCGACACCCAGAAGACTTTGACAAAATGATTGTCCAAGCTCTGCAGTTAATGATTAAAATCATGCATGAAAGTGTGTCTGGTGTCTTCAGAAAAGCCGGCAGAATTCTTGTGATGGCGCTACCTTCCTCCGCTTCATCCTCTTTCATCAGGGAAGCTGCCTGATGCACGTTCTATGTACCGTGGTTGACATAAAGGCAGTGAATTAAATTTCTTCCTTTATTCATGATGAGTAGGAACAGTTCTAGAAAGAAACCCTAATAGTACTTAATTGCAGCCACTTTGAGATGAAAAAAACAACATAACACAGGCTGGTTGCGCATCAGAGCCAGAAGCCTATCACGCCTTTAAACTTCCACAGGCAGCATAGCAAGTGGGACTTCTGTAGTGTCCTTCGAACCAAGAAGCACAATAGACAAACCTTTGCCCTAGAGTGCACCTTGAACTGAGATGAATAGGGACAGGATCCAAGGGGAGTACTTTGAACTGAGATGGGTGCACAAAAGAGAGACCCGAACCGTCGGGCATCCTTCAAAATAGCAAAAGGAGATTTTAGAAACTATGGGGGTCATTCTGACCTCGGCGGTAAAAGGCGCCTACCGCCGGTCAGAAATCCTCCATAATCCCGCCGCGGTCGCGGAAACCCGCCACGGTCATTCTGACCCGCAGAAGGCAAACCTCCGAAAATCCGACCGCCACAACAGACCGCCAGACCAGCGGTCGGCGGAAAGGTGGAGGTGACCAAACCTCCACCGTCACGCCAACAGAAATACGCCCATCCCATTACGACCCACGAATCCACGCGGCGGTCATTCAAACGCGGTATTCCATTGGCGGGACACACCGCCGCGGTCAGAATACACACAAACGAACAAAACTCAGCCACATTGGACGATTTGAATCCCACACACCTGATACACATACACACACCACTCCCACACACACAATACAATATAAAACACACACCCACATCACCCACAAACCCCTACGCTAAAAAATTCATCAAGAAGGCAAGAGCGAGACACCAGCATCCAAAAAATAACAGCCACAGCCACTCAACACCATCACCCACACACTATCCACACACAAAACAACACACACCACCACACTCAACTCACTTAAATACACATACTCCACCCCACACATCATACACACCACCCATGGCACCCCAAAGACAACCCCGCTTCACAGACGAAGAACTCAGGGTCATGGTGGAGGAAATCGTTCGGGTAGAGCCCCAGCTGTTCGGCACACAGATACAATACACCAGCATTGCCCGGAGGACGGAGCTATGGCAGAGGATTGTCGACAGGGTCAACGCAGTGGGACAGCACCCCAGAAATCGGGAAGACATCAGGAAGCGATGGAACGACCTACGGGGGAAGGTGCGTTCCATGGTATCCAGGCACAACATCGCCGTGCCGAAGACTGGCGGAGGACCCCCACCTCAACCCCCACAATTCACATCATGGGAGGAGGAATTCTTGAACATCCTGCATCCTGACGGCCTCGCAGGAGTCGGCGGAGGAATGGATACTGGTAATTTGAAGCTTCAATACTGCTTCCCCCCCACCTGCATGCCAAATCAGACCCCAAACCTCACCCCCATCCTCAAACCCCACCCTCACCCCCACCCCCATCGTCACCCCCACCCTCACCCCCACCACCATCCTCACCCCCACCACCATCCTCACCCCCACCCCCAGCACACCTATTCCCCGCCAATGTCTCACCATCACAACCCACACATCCCAAAACCTAGGCCTGCATGCGTCCACTAAGCATGGACACCCATCACCAAAGCATGCCCAATGCATATACACATCCCCCCCACAAGCCACCCTCACCAAAGCCCCCACACACGAATGCCAGCACTTGGGGACACGAGAACCCACAGATACACCCATATGCCACACATTGAAACTATAACCATACCTCTATACCCCTGCAGGACCCGACCGTCAACACACCGCGGCGGAGGGGCCAGAATTCTCCACACCCCCCACCCAAGAGGCCGTCAGCGATGACAGCAGCTCTGTCGACCTGGACACCGATGACCAGCCCGGACCATCGGGGACCTCTGGACAGTCGGTTCCCCTCACACAGGCCCAGGCCACTACAGACCCAAACCTCTCTGGGAACACCAGCACAGCTCCCACCCAGCGGGCCCATGCCTCTGTCTCCAGGGCGCGTCAATCTGCGGTGTGTCTACCACTACAGGGCACCCAGGATAACCCACCACCCCAACAACAACAGGGACCTGGGGGCAGTGGTAGTGGGCACACCGGCCAGGGGGCAGAGGCCCAGGGAAACAGGGGAACTCGGAGGGCAGCTGTGCGACAGGGGGGGGAGGAGAGGCCCAGGGAACCCACTCTCCACGAGGTCCTCACCACCATCATGGGAGCATACAACCGCTCCCAGGAGACGATGGCGACGGTACTGGCCCGGTTCCAGGAGATCCAGGTGCTGCAGGAGGAACACTATCGGGGGTACAGGGAGGACATCAGAGCCATCAACACCACCCTGGTTACCATGGTAGGGCTGCTGCAGGACCTCGTCAACAACAGGGCGGACACTGAACAACACCCAAGGGCCCCTGCCACTAGCCTGGACCAAGAACAGCCAACCACCTCCGCCGGCGCTAGTGGACAGGAGGCCCCCGCACAGCAGCAGCCCACCAGACCCCCACCTCCTGCAGGAGAAGAACCACCCCGCAAGAGGGCCCTGAGATCTCGCAAGAAGACAGAGTAGGATGTCAAGACCCCCGCCAGCAATGGATACCACCTGATGTCATCCCACTGTCCCACATTGTCACCCTGTCCATCCTTGAACTGCCCATGCTCCATCTCTCCACAGGCCTCTGGACAATGCACCTGTGTGACTGTTACTCTGGACTCTGCCATGGACATTCCTTCACCATAGCCCCCACCCACTTGAAACCACCCATCCCATTTTGAGCACTTAAATAAACACCTATTTTGCACCAAAATATCTGGAGTCTGGCTGTGATTTCAATAGATTGTAATTGACATGACAGTGCAAATATGTCCTTGTACATGGTGAAGTCAACAAACAGCTGCCACAAAGCTGTAGTCCATGGGGAAACGAAGCACAGGACTCGTAGTGGGGACCCCAGATCTGAAATAGGGAGGGAAAAGCCAAAACTCAGTCATCATACACTGGGGCAAATAGACAGGCAGCAGAGATGCTGGAGAGTAGTTAACATTTACTAAATTATCTTTGAAATGTTACCTGTGTCCTATTGGAAGTACTGTTCAATGATTCTGTCCCTGTTGTCTGTTTCAGCCCCGTCGTCTTCCTCCTCGTCACTCTCCTCAGGTTCCACCGCTGCCACAACACCACCGTCTCGACCATCCTCCTGCAGGAAAGGCACCTGGCGGCGCAAAGCCAGGTTGTGAAGCATGCAGCAGGCCACGATGATGTGACACACCTTCTTAGGTGAGTACATTAGGGATCCACCTGTCATATGCAGGCAGCGAAACCTGGCCTTTAGGAGGCCAAAGGTGCGTTCGATCACCCTCCTAGTACGCCCATGGGCCTCATTGTACCGTTCCTCTGCCCTGGTCCGGGGATTCCTTACTGGGGTCAGTAGCCACGACAGGTTGGGGTACCCAGAGTCCCCCACTAGCCATACACGGTGTCTCTGTAGCTGTTCCATCACGTAAGGGATGCTGCTATTCCTGAGGATGTAGGCGTCATGCACTGACCCTGGGAATTTGGCATTTACATGCGAGATGTACTGGTCAGCCAAACACACCACCTGGATGTTCATTGAATGGTAATTTTTTCTGTTCCTGTACACCTGCTCCCTGTCTCTTGGGGGAACCAAAGCCACATGGGTCCCATCAATGGCACCAATTACGTTGGGAATATGTCCAAGGGCGTAGAAATCACCCTTCACTGTAGCCAATTCGCCCACCTCAGGGAAAATGATGTAGCTCCTCACGGATTTCATCAGGGCAGACAACACTCTGGATAACACCTTCGAAAACATGGGCTGAGACATCCCAGAAGCAATTCCCACGGTTGTCTGAAATGACCCACTTGCCAAGAAATGGAGTACTGACATGACCTGCACCAGAGGGGGAATCCCTGTGGGTTGGCGGATGGGGGACATCAGGTCGGGCTCCAGCTGGGCACACAGTTCATGGATAGTGGCACGGTTAAGACGGTAGGTCAGGATAATGTGGCGTTCTTCCATTGTCGACAGGTCCACCAGCGGTCGGTACACGGGAGGATTCATCCGTCTCCTCGCCCAACCCAGCGGACGGTGCCTAGGAAGGACAACATGGAGCACACAGTCAAGCAACCCACAGGTACGTACTCACAGCTAGCACAGTAAACGATTCTCTATGCAGTGAATGGCGTGTCTGAGTGGCTATGCAAGGTCTAGGCCTGTGTGACGCAGTTGAAATTGAGCCATGTGGGCCCTGGAAATGGCGGCTGCCTGACCTGTGAAGTGTGACAATGGGATGTGAGGTCAATGCGCTGGCGTGGCACACCGCGGCGGGCGGCGGGCGAAGACCGCGGCGCAAAGCCGCATTGGTTAACATTGAAGCCTATGGGTTTCAGGAGCCAATGGCGAAGGGCGCCGGCGGTGGCGGGACGCACCGCCGCGGTACGCACCGCCGCGGACGTCACCGCCATTTTCTATCTACTTATCCACTTGCGACTTGAACTTTCACAGGAGAGGACCTATACTGCAAGTGTTGCTGTGACCTCGGTCTGGAAGGGACAATGGCTGCTGCGGCTGGGGAAAGGGCCCCTGCCTTCACTGGAGAGGAGTTGGAGAAACTTGTGGATGGGGTCCTCCCCCAGTATGCCCTACTCTACGGTCCTCCAGACCAACAAGTGAGTTTAATTCAATATGGATTTGGGGCCACTGGCTGGCTTGGGGGCCTGGCGGGGGGCCTGGCGGGGATGGGGGGCATGTTGGGCCTGGCGGGGGGCATGGCGGGGGGCCTGGCGGGGATGGGGGGCATGTTGGGCCTGGCGGGGGGCATGGCGGGGGGCCTGGCGGGGATGGGGGGCATGTTGGGCCTGGCGGGGGGCATGGCGGGGGGCTTGGCGGGGATGGGGGGCATGTTGGGCCTGGCGGGGGGCATGGCGGGGGGCCTGGCGGGGATGGGGGGCATGTTGGGCCTGGCGGGGGGCATGGCGGGGGGCCTGGCGGGGATGGGGGGCATGTTGGGCCTGGCGGGGGCATGGCGGGGGGCCTGGCGGGGATGGGGGGCGTTGGGCCACTGGAAAGGAAAATGCTGAGAAACTTGAACGTGGTATTTCTCCCTCCCTGTACGTGTCACATAGGTCCGCGCCCATGAGAAGATCGGGATTTGGCGTGCCATCGCCAAGGAAGTCCGGACCCTGGGGGTCCACCATCGACGGGGCACCCACTGCCGCAAGAGGTGGGAGGACATCCGCCGCGGGACCAAGAAGACCGCCGAGTCTCTGCTGGGGATGGCCTCCCAACGTAGGTGGGGTGCCTGCCGTCAACTGAGCCCCCTGATGTTCCGGATCCTGGCGGTGGCCTACCCTGAATTGGATGGGCGCGTGAGGGCAGCACAGCAGACACAAGGGGGTGAGTACAAGCATTATCTACTCTGTTGTCGCGCAGTGGAGGTGTCTGGGTGGGGGAGGAGGGCTGGGGGTCCCCCTAGGCCAGGGCGATATCTGTAGGCTGGGCACCCCCGTAAGCCCCTGTGTCCCCAGCCACCACCCTCAGTAGTTTGTCAGTACAGCCATCCCTGGGCCGTGTCATCCATGGGTGCAGTTGTCAACTCTAGGCGTGTAGGGCATGTTCCACGGAATGCGTAGCGGACCCCAAGTGCGCAACTTAGTGCAGGGGGCATCTGTGTCTGTCATGTCCGCTAACTGTACCGGAGATCCATGTACTCAATATCCCTTTATTTCTCTCTCCCCCCCCCTTTTTGTTTGTCTTTCTGTGCTTGTGTGCATCAGCATCATCAGGCGGAGGAGAAGTGGCATCGGGGCAGGAGGGAGCTGCATCTCACATGGCCCAGGAGGGCCATGCCACAGAGTCAGACTGGACCAGTGAGACGGAGGGCGAGGGGAGCTCCACGACGGGGACGACTGGACCCTGCAGGGACACGGACACGTCCTCGGAAGGGGGCTCCCTTGCGGGGGTGGCACCATCCGTGCCCCCCGCCATTACAGGTACAGCCGCCACCCAGCGCACCATCTCCGCCCTCCCAGCAGCCCCTCAGCGTTCGCCCCGTGCCCGCTTTGCCAGGAAGCCGGGCATCTCCTTCGCCCCAGGCACCTCAGGCCCTGCCCCTGTTACCCCCGCTGCCCTCAGTGAGGAGGTCATTGACCTCCTCCGAACGCTCATTGTTGGGCAGACTACCCTTTTGAATGCCATCCAGGGGGTGGAGAGGGAGGTTCATCGCAGCAATGCGTACCTGGAGGGCATTCATTCGGGTCAGGCTGCCCATCAGCGATCGTTCCAGGCTCTGGCCTCAGCACTGACGGCAGCCATTGTCCCTGTCTCTTGCCTGCCTCTACTAACTCCCTCCTCCCAGTCTCCTGTTCCTCTGCCTGTCCCACCCACACCATCAGACCAGCCTGCACACACCTCAACACCCAAGAGAAGCTCATCCAAACATAAGCACCACAGATCACGCAGACATTCACACACGCAACATTCCGATGCAGACATGCCAACAGTCACTACCACCTCTGTGACCCCCACCTCCTCGTCTCCCTCCTCCCTCCCTGTGACGTCTACACTCACACCTCCATTCACCTCACCATCAGCCAGTGTTTCCATCACCAGCACACCCTCCACTCCAGTCCGCACACGTGCAGTCACCACCCCCACTGCCATTTACACGTCCCCTGTGTCCTCTCCCACTGTGTCTGTCACCCCCTCTTCCACACCACACAAACGCAGCCACCCACCCACCCAACAGCCATCCACCTCACGACAGCCTATCCCTCCTGCACCTGCACCCAAAGACAGCAAACGTGACTCACCTACAACCACATCCTCTCCCTCCACTCCCATTCCCACTGTACCTACCACTCTCCATTGTCCCAAGAAGCTCTTCCTCGCCACTACTAACTTCTTTCCTGACCCTGAGCCCCCCCCTCCTTCTCGTCGGGGTAAGAAGAGCACCTCAGCCACCACCAGCCCTGCAGCCCCCTTGACAAGGGTGCAGGGGTATTGGAGCCCGCCAGCCCGCATGTCTGGATCTTCGCCCAGCAGCAAGGGGACAGCCAGCCCACCCCCTGGGAAGAGGAGCAGAAGGCGGAAGGGTCGCCGCAGGAGCCCGCCTTCTACATCCCCCCCGGACACCACCCAGAGACAGTCACCAGCCACAGCTCCAAAGGGAGGAAAGGGCCACAGGCCCACGACTAAGGAGGGCAAGGGCAGCAAGTCGGAGAGGTCAGGCAGCAGGCCTGCTGCCCAGGAGGAGCCCACAACCCCCATAGCCGCTGCCCCGGGAGGAACCGGCACAGCTGCCCCGGGAGAGCCCACCACCCCCATAGCCGCTGCCCAGGGAGGACCCAGCCCAGCTGGCCAGGAGGGCCCCACCACCCACAGCCCAGGTGGGCAGTGAAGGAGCACCATCCCCGCTGCCCAGGAGGGCACCACCAGGCAATTAGCAGTTGGCCATAGACCGTCCGCCGTCTCAAGAACCGCTGAACTGGGCCCCGCCGTCTCAAGAACCGCTGAACTGGGCCCTTCAGGGCAAGAACCGCTGAACTGGGCCCCGCCGTCTCAAGAACCGCTGAACTGGGCCCTTCAGGGCAAGAACCGCTGAACTGGGCCCTTCAAGGCAAGGAGCGCTGAACTGGGCCCCGCCGTCTCACGCACCGCTCCGCTGGGCCCCGCCGTCTCAAGAACCGCTGAACTGGGCCCTTCAAGGCAAGGAGCGCTGAACTGGGCCCCGCCGTCTCAAGAACCGCTGAACTGGGCCCCGCCGTCTCAAGAACCGCTGAACTGGGCCCTTCAGGGCAAGAACCGCTGAACTGGGCCCCGCCGTCTCAAGAACCGCTGAACTGGGCCCTTCAGGGCAAGAACCGCTGAACTGGGCCCTTCAGGGCAAGAACCGCTGAACTGGGCCCCGCCGTCTCAAGCACCGCTCCGCTGGGCCCCGCCGTCTCACGCACCGCTCCGCTGGGCCCCGCCGTCTCAAGAACCGCTGAACTGGGCCCTTCAAGGCAAGGAGCGCTGAACTGGGCCCCGCCGTCTCAAGAACCGCTGAACTGGGCCCTTCAGGGCAAGGACCGCTGAACTGGGCCCTACAAGGCAAGGAGCGCTGAACTGGGCCCTTCAAGGCAAGGAGCGCTGAACTGGGCCCCGCCGTCTCAAGAACCGCTGAACTGGGCCCTTCAGGGCAAGAACCGCTGGCCCTTTGGCAGACGTGGCAGGGCAGGATCTATCTCGGGCAGGGCTGCAGGATGTCCTCTGGCCAACTTGCCTCCTCCAGTGGCAGTGGGGTCTGTTATGGACTGTATGGACTGTGGCTTTGCTCTCCCCAGGATGGCCCAGTGGGCAGGCCACCCACTGTATGGACTGTATGGACTGTGGCTTTGCTCTCCCCAGGATGGCCCATTGGGCAGGCCACCCACTGTATGGACTGTATGGACTGTGGCTTTGCTCTCCCCAGGATGGCCCAGTGGGCAGGCCACCCACTGTATGGACTGTTTGGACTGTGGCTTTGCTCTCCCCAGGATGGCCCAGTGGGCAGGCCACCCACTGTATGGACTGTTTGGACTGTGGCTTTGCTCTCCCCAGGATGGCCCAGTGGGCAGGCCACCCACTGTATGGACTGTTTGGACTGTGGCTTTGCTCTCCCCAGGATGGCCCAGTGGGCAGGCCACCCACTGTATGGACTGTTTGGACTGTGGCTTTGCTCTCCCCAGGATGGCCCAGTGGGCAGGCCACCCACTGTATGGACTGTTTGGACTGTGGCTTTGCTCTCCCCAGGATGGGCCAGTGGTCATGGAGTCCCCTCGTGGATCTGGCGTCGTGTACTCAAGTGGCTGAGGTGCCCCCCCCTTCCCTTCCCCCTGAGGTGCCTGTCCTATTTTCTTTCTGATGCCCCTGCAGTGTTCTCTCCGTGGAGTTCTTGTCGTGGGACTGGGCCTTGCCCCTTTGCACAGGACCCCTGTGATCCACGGACAGTGGTTGGACTACATTTAGTAGCTGTATATATTTTGTACATAGTTTATTTATTTATTGGGATTACTGGTGTACATATTTCAATATATCTGCCCGTTTATGATCTCTTCTTTTGGTCTTTGCATTATTTCGGAGGGGGGTGGTTTGTGGGTTGTGACAGTGATCTGTGGGAATGCATTGATGTGTGTGTTGTAGTGGGTGTGGGTGGGTGGGTGTGTGCCGGTAATCTTTTCCCTCCCCTGTGTCGTAGGTGCAGTACTCACCGATGTATTCCGCGCCGCCGGGCGTGCTCCTGGTATATGAGCAGGAATAGGAGTGCGGGGATGACCTGCAACTCTGGCTCCATACTGCCGGAATCTCGCCTGGAGTGCGTAGAGGTGAGCGTTTTCCCGTTCGTAGTCTGTTTCCGCCGTGTTCTTATCGGCGGTGCTCCCGCCCCGGAAAAGGTGGCAGATTGGTGGGTCGTAATAGGGTGGGCGGTACATTGTCTGCCGCCGGGCTGTTGGCGGGAACCGCCGCGCTGTTTGTTTGTACCGCTGTGGCGGTCGGAGTGTTAAGTTGGCGGGCTGTGTTGGCGGTTCCCGCCAGGGTCAGAATTGCATATTTTAGACCGCCGGCCTGTTGGCGGCTTGGCCGCCGCTTTATCACCGACCGCCAGGGTCAGAATGAGGGCCTATGTTTTTCAGTTTCTTTCTAAAGAACAGGTGGTTTTCATACTTTTCAGTGATCTTGCAGTAGTATCTGGTTATTGTCATTACAGGTTCAAGAGATCACACTTGTTATAAGTGTTGCTCATGAATTCCCTGGGCCCTATGCCCAGGAGCATCAACTGCCCAAAGATTAGAGCTCACAGACATGAGACTGATTGGGGAGTGGATGGGACTAATGAGGAACAATATATCGCAGAAAGAGTGCCAAATGAGACTTCATTAAAAACATCAGAGTGAGACAAGCAAAGAAAAGTACTAATGGGAAGACTGAAGCTGAGAACCAGAATGGACTGTGCATTCCTGAGAAACACCCAGTGCGCAGGCTGATTGACCCAGTAGAATATCTACTACTAACCTCTATGTTTCTAAGTTTAACTGCCAGAAATAAAGAGTTTAAGATCTTATTGTCTAATAAAACATGCTCTATTCTCCTAACCGGAAACCCATCTCTGTAGGCGTCACTACCCAATTGTGATTTAAATACCTTGGGGCAGATTTAATAGCCCCTAGCGCCTCTTTGCACCACATGAGCTTTATTTTTTTAAATGCTAATGTGACACAACGAGGCCAAAATCGCAGCGCCAAATTTACAAAGTGGCGCCCTGCATGCATAGCGCCTCATTGTAACCCTTTGCGCTACATTATGCCTGTGCCAGGAATAATGTATGCAAAGGGGGCCTTCCCCTGTCAGGGGGTCCAAAAAAATGGCGCAAATAAATCGAAAAGATTTCTTTGCGTCATTTGTTTCAGCTCTTTTAACACCTGCTCAGAGCAGGTGTTAAAATGAGGCACACCATTGTTTACAATGGGCCTCAATGGGCTTTGCAAGATTAGTGTAAACATTTAGGCGCTAATCCTGCAAAGCTCCAAACTAGTGTCAAAACTTTTGACGCTAGTTCCCCTAACTTCCGCCATCAGCCACACATGGTGGCATTAGGGAGATCAATAAGAGGCGCAGGAAAAGTGGCACTGGACTGGGTGCAGCACCACATTTCTTCAATCAGGCCCCTTGTATCTTGGATTGTGTGATCCTTGTACCAAGTGTAAAAACAGCACTTAAGCAATGTCGGACCTATCTCAGCAAAGTCTTCCCAGATGTAACAGCATCTTTGACATGCATGGCAACTTACAGAGACCTCAAATGACTTCTTGTCGGCACAAAGCCACAACAGGATGTGGGATGGTCTCTCTCTCTCAAAAGGTCCTATGATATTTCTGAGCAAAACGCTGGGAAGCCAGCAAGCATGCTATACCATCACTTTGTAGCCAACAGTCTCTGATAGCTGAACAAGATGTTGAGGGATCAGTTATCAATGAGGGGAATGGCTTTCAAATAAACAATTCCTGCTATCAAACCTCCAGATTATAATCTTAAATTCAGTGAACTGTAAAATCTGAACCAGAGGTCTGGGAAATAGTTGTTGTCTAGGATAAACTGTGGTGCCAAACGTTTCTGCTCCTGATGTCTACGTTGGTAGACCAGGCACTCAAGATTCATCAGTGGTAAAACTTGAACCATATGGTATGTCAGAAGATAGCTTGCCTGAATGGGCTACGCAGCAACTGCATTGCAGCAATGAGCACTTGGAAGATTATTTAATATCTTTTTATACAGGTGAACATATGGCACAAAAACAATGCAAAGCTTTGTGCCAAACTATTTCCATTGAAAAGGCTTGTTGGTGCAACAGAAAATTAATCAGCTTAAGTCCTTAAGTAATCCTACGTAAATGCAGTGTGCCCCATTACTTCGGAAGAAATATAAGATCTAGGAATATAACATAAAGCACTTGAGTGAGTATATTTTCTTTTTTGTACAAATTCAGGGGGCTTCTTTAGGAGTGAAAGAACCCCCAAAACATGACCAAGGCTGTAGTCAGAGGCTCTCTTCTTCATTTTGTAGGCCGCAAAAGGAGGAAGTTTTTCAAACAAGTGATTAATAATCCTCATGTACAGCCTGGGGTGTGGAGGAGGTATCATTTTATGGGAGGGCATCCTATCACCTAAAAGACCGCATATATGGTTTTTTTTGTTGCTTGTCTCTGTGTAGCAATAGTCAGTTCACTGTTCCTAGGCAGGGTAGTTTATGTTTTTTAAATGTACTAAGGCCCGTATTTATACTCCGTTTGCGCCGAATTAGCGTCGTTTTTTTCGACGCAAATTCGGCGCAAAACTAACGCCATATTTATACTTTGGCGTTAGACGCGTCTAGCGCCAAAGTATGGGCAAATAGCGTCATTTTTTTGCGTGAACGCCTTCCTTGCGTTAATGAGATGCAAGGAAGGCGTTCCCGTCTAAAAAAATGATGGCGACGCAAATGCGTCGTATTTATACTCCCGGGCAAAAATCACGCCCGAGAGTGGTCGGGTCAAAAAACCCCGCATTTGCGCCACTTTTTAACGCCTGGGTCAGGGTAGGCGTTAAGGGGCCTGTGGGCTCAAAATGAGCCCACAGGTGCCCTCCCATGCCCCCAGGGACCCCCCCTGCCACCCTTGCCCACCCCAGGAGGACACCCAAGGATGGAGGGACCCATCCCAGGGACATTCAGGTAAGTATAATTTTTTATTTTTTTTTATTTTTTTTGGTGGCATAGGGGGGCCTTATTTGTGCCCCCCTACATGCCACTATGCCCAATGACCATGCCCAGGGGACATAAGTCCCCTGGGCATGGCCATTGGGCAAGGGGGCATGACTCCTGTCTTTACTAAGACAGGAGTCATTTAAATGGCGTCTGGGCGTCGAAAATAATGGCGCAAATCGGGTTGAGGTGATTTTTTTGCCTCAACCTGACTTGCCCCATTTTAAGACGCCCTAACGCCATTTTCCCCCTACGCCGGCGCTGCCTGGTCTACGTGTTTTTTTTCCACGCACACCAGGCAGTGCCGGTCTGCTAGCGCCGGCTAACGCCATTCCATAAATACGGCGCCCGCATGGCGCTTCAGAATGGCGTTAGACGGCGCTAAATTTTTTGACGCTAAACTGCGTTAGCGCAGTTTAGCGTCAAAAAGTATAAATATGGGCCTAAATGGTTCCATTTCAGAGGTTTGGTGTCGATTAACAGACAGTGGGTTTCGCCGGTGTATCCATTATTAAACATCTAACCCAGCAGGTAAAATGTTGGATAGATAGAAAATAAATTTAGGGACTCGTTCTGAAACTCATACAAAACAGGTACGCTAATAATGCAGATATAATTTGCAATCCTACAGGATG
Organism: Pleurodeles waltl; assembly: GCF_031143425.1. Taxonomy (NCBI): domain Eukaryota; kingdom Metazoa; phylum Chordata; class Amphibia; order Caudata; family Salamandridae; genus Pleurodeles; species Pleurodeles waltl. The sequence goes on from NC_090440.1 coordinate 1,674,708,555, forward strand.
TGTATCATTTTACCAAAGTTACCATTCCAACTTGCACACCTTCAAATTAGGGGAAAAGGGCTAAATGTAAGTGTTTTCTACCCCCCAAGATATGCAAACATAGAATATCTACTGCTTGTTTGCACAAATTTAGTTAGGTTTCACCGGCCGAAATTTTTGTGGGTACATAGTGTGGTTGTGATAATTACAAAACTTAAAATCCAAAACCAGGTGCAGACATTTAATTACGAACCATTTAGAATAAGCTCCAGGGTAAGAATAAGGCATGAGTGTAGATTTCTATGCGGATGGTGGACTTACATTTTCTCTTCCCAATACTTGTAGCCTGTATCAGTGCCGAGGTCAAAACATATTCCAACATATCTGAGAGTAGAAATTTTGTTTTTCCTACACTAAACAGGAGGTAATAGGAGTGTACCCAATAGTGGAATAAAATAATTAGTGATGGCAGATCCACCATTTTACACTGTTGGAAAAAAGCTATTGAATCTTCTATGGCCTTCTCAGAAACACCCGCCTCACTCTTAAACTGGGGTGTTAGTACTCCACTGACTCATGCGGTTGAGGGCTTCACATAAGTAATATTACCAGGGGAACATAGCCTTCGTCCTGATCCCTAGTAACATGATTCATATATATACAACAACAAAACTCACTTCCATTTTTGTTCCAAAAACAAGATTCAAAAAAAGCCACAAAGATCTAGAACTTCTTGGTTGTTATTTTGTATTTGTAGGAAGACGTTTTCAGTGCAAGGATTACTCCTAAAGGAGAGTGGGATCAAAACAAATCAATAGGAATTGCAGTTCTCCTCAGGCTGCTCTGGCCTAACCTGTGAAAGTTAAATCAGTGAACCAAGAGCCCCACACACCTTCTAGTAGATCAATACAAAAGCTGATAGTGTGCTCTAAGCCAACCAGTACACAGCAAAATGTGAAACCCATTTTCCTATTAAAAAATAAATAGCATGAACATAAATTTATTTTAGCAAATTGCTGTGCAATATTATCAGATTCTGTATAAATTGGGGGCATTGCATTAGAATATAACTACCATCCTTTATCTAGTCCAGGGTAAGAAATCAAAATCTGAATTTGAAAAACTTTTTCTGTCATCACAATTGTTTTATTTTTTCTATCATCTTTGTTGTATAGGAAGCATAATCCCTCCTATTCAATCAATTTTGAAAGTACTAGTACACTTATCTTTTGACCCTCTCTGCCTCCAAGGGAAGCATTAGGCTTGGACAATGCTAGCAAAAGAGGCCTAGTTGAGTGGGATCTATCCCTAACAGGCTTTTCATTTACACCCACACCAGCGCACACCTGTTACAACTTGCTTCAGGTTGCAAAGTGGCTGCTGCAGGCTTGAGAGATGCAGAAAATATTCTTGAAGGCAACCTTCTCACACTGGACAGTGAGAGGAAGCATTTCCATAAATGCTAGCCTTTGCTCCAATACAACCTGAGATAAGAAAGAGATATGGTTTAAAACATATCTACTCATGCCACGTGTAAGAGGCACACTGCCTCAGTCCCTCCCTGGCTTTCCCAAGCCCTCCGACTTACAGGAGGTGAATTCTAGAGTTGCATTCGTATGAGCAGACTTACTTTCTTAGAACACCCTAACTAGCCACAGTAGGACATTGCTGTTTTATCTGGGAAGCTGGAAGCTCACAAATCCAAAATTCCTAGGATCTTGGGTATGTCCATCTCCCTTCAGTACTTTTATCTTATCAACTATTACAGAATCCAGAAAAAGTGGACATGTTGAATTCAACAATAATAGAAGCTTCCCTCCACTAAGATTTTAAGATCAATTTATCTCTCAAGAAAATTATTTTACTTTCAGACTCACTAGGCTCTTAACGAAGAATGTCTAGAAACAAAAGCATATTTAATTTGCTAGTTTCATCTGAGAAACAGCAAGGGTATTGTATTGGCAGGACGCCTGCCAGCCCTTCTTATTGTTGGAGTCCTCAGCCTTGGCAGCTCACACAGTAGTGGTACCTACCATATTTAGAAATCCCATGTGCTACATAAAGAACTTATTCTACATTGCACCTGCCAGTGCGCTGACGCGCTATAGGTACAAATGAATGTCGAGCAGGCACTATGTTTTTTGGCCCAATGGGCATTTATTCTGTTTTTCACAAACTCCCAAAGCATGAACTTATTTTTTGAGAAAAACGAAAAATGCATGGCCCTGACATGCAAGGATTATTCTCTGTGCATTTGGCCATTGTTTGTTTCCATGCCTGGGTCAGCCATGTTTCCCATTCTGCATTTAGTGCTGATATTTTTACCAGATCCATATTGCTATTTAAGAGCTCATACTGCTAAGAAGGAAATGACAGATAGGTGGAGTTTACAGCCGAAAGGATAAGAGACATATTGATCTGTAATGTACATGACATTTCACACTATCGCACACTATGTGAGTGGGCCTTGTTCATAAGGTTCAACATAAGACTTATGGTACAATGAGCTAGGGCATCCCCATCTTGAGATGCCTTTGGGTCATGCCATTTGAAAAAACAAAAACTGTGATGAATGGAGTGCTTTAATTATGTAAGACATTAGTAATTACTTTAGATTGCAATCAAGTCCAAAGTCTTTTCCTGAATGTGCCACTAAAGACAGCGATCTACCACATGCCAATCAGTCTTGACCATTTTTCAGTAGGACAGCCAAGTACTGTTTTCTTTTTTCTCAGTAATGCACCACATATGCACACTCACTGAGAGCTGTATGTTATTTATTATCATTGTTTAAGAAAGGGACAGGCCTCATTTTCCTGACAAGGCTCAACCTCTTGTGAATCATACCCCCTCTCTGAAATGATAAATGGTGCTGAATCAAGATATTATACTTGGTGCATTTGCACATACCCTATTTTTATAATGCATGTGGGAGTGGTGCATGGTTTGTCCCTCCCTCAAAAAGCCTTTGTGACTCAAAAAGGTACTTTGCACATTTCCTCAGTGTTCAAGCATGGTGCATCCAGATAGGTCTTGCGGACAACATGTCTATTCAAATATTGTGGGACAAGCTTGGCTTCTGTGTCCCCCGGATGAACACCCCAGCAAGGGCTTCAATGGCTGCCAGAAAATAAAAATCTGTTCTCTCCAGTTGTACAATTGGTATCTGTTTACCTGAGGGGAACCCCACTATACAAGGAAAGCGAAGGAGGTGCAGTACTCTAATGTACTATTTGCAAAAGCATGCACCCATGGCATTCTGTTCTTCAGATTTCATGAGCCACTCATGTTATTGCCCATGACCTGTGGAGAACAGAGGCCCAATAAGTACTTAGCCCTGTATAAATTACTGTATACATTGGGAAGAAGCTACTTACTTAATCGAGAAAACACTCTAGGCCTTGCAATAGGTAAATAAGTGCTACACAAATATCACTACAATACAGACCAGGTAGGGACATGAGGGCCATTCCACTTCAAGTGAAGAGAGGGACAAGGACATGCACTTTCTAACATTTGTTTCTATTTTCCACCATACAAATGACACTTCGTTCCAGCACTCATTCATTCATTTCAAAGTTACATCACGCATGCACTTTAAACCCTGCCAATTTCCCCCTTACTGAAAAAACATGCTACAGGTTCATGCAATTAAAGGAGGTGGTGTAAAGAACCTTTTAATGCCTTTTCACGCATTCTAATACATCACCTTTTTAAGATTTTTAAATACTCAGAATAATAGAGCATATCAATTTACATAAAATGCGCATGCAGAATCTGTTCATTTTATGATGAAAGCACACAGAAATAATTTCTCAAATGTGTATTCAACACCCAAAAGATTTTAACAAAATTCTAGAGCAAGCTCTGCAGTTGTTAATTAAAATCATGCATATGTATATAAAATTGTGTGTTGGTGTTTTCAGAAACCTAAGTAGAATTATTTTAAAGCGTGCTCCCTTCCTCCACTCCATCCTTTTCATCTGGAAAGCTGCCTGATGCAGGCTTTTACCTACCACCACTGAAGTACTAGCAGAGAGTGACATTTCTTGCTTTCTTTATGATGGGTATGAGGCGTTCAAGGAGGAAACCCAAAGAGTACTTCATTACAGCCACTGTGAGGGTAAACAAGAACATAACTCAGATTTTTTGCACATCAGGGGTTGAAGCCCTGTGGTGCCTTTTAGCTGACAGAAACAGCACAGCAATTCCTGTAGTGTCCTTTAAACCAAGACGCACAAAAGACAAACGTTTGCCCTAGGGTGCACTTTGAACTGAGATGGTTGGCACATCTTGCCTTGGAGAGTAGTTTCAATTGAGATGGGTGCCACAACAGAGATGCGGGAACTGTCAGGCATCCTTCATACTGGCACAGGTGGCCCACAGTGATTTAGAAGCATATGTTTTACAGTCCCTTTCTAAAGAATAGGTGGTATTCCTTGTAGGAGATTCTCAGGAATGGGCAGCCAACCACCTGAGTCAGTCTAAACGGAGGCTCTCGCAGTAGTATCTGGTTACTGACATTACAGGGTTAAAGGGTTGGCCATGAATTCCCTAGGCCTTAAGCCCTGCAGCATCAAATGCCCTGAAATTAAAGGTCACAAAATGAGGCCGAAAGGGGACGGAACAAACGATTAACAATATATCACAGAAAGAATGTCAAAGGCAAATAAAAGTAGTAAATGGGAAAACTGAAGCTAAGAACCTGATTGAATTGTACATTCCTGAGAAGCAGACTATGAACAGGATGATGAGTCCAGCAGTCTATTTTCTGCGAACCCATATGATTCTAAGTTTTACAGCTAGAAATAAAGAGTGTAAGATCTTATAATGTAACAAAAGAATGCTGTACTCTCCTAACTGTAAAAACACTTATGCAGGTGTCACTACCCAACTGTGCTTTGAATACCGCGTATCTTTGATTGTGTGACCCTTGCAGCAATAGCGTCGAAACAGAAAAGTCCTACCTCTGTTAGCATGGTATTCCCTGATGCAAAAGCATCTCTCAAATACAACGCAACATACCGTAACTTCAAAATAGTTGTAGGCAAAAAGTCACAATAGGATGTAGGATGGTCTCTTTCTCTCTCTCTCTCTCTCTCTCTCAAAAAGGTCCTATGTTGTTCCTGGTCACAATGTTGGGAATACAGCAAGCAAGCTCCACCATCACTTTGCCGTCGACAGTCTCAAGATCTGTGAACTCTGACAGCAGAACAAGATGGTGAGAGATCAGTTATCAATGACTCGTTTCAAAGAAACAATCCTTGATATCACACCTGCAAACCATAATCTTTAATTCAGTGAAATGTAAATCTAAAACAGAAGCTAGAGAAATAAGGGCCTCATTACGACCCTGGTGGCCGGCGGTAAGTTGGCGGTAACACCGCCAACAGGCTGGCGGTGTTCCGCCAGTTATTATGACTGTGGCGCAATAGCCACGGCCATACCGCCGGCCCCTCCACTATACCGCCAGGCTTCTGCCTGGCAGTCATAATGCCCAGGGCAGCGGTGCCAGCCAGGCCACGGCGGTAAACACCACTATGGAAAGGCTGGCGATAAGGGGGACTTGGGGTGTCCCTGGGGGCCCTTGCACTGCCCATGCAATTAGCATGGGCAGTGCAGGGGCCTCCAGGCATAGCCCCATCGTGCATTTCACTGCCCGAAATGCACAACGGGTGCTACTGCACCCGCTGCACATCAGCAGTGCCGCCGGCTCTATTACAAGCCAGCAGCAATGTTGATGTGACTTTTCCGCTGGGCCAGCGGACGGTAACTCTGTTACCGTCCACTGGCCCAGCAGAAATGTCCAAATAGAGAGCCAGAAATACCACCAGCACTGCCGGTATACTGGCGCCCGCAGCTTCGGTGGTCTTCTGTGAAGAGCGCCGAAGTTGTAATGAGGGCCTAACTGTTGCTTAAGATAAACTGTGGTGCCAGGGATTCCTTATGTCTACTTCTGCAGCTGGTAGATCATGCGCTCAAGATCCATCAGCAGTAAACCTTGAGCCATAGGCTGTGTCAGAAGTTAGCTGGCCTGTGTAGCCCAAGGTACATAGCATATACGTGCCTTGAGCTACACAGCTACCTGGTCAGTGCACTGCTCTGCCTCCCGTGGCTCCACCTGGTAAGTAGAGCCCTCATCCCTTGCTCCTCTGAACTCCCGACCCCTTTCAGGAGTTCGAGGCCCTCCTCTACCTGCAGGCTTCTGCCTGTGCCTCATCCATGGTGTCTAGTGGGAGAGCTCTGCTTTCCTACTAGGCTGCCATCTGCCTCTCTCCTCCTTTTTCTGTTTTACTCTCCGTTCTGCTTTCACTTCTGTGTCTGTCCCTCTTTGTGCTCCTTTTGCCCTCTGCCTCTCTCCTCCTATTTTCTGCCTTTCTCTCCATTCTGCTTTGGTCTCTGTTCTGCTTTCACTTCTTTGTCTGTCCCTTTTTGTGCTCCTTTTGCTTCGCGTTCACTCTTCCCCATTTTTCTCTCACTCCGCTCTCCCTCGTCTACAGGCCCCCTGGCTCCTGTCAGCAATTCAGCGACTCCATCACCAACGTCATCAGCACACACGCTCTCGCCTCCACTGACTACATACTCCTCGGGGACTTAAACTTCCACCTCGAGAACACCAACGACAACAACACTGCCACCCTGCTCGACAACCTCTCCAACCTCGGCCTCAAACAGCTCCTCATGGCACCGACCCACTCTGCAGGACACACACTCGACCCTATTTTCTCAGCTAGCAATCAAATCTCTTTCAGCCACACCACCGAACTCAACTGGACAGACTGCATCCACTTCTCCTTCAAGAAACCCACAACACACCACCACCCACAATGGATCCCTCACCGCAGTTGGAACAAGGTCACCGAAGACCAACTGATCGTGACCCTCTCCCGTAACCCACCCATAGACACCACCGACACTGACGCAGCTGCCCGCAACTTCATGCAATGGATCGACACCTGTGCCAATACTCTCTAACCAATCAAGAATCCCTCTAACAGATGCACCAACAGAAGGGCCTTCTGGTTTACAGCCGACCTCCACAAATCTAAGCAAACCTGCCATACACTTGAAAGAAAGTGGCACCAACATCAGACTCTGGACAACCACACAGCCTTCAAAAACACCAGCCGCAGACACCACCAACTCATCCGAACTTCTAAGAGAACCGCCTTCAAAGACCGAATCAACAACAACGCACAAAGCCACAAGGAGCTCTTCAACATTGTGAAGGAACTCTCCAATCCCAGCTCCAACACCAAGGACATCCAGCCATCTCAAGACCTCTGCGACTCCTTAACCTCCTACTTCCACCGCAAGACTGCAGACATCCACAACAGTTTCAGCACCCAGACGCCCCCGGCAACCACCAACACCACAGATTCACCTCCGACCAACCTCCTGCTCTCCTGGACGCCCGTCAACAACAACGGCACCATCGAAATCATAAACATCATCCACTCTGGCTCTTCATCTGACCACTGCCCTCACCACATCCTCAACAAAGCAAGCTCCGTCATTGCACCCCAACTACGGAAGTTCATCAACAACTCCTTCGAGTCCACCACCTTCCCGGAGAGCTGGAAACATGCTGAGATCAAGCCCTCCTCAAAAAAAAACAGGTGGACCCAAAGGACCTCAAGAACTTCTGGCCTATCTCCCTGGCTGTCAACAGACAACTAACCCGCTTCCTTGAGGAGAACTGCACACTGGACCCTTCCCAATCTGGATTCCACAGCAACCACAGTACCGAAACTGCCCTCATCGCTGCCACCAACGACATCAGAACCATACTGGACAACGGCAAAACCGTGGCCCTCATCCTCCTGGACCTGTCGGCTGTGTTTGACACCGTCTGCCACCACACCCTATGCTCATGCCTCAGCAATGCAGGAATCCACGACAGAGCCCTGGACTGGGTCACCTCCTTTCTCACCGGCAGAACCCAGAGAGTCCGCCTCCCCCCATTCTGCTTGGAGGCCACCAAAATCATCTGCGGTGTACCCCAGGGTTCATTCCTCAGCCCGACCCTCTTCAGCATCTACATGGCCCCGCTCACTAACACCGCCCGGTCCCACAGCCTCAACATCATCTCATACGCGACGACACCCAGCTGATCCTCTCCCTCACCAAGGACTCTGCCAAGACCACCCTCCACGAAAGAATGAAGGCCATCGCTGAATGGATAAAGAACAGCTGCCTCAAACTCAATTCCAACAAGATGGAAGTCCTCACCTTCAGCTCCACCCCCTCTGCATGAGATGACTCCTGGTGACCTGCCACTCTCGGAGCTGCTCTGACTCCCATCGACCACGCAATCAACCTGGGATTCATCTTGGATTCCTCATTATCCATGACCCAGCAAGTCAACACCATCTCCTCCTCCTGCTTCAAAACCCCTAGCATGCTCCCAAAGAACTACAAATGGATCCCCACCGAAACCAGAAGAACAGTCACCCAAGCACTCGTAAGCAGCAAACTGGACTAGGGCAATGCCCTCTACGCAGGAACCACGGCCAAACTCCAGAAGAGGCTGCAACGCATCCAGAACGCCTCCGCACTCCTCATCCTGGACATCCTGCGCCACTGCTACATCACAGGTCATCTGAGAGATCTGCACTGGCTCCCAGTCAACAAGAGAATCACCTTCAAACTCTTCACCCATGCTGAAAAAGCACTGCACAACACCATACCAGAATACCTCAACAGACGGCTCTCCTTCAACACCCCAACCAGGCATCTCCGTTCCACCGACCTCACCCTCCCAGCCGTCCCGCGCGTCCACAGAACTACAACCGGCAGCAGATCATTCTCGCACCTCCCCGCCAAGACGTAAAACACTCTTCCCACCCACCTGCGTCAGACCAAAGACCTCCATACCTCCAGGAAACTTTGCAAAACCTGGCTGTTTGAGCAATAGCAGCACCTCCCCCTCCATCCCCCCACCTCAGCGCCTTGAGACCCTCACGGTGAGTAGTGTGCTTTACAAATTCCTGATTGACTGATTGATTATCTGCATTGCAGCAAGTAACACTTAGAAGATTATTGAACAAGTTACTTACTTTCAGTAATGCATTATCTGGTAAAGAAGAAAATATCTAGACGCAGATTCCCTACCTTTGATATTTCCAGGCGTCAGACTGGATCCGGAAGATATTTTGCGTGAGCAGTACCCCTGCACGGCGGTAGGTGGCGTTGATCGGCTCTACCTGGCGTCCATGCTAGAAGTGAAGTCGCGATCACCTATAAAGGTGCCACCTCGGGACGCTGGCGTATGTTACTTTTTCACAACGTTCTACGCCAAGAAGGCAGAGCCATGAAGTGAACTGGTGTGTCCAACTAGGGCCCTGAAAGAGAGTATCCTTAGCCCTAGAAATCTGTCCACAGAGTGGGAAGGCTGGGTGGGTTGGTAAGGTATCTGTGGCTAGATATTGTCTTTACCAGATGATGTGTTACCGAAGGTAAGTAACTTGTTAATCTGATAGAGACTTCTAGCCGCAGATTCCTTACCCTTGAATAGATACCCAAGCAATACCGTCTGAGGCGGTGGGATGCGAACACATTTTCTAAACTAGGAAGTGCTGCAGGCCTGAACGGGCAAAATGCCCATCCTTGTGGATGTGACTGTCCAGGCAGTAATGTTTGGCGAACGCGTGCAGGGAAGCCCACATTGCTGCCTGGCAGATGTCCAAGACTGGGACTCCAAGTGCTAACGCAGTGGTCGCAGCTTTGGCTCTGGTGGAATGAGCCCACAATCCCTCAGGGGGGTGCTTCCTGGCTAATGTGTAGCAGATTTTGATGCAGAGAACGACCTATTGAGAGATGGTTCGCTTCTGCACTGCCTGACCTTTCTAAGCCCCAACATAGCCCACAAAGAGTTGGCCATCCACTTGGAACTCTTTTGTGCGGTTGAGATATAGCAACAACGCTCCTTTTGGTTCCAGTCGGTGTAGTCTCACTTCTTCTTTTGTCATAGTTGGACTCTTGCTCTAGGCAAGGCTGCTGGTTTAAAGATGACAGCACTTTTGTTTGTAGGTGACTAGGTCAATCCTAAACAAGTTGCAACTGTCAGCCCAACCCTCCTGGCTCAAAAGCAGTACCTCACCAAAAACACAAATAGTAAAAGGTGATTTGTGGCAGCCTTTAAACATGGACTCAATAGTGCGACTTCTCAGGGGAGTCATGCTTAAACTGAGTTTACCCTTTTCTCATATGAGCAACAAGTCTCAGTCACACGCAGGCAATGAAGGAGATGCAGTAAAGTATTCAATAGGTTTCATTAACAAGACTGCAATCTACTGTAAAATGCAAGAGCTGCAATGATTAGGATAATGAACAATGCAAGAAGCAGAATTGTAAATACGAGAGTCGTGAATATAAAGACCCCCACCATCTTGCAACAACATGAGATGTGAAATAGGCCCTAATACCCTAGCATGATGAACCTCAATAACCCCAATATTAGTATAAAGCCAATGGTCAAATTTATCTAACAATAGTTATGATCTTGAAGGATGTCTCCAAAGTCATCAAAAGGAAGGGCATCCAGGAATGAATCCACATTGAGAGATGTCAGATCGATGACAGGATTGGCAGATGGATCCACGGAGCAGTAGCGCGCAGCAGTTTCAAGCACAGGAGCACCCCGAGGGCAGCACCATCCATAGTGCCTGAAGGAGCCAGATAGTCCACCAAGGGCGGCTTGTAAGTGACTTCACGACTCAGCCTCAGTCTCATGGGGCATGACTGCGAATGAACCCTCATCGGGAACATCAGCAGTTCTCGGTCACAGGAGACACTGGCGGGACAGCAAGGCTCACCTAAGGTAGATGTTCAAAAAGGCACCAGGTACAATGAAAGACTGGTTGCACACACCATAGGATTGGTGGGAATAAGAGTGACCAATCAGGCTCCAATTCTTCCAGCAACAAAGCACCAAAGAACTGCACCATGCGATCACGGCACAGCTGGGCTGGTGGTAGTAACTCCATCAATCCGCTTAGCTGGGAAGGCACAACCACTGTGTATCAGGAACAGCAGCAGCAGAATCCCACCAATGCCAAAGTCACAGGAAAGCCTCCAAACACACTTGAAAAGAGTGAATGGATGGCTGAGGGAATGACTCTGAAGACAGTTTGATAGATGGACACGAATCCAGACCCCACAGCCTTAAAGAAGTGCACAATCCTTGTAGTGCTTGAAGCATTGAATATTCTGTTTACTAGCACTCCAAAGTGCTTGGGGAACTTGGTATTTAATAGAGATTGTAACTTGGCTGATGGTCTTGCTATCTGGAGAGCATACGGCTCGCTAGCCCATGTAAACGCAACTTGTTTCTGGAACAGTAGTGCCTTTAGTATGCTCAGCCTGTCATAATTTACATTAGTAGCATCAATGTGAGGCCACATTTCTGCTACTCTTATCTCTTGTGTGGTGGAGGAATAGAACATGTCTGCAACAAGTTACAATCTTGGAGACTGAAACTGCATAGGCAATTCCTGGTCTCATACCGCAACAGCTCTGTTCGTTCAGGACCACATAACTTCCATTTGAAAGTACATGAAATGCTGGATGAATCACATGGACGGGAGTACCCTTCAGAAAACAGGCCAAGATTGCGACCCCCACTTTGCATAGGCCATGAAGGGACACCTGTTTGAAGGTCACTGAATGACTAACAGTAGTCTCACACTCGCTTCCACAGTGAACTGCTATTAAGGGAGTATATTATGTCAGACAAAGTGTTCATGCCATTCTTGACAACAGCTAAAGCCTTTTCCAGTTTTCCCTTATCTATCTGCCTTAAACACCAGCTGCTTCCATTTGAGAAAGCTTACAGATCTTATTGTATATGGCATAGATGAATCTTTTAGAGTGTGGCTTTCTTAGACCTAACAAAAATTCTTGCAAGTCTGTGTCTTCAGATAGCGTATTAAGATGTTCTTTAACTGCTGCTAATGTGTTAATCTGTAAACCTTGTTGGCACAGTTTACAATCACTGTAACTACACCGAGTGTTGACCTAAAACAAAGAAAGGGTCCGGTCGGCTAATCTTGAAACCCCCTGAGGAATAAACAAAATGTGCCTGACACTCATTTCTGTCTATTGGCCACAATAACCACCCGCCAGGACTGGAAAGTGAAGAATTATGGGTACCAGCCTGGACCTTTGCATCTAATTCTTCCTCTGTGATGTTTAGGAAGAACTGCCAATTGATGAATTTTGCCAGTGTGGGGATACTGGGCGCATTCATCTCCTTTATTTTTGCTAACCCTAGACAGGATTCCTGTTGAATTGTGTCATTCAAAAAGATCATTTGAACAGGAATAAGGCATGCTCAAAATAAAGCTTCCCTACCCTGTATTTGCCAATCCTGTGTTCCCCGTACACTCTTGACATCAATAGTGTTCTTCCAGTATTCTTATCCTTCAACTGTAAGTCATGAAACAAAGGAATCTGAGTAGATCAATTTTGTGTTTGTTAGCAAAATTTTCCTAATTTTAGAAGGTGGTAACTTGAAATAGTATGATTCTGCATTCTTGATGTCATGCCCAGAAACATATGTGAATTTATCTGACTAACACGTTGGGCTCCCCACAGGTGGAGTTAAACAGTATTCCCACTGTGTGTAATTAAATACTGATCTGTGTGTAGTTCCTCAGTGCCGGTAGTAATGTCCCCAGTTGTTATAACAGAACATTTCTCCATAATTATTTGTGTTAGTATGCACATCATCACTTTCAAGTACAGTATAATTCTGCAGTTCAGCAAACATTGCATTAACCGTTTGAACATCCCAGTCATCAGAAACAACACCAGGGGTAATTACATCAATAATTGAAATTTTTAAAACATATGGAATTTGAATGACCTCAGTAGGCCGTATATATCAAATTGAACTTTTTCCCACACAATCCCATCAGGAATTGGTACTGCTGAAATGTTCACAAGGGACAAGTCTCTTCGGACCTTATGGGAGGAAAGATATGGAGTTAAAACTTCATCCACGGATTCAACAGAAGAATGTTCAGGAAGATAATGACCATTTATAAGGAGGAAGGAAACAGTCACAAAACCAATCCATAATAGAAAGGCAAGCAATATCAGAAATATCCACAGATAATTCCATGGATAAGTTAAATAGTTATTTTTAAGTTATATGTACAGCTTACGTGTCTTTGAAACAGTTTCAATTGCAGGTGTGGATGTTGTCGAAGAAAAGTTATTAAGGTCGATGAAATAACCAGAAGCAGTCTCTGCAAACAGAGGAGTCGGTGCATTACTGGTGCATGAATCCACTTCGTTTGGAGGTTCATAGTAGATGATGTTGTCTGTTTGTGTTGAGCTGGAGTAGAAAACAGCCACATCTTGGACAGTTGTAGTTGGTGAAGTTGTAACAGGAATGAGCAAAAGCTCATTTTCCACCCTCCCCATGCCTGAGGAGGCATTTGTAGCATTGTTGTTCATGCTGGTGTAGTCAGGAGAGTTGTTGTTTCTTCTTTGAAGAGGAATGTCCTGTTGGGTAGCGATAAGGGACCGGGAACTACCCAAGGGGCCTCTGGGTCTACTGTTCAGGATCAGCCACATGGTATAATTTGATGTTGTCGATGGAGACAAATCTGTTTGCTTTGGAGGCAGTGGTGGTAAGATGATTGTTCTGATGCCTTGTATTCCCAGGACCGGGACTGGTGCTCTGTAGGATGGGCTGAATTCCTTCTTCACAGCAGGCTTCTCACAATCCAGATCCCTGACTTTAGGAATCCAGCCTGTTGAAGTTGTTGGCAAATCCCTTAATCCTAAAGTGGCAGCACTGGTGGATGAATTGTCATCACAAAATTGCTGAAGCTCCTGTAAGACAGTGAGACGTTCATTTATGTCAAAGGCTGTATCTGCTGCCACCAAACCAGGGCCATCTTAATCTGAGACATACATAGGTATCCCAAAGAGAACCTCGTAAGGAGTGCTCCCTCCTAAGGACCATCCTGGCAGATTATTCAATGCTCTCTGGACCCCATATAGGTGATGAAGCCAACTGTGGCCAGAACCTAATAGTCTGGCTGTTAAGGACTGCTTTAGATCTCGATTCCTCCTCTCTACAACCGAATTACCCCTGGGATGGTAGGGTGACGAGAAATGGAGTTCAACACCCAACGTCCTCATGGTGTCCCTGAATGCTTTAGAGGCAAAGGCAGGACTCTGGTCCGAACAGAATGCTGCAACCGCATATGCACCGATAAAGATCAGCAAATCTTTTATAACAGTTTGAGCGTCAGCCAACTGCTGCGGCCATACCCACAGGAATCTAAAACAAGAGTCTACAGTGACATAGATGTATTTGTATGCAACATCAGTTTGAAGGGAACTACAATGGTCCAAGTGCACACATTGCAGAGGCCTATTAGACACTAAGAGGGATTTCTGCAGTGGGCATCTGATATTTGAGTCACAACAAAGAACATATTGCTTGGTCTGTTTGTATAGACCTAGCCACCAGAAGCGTTTCTGTAAGTGTTTTATTGTGGCAGCAACATCAGCATGTTCAGAGACGACACCCTCATGTGCTGCTTTGATTAGATCTAATCTCTGGTTTTGGTTGGGGATCACTCAATCTCCAACCCCAGGAATTGTTGCAAAGGCAACATTCTTTGCACTGATGTGGTATGAATATTTTGTTGGGTATGCTTTTGGGAGAAGCTTGCCTTCAGCCGAAGCTTTCACTGCAGCCAGAGTTTCATTATCCAATCTTATCTGAGAACGAGTCACTGCAACAGAAGCCGTAGCTACTGTGAATTTAGCTGCTTTATCAGCGAAAGTTTTGCCAATAACGTGTAGTCCTACACGTTGGTGGCTCAATGTATGGACTGCTTGAGCATTTGGTATTTTATCCTTAAGATCAGCTACCCTCCCCCACAGAGTTCTGTGTTTTGTGGTGTTCCCCTTTGAGTCTCTGAACCCGTTCAGTTGCCAATGATTAAGATAATCATTGTTGGACCGGACACAGTAGTACAAATCACAGACCATCAATGTGAGTTGTCCTGGATCCGTACGTTCTAGTGCGAGGATAAGGGCTTTAAGTTCAGCCAGATGAGCTGTGCAGTCACTCTGCGTCATCCTGTAGGTATTGTGAAGGTGGAATATACCATCCTTCATCACTCCGCTCATGGCTGCGCAAGCGACTGAGTATTGATATTTAGTACCTACACCTGGTGGTGCTGAACCATCAGTGTAAATGACAGTATTGTATCTGTCAAGCGACAAAATGTCAAGGGGTACTCCTGTTCGCACTGGAGAAATTCTTGTGCTTGAAGTTTTGGATCAACTATGTAGTCAACATCGGTGGCAGTCAGGGAAGTTACCCACTGAATCCAAAGTGGATGTAATGAATTAGCGTTAAGAACAGTAGCTTTGGTGACAGCCTCTAAGGCTGGCGCCGGGGTACCAACAATAATGCGTTTCCCTTGGGCAAGTGGATTCTCCTTGATGACAGCCATCTGTACTGCAGTTAGAATTTTTCTGTGGGTGCAAAACGTTTTGCATTGGAATATAAATGTGATTTATAAGCTATGGGCACCATGTCACCTTCATTAAAGGTGACATAAGTGAACCCAATGGCACCAGCAATTACTCTGATGACCAAATTTGTTTAGTTGTCACAAGTGTGCAAGTGTTTTGCTTCTAGGATGTCCTGTTGCAAACCTGCGGATGTGTTCTGCTGTCCAATGTCTGCCTGAGAAATCTGGGCATATTAAATCATAAAGTGGCTTGATGAATTGTGCATAATCAGGAATTTAATTTCTGCTACAGTTAAAGAAACCAAGTAAATACTGTAGTTTCTTGATAGTGTTTGGTGGCTGGAATTGAGCAAATTTTTCTAAAAAGTGCAGGGCTAGGCTCATATCCCAGAAACAATACACTGAGAAAGACTAAAATGACATTTGTAACCAAGGGCGCAAATTCCTGAACGATACGATCGACCCTGGCAAGATGAATGTTGAGGTCGTCATCTGTCAGATAGATGTCATCCACATAGAACAACACCTCAGGATCAATATCGTGCAATATAGATGTTACACGGGCTGGGCTGTTCTTATAGCCCTAGGGCAAATGACAGACGTGTTTTTGTGAGCCAAATGAGAATGCAGTCAGGTCCCGACTTTCGTGTGCTAAGTTTTGGCAGAAAAAAACGCTGGAGATATCCAAGTTTGTTTTGTAAATGTTGCGCACTATGTTGTTAATTAGTGCTGTGCGTTTATGATTGTTTATTTGTCTGTAATCTAAGACTATTCTATATGAATGGTCGGGTTTTGCAACGGGGAATAACAGATTATTAATTGTAGAGAGACAGGGCTCAATTACTCCCCGGTACTCAAGCTAAGTGAGGATCTCCCTCAATAGAGCTTTGGCTTAGTGTTTTATAGGATACTGGGACTGAGGCTGGGGTGTAGACCTAATCGGTATTAGATGGTAAGGAGAATCGTTATCCCAACCTACATGACTGCAGTATAGCGTGGGTGCCTGCACTAAAGCCCATTCAACAGAGTAGGCTTGTTTTACTGCTTCTGGAACAAGATCAGAGAAAGAAGGCAAAATTACATCTTCCCCATATGGGAGCTTTTGGACGTGTTCAGGAGGCCAGTCTCTTTCAGCCAATAGGATAATACAACTAAGTTCACCCCAGAATATTATACTAATGGTGCACTCTATGTCTCCCTAAATCTAGATATTTAAATCATAAACATTGTCGGGTGTGAGAATGCGCCCATCCGCAGTCTCAACTGCAATAAAGTCGCTAGTTGCTGTCGCATCCAGATGATCTTTCAGATTCTGGCGACATACTGTGACTTATGCTGCATTGTCCAGCAGTGTTACAGCCCACATCTTGTTCTTCAGCAATGTTCTCACGTTTACTGGCATTTTGAATTGAAAGTGCTGCCACCTTTTTGTTTTTAAACTGTGGCTTTTGTTGTGCGGACTTGTCTTCTTTTTTGTCTGAAGACCGTGGTGAGCCCTTCTTCTGTTTCACATAGTCAGGACGTTGCTCTGACCGGCCCACTCTCTCGCTATGTCTAACCGGTGCGTCCTGAAAGGAACAAGCGGTATGTGAATCAGTATATTTGTCGGGAGCTTTTATATTTTCCCTATTTCTGAGATTACATCTCCTTTGGGAGTTCTCCGGGTGTGGAGAGTCTGCTCTCTGACTTCGTCTGTCTTTAATTTGATTTTGTTTATCCCAGCGCCTTTTAGAACCCGTCCTAAACTGGTATAGGTATCAGAAATAATTTTCGGTAGCTGTTTCTCCTGTTCCAAGTGTGGAATCTCTCAGCACTGCTGGCGTATAGCCAATGCTACCACTTCCCCTTTAATGTTACTAAGAATTATTGAGGAGACTGCGTCAAAGTTATGCATAAGTTTCATCCCCAAATCTAGGGCTGGAGCAGCCCCATGTTTGTTCTGAATTTGTTTTAACACTTCTGATAAATTGGCAAGTGTCAGGGTACCATGTGTGGTAGTATAAATCGCAGAGAAAGCTGTACCCCAAGTGGCACAGTCATCCACTGAGGGAACCATTCTGAATGGCAAGCACATTGTGGGAATTCTATTTTTTTCTTGTGGTCCTGTATGGGGAAACACAGCTTCCAGCTGATTAGTTTTCTGGGCTATCCAGAATGGGATTTTCTCTCGTTCCATGGGCACTTTGCCCATGATAGAATGTACTGTTTGTGGGTTAATCCCAGTAGGGGCCAATTGATATCCAGTGGGTGCTGGTGGTGCTGGATGTGCTGGTGTTGTGTTCAAAGTTCGCATTATGAACTGAACAAGTCATCTATATAGTGTTACTATCTCATTGTAAAGATTGCGCAGATCAGCTGCCTGCATGTATTGTACACCTGGGTGTGGTGTATATGTGGCAAACATAGGCCACGATGGTCCGTCATTACCTAAGGGACCTGATACCACACATTGTATAACGTGTGGTAGGGCAACATTAAACCAGTTCTGATGCTCTTGATAAGTAATCGGTATGTCAAGATACTGGTATGCTTGGTACACTTGTGGTACACTTGCATTTCTATATGTGTGGAATGTGTATGTTCTAGGGTCTTCCTCAGGAAAGGTGATCCAGGAATAAAATGTTTCAGTTTGGTAAGCTTCATTAGCTTCTACTATAAATGTGACATCCCCGCCCTCATCTCGTAAGCCATGCCCTATCAGATGTAATGTTAATGCATGTCTGACATTCTCTGGAATGTCTGTGGCGTTAGCCATATTATGAAATGAGTAAAGAGATGCAACACCAAATGGGGCGAAAGTCCTTTTAAGAATTCGAGCTCGAACAACCTACAGCCTAGTTAGGTGCTCCCTTTTCAGCTGAGGAGGATTATCCCAAAGACCACGGACATCTCCGTCTATTGGTATTTGGGGTGCCTGTTGTGTGTGAGACAGAGATACTCACGGCATCCGTAAATTAGTGCCAAAACACCATTGTTGGTGGCACCGTGTCGTAGATGGACTCTTGCTCTAGGCAAGGCTGCTGGGTTAGGGATGACAGCACTTTTGTTTGTAGGTGACTAGCTCAATCCAAAAAACAAGTTGCAACTGTCGGACCAACCCTCCTGGCTCACGAGCAATACCTCACCAAAAACCCAAATAGTAAAAGGTGATTTCTGGCAGCCTTTTCTCATGGACTCAAGAGTGTGACATCTCAGGGGAGTCGTGGTTAAACTGAGATTACCCTTTTCTCACATGAGCAGCAAGTCTTAGTCACACACAAGCAACGAATGAGATGCAGTAAAGTTTTCAATATGTTTTGTTAACAAGACTGCAAACTACTGTAAAATTCATGAGCTGCAATGATTAGGATAATGAACAAAGCAAGAAGCAGAATTGTAAAAACGAGAGTCGTGAATATAAAGACCCTACCATCTTGTAACAATATGAGATGTGAAATAGGCCCTAATACCTTAGCATGATTACCCTAATCTCTAACCTAAAGAGAGCTAGGTGTGTTAAACCTAATCTGCCAGTACCATGTCCATGAGAAATCCCCCCAGCCCTTGTTACTTTGGATTGAGGTCTCTAGATCAGACTCTGTGGGGGGTACGAAGGCTGGGTCTGCATCAAGGCGGCATGTAGCATAGATAGCGTTGATAGCATCTGGTAGGAATCCCTCTGATGCACCCATGTATATCATGTCAGCAGCCTTGTTAATATGCAATTATTTTAAAAAAGTCTACCTGCATTAGTAATGTTTTTATTTTAATAAATGTAAATGTAGTGATTATTTGGCACTGACTGGATTTTTATATTAATAACATCACTTATTGTGATGTCATCAGAGTCAAAGGTCAGGTGGCCCTTGATGCCCCAGTGTCAAGTTTACGTGATGTCCTGTGATGTCACTGTGGGTCAAACATCATATGATGTCACTTCTGAAAGCCTTGACATTTTGGTGAATCAACGTCCATGTAACTGCCCTTTATGAGGGGATCCCTGGGTCCCTAAGACACAGAAAGGGTACAGTCTAAATTTTTGCCAAATTAGATGTACTACTTCAAAGATCTGGGAGGCCGTTGGAACCAGACAGGTTTTGACCAAGTATCCTTCCCAATTCACTACTTTTCTCATATCCTAATCTGGACTATAGAAGGCTGATGTTTGCCAAGAATCTATGGCGCTCGGTCTACTGGGCCGAGATATATATGTATTCTTTAACACCAATGGTAGTTATTGAGAACTCTGTGGTCAAGATTTTGGAATTGTGTGCTTGGGAAGAGAGGACTCATCCAGGTGTGATGGGGATGAGGTTGAGTGAAAAGCTGAGGGTGACTTGAATGGAGAGTTTTGGGGGTAATTGTGTCCAGTGGATATGCACTCCTTATGCTAACTTTTTATCTTTAACAAAATACCAATTAAAATGTATTGTTAAAAAAAGCTGTTGATCTCCAGGACAACATCAGGAAGAGCAAAAGAGGTGTTGTGAACCGGTGTCTGCCCCCCTTGTAGTCAGCCACTGAGCATGATTATCAAAAGGTAAGCTAACACAATAGTGGTTGCAGACCACTGACATATTCTTTTCTGAGTGGCAAGTAGGAGCACGACTCCACTTTCATGCTCCTCCTGTGATTCAAAATGAGCAGCAAAATTTGGTCTGCCACAGAAATATCTTTCCAACTCACAAAGTAACTTCAAGCCATTGTGACATAGATTCTTGGGGTCGCAAAACCTGTAGTTTTGGAAAGCACCGACTTCAAAAAGGTCTTCAGTACCAAGTGAATCTTGCAGTAAATGCTAAGTTAACGATTGATTTCCGGTATTCCTTTCTTGGTCCCACTGCTATAATATAACTGCAAGATGCTGGAGGGCTCTAAATAATAAATACAGTCCCGATATACTCTCCCGCTCCCTGTATCTGTTTTACATCACAAAATACACTATTCTAGCAGTGGACATCTTTTGTTGTTTATGTGCAGATGGATTTAGCCGTGACAGAATTCCGCAATTGATAGTTTTGTTTCAGCGCTACTGCAATAAAATACAACACAATACAATGCAAGGTGCTTTATAGACAGTGTAACTCAGACAGACTTTGTCAAACTAAATACACGGGATGCATAAAAACATAACATTACCGTCTCTCAAACAGTGGTCATTTCTGTATCCAGGCTACGTCGGAATCCGTGTTGTTTTATGCAGTGGGTTTCAGTTCTGCTACCCCCCTAAAATGTTATGACAGCAGTGCACATTATTAATTCCAGCACTCCAGCCTTTCACCTACAGGAACACACATATCATTTTCATGTATATTCTCTCACCAGACACTCTACGAATGAAAATGCCCATATCAAACCTTCTTCTGAAACCTTGCTGCTCATTTCTATTCATACATAATCTCGCGGCAGGGGCAAACTGAGTTCACATTGGTACAGCCATATGTCACTGAGCTTGTAGATGTCACAATTCTACGAGCAGCAAAACCTTCAAGGAATATAGTTTTACCCAGTGGTTGTTACACCTGCACAAACAGGCGCTCACGATTATTTTAAAATGAGTAATCTCAAATGTCCCTGCAATACCAAAAATCTTAAATGTAAAGCAGCACCTTGATGGAGAGGGAAAAAAGACAAAAACATAAGGGCGTGCCAAAAATGAATTCCATTTCAAAATAAATTAACAAAATAAAGAAAGAACCGTTTATATGCAGATCTTTATTTAGATATAGGCGGAACAAGAACATTCATCATATGTCAGCCAATGTCCAGTTTCACCGATTTAGGGACTAGTTACCAGTTGAGGCGTTATTTATTGCCCCTGATAAATAAAGATACCATGGTTACGTTATTTATATGGTGTGATAACGCCTATTATGAGTTTATGGGGAAGAACATTCGGTTTGTGGTGTTTAATGCACCACAATCTGCCTGCTACAGTAAATACTGTACGTTTCCCGTTATATTCCCGCAAGTTTGAACTGCCCAAATGTAATTAATGTTGGGTTATTTGACGCAACCAATGATTATCAGATGCTGTGAGTAAAACCAAACTGGTAATTCCCTCAGTGCATAAACAGGGGTTTACCCCTGGGACGAAAATAAAACATCCCACTCATAATTACACCCTCAGCGAGCCCCCTGTCTCATTTACAGGTGGGAAACTGACAGGGATTCCTAAGGCAAAGCCGCACTGACGCCACCATCAGAAGCTTTCTGATGAGGCTAGTCTGCTACAGGGTCACCATTTGGACAGCATCATACGTTCTGCTCTGTTTATGACAGGCCTTCCATGCTCTTTCTTCTTGTTCATGACCGCCTTGTAGGTCATGCAGATCACGAACATGAAAAATACATAAATGTCCCAGATATTTTGTGAGAAAACTCCCTATCTGTCAGGGACATTTCTTTTTTGTTTTTCCAGAATTAAAGCCCGTATTTGGGGCTGTTTCTGAAAGAGAAATGCTATGTCGGCCACTATACCATGGCAACAAACATTCTCCAAACGTTCTCCCGTCATGTCAGCGGTAACACTTTTCTCAAAAAATCCCTACCACAGCAGTGGGGAACTTTAAACTTAAAATCACTCAAGAAAAATGCTGAACAGAATAATCACCTGTTAGAAATAAAATGGGTCATATTCACTGAAATATATGGGCATGTACAAATTGGCAACACATGAAGAAAGACAAGTTCCTCAACTATTTCTGGCTCAGGAAATGAGTATCAAGCTTCATTTCTTCTTCATCCGGTTTCCAGTGTCGTCCTTCCTGTTTTCAGTGCTTGTTAACAGAGGTACTGGATGGTCTTTGGAGAGAACACAAAAATAAGAATAACATTGTAATTAAGTATGCCAAAAAGAATAAGAACAAGCTCTTCACAAGGGTGAAAAAACATAATTCACGTACAGTACAGATGATGGATAGTGTGCGTGCATTAGGAATGAGTGTACAGTCGATGAATATGTGTGCTGCTATCTTGGTACACAAACACATCTATTCACAACCACCAAGGAGAATGATCAAAGCCTTTGGCTATAGAGCAAAATAAAGCCTGGATGCCAAATATGGAACATTGCATAAAGAAGATTCAAAGATGCAATCCACTATTTGTATTCCAAAAATGAGTGCTGCACTGCAGATACTACACTGGCCCACAAACGTTCAACCTGCTGTTCCAGCCAGGATGCATTGCACTTTCTGTCTGACAAATTTATTTGAAAACTGAAAAACATTTTTGGTCAGGTACATCATTTCCTTCATACAATTGCAAGAGCAGAATTTTGAGATAAAGTGGCCAATTCAGCACTGCTTTAGTGGCTTCACAAACAGCCTTACGTAAATTAAGAAAAAACTGGGACAGATTCTAATGGTGAACATCTCAAAAACGTAATCTAGTGCCATCATGGGACCAGAAGTGCTTCACTCAGTTACTGCCTACGGGTGTGCCTCAAAGGCAAAGCTACAGTCAACAGTTGCTTGAGTGCAGTGGAGGGATAAAGCTATATTTGCATAAACCAGCTATGGAAGTTCTACTTCCTTTCAGAAACACAAAAATCCTAAATTAAGTGGTTGGGGGGAGTTGAGATCCATTGGTCTCTGTTGTTTCCAGACTTCTAAGGTTCTCACAGCTCTGGTGCAACTGAGGGCCTGATTACAACTTTGGAGGAGGTGTTAATCCGTCCCAAAAGTGACGGTAAAGTGACGGATATACCACCAGCCGTATTACGAGTCCATTATATCCTATGGAACTCGTAATACGGCTGGTGGTATATCCGTCACATTTGGGACGGATTAACACCTCCTCCAAAGTTGTAATCAGGCCCTGAGTGTCTTAGCATTTCTCATTCTCGTGTCTCCTCTGCATCTGTGTACTGTGCAAGGCAGCACCAGTGTAACTCAGAGGCTCCAAGAGGTCAGGGACTTCCAAGACTTGTTCAATACTGTTAGGGAAAATGGTAGAAGACCTCCGTGGGTTAAGCTCAACTCCACTATTGTTCATAAAGCATATAAACATTTCTGATGGATTCCAGCAATACCCTAATTCCCTGCATGGGATGATGGCTTCCTAGCAGGATCGGTTTGTTAAAAATAATGTCGAGTCTTCGGCATAGTGCCTTGATCTTCCACATGTTTCTAATTAGCTGATATCCAAAGGAGGAGATCAGACAATTTAGGATGCCTGGGATTGATTAACGGACCAAGTGAGAAATGTTATTGACCATGTGGTACACAAGATTTTGGAGGAAAAATGACAAGCTTCCACAGAACTTCTACCCATTATTTTTCAATTGGTTTCAGGAGTATTCAGGAAGGCATAAGGCATGAAATGAACCCCGTAAAGCTTCTGGTGAATTGTGTATCAGAGTTGCTAAGGAAAGAAAGTTAATTTGACAGCTTTTCCTTGGAAAGTGAAATAAGTTGTCACCTCTATTTACAGGAATGCCTAATATGATGCCCACCACCTGATAGTCTACAGGAATTAGATATTTCCAGGCAGGTGCTTTTCTTATTTGATACATGACTGACAAGGTATTTTGGTACCCAATAAAAAGTACATTTTGCACTCCCTTTTTTCAACTACACTTTTATTCAATGGGTGCATTATTGACCTTCAAGCAGGGGTCTTATCTCATGTTATTAACATCACTGTACTTCTGGGAACAGCCCTGCAAGCAATAACCTGCTTATCAATTCGGAGGTTCTTAGTCCACAAATGAAGGTGCAGGTAATAATCAAAACTATCTTTTGTTTTAAATATATATTTGTCAATCAGCAGCAATGGTTGCCTAAATCAACACTAGCGGTTGACCTCTAATAACATTTTGGAAATCCACACTATGGGGGTGATTCCGCCGCCCGCCAAGCGGGAACCGCCAGAAGACCGTACCGCGGTCAAAAGACCGCGGCGGTCATTCTGGCTTTCCCGCTGGGCGGGCCGGCGACCGCCAAAAGGCCGCCCACTCGCCCAGCGGGAAACCCACAGCAACGATGAAGCCGGCTCCGAATGGAGCCGGCGGAGTTGCTTTTGTGCGACGGGTGCAGTTGCACCCGTCGCGATTTCCAGTGTCTGCTATGCAGACACTGGAAATCAATGTGGGGCCCTGTTAGGGGGCCCCTGCAGTGCCCATGCTGTTGGCATGGGCACTGCAGGGGCCCCCAGGGGCCCCACGACACCCGTTCCCGCCAGCCTGGTTCTGGCGGTCAAAACCGCCAGAACCAGGCTGGCGGGAAGGGGGTCAGAATCCCCATGGCGGCGCTGCCTGCAGCGCCGCCATGGGGGATTCGCAGGCCAGGGGAAAACCGGCGGGAAACCGCCGGTTTCCCTTTTCTGACCGCGGCTTTACCGCCGCGGTCAGAATGGGCCTGGATGCACCGCCAGCCTGTTGGCGGTGCATCCGCGGTCCCCTACCCTGGCGGTCTTGGACCGCCAGGGTAGGAATGACCCCCTATATTTCCCAAAATCATCCTTCCTGTCACTGAGTCTTGGTCCCACTCACATCAGTCCTGCACTTCCATCATTGATACGTAGGGGCATATGGGGGTTCGCTACACCCTCTATACATAATTCATTGTATTAACACACAAGCTGAGTTAAGACTAACTAGAAAGTACAGTATGTGTGTGCCTTGACCTGAGAGCACAGTGTTCAAGTAGGACTTTACTTTGGACATGCGAGTCCACTGATATGTTCTTCAGAGTATATGATCTGTTCCTGTATTTATTGCAAGCTTTTCCTCTTCAAGATTGCAAAAAAGTAAATGTAAGATAAGCACCTTCATAGTATAGAAAGGCTTTACATGTTGCAAAGTACTTTTATAACATAGGCGGAGTTGAGGCTGCACTCACGAGCTTAGAACATTGCACAAGTTGGAACCTTCCGTAAGGCTGGGTAACAGCTCCAGCCCAGAGGATACACACAGTATTACTATAATATTAATGTCTACATATTCCCAACAATGGTGACCGTGCGGAAAAAAACAAAAGTAAGGAAACAACCACTGCTAGCAAAAGAAGCGCAATCAGCTACAGAGGAGATTGTACTACAAGAACAGACGTCTTTAAAAATGACAACGTGTTAAGTTTATGATAAAAACCCAGTGATGCATCAATAATTCCAGGAAAACTGGCACGAGGAAGCATGCTCACAGAAGGGATTAAGTAGAGAGGAGAATCGGGAAAATGAAAGAAGGAGCTAAGATAACAGTGAATCTGGTCCCGACCCAGATTGAAGACCTGAGCTGAGTTGTAGGACAGGAATATGAGAAATGAGGTAAGACATTTTTCAATCCCTGCTGTACAGGAGTGGGACACTGCCATAAGGTTTGTAAAGAAACGTATGCCACAAATCCTGGAACCTCCCTTCTAACTGACCTGTGACATTCAGCGAGTACACAATATCTGAGTGACCAATAATAGGTATGCATTCTCCAAAACCACCTATTGCTTACTTCGTCCAACTAAGGCCAACAATGCAAAACAATAAAGAGAAGGAAAGAACGATTGAAAGACAAATGGAATATTATTTAGGAATCTGCTGCTTGTTTACCCATCATTATGCAACAAATGTGAGCAATTGTTCATGGAACAGGATATATGTATGATCTTAAAGACTTTGCCAATTATTTGTAAATAGTCAGGTTCATTGATGCGGCAGATGTATCATCCTGTATTGATGACCATGAATCAAACGAAATGGGTACATTGTCTATGCCCATTAAATAAAAAGAGAAAAACTAGGCAGACAATAAATAAGTAGGGCTTCAAAGACTAGTCAAACCCCTACTCACGGAATGAACAGTTGATCAATAAACATGTAAAAGACAAAAAGAGGACAAACCCAATCAAAGAGACAAGTCGTTATAAAAAGGTAGAAGAAGGAATAAACTGAAAGATAAATGGAAGAGAAAAGTCTGAGAACGTATGTAGGAATATAACAATAAGAAGCATTTGCAATGCAATGGGTCTCTCGTTTGCTTGAGCTCGAGCAATTAGCATTGTAAACTCCTAACCAGACTTTTCTTGCCATAAAAATTGAAAATAAAAACAAAACAATTTCACATAACTAACTGGGCTTTTCTTGCCATATAAACTGAAAAGTAAAAGTTTCACATAAGCGAGCTGACGGCCACCATCAGTGCAAAGATGACACACAAAGGGAAATAAAAGTTCACTCCTAGTGAAACCTATTGGCAAAAGTGCAATTATCCATGTAACTGGCAAAAGTGCAATTATCTATGTAACCGGCAAAAGTGCAATTAATATGTAACGGGGTCGATGTCATGCAAAGCGCTCGACTTTGGCCCAGCGAGATTGGGCTGAGAAAAAAGAGAAAAAGTAGTCCAGAAACCGGACGGAAAACGTGGAGCCTCGTATGTTTTCAGTACTTGGTCGCTGCGCTCGAGGAGGGCTAAACACCGGAAAAGGCATGACTTATGCATTCCCTTCACTAATGAAAGCAAGCAGATTTTAAAAGGCAAGTCCACGAACCAATGAAAGAGCCTGACGTGGTTTGAAGCCCAAAGAGAGATTACAACACAGGACAGAGCGCTTTGCGCTCGCTCCTGAAAATATTAAACCGTAATAAATGAACACTACATAAAATGTCATGAAGAGTGAAACCAGTTGGATAGTGCAACGGCTAGGTTTACACCCATTGTAAGGGGGAGACATGAAAATTTCATAATGGGACAGATTAAGACAATATGCAAATGATAGTGGAAAGGGGCATGTATTTCAGCATTTGAATGTGCTCATGAAGCACTAGTATTCATTGTGCTCATAATAAGGTGTCAATAAGTGTTTTCAAAGTCCCCAGTGCATTTAAATTCTTCTCTTGGAGTCGAGTAAGTATACAAATTGTTTAACAAGGTCTAAACGAACAGAAGTACGCTGATACTAACATTTAGGAAATTCGAAGGTGTGACATCTAAAAAAAGAAAAAATGTTTTTGAGATTCCCTGAATGCACGAAAGGAGGAGTACTGTACCACTACCAAAATACAATTGTATTGTATTGTATTGTAATGGTATTTATATAGCGCTTACTACCCCTGACGAGGCATTGAAGCGCTTTTCACCGAGTAGCATGCTACTCCGGAACCGAAGAGGAATTAGTATAGGGAAATGGGAGTACAGTTTCAGTGTTATTATGAGTTAATTTGAGCAGAGGGTATGTGAGTTTGTTAGTTGGATTGACTAGAGTAATGGAAGGATAGAGGAGGGAAGAATCCAGAAGTGTTAATTGGAAGTTTATAGTAATAAATGAGGCTTGGGATGAGTAAAGGAGAGATGGAGGAGGGAAGAGTCTGTGGAAAGGGTTAGGGAGATCATAGTAGCAGGCGGGGTTATGAATGAGTCAAAGGTGAGATAACTGAGGGAGAATTTAGTGGGCTGTTTGGGAGATCATGGTAGTAAACTGAGGTTTGGGTGAGCTAGATGTAGAAGAGGAGGGAAGAGCTTAGGCAGGGTTATTTTGGAGATGAAAGTATTAGAATGGGTTTGGGATGAGTCAGAGCAGGGATGGAAGATAAATTAATAGAGACATGACATATGGTGATGGGTAGACAAAGTAAAGCTTACAAGAGAGTACATTTATATAATTATATTTTTCATGTATAATTGTATTTATATATATACATTTTTAATCATTATTTTTATTTAATTTATTTATTCATTATTATGATTTTTTTAACTTTAATTTACTTATTTATAAAATGAATTTTATTGATAGGTTTTATTTTATTTATTTTTATTAAATTGTTTCCCTAACAGAGTAGGACTAGAGAAATAAATAGCTATGTAAATACATAGTGAGGGGATATATGTTCAAGGAATAAAATAATGGGTATAATGATATGAGAGGAAAAGTAGTATTGTATAAACACAGACTTTCAAGATTTGTAATATTTGAAGTTAATTAATAAGTGTACTTTTCTAACATTTATTTATCTTTCCTCAATTTTTGAATTGGGAAATGCTTATGATAATAAAACATTTGATCAGTGTGATATAAAAACGAGAGCATGGATTCATAAGTATCTTATATAACAACGTATGTAGGAGCTATGCAATGAC
The DNA here is from genome assembly GCF_031143425.1 of Pleurodeles waltl. NCBI lineage: Eukaryota > Metazoa > Chordata > Amphibia > Caudata > Salamandridae > Pleurodeles > Pleurodeles waltl. Next base: position 1,674,737,094 of record NC_090440.1, read on the forward strand.
TTATGAACATGTTAAGTATAGAATAACATATACATGTATATATATATATATATACATATATACATATATATATATATATATATATATACACACATGCATGCACACACATATACACACACATATATATGTATGTATGTATGTGTGTATATATATATATATATATATATATCACCATGCGTAAGCATACATTTGTTAAACAGGTTTAAAGGGTATGTGTGTAATTTATTGTTATGACATAGTAGCGATACATATTTCCTAAAGAACTATACATATCTAGAATATACACATAATCAGATTAAAAATATTTATCAACACAGACATATGCAGATATGCAGTCCATTGCTGTTTGAATATGGTGGTTATGAAGGGAAGAGCCAACTCTTGAGTATCTTCTGAAGACAAGATAGTTATCCATCGATCTTATTTTTGGGGGTAATGAATTCCATAGTTTGGCTGCTTGAACGGAGACAGATGTACCACCTATAGTCTTTTTCTTGTATGATGGTGTTCTAAGGAGGCGTGCTGATCTTGAGCGGAGGTTTCTTTGTTGAATGTATTTGGTTATTTTGTTTCTGATAAAAAGCGGTCCTGTTTGTTTGTTTTGAAGGTAGGATGTAATCCAGTTGAGAGCAGTCCCTTCTATGCCAGCTTTGTGGAGTCTTTGAATCAGGGTGTCTTCGTCAACCGTATCAAAGGCAGCCGAGAGGTCCAAGAGAAGTAGTGCAGCAACTCCATTGCGGTCGAGTGTGTTTTTAAGATCATCACAGATTGCTATGAGTGCCAATTCAGTGCCTCTTCTTGGGTGGAATCCAGTTTGGTAGCCTGAAAGTATGGAATTGTTTTCAATGAATTGTGACATCAGGGAAAATGCTGCTCTTTCTATTAGTTTGCCCAGGAAAGGTCCATTTGTGATTGGTCTGTAGTTGTTGGGGTCCTGGGGGTCTAGGTTTGTTTTCTTTAATAACGGACATATGTATGCCTTTTTCAAGTTTTCAGGAAAATTTCCTGTAGTTAAAGAGTTGTTGATGATTCTTCTTACAGGTGTGGCAGCAGAAGTAGATAAAAGATTGTCCTTCAAGATGTGTGGTGGACAAGGGTCAGAAGGGCAACCAGAAGGCCTGCTTGCTTTGACCAAATCCATAAAGTCACCTTGTGATATATGTTTGAAGGACTGTAGAGGCTGGGTTGGTTTATTCTTAGGCGGGATTTTAGGAAAGGGGTTGGTGCTGATGTTTTTCTTCTGTTTTAAGTAGGAGTCCAAATTGTCTGCCTTGGTCATTTAATGAATTGCCAGTTTGTTTGTGAAATATTGAGTAGTGTGATGACTTCCTTCAATGGATTTAGGTTTTTGAAATTCATTGATAATTTAATAAAATTCTTTGGTTGCAGATTTAGCATTTTGAATTCTGTCTGAGTAGTACCTTTTTTAGCTTTTTGATTGATAATTTGTATATTCTGTTAAGTTTGTGTAGCTGCAGTTTGTCTTGAATGTTGTGTGTTTTGAGCCAGGTCTGCTGCAACCTTCTGATTTGTTGCTTTCTCTTTTTAAGGTCTGTGTTTCTCCAAGGTGTTGGTTTTCTTTTGTCCCGTTTAGTTTTTCTGAGTGGTATTGAGTTATCAATAGCTTACTGTAGCCACTCATAAAGTTTTGGAACAGAATTAATTGTATCTAAATCTGTGTTGGATGCTAATGCACAGTTATGGATTAAACTCCACAGTGGGGAAAGCGGAGGCCTGCCATTTTTGGTTCAATGTTCTATTAATTACTCCAGTGCTACACTGACATAATATGGTCAAATACGACTGGTAGGTAAAAACAGAGAGACACAGACAAAACACAGATGATGCAAAGCATCAACCATGCAACTTCAGTCAGACAGGAAAAATCAATATTGCCAACCATTCATGTTAGTAAACCAAATTTCAACTTGCTAATATTCTTATTCATCCTCCAACGGAGTGAATCATTACATTAAGCAAAAGACAATTCCCTGCTACCCAAAGTCTCAAAGTCCCTACAGGTGTTAACACAAGAAGTGCAGAGCTAACTCAAAGAAGTAGATAAGATGAGAAGAGAGAAGTTAGTAAAAAAAAAACAGAAGGTTCAACAGGGAGAACTGTATTATTCTAATAAATACATCACTGGCCTGTGGAATCTCTAAGACATTAATGGATTGTTAGTGGAAAATAGCCATGGCCAAATCTCCATGCTGAAGACAATGCAGGATTAATGGGTACAGCCAAATGATTGATCTAGCATTCCTAACCTTCTATAAACGTGCATTCAAGATCCACTGCAGTAGGTGGTGCTGTGTGATGAAAAACCCTGAATGTATGTGTTTTTTATCTAATCTCTGTGAAATTGAGCTCTGCTTTTAACCTTTGCTTATGTGGAGGTATAGTTGCAAGTAGCAAGGGGGTTTTATCTAGTTTTGTTGTACAGAACAGTTCTGAACATATCAGTTGAAAGATAAACCTCTCCTTTTATTCATCTTAAACCTCGTCTTACTACCATGGTCTCCCAACTAACACTTTCTAGATTCTTCACTCTTCTATATCTCCATTATTCTATTCAATCCAACTAACAGACTCACATTAAATTAACACCTATTTCCCCATACTAATCCACCACTAATCATTTTGGGTTCCAGAGTAGTGTGCTACTCGATAAAAATCGCTTTAACTCCTCCTCAGGGGTAGTAAATTACAATCACAATATTTCTAACTGTGTTCAGAAATGCTCCAAAATCATAGGAGGATGGTGATTCCTAGTAATCAGCGTAATTTCTGCGAAGTCAGAAGTGCCCAACTTTAGACTCTTCAGAGAACGAAACGTATGAATGATAATAAAAACAGATTAGTTGACCTTTGGTGAACCTCTAGCCAGATAAATAAGATGACTTTCACATGTCCTCTCTTGATGGTACCTTTTCCAACGTCCCAATGGAGTAATAATCAGGGGGATTCCTCATTAGCCAAAGGGTACCGGCACACCCCAGTAATAGTAATCCTAGGGAACCTCCAGGGAAGTCCTGGACATCAAGTCTCTGGGGGTGTATGGAACCTCAAGGTGGAGCCTTTCGAAACTTACTGAGTCAGAAGGGCCCACAGGGTTACTGGGCATGGCAAAACCATGCTTAGTAGTGATGTATTATGTAATGTATTTTAAAACATAAAGAGTGCTGCACATAACAAACCTTCTTTGCACTATTGAAAACAACATAACCTCAAATCAAGGTAAAGGATAAAATGAGACCCAGAGAGGTGTTTGCTTTGCTATCCCTTGCTTATAGTGTTGTTTTAGTGCTTACATGCTTCCTATGCTATTACTCACATAATGTGGTACTAGTTTTATTACACTGAAATATGTGAGACACAGTGCCCGTCTTCCCGCGACAGAAAGGGGTTAAAAGGTGCATTTGTGACTACTGGACTTTTTTAACACAGGAGTACGAGGGGTATGGTACTACTGGACGCCAAGCCAAAACTTACTGACCTAGTATCTCTCCTTAGCACTTGGTTCTTAGGGTTGTGAAGGTCTTAATCATGGAGGTGGTGTAGGTTAGATGCTCACAAAACAGATATCACAGTGACACCAGATAACACAGCGACTACTCAAACCAGTGTTTTTCCTTTGGGAAAGAAAAAAAAAGAAAATAGATGCATAAGAATAATACACATAAAATGGTGACCAGCAAAGAAACAGAAGTCTCTAGCCATTCTGGGCCAGAGAGACTAACTAAAAAATGGTCTCACAGTCAATGGCTAATGTTATTCAATCAGAGTTGCTCGCAAATGTAAAGTCCTTGCTTAAGGATTGAGTATGTAAAACTGTGGTATCAAATCTCAAGTTCACAATGCAACACTTCAAAGCATAGAAGTTCACTTCGCTAAACCTGAAAGGTGAAAAGTACCTCTATCTTTGAACTAAAGAGATTTTGTTTCAGTGTCTGCTGCTGTAATCTAAATGAGTTTTTGATGTGCCTGATACAAACACTGTTGGACCCACAGAACACCCTGCAAACTCTCCTGCCAAAAGAATGAAGTCTTGGCACAAGCAAGCAGGTCCTTTAGTGCCTACGAGGAGAGGGCACCGTCCAAATGAGTCAAACTCACTATTTGGTGAGTCTGGTTGTGCGGTGCCAGGACACTGAGATACTCGTAGAGATGATATGAAAAGGCTCAGATGCCTATATTGTGAAACCAAGTGGTTGTGGACAGGAATTCTAGTGGCAAAGTGGGCACCAGCAACATTCACTGCTGAGGCAAGGGCAAAGCTGGAGATAATGTACTTTTTTATGTGGTCACCATGGGTTTAAAATTATATATATATGGAACTGATGTGGCTACAGTGATATGGTCCATGGCCCGATACGAGCTACTTCTCTTAATTCCTAGCCCGTGGGATTAAGATGAGGAAAACCTCAATTACTCTGGAGTTAACCATAGGGCACGAACAGACTCAACACAGTATGGAGATAGGGATGATGGTGGCCCTGACTCAAGAGCAGAAGAAGGCAATAAACCTACACTTGGGCCATAATGGTATTCTGCTTTAGATGGCTCCTGAGTAGCTGGATAGGGGCAATCTTGTACGCCTGGAGAAGATGTACTCCAACGGTCACTCCAATTGTTCCTCTCACTCATATGGGCTCAGTATCTTACTGGCTGGTGGTCACTTCCCCTGAATGATATAGTCCTGTAACCAGTCCACATGCAGGAAGGTCTTCCTCTTTGCACAGGTCAGCCACCGTAGATTTCTTCAGGCTTGTCCCTGACATATGCCTGGTCTCGAGGGTAAATGGAAACTAGCATAGCCATATTTCCAGATCACGATCCTTCTCAGCTACATTGCTGCCAGCACCTGCCTGCACAATGAGAGATCATGGAACTATGTACTGGCCAACTGAGTTAGTACTTATGGTGAAACATGAACAATTCACTCTCCTGTAACTGTTAAATACATTGTATTGGGGCATGGCCACTGGGTGATCAGGACATGCATGAATCCTGGCCAACTGTAGTTTCTCCTGTAGTGGATTTAGCTGGTCCAAGGATAAGGTTTATCAGCTCAATCGGTATGCAAATCACATCAGTAGTTGAAGGAAAGAGGAGCATGCCTGGGAATACTCTGGCAGGGCCTATAGGGCAACTTGAATGGCTGATGGGGTTACCTACCCAGCCCACAGGATCACATGTACTCTGGAATGGTTATAAAGAATGCAAATAATGTTGGCTTCCGGCATGGATTAATTGGCAGCCTTGCACAACAAAGCCGCCATTTTGAAGGGCACAGAGATATGAAGTCCAAATCACTCCACCATGTAAGCAGACATACATACCTGCACACCTCACATCCGACCATACGGAAATAAAACAACTGATACCCAGGATAAAACGCACAGGATGGCACAGGTCCTTAGAGCCACGCAGGATACTTTCTCTCTCAACACACTGCATCCCACTTTTAAGTTTATTGACTGTCACTTTAACTTTCTTGAAATGTATTGCTAGGGATGCCAGAATAGTTTTTTTTCAAATTATCTCCAGACATTTTATTTGTATTATAGCTCCACCATTGTAAGGGACTAGGCTGGGCAAATGCTGATAGCCTTAAAACTGTTCATTGTCCATGGCACAACAGTAAAGGTTACATAGTGGTTGAAGTGGGGGGGAGATCTGAGGGGCACGACATGCCCATACTTTTTTGATTTTAGAAAAACAGTCCCCTACATTTTGTGGGAAGACAAATGTCCTGCAACGGTTAATTCCGAGAGCTGTAATACTTCTGCTGAGATTTAAGGCAGGGGGCTTCCTATGAAGCCGAGGGAGGGGCAGACAGCTAAACAAAGCCTTCTTGCCAGGCTGCCTGCTTCTCTGAAAGAAATGTAATGTGGGCAACTGGTCAATCTGCAAATGTAAATGGTGCTTAGAAGTCTGTGGTGGCTTTGATTGATGAAATCACTTGAAGCGTCCTGCTGAGATACATCTATTCCTTTTTTAGAGGTATTATAAGGTGGCTACCAGCCTAGCTGTGAAGTGTGTGCTTTAAAAACACTGTTTCAAAAAAATGCTTCCCGGTGACACATATTTATTCTTTTTGAGCGGACAGTTTCAGCAGGGACTACATGTCCCAAGAACCTGCAGGGGCTAAGGAGGCAGCCTCTACCAACATCACACCAGCTACCACTTGTCATCGCCACAAGCACTAAATAGCACATTTCAGGACCCACAGCCCTCAAGTGTTTCAGGGGGGACTACGTGTCCCAAGAACCTGCAGGGAGTAAGGCGGCTGCCTCTCCCAGCATCGCATCTGCTGCCGCTTGTCATCACCACAAGCGCTATATAGTGCATTTCCAGGACCCGCAGTGCAGAGTGTTTCAACAGGGGCTACGTATCCCAAAAACCTGCAGAGGCTAACGAGGGGGCCTCCCCCAGCAACGCACCTAATGCCACTTGTCATCGCCACAAGCACTATATGGCGCATTTCCAGGACCCCCGTACTTCAGCATTACTGTTGACTTGTAGAGTTACAGGGACCCTGGGCTGTCGCCATGGGGAAGAAGAAAGTGGTAAACCCCAAACCAACATCGGGCACTAAAGGCACAACCTTATACACTTTTCTAGCAAGAGCTGTGGAAGTCATTTCTAAGGAATTTGAATTGGCAGAGCGCCATTTGTCCTTGGATCATGCAGGCTTAGCAATCGCGTTATTGCCCATCGATGCAAATCCTTTGAATAACATGGATGTTACTGTGACCACCCCGGCCACTCACCCCTCTGTGGACATAGTGGCCCAGCAGTACCCGTGCGATCGTACTCCTGTTGCCAAACAAAAGCGCAAGTCCAGGCACCTGACCCCCAGACCTGAGGCAACCCGCTGCCTTTAATGGGATATTTTACAGATGTCAATGATGACTTGGTGTGGATGCCTAAAAAAGACCAACTTTGCTGTTGGTATAAATGATTGCCTGGCCCTAGTTAAGAAGAGACTTGATAAGCTTGCTTAGGAGATCAGTAAAGTTTCCACATTTCATCACCATCCTGAGCCTTCCCTGACTGACCTGATATCAGCTACTACTATAAGGGCAGGCCCCATGCCCATTTTTGCTGCCCCTGAACCTTCATTTCCTAGTAGACCAACAGTGAGTTTACCTGCACATCCCACTCGCTTTAGCTCCTCTCAGTGTGTCACTGTGGCCATGGACCTGAGGGGGCCCGGTCATTTGGATGCTTTGTCATCATTCCCATATGCTGAGCTTTCTCATGCTCATCAGGATAGCCCTACAATTATTAAGAGTGGGGTTCTTCTTGACTTGCTTCCGACTGCTACCTCTTATGTTGTGGTGCTGGGGAATGTCCCCCACCTTGTTACAAGGGGTGAGTGAATCCTTTGTCCAGTTGAAAACCAAGTTTACATACTGGATTGGCCTTCACTCCAATCTTGGCCCCCACATACATGAGTGGATAAATATGGTGAGAAGAGTCAGCTGGTTGGGGAAAGAATTTAAAGCCTATGAGGGGGATTCAGTGGTTGTGAACTTTAACAGTCACCTGATTGCTGTGCAAGTTTTGGCTGCAATCAGTCCATGCAGATGCAGCATTTCGTCTTCCATTCTAGCAATTCTACTTGGCTTCTTCTAGAGGCCGGAGGTTGTCTGTATGGCTCCATGGGCTTCAGTAAGTCATCAGGGCTATGGCCCACCTAAGAACTCCTCAGTAATATCTCCCCTGGAGTCAGTGAACCATTTTGCTTTGGATTCTTGCAATTGACTGGCTCCTCAAGCTCATTTGGGAACTTGTCCGTCCCTTTGGTAGCGGCTCTCCTGCCCCTTTTGGGGCGGGTTCTGCTGTGTGTCAACACAATAACTTGAACTCACTAAGCTGGAATATTGCTGGACTTGCTTCGAAATTCAGTTATCCGAATTGGCATACTTTTATCAGAAAAGTTAATGTTATTTGCCTACAGGAAACATGGGAAACTTCAAATCGTTTTTTTCTTGAGGGGTATAAAGTTTTATTTTGTTCCAGCACTTGTCTCAGCCTCCGGAAGGGCCTAAGGAGGCCTAGCCACTTACAGTGGCTTGGCAGTTGAGTCTTGTGTTAATGTTTTACCATCAGGCTCCTCTGCACTGCAGGTACTGAGAATGTCAATGATGGGTTCTACTGTATTTTATCTACTGCACTTTTATACTTCAGATTCTCCTAGTTTTAATATTCACCTGTGTGAGTGTTCCTTTGATAGTCTCAAGACAAAGCCAACATGTAGGCTCCAGGAGGGGTTACATATGGCACACACAAGTGAAGGCAGCGAGCTAAACAAAATTTTAAATGGTAATAACTTAGTTTTTACCCGGGACAAATCGGTCCATGCTCCAAATCCAGAAATTCTCCCCACGTTTACTGGTAGGGGCTGTTCTTCTTTTATAGACTTTATTTTTGTCTCGCCCCTCTTTTTCTGTTGCTGTCCTGCTTTAACATTTCAGATAGTATCTTTAGTGACGACACCACAGTTTCTATTACTTTAAGCTGGGGGCAGCCTGTTTTATCTCGTGTCCAGGGGCCTCTTTTGGTGCTTATTCCCTCTCTGAGGAAGGCGCATCAGGTGGGCAATGGTTGAGTCTGAAAGATTTAAATGTTCTTTGTTTCACAGATGGGCTCACAAATTCCTTACCTGTTTAGATCCCACTACTATTGATTCATCTATACTACAGGCTTTAGGGCATATCTATAAAAACATAGCCACACTATTATCTTGCCCGGTCACTGACTCTGATTGATTAAAGGGCCCTGAGGACGTTAAAAATCACACTAAAAGCTACCCCTAGAAAGAGAGAACTAGTTTCCATCTCTCATAAAAATAAACAGCTTGAGTTAAAGAGGCATAATGATGAACTGAGAGCTCAAGCATGGGATGATTTCGCTCAAGCAAGTACATGGAAAAACAGTTCAGCTTTTTGGCGCTTAGTAAATCAACCATGCTTTTCTCTGGGGAATGATGTTGCTGCTAGCCAACAGGTGACTCGTTTTAAAAATACATCCAATTACTGAGCACCCGAAGTGCAGGCAGACACTCCTGCCTGCCTGTCCATGGAAGGCCAAAGTTGTCCCTTAATTGAGAGGAAGTTATCCAGGGAATTCAAGGTTTAACAAGGAATAAGGCACCCGGCACAAATAGCATACCTCCAGATCTGTTCCTTAGCAGTGGCGGCCGGCAGCTTTAGGAGGGAGGGGGGCACACACACACACACACATACACACACACACACACACTTACCTTCAGCCTCCAGGTCCCAGGAGGGTTGGGACTGCTGCCTTCCCTCATTGGCTGACCTTAGGTCAGCCAATGAGGGAAGGCAGCAGTCCCAGCCTCGTCACAGAGTGGGATGGGGTCAGTGAGACTGCTGACCCCACCCCACTCTTTGACGAAGTGTCACTGATTGACACTCACCCTGGGCACTTCAGGGCTTAAACCTGAAGTGCCCAAGGAGAGTGGCAATTGGTGATGCTTTCCTCGTCACCCAGGGGAGGGCCACGAGGCACCTTTGCTGAGCCGAGGAGGTCACGCCCATAGGAGCTGTGACCTCCTCAGCCCAGCAAAGTTCAGCTCAGGCAACATGTCTGCTCCTGTCTGCCTGAGCTGTACATGGAGAGTGTCTGTCAGGCTGACCTTTGTTCAGCCTGACAGACACTCTTCATGAGGGGCAAAAGGTGGGGGGGCGTGGCCCCTCTGCCCTAAAGGACGGGCCGCCACTGTTCCTTAGTGAGGTGGCAGTTTAGGGTCCAAGTTTTTTAAAAGGTTGTTAAAGATAACTCACAATATTATTGATCAATATTCATCATTGACTCTGTTGTAAGTGTTATGGGACATGTCCTGTTGTTAAGACTAACTAGCTTGGTGGAGGAGAATAATATCATCTCTGATGTGGAGTATAGCTTCAGGCAAGGGAAGTCTACAATTTACCAGTGCCAGAATCTATATATGGTGGTTAACAAATACACCGTTGCCCATCTCAATACCTCCACCTGGCTTTCATGGACCTCACATCGGCCTTTTACAGGGTCAACTGGACAAACTCTGGGGTATCCTTTTGGGGAAGGGGGCTGACCCTAACATTGTATATTATTTGTGGGTCCTTCATGCACATAGAACTGTGTCAGACAGGTATTCTAGTCTGGCAGCCCATACCGACTGTTTTAAACAGAAAGAGGGTTAGGCAAAGGTGCATCTTGCCCCCTTTTTTATTTACCCTTTATATTAATAGCCTTGAGCAGGCTTTGATGGAGTCTAAAGTTGACTTCTCCCCAGCTAGGCAATCACCCGCTTCCTGTTTCTTATAGGCAGATGAAACAGTCCTGATGAAACGGACCGCAAAAGGACTTCAAATTCTTCTAAACTCTTTTGTTAATTTTATGGAAAAGCTAGAACTGGCAGTTAATTTTTCAAACCCCTATGTGATGGTTGTGGGCCCTAGTTCAACTAAATCACAATCTTTTACAATTTGTAATCACACAATTGCTAAGATGAAGGTTTTTCATAATTAGGAGTTTTGTTTGACTCTAACATATCGTGGAAACATCTGGTGGGTGCCGAAACGTAGGCGTTCTCTAGATCTACTGCCGCAGGTCTCTATTTTAGATTGAGGCTGAAACTTTGATTAAGATATATCAGGCTAAATGTATCTCGAAGGCTTCAAATGGCAGCGAGATGTGGGGTTAAGTTGCCCTTGACCGCTCTCAGGTTACTGAAAACAAATTATTGCATGAGTAACTCTGTGTTCTTCAGAACACCCCCCAATGTGTGTTCATGAAGGGTTGGGGGTAGGTTATCTGAGCGACATTTTAGCTTTGACTCCTTTGTTGGGCTAGATCAGACTATGGTCTAAAGAATCCCTTTACCTGAATAGGTTGATAGTAACTGACTGCCGTTTGCTAGGTGGGGCTTTAAAAATTCCTTGGATTAATTACATTAGGAATCTTTTATGCAACTGGGGAGGGGGAGCTTTTTTCTAACCCTGAGGGTATCTGTAAAACTGATAGGTCTTGGATGAACATCAATTTCTTAGAAAAAAGAGCTCTGGTGAAAGGCGGAGTAAGACCTTCTGAAACCTGCGATTCGGCGGTATGTGTTTCTGACAACAACACAGATGATGGAGCCCTATCTTGTTTTTGGTAAAAATAACAGAGACAGCTATTTGCTTACAAGGTTTAGATTTAGGGCCTTATTATGAGGCTGGCGCCCAACAGTGATGGCTGGACCGCCGCACTCCAGGCAGTCCAACTGCCACATTATGACTTTGGCGGTTGGACTGCCAGGGGACCTCCCTCACTGCCGGGAATAAGGTTCCCGACAGGCTGACAGCAGGCGGACTTGTAGTCAGCCACGGCAGTGCTGAACTCAGCACTCCCATGCTGATCACGACTCCTGTTTCCGCCATCCTTTCCATGGTGGGGACCCCGTCATGGAAAGGCTGGTGGAAACACAGTGTAGTGGATCACAGGGGGGCCCCTGCACTGCCCATGCCTTTGGCCCCCTTCCCAGCACCCTCAGCATTCCGAGAGTGCTGGTGTGTTCTACAGTATTGGCCTTGGCTCCCTTAAGGGAGCAGAGACTAATACAGTAGCACTGTTCCCACCGGTCAGCCCAGCGCAAACATCGTAATACGATGTTCCCGCCGGTGGTCAGCCAGTGGGAACATTGTATAGTGATGGGGGGGGACGTCGCAGGCATGACAGCAGTGTCCTCCCCGCAGCTTTGGCAGTCCCGCAGTGGGACAGCCAAAGTCATAATGACCTCCTTAGTCTGCTGCATTTATTGATAGCCACCCACAGAGGATGTTATGATCTGGAGTCTATGGGTGCCTGCGACTGTAGCAATATGTCTCCACAGGACACCCTTCATTTTGTAATGTTTTGTAAATGCTTTATTGCCCCCAGAATAACTTTTATTATTCCAATTTTGAAGGGTAAGGGTTCCTCTCAAGTTTTTCCTGCCCTAGTATTTCTACAGATGCCGAGCAATGAATTTGTGACTTTTAATGTTACCTGTTTTTTAACATCTATTATGTATCTGATGAATCTGGGGAAAGGTTGACTGTTTTATAAACTGTTGATATTTTAAGGGGGTTTTGTGATGACTGGGTTTTGTGATGACTGCTTTTAATGATTGTATGATATGTATGTACTTTTACGGTTCTCACGAATCTGAATAAAGTAAATTTGAAATGAATTTAATTGAGTGGTATTATAAGGGAGCTACCAGCTAAGTTGTGAGGTGTGTGTTTTTAAAAGACACACAAAATGCACTATGGACAGTCTAAGTATTACTAGGAAGTACTTTTTTTTATATTTAAGCTTTTTGAGCATTTTGTTGCAACCTGTCTCTTGCAATTTTAAAATAATGGCTTGCATGTTCACATTGCTTTCTCTCACAAACTGGGACCTTATAGCCCTAAACATACGCAAATTACTATTCTCCAGCGCACCAACAAGGATTCAATTCTGTGACTCTCTGGTGCAGTACATTAACTAATAGACGTTTCATCAACTACCATAGTGCATTTCACACTGATTAGCATAGCTTGCATTTCATTTTCATTTAAACATTTGAACTGTGCGTTATTTTTATGTAGTTACCTGAAGGTGAAAGAATGAAAAAAGTTACAGAATATTTTGTTTTGGTAGCCATGCTCTGGACCACGCCCCTGTGCTCACTCACCCTGGCCCCATTGCGCACAGCATTCCTTCCCATACTTTTTTTATGCATTTCGACCACTGACAGAAACATCGTGTAATCACAAGCATGACTTACGTTACTAGCAGCGTGATCTGTGTAAACATTTGTAACCAAAACCCAATTAATCAATGCAACGTTTTGGGCAATCCCATGTTCATAAAAACACTGCTTGCATTACTAGGACAACGATTTATGTGTGCAGTTATAGCCGCAAGCCTATTTTGCAATGCAAAATGTCGAACTATTTCCATATTCCAAAAATACTCGCGCATATGCAAAACAACCGGATCACCCTTTTTGTTGCCATCCACGGGTGTTTGATAACTTGCGATGTTGCATCCCTGATGCATCTACAGTCTTTGTGCCTTTTCAGGCCCGGTCCAACCCGCCTATCGATCTGTCCTGAAAAATATTATGATGACATTTTTGATCAGGTCAGCAGCAGAAAGTAAATGGCCCCTGTCCTCGGATGGTCCGTTAAGCTCACCCATTAGGCCTATTCGATTTGATGTCAGGGTCTGTCATCGAGTTATACTGCTGGTTGGGAAGCTTTGTTTGCCAGACTTGTCAGCCCAGAAGCGTCTTTACTCCCACTAAGCTGCTCCAGACTAAAGAAAACGATCACAAGGCAATCATCTTTATATTGGGCTCCAGCAGCCCAAACTAACTAGAGAAAAAGAAGTATATCTAGCCTTTCACAATGCAGTGTTTGTTGGAAATTAAATGCAACAAAATGACAGTGCAAATGAATACAAACAAATTCGGCAAATATATTAAAATAGAGTATATTAACAAAACAAAAAGTACATTAGTTCTGTAAATAGGGCTATGAATTAGCCATCTCCATATTTACTTCTTGAAGAGTATTTAGTGATCAGACTTAGCAAAATAATACGTAAAAATATCTCTGTATTGATATCTATGTATTGAGTTTGCTGTATTGTAAACGATTATAATAAACACTGTGGCAAAGGTATTTGAATATGCGTAGATAAAAGCCTCCCTAGACCTACTTAAACAGCGTCCATTGTGCCATTTTGTCTTACAGTTCCAGGCTTCCGTGGCGCTAACCACATTGATTGTTGCAGACCTGCCAACTCACATGGTGCCACCGTATGTCACCCGATTTCGGCTCCCTTTAAAGGGTCACCTGGTGAGGAGCTGAAATCACACGGTGGCAGGAAAGACAGCTGGAAAGCACTGCTCAGAGCGGCTTCCTAGCTTCTTTAGGGTCGAGCCTGCGCTAGCATGCGCTTGCGCATGTGTATCGCTTGTAAGACGCTGTAGTAGTTAGAAAAGGGCTCGGAGCCCCCTCCATGTCACGTCAGTGTCTTTCATTGGTTCGTGGGCTTGCCTTTTAAAATCTGCTTGCTTTCATTAGTGGAAGGCATCCATACATCATGCCTTTTCCGGTGGTTAGCCCTCCTCGAGCGCAGCTACCACGTACTGAAAACATACGAGGCTCGCTGTTTTCCATCTGGTTTGTGGACTACTGTTTCTCTTTTGCTCGCAGCAGAACCTCGCTTGGCAGAAGTTGAGCGCTTTGCATGACATTGACCCTGTTACATAGTTAATTGCAATTTTGGCGATAGGTTTCACTACGAGTGAACTGTTGCAGCGCGATCGTGCTCTTTTTCTCCATTTAATGATGCAAGAAAAGTCCAGTTGGGAGTTTACAACTGCTAATAGCTCTAACTCGGAGAAATGCGAGACCTGTTGCATTTGAAATGCTTGATAGAGGCTGTAAGCAGCCTATAATGGGGTGTGAAAACAACCTAGAGCATTTTTGACAGACTCAGCTACCCTTTATTTTTTTTGGGGTGGAGAGGCGGCGTGAGGGGATTTGTGGAGACACAGCGTTTCTCAAGCAGCTATAGGCGTGAGGCCCCATACCCTCCAAAGCACCGCCCTCTCCTCACACGGAATTTGTTTTGCAGGTTGACAGGTTTGTTGTTATGCTGTGCCAGTGACTGCGCTGTCATGAATACACAGTGCTGACACACTGTGTAACATGCACTAGACTTCTACGCATGTGTTTGTAAAGGCGTGTCAGGGCACTGGTAGCGTCGGGTGGGGAAGCAGTAGCTTCAGCTCGTGCAATGGTCAGTGAATGTATAGAAGTGAGAGTTCAAAGCCCACTGCAGCCTGTGCCCTTCGTTTGCAATGTTGCCCACATAATGCCCTGCCACTGCCCTCAATGTACTTAAAGCTAAGCAAGACCAAGATCTTTGGGTGATAAGAAGATGCAGAATGAGGATAGTCCTCTAGGTACCTATGGGAGGTGGCAATGAGGACCAACTTTAAATCGCTTCAATTGAAATTATTTCACAGAGAGTACCCCTATTGCTAAGCGGAGAAGTATAGATAAGAGGTGCCTCAGGGTGTCACCAGGTGGGCACGCTCATCCACACAACATGGAGATGTCCACAAATCCAACCCTTCTGGAAGGAGTTGGCCATGAGAGCACAATGATTATAGGTGAGGATGTAGAGCTGCACCCACAATTAGTGATACAGGGGATGTGGCAGGAGTTAACCTTACCAAGAAACAATCAGGTTTTTTGTAACAATGTACTGATGGTGGCTAGAGGACATCTGGTGAGGAATCAGGGAAGCAGTGAAGCCTCCGCTCTCAATCAATGAGAGAGGACCATGAACCTGTGAATACAGGCTGAAGAAGCTGTATATAGAGTATGTCAGTGTTTGCAGAAACCTGAAACAGTGTTAGGATCCTAGAAACACTTCAGTGGAAGACATAAAAATCTGCGCACAAAAAAGGGATAGGTTTCCTGTCACTCCATATTCAGATCCCTGAGAAGTGGTAGGCAGGGGGCAAGGGGTTTACAATTGATTAAATATTTGTTTTAAGTATCTATAATCCAAGGCACATTGAAACCTCATTCAATTTGGAAGCAAAACCAACAAAAGTAACCATGTCACTGACTAAAGGACGACAGCAGACTCATAATAAGCACGGTGTTCCACATGGGAGCACCGTGCTAAAGTGGATTCCACCTGCTTGGATGGGGAACACTTTAGCTGAAGTAGGTCAACAAAGTAGACGGTTGCAGCCTCAGCTTCAGCCTTGCGGCTATCAGAAAACTAATTTAGAAGCTGGAAGATTCTCAGCCAAATAAGAAATTAAGGCCAGGAAAATCACCCGAAATAGAAGATGGGCTGGAAGGAATGAGCTGTTCCGAGCTACTATGCCTGCTGTTTGAGTTAAGACATGAGGCTTTTGGGCAGAAACTGGCATTAACCAACAAAGATATTTTGCTTATCATTAGGAAATGATTGGATATTGGGTGTCTCTCCAAATATTCAAGAGCATGGAATGAACCTTTTTTTCTACAGTTGTGGTTTGCCTTTTTGTGTAATAACCATCTACCACTTTTTAAGCTGTACACAGTAGGTGGGCTGTATTAGATGACTTGGTTACTAGATCCCTTGGAATTACATTCCATCCATAAAAGCTTTAATTCCCTGGCAAATGTCAAAGAGGCGTTTTTGTAAGATATTGATTCTTTCAAGGCAAAGTTCATGATTACCTTCTTGGCCACAAGCACTATATGAAAGTTGCTACAGCCCACCTGAAAAACAGTGGCTCTACATCAGTGGTGGAGAAGCTGAATATGCTTTCAGAATCATCTTTGAGTTATCCCGATCTCCTTGGATTCTTTGGAGAGTCTCCACAGTCCTGCTCCATAGAGTTTCCCACTCCCCAACTTTGATTTTGTTTAGATGTCTGGGATGCACAAAAGTCCTAGGAATGTACACAAACCATTTCTCTCCCATGTTCGTTTAGATGAGTGATGGGTTATAGTTGAATCACGTACCTATCAGAATGTCCTTCTGTGGAGTTAAATTTGCCCCAGCTGCTGTCAACATAAAAGCATCAAGGTGTAGCCTGAAAGTGGAAGTGGGGTTGAAGAAGGCAAACCTGACAGTACGCATAACTTTACTGCATACATTCAAAGACCCACTGAATGTATGCTACACATTGTGAGGTGGGGTGATCATGATTAGGATTCTAACAGCCCATATTTAAGTCCCTGTGGAGTGCAGACTTTTTTTTATTTTTTAAGAGGGACTTAATGGAAAGACCTAATGACTATAATGATATGAAGGTAACAACTAATCCCTTTGTTATTTTGCTCTTTCTTAGTTATTTGCTTAGCCCCTTCCACAATGCTTACATTCAGTGTGTTATTGGCAGCCAGGAACTACTCATGCAAAGTATCACTCTGACACACATTTGCTGTTAACCCAATTAACTTGACCATGTCATTATTGTCGCCACCTAAGGAGACCAAAAGGACTGTGCACTCTCCTAATACATGACGTTATGGGAAGAGCTGCCAAATGGAACTGGGGAACTAGTTCAAATCTCAGCATCAGCTCAACGTCTTGTGATTCTGGACAAATCACACAATATCCCAGTGCCTAAAAAAGAAAATTGAATAAGGCCTTGTGTAATGAAACTGGTGCTCATGTAAGGTGCGCCAATATCTTTGAGTCAAGTTTGTACTATATGAAACTGAAAAAGAAAAAAATCTTTCACTCCTCCATTGACCATGTAGCAGAACCCTCACAAAGGTAAACACATGTTTGATATGCAGCGAAATCCAAGATGCCATTCATCGTGGGAGTAATTACAAAGAAATGAATGGGATTTACTTACATGGAGAGATGCGTATAGATGTACGTAGGCCTGGTGGGCAGATTTAGTATGCAACAAGTAGGTAAATGTCAACAGGATAAACAGCCTTGTAGAAAAGAGAGATTTCAGCAGCATTTTCAAAGATAGTAGTCCATCTAACTTTAGAATACCCCAAAAATTATCTTACATGTCTTTACCCTACAACCATTCCGTAACATTGCAACTAATCCATGGCACGTGGATGATGCTCTATCATGGACATGCTCTAAGCATTCGTAGTGCTTAATGCACATAGAGATTTAAGGGATTACAGTAATTTGAATGCCTTGAATCTGTATTTGAAGAACTGTGAGGGCATGAGTTCTTTTATAGATATCAAACTATGGCACTGCTATCTATCTATCTATCTATCTATCTATCTATCTATCTATCTATCTATCTATCTATCTATCTATCTATCTATCTATCTATCTATCTATCTATCTATCTAGCTCAGAAGTCTTTTGCCAAGGGCCTATGTCTTGTGAATTAAAGGCATTACAAAGGGATGAAAAATAGCGTTCAAACTTTGACTTTATTCTGCTTAAATAATGTGCTCACTTTTCTTGCAATTAGAAGCAAGTAAATAGTGGAGCAGAACTTCTCTTGAGCGGCTTGTGTGAATGTCACCTTTTAGTTAGCCAGCTCAGCGCTCAATTTATGTCTGCCCTTCAGCTGAGAGTTTGATTGAATCTCTTATGAGTGCCTGCCAATGGAGGTGATTCCGCAGGCGACTTAAGGATCATTTCTCCTGTCCTAGATTCAAATGTGAAGAGATTAACTACCCAAAACCAAAATGCCCTAGATCAAGGCAAACTTAATTGCTTTATTGAACTTCCACAGAGAAAGAGTCACTCATTATGAAATAAACAGGGAAGAAACATGATATGGAAGCAAGCACTGTTCAAGACAACTGTGATGTTAAACTGAACTGTTTGCTTTGTGCTCTTTGCGCTTTGAGCCACACTTAGGTCTGGTGTTAGCGAAGACCTTTCAATTTTAGTGAAATTATTTAGATTATATATTTATGGAGTCTTTCAGCCAGCCCTCTTCATCCATTGGTCAGTTGTGGTGTAATTCACATTTTCTTCCTCTCACCATAGCATATAAGATGGCAGTCATGGTCGGCCAACTTCAGCTACTGGTCTTTCGCTGTGAGTGATGACATTTTGCTCTTTCACAAGGAGCACATCCTCATACAAAATAGTTCCCTTCAGTATCAGGGATATTATGGTAATGTGTACTTTCTTAGACCTAAACATATTATTTTTTCCACATTTTGTTAAGGTTGGTGAGGGCCCAGCAGCTCGCATAACAATTTTTCATAATAAAAGCTATGGCAAAACAAAACAAGCACTGACAAAGCCAAAAGGCTATGCCAAACTGATTGGCTTTGCCAATGCTTTCTTGCTGTGTGTGTCAATTTATTTTGGTGGGCTGTTTGTAGCTTTTAGCACAATAACACAATTATATATTTTGAATAATTTCATTTTTTAACATCCAATTGGATTACGGAGACACTCTGTATTTGGACTTGATCAAAGCACAGATGTAATGTAGGTGTATCCATTAATGGCAGTTGCTACATCTGGCTTCCTCTATAGTACCCCTTATACTGTATTGTGTTTTGTTTTAGCATTTATATAGCTCTTAGTAACCCTACGTGGGGGCTGAAGTGCTTGCTCGCATGGGTAGCTGCTGCTCCGTGTATGATGTGCGGTTCAAAGAGTGTGGCCTTAATAATGAGCCTGCGTAGGAAGTGTTTTCATG
Source organism: Pleurodeles waltl (assembly GCF_031143425.1). NCBI lineage: Eukaryota > Metazoa > Chordata > Amphibia > Caudata > Salamandridae > Pleurodeles > Pleurodeles waltl. Next base: position 1,674,756,298 of record NC_090440.1, read on the forward strand.
GCATGCATGATGACCACCAAGGTGTAGTTATCATGTTATGGGACACAGCGCTTAGCAGTGTAGTGAATGAAATAAGTGTGGGGGATAGATGTGTGACAGGTTTTGATCTGCGCTGGTTGGATTATTTAGCTCTGCAGGTCATTTTGTGGCATTTATAGTTATTGTAAGGGAGACTCCACGCTTTTTGTCTGGGTAAGATCAGTCACTCCTGGCACTGCCCTTACTAACACTGGTCTCAGGGATCATGGAGACAGGGATAAAAAATAAATATGTCTCTAAGTAACCTGTGCACTTTTTTTTAGCTTTCACTCCTCACTGTTCCATAAGCACATCAGCACCATATACGGGGTGGCTGAGCTACCAACGGTCTGATTTAGAGTTTGCAGGGTGGGCTACTCTATCACAGCCATGGCAGATATCCCATCTCCCTTATTATAAGTACCTTACATTCTATGGCACTTGTAATAAGGCAGCCAGGATATCCATCACGTTTGTTACAGAGTAAACAACTGCCAAACTCTAAATCAGGGCTTAAGACCAGGACAATGTCTCAAACCTGCGGCTTTCATTGTCGATCAAAGAGTGTAAAGTGTCACTTTGGCTATCCCAGGTACTTCAGCCAATCAATGTCCATGTTGTCTAGAAGGTTGAAGCTGATGTACATAAGGTAGCAAAAATACATTAAGCTGGAGTTTTTAGCTACTTTAAGTCATATGTGAACGCAGACTAAAACAAGGAGTAATCTTTAGCATAGGTGGTCATGTTTTGGCTCACACCTGTGGACTAGAAGCTGTCCAGTGTCAAACCAAGGTCGAGTTGGATGACAATGGATGCTGATAGATGCCGCTGCTCGGTTATTCATAGGATAAAGTAGTGGTTCCCAACCTTTTGATTTCTGTGGACCCCCACTTTAACATTAATGGAACCCAGGGACCCCCACTGAATTATCTTGGGAATCCGGGGACCCCCGCCTGAATCATTACTGGAAACTGGGGGCCTAATTTGTCAATATTTGTTAATATTTTTGAATCTTCTAGGCTCTCGCGGACCCCCTGGGAAGGCTTCACGGACCCCCAGGGGTCTCCGGACCACAGGTTGGGAACCACTGGGATAAAGGTTAAGTTAACCCTTATGGCACAGACCAGTGCCCTCTATCTGGTGCAACCTACATAAGATGCCACAAAGGGTAAGCTAGCTTTACTGTAGAAACATTGAAGAGTTATGGTGTAAGAGAACTAAACACATTTTCCAGATTCGTGAATCTAATACTTCTTTTTCCCCCTGCGAGGCCATTAACCTGGTCTGCGCACAGTGTATGTAATGCAGGCAGACTAGCTGAGCTGGGTATGGGATGAGGTTGAGCTAGGAATTTAAGTGAGTAACTGTTTACAGCAAAATCATACAGATATGTGCCACCTGAAGCGTATTGCTGTTGCCTCAGAGCAGAGCATGTAAAGTTTGTTAAACCTGAAATAAAGTTTTGCCATTTGAAAGCTAACACCGGTAAAATCTGTAACTGATGCTTTCTAAAGCGTTGCTTTCTAAAGCTACTACCTTTAAACTCTGTGTAACTTAAAGGATAGCTGTACTGTGTGCTGTTGAAGCCTCTGAGTGTTTTTTCATCCGAAGAATAGCTCTGCTGTCCAAAGGCACACATGTATCACAAACGTGTTTCTCTATATAACTTACGGTGCGAACTGGGCCTCTGCATTTTGTGTCTTTTTATTCCATTAATTTAATTTTTGGGGAGACAGAGGGCGACATAGGAAAAACAAAAATTGGGTTCTCAACATTTCCTTTCTTTGATATTAGACTCCAACACCAGCCCCACATTTAAAAATCCTTGGTTTTGTCCTGAAAGAATGCTTAGAGTTGGATATTATTCACTAGTGTTTAACTTGGAAAGATTTTGCTAGCCACCTCGATCTAAAAAAGGAAGTAAATTAATGTATGCTAAATGTAATCTAACTTCCCACATACCCTGATTCCTTGGGCATGTATTGCCTGTCCCAGCGCCTGTCTTTCTTAAACCAAAGTTTCCTGGCCTAGGAAAAGGTGTTAGTTGTTCTCCACGTCATTGTCTTTCTGACCATATGGTGAGGTGGTATGGTTTTCCCAGTTCCATAGAGTGTGTGATACCTGTCCCAGATGTGCCTATCTACTTCTACACTTTGTGTTTCTGGGCCTTGTTCAATTCCTCCTTGATCTATTCCTAGTCTGCCCTGTCCTACAGGGTGCATGCTGTTCCTGTGTGTGCTCTCATTTAGGCTTGACTGAAGAAATCTGTCCTACAATGCCTCTGTGGGTTTCAGATTCTGGGGGACCGTCTAATCTATAGAAGTGCATAAAGAGGATAATGAGGGGAGTCTAGGTAAGGTAAACACAGAAGCTATGGTAAGAATATGAGACATTCATAGTTATGTTGTATTGTAAATTGGCCCTCTCACCACTACATCACTGTTGATAGAGTTTGTGTCCAACTCTCAACTGTAACAACAAGCACAAGAGATGTAGAAGCCTAATGTCTCCTGGTTCTATGAACCTGCAACACCTATACTGTCCTCTAAGTTGAAGCAGGGAGACTGAGGAAGACGCTTTCAGCTTCAGGAAGCGCCATGGCAGAAAAATGACTTCCTCCTTCTAGGGCCTGAACCAAAGTAACAACCAACACCAGGAAGGCCTGCCGTTTGTAACAGATGGGCAATGGGTAGACCTTGGTTTGGGGACAGTGAGGAATTGCTACTGCTCTCTCTTATTGGTAGCAAATAAAGAAGCCAGAGTGGCCAATCTACCCAGGTTCCCAGAAGGATACTTATTGCTGAAGGCCTGGAGAAAAACCCACTCAGAGGTCTCCATGTCACATCTGAGAGAAACCCCGTCCTGGATCAATCTTGTTTGGAAGCGTACAAGAAAGTATTTTTGTCTTATCAAAGGTATGCAGAATGATAAACTAGATGGCAGCATCATATTTTCCCTTACTGACCAAAGTGATTAACCAAGATAGACGTGACAGTGTATCTTAAGGCATGAAACACAGTCTACACCTCCAGGCACAGCTAGCCTGCACATGATGGCCAGTGGATAAGCGAGTATAAAACTAGTGGTGCAATGTGGCATAACTAGAGTCACAGGAAGAGCAAATGGAAGGTAGTGAGAATCCGTACTTAATGGAGCAGGCAGCAAATAAATGTGGATTTGACTAGTCCACTGGATGGAGCACCCAACAGGAGGAGACAGGGATGCTCACACTTGGTGAAGGTAACTGTGAGGATTGTGAGATATTATATTGTATTGCTATGCGGCCTTACCATTAATACACTTGCAAAACTGTCTTGGGGCCAGTCAGGCTCGTTTGTAAAACCTTTACCTCAACCCTGGGTAGCTTTGGCTTTGAGCAAAAAGGATTAAACAAAGGAACTAACGTAAAGCACTTAGAAGCCCCAAATAACTAAATAAGAAAGTCACACAACACAAATGCAACCCAACACCACTTTATAAAATCAGATTATATTTTTATGACGTTTTAGATACTAATATAAACAAAAACCACCTGAGGGTTCCTGAGATAAAGATTGTAAAGTAAAACATAAATCTCCGTTTTTTAGTCATAGGAACAATTCAGCATTGGTAACTATAAAGTGTAGAAACTTTTGAAAAGTTTGAAAGAGTTGTGTTCAGCTACTCCAGCCCAAATGAGGCAACCAAACTGGACAGGGCGACGATTGGGGGGTCACAAAGAAGTATTTTTACAATTACCTGGTTACAAAAGCAGTCTCAAGTCCAATTCTACACTTTACATCAAGACTGCCATAGATTTCAATGGGGTGGGCCTGATGCTGGGAATGCAGGATATCAATGATGATAAAAGATGCCCTATGTACCCCAGAATATGGATTCAGCAAGAGCAGTGAGGGAGAAGCAGAAAATCGGCCCAAGCAAGCCACTTGTTCACAGGAGCAACGCATGTGAAGAAAGAGGCTAAAACATTTACAATCAAAATAGCAGGTCCAAAAAACAGAGCAGGCAGTGCACATTACCAAATTGTTCAATGGGGGTTAAATTTGCAAGTGGAATTGCACAATGAGCACAAATTTAATATAGCAGGCAAGCATACATTGAGCCTCTCTTTAGAGGTGAGTCACTTTTAGCAGGTTGGTTCAAGTAAGGAAGGCTTAAACACCTTAACAGAGTCCAGTGGCTGAAGATACAACATAATCTAGAATGCCCTGTTTAAAATGATAACTTGATATGTTGAGACACTTTTGGTTGGTGAAGGTGAGGAAGGCCAAAAGAGGCTGCACCTCTTAACAAGGCACCACCTATACCACCGAGACACCAATGCAAGTTGAAGGGAAGACAATGCACTACGTACTTTGCACAATGTATGCAGTTAGAATGCATAACTTTCCATCCATGTGCACAATTGATTTGGGGAATAATACCGATAGTCCAAGCACCAAGAAGGCTACAAAAATAATAATTACTATAATGTCTTCTAATTTACAATTTCAGTGATGTTATTAAGCACTTCAGAACCTGGCTGTAACAGCCCTGTGGAGATTGTGTGTAGCGTTAATCAATCCTTTGTTTAAAAACCTTATCTGTAATTTGCAGAAATGCTGGGAAAAGTGAGGATCAACTTGTCATCAAAGAAAAATCTAAAGCGGCCTTATGTCTGAAATGAGTTACCCAGTCAGTCCTGGCTCTTGCGTACGCTGTACTCTTCATTAATTACCTTGTTGTATTTCGTCAAGATAAACACGGGACTACAACTACCAGACAGCAAAGCAACATTTGCTGAAAGGCATCTCTGGCTAATGCTCTCACAAGAGAGCTCTGAATTCTAGTAGCTTTACATTTCCTTTCCTCGTCATACACACAGGACCACTAGTAGTGGAATGCACAGAGGTTTTAGCTAGAAAAGACCCACTGACTAAAGATCTGCCCAGATCACGCTTTACAAATCTTACCTCAACCAGCAACCCATCCATGCCTCTTTCTTACCTCGAGCAGCTGGTCTCTCCTCTCATACCTGAAGCCTCATCAAATCTTGTCCCGCCCAAACCATTGCAACCTTACGCTCCTTAACTGATGTTTAAAGCCAGGTTGGAGGCTCCTGAAATAAGGTGGAGAGGGCAGTCTATATCACGCACAAATCAGGCTGCTATGTGTTCATGAAGGAAGGTGTTCCAGGAGCAGGAACCAAAAGGATGGAGGAATTACCATGCATTTAATGATGGTGAAGGGATTTTTTCAGCATGCATGCCAACAATCACTACTTTGTTTTCCCTAACACTGCCATCAATTAGGTATTTGGTTTGTCATGCATTTTCACTTTGAAATCACAAATATTATGTGTGGCGCGTCTTTGGGGTCAAGCATTAAAAAGAGAGTCCAGCGGGCTTAGGATACAACAAAATCTAGAATGCACTGTTTAGACTAATAACATGAGCGATGGAGACACTTTTTGTTGGTGCATGAAAGGAATTTATTTTTTAAATGTTAGGAATGTCTGATTGAAGGGAAAGATGGCTTGCTTTTCAGAATATTTTTTTAACTCACCAGGATCATTTGGTTGGTGCTGTGGTGGGTGTAAGCTTATCCTGTGAAGGGACTTTTTAGCCAGGTAGTCTGATCTATTGGTTAATATGGCATTGTAGATGGTGCAGAGGCGTTTTGATGTGTTGCTTGCTTGAAGAGGGAGCCAATGTAGATTCCTGAGGATGATGAGGTTTAAATAATAACGTTTTTGTTCTCCTATGTTAAGTTGCCCTTCTGTATGGAAAGCTGCCGTTAGATGAAACAGAGTGGAGTCATAAGGCCTGTGAGGACAGTGTAGCCCACATAAATTCGGGATAGAATGAGCGCTTGTACAGTTTCAAGAAGGGTGTAGCCAGTGTGGTGGATTTGATTTTGTGGAAAGGGGGACTTTAGTGCCGTGAGTGCTTGTACTGTACTGTAGAATTTCTATAGTTCTTACTCCCCCCCATGTGGGGATCTGAAGTGCCTACCCTCATGGAGAGCAAGCTACACCCTGGAGTGTGTGTGGTTGGAAGGGTGTTGTTTTTAATTCAAGCCTACATGGAAAGTGTTTTAATTTCATGTGTGATGACTACCGATATGAAGTTCTCACGATATGGGACACAGTACCTGGGGGTGTGATGGGTGAGGGTATGTAAGAGATAGATACTCAAATTACAATCATAAGGAGCACCCTGCTTAGCCACAGCAGTAGTGGTATGCTGTGTGCCTACACACCAACAAGGAGGGTAATCAGAAAAGATCTAAAAATCCATTTGGTTATATGTGCCAGATAAAGATGCTGTCAAATTAGTAAATGTAAACCAAAACCAGGAGCATGGTAATATTTCTATTTATTTATGTTTTAAGACAGGGATGCTGCTTATTGCTGAATAAATACACCCCATGAAGGGGGTAGTAAAGCAATGAAGGCAGGCAACACGTGCAGAAACTATACAAACTTCCATCTACTTCTGCTAGGCTGAAGGAAGGTAAAGTTTTGAGCAGATGTTCACCCTTCACAATCTGCCGAAGGTTCTCAACAGTGGTCTAGCACCAGTCGGCGGGCCTTGTCAGGTTGCAGCTCAGGCGCAAGCCAGACAAGCACAGTGCACATGTGCTGGTGAGGGACAAAGAACTTGGTAGGTCTCTGACCTGACAGCATAAAAGCAAATTGGCCTGCCTCATGTTACTATGTTGCCCTCACTCCTCCATGCGAATCCGATGCTTTTTTTAGATGCCTTTACATTAGGAGGCATCCTCCTGAAATGTTTCTCCCAGAACAACTTCTACTTTCAATATTAAGAGCTGAACCACTGGATTTATGTGATTGAGCGGTTGCGGTGTTTTTCACACAATTATAGATTTGCCACGTAATCCATCATCTGCTGCATAATTTGTTGATTTTAACATCAAATATTTTCTCTAGTTCAAATGATTCAAAAGTTAGTAAAGACACAGCAACCCATTTTGCTGCTCAGTGGAAGGGCCCTTTGCAAAGATTTATTGGTCACCTTGATACTGCCTATTAGTATATTTGGGCGTGAAACTGGTACTAATATGGTGCAACCACCGCCAGATGACCCTGCTGGAGGAGCAAATGGAAGCCTGGATGAAGCTAACAATATCAATGACTAGTAGACTGGCTGTTGCATGATGGTTGTTCTGCCCAAATTTATGTATCTATTTCTTAACCTCCCACTTCCACTGCCACTGTACTTGATTAGACAGCTCAGGTCACGTTTGGTAGCTCTTGTGTGGGCCGGAAAACGAGCTAGAATTGCATGGGAGATCTTCAGGCTTCCTTGAGCAGGGTGGACTGAGTGCGCCTGACATGGACTTCTACTACTTCTGTGCACAGGTGCAATATGCACACTACTGGTTGTATCCTACCCAATTTCAAGCCCACAAGGTGCCTGAACATAATTCCACAGCCCCATGGCCCCTCCAGCCGGTACGATATCAGTCTTCCAGAAGACCTAGGTCAACAACACACACGCTTGGCTGCACACAGTGGGCATGGAGAGAGCTGCAGAAGCAGGCTGGGCAACCTGAGCTCTTTGCCCCGTCGATACCACTGCTTGGGCACCCCTCTGTTCCCAACACACATGATGCAGGTACCAGTAGATGACTGTGCCTGCTGCGGCTCACCACTGTGGGCACATTCTATCCAGATGGCACTTTCATAACACCACAGCATGCCCTGCAGAGTCCTGGCGTTGCATTGCTTGACACATTTATGTACTTCCAACTGCAAGCTTCGATCCGTGGATTGAATGAGTTATTTCCCGATGCCCTCCATCACATTTCACAGGTGGGGAACCATATTGATACCTTTCAATCAAATAGCCAAATAGTTCACACTGATTCCCATCTGTGATCCTCTCACCTGGAAGAGAGTACTTGATTTAACAGTAAACAAGGCGGACTGAAAACTTTCCTGCGATAGAGAATATAACAGTTCTCAGGCCGTATTTATTCACAACCATATAAACACGACATAAAAAACATCATCACATTTTTTGCATTTTTCTTTCATCCATAATTTCCAATATTTATTTACAATATGCATCTCAAGTCATAGTTTTGGTTCTTTAAAAGGAGTCATGGTTGTCCACCCACCAGGCACCTGTGACATCGACTGTAGACTGGGGGCCGTGTCCCCCCCAAACAAATTACTCTTCACAAGGTGCGACTCACCTGCCACCTCAAGATAGAGGGGGCGCGGGCCAGCATGAAAACTGTCCCCCAATCCAACCATGCCAGAGCCAATCCTAAGCAAGGGATCCCCCTCGGCACCCGAAGGGGATGGTTCTGGGCAATCGGGCCATATCTTGGTCCCCTGGGGCAGTCTCCATCCCCCCAAATTCAAAATTCCAGGGCCATGTAATGGAGTACAGTGGGGGGGAGCTATGGACATTAGTGGGAGCGATCGTTCCGAGCCCCTTTTCTACACCCATAGCACCGCGACCCTGGTTTGAGCCAAAAGGCTTCTGATATTGTCTTGAGTTCGCCTGCACTAGTATTCTTGATGCCAATGTTATCCACCTGCTTTGTGCCCAAACATGAATCCTTCCCTCCTAAGGACTTCCTACTCCTGCTATTCTTTTGGGGATGGGTGGGCGGGAAAGAATTCCTCCAGTCCTCTGGAGGTGTGTACTCGATCGATCGTCAGGGGCAGCCAGGGTCAAGTAAACAACCTGACCCTCCAGGGACTTGGAGTCCCCTTTTAACCTGTTCTGGCTGCCCCTGCCTGTCACCTCAGGAGCCCCCACCATGCCCTCATCAACCAATCGGCTCAACCCGTGGGGTGAACGCAATTTTAAAAAATGTGCGTGGCGCCCACCATTGGGTCGCTGCCCAGAACCGGTCTGATCCGGCCCGCACCTGTCCTGGGGGCACTCTATGCCTTGGTGCGTGCCCCCTGCCCAGGTCCTCGAAGCCATCTCTCCTGCAGCCAGACTGGAGTGGGCTGAGGCCCTGGAGAGCCTTATCACGGAAGAACAATGGCGTTTCTGCTGCACCCAGTCGTGCTGTCTTTCACCCAACTATTGTTTACGTTTGGTGCATTTTAAAACCTTCACAGACACTACCGAACCCCCGAGAAGCTTAACAGAATGGGCCTTCGGAGAATGCATGCTACATAACATGCACAACAACAAGCACAGATTTCCTACACTTGGCTCGGGACTGCCTGGGGGTGGGACAATACTTGACAGAGGGTTACAATATCATTATTGAGATCATGGGTTTCCTGCTCGTGTGCTCGCCTAGTGTGGCACTTCAGGGTTACACCAAGGATGTGCCCCCGGAGAGCCAGAAACCCACTGCGCTCCTGCTTGCTAAGCATAGACTGGCAATGCACTGGAGGCATCGCCCAGTGCCATGATCAGGTTAATGGCTCAGGGACGTGGCATACTGTCAAGGACAACTTAATACCTACTGGGAATTGATGCCTGCGAGATCTCGCCCTACCAATATATGGTTCCCACTAGAGATGTACCTGCGCGACTGGGACGGACGGCTGAGAGACACTACTACTGAGGACACAGATGGCACAGACTAGCTGATACATAGCCACTTGGTGACTGGTGCTCCCGTTGATGCACGTTGAATCAGTGATTGTTTGTACTTCGGTCCCTCCCCAACAGACCTGAATGGAGTTACTATAATGATCCCAATTTCTGAATGCACCCAACAATGATGCTATCTTCCCCCCTTTCAAGTTAACCCTCCCAGTTCCACTGAAGAGAGATGCGAACTGTAGTATTTGTTGTGCCTTTATGTGCTATACGCAAACCTTCAGAATGCTTTGTACTTTTCTATGACATGAGATGTTGTTTATTTACCTGCATCTCTCTTGAAATTTAATAAAAACTAATTTTTTTAAAAATTGGAACCAATGTCCCTTATTAACAAGTTTAAAAATGACAAAATAATGAAGACAATCATGGAATGTGCAGCATTACACTGCACAATCTGCAATTTTTTGCAGCATAATTTACTCAACTGCGCTGCATAATTTGGTTCACCTATGCTGGATAATTCCAGTGGCCCTGGTTAAGAGTGAATGACACTTCAGGGTTTCAGATAGGACAGCAGCATGGCACACATTTGGTAGTTCTCAATTTGATCAATCTTAACCTTGTGAAAAACACTTTTTCTGTGTATCTTCACAAATTAACTTATTTTCCAATCTCCTGTGTCTGGTCAATTCCCACTTTTCCACTCCCCCATTAACTCTGTTCTCATCTCTAGTAAGAGGCAAATGAACTAAAGAAATAGTTACCAACAAGCAGTGCTTAATTTGAGCTGGTGGGAGCCACTGGGTCTCCTTGTTGGGAACCAGCACATATTTTTCGTCATCAGACATTTCTTGAGTGCAAGAGAGTGAAAACACACAAATAGGAAAAAAATGGCAGAAGAGAAAGACAGGAAAACTGCCATAAATTGAGAAAGCAGGGATGTGCAGGGGTGTGATAAAGAGGAAGGCAGTGTCTGGTTTTGGATTAAAGAGGCATGAGGTAGTTTTGGAACTATGCAGCCTTGATCTTCGGCAAGCTGACATTTAATAGTGCAAGCCATGGGCTTCTGAGCAGCGCTTTGGGCACCAACACTCATTAGTTTCCAAATTAACCACTGCCAACAGGTGTCATTTGCTATCCTGGACAACTCCTAATTCAATCATTCTGAATGCCAACTCTAGCCAGAAGAGTCTGTTGATTAAGTCTACTGGATACTGTAGTTCTGGTCTGCCACGGGTGAGCAGAGCCTTTGCCTGCCTTATTCATCTAATAACTCTGCTCTTGGGCCATACATACACATCGTAGAGAACAACTAGACTATCCTTTGCTACTTTAAGGCTGGTCATAATGATTCAGGCTAGCCTCACTGATTCCCAAACACCTGTCCATGTCCTGCTGAACCTTAGAATTGCATAGATATGACCTGAAATCTGCCTCTGCCAGTATTAGTACAATGAGTTCTGCCAACCAGGAAAATTCAAACTACCTCCTAAAACATTAAGGCTTGTTGTAATGTATCAGGCTAGCCTTGCTAAATCCAAAGCAATTGAGTCCATCCTGCTGACTCTTCCAATTGTGAACATATGAGTCACAATCTGTCTAATTGTTACAAAGACTTCAGACTGGGTTGAGGAATCTGATTTTGTAGAAGTGGGAGAGATTTAGGGCCTGATATTTAGAACACAGCAAACAGTTTACTCCATTACAACGTTGAAAATCAGGCCCTTATTACCAGGCTGTTTTGGCTTTTTCATTAACCTGTTTTTTAAACAACAGGCTGGATCAATGTTGAGGTGTCATTGTTAAGGAAGCTGTGAAGCCTTTGAGCTGATCTTCCTTAAGTCAAGTTACGATTTGAGGTTGTAAGTTACCATGATTTACTAGAGAGAAATCGGACAATGTTACACCTTTGCTGGTCAAAACCCACTGGTTGCCTGTAGAGGATAAAGGTAAGTTTAAGGATTTGTGAGCAGCTCATTGGCCCATCCATCAGTGGTGTAACATATGCCACTGCTGCTGCCCTCACAGTACAGGGGCGCCTGAGCTCCACTGGCCACCTCAGCAGCACGCAGTCATGCATGAGCCAGCACTTTGAACGGGCATCGGGCCCCTGGTCAGGGAGCTCCTCATTTGGTTGGGTCTCAAGTATCAGTACACCAATCCATCCATGGCACTAGTACTTCAGTGTTGAAGGAAAAAATGATACTGTTAAGGGCCAATGTGTGGAGACCAGGAAGAAGGGAGGATAGCGCAAGAGACATTGGTAAGAAGCTTTGGTGGGACAGATATGTAAAAGACTCACTGTGCACTTTAACCAAGATGTACCCAACTGAAAAGGCCCAACTAGGTCAAAACAGTCACAAATGAGTTGTTTGTGTTCTGGTTCAGAGAGGACCAGCCTTCTCACTTCATTTGCTGATGACCTTAGCCCAAGTACTGACAACTGTTAATACTGAGGTACTCATTCTAGTACATTTTTCGGAGCAGTCGTCCCAGGGTGTAGTGGAAGGAGGCATAATTCAATTAGCCGATACTAGAAGGGTGGGCTAGGTGGTCAACCATGACTCTGGGAAGAGAGATGATGGGCAGGTGATCTAAATGTCAGTAACTTTCACCCAGAAAAAAAGCATCACCCATCAGTAACTCTCACCCAGAGTAAGGCATTGGTGACTTTCACCTCCTATAAGGCATCAGTCACACACATCACAGCATAAGGAATCGGTGACTCTAACTACATCATAAGGCTCGCCCCAGCAGAGATGTCCATTTATTGAAAACTTGTCAAATTGAGTTTTTAATCTCAGTTCTGGAAATTGTGGTTTGGATTTTTCCTTTATATAGTTTAAGATCTAAAGTGCCAAAAATAGGACTGGAAAAGAAATCTGCATCAATGACAGGCATCACAGACTCCTTTTTGCAATGGCGGAGCCCTAAACTCTCGATTCAGCCTCAGTGTTCACTCAGCTTCTCCCTCTCCAGAAGCAGACTTCTAAGGTTTTCACTCCAGCTACAGCAGGGCGTGTTGTGGGACTTTGCCCAACAGTAGTAGATTTCAAACTCACTGCTATAACAGGACTCGCCTCGGAGTGTAACAAGTAACAAGCCTTGAGTTTTTTCACTGAGGGGCCTCTTAATAACAGGCCTCAACACTCACTTCAACAACAGGCCACAGTCTCCCTCTACAAGCACAGCAATTGTAAATCTGTTTTCTGGCTGTTTGCCGTGTCTCTTTTAGACGAGAAGCTCGTTGCAAAGATGAAAATGCCGCCAAAAAGCAATGATGAGAGCAGTGCTCCTGGCTGGTTCACACCTGACTGAGAATCCCCGTGAAGCGCTATCAGAGAGCCAGTGGGGTGGGCCGGCCAAAAGCAGCCACCCATTTAAGGAGCCATCGGCTGGACACTGTCAATACTGAGTACTTCTTTCTTATGTACATATTTTATTAAGAGCTTAAGTATAGAAAACAGGGCAGCCAGAAACTAGGCCACTGAGTCACACAATTACCCTTCGAAGTGCTCAGCCTGAATATGAAAACACATTCCTGACAAGCCGCTCCCATGGTTGTTAGGGGACAACACGCATTACAAAGAGGTAGCAATGCAGACAGTTTCAAGGTCAGAGGCAGTCAGTTGTTTGAATTCTGTTTTAAAGGCGATATCGTCGTTTTATATTCCGGCCAATCTGTGCACTGCATCAATAGAGGCCCGAGGCTTTTGAAACCCGAGGATGGGATTCCTTAGTCAATTATATATAGTTCTATGTAAGTGAAAGGCAAAAAAGCAAATTCATTTTCTGAAGAGAAACGAAGACATTTAATTTGTCGTGTTCGGCAGACTAATGGATCTAAAGCGTCTTGTGCATTTAACCGCTTGACAAAAATCGCAGCAGCAGTATGTGTGTTAAACTGGGAAAACCAAGGTCAAGAAAATTAAGTGACTTTGAGCAATCACGGTAAAAAATGCAGGGGCGACGAACTGCCTCCAGACCTTCACAAAATGCTGACTCGGGCGCTAAATCCTCGAAAAAACAACAACATATTTTCTTATGTCAGAGTCCGAAGTGTCTGCATAATCTGTTCGTGTATTTCGCTTACAACGGTCATCGTGAGATAGCTAGAGAAAGGCTTTCCAAGCAGCCTCGATGCCCGCTGGCCATCGATGCATTGTTAATTAAAATATGAACCTTCCGTTAATGAGATCAAAGCATTAATTTATGATGCAAAAATGCACGAAGGCAGTGTTGCAGTAGAATCCTATTCCCCCGTGCATTTTTTCCAGATGCAGGAGTTTTTTTCTCGTTTTTCCTTTTTATTAATTTGCTTTGATTTTGCGGGAAATTGCTGGAAATTCAAGCAGAAAATTCTGTTCACCAACTCAGAATGGCATGCAGAGAGTCCAGTTACCCGGCACATGGATGAAATTGAGTGTATAAAAGAAACAACACTTAACTCCAACTACATATTGTGTTGAAGTCTGCTGGTTTCAACTGCTTTATGACCATTTGAACAGTAAATTTATACTATCTGTAAGGCTTCGTCGCACTTTTAGAGTCTGGGCTCGCTTTACTAGGGCCGGCTTTAGGACTGGTGGCGCACTGTGTGACAGTTTATTGTGGCACCCTCCACCCCATGCCCTCCTCCTCCGTTCCACGCCCTACCAAATGTGCCCCTCATCTCTCCATCGCTCCCCTTTGACATACATTCATGTGCCAGGGTGACCAGACGTCCCGGATTTCCCCGGACGGTCCCGTTTTTTTTTTAGAAGTGTCCCGGTGTTCCAACACTTTTCTGAAAAGTACAGAAATGTCCCACTTTTTCAGGCGTGTACGGGATATTTTCATAAATGTTCCGGTTTTGCAATCCATTTTGGGTGCGTATGCCCAAATTTCGCCTTGCTGCAAAAGTTGGGCATTACTCACTTGTGTGAGCTTTGTAGAGAGACATTTTCTCTCTGGCATTTCCCTTCTCCTTCTACAATGCAGGAGCAACGTAGATGTGCCAGCCGGCCAGAAAGAGCTCCTCACCAGTGGCCAGCACGACCCTGCTCTGCTCACAGGAGTCAGAGGTCACTGCCTGCAGGAAGATCGATTCAGTAACCTGCGTGACTCTGCTCTGCCCTTTCACGGCGCTCAACGTCCAGCATCTGCCAAAGTCTAAGGGAACCTGGCTGGAGTGGAACCATCCTGCGTGATCCTTCCCCAGCCCTAAAAACACCAGCAAGCCGGGACCCATCCTCTGCATCGGAGCTGCTCCAGCCAGGAATTGCATCCTGCGACAGCCACACAGATTTGCTGTCTATGACAGCTGTCAAGTAGTCCTACTTTTATGTCGATGCGGCAAACTGTAGTCCTACTTCTATGTCTATGACATGTCACTTTTTTTGCTTTGAGAATCTGGTCACCCTAGCTTTAAGGCTTTACTAATCCATTCAGCTACCCACATAAAATATAGGGGCATATTTAAGAGCCCCTAGCGCCATTCTAAAGCCACATTAGCGTAATTTTTTTTAATGCTAATGTGGCGTTAGAAGGCCAAAAACGCTGTGCCATATTTACAAAGTGGCGCAATGCACGCATTGTGCCACTTTGTATCCCTTTGCACGACATTATGTCTGCACCAGGAATAATGTATACAAAGGTGGCTTTCCCCCGTTAGGGGTGGGGTAAAACAATTGAGCAAAGAAATTGGACAGAATTCTATGCATCATTTTTTCCCGGCACCTTTAACACCTGCTCAGAGTCAACATTTTTTATGCTAATCCTGCAAAGCGCAGGACTAATATAAAAATTCAGACGCTAGTCCCCTAACTACCGCCATGGTGCACCGTATTTTAAGTATGACGCACACATGGTGGCGTTAGGGGGCTACTAAGGAGTGCAAGAAAAGTGGCGCTGCACTGTGTGCAGCACCACTTTTCTTAAATATGCCCCATAGTTCTGTTTTTGCAGCAGGCATATTAACCCTCCATGCTACTTTATGTTGAGTCAATGCTGCCACTAGGCAAAACTACCATCTCTCTCTCTCTAGCAGGAACATTAATCACAAGCGGTATCTTGACATTTTAATTGTTTCTTGAAGGCTAAACGCACAAGGAACTTTTCAGCAGGTGCTTTTAAATCTCAAGTTCAGGAACTTATTGCTAAACACAGTGCCCCCCTGAGGTCAGCGCCCACCCAAAACCCGGCCCTTGACTTTACGATTCTGGTATTCTCGCTTCTTCTGGGTCTGATGGTCTGTGGTCATTGTATAGCTTAAATTTAGTTTTGTGCAGTAAGGAATGTATGTATGAAAGAAGGTGTCCTCTTCCTTGGCATGGTTACCCCCATTTTCTGCCTGTTGTCAGTGTGTTTGACTGTGTTCACTGGGATCCTGCTAACCAGGCCCCCAGTGATTATGCTCTCTCCTTTAAATTTGGTTGCTACTAACCTTTTCTCCCCACAATTGGCATACTGGTGCCCCCATGTGAGTCCCTAGTATATGGTACCTAGGTACCAAGGACATTGGTATTCCACGGGATCCCTATGGGCTGCAGCAGCTATTCTGCCTCCTATAGGGAGCCCATGCAAAGGGCTCTGCAGGTCTACCATTGCAGTCTCCGTGAACCGGGTACACACACCCATATTCACTACAGGTCACTGCACCAGGTCACTGCAAGTCACCCCTATGGTAGGCCCTCTCAGCCCAGAGGGCAGGGTGCAGATACTTGTGTGTGAGGGCACCCCTGCACTAGCAGAGGTGCCTCCACGAACTCCAGCCCCATTTTCCTGGACTTTGTGAGTGCGGGACGCCATTTTATATGTGTACTGGACATAGGTCACTACCAATGTCCAGCTACATAATGGTAACTCCAAACCTGGGCATGTTTCATATCAAACATGTCAGAATTATACCCCAATACTGCTGTAAGTATTGGAAGTATGAGTCCATGCACTCTGAGGGCTCCTTATAGGACCCCCAGCATTGCTACCACCAGTCTTACAGCGTCTTCCGGGAAGCCCAGATGCTGCCACCCCTCAGACAGGTTTCTGCCCTCCTGCTGCTTGATCTGATCAAGCCCAGGAAGGCAGAACAAAGGATTTACTTTGGGAAAGGGAGGTAACACCCTCTCCCTTTGGAAACAGGTGTGAGTGGCTTGGGAGGGGTAGCCCTCCATGCATAAATCAGTCCACACCAGTTCAGGGACCCATAGTCCCTGCTCTGGTGCAAAACTGGACAATGGAAAGGGGAGTGACCACTCCCCTGTCCATCACCACCCAAGGGGTGGTGCCCAGAACTCCTCCAGAGGGTCCCTGGGTTCTGCCATCTTGATTCCAAGGTTGGCAGGGAACTCTAGGAGCATCTGAGTGGCCAAGCCAGGCAGGTGACGTCAGAGGAACCCTCTGATAGGTAGTTACCTGGTTAGATGAGCAATCCCCCGCATTGGGCAATATAGGGTCTTCCTCTGGGGTTGGTCCTCAGATGCGGCTTGCAAGAATCCAGGAGGACTTCTCTGCAATCTCTGCTTTGACTTCTGGCATCCTGAACTGCGACTGGACCCTCCAGGAACCTACAATTTGCAGATCCACAAGGAAGACTCTTCTGCAACATTGTATCCAGAATTCTTGCCAGCTTTGTAACATTTCCCCAGCTGTGCATCCTCAGAAGACTCTTCATCTTCAGCCTGCACAAGAAGAAGAAGGAATTTCCCTTGGGGTGAAGGCATCACTCCCCTATAACTACAGGTACCTGGCTGCAACAATGACTGGCTGCGTGGATATCCCTTCATCCTGAGTGGCGTGGGTCCTGCATCACGGGTGGTGGTCTAGAGAGTCTACACTGGTCCACTCTCCAGCTGTCGCACTTTGGTGGTGGTAAGTCCTTTCCATTCCACACAAGACAGCATCCCCGTGCACCATGTCCATTGCAGCTGCCACGGCTTGTTTGCTTCACCTCCAAGGGGAACTTCAGGCAATGTGCAGCTCCAGTCACCAGCACTTCCTCCTGCAACTCCTGAGCCTCTGTGTGGTCCTCCGACGACGTGCGAGCAACTTCTGTGGTGCTGCATGGACTGCTTCAGCGACTTCTGTCTCCCTGTCCTGTGGGACACCTGTGGGTGCTGCCTCTGCTCCTGTGGGCCTTCTGCAACGCGGAGGGTCCTGTGTGACTCCCCCTCCTGCGTAGAGTCCTCCTGGCCCTTGCTGGTCCCTCTTTTCCTCCAACATCAAACTTGCTTTTGTCAAGGCTTGTTGGTGGAAATCCTTCACCAACACCCATCTGCAATCGAGCTTCCAGCGTGGGACCCCTTTTCCATGCATTAGGAACTCTTCTTCAGCTTCAGTGCTGCAGCGCTGACCTGTCTTCCTTCTTCATCAACCAACTCCAAAAGGTACCTCTGGGTGGGTAGTATCTCCTACTCCCCCTGGACTCCACAGACACTTCTGGACTTGGTCCGCTCTATCCACAGTTCTCCATCTTCGGTAATCCACTGTTGGTTCCATGCAGGCTGTTCTGGGTGTCTTCTTTTTCTTCTTTTCATCCTTTGGCGTAATTTTGGAAAACTCCAGTGTTTTACTCCTGCATTCCTGTTCGCTGAGGGGTACTACGTTACTTACCTCTGTGGTTTCCTAGTACTCCCAGCTCCCTTATACACAATTTACTTACGTAGGTGGGGGCCCTGTGTTCGCAATCCACTTTCTTAGTGTATGGTTTGTGCTCCCCCTAGGGCTACTATTGCTTATTGCTATTTTACACTGTTTTTCTAATATATATATATATATATACATATATATATATATATATATAAAAAATTCACCAAATGGTCACTCCAAAAATCGCGCGCTCTTGCTGCCGGTGCTGATGACAGAGTTAGCGACCATAACTCTTGTAATTATTCACCAAAAATGAAGCATCGCACTCCGAGAAGTTCCACTATTTTGCTTTTAATTATTTTATAGTTAGTGCCTCCACCACCTAACGCATTTTGACCTAAACAGGTCTTGATCACAGGTAACAACACTATCCCTCCACCACACTTTTATAGTCCCTATTATGCGTTTCTAGCAATGCATTCTGGACCATGAAGTATTTCTTGAAGACATCTATCAAAAATATTTTTTCTTTTGTATTCTTAACTTGTATTACACCATTCTCTTGCATTCTATTATAATGTACCCATGTCTTGTAACACTGTGTCATTTTTAACATTTATACATTCTTACTCAAATATATATATTTGTATTTTACTATCAATTTAGCCTTTTTGTTGCAAAACATGGATACTTATACATTTATATTTCTAAACATTAAGTATATAATTCAATTTTCACCATTTTGCTATCAAGGCATCTTTCTATATTTAATCATCATTTATTCACTAACTTTATATTTAACATAAGTGCCCAAACTATTCCAATTCTACATTGTTACTACATAATATCCAATGTTTGATGTCTTCAATTTGTTCCTATTAAGATGTGGGTGGGCAGTGTTGTTTACATAAAATCAAACAATATTTACACCCTTGTGAAAACCATGAATTTAAAACCCAACAAACATTTGGTTACATTTGTTTCTGTTCTTTCTCATTGTATGAAATACATTATTGTTCAAAGTTCATTCATACCGCTGTCTCTTTCTATTTTCTTCCTATTAATACTATTATTTTCTATAAATGTACAAAAAGTTCTTCATCTGTATTTATCCCAAATGGAATCTTAGTTTTGAGTAATGATATATCTTGATTCCAAACAACGTAATTTTAAAGTTCTATTGCCCCCTCTCTCATCTTCTGGAGCATGTGCAGCTCCAAAATATCTCATTTGTTTCCAATGTTTTTCCTGACAGTGTATTTGATGTTTTACCATTGCATAGCTTAAATCACCATTATTCACTGCCCTGATATGTTCCAATATCCGTTTCTTTAATTTTCAGGTTGTGCTCCCTGCATATTTTAAACCACATCCACATTTCAGTACATACACTACTTGGGTCATTTCACAAGTTAACTTTTTATCAATCGTAAAAATTTGACCCATGGTATCTTTAACTGTTTTTCTGTTTTCACCAATTTGACAGTCTTTACACTTTAGACATTTGTAAAACGCTGTTACATCCTTGTTTAACCATGTCTGTGGGGCCTTTTCAACAAAATGACTTTTCACCAACTGGTCTTTGATGGTGGGTGCCCTTTTCTAAGTAATATTCGGTCTTTGTCCCACTAAATGTCTAATATCAGAGTTACTATATATCAAGTTCCAATGTTTCTGCAAGATCTTTATGATGTCATTGTGTTCCTTATTATATGACATTATCATCCTTATTGGTTGGTCATCATTCAGCTGCAACTTTTTTGATTCCATTTCTGATAGAATGTGTTCTCTACACGTGTTCCGTGCTTTCATTTTACCTATGTAGATGTCCTTTTGATTATACCCTCTTTTGGAAGCGATTTGTAACTTTCTCACATTGTTCTGTCAAAACATTTTCTTCTGAACAATTGCGTTTCGCTCATAAAAATTCCCCATTGGGTATACTTTTTATCAGACTTTGTGGGTGAAAGCTTGTACCATGTAGAATGCTATTAGTAGATGTTGGTTTTCGGTACATGGTTGTGTGTAATGTTTGATTATGTACATAAACCTTAATATCTAGGAATTCTATTTCCTTTTTATTGGTTTTGTTAGTAAACTTGAGGCCCAAATCATTATTGTTCAATATTTTGAAAAATTCTTGAAATTCCTTATCTGTTCCCTTCCAAATTATGAACAGATCATCAATAAATCTCAACCACAATGGTATTTTTGCCATGGACTGATTATTTTCCTCTATCCAGGATATATATATATTGTATTTACTTACCTCCTATTGAAGGGTTGCCTCTCTAGTATTTTCTGATACCGTGTTCCAAAAATAAAATACCTTTATTTTGTACAACCAAGTGTATTCTTTCTTGTGTGTAAGTACTGTGTGACTGTAGTGTATTGCATGAGGAGGGGCGTGGCCAAGCAGCCGAAGATGGCGCACGCCTAATCCATCTGCTCCGGAGGGGCCGGAACTTCGTCTTTTATCCTGTGCCGCCCCCCGGGGCAAACTGAAAAAGAAAAGAAGCGGAGACCTGCGTGGGGGAGCCGGGTGCCGGCGGAGCCCGGAGCGAACCCTCCCGAGCGCGTCTGTGGCGTGCGGCGAGCCCCTGGGCCCTGCCTCCGCGCTGCTGCCGGGACAGGCGAGAGAGCCGGTGCGCGGCCAGCCCTGTGGCAGCGCGCCTTTGTGGAGGAGCTGCCCGACCGAGATCGGGAGGACGAGGCGGCCCCCCCCTCCCTCCCGGGGTCCGCTGGTGAGCAGAGGGGCCCCCGGGGGCTGCTGGAGGAGTGAACGGGGCAGCCGAGCCAGAGGTCCTCGTGCTCCAGCGGCCACGGAGGCCGAGGTGACGGCGGCCCGGGCTGCGGGCGGGCCCTCTGTCCCCCTTCCTCCATACTTAGAGGAGGCAAGTGGGAGGTGACTGGGGCAGGAACGTGTGCTGCCCTGGGCCCCGGGGCGAAGCTGGGGGCCCGACTGATGTGGAGACCTGATGGGACACCGGGCCAGCAGATGGAGCCGGGTGTCTGGCAGTGCCTGGGACGCCCCTGTTGCAGCAGACACGCGCCTCGAGCGGCAGCACGGACTTGAGGGCCGGACCTGGCCTCTGAGGTGCCCCCCCTGGCGGAGGAGAGTGTTGGGGCCCTGGCTGCGTGAGACGGGGGGCTGACACAGGAAGCCTTTTGGCGAGCGACACAGCCTGGGGTGGCCCACCGCAGGAGCGATGAGGTGGCCCTGAGGCTGAGGTCTTGCCCGAAGGGCCCCGGGCCGAGAGACGTCTGAGTTCGCCCGGCTGCGTCTGGGGAGAGGAGGATCTTGGGGTGGCCCTTGCGGGGGCGCGCCCCTCGAGGAGCCGAGTATCAACGGACAGCCACCGGCCCAGAAGTAAGGTACAGCGACACAGCGTTTCGCAGTACCTCATTAGAGGTGGATGGCCTGCCTGGTGGGACTCGCCTGCGGAGATAAGATGGAATCGGTCCGCGATTCCTCATGCGATGTTCCCCATGATAGTGGTCTGTACCGGGCGCCTTGGTTATCTGGACCGGACCGATCCCTGAAGCGGCGACTGCCATGGTCAGGCCAGTGATGTTCCTTCTGACCAAGTGAAGAGCACCCTGAGCCTATTGTGAACCAGAGCGAGGGAACACCGGTCACCGGTGCTACTGGGATCCTGCCTGGGAACCCCTACGGGCCTTGAATTGTGCTAGAGACCGAAGCTCTGGGTGGAGGAACCCCTGAACTGGCACACTGGAATCTGATTCGTCCCCTGGGGGAGCGATCACCTGCACACCCAATGTCCCCTAAGAACTGCCACAAGGCTAGAGTCATGGACAGCGCGGCGGCCCCTGGGCACAGAGGGGGGGATGCGCAGGACCCACCGCAGATCAAAGTACAGGACACCCTGGACAAAATACTAGGCGCAATAGAAGACACTAAATTGACACTGCAACTCGCCATCAATCAGGTCGCGGTTGAGCTGGGCCTCCTGAGGGCTGACCACCACAAATTATCGGACAGAGTCAAAGAGACAGAAACCACACTGGCTGACATCACACCAAAACAAAAAGACCTGCAGGACGAAATGACGCACCTCAGAGACAGAGTGACACGCCTAGAGCAAAGAGCAGAGGATGCAGAGGGGGGAAGCCATCGGAATAACGTGCGAGTGGTGGGTCTCCTGGAGGGGGCTGAGGGATCGAATATGGTGGAATTTCTTGAAAAATGGTTGAGCACAGTAGTGGCGCTGGGTCGGCTGACCTCCTTCTACACCCTGGAAAGAGCACATTGTGTACCCTCGAGACCCCTGGCGCCGGGCAGGCCCCCCCGGGTGGTGATCACAAGATTACTACACTACAGAAACAGGGACATCTTACTGCAAAGGGCACGAGAAGAGGGTCCATTTAAAGTAGCAAATGGCGAAGTCACACTCTTTCCAGATTTCACAGTAGAGGTACAGAGTAAGCGTGCCTCATACATTTCAGTCAAAAGGGCTCTAAGGAACAAAGGTATCCAATATTCGCTGCTGTACCCGGCTAGACTGAAAGTAATGCTAGACTGTAAAACAACATTTCTTCAATCAACTGAGGAGGCATGGGAGTGGCTGGAAGCCCGTGGGGTTCAGACGGAGCGGCTCGGGGGGGGCGGTCCAGTTGAAGGCGGACCGCGCCGACCCCCCAGGGGACGACGTGCCCGAAGCCACCCCCGTATGGCACCATCCCGGAACCAAAAAGAGAGTGGTAGAAGAGCGGCACTGGAGGTGGCGGCCCAAATGAGTGGAGAGGGGTCCCCCGCGGAGTGCTCTGGAGGTGAATCGGACGAGACCGTGATGTCATCGGCAGGGGGCTCGGGCAGCTCGGTGCAAGCACCAATAGTAACCCCACAGACTGCAGACGACCTTTGATGCCCAAAGGCTTACTGGACAACCCCAGGGCAGGTGAAACTGATGTACTAAAGGCCTCTCCGTGCAGGGCCACCCCCCTACTGGAATCTCGCCCGTACAGGCAGACTGGCGAGAACTGCAACTAAAAGTTGATACAAGCTGCACTGTTGCACAGGGTTTCTTTTTTTGGGCAGCCTACTGTTCGAGAGGCGCCCTAGGGAGAGGGAGTTGGGATAGGCAGTTACAAGTTAGGATGGCAAGGGGTGGAGAATGGTCGGAAAACAGCAGAATTCCATTAATGAGCAAGGGAGAGCTGAAGGTAAGGGTGGTAAAGTGCAGCCAATATAAATCTGTAAAACACCAACATGACAGAATACAACTTCTTAACGTGGAACGTTAGGGGGATGGGGTCACCGACCAAACGACACAAAATACTGGCTTACTTAAAAAGGAGGAATATACAGGTGGCAATGCTACAGGAGACCCACCTGGCGGCTGGTGAACCTGAGACGCAGATGGAGGGGGCGGGTGTTCGCAACAGAGTACTCAGCATATGCAAGGGGAGTAATGATCTGGGTCCGGGCAGGGGTCCCCCTAGAGCATGGGTACTCACAAACTTTTTCTCGGGGGCCAAAATTGCAGTATGGTTTGCGGCCGAGGGCCGCACTGAAGTGACAGCGGGGGGCGGGGCTTAGAGGGGGAACAACCACCCCACCCCCTTTTTCAAAACAATGCTCCTACCCTAGTAACACACACAGCGCGCACACATACAGCGCCATCTGCTCTCACCCCTACCCCAGTAACACACACAGCGCGCACACATACAGCGCCATCTGCTCTCACCCCTACCCCAGTAACACACACAGCGCGCACACACACAGCGCCATCTGCTCTCGCCCCTACCCCAGTAACACACACAGCGCCATCTGCTCTCACCCCTACCCCAGTAACACACACTGCGCCATCTGCACACGGCGCCATCTGCTCCCACCCCTACCCCAGTAACACACACAGCGCCATCTGCTCTCACCCCTACCCCAGTAACACACACTGCGCCATCTGCACACAGCGCCATCTGCTCCCACCCCTACCCCAGTAACACACACAGCGCCATCTGCACACAGCGCCATCTGCTCCCACCCCTACCCCAGTAACACACACAGCGCCATCTGCACACAGCGCCATCTGCTCTCACCCCACCCCAGGAACACACACACACAGCGCACACACACAGCGCCATCTGCTCTCACCCCTACCCCAGTAACACACACAGCGCGCACACATACAGCGCCATCTGCTCTCACCCCTACCCCAGTAACACACACAGCGCACACACATACAGCGCCATCTGCTCTCACCCCTACCCCAGTAACACACACAGCGCGCACACACACAGCGCCATCTGCTCTCACCCCTACCCCAGTAACACACACTGCGCCATCTGCACACAGCGCCATCTGCTCCCACCCCTACCCCAGTAACACACACAGCGCCATCTGCACACAGCGCCATCTGCTCCCACCCCCACCCCAGTAACACACACACACAGCGCACACACACAGCGCCATCTGCTCTCACCCCTACCCCAGTAACACACACAGCGCGCACACACACAGCGCCATCTGCTCTCACCCCTACCCCAGTAACACACACAGCGCCATCTGCTCTCACCCCTACCCCAGTAACACACACAGCGCACACACACACAGCGCACACACACAGCGCCATCTGCTCTCACCCCTACCCCAGTAACACACACTGCGCCATCTGCACACAGCGCCATCTGCTCCCACCCCTACCCCAGTAACACACACAGCGCCATCTGCACACAGTGCCATCTGCTCTCACCCCACCCCAGTAACACACACACACAGCGCACACACACAGCGCCATCTGCTCTCACCCCTACCCCAGTAACACACACAGCGCGCACACACACAGCGCCATCTGCTCTCACCCCGACCCCAGTAACACACACTGCGCCATCTGCACACAGCGCCATCTGCTCCCACCCCTACCCCAGTAACACACACAGCGCCATCTGCACACAGCGCCATCTGCTCTCACCCCACCCCAGTAACACACACACACAGCGCACACACACAGCACCATCTGCTCTCACCCCTACCCCAGTAACACACACAGCGCGCACACACACAGCGCCATCTGCTCTCACCCCTACCCCAGTAACACACACAGCGCGCACACATACAGCGCCATCTGCTCTCACCCCTACCCTAGTAACACACACAGCGCGCACACACACAGCGCCATCTGCTCTCACCCCTACCCCAGTAACACACACACACAGCGCACACACACAGCGCAATCTGCTCTCACGCCTACCCCAGTAACACACACTACATTAAAAACAAATAAATAAATAACCAAAGAGCCTTACCTGACTCAAAGCACTGTAAAGATGCCACAAATGTGGAACAGCAGGCAGGCAGGCGGGCAGCAGATGTGGAGCCGGTGACAGGAAGCAGACGACCAAAGCCCCGTAAAAGTTAGCTGCAAGCGCTGGCTTTTATGGGGCTTTGGCTTCCAGGATCGTCAGGGCAACGCCATAAACAATGGCCGCCGTATGTAAACATAGAGGAGGGCCGCGGGAGCATGCTCCCGCGGCCCTCTTCTATGTTTACATACTGCTGCCATTATGATGTGGCGTTTGGTGTGCGTCTCGCGGGCCGCCAAGCTAGGTCCGTGGGGCCGCTGGCGGCCCGCGGGCCGTACTTTGAGTACCGTTGCCCTAGAGATAGAAGCTTCCAACATAGACCGTGAGGGGAGGTTTGTGATTCTGGAGGGAAGGTTGCACGGTATACCGATAGTCCTATGCTGCATGTATGCCCCCAATCAAGACCAGATCCCCTTTCTGACGAGACTGTCGAGCCACCTCACCCGCCAGAGGAGAGGGGAGCTTTTGGTTGGAGGGGACTTCAATAGTATATTAGATGTAGATTTGGATAGGTCAACTCCCCCGCTGCAGGGTGCAGTGACAAGCAAGATAGCCTGGAAGCTTAGTGAATGGTTGAACTCTTGGGGGCTGGTGGATATCTGGCGGGAACAACACTTACATGACAAGGACTACTCATACTACTCGGGCCTTCACCGGCTCCATACCAGAATCGACAGGGTGGTGTGCACAGCAGACCTTAAACGGGGGATGGTTCACTCAGAATATCTGGGCCGTACATTGTCCGACCACAACCCCCTACTGGTAACATGGAGGGCGACAGAGGTTAGGCCCCCCATCCCAGCCTGGAGACTGACCCCTACAGCGCTTGAGGACCCATCATATAGAGATACCCTGAGACAGCATCTGACTGACCATATTCAATCTAACAGTGGATCCATCACTTCTAGATCAATGGAATGGGAAGCCCTTAAAGTGGTGACAAGGGTTTTTTGTCTGGGACAGTCAGCCGGAGTTCGACGCACACTTGAAAGAGAACTGACCAAGCTAGAGAAGATAATACATGAGGGGGAACTGGGACAGGGGGCGGACACACTAGTAAATGAGGAATACAACCAGGCAAGGAGGAACCACTCCCAGATCGAAGAGCAACTTAGATGCCACAACACACAAAAATATTTAGCCTCCTTACAGTCTGAAGAGGGTAGGTCTGGGAAAATGCTAGCCTGGTTAGTAAGACCGGGTGGGGAGGCCGAGCCCATTACAAATGTGCTGGATAAGGAAGGGATATGCAGAAGTAGGCCAGGTCCTGTAAATAACGCATTCAAAGAATATTATACCTATCTATTTCACCAGGCAGGTCGCTCCCCCCATCTGCCACGCAGCCCCCTGTGGGTTGAACCTCTGTTGCCGCTTTTGCCGCCTGACTACTCGCTCCCTTTTTTATTCTGTACCCCTGCGCTTGGCTTCTGTGCCACTTTGTTTTTTCATTCTGTGCCCCTGTGTTTTGCTTTCTGTACCCCTGTGCTCTGCCCTCTCCCGCCGTCTTTTCCCGCCGTTTTTTCCCCGGGTTTTCCCCGGGTTTTTTCCTCGCCACTGAGCCCCTGCTGCCCCGCCCCCTTCACTCCCATTGGCCGCCCGCTCCCACCTCCCAGCTGCTCCTCCCTCCCTCTGGCCTCATATGGAGGCCGCGAAGCGGGCGCGCCATTGGCGCGCCAAAGGCGCGCCTAAGGCATGCCCGTCTGCGCCTGGACCGCACCCAGCACCAGAACCCCTGGAACCCGCACCCCCCGCAACGCCAGACTGCACTACGACGCAAGCACCCTCCACGCACTCAACACCAGACGAGACCACCCCTGCTACCGGGCCACCCCGAAACGCACCCAGGGGCCTTTCACCTGCCGGAACTGCAGATTCACCAGCATCCAACCCTCCACACCACCAGCCAGAGAACCCAACCACCTCCGCTGCATCCTCCTCAACACCCGCTCCGCTCGCAAGCACGCCATCGAACTCCATGGGACCTTCTAGACTCCACCGCCCCAGACATCGCCTTCCTGACGGAGACCTGGCTGAACGCCACCTCAGCACCAGACATCGCCAGAGCCATCCCACAGGGCTACAAGATCTCCCGCAGAGACTGCACCAACAGAGTGGGAGGAGGAATCGCCATCATCCACAAAGACTCCATCAAAATCTCAACGAACACCGATGACACCCTCACCACCGCCGAGCACATGCACTTCCAGATCCACACCGACCCCAACACCAACCTCAGAGGAACTCTCATCTACAGACCTCCCGGACCCCGCCCACAGTTCAGTGACACCATCGCCGACCTCATCAGCACCCAGTCCCTCGCTTCCACGGACTACATCCTCCTCGGGGACCTGAACTTCCACCTCGAGAACAACAACGACGCCAACTCCACCGCCCTGATCGACAACCTCGCCAACCTCGGACTCAAACAGCTCGTAACGACACCTACTCACGCCGCTGGACACACGCTCGACCCCATATTCTCCGCAAGCCCCCACGTCTCCTTCAACCACACCACCGAACCACACTGGACCGACCACAGATGCGTCCACTTCATCTTCAGAAAACCCACCACACACCACCGCACCCAACAGCTACCACGCCGCTGCTGGGGCAAGGTCACCAAGGACCAACTGACTACCGCCCTCGCCCTGAGACCACCCACCGACCCCACCGACCCAGACACTGCTGCGACCAACCTCACACAGTGGATCAACGACTGCGCCAAAACCCTTGCCCCTCTCAAGACCTCTACAACCAACCACACCAACAAGAAAGACGCCTGGTTCACAGAGGACATCCGGATCTCCAAGCACACCTGTCGGAAGCTGGAGAAGAAATGGCTCCACGACCGAACACCAGACAACCACACAGCCCTCAAGAGCGCCACCCGCAGACACCACCAACTCATCAGGACCGCCAAGAAGACTGCCTTCAAGGACCACCTAGACAACAACGCACACAACACCAAAGAGCTCTTCAGCATCGTGAAAGAACTCTCCAACCCCAGCTCCAACACCAACGACATCCGGCCATCTCAAGACCTGTGCGACTCCCTGGCCACCTTCTTCCACCGCAAGATCACCGACATCCACGAAAGCTTCAACTCCGACCCCCCCGCACCCACCACATAGTCCACCACCCCTGCGACTACCACTCGCACCAGTCGCATGACCGTCTGGTCCAGCGTCAACGACGAAGACACCATCAAAACCATGAACTCCATCCACTCCGGATCCCCATCGGACCCCTGCCCTCACCACGTCTTCAACAAAGCCAGCGCAACCATCGCGCCCCACCTCCGGAAAACAATCAACTGTTCCTTCGAGACAGCAACCTTACCAGAAAGCTGGAAGCACGCCGAGATCAACGCCCTTCTGAAGAAGCCCAAGGCGGACCCCAAGGACCTCAAGAACTTCCGGCCCATCTCCCTGCTCCCTTTCCCGGCAAAAGTGACCGAGAAGATTGTCAACAAACAGCTGACCCGCTACCTCGAAGTTAACAACATCCTGGACCCTTCCCAATCCGGTTTTCGCAGTAACCACAGCACCGAGACTGCCCTCATCGCCGCCACTGACGACATCCGGACCCTGATGGACAAAGGAGAAACAGCCGCCCTCATCCTCCTGGACCTATCAGCAGCCTTTGACACGGTCTGCCACCGCACCCTATCAGCACGCCTCCATGACGCCGGTATCCAAGAGAAGGCCCTGGCCTGGACCACATCCTTCCTCTCCGGCAGAACCCAGAGCGCCCGCCTCCCACCCTTCCGCTCCAAAACAACCGAGATCATCTGCGGCGTCCCACAGGGATCCTCCCTCAGCCCGACACTGTTCAATATCTACATGGCCCCCCTCGCCCACGTCGCACGACAACACAACCTCAACATCATCTCCTACGCCGACGACACCCAGCTGATCATATCCCTCACCGAAGATCCCCACACCGCCAAAGCTAACCTCCACCGAGGAATGAAGGCCATAGCCGACTGGATGAAGGACAGCAGACTGAAGCTGAACTCAGAAAAGACAGAGGTCCTCATTCTCGGACCCACCCCATCAGCCTGGGACGACTCTTGGTGGCCCATGTCACTAGACACAGCCCCGGAACCCACGGACCACGCACGCAACCTGGGGGTCATCCTCGACTCCACTCTCTCCATGACCAGGCAAGTCAATGTCGTCTCCGCGTCCTGCTTCAACACCCTCCGTATGCTCCGCAGGATCTTTAAATGGATCCCCCTCGACACGAGGAAAACCGTTACCCAGGCCCTCATCACCAACCGACTCGACTACGGGAACGCCCTCTACTCAGGAACTACAAACAAGCTCCTGAGACGACTCCAACGCATCCAGAACGCCTCGGCCCGACTCATCCTCGATGTCCCCCGCCGCAGCCACATCACACTCCACCTGAGAGGCCTGCACTGGCTCCCCGTCAACAAAAGGATCACCTTCAAGCTCCTAATCCACGCACACAAAGCACTGCACAACACCGGACCCACCTACCTCAACAACAGACTCAGCTTCCACACCCCCACCCGAAGCCTCCGCTCAGCCAACCTCGCCCTCGCCACAGTCCCCCGCATCCGAAAAACCACCGCCGGCGGCAGATCCTTCTCCTACCTCGCCACTAAGACCTGGAACACTCTCCCCACCATCCTACAACGGACCCAGGACCTGCTGGCCTTCAGAAGACTCCTCAAGACCTGGCTCTTCGACCAGTAGCACCTCCCCCTCCCCAGCGCCTTGAGACCCTCGCGGGTATGTAGCGCGCTTTACAAATGCAGTGATTGATATATGGGAAACCGGCTGAAATCAGCCCGGAAGTCTTTGATAATTATTTACAACAGATACCTATAACGAGCTTGACGGTCGAAGACAGGGATAGCCTGAGGGGTCCAGTAACGTTGGCAGAGGTCAGTGAAGCTATAGCGCAACTAGCCCCTGGGAAGACCCCGTGGACAGATGGCCTCCCCATGGACTTCTACAAAAAATACGAGAAACAGCTGGCCCCCCGGTTGGTAGAGATGTATTCAGAAGCACTATGAATTGGGATAATGCCGGGCACCATGAGAGAGGCGCTGGTGATCCCACTCCCTAAGACAAAATCAAGGCAGCCATCGGCCGCCCCTTGTCAATGCTGAACAGTGATTTTAAAATACTAAGCAAGATCATGGCTAACCGTCTGCTTAACCATGTACCAACTCTTGTACATGAAGATCAGAATGGTTTCGTCCCGAATAGCAGCACCTCCTTGAACCTGAGGTGTCTCTTTGCGGTCCTGAATATGCCTAGCGATGCGAGACCTACAGCGGGGGTGTTGCTCGCGGTGGACTTTGAGAAGGCGTTCAACTCGATCAGATGGGACTACTTGAGAGCAGTGATGCTCCGTATGGGAATGGGTGAAGGTTGGGTCAGATGGGTGGACTTACTATACACGTCACCGCTGGCAAGAGTGAGGACAGGCAAGACGGTGTCCGACACCTACCCAATTTACAGGGGAACCAGACAAGGCTGCCCATTATCCCCACTGTTATTCGCCCTGGCCATCGAGCCGCTGGCGTCCCAGATGCGACAGGACGGCGTAGGTAGAGGAGTGGAATGGGGACACCAAGAACATATCATCTCGCTATATGCTGATGATATACTTGTCTACCTTAGGGACGGAGAGGGGGATCTCCCATGGGCATTGGGAGTGCTATAAAACTACGGGAATATCTCTGGACTACGCCTCAACCGTAGCAAAACATGCGTGTTCCCCATGTCATCATGTGGCGAACGCCCGACAACATGCCCTGGGGATATGATTTGGGCCCCACGAACCTTAAAGTACTTGGGTATACGATAGGACAGACTTGCGCGAGGGTAACCTGGGTAGAGCACTACGATCCATGAAGTCTTCGGTTGGGTTCTGGCGGTCGCTAAAATTAACGATAATGGCCAGAATAGCATTATCTAAAATGGTCATGCTACCTCGACTCCTATATTACTTCGCTAATTTGCCCCTTCTGATACCAGCAGCATGGTTTCGTGAACTTAACACCCTACTCATGGGATGATGGTCGTAGACGCACCTCGCTCTTGATACTATGCAGACCAACTAGCCAAGGGGGTCTAGGAGCCCCAGATTTTGAAGCCTACTACCTGGCATCCAACTTGCAATGGGTAGCCAGATGGCTTACAGGTAAGGGTCAGCTGGAGAGATGCACCGCCCCAGTGGATGAGGATATAAATCGGTTCATTGCGCGAATGACGAATAGGAAGCTCCCTCCCCACACGCCCAGCCTGATGACAAGAGTGGCGTTGGCATGTTGGAAGAGGTGCGTGAAAAGGGTTGGAGTGGGCCCCCCGTACTCCCCGGCCCTACCCTTAGCGGCACTCGCGATTGAAGCAGGAGGGAGGAACCTGGGGGGCATGAGTCTCGGATCCTGGAGGAGAGTAGGAATAGAAACGGTGGGAGACCTGTTTCATGAGGGAGTGCTGAGATCCTTCGCTAACCTTGTTGATAATGGAGTCTCCCCGGGGCAGTTCCTTCTGTTCCATAAACTGGTGCATGCGTTGAAAACGCATTGGATCACGGTCAACGCAGAACCGGCCACCCACAGGGTGTTGCATCTCCTATTGACATCAGGAGAGGAGACCCATCTGATCACTAAACTAAATTGAGCTCAAATTGAGGATGCACTAGACTCCCTGCGGCCACTGAGAGAGAGATGGGGGAGGATAGTCGGTAAGGAACTGTCCGATGCGGAGTGGAACAGAGCTCTAGCTTATCCCAGGACTGTCGCTCGCAGCACACGGCTGCGTTATATACAATACAATTACTTACACAGAACGTACCTCACCCCACATCGATTAACAGTAGTTTATGGGGGAGATCCTAGGACGTGCCCTAGATGTAAAAAAGTAGACGCAAACTTTGACCATATGGTACGGATCTGCCCGGAGATCCAGCAGGGGTGGGGCGAGGTGATGTCTGACCTATCAAGACTCCTCAATATGAACCTGAATCCGACCCCCGACGTATGTTTACTGTGCTATGAAGATGATCTGCCGCGGGGGAGGGTGGAGATCCGCTTCCTAAATCTGGCCCTGGTCCTGTACAGGAGACAGATCACGAAGAAGGAAAGCGCAGTTTTGTCAGGTGGAGACAAGACGTTACAACATGGGCCAGAGCCGAACTCCAGGTTTTGAAGAGCAAGGAGGGGAAGGGACTGCGCCGCCACCCTATTGCACAGGAATGGGAAGTAGCAGTGACAAGCTGGAACAATATAGTGAGAGTAATGGACGCAGATACAGACGCACCAACAGAAGTGGTAACTGGGTAAACAATGGGGAGGAAGGGACGTTACCACACCCACCAGGACATGGCTAGGTTGGACAATGATGACACTGAGATTGAATAAGAGGCGGATCAATAGTGGATAGAGCCCAGGACATTGAGTAACAGACAGATTGGACACGTAGACACTCCACCCACCTGAAATCAGACAAAGTTTAAGAGCACTGACACCACATATACTAAAAAAGAAAAAAACAGGATGTGGCATACCCCTGCGTAAGCAACTACCACCCCTTACAATGCCATCAGGTTCAAAGTTTAAGTTCATAATGGTTTGATACGAGTTAAATGTGTTGTATAATACCTAGAATACTACGGCGCCACAGCGTCCAGCTAATGGGGTATCCCAAAGAGAAGAAGCGCTACTAATGTTATGCTCCTACATAAGTTTAAAGTATAAAAGTTATCGAACAATGAAGTAAACAATGTAGACAATAGTGATGTTAACACTGTTACGCATAAATATGATGCAAACGAGATAGTGCTGTAACCAAGATACTGTTTATTAAACAACAAAATGTTAATAAAAAAATATTTTAAAAAGAAAATAGTGGAGTGCATGAGCTTTTCATATCTCCTAGATAAGCCTTGGCTGCTCATCCACAGATACCTTTAGAGAGCCTGGCTACTAGACACTGCCTACACTTCACTGAGAGGGGATACCTGGTATAAGGTGTACGTACCATAAGTACCCACCACACACCAGTTCAGCTTCCTACATTGGTGGTGCAGCGGTGGGATAAACACTTGTGATTGCCTTACCACTCTTTCACTTGGTGCTTTCTGCAAGAATGCCCTTTACTAGCTAGGTGTACACTTATACCTAGTAGCAGGGATAGTCTCTTAAAGTTTGGGTAAGAGAGGGGTCTGGCATAGCCCCAGCTCCAAACTTCTCTAGAAAGAGACTAGAAGTTAGGGAGGTTAGGCACACCCTACACCACCCTAACATGTCTTCAGTGCCTAGCACATCACAGAACATGGAGCCTCACTATGAGGATCTCATCTTTCAGGAACTGAGGGAAGTGTTTAAGAGTAGGAACCTGAAGACAGGGGGGACTCCTAACAAGATTCTGCATCTTGGCCTGCTCCTCCAGGATGACCAGGAACAAGCTGGTAGCCAGTAGGAGGGGGAAGAAGAGTCTACCCCCCCCCCACATTGATAGAAAGAGAGGATCTGAACACTGAGGAGGGTCAGCAGGGTCCCTCAGAGGATCACAGGGTCACTAGTAAACCCCCTAATGTAGCTGGGAGCACTACAGGTAGTGCCAAGGGTAGCCATGTCAGTAGTGAAAAAATGTACATAAAGTTAATCATACACCATAGCTGCTAGGCATCTGTTTATCTTTATTATGTTGCCATGTGCTCGACAAACCTCCTGAACTTTGATGATTGACCTTGTGCTCGCAGCCTTGGGCTGCAATCTGCTTATCGCTGCCATATTACTTTTTCCAATTACAGTTCAGAGAATTGTCGTGCTTAATCAGTAACTGCCAGAAAAAGTTTGTACAGGTCGTTGCCACCTCCTACCAGCTGCATCTGTACCTTCTCCCACCACACGTGTATCCCTGAAATATTCTGAAGACCGCAGAGGACCTTGAATACGATAGGGGTGGAGTTGTCCTGACTAAGCAGTTTTGTGTGTATATAAGGTTGGGTGCCCCAGAGTGAAGGGGCAGCCTCCGTAGGATAGTCACTTGACTGTCCTGGGACTCTGTATTAGCTCGAGCTATAATCCATGTAATAAACTTCTCTTTATTCCTCTAGTTGGTGACTCCGTCTGATTTGTGAACTCTCTGCTAAATTGACCCTGAGGACATAAAGGATGTCCCTCCACTGCTGGGAAGGAGACCCCGGGTGGGGGTCAAATCTTTCCTGGTTCCTCAGTTGGCGCCTGAACAGGGACCCGAGTCAGGCATCCAGGGGACCGACCAGGTGACGGAGGACTCACAATTGGATTTCCAAGGGAGGCGCCCCACACCAGATTCTGAGCTTCGTTCTCTGTCGTGGACCTGCGGATCTCCACTGTGTGTCTTCCAGCCGGCTCGACTTCTCCTGGCGCTGTCTGAATTCGGGTCTCTGTTTTCCGTGAACTACTGGAGTCTCCAACTGTTGGACTATAACAGAAGTGTCAGGTAAGGACGGGAGTTGAAAGATTCCTGTCTAAAAATAGGTCTGTGAGTATTGTACGGTTTCTATCGCTCTTTACAAAGACCGACGTCAGTGGTAAGACTGACCTCAATTGTCATTTAAGTATATAGGAAGCAAAAGGCATATTTGCCACTTATTTGGTGTATTCAAACCACTGATGTAAGATTTTTTTTTTTTTTAATATACTGGAAGAATGCCAGCGTTCAGTTGTTTCCGGAAATTGTGTTGTTGTCTTTGCAGTAGGGACTCCCGCCTGGAGGAAACATGCCCCGCTCCTCCGGCCGGGACTCCGAATTATGATATATATGTTAAATATGGCATAGGTCCGATTATTTGGTCTGATATATGGAGAAAAAGAACCAAACGTAGTTCTGATTTACAATGGCCTATTCACAGGACATTTGATAAAGATAAATTAGACTATTTACAGGAACGTTTGTTTGTGACAAAAAGTAGACCAGGGATGTTTGATTCACTACGGACTTGGCAGAAAGAAGCAGACCAAAGATGTAGGAAGGCAGAGAAAGAATTACAGAGACATAAGACCAGGACGGTGACTGAAAAGGTATATGACTCTGACGTAGCTGAACATCAACAGAAAATTTTAGAACATGACCGAAGGCTTCACTTACAAACTGATAAGTGTTACCCTTCCAGGACAGTAATGGATAAGCCACAAGAGGAAGACCCCCTTTTAAACGATATGTTAGATAAGCCCCCGTTATATACTCCACCAATATAACCTACACTACATCCTCAACCTGCACCAGGTGACCCTATGGTGCAACCCCCGGTTGGATCTCAGGCGAGTGCTCTGCCACCCACCACCACCCCTCCTGTCACCAGACCTATAGAGGATACACCCCGCCCGACTGTACCCACCCCTCGACTGGCCCCCGTTTGGCCCACCCCTGACTCCTGTTTAGACACCACACATACCCCCCGCCCCATGACCCCGCGAAAGCGCACCCTGCGCGGACATTTGTTCTCTAATTCACAAGAGGAAGATGTCATTGAAGAAATGACATGGAGGTGGATGACTAATTGGAATGACTATGGGGTCAGGGACATTGTTCACACTATGAAACAATGGGATAGTTTAGTTCAGTTACATGCAGCCACCCTTATGTGCAACATTATAATACAAGAATATGAGGATGATGGTTTCTCAGCTCCCCCGGGACTGGTGGACCTCCAAAAACGCGCCTCTACTGGGCTGCCGTTTGGTTCTGGTCTGCATGATTATGTTGTTACTCTTCTTGTATATAGGGACATGTAGCCCTTCTATAAGGGCATCCATGTTTCCCATGAGAGAGGTTCCGGCGGTTTGGCGAGAACCGGTGACAGGTGTCGCTGGCCAAGTGATTACCGCAGGGCATTTTCAACAAATGTGGGTACACACCCCATGGAAAAGATCTGAAACATATACCCTAAAAGCCGCCTTACCTGACCCCCGTAAGAACCTTGCAGGATATTATAAAGAATTGCAACAAATTCTTGAATCATGTACTATGACGTTGTCCGATATTGACATGTTAATGGCAGCAGTAGTCCCGCAGGAAGTATGGTCCAAAATACGGAGGCACGACCATGCTGAACTAGGGGGCACGTGGGACCAATTGCAAGCAGCAGAAAGGGACAGGGTTGGGGGAGCGAAACCAGACCCACTTATATTGGCTCTCCCACTGCGTATTTTGGATTTAATGAAGACCATACTTGCATCACACAGGATAAATTGGGATAAATTGGCCGCCTTTAAACAGAAAAAGGACGAGGGTGTTTCAGACTTTTATACAAGGTTTGAGGGTGTCTTTTCTGATTACAGCGGCCAAGACATGACTACTGAAGGGGGGATAAGACTCTTTGTTGACAAATTCGTGGACAATTTATTACCAGACATAAAGGGAAAATTGAAATTGTGTGAAAGTACGTGGCCAGTCTCTACTGCCACTGGAATACTGACAATGGCCCAATATTATGAGAACAGGGAGATAGAAGAACAAGAAAAGAACGAGAAAAAAACAAAGGAGTTGAAAACAAAGGTGTTATTTCAGCAGGCCTACCCTCAGCCCCGTCAACAGCAGTCCAGATCAAGGTCACAAGGACCTTCCAATGACAGAAGGCAGTCCCAACGCCCTCCCCGTGCTTCCCTCTCCTACAATCAGTGCACCTATTGCAAGCAGGAGGGCCACTGGAAGAATGACTGCCCCAATAAGGACAACTCCACAGGCCGCCCCATGCCCCCATCGCAACAGGACTACAGACCACGCGGTTGGTCTGGTCCTGCAGACAGACCCCGCCAGCAGGCCTCTTCACGGTCCCACAGTACCCCCCGCCCGAATTATTTTGATGCTTCATCCCAACGTCAATATTTTAATGACGACTATGATGCGTATGAAGGTCAGGGGTCCTCCTTTGACTAGGACAGCCTTCGACAGAGGGGGGTGGGACCAGTTTCTATTCCTGTTAGGCAGAATGGCCCTCACGTTGAGGTACAATTAGACGGTACTCCACATGATTTTTTGGTAGATACTGGGGCCACCAAAAGTTCTGTTACACAGGAAGAGGTCCAAGGGGTCCCTCTGTCTGGCAATATTAACGTCTCTATGGGTTTTTCTGGTGTTCCGGTGGCTAACCCCATCTCCCAGCCGCTGCATGTTGCTATAGGTCCTTACACCATTAGCTCCCCTCTCATTCTTACTTCGGCCTGTAGTGAGAATTTATTGGGTTTGGACTTATTAATGAAATTGTACGCCACCATTTATTGCTCTCCGGATGGAGTTCATGTCACTCTAGGTCCAAATATTTCCCCGTCACAATTTTTGTCAAAACCACTTCCACCCGAACTTCGAGATTTGCCAGACATTTTATGGGCCACACATAAGGACGATGTTGGATGTCTGGACATACCACCGTATGTCATACGCTTGAAAGCCAATGCCAAATTGCCTCGTCTTCCCCAATACAAATTATCCCACCACATTGAACAACAACTCAAAAATATTGTGACCCAGTTGATTGATTTGGGTGTCATTGAAGAAACGCCTGGTAATGATTGTAACACTCCTGTCCTTCCTGTTCATAAAAAATTATCTGATGGCACCGCGTCTGCAGGACTCCGATTTGTTATTGATTTACGGGCAGTCAATAAGATTGTAATACCCCAGTTCCCTGTTGTTCCTGACATTACGACATTATTAACAATGATACCTGCCTCCGCTACTTGGTTCTCTGTTATCGATCTTAAGAATGCATTCTTTAGCATTCCCATTCATCCAGATAGTAGACACATCTTTGGGTTTTCACTGGGTGGTCGCAGTTTCCGGTTCTGTCGCGCTCCACAAGGCTATACTGAATCGCCCAGCATTTTTAGCCAGGCCCTCAAGGGTCAATTAGATGCCCTTGTTTTTCCTTGCTCCTCGACGCTGGTTCAATATGTGGATGACCTTTTAATAGCATCCACTTCAGAACAAAATTGTAAAACAGATACTGTAGCCTTATTGAAACATTTAGCACACCATCACCATAAGGTCTCCCTCTTCAAATTGCAATATTGTAGACAGGAGGTTATATACCTAGGACACCTCCTGTCTAAGGAGGGACATACGTTGACGGCTGAGAGAATACAAGCTATACGAGACATACCGGTTCCAAGGACACAGAGAGACGTTAGGGCCTTTATAGGTATTACCTCCTTCTGTCGTCAATGGATTCCTAATTATTCTCTTTTGATAAAACCATTTTTGCATCTCACCCACAAAGATTGTCCTGAAAAGATTGAATGGAATGATGATTTTCAGTCTGGTTTTGATTAATTGAAAAATACACTCTGCACAGCACCTGTACTGGGTATGCCTGATTATTGTAAAGATTTTCAGTTATATGTGAGCGAGAGAAATGGATGTTCACTATCAGTGTTAACCCAAGAGCATGGCGGAAAACAACACCCCTGTGCTTATTTTTCGGCCCTACTGGATCCAGTGGCCGTGCACTCCCGAGCTGTCTACGGGCAGTAGCCGCTGCAGCGGTCGCAGTGCGCCAGTCGGCTGGGATAGTCATGGATTCACCCCTCACCCTGTTGGTCCCACACACTGTTGACGCACTATTAAACAAAACAAAAACACAGCATCTTACTAATGCACGATTAACTACTTATGAACTGACACTTTTAGCTAGTCATATAACATTAAAAAGGTGCAACACGCTCAATCCTGCCACTTTATTGCCAATTACTGAAAAAACTGAAGATTCTTATGATGACATACATGACTGCATTCTCCGGACAGAGGATGAAACAAAAGGCAGAGTGGACTTACAGGACACTCCACTGAGAGACCCTGATGGCATATTATACGTAGATGGCTCATGCATCAAGCTACCCGATGGCACTACCTCTGCAGCCTATGCAGTTACAACAGCTACCACTGTAGTTGAAACAGCTAGAATACCACATAACTCTGCTCAGGCCGCAGAATTAATAGCTCTAACACGAGCCTGTGAGTTAAGAAAGGGACTTAGGGGGTCATTCTGACCCTGGCGGTCGGCGGTGAAGCGGCGGTAAGACCGCCAACAGGCTGGCGGTCTTTTTTCATGTATTCTGACCATGGCGGTTACCGCCATGGTCATCCGCCGCTTCACCGTTCCGACCGCCACGGCAGTAACGACCGCCGGGCTGGAGACCTGGGTCTCTAGCCCGGCGGTCGTCACATACCGCCAGTGGTATTCCAACCCGCCTGACCCCGGCTTACCGCCATGGATTTCATGCGGTTGGGGACCGCCATTCAATCCATGGCGGTAAGCACTATCAGTGCCAGGGAATCCCTTCCCTGGCACTGATAGGGGTCTCCCCCACCCCCAACCCCCACCCCGACTCCCTCCCCTACCCCCCCACCACCCCTGCCACCCCCAAAA
This sequence comes from Pleurodeles waltl, assembly GCF_031143425.1. Classification (NCBI taxonomy): domain Eukaryota; kingdom Metazoa; phylum Chordata; class Amphibia; order Caudata; family Salamandridae; genus Pleurodeles; species Pleurodeles waltl. The sequence goes on from NC_090440.1 coordinate 1,674,796,131, forward strand.
GGTTGCAGGACCCCCGTCCCCCACCCCGATCCCCACCATATACACACACATACACACATACAGGCACGCATTCATGCACATACACACACATCACCGCATTCATGCACGCATTCATCATGCACATACACACACCCCCCCGCATTCATGCACGCATTCATCATGCACATACACACACACCCCTGCATTCATGCACGCATTCATCATGCACATACACACACCCCCGCATTCATGCACGCATTCATACGCCCCCTCAATATACACACACGCACACCCCCATGCACGCACACAACTCACAACACCCCCCACCCCCCTTCCCTAGCGGACGATCACCTTACCTGTTCCTGGTGATCCTCCGGGAGGGAACGGGCAGCTCCGCCGACACCGCGACACCAACAGAACACCGCCACAGCGAATCACAGGTCGTGATTCGCTGGGTGGTGTTCTGTTGGCGTGGCGGTGAAGGTGGAGCTACCTCCACTTCCCCGCCGGCCGCCAGTATGGCTGTTGGCGGCTCTTCGTCCGGAAATGGGCGGAGCGCTGCCACCAGTCAGAATGGCCCATGCGGAAGACCGCCAGCACTGGCGGTCTTCCGTACGGCGGTCCCTTGGCGGTCTATTGAAAAGACCGCCGAGGTCGGAATGACCCCCTTAATGTAAATGTTTACACAGACAGTCAGTATGCATTTGGCGTAGCACACAATTTTGGTCGCTTGTGGGCGGAACGAGGATTCCTCACTTCACATGGGACACGTATTCAACATGGGACCCTTATAACTAACTTACTTTCTGCCCTGGCGTTGCCCAAAACAATGGCTATCATGAAGTGTAGTGCACACAAAAAGGTGACAGATGAAACTGGACGGGGCAACGCCCTAGCCGATCAGACAGCAAAAGATACAGCGTATGCAAAGACAGGACACATGTATGTGGTAGATAGTACAGAGAAGGTTCGTCCCCATGAAATATTTGGGAACACAGTAGAGAGTGTCAGGAAGATACAGGATGAGGCAACTGAACAGGAGAGAAAGGAATGGGAAGAAGGGAAGGCCAAGTTAGATGAAAATACGCTGTGCTGGACAGATCTGTCACAGAGGGAAAGATGGATGTTACCCGATGCATTCGTGCTGCCAGTAGTGACTATGGCCCATGGTCCTGCACACGTTAGTGCGAAAAGCATCTGTGATTTGCTTGATCCGGTTTGGTCTAATAAAAATATCAGAAGAGTAGCTGACCAACTGGTTCAATCCTGCATGATTTGTTTACAACATAACATAGGGAAGGGTGCCTCAGTCCCCGCTGGGCATTTTTCCCCACCAACGTATCCCTTTGAAGTACTACAAATGGATTATATTGAGATGGAAAGGTGTAATAACTTGAAATATGTCCTAGTTGTGGTCTGTATGTTTAGTAAGTGGGTAGAAGCTTACCCTACTAAATATAATACTGCCCTTACCACCGCAAAGGTACTTCTGAAGGAGTTCTTCCCATGGTTTGGGGTCCCAAGGTGTGTCTGGTCAGATAATGGGAGTCATTTTGTAGGGCAGGTGATGAAAAGGGTGTGTGAAGGGTTGTGTCTCCGCCAGAAGTTTCATGCAGCTAACCACCCCCAGTCAGCAGGACTAGTTGAAAAATATAATGGCACACTTAAATTGAAGATGTCAAAAATATGCGCAGAACGCGGTATACGGTGGCCGAACGCGTTGCCCCTGGCTTTAATGTCTGTCAGGATGACGCCTCACTCTAGATCAGGGTTGTCACCCCATGAGATAGTGATGGGTAGGCCAGCAAATGTCTGTGGGGTCCCTCGACCTCACAAGTACAAAGAAATAGAACATCCTGTTTTGATGGACGATTTAAATGAACTCACTAATTCTTTGCGTTCTATTCACCAACAGGTGCGTGAAGCACTTCCATCTGTATCCACTGATCCAGGCCACAAGATACTACCTGGAGACTGGGTCCTCACAAAGAATTTCCAGCGGAAAAAGAGTCTCGAACCGCGATGGAAAGGTCCGCGACAGGTCCTCCTTGCTACTCGAACAGCAGTTAAAGTCGAGGGAGCTAAGAATTGGATACATGCATTCCACTGTAAGAAAGTACCCCGACTCGTACCCTCTGATGAAATAAAAAGTGGTGACCACCCTACGACTGAGGACCATTTCAGCAACACTACGCGGAGTGATAAAAAACAGAACGACAGTGTGCTGCAGGAGGTTCCCTCAGATTTAGGTCACACTGAACAATTGTTTCCTGACCATACCATACCACAGTCCACAAGATACGATTTCCGCCCACGAAAATAAGAAAATGAACAATGAACTGATTGCTTGTCCCCTGTATTAAGTCTGACAATAGCTGCAGGGCCGTGATTTTGAATGTCGGGCGGACCAGAGTGTGTCAATAGGACTGCTGGAATCACCCCACAGTGAAGCAACCACCAGTCACGGGCAGCACCTAAGTTGGACTGAACTGCTAGTGGGACAAGCAATAAAGAGAAATGGGTGTTATAGAAGAAGACAAGAGGAAAAAGAAGAAAATAAGTAATTTAAAAAGACTATTAGGCCCACGTATCGCTTGTCTCACCATAACAATACTATTTTTGGTACTTCTGTCCTGCATTGGGTGGGTGATACATGATTCTGACTCAGAGGTCTCACCAACTACGCCACTGCCTCCAGAACACAGCCATGTTTCCTTACCACCCCATGAGGAAGGACGACGTAAGGAATATGAAAACAATACCTTCATATCTATGTTACATCAACATCAGCTGGCTGTAAATAGAACAAATTGTTGGATATGTGGCTTGCTACCGAGTTCCGTGCAAAGAAGGTTGCCATATATTGCATTCCCTTTTTCTTTTGATGGCTCCTGCAGTGCCTGGTATGAACTATCAGCCATTTGGGCTACCTCAATGGATGCTACTAATTCCGAACTATTGCTCACCCACCTATACCAGTTATGCTGGCCCACTGGAACGAGAGTTTATGGAACAAAGGAAGAAAAGACAGAATATGCTGACCGACGAAATAGGTCTACTGACATATATTTTTTATCCTTTAATACCACACCCCGGATTGGCCGAAGATGTTTTGTAACACAGGTCAAGGCTCCACTTTGTTTTCAGAAAAGTGGTAATAGAAGTGTAGGTGCCAGTAACTGTAATGCTACAGTAATATTGAATGGAACTAATTGGCCTACCATGATACCATCACGAAACTCGTATTTTGTTTGTGGTAATAATGCCTACACCTCCTTGGTACCCACCTGGACCGGCACGTGTTACATTGCTTGGTTACTACCACCAACTTACACAGCTGGCCCTCAACACCACAGGACTCGGAGAGGGGTAATATCTGCAGAAGATACCTCAGCACAAGAAGCATTGTACTACTTTAAAGGAGTCCTTCCATTTTGGGGCCCTATGATGAACAGTAGGGATATCAGACATTTCACACGAGTCGTGGAAGCAACAATAAATGAAACAGCAGGAGCTCTGAGTAACATCACTGCAGAGCTCGCTGCTGACCGCCTTGTTACTCTTCAAAACAGAATGGTTCTTGACATTATCTTGGCAGACCGTGGTGGAGTGTGTACTTTGATCGGATCGAGCTGCTGCATTTATATACCAGACAATGCCCCTTCAGTGTATAAAGCTATTCAAAGGTTGCATATGATAGCTTCCACAATACACCAAGACGAAGGAACATGGTCCTTGACCGACTGGTTTTGGGGCTTGATTTTCCAATGGAGCTGGAAGATACTAATATTCCTTTTTGTGCTTGCTGCTGTATTCCTCACCTGTTGTCTTTGTGTACAGTGCCTACCTGCTTTGTGTGGTTGCTGTATGGCATCCTTTGCCCCCTGGCCTGTTCGCCCTCCTCAACACACGGCTATGCTGTCCCTTGAGCAGGAGATAAAATACCTTATGTCCATTAACATAGACACTGAATGACGTTCAAACTTGCCTCACAATGGCAAAAGGAGGGATTGAGAAAATGTACATAAAGTTAATCATACACCATAGCTGCTAGGCATCTGTTTATCTTTATTATGTTGCCATGTGCTCGACAGACCTCCTGAACTTTGATGATTGACCTTGTGGACGCAGCCTTGGGCTGCAATCTGCTTATCGCTGCCATATTACTTTTTCCAATTACAGTTCAGAGAATTGTCGTGCTTAATCAGTAACTGCCAGAACAAGTTTGTACAGGTCGTTGCCACCTCCTACCAGCTGCATCTGTACCTTCTCCCACCACACGTGTATCCCTGAAATATTCTGAAGACCGCAGAGGACCTTGAATACGATAGGGGTGGAGTTGTCCTCTGACTAAGCAGTTTTGTGTGTATATAAGGTTGGGTGCCCCAGAGTGAAGAGTCACTTGACTGTCCTGGGACTCTGTATTAGCTCGAGCTATAATCCATGTAATAAACTTCTCTTTATTCCTCCAGTTGGTGACTCCGTCTGATTTGTGAACTTTCTGCTAAATTGACCCTGAGGACATAAAGGGTGTCCCTCCACTGCTGGGAAGGAGACCCCGGGTGGGGGTCAAATCTTTCCTGGTTCCTCAGTAGTCCTACCTTTGTTCCCAGAGGACTAGTTCAGAGGGTTACCAAGACTAGGGACAGATCCTCATCCTGCACTCTCATGTCACCTCTGTATGAGAGGGGCAGGCTGCTCAACTCCAGATAACTCCTTAGATAGGGAACTTAGGAAACTAAGGCTGGAGGAGGCCAAGCTGAGGCTGCAGCAGCAACAGCAATCTCTAGACAGGAAGGCCTTGGCAGTGGAGAGAGAAAGGCAGGGATAGGGGTTAGCATCCCATGGTAGCAGCAGTAACATTGGTTTCAGGGAACCTAGGGTCAGGGAGGACTCCTTTGATTACATAAATCTTAGTAAGCTTGTTCCCCCATACAAGGTGCGGATAACATCCAGAAGTGGTTTGCTGCTCTGGAGAGGGCCTGTAAAGTTCAGAAGGTCCCCCAGAGACAGTGAGCTGCTATTCTTTGGCTCTCCTTCTCTGACAAGGGTAGGGATAGGCTTCTTACTGTCAGAGGGGAGGATGCTGTCAATTACACAGTTTTAAAGTCTGTTCTATTAGAAGGATTTGTTTTTACCACTGAACAGGACAGAATTAAGTTCAGGGAGACCAGTAAAGAGTCCTCCCAAGATTGGGTTGATTTTGTGGACTGCTCTGTAAAAACTCTGGAAGGCTGGTTCCATGGTAGCAAAGTCAGTGACTAGGAGGGCTTTTACAATCTGATTTTAAGAGAGCATATACTGAACAACTGTCTGTCTGATTTGCTGCACCAGTACTCAGTAGACTCAGATCAGACCTCTCCCCAAGAATTGGGAAAGAAGGCAGACAAATGGGTCAGAACAAGGGTGAGCAGAAAGGCTCACACTGGGGGTGACAAAGACAAGAAAAAGGAAGCAGGTAAGTCTCAGGACAAGGGTGGGGACAAAACTAAAACTAAAGAGTCTTCATCAGGCCCACAAAATTCCTCTGGGGGTGGGTCCAAATCCTCTTCCTCTTCCCACAACAAAAGTCTTGGTACTATGTATGTAGGAACAAGGGCCATAGACCAGGAGAGAGCTCCTGCCCTAAGAAAAGCATCAAACCACCCCCCACTACTGCACCCACATCTACCACTAGTGCCCCTAATAACAACAGTAGTGATGGGTCAGGCAGCAATAGCAATTCCAAGGGTGTAGCTGGGCTCACTTTAGGAAGTGTGGTGGAGGCTGGCTTTGTTAGGGAAACTACTGAGTCTGTTTTAGTCTCAGATAGGGGCATTGATTTTGCCACCCTTGCTGCCTGTCCCCTTAATATGGGTAAGTACAGGCAGCTGCTCTTGATAAAAGGTGTTAAGGCAGAAGCCTACAGGGATACAGGTGCCAGTGTCACTGTGGTGACTGAAAAACTGGTGTCCCCTGAGCAACACCCACTTAGTCAGCAGTACCAAGTGACTGAAACCCACAACAACACTGTATGCCACCCCATGGCAGTTGTTGATTTCAGTTGGGGTGGGGGGTTTACTGGCCCAAAGAAGGTTGTAGTGTCCACAGACTTACCTGTAGAGTGTCTCCTGAGGAATGACTTGGAGACTTCAGCTTGGGCTGAAGTGGATTTGGAGGCCCATGCAGCAATGCTGGGCATCCCAGGGCATATTTTTACTTTAACCAGGGCTCAGGCCAAAAAGCAAAAAGAAAAAGGAATCTTGGAGCCTAGAACAATGGTCCAAGAGGCTCCCGAAGCCAAGAGTAGGAAAGGCAAAACTTTGCCCCCTAACCCACCCTCCTGTGAGGATTCCACCTCTCAGGAGGAGGAATCCGCTCCCTTGGAGAACCTATACCTGAAGAGTTGAAAGCTGATACAGTTGAACTTGAAGGTACAGGGGGGCCTGCCAGGGAGGAGTTCAGAAGAGTTCAGCACACCTGTCCCACACTGGAAGCATTAAGACCGCAAGCTATCCTTAAGGAAGCAGGCAATGTCAGTGGCTCCCACAAGGCGTACTGGGAGGACAATCTCCTATACTCAGAAGCAAGGGAACCCAAACCTGGGGCCACCAGGAGGCTGGTAGTACCTCTGCAGTATAGAGAGTTTTTTTTTAAACTGGCACATGACATACCCCTGGCAGGTCACTTGGGGCAAAGCAAGACTTTGGACAGGCTTGTTCCACACTTTCACTGGCCCCATATGTCTGAAGATACAAAGGAGTTTTGCTGCTCCTGTCACCTGTCAAGCCAGTGGCAAAACAGGAGGCACCCCAAAGGTACCCCTAATTCCACTACCAGTGGTTGGTGTTCCCTTTGAAAGGGCTAGGGTGGATATTGTTGGCCCCCTAAACCCACACACTGCCTGTGGAAACAGATTTATACTGGTGGTGGTGGACCATGCCACCAGATCTCCAGAGGCCATACCTCTTAGGACCACTACGGCTCCTGCAGAGGCAAAGGCCCTCCTCGGAATCTTCTTCAGGATGAGCTTTCCAAAAGAGGTGGTATCAGACAGAGGTACATACTTCATGTCTGTATACCTAAAGGCCAGGTGGAAGGAATGTGGTGTTACTTACAAGTTCACCACTCCTTACCACCCCCAAACCAATGGTTTGGTTGAGAGATTTAACAAAACTCTCAAAGTTATGATTATGGGACTCTCTGAAAAACTCAGGAGGAGATGGGATGTTCTATTACCACGCCCCCTGTTTGCCTACAGGGAGATTCCTCAGAAGAGAATGGGCTACAGCCCCTTTGAACTTCTTTGTGGCCACCCTGTTAGGGTTTCACTTGCACTTGTAAGGGAAGGATGGGAATAACCTCTCAAGCTCCCTAAACAAGACATTGTGGATTATGTACTTGGTCTCAGATCCAGGGTGGTTGAGTACAAGAAAAAAGCCACTAAAAACCTTCAGGCCAGCCAAGAACTGCAAAAGCAGTGGCATGATCAGAAGACTGTCCTAACTGGGCACCAGCCAAGACAGAAAGTGTGGGTCCTGGAGCCTGTGGCTCCCAGGGCACTCCAAGACAAATGGAGTTGTCCCCACACCATAGTGGAGAAAAAGGGTGAGGTCACCTATTTGGTGGACCGTGGCACTCCCAGAAGCCCCCTCATGGTGCTTCATGTGAACCGCCTTAAGCCCTAGCATGACAGGGCTGATCTGACCTGGCTCATGGCAACTGATGAGAGACAGGAAGAAGAGAGTGACCCTCTCCCCGATCTCTTCTCCACCACTGCAGCTGATGGCTCAGTGGATGGAGTGGTCCTAGCAGACTACCTGATTGAATCTCAGAAGGAGGACTGCAGGAACCTCCTAGGTCAGTTCTCTGAACTGTTTTCTCTGATACCTAGTCAGACTACGTGATATGAGCACACCGTTGACAAAGGGGACAGTTTGCCTGTTAAGAGTTAACTTTACAGGCAACCTGATCATGTTAGAGATTGCATCAAAGCTGAAGTGCAAAAGATGCTTGACCTAGGATTGATTGAGCCCTCTGACAGCCCCCGGGCTAGCCCAGTGGTGCTGGTACCAAAACCTCACTCACAAAATGGGAAAAAAGAGATGAGGTTCTGTGTAGATTATAGAGGGCTCAACAAAGTCACAAAGACTGATGCTCACCCTATACCTAGGGCAGGAGAGCTGATAGATACACTGGCATCTGCCAAGTAGCTAAGCGCCTTTGACCTGACTGCAGGATATTGGCAGATCAAATTGTCACAGGGTGCAAAACAAAAAACTGCATTCTCAACCATTGGAGGGCATTATCAATTTACTGTTATGCCCTTTGGTTTGAAGAATGCACCTGCCACTTTCCAAAGGCTGGTGAATATAGTCCTCCAAGGTTTGGAAGCCTATAGTGCACCTTATCTTGACGACATAGCTGTCTTTAGCTCCACCTGGGATGACCACCTGGTCCACCTGTGGAATGTTTCAGAGGCCCTGCAGAAGGCAGGCCTCACTATCAAGGCCTCTAAGTGCCAGATAGGGCCGGGGAAGGTTGTATATCCAGGCCACCTGGTAGGTGGAGGCCAGATTCAACCATTGCAGGGGAAGATTCAAACTGTCTTAGACTGGGCTCCTCCTACAACATAAACCAAGGTAAGAGCCTTCCTAGTCCTCACTGGGTACTACAGGAGCTTTACTAAGAATTATGGCTCCGTTGTAGCCCCTCTTAATGACCTCACATCTAAAAAGATGCCCGAGAAAGTTTTATGGACAGCTTGCTGTCAAAAAGCATTAGAGGACCTTAAACAGGCTGTGTGCTCTGCACCTGTGTTAAAAAGCCCTGCTTACTCGAATACAATAATTGTCCAAACTGAAGCTTCAGAGGTAGGGGTGGGGGCAGTTCTTTCTCAGCTCAACACTGAGGGCCAGGATCAACCAGTTGCTTTTATTAGCAGGAGGTTGACCCCTAGAGAGAAGCGTTGGTCAGTTATAGAAAGGGAGGCCTTTGCTGTGGTCTGGGCGTTGAAGAAGCTGGGGCCATACCTGTTTAGCACTCACTTCATTGTTCAGACGACCACAAGCCCCTTCTATGGCTCAAACAGATGAAAGGAGAAAATCCCAAATTGTTTAGGTGGTCCATATCCCTACAGGGAATGGACTTTACAGTGGAACATAGACCTGGGAGTTACCACTCCAATGCAGATGGATGCTCCAGATATTTCCACTTATATAATGAAGACTCATCTGGGCAAGGTTAGCCTTCTTGTCCTTCGTTTGGGGCGGGGGGTGTAGGAAAGTACCCTCTTTCTTGGCATGGCTACCCCCATTTTCTGCTGGTTGTCAGTGTGTTTGACTTTGTTCACTGGGATCCTGCTAACCAGGACCCCAGTGATTATGCTCTCTCCTCTAAATTTGGTTGTTACTACCCTTTTCTCCCCACAATTGGCATACTGATGCCCCCATGTAAGTCCCAAGTATATGGTACCTAGGTACCCAAGGCATTGGGGCTCCAGGGGATCTCTATGGGCTGCAGCAGTTATTCTGTCACCCATAGGGAGCCCATGCAAAGGGTTCTGCAGGTCTGCCATTGCAGTCTGCATGAACCTGGTGCACGCACCCGTGTTCACTACAGGTCCCTGCACCAGGTCACTGTAAGTCACCCCTATGGTAGGCCCTCTTAGCCCAGAGAGCATGGTGCAGGTACGTGTGTGTGAGTGTGCCCCTGCACTAGCAGAGGTGCCACCACGAACTACAGGCCCATTTTACTGGACTTCGTGAGTGCAGGAATCGCAATTTTATGTATGTACTGGCCATAGATTACTACCTACGTCCAGCTACATAATGGTAACCCCTCACACAGGTTTCTGCCCTCCATCTGCTTGATCCGATCAAGCCCAGGAAGGCAGAACACAGGATTTCCTTTGGGAAAGGGAGGCAACACCCCTCCCTTTGTAAATAGGTGTGACGGGCTTGGGAGGGGTAGCCTCCCCAAGCCACTGGTTTGCTTTGAAGGGCACATTTGGTGCCCTCCATGCATAAACCAGTCCACACCGGTTCAGGGACCCCTAGTCCCTGCTCTGGTGCGAAACTGGACCATGGAAGGAGGAGTGACCACTCTCCTGTCCATCACCACCTCAGAGGTGGTGCCCAGAGCTCCTCCAGAGGGTCCCTGGGTTCTGCCATCTAAATTCCAAGGTTGGCAGGGAACTCTGGGAGCATCTGAGTGGCAAGGCAGGTGACCTGGTTAGGTGAGCAATATATATATATATATATATATAGTGTGTTTACTTACCTCCTATTGGAGGGTTGCCTCTCTAGTATTTTCTGATACCGTGTTCCAAAAATAAAGTACCTTTATTTTTGTACAACCAAGTGTTTTCTTTCTTGTTTGTAAGTACTTTGTGACTGTAGTGGTATCGCATGAGCTTTGCATGTCTCCTAGATAAGCCTTGGCTGCTCCTCCACAGCTACCTCTAGAGAGCCTGGCTACTAGACACTGCCTACACCTCACTGACAGGAGATACCTGGACTTGGTATAAGGTGTAAGTACCATAGGTACCCACGACACACCAGTCCAGCTTCCTACAATGTACATGTATGAAGAGGTGCTATCATAGCGCAAACCTGACTCAGGAGTAACAGAGTACTGGGTAACAGGTGAAAGCCCTGGCATATGACTCAGGATTGGTGCTCACGGCAGGTAGGTTCCTATTGTGTAGGAACGTGGTGGTTTTTGCAGGGATGGGTGTTTCATTTCTTTCTGAATTGTAGGAGAACGAGACCAGTTCCGATGCTGATGGGGATGTCTTCCAAGATCAAGTGAGCGTGGACGGAGGACATCTCCCTTTTGATCTTTTCCTACTTGTTTTTCTTTGTCTCCAGTCAAAAAATCACAATGGATTGTAGTAGAATAACAATGGGAATGATAAATGTATTGTTTAGTAATGATTGATGTTGGATAGTGACTGGCTAGATTCTTTTGTGGATTTTTACAGAGCATTCTGGGCATGGATGTGTTTGCTGAAGGACTTTGCTCTTTGTTTATTTTAGCTGGGATGCATGGTTGTCCGTGGCTCTGCTTAAGGTGGATATTCACTGAGGAGGCATCATTAAACTTATAGTCGGTTAAAACTCAGTTTATTGGGACCGTGGTCCATTAAATGATTACAAACCTCTTATAGAACATTATAAACTATATATGACTGTGCTGAAATGCTGTATGCATGTGGATAAAGTATGTTGAATTTAAATTGTTGTGAATGTTTCATATGTAGGTTAGAGAGAGAATATGGGTGTGTTGTTAAAATGGCAATACTGTGGCAACTATATGGCTTTGGTTTCGTGTTGTATGTATAATGAACCAGGTGTTGTGTTTGATATGTTGTGGTGGATTATAGTAAGGTATAAATCTGTCTTCAAAATGATACAGCTTTGCTGCCTTATTATAAGCCTTATGCAGTGTTTCAGCAGGGCAAACTAGAAATCTGACCTGATCTTTTTATGTAAGTTTGTGAGAGGGTACAGGACTGATGTTAAGAAACATGCTTCTGTGCTGTGCTGTGCTGTATGTATGAGGGTGCAAGGTGTTGTATACTACTGGTGTAGTGTTAGAGTAGTTGCATTTATAGTTCATACTAGCCCTGACGAGGCATTGAAATGCCTTACAGCACAAAGCACGCTAATCTGGAACATACGATTAGTGGTGAGACCACAGGTATTAGTAATTGTTGGGTACAGAGATTGATCTTTCAAGAAAATCAATCCAGACATCAATCCAGACATTTACTCCAGTGTAAAAAATGACATTAACCCCTTTGATGCTAAGCCTCATTCTCCCTCCCCTAATGCTAAGCCTTTTTTTGGCTATTTGGGGTAGTTCACACTTAGGCCCACATACATTTTTGTCCACATAAGCTATCCACGCCAAATTTGCGTCCTTTTTTCAAAACATCCTGGGAACTCTAAAGATACCTAGGATTGTGGATTCCCATGGAAAGGACCAAGAAATTAGCCAAAATACAACTGCAGAAAAAAGCGTCAGTTTTTTCCCCTGAAAATGGCATCAACAAAGAGCTTGCAGTGCTAAAGTCACCATCTTCCCAACTTTCAGGAACAGGCAGACTTGAATGATAAAACCAAACTTTTCAACAGTTTTGTAATTTTACTGGGACATAGCCTATTTTTCTTATTTTTGTGCTTTCAACCTCCTTCCAGTTAGTGATAGAAATGGGTGTGAAACTAATGGTGGATACTGGAAAGCTATACATTTCTGAACAGTAGACAAAATTCTGAATTCAGGAAAGGGGTCATTTGTGTAGATACTTCAAGGTTTTCCCAAAGGAAGTAACGGTTGAAATAAAAAAAATATTGAAATTGATTTGAAAAAAACAGCCATTCGTGTTTTTGTTTTTATCTGTAACTTCTTCTAACTATGACAGATTCATCAAACACAGTATACCATAATGCCCACTGGGCCCTTCTGGTTGCTGGGATATAAAGAACTTGTAAGTTTACCAAGAACCCTAGGTACCTAGAACCAATAATGGAGCTGCACCTTGCAATGTTTTTTTATTGTTCACTGGGTATACAGTAATTCATTTGATAAAATATTAAGAGTGAAAAATAGGTATCAAAGAAGTCTATGTATTTCTGAAATGGGCACAAGATATGGAGTTTAGAAGCAGTGGTTATTTGCACATCTCTGAATTTGGGGTTACCCATACTCACATGTGACTTAGAGGGCATTTCTCAAAATGACTTCTTTCTTACAAACTGTGTTACATTTGGAAGACACAAATGCAGAGAAAGACAATCGGTAATAACACTTATTCTACCATTCTGTGTTTCCGTACATCTACTGCTAAAAATGGTACCTCACTTGTGTCAGTAGGCCTAGTGCCCGCAACAGGAAACGGCCCAAAGTTCAACATGGATACACCACATTTTTCCATACAAAACTGATCAGCCATGTGCAATGTGGGTAGCTGTGGGTTTTGGGCCCTACGTCAGCTGGCACCTAACAAACCTATACAATTTTGAAAGCTAGACATGTTGGGGAAGTCAGAATGGGGTGACTTGTGTGGCTTTCACCAGGTTGATTTACATAGAATCTGGTGCAAACTTCAAAATTTGTCTAAAAACACATTTACCTCACATTTCTGTGATGAAATGTTATGGAATCTGAGGGGAGCCACAAATTTTCTATCACTCAGCGTTCCCCTTGTTCTCTGGATAAAAATGATACCTCACTTATGTAGGTGGACCAAGTGCCTGTAAGAGGGAAGGGCACAAAACATGTAGAACTTGAGGGAGAACCAAAGTGGGTCGAAAAGGGCATGTTTTTCATATGTTTTTAGGCTGACTCTGCTTTGGGCACCCACACAAGTGGGTAGAGGTTTTGTCAGTACAGATGGGGAAATGCTAAATGGTAGGAATTTTGTGAATTCCTGCAGATTTCGGGTGTTCCCATCAGAAATGTAGGGAAAAATGTGTGATTTCAGGCAAAGTTGGAGGTTTGCAGGGCATTGTGGGTAAGAAAATGGTGTGGGGTGCATGTGAAGCACACCACCCTGGACTCCCCCAGATGTTTACTTTTCAGAAGTGCCTGGGTCTGGTAGGTTTTCCCATTTGGCAGCGTACCCAAGTCCAAAAAGTGCAGCCGCTCACCACTGCAAGTGGGACAATATTGGGAGTTAGCCAAGCTCTATCGGTTTATGTGTAAAATCGAAACCCAGAAGAGTCAAATGTCCTCTTGCTTGCTATTGGGATGAGATGTTTGGGCCAACAGGGGGCAAAAAAACTGTTGCCCCCTTCAGTTGGGGTGGGGGGCATAACCATACCCATGGTGGTAGCAGGTCCCCACCCCTCTATTTTTAAAAATAGGGCTTACGTGGGGTCGAGATGGCTTTCTGCCCACACTAGGGGGTAGATTGGGGTAATAATCCCCAGGAGGGGGAGAAAGACTGGGCCCATATATTTGGGGGGGGAGGGAGGGACATTGCCATGCACATTCTAGGCAGCTTCTACCCCTACACTACCAAAAAGATCCCTGGTGCCTAGTGGGATTTCTGCCCCTCTTACCGGGGAGGGGGCAGAAAGACTGTGCCTATTCCTGGGAGAAGTGGGGGTATTACAATACCTATTCAGGGCAACCCTCACCCCTAAATTTACATTAAAAAATCCCTGGTTCCTAGTGGGCTTTCTGCTTCTTCTGCAGGGGGGCAGACTAGGGGTTATTTCCCCCAACTGCCCCCACTGCCAGGGGTAGAAAGACTGGGCCTATTTCCGGGAGGGGTGAGGGCATACAATTCCCATTCAGGGCAGCCCCCACCTTTAAATTTACCTAAATAAATTAATCCCTGGTTCCAAGTGGGCTTTCCGCTACCCCTGCAGAAAGGTGGGGGGGAGAGAAAGAATGAATTCCCTAACATAAGTTGGGGGAGCAAAAGCTTTTGGCCAAAAGGCCACTCCACCCTCCCTAGTGTCTAGTGGGTGTATCCCTGATTATGGATTGCCCTCCTACGGTGATCCCCAAGCAGGGATCCACTAGGGAGTGGTACCATTGGAAAGGGGGGATTCTCCCCTTTGCAGTGATACCTCACCCATCTGCCTCAGTGCTCGGGGGCTGAGATAGCACCACGAGCACCTTGGCAGAGAAAGTGAAATGAGTCGATTGGCTCACTTCAGTTTCTGTTTCAGTGAAATGATGTCTGCACGCCACACACACTAATCGCCATGAAACAGCCTTGGGAAGCTAGAGGAGATAGGTCTTGTTCATTTTCAGACAGATAGTTAAAAAAAAAAAAGGACAGGTTGTAATATATGAACTAAGGTGAGGATAATTTGCAGAGATACAGTAAAAGAGATTAAAGACAGACAGTCTTGTGATTTCGAGTAGAGACTCAGAGGGAGGCGGCATGCAGACAACGGGAGGTAAGGAGAGGGTCATTTGAAGGTAAGAAGGAAGAGGGAGCAGTTGAAAGTTTTAAGTCAAGGTCAATTTTCATGCAGGGTACTAGAATTTGGGTCCCTAGTTGGCAATAGGTATGCACCCTTTCCGAGTAGGAACCACAATCCTAGTCAGGGTAAGTCACAACACACCCTAAATTATCCTGTGCTCACCCTCTGGAAGCTTGGCACTGAGCAGTTAGGCTTAACTTAAGAGGCAATGTGTAAACTATTTCTGTAACGTACAAGCAATAACAGTGAGGACACCACAGAAACACTCCACACTAGTTTGAAAAAAGAGTATATTTTTAGGAACAAAATAAGACCAAAACGACAAAAATCTAATAAGTGAAACTGTAGTGCTGAGGAGCAGAAAGCTCCAACCTGAGCTATCTGGTCGTGCTAGACCGGGCCAAAGTCAAACGTACAGGCCGACCACGATGGAGCACAGGCTGGCTACAAGACCCACGAGGTCCGCTGAGCAAGACTACCTTGGTCCTTGAGATGCTTCGGCTCTCATCAGTGCAACAATGTTGATGCGTCGGTTCTGGGTCTGTACTGAAGTAAGCAGTAAAGCAATGCGTCGGCGTTGATCCGGAGGATGAAGGCGATACATCGATTCCAGGCCGCGCAGAGGGGACGATGCTTCACACAGTGGGCAATGCGGTGATCCAATTTTAGCAGCACCGGTGCTTTGTCGTTGATGCTGTGTCCTCGATCCTTGCAGCAGCGGAGATGTGGTGATGAAGCGACGACAATGGTGAGGTCGATGCACAGCACTTTACAGGAGTGACCAGAAATACCCACTTCCAAAGGACTAAGTTGGCACCACTTGGCAGGGCAGGACTCACAGCTGGCAGAGCCCACAGGCTGTAGCAGGATTGTTGGAAGTCTTTTGTGACCCTGTGACTTCAGAAAACAGGGGGCAAGCCAGCAAGCTTTTGGCGTCATTCTGGGTTCAAGTGATGCAGGTCTATTCCTTCTCACCCAGGCTGGGGAGCAGCAGGCAGCAGGGCAGTTCAGCAAGGCAAGAGTCCAGAAAGGCAGGGATCCAACATAGCAGTCCTTTAAGTAGCACAGCAGTCCTTCTTCCTTGCAGAGTCTTTACAATTCCAGAAGGGTAAAGATCTGGTGTTGTCAGAGACCCAGTATTTATACCCAATCGTACCTTGGAAGTGGGGGAGACTTCAAAGAAGGGTCTTTAAAGTGTACAGAGGTCCTTTGTTTCTTTCCCTGGCTCCAGACTATAAGAAGGTGGTAATCAGTCCTTTGTGTGGGGACAGGCACTGCCTATTCAGTTGTGTCAGCCCTCCCATCCCTTCCTGCCCAGGAAGAGCCATCAAAATGCAGATGAGTCCTCAGACACACGTAATGTTTCTGTGTTTGTGGATGTCTAGAGGAATTGCAGAAAGCCAAAGCTGTCACCCACCCCGGACTTGTATTGGAGATAGAGCTGTAAGAGCAGAGAAATGTCCACTCTCTAAAAGTGGCATTTTAAAAGTGTAATAAGGAATTTCCAATGTTAACCTACAGGAAGGTGTAGGCCTCACAGTAGTGAAAAACAAATTCGAGAAATTGTCACCACTAGGACCAGCAAAACTTAAAAGTACATGTCTTAACTTTTACTTACACAACATATAGGTGGGTCTAATTATATTGGTAATAACTGTGTAATAACGCTGGCACTGCCGAGTGGGTATGGGTTAGCTAGGGCCTACATTAGGGAAGACTTAGGTGTAATAAAAGGGGAGTTTAAGGCTTGGAAAAGGGTTTCAAATGCCTGCACACTCAGGCTCTGCAATGGCAAGGCTGAGCCGTGGTTAGGGGGCTACTTAAGTGGGTGGCAAAATGAGTGCTGCAAGTCCACTAGTACCATTTAATTTACAGGCCTTGAGCAAATATAATGCATTCAACTAAGGATTTTCAAGTAAATTAAATATGCTAGTTGGGGTTAAGACAATGTTACCATGATTTAGGGGAGAGAGAACAAGCACTTTAGCACTGGTTAGCAGCGCTAAAGTGCACAGAGTCCTAAAACCAGGAAAAACGGGGTCAGAAAATGGAGGGAGGCAGGCAATAGGTTGGGTGAAGGCCACCCTAAGGCTGTCAGGTCTAAAACAGGGTTTTAGTGAGAGGAGACTTTTTCATATAATGTGCAATTCAAACATATTAGAAACATGTAGAAAGATACACCATCATTTGCATGTTAAATAGTACTATTTAAGCACTTTGGATAGCCATTAGAATCATTGAACCTCTTGATCTGCAACAAAAAGTTTTTCAATACACAACTAATCTAACAAATAAACAGACTTTGCTTACAGGGAGACTAGGGGGGTGATTCTGACCCCGGCGGTTTCTTACCGCCGGGGCCCGGGTCGGCGGGAGCACCGCCAACAGGCTGGCGGTGCCCCGCAGGGCATTCTGACCGCGGCGGTTTTGCCGCGGTCAGAAGTGGAAAACCGGCGGTCTCCCGACGGTTTTCCGCTGCCCTGGGAATCCCCCATGGCGGCGCAGTTTGCTGAGCCGCCATGGGGGATTCTGACAGCCCATACCGCCATCCTGTTCCTGGCGGTTCTCCCGCCAGGAACAGGATGGCGGTATGGGTTGTCGTGGGGCCCCTGGGGGCCCCTGCAGTGCCCATGCCAATGGCATGGGCACTGCAGGGGCCCCCGTAAGAGGGCCCCACTATGTATTTCAGTGTCTGCATTGCAGACACTGAAATACGCGACGGGTGCCACTGCACCCGTCGCACCTTCCCACTCCGACGGCTCAATTCTGAGCCGGCGTCCTAGTGGGAAGGGTTTTTGCACTGGGCTGGCGGGCGGCCTTTTGGCGGTCGCCCGCCAGCCCAGTGCAAAAGCCAAAATACCCTCAGCGGTCTTGCGACCGCGGAGCGGTATTTTGGAGGGGGGAAGTCTGGCGGGCGGCCTCCGCCGCCCGCCAGACTTAGAATGACCCCCTAGATTTTTTCAAATAAAAACTCAGGATAAGCCACAGAAATAGGACTACAGTTGGGCAGTCACAATGCTCACAAATTCACAAAGGAAAGACTACTCATGTCTCTGTCATGCACAGTCTTGTTATCGATGATGTAATTTCAAATATTGCAATTATGCTATCAATGATGTCATAGATCATGTCATGAGTGATGTAATATGTTGAGTAATTAGCAGTGCATGGCAAGGGCCTTAGTTATAGCTACTTTAGGGCACGAGTTATAGTTACTTGAGATAAATATAACTGGTGAGGCACTATATATCCCAATAACTATTTCAACTGTGTTATGGGCACTCTTGTAAGAAAGCAGGTAGTAAGACTGATAACACGAGCACAGACTCTTGTGAGTAAGATTGGACAGAAGCAAGATGATGGAGAAGAAATGATAAGAATGATTTTGACTTGACAGCAAAGAAAAGCGACAAATATTGAATATATTAAACAAACACTGGCATTTGATTAAGAGAGATTTGGACATTGGACCACAAGTTTGAATACGACCAAATGTAATCTATAAAAAAGTACCACCCTTGAAAGACTCCTTGGTGAAGAGTAATTTTGAAGCACCGACAGTATCCAATTGGCTAACAAACTTTAAAAAAGGCTTTATCTGTTGTAACAAATGTAAGGCATGTAAAATTGGGTGCAATAGAAATAAGATTGCAGATTTTCAGGGGAGAGAAATCCCCATCTTGGATAGAATAACCTGTGATACCACATGTGTAGTGTATGTAATAGAATGCCTTTGTGGGTTAAAATATGTGGGGAGTACTATTTGTCCACTAAAGAAATGAATACTTGAACATATTAGGGCAATACAGAATGATGTTACTTACTATGCTATGACTAAACATTTGAAAACCACAATGGGCTAACTGGTTACATATGAGATATTTTGGTGTTGCAACAATTAAAAAGCACGAAAGAGGGGGAGCTAGATTTCAACAACTTAGACGCTTGGAATCAAGGTACATTATTAGACTAAAAAGGAAGATCCCATATGGGATCAATGGCGATGAGGAACTGTATTGTCATCTATAGAGAATGGCATAAGATATGGACAGGAAAGTGGATACTTTAGAAAAATGAAAAATATGTCCTTTACTGCTATCCTATAGATGGGTCTAATTATATTGGTAATAACTGTGTAATAACGCTGGCACTGCCGAGTGGATATGGGTACTAGACCCTTAATGCAAACTGTGTCAAAAAATACAATAACCAAGGAGAAAAAAACGAAAGCAGCAGGCTTGATAAAGAGACAAAATATGGCTTGTTATTGTTAGGTTTAAAAATGGAGTAATTGGTTGATTAAGTTGACAAAATATGTATTTTGAGGTAACTTTTTCATGTTTTATTAGGATTGCTTGGTAGCACAAACTTTTTCACAACTGTGGTGATTTATTATTTGAAAATCGCTTTATGTAATGTATAGCACTACATATCTCAGAATGCCACATAATGGCATGAGGTGGGAATAAGTATAAATTACAAGCAATGGATCACTCGTTTACCGTGACCAGGACCTTGTGAGTTGAAACGTATTGGTGTTGGGTGTAATCTATTCACATTACCATTAAAGAAGAATTTTCAAGTATCCTGTAAGTGCCGCGTATGGCATTGGAGTTGTATTGCTGGATAATATATATATATATATATATGTATATATATATATATATATACATATATATATATATATATACATATATATATATATATATATTATTCTACACTTGACATGTTCATAGTTGTATAGTTTCTACATAAATTTTTGCTTAGATGCTTATGAGTCTCTATTTTTATTTTATCTATCACAATAGGTAGATATCATCTTGATTATTTATCTATAAGAATTTCACTATTAAAATACTGTTATGAAAGTGCGCAAATAAATTAACGTCAAATATTGTAACTCTTGAAAGCCCGTGTTTATACAATACAACTTTAAATCTCAATATATTTTATTCCTTACACATTTATTCCCTTGATTATGTAATCATATATATATATAGTTACAACTCTAACCCTACATTACAAGAGAAAACAAAATTACTCTTGAAAGCTTTACTCTGTCTGACCACCACCCTATACCTCTATCAATTTATCCTTTATCTCCACTCTCTTACTCATCCCAAACCCATTCTACTACTATGATCTCCAAAATAACCCTTCCCAGACTCTTTCCTCCTCTACCCCTCCTGGCTCCCCCAAACCTTGGTTTACGACTATGAGCTCCCAAACAACCCTACCAAATTTTCCTTCTTTTATCTCGCCGTTGACTCATCCCAATCCCCATTTAACTATTATGATCGCCCTAAGACCTTTCTACAAACTCTTACATCCTCCACCTCTGATTTACTCATCCCAAACCTCATATTACTACTATGATCTCTCAATTTACACTTCTGGATTCTTCCCTCCTCTATGCCTCCATTATTCTATTCAAATCAACTAAAAGACTCACATGTCTTTTGCTCAAATAAACTCATACCTCCCTATACTAATACTAATGTCGTATTTATATTTCCCTATACTAATCGACCACTAATCCTTTTGGTTCCAGATTAGCGTGCTACTCGCTGAAAAATCTTTTGACGCCTCGTCAGGGGTAGTAAGCACTACGTAAATACAATTACATCAGCCCTGTTAGGGATCATTTGGAGCCTACTAGGACTCACCAAAGGTTCTATACAATAAACACCTTGATTGGTAGACTTTATTTCTTGTGGGTAGGTTTGCATTCTAGATTTATTCATTTTCGTCTGGTGTTGGGTTCTATTGACAGGAAACACTAGTCTCTTTGCTTATTAGGTATTCAAATCCACTGTGTATTTATAAACTTTCTTTGATTAACTTCAATCTTAGGTTTTTTCATGTATTGGCGATGGTTTCAGCCCATATGCGGAGCATCATTTTAGGTGTTGTTTTGTTATTTTTAAACTCATTTGCCATTCCATTACTTAATTTTAGCTTTCAGTGGCTCAGCAGGGCTCTGAATTATGTCGCCTGGATACAGATTGGGGTCTAAGAAATTGTGGTGCTCCTGATGAAGGTGTTTCATGCACACACGTTAGAATTGTGCAAAAGCTCTCAAAACAAAAAGGATCTTGATGGATTAAACTGTATTATTTTCAAAAGGAAATACCAAATTGATGTAGTCTCCTAATGAATAACATATCTTGATGTTACCAATTACCGTCTGGATGAATTAAGTCATGTATATTAAACATAGATGGGTAGCATTTCTTCATGTTACTACTGAATTTATGCCAATTACAGTCTGGAGGAATGAAGGCGTGTATATTAAACACAGATGTTATTTTTCATAATAGATGAAAGTACATCAGTACAGGGTTACAGTGGTACAAATACAGTATAAAGACCCTTGAGATGTAGAGATGACGTTTTTTATATATGTAAATGAGTGATTGTATTAAACAATGAGTGGGTATGTGATATGTTTGTTAGAGGACGAGTCAGTACTTTTTTATAGTGAAATATTTCTGTTACCGATGAGACCTGTGCTTTATGTATTTATGATTTAGGGCCATATGTACGAACACTTTTTCCCATAGACACAGAATGGGAAAAACCTTTGCTACATCTGGCCCTTAGTGTTTTATCAGGGAGATGTAAATCATGATATCCAAAAACCATAATGTTTTTTGTGTAATTATATACTGAATAGAGTACAAACGAAAGACAGAGTCTTCTGATTCGTGCATCATTTTTTAGATGTATAGGCGGTAGCATATTTTATGAGAAGACGGGGGTTGTTCACTTCAATTCTCAAGTGTTTGAGTCATTTCACTTTCTTTCACTTCGAATGTCCTTGTGATGGGAGTTTGCACTCATATTTTTTTAGTTGTAATGGGAGTGTTGCAGCACATCCCTGTTGTTCATCTATCCAATGGGAGACTTGATAACATTAGTTTACATTACTGAAGAGGTCGCAGCTATTCCCACATACACCTGCCATGAAAGTGAAGAGACTAGACATGCAGAGCTCTTGGCTTTACCATTTTTTTTACAGTCACCTGGGTTCACATACGTTCTTCCACATGCATGTTTACACATGCATCTATTGTCATGCTATGGAAAAAAAAACACATTACACTGATGTGTGCGTACAGTGACGTCACAACACACGAGCACACACTTCATGAAACAATGGGTTGGGGAGGAATGGAGAAAGCAACACTGTGTGCATTGGGGTGAAGGAAGGTTGTATTAATGTAGGTAAGGTCAGCAGTGGAAGGCTGAAATGGCAATGACTGAGAACACTGTGAAATGCTCCTGTGCACAACAAACCCAAGAACAGGGAAGAAAGCCACTGAATTAGGAGCATGAAAGTTAGATACATAACAAAGCCATCCAACCATGAACCAGGAGCTAGCCCATTCTACGTCGTTTGGAAACAGCAGGTCAAGCCAACAGGCAGCCAAAGCTGAGACCAAAAAGAAGGTGAAAGAGAAACAGGCAAATAAAATCAGAGACAGGGAAAAGAATATTGCAATAGTTTTGTGAAGCGCACTGTTACCTGTACAGGTGTACTGGAACTAACTAATGCCAATTAGGGAGAGGTGAAGTAACAAAGACAGACCCAAGCAATTGACTATATAGAAATGCTTTCAAGGCCTTTCTAAAAGCTAACAGATCCCGTGTGGCTGGCCAGGATAGTGGAAGGGTGTTTCCTGGATGGGATGCCCTCAGCAACAAAGATTGGCCCTGAGACATTCACATCTAGACTTTGGGACGATACCCATGTTTGCATCCAAGGAGAGCAACTTGCAGACTGGTATGTAGTGTTCAAACGTTTACTGAAGATAAAGGGATTCTGTCCAACAGAAAGCCTTGTGGTTCCACCAGACTAATTTTAACAAGTTGTTTTTGGACATAGCTAGCCAGCGTAGCACAGTCAAGGTGGTGAAAGTAGAGGAATGCCAAAACCATTGTAACTCTAATCTTGCTGCTCCATTTTTTAATTTGTTGCAGCCCATTCTGAAGAACAACTAGAAAGAACAAAACAATTGAATTACTGTATTCCAGTCGACTCAAAATGGTCTACTACACCAACAAGAACGAGTCAACACAGAAATAAATGGCAAGACATGCAAGGAAAAAAACAAGTGGCAAACAGCTGATTAACATGATTGGACATAGATAGTTTGTCATTTTTTTTAAGTCCAATGTTACAAATTAATTCAGCTAAGCAAGGATCCAGATAGTTGGCCAAAAATCAGTAGGTAAAATTTGTACAAGACCATTATTCACACAGCACAGAACCTCAGTCTTCTCCACAGGGTCGGATTGGCAGGGTGGGCACTCAGCCATTGCCAGAGGGGCCTGTGGCAAAGGTCACCTGGTGAGCCATTTTTTCCAGCTACAAATAAACTCGCAATATTTGCCTGGGCCACTTTGGTCACTAGCACCCAACCTAAAAAGCTGCTGAAGGCTTAGAGCAGAGGTTAGACCTCATTATGACAAAGTACAGCCCCAGAGTGGCTCATTGTCATGTGCAGTAGGACAATGGGCCAAATTGACCAGGCACAGCATTTGAGGGGTCTCTCCCTATCCTGAGTCAATGAACGTAACAATGAGGCCTCAGGAAATGGTGATGCTGTTTCTGAGCATCACAGCTAGCACTAATATCAAGTGAGGGTGGTGTGAAAGGGTTCGGAGTGGCCATTTAGGAAGCTCTACTTTTGTCTCCAGCAACAGACGGATGGGCCTTGGGTGTCTGCTGCCACGCCATCCTGTCACCTTCAAAAATGCGAGGGAGCTCCCATTTTTCATTAAGAGAAAATAAAAATAAAATAAGGCTAACAACCAAATTAAGCAAAGCAAAAACTTTTTTGACAACTCAATTGTTTTTTGTCAGCATAACAGGGAAAAACATGCATCCAGGGACAAAATGACAACAAAAGGGATAACAGACATGGCAGGTGAAGAACAAAATGGAATGAGCGAGGGGCGAAGTGTGGAGACAAAAGGAATAGTGAGACTTCAGAGTGGAGAAGGATGACAAAAAGGCAAAAAGAGGAGAATAGAAAAGAAAATTAAGTGAAAAGAAAATAGCTCCCCTGATACCAAGTAACATTTTATGAAAAGTCATTATCCACAACTGTGGGCCACGCTTACGTTCGGTGCATGGGCCTAATTTTGATCCCAATCTGACCCTGCTTATCCATGTCGGCTTTTAATGAGTTCTGAGACAGTCAAGAGATAACAGCTGTCATACAGTGATGGAACATATCTAAAAGACTTGGCACTAAGTAATCAGTAGAGATGAGCACTAAAGTCACATCTGCTAAATGTATTATATTCACCCCATGAGATCTAATGTGCTGTGCCAAGGGACAAATGTAAAGATTAAAAAGAGTAGAACTGAGGTTAGATCCCTGAAGAAGACCTTCTGGCAGTGCCTTAAACCCCAGTTGGATTGGCAGAACTTGAGCAGCCTGACATCTGACCTTTACAAATACCTACACCATTCCAGATGCCCTCCTTCGCTAGTCTCAAAAGCAGACTGGTTGAGAAACTGGAAGATTAGTCGAATAAGTAATCAAGAAAGAATAAAAGTCAGAAAGAATGGATGAAAGGGAGAAATAAAATGAGAAAGAGAAAAAGATGTGAGAATCCCAAGAATGAGAAACGGAGAAAGAAGGGGAAAATGAGTAAATGGAAAAGAAAAAAAGACTGAAAGAAAGAAAGGGGTGTAAAAGACAGCAACAAAACAATAAAAAGACACAAGGGAGATGAAACTAGAAGGAAGAGAAGATGAAGAAGAAAACATGAATGAAAGGGAAAAGGAAATGGATGGAAAGTTGAAAAAAGAAAGAAGAAGAAAAGAACAGGTGAAAGAAAGAAAAAGAAAAGTAAAAGAAAGGGGAGATGAAAAACAAAAGCATCAAACAGAGAAAGTGAAAATACAGAGACAGGAGAATGTGGGAATTAAAAACGAGAGATTTTAAAAAGGACTTAGAGACAAAGAAAAGAAAACGGAAGAATGATAAAAAACACAAATAAAGAATGGGAGTCGAGATAAAATTAAAATAATTAAAGAATGAAGGAAGAAAAAAAGGAAACCATAGTGGGGGAAAAGGGAGGGAGAACGTTAGAAAAAGTAAGAAAGAAACAATAGAATAAAGAAAACCAGATGCAGAAACAAGAGTGACAGAAAAAAGAAAGAACAATAAGGAAGGGAGAGCACATGGTGGCCTTTCTAGACGTATCGTCGGCATTCTGGGATGATGGTGCCATTGGCGTGTTATTGCATTTCTTGGCATGTCAGCCGTTTAGGCACTACAGAGGCCTGTCAATAAAGGTCAATAAAGTAGCACCTTTGTGAATATTGTTGGCTTTCAAGGAATTTTGGAGCCCTGACACAAGGTAGACTTATTCGGAAAATTGTGAGTATTGTACTTATTATGATGGTCCTGATATAGGATAGCCTTTGGCACACTCTTGGCATTTTAGACATCCTTGTTGCCATGTCTGTATAATGGCGGCCATAGCAGAAGGCGGGCACATGCAGTGTAGTCACCCTCTTTGCCATTACTATGGTCACCAAAGTCTCAGTAGTGGTCATTCCTTTCATATGGTTACCACCGAAGGGTTCTAATGGGTATCTTTATATATGGAGGAAATCCCTGAATGTGGTGGCTACCACAGTCATATGATGGGCATTGCTGGCGTTTGATTGTGAGTAAGATTCTGTCGAAGTGGGGTATTTGTACTTCTAAAACGTTGATGAAAGGTTAATTTTTGGAGCCAAAACTCACGCTTTGGATTCACTATAAACGGAAGGCTGGTATTTAAGTGGCAAAAGGTACCTTGCAAAAACTGCGACTTTTGACTGGAAAATATTGGGTTTATGTAATGAAAATGAAAAGAATAAAATCTGTGTCCCTAGGGAAATAGTAAACTGATGCTACCTAAATAGTTCGTGTGAAATTGGGGATACATTTTTGATGATGTAATTTTCCAAATGCCAGAAGGCACTTTCTTTTATGGATATAATGGTTAATTTTGAGGAATTCCACCATCTTTAATTTATAAATAAGGAATTAGCCTAAATACAACCCAAGGATTGGTATAATCGTAAGGATATGTATCCTATATGGTACTGTGCTCACTGGCATGTATACTTTTTTTTACATGGTTGCCCCATGGCACCTGCAGTCTCTATGCTGGGTGCTAGAAGGAAACCATATTTCCCTTGCGGACATTAATAAGGCAGTGCAGAGGCTATCTTTCTTCTCTTCCTGGGAAATATGGATTTCCCGCTCTTTCACTCATGGACAAAAGAGCGCAACATGATGATGTCAGCCCAGAGAAATCTCCAATTCATTAGTTACCTCTGGCAGGCCCTGCAGCTCCCTATCTTGTTGACAATTGAGTACTTCCAGGGCAATGGCCATCTCCAGTCAGTGATTATCAGAGCTCACAGGGGAAAGTCACACAAGCTCCAGGCTGAGTTGGTCTCAAGGGGATCAACACAGTCACATGCTCCATAGCGGTATTGCAAAGAAACCATTGTTTTAATTATGATTTTATTTTCCCTGCTCGGCGCTCTGAAGATATCCCGCCCACAAGCTGCGCAAGTTATCAGAATAATTTGGGGTCCTGAAGGCCAAATTACATGAGGAAAATTGAGTTTTGATCCTGGTGGTGCATTCTAGCCACCAGAAGTGTTTATTCCGGTCATCCTAGACCTCTACAGTTTTGTTGTTTCCAGGAGCTGATTTCTAACCCCGTTCAATGAAGTTAGGCTCATCCTGCCCTTCTGCCCCCTCTACTCCTTAGAGTCTGCTGGCCAAAACACCATTGCAGCACCCAGAACCTTCTCCTCTGACTGGGCTCCAGGTATATTCACTGGCCTGGGGTCTTCCTCAGCAGCACCTTGAGGTCCTCGACGCAGGACAAACTCTCTGCATGGACTCTCAAGGCCCCACATCCCCCTGGTAATTTATAAGGCACCTGGATATCCAGTCAGAGTTGGCAGTACACCTTCAAGGATGGCCTGCATAGGACCAATCAACAGAAGTTCTTTGGGGCACCCTTTCCCCGGGGTTCCTATCAGGTCCACCTACCACAGTCCCTCAGAGGGAGGGAGAAACCTGTGCCACTGGCCCTGGAGACATATGTCCAACAGAGTTATGTTATGTTATGTTATGTTATGTTATCCATGTGCTGGAGTGGATGAGTAGGCCGATCGGGCTCCTAGTCGAATTGCCATGTCTTCAGTTTCTTGAAAAATTCAAGAAGAGATGGGGAGGTCCTGATGTGGTGTGGAAGGTCGTTCCAGGATTTGGTGGCAATGAAGTAAAAAAGGAACATCTTCCTGACTTAATCCTTCAGGTGCTGGGTATTTGCGTGAGGAGGAGGAGTGAGAGGCTGAGTGTAGTTAGCTGGTGGATTGGTAGAAGTTGAGGTGTGGTTGAGGTAAGCAGGTTCGAAGCTGTGGAGAGATGTGTATGCGTAGGTGAACAGTTTGAAATGGCATCCTTTCTGGATTGGTGGGCAGTGTAGTGGGGCCTGATGTGATTTGCAGGGGATGTAGAGGAAAGTCTGGCGGTGGTGTTCTGGGTGGTCTGGAGTCTTTGTATGAATTGATTTGTGATGTTGGCATAGAGTGCATTGCCATAAACTAGTCTGCTGGTGATGAGGGCCAAGGTGATCATGCGTCTGGTATCAATGGGGAACCGATGGAGTATTTTACAGAGCATATGTAGGATGATGAAGCAGGAGGTGACAGCATTCACTTGTTTAGCCATTGTGAGTCTGTCTTCCATAATGTTGCCAAGGTTTTTGGCATGGTAATGGGGGTGGGTCCCAGGTCTGTTGACCACCAGGTGGAGTCAATAGGGAAAGCTTGTGTTCCTGAATATCAGGACTTCAGTTGTATATGTGTTGTGCTTTAGGCAGTACTGTTTAATCCAGTTTGCTACTTTAGACATCCAGGTGTTGAAGTTGTTCCTTCTAGTGTTGTTGTTGTCTGTGAGGGTGAGGATAAGCTGGGTGTAATTGCATAGGATGCAATTTTGATTCTGCTGGATCTTATGACGTGGGAGAGTGGTGCCATGTAGAAGTGTAAAAGAGTAGGGCTCAGTGATGATCCTTGAAGAACTCCACGGATTAGGTTCAGAAGTGCAGAAGTGCAGAATGGGCCCTGATTTGCTGGGTCCTGTTTGAGAGAAAAGAGCCCACCCAGCTTAAGGTGGGACCATGTATTCCAGAGTTGTGGAATCTTGTGATGAGGGTGGTGTGGGGTGTGTTGTCGAAGACTACAGAAAGGTTCAGCAGTTTCTCCTTTGTCCACGATGGTCCGGATGTCATCAGTTGCTGTTATGAGAGTGGTTTCTGGGCTAAGGTTTTTGCAGAATCCAGACCATGAGATATCTAGTAGGTGAAGCAGTTGTTTGTTGATAGCTCTCTCCATGACTTTGGATGGGAGCTTTGATTTCTGTGTGTTTCCAGTTGTCCAGGAAGGTTCCACTTTGGATGGTGGTGTTGATGATGATATGGAGGTGGGAGCTGATCAGAGTTCCTCCTAGGTTGAAGATATGGTGGGGACAGGGTTTGGTGGGAGCCCCAAAGTGGATTGTTCTCATGAATTTGGCGGTGTTTTCTGGGGTGAGAGGTTTCCAGTTTGTGATCTGGTGGTCTGATCTGGTGGTGGTGGCCAGCTGGTTGATGAGTTTTTGTGTCTTGCATTGGGGGTCGAAGTTGCCATGGAAGTTGAGGATTTTGTTGTGGAAAAAATGGGAGAGCTTGTTATAGAGGTCTTGTGAAGGGGTGGTGGCAGCTGTGGGGGTTGGAGAATTCTTTGATGATCTTGAAGATATCTTTGAAGTTGTTGGAGCTGTTTTCCAGTCTGAGAGCTAGGGCTGTTTTTTTTTCTGGTGGAGTTGGGTTTTGTATTTCCTGAGAGTGGACTTGTTTCTTGCAATCCCAATTGGCTCTCCATTTTCTCTCCAGCTGTTTGCAGAGTCGTTTGGAGTTTCTAAGGTCTTTTGTGTACCAGCTGGTTCATGTGTGGGTTCTTGAGTGTCTGATATTCTTCAGGGGGCTAGGGCGTCTGCCCTGCTAGTGATTCAGTTATTTGATGTTGGCATGCAGATCGCTGGTGAGGTTTGGTTTGTGGGCAACAAGGGTTGTTGTCCATTCTGTGTCCATTATCTTGGTCCAGTTACATCTGTGGATGTAAGTCATCTTGGAAGAGGGTGGTTGTTGTGAGTCGATGAAGAAGTGGACGATGGATTGGCCGGTCCAGGTAAGCGCAGTGAGGTGGCTGAACATTACCTTATTGCTGGCTGTGAAAATGGGGTTGAGGGTGAGACCTTGTTAGAAATTGGGTTTCTGATTGGCTAGGGTATGCACCTAAGCCAAGAAGCACCCAACCACTCGAGTCAAGGCAAGGGAGTTACACGTCCAGGATAACCCCTGCTCACCCCCTTGGTAGCTTGGCACGAGCAGTCAGGCCTAACCCGGAGGCAATGTGTAAAGCGTTTGCACAACACACACAACACAAGTGACGCAATATATACTCCACAAAGTAAACACTCCTAGTTATGTAAAAATAAACTGTATTGCACAAAACATAATTAGACCAAACATTACATGTCAAAAATACCCTGCTACCTTAGCAGTTGCCAGAATGTTACACAGGTTACTAATACCCTGCAAGAATAAGCAGTAGTCACATTAGAACATGTAAGTACTCAGGATTCTGCAACATACGCAGTAGTCAGGAATCACAGAAAAAAAAATGCACTTTTAATACCCATAAAAAGGAACATTTAGAGGACATATGGCAAGTCATAAAACATATCTTCAGAGCAGGTCCATAAAAGACACCTCACCAAAACATATAGGGTATATCATAAATCAAACAGGTTAGCATAAAAAGAAATCATAAAGTCCATATTAGGAACATCTGAATTAGGTATATCCAAGGAAAGCACCTGAGTTTATGAAGAAGGGCACTTCTAGTGCCACACGTTATCCATAAGGGGCCCCCAGCGCTCCACTGCATGAAAAATGGGGGCCTCGCAATGCTGTTGGAGGAGAGGGGTGGCACGCACCTTCTCTGATTTTTATCACAGGCCCTTCATGGGCCCGCAATATCTGGGGGGCCCCCGGGGCCTCATCTGGCCCTCCAACAAGGGAGGGGCCAAAACCCAGAAACAACCAGTGGGGCCACCGATGGGGGCCTCACGCAACTCTCACGGGCCCAGGGAGGCGAAACAAAGTTAAGAATCGGAGCGTCCTGCTCCTCTGGCAGCAACCGGGTAAGGGGGGATGTTACCCTCACCTTCCCCGAGTCCTGCTTTCAGGGTGGCCTCCCTCCTGGGACCACTAACGTTCCCTCGCCTGCACCCGATCTGGTGCACAAGGGTTTCCTCTTCATCCCAGGCCGCAGCGGTGATAACAGCACCAAAGCAGGTGCCGGTGTGTGCCCCGGGGACGCTCCTCAGAGCGCTCTTTGCCCCAGGGACACGGTAGGGGCGTGCTCGCTCCTTTTTCTTAATCCAGAGTGCCCCGGGGGCACCTACTGTAGCGTGTCTCCGACTCACTTGGATTTCGAGCAGAGAGAGCCTGGGTCGAGCAGTGAAATCGGGCACACAGTCCAGAAAGCACTTACGAGCTCTGGCACCACTCCAATGAGCCTGGGTTGCGGCGGTGATTCTCCTTTCCAGCAAATGCACCTAGAAGCGCAGGGGGAGGGCACAACGAAGCACTTTCCAAGTGCTATAAATGCCAAGAGAAAGCACTTCACGTACTTTTGGTTGGTTGCTGGTTTCAGGTGCCACGGCACCCTGCCCCTGGAGACAACAGAGGGGGGAAGCACAGGGCTAGCAGGCCCAACAACAGGCCAGCACAAAGGATGCAGATGGTGGCAGTTCCTCCTACTGACCAGGCTGGTCACAGGTCAGCACAGCAGCAGCAGTCCAAGGTGGGTCCTGGTGAGTCCTATTCAGCAACGTCCTGTGTCCAGTTCCAAGTAAGTCTCTTCAAGTCTACTTTGTGGGGAAAAATTCCCTGTACTTATACTCAGTTCTGCAAAGCATTTTCAATGAGGAGGAGAGGGGATTTCAACCATTTACAACTGGTTCTAGGAGTGTGCCCTCTCTCCTCCAGCACAGGCTCCAAACATCAGTTGGGGGTAAACAATGCTATTGAGTGAGGCCAGGGCACAGGCTTTACAAATGCTGGTGTGCCCCGCCTCTCCCTTCTCTCAGCCCAGGAAGACTATTCAGTATGTAGATGCACCTCTGTGACACCTCCACCCTCCCTGTGTACAGGCTGTCTGAAAAGTATGCACAAAGCCCAACTGTCACTCCGCCCAGATTTGTATTGGAGTCAAGCTGCAAAACACCAGAGTCATAAGCACAGAGAAATGCTCAATTTCTAGAAGTGGCATTTCTGTAATGATAATAAAAAATCCACCTACACCAGTAAGCAGCATTTCTCACTACCATTACAACCATACCAAACATGCCTACACTACCCCTCATAAATCAGACAATACCCCTTGCACATAAGGCAGAGCATTTCCAATGCAATACTATAAGTAGGCAGCACTCACAGCAGGGAGAGACCAAATGGGCTGTTTGTCACTACCAGGACAGGCCACATTACTAGGCACATGTCCTGCCCTCTACATACATGGCACCCTGCCAATAGGGATAGCTAGGGCCTACTTTAGGGGTGACTTACATGTAGTAAAAGGGGGGTTCTCGGTCTGGCAAGTAAATTTAGATGCCAGGTCCCTGTGGCAGAAAACTGCACACAGAGGCCCTGCGCTAGCAGGCCTGAGACAGGTTTGAAAGGCTACTTCAGTGGGCGGCGCAAGCAGCGCTGCAGACCCACTAGTAGAATTAAATTTACAGGCCCTGGGTATAGGGATACCAATTTACAAGGGACTTTTAGGTAAATTAAATATGCCAATTAGGTATAAGCCAATCATACAAAGTTTACAAGGGAGAGCACATGCACTTTAGCACTGATTATCAGTGAAAAAGTGCTCAGAGTAATAACGTCAGCCAACCAGGGTCAGAAAAATAAGGAGAAAAAAGGCAAAAAGTTTGGGGAATGACCGTGTAAAAGGGCCAGGTCCAACAGTCCTGCATTGTGGTTGAGGCCCTGGATGATCTGGGTGAGTCCTAGGATCTCAAGGCTCTTGAGTAGGCCAGTGGAGTTGGGATCTTTTTGGTCATAGAAATGGAAGTTGAGTTTGTTCGTGCTCATGGAGACAGGAGCAATGATGTCTGTGAGGAGACTGCTGAAGGTGGTGCATGATTTCAGTGGTCGGTAAGCTAGGTTGCGTTTGATGGAGGTGTAGTTGCTGGTCTGAGGTCAGAAGTGCATGTGTTCCCTCAAGGTTGTGCCCTCGCCAGTGGAGGTGGTGTACGTATGGAGTCCTAATGAATAGTGGCGAGTCCTTCACCTGGTTTTGTTTGGTCTGTTCCAGTGGTAGAACTTGTAGCCTAGTGAAATGGCCCGTGGCAATAGTGGGTGACAATGTGGGGTTTAGCCAGGTCTCTGTCAGGAAGATGTGTGGGTGTGCCTCTTGATGGTGTCCCAGATCTCAGTGATGTGTTTGCTGAGAGATCTGATGTTGAGGAGCATGCATGCAAGATGGGGTGAGGCATGTGTGGCACGTGGGGAGTGCATGTTGGTGCAGGTGAAATGGAAGTTAGTGCATGAGAAAAGTCCTACTGTGGAGTAAGGTGAGGCTCGCAAGCAGATGATGTGCAGCGGCACAGTGCATGCAGGTTGGAGGCTGTGTAGCAGTGGCATTTGGTCGGACAAGGACCTGTGGCACTGGGCATGGTCCATGTGCAGAAAAAGCGCAGATGGGCGTGCCTTTGGCATGGTGCAGGTGCACAGCAGCTGCCATTAAGTACGTCCTGAGAGGAGGGAGTGCAGGGGTTGGAGGTAGGAGCACATGAGGCAGGAGAAGGCATGCAACGGAGATGCAGGTAAAGTGGCAGTAGGTGGGAGGCTGGAAAGTGTGGCAGTAGGAGGAGGCTCAAAGAAAAAGAGGGGACAAGAAAAACAGGAAAAAAGAGGGTACAGAAAAATAGGCAAAAAGAGGGACAAAGAGAGAGAATGGAGAGTGGAAACAGGCACTAAGAGGCACAAAGTGAGAGTGGAGAGTGAAAAATGGGCACAAAGAGGAAGAGTGGAAAATGGGCAGAAACACAAACAGGCCCAAAGAGAGAGAGTGGATAGTGGTAAACGGGAACAAGGCAAGAGAAAAGGTCAGAGAGAAGGAGGAGAGGAAGGAGCACAGAGCAAGAGAGGGGAGCAAGAATGAAGTGAGGCCTTGAGGCAGCGAGGCTGGGTCTGAAAGGGCCTAAGACTAGTCGGGGGCCAATGTAGGCAAGTGGGAGCTGGGTCCAGAGCACCTGCTCAATGCGGTCAAGCAGGTTGGGTGGGAGCGGGGTGCAGAACACGGGGCTAGGGAAGGTCCATCGCAATACAATTCCACAGTGCATTATCTCTCACACAGGGGTTCATCCATTCTGTCCTTGTCCTCTGCAGGTTCCAGTGCTTTGCAGATTTCTTCTCTTGCACAGGAGTTGAAAGGGGGCCTGGAAAATTCGAGGAGGTGGGCACCTCTGCCCAATTAAAAAGATGCCACTTTGTCACATCTCCTCTGTCTCGTCCATCATGCACAGCATCTTGGAACTTTTCAAGACGGTGACTTCAAGTCATCAGTAGTCACAGCTTTAATAAGACCTTAGGCCAGCCTCTAACTGCCATTGCCATTCTGGTTCCTTCCCACCAGAATCTAAAAGAGAACTTCTGGAGAGCAGAGAGAGAGAGAGATCTGGCTGCTCTCCTGTTATTTATCTAGAAAAAACATGTCTAGGTTTGTCAGTCAGTGTGAATGTAATTAACCAATGCAGATTATGCCCCCGCCCTATTCCTCTCACCTAATTTCCCCCAAATGGGATGACTGGGTGGGAAACACTTTGATCTACCAGCTGTCCAGTAGAATAATTAATGTGGCCAAACAAGATATATTAAAGCCTGAATCATATTATGAGATGTCTCAGAAAACCTTTGCTTACCTGCAGAAAGAGATGCAGTCTGTAGTTACCATTCAAATCCATTTTATCAGCGCTTACAGTGAAGGTGCTCAGTTATTGAGCATCAATCAAAGTATTCCTGGCCCCTGGATATACCTCCATACAAAAGTTGTTGTCCACATATTTTAATTTCTGATTTGTGTTTTTAGATCCTTAGAGACGTAATTTAGCTTGGGTAGACATTGCTGATCCGGGTCAAATTGTTCTGGACAACATTTTTTAAAATGACGGATGTGTTGCAGTGATGATGTAATATTTCAGAAACCATGAGATCTATAGCCTTCATTTTGGTGTCAAAACA
This sequence comes from Pleurodeles waltl, assembly GCF_031143425.1. Lineage (NCBI taxonomy): Eukaryota > Metazoa > Chordata > Amphibia > Caudata > Salamandridae > Pleurodeles > Pleurodeles waltl. The sequence continues at coordinate 1,674,830,432 of NC_090440.1, forward strand.
TGGGTTTTTGGGGTCAAGTAGTCTTATAGAGACAGAAAAGAACTCCTCAGAGCAACCCTTCTGCCATTTTCCAAAATGACATCTATAATAGAGGAAGAAGAGACATATATAGAAATGAAACAAATAATAATGTTTTTTAATATTTTTATGTATACACCAGACAATGGGGGTGATTCTGACCTTGGCGGTCTTTTCGCAAGACCGCCGAGTTACCGCCGCGGTAAAGACCGCCGACCGCTGGGAGCGTTCCGCCGGAAAACCGCCAGCAGCCACACTGGCGGTCGGCGGGAAAGTGGAGACTGGTCAACCTCCACCGCCACGCCATCAGAACACCGCCCACAGAATTACGACCCACATTTCTGTGTGGCGGTCTTCTGTTGGCGGTCTTCTGTTGGCGGTCACGTCCCTATGGCTCCCGTCGCCTCCCGGAGGACCAACGCAAGGTAAGTTGATCGTCCGTGAGGGGAGGGGGTGGGGGGGGGTGTTGTGTGATGTGTGCGTGCATGGGGGTGTGTAGAGGGGGTGTGTGAGTGCGTGCATGCGGGCGGGGGGTGCTGCTGTGCCTATGGGCAATGTGTGTAGTTCGGCGGGTGCGCATGTTGGCATGTATGTGTGTGGGTATGTGCCCCCGTTGTGTATGTGTGTGTGTAGGGGGTGTGCATATGTGCATGTTGGGGGTGCGTGCATGTCGGGGTGCGTGTATGTGCATGTCGGGGTGGGGGGCAGGGGGTTTGTAACATCTCTGGGGGGTGGCAGGGGGTGGAGGGTGTGGGGGGGACTCGTGGGGGGTAGTGGGGGGTGGGGGAGACCCCTATCAGTGCCAGGGATGGAATTCCCTGGCCCCGATAGTGCCTACCGCCATGGTTCGCATGGCGGTTCCCGACCGCCAAAAACCGCGGCGGTAAGCAGGGTCATGATGCGGTTGGCGGTCTTGGGTCGACCGCCGGGCCGGAGTGCCCAAACTCCAGCCCGTCGGTCATGACCGCCGTGGCGGTCGGAGTGGGAAAGTGGCGGTCGATCGCGGCGGTGACCGCCGCGGTCAGAATGCCATTTTTTGGACCGCCGGTCTGTTCGCGGCCCGACCGCCGCCTCTCCGCTGACCGCCGGGGTTAGAATCACCCCCAATGTGTATGATCTGAATATGAATGAAATAATGTTTTTCACTCCTGTTTTAGACACATTTTCATAGTTCACTTCTTTTATTTGTTTTGGCAATCGCTTGTGGTACATTTGTAAAATGGTAAACATTTGAGAAGAGCATATCAATAGGGATATCTTTTTGTAGCACAAGTTTTGCAAGTACATGTATGTGTAAGTTCTGTGAGTAGAGGTTTTAGAAATTCCGTAGGTTTTAGTACCCCATCAATATCTTCCCAACCAAATGCATGCAGATCTTTCTCTACATATGCATGATCCAAAACATTTACACATCTTCTGATCAAGTAGAACACTCTTTTAATATGTCAATGCACAGAATATGATGTCAGTGGAAGGTCACTTAGTGGGACTGATCTCTTGAACTCACTGTATTGAAGATCATCAAATGTGTGACAGTCAGAACTCGTTTTCCACACATGCACAAGGCACATTTCTACGTCTTTAAAGTCACATTCTTCTTCCGTCTCAGCAAATCCTTTTAGAAATTTCACAGGTTCAGCAGTTAAAGTTCCAAGCTTTGTTCTAATTTTGCTCATAGTTTCATCACCCGTAAGAATATGTGCCTTGATAAGAACACTGGGCATCTCTGGGTCAAGTTTCTTGCACAGAATATGAAGTGGGATTAAGAGTCTTTTCTTGCCTGTTCCATAACCTGGCCATAACTCTGGCAATCCTCGATTTATGAACATTGCAACAAATTTAAGTAGCACAATAATAACATCTGTGTCACTCGACAATACAGTGAATCGATTGGAACCATTTTGAACAGCCCTCTCAACATGTGGCACCACACGAAGGTCAGCTTTCTCCAATTTGCTGTTACGTTCTTGAAGAATATGGCCTGTACCTTTTGACTATATCTCTGCAGGCACCAACTCCTCATTGGCAATCACTCCACTTGTAATAATTGGAAATTCAGTGTTTACTGAAGAACCAGCAACGTCTTGGCGAGTTAACATCTCCAGTTTCATCTTGTTTGATGTTAATGACCAGAATTTATCAAGTTGCACAGATATTGGTGTTGAATTTTGGATGCAGGCAGGGTCAAACTTTCTATTTATAGATATTTCTCTTGTTCTCTCACATTCTTTGATAGACAGTTAAAGATAACTGTCAAAGACAATGTGCAATTCTTGCAAGGTGAACACTGACTTTGATATCTGTAGAACATTTTGAACAACCTCTCTGAAGTTTTGCATGGATGAAATCTTGACCATTCGCAATTGTGACATATAGTCTACAACAACAGCAGTTTTTAATGAGGACATCTTTTTGAATTGAAATTCTTCAGGTGAAAGGTTTTTTCCGAGCTCTTGTACGAGTTTGTGCTTCACTGGTTTGGTTGCAGCATCTCCATCAAATAAATCATTTGGTGGAAGAACATCACGCAACAGAATGTCCTTGATAAATCCACTCTCTTCTTTAGCTACATCCATCTCTCTATTTCCTTGCAAAAGTAGTTTTTTTGTAACCTGTTTTGTAGTGGCTGGTTGGACAAAACTCTTACTATGGCAATTAAAGAGTGGAAGTTTAGCTTTAGTGATTATGTCAAATAGCTTTTTCTCTTTCAATACAAATCTCTCCTGCTTCAGTTCTGGATATAGTTTCAATCCATTTTCCAGGACATCTAGGATAAGTGTCTTTATATCATTAACCACATTTTGTTTGGTCACGAAGATGTGTAGTCGCACAGGCTCAGTCATTTCAAAGGGGTTTCCTTGCTGCTAAAATGAAGAAGGCTGTCAGCATGGTTATTAACATTTTCCCCTCTCTTTCCCACAAGTTTGTGGTGAGGAATAGTTTCACGATGGTACATTAATTTTGAATTTGTCATCTCTCTGAAAACATTGCAAATAGAAAGGGCTTCATGGTAAACTAGCTGCCATGGAACAACATATTCTCTTTTACATATCTAACCAACAATTCCCTTAGAACTTTTCTGTAATCTCTTGATTGTCCGTGCCAGTTTCATATTCAGAGCCACACCGTTGAACCTTCCCTCTCTGTCTTTCACAACAAAATGTCTTTGGATGCAGGAGGACATGGCGGGCTGTGTTAGGGCCGTCATGGCGCAGCTCGCTAGACGTGACGTCTGCCGTACCTGGGGGGCGTGGCACTCACGCGGAGAGGATCGGCCGAATGTGTTGGGAGGAAGCGCCATTCCCAGAGAGCCGCTCGCGCTGTAATCCGGACGAGGCACCCGGCGGGAGACTCCGGCACTGGGGACGTGCCGCACTGGAGCTCCGCCGGGCGCGCAGAGGATCGGCGAAACTCCAGCACCGGCAAGGCTCCCGGGAAGACATCCCTGGAGCTTGGTAGCGCGGTTATACGCGCTTCTGTGGACGTACCGAGAAGAGTCCGCGAGAAAGTAGCTGGTGCTGGAGCCTCAGGAAAGGCTCGAGAGGAGGAGAAGAGCTCCGCCCCACCCCAGCCCTCCTTCAGCTTATGGCAGGTAGGGGGGCAGGAGTTGGAGATAACTGGGGACAGAAGGGATCCGGTGGCCAGTAATAGCCTAGGGAAGTTGAAGGGAAAGGGAAAAACCCCGGCTCTGGCGAACTGCTCAAAAAAAAAAGAGAAGGGATTGAAGGAAGAACAAAAATAAAACATAGACTGACACTCTCTTTAAGGTCTTACTTTAGGGCCGGGCCAGAGGATATTGTGCTAGTGCCTGGGCAAGGGAAAATGGATACTTTCGTGATTAAAGACGTTGGAAGTGGTATAGTTGCTGGTAAAGAGGTCGGAGAAGGTTTTTCCCCCTTATTTGCAAATTCACCCTTGTACGAGAATTCACAAGTTGGCATGGGTGCTGATATGATATGTCAAGGTGATATGTTGCCCACTCCACAACAAGAAGAATTAGGCCAAGTAGTACAAGTCGTTAGTCCCCCCCCAGATCTGAGGCATGCCCCCTCTATGGAGGAAGTGATCCTCTCCATATCGGAGGATATAAAGAAAGGGTTTGCAAGTTCAGAGTGCAACCAAGGTGAAATTCGAGAAGCTTGCAAGGTATTGGAAAAAAAAATTGATAACTTGATGGAGAGGATCCAGACTTTAGAGGAAACAGTGGGGGGGGTAAAGGAGGAGTTGAAGCTCCACAAGGATGAAATCCGAGGCCTGAGTGAAAAAGAACAAGGCTTACAAGTTAGGATCGAGCATCTGGAAAACCATTCACGTAGGAACAACTTAAAATTGTTAAAAGTTCCGAAAGGAGCAGAAGGAGTAAATCTTAAGTCATACGTTGTTTCACTAATCAAATCGGTCTGTGAGCTGGAGGAAAGTAATGAAGAGATCGAAAGAGACATTCAGAGAGTCCACCGGGATCCCTTCACGAGGCGGCCCAATAGTACAAGACCAAGGAAAATTTTAGTTAATTTCTTAACTTATCATCTAAAAGAGAAAATTTTGACCAAGGCGTTACAACAGAAGGCATTAAAGATGGATAATGTGACTTTTGAGATCAGATCTGACTTATCTAAAATCACTATGGACAGGCAGTGGGAGCTGGGAAAAAGGCTAGATGAATTAAAAAAACTTGGAGCCACGGCTCAATTGAAATTCCCAGCTTTTTTACAAATAATGCATAATAACAAAATGTATAATATAAGAGAGATAGATAAGGCAGATGAACTGTTAGATGCTATGAGGAAAGAACAGGCTGATCATGTGTAATATTTGCAATAAGTTCTTGAATTTTGTGCCCCCCAGGTAGGCAGGGCACTCTAAAATCAGGCCCATGGTGGCTGACATAGTGGGGGGGTTCTCCTTGGGAGGGCTTAGGGAGGGGGGGTTACAAGGGGGTGAGTTTTTGGGGATAAGGTCAGAAATTGTTTCTCGTTCACCTAGGTGGTGGGGTGGTGGATTAATTTTAAATGACTAAAATCGGCATGGGCCAGGGGGAGGGCAAGCTTATGATAAAACTTCTCTCGTGGAATATTAATGGGTTGAGAACTAAGTCGAGACGAAACAGAATTCTTCAATATCTAAAGGATTCCCCGGCGCAAATTTTAATTTTGCAGGAAACTCATTTGGCGGAGGACGAGTGTAAAGAGCTATTTAGCACTCAAAAGTGGGTGCAAATGTGTTTTTGCACCTCCCACAATTTCCATACAAGGGGGGTAGCCATTTTAATTAAGCAAGGATTTCAAGTCAGACCAGAAATCTTCGAAATAAAGACAGACCAAGCTGGTCGATGGATTATAGTAAAAGTACAGGTGAATGAAATGTCCTTAGTTCTGGCCGGATATTACGGCCCAAACTGCGACGATATCGGTCCTTTAAAGATAGTATTCTCTCAGCTTATTGGATTCTCAGATTCAGTTATTATGGCGGGTGACTTTAATGTGGTTCTGGACAATAGATTGGATAGGTCTGACTCTTGTAGGTCTTTGGGTACACCCAAAGCGCAATGTTTTTTAAAGAGAATGATGAAAGACCAAGGTCTGTGTGTTGGCGGAAGAAGAAAGGGGAGGCTAGAGCCTTCTCCTTTTTTAATAAGAAATATAGCCATGCGTCACGTATCGATTATTTCCTAGTTGATGAAAGGTTGTTGGAAAACGTTGAAGAAGTCGAATATTTGCCGCCACATTTGTCGGACCATGCGGCAGTAATCCTGCATTTGTCTGCTCCACAGAGAAGGCAGGTTAGAAGATGGACATTGGAGCGTGCACTATTATAAGATGAAGATGTCTTTCTATATGTACGTAGGGAATCCGAGGCCTTCTTTAACATTAACATAGGGTCGGCCCCATTATCAGTGGTTTGGGATTCTTTTAAGGCGGTAATACGAGGGGTACTCAAAAGTATAGCATGCTACAAATATAAAGTGTTTAGAGATAAAATAAGGGCTTTAGAGCAGGAGATGCTGTTAAAAACCGAAGTGTTGGTTGGTAGAGGGATTGGGTCGCAGGAGGAGGAGACTGGAAGAGTGGAATTGGCTGAGTTAAGATCGCAACTGGCTGATATTTTGCAGGCACGCATTGCAAAAAGATGGGAGGTCAGCAAGTTAAGGCACTTTGAATATGGGGAAATTCAGGTAAGCTGTTAGCTTGGAAAGCCAAATCAGATCTAGTTAGGAGCCAGATTAAGGAAATAATGATCGAGGATACAGGTGAAAAACTGATATATAGGGAGGATATTGAACGTGGGTTTCAAGATTTTTATGTATCCCTGTATACGGAACATGTGGATGGGCAAGCAAAGCGGATAGAAAACTGGCTAGCTCAAGATACCCTGCCACAGATTTCGCAACATACTCGGGAATGGTTAAATGGCCCTATTACAGCTGAAGAGGTAAGGGCGGCCCTAGCGGGGGGCAAAGACGGGAAAGCTCCGGGCCCCGACGGTATCCCGGTGGAGGTGTATAAAGCCTTAGGGGACCTTATAAGCCCGATTTTGTTGGAATTATTTGGTAGAATCTTGTTTAATAAGATAGATATGCCTCTCTCTTGGAATGAAGCGGTTATTACGTTGATTTTGAAGCCGGGTAAAAACCAGACTAAGCGTGCATCTTACAGACCTATCTCACTTTTGAATAGTGATTATAAGCTATTTTCTAAAATTATAGCGGACAGACTAAATAAAGTTGCAAATAACTTAATACACTCAGACCAGAAGGGCTTTTCAAAAGGTAGATACCTCCACGAGTTGACTTACGAATTGATTGGGGCAATAGACCTTGCGGTATCACTCGATTCCCCTTTGGGGATTATTACAATTGATGCAGCTAAAGCCTTCGATCAAGTAAACTGGGACTATCTAAAGTTTCTGTTAAGGAAGGCTAATCTGGGAACTAATGTGTGTGGGGTAGTAAATCAAATCTATAAGGCCCCCACCGCCAGAATATTAGTGAATGGGAATCTTACAGGCCCAATTGTTATTGCAAGGGGTACTAGACAGGGTTGCCCGTTATCCCCTGTACTGTTTAATTTGTATATGGAGCCTTTTGCAAGAAAGATTCGGCGAAACAGGGTGATTTCCCCTTTCCGTTGTCAGGGCTGAGCGAAAAAATTATCTCTGTACGCAGACGATCTTTTGCTTTTTACTGATAATCTTTCAACGGCATTCCCTGAGGCTATCAGGCTCGCGGAAGAATTTGGCAAGATTTCAGGGTATCAGGTGAATGTAGATAAAACAGAGATAATGGCATGGAATATGGATTATAAATCAGTCCATTGTAAGAAGGAAATCAGATATTTGGGAATTTTGATACCTCAAAATATTGATCAACTAGTAGAGAGGAATCAGGTTAAATTACTGTTTGAATGCAAGGGCCTATTAAAAGGCTGGACCCATCTCCCTTTGTCTATTATAGGCAGGGTTAAATTGGTAAAAATGTCTATTCTCCCAAAATGGAATTTTTTGTTTTCAACTTCTCCACTCCCTATGCAGAAAAAATATATAGAAAAAATGCAGTGCCTAATAAGCGATTTTATTTGGAACTCTAAGGGGGTTAGAATTTCAAAGAGAAAGTTGAGGCGGCGTAAGCAAAAGGAAGGTTTGGCATTACCGGATTTGCAATATTATGCTTGGGCTTTCCTTTTAAAAAACTTGAGAATTTTTTCTACATCGGACTCTACAACAGTTGGTCTAATGTTCAAAACAATGGCTTCTAATATTAAGGGTGCGTCAACAAACTTTATTTTTAAATTTGGGGACCCCAAATTCTACAAGAAGATAAGGCTGAAAATTATGCGGGGCCTAGCGGAATGTTGGTATCGGATTAGACGATTAGTAAAACTAACCTACTATAATTCCAATGCACCTATTTGGGATTCCCCGGGTACTCCAGAATGTTTTCAAGATATACTAGCGTTACCGTTAAAACAGGCGGGAGTAGAGCACTGGGGAGAGTTGTTTTTTGAAGGAGACCTGCTTTCATGGGAAGAATTAGTGTTACTAACGAGAGGAGCCCTGTCTAGGTGGAAATATTTGCAAGTTAGAGAATGGGCCAAAGGGATTAAGGAAGGTGTGGGTAAGAACAACCCTTTGGACGTGATTATCCCGTGCCCTTTAATAGGCCCCCACAAAGTGTCAGCTTGGTACTGGGGGATCCTGGAAGGGGTAGATGGCGATTTTGACCTTCCGGCAAAACTGTGGGGAGATTGTTTTTCGGAAGAACTGCTTGAAAGGTGGTGGAAGGAGTCATTAGCGCTGCTCCATGGTACAGTGAAACCCGCTGTGCTAAAGAAAAATCATTATTACACGCTGCATAGAGCTTACATTTCCCCAGATAAATTATCTAAAATGAAAGGAGGCCAGGGGGTGAACTGTTCAAAATGTGGGGTGGCCCAAGCTACTGATATTCATATGTTTTGGGAATGCTTGGATGTTCGTCACTTTTGGGTTGAAGTATGTGGAGCAATTTCGAGTATTCTGAAACAGAGAGTAGAGGCCTCCTTAAGGTTGATAATTTTTGGGCAAATTCAGGATTGGTTGGGACGGCCTGTTACTGTGAGAGAGAAAAAGTTAATATTTTATGCAATAGTGTTGGGGAGACGAGAAATATGCAGGAAATGGATGTCGATGGCTCCGCCAGGATATGCAGAATGGCTTAGAGATATATTAAGTATAGCAGATTTGGATCAAGCTATAGGGGGAAAAGATAAGGTGCGAGTGGATTTCTGGGCACCATTGTTGGATTGGAAAATAGATCACTGAGGGCTGTAACTTTACTTTTATTTTTATTGTTTGTTGAAATTGACATGGTTTTGTGTTATTGGTCCGATGATTACTTACCCTACTCTGAAATCCTTGGGGACTTAAGATAGTCTAAGGATTGGTCGAGAAGAGAGGGTAACCCCTGGCCGAAAGTAACTTCCCATGTGTCGGTTGACAAGCAAAGGGAGTTCTATGCACTGCCTAGGGTGAATGAGGACTAAAAAAATAAATAAATAAAAATGTCTTTGGATGAATTTTCATTAGAGGTATGGTTTTTCCACCTCTAGCTTCTTCACTCTTTCCAAATACCAAGACCCATATCTCAGGTAGTTTATGCAATCTAATTTGCGAACCACAGTTATCAGTGACTCCATAGTCTTCATGTGCAGCTACCAATCACCTTCCCAATCAGCATGTACCAAGTTTTTCACTAGAGCTATCATGTGTAAAACATTTCCCAGTACTTGCAAAGTTCTGATTTTCCTTCACATTCTTTGACAAACTCTGCAAACTGTTTTTCAGGCTTTCTGATTTTGAACTGAGTGTATTGCACATTGTCTAGCTTTGCATTATGTCTTTTGAATGAAGTGCACCCTGTACCTTGTTCACTTCTGAGATACGTTACGCAAAACCTAATTTTTCATACTTTTTCCAGAAATCATTCCAACGCAATGTTTCTATAGCCTCAGGTAAGATGCGCATGTCTTGTAAAGAACGAACATAATGAGTTCCACTCAATACTGACTGGATAGTTTGGCTTCCAAAGATTTCAGCCTCAATAAGTGCATTGTCTATGCCACATCCACTGAGATAACTTCCTGCACACCCCAACACAACTTTTGTCATATGGAAAATGCCCATCATTGGATAAATATAATCAAATTGTACTGGATTGCTCATAAAAATTTCAAACACCTTCATTGCAGAAAATTGGCAAGATAGGCTGGTCTTCAAGCTAAGCACAAACACTTTGGAATTTGTTTAGAGCTGTGTATACTGTTGCATAGTTTGTGACTGGAGATGGTATTACTGGTAAAAACCCAACCTTCTTCAGTGGGACGATATTCTGGGAGGTCAGAGCTGGAATCCCAGCTCAAGGAGGAACTGGCTTTTTTCATCCTTCAGTCAGCATCGAATAAGCGACATGATAAATTCAGTTAGATCAGCTTCAAGGACAACAGCATCAGGTAGAAAATACATGTCCTCAGTCAGTTTGAAATTTTCTGGTAGACTAGGACGCGTTGATGGCTTGTAGTGATTTTGCACACATTGGCAAGGCAGCGGGGTTATAACTTGGCAGCTTTGGTTGTTTATGCCTACAGCAGACACAGCTTGTTTTCCAGCAGCTACTTTATTGGTACATTCTTGAAAAAGCACCATGGCAGTATCATGTGTGCTGGATGCAGACAAAGAAGAACTGTCTTCAAAATCAAAATTATCAAGAGCAGCAATTGTAAATCCTTTCCTGGTAAAGTGACTTGGAAATGGTGTGCTGTCAAATTCACAAGATTTTACAGCATGAGCTGCTAACAAGTTCCTGCTCCATACTATTCATAATAACTTGTTGATACACCAATCCTATTTATTGAAGTGATTAGCTCTCTAATTTTGTACTTGTCATAGATTGTGTGGGCAGTCGTCATGTGTAGCAGAGTTTTCTTTTTGCTGTGATGTAATTAAAAAAACATAATTTGGAAAATACAGTACATTTGCACAGCATAAGCCTGTCAGTTTATGGGATTGTCTTCCATCTCTTTGCTTATATATTCAAAGCCACACTCAATGTTGTTGGCTTCTTTTCCAAACTAAAGATGTTTAGTTTGTATCAGTTTTGCTTTGCTGATATTGAACAATGGTGTAAAAAATGTTAAGACAACATCAGGCATTTTTGTTGACTCCCATGATTTGTGGAGCTCTGGGGCATCACAAAACTTGTCATTAAGTCCAAAATATAAATAAATGTTGGTAGTCTGACAAAAATAAATTCAGTCATTGTACATTCTCACCAGAAAAATCTTAATTTAATTATTATAGATCAATACAGTTTCATCAATGTTGATCATTATTTCTTTGATCTCACTGAGTGTGAACTGGTCGCCAGCACACAAGAGTTGCTTTTTCAAAGAGTGCAAACTTAACTGAAGGCTTGTGATTACGTTGCTGCTGGGAGCTCATTGTACATTCATATTTTCGAATGTATGCATGCATGCAGTTCGGGTGGATACAAATCTGCTGCAAATACATTCACCTCGCTCTTTAGATCAGCTACTTGGCTGAAAACGTTATCTTGGAAGAAACTAGCTGCAGATAAAAACCTGTTTGCCCTTTGAGACTCACATACTCTGTACTTTGATCTTTCATCAATCCCTTTGGCCCTTGTTCTGGCTAAACCACAAATAACACATTGAAGATCCTCTGCTTTTTGATCAGTTGTTGGAGGTGGACAAGGGGTAGCCATCAATCTTCTAAGTGGATGGGCAAAGGTTGCTGTCGCTTTCTCTGAAGACTCAGATTCTTGTTGTGATTCACTGGTTTCTGCTATTTTTTGATGATTTTCTTCCAGGCTTTTTTCCATTGTATACGACTAGTAGCACTTGTTGTTACAATGATAAAATATTGGATCCTCTTCACCCATCAGTTTCAATCTTTTGTGAACTTTGTCTTGCTGTATTTCAAGAGCATCTTGAACTCTCTTCTGTCCACAACAGTTGATGTTTGCTTTTCTTTTGGATTAGTTTGGCACATGACACATTTTTCTTTGTTGAAAGAGTGCTCAGATATTGTCGTTAGTAACACTCTGTCAGGAGGTGACGATCCTCTGCTATCACCTGATTTGCTCAGGTTTACGAATTTGAATCAATAGAAAACCTGAAACAAAAACAATTTACCAATATGATGTCTAAAACACATCATTATAGAGCTGCCATTTTGGAAAACGGCATAAGGGTTGCTTTGGGGAGTTATTTTCTATCTCTATAAGACAACTTCACCCCAGGACCTGTTTTGACACCAGAATGAAATATAACGATCTTGTGGTTCCTGGAATATTACATCATCACTGCAACACATCTGCCATTTTAAAAAATGTCGTCCAGAAAAAAATCAGCCCGGATTAGCAATGTACACCCAACCTAAATTACTTCCCTAATGACACAAAAACACAAATCAAAAATGAAAATCTCTGGACAACAATTTTTTTACAGGGGTATATCAAGAGGTCAGGGCTATAGAAGAGATCTAAAAAGTGGGTAGTCCAATAGCAAAAAGTCTGGGGTCAGGGGCATGAATCAGGTCAAATCCTAATTCTCCACAAACTACCTTTTGCTGAAAAACATAATAGTGACACTGCAGAAATGAAAGCTATAGGTTTGCATAAGGAACCAATATCAGAATGAAGGTGATAAAAGAGCTTCGCTTTAGACATATCAAAACAACAATGTATTCATTCTATGATAATGTCAGGTTTGGAAAAATAAGCAGAGCAAGTCTTCAATGCAGTCCAAAACTTCACCACAGCTATAACTCAGAAAGGTTTGATAGATTATTTTTCCAAAAATGTATATGCAGGGTGAAGAAAGTGGGGTAGAGTGTAGAAAAAAAGATCAGGACTGGACTTCTCTGTAACCTTACTTGAGTAATTTCAGCATTCACAGCTCAGAGTGTAACACAGCAAACCAAGTACTGTAAAATATAACAGCACATTGATTAGGTTCTCCACACAACCATCTGAGACACACAATTATAAATAAGACTCACTGACGTTGAGCCTTGCATGCTTCTTCTGAACTAAGGAGATAATAACCTGAAGGGTAACCAGGCTACAACTTTCAAACCTTGGAGATGCAAGTCAAGGATCTGTGTTATATAAAGGGGATCAAGTGAGAGACAGGAGGAACAAGCAACACAAATGGGGGGACAGAAACCCAAAGAGAAAACTAAAATGACTGTAAAGGAGCAAAGTCGGATGTGAACTAATGCGAAAGAAGGAACCTCACAACATGAGAAAGTTGCTAGGCAAAGAGTAACTGATTCTTTAAATAGCCCCATAATGTCCTGCAGTGCCTCTCACCTGACCTGTGTCCAGCAAGACCTCCCCTTCACTTTTGTCCCAGCCTCCACAGGATCGTTTTTCAGTGCTGCCACTTTCCTGCTGCAGTTATAGTCTGACCTCTCATCTCCCTTTTAGTTGATGTCCTCAATGTGTGCATGGGTGGAAATCTCATACTCTGACCTTGGTCAGATTGAATCCTTGCAGATATTAAGTTAGGATTATATATGTATATATTCGTGTGTAGGCATGTATAACTGTCTGGTACTCCACTTTTTAGTGTTTCAGAAACCTTTAATCCATTTAGGGAATTTAGCTATTGAGATGGAGTGGTAGTGTAATATTTGATCATTATTCTAACTAGGTGGAGTGGATTAACATGTATTCTGGTAAATACCACAATGTATATTTATTAGCCATCTACAAAAACGGCCCTCAAAATGACAACTTCATATCCTCCTTGAGAACAGATAGGAAGCCGGCCAAAAAGATTTACCTATAAGATCACTTTTTCACACTGCACTTTTTACCATGATGGGAATAAAGTATATATATTTTTACACTGCTTTCATGAAGTGGAGTGGATGATTGATAGTCTGTGCATATCAGATTATATGGGCTAGTGATGTACGTGCATATGCACTTGATGGTGAATTTGTTTACGTTTCATGGTGGTTGTGTGGGTGTTTAAAGTTGGGTGTGTTGGGGCAGATTGTGGCTGTGTGGGTGTCTTACAGTCTGGCGGTGCGTGTGCGTGTGCGTGGTGTCTGCTGGTGTGTCCTGGTGTTTGGCATTTAATTTCGTTTTTTTAAAAGGCTCTCCTTGTTCACAAACTCTGGCAGAGATTTTTTTTTAAAGTAACGTAAAGGGTCCTTTTCCCTTGCATTGCACTATCCTATGAACATACTGCAGCATTTCGTTCTGTTAACCCATGCCTTGTACAATGGCGTTTAAGTTTTTTTGCATGTAACAACCTACACATCTGATATATAAATATTATTTCCTTAGAATGTGTCATCATTGTACATCTGAAGTAACTCATGACCTGGGGATTCGATGTATGTATTATTTCTTTAAGGTCTGAGGGGTTCAATTGTATTCCTTTATGATACAATTATGACTGGTGTCTTTCAACTTTGTCTTTAGAAATAGCTTTAACCTGTACTGCAAAGCGACATTTTCAAACCGTGGATCTGTTTTGTCTGATTTCTTTTGGTCGCCCCTTCTTCATTTTGACAACAAGGTTGAGATCCGTTTACATTTAATTTTATGTTTTTTCTTCGTAATTCACTAGTTATGTTCTCATAATTGATTTTGTTGCTTTTTGCTCATTTACCTTAGTTATCTTCTTTACAGCCCTTTCCCTTCGTTCTTGTTTTTGTTATTATTTGGCAAATTTTCATTATTAAATGAACTTTTTCCTAAATACTTGGAAAGCATGTTGGCAAATACATTATAGGGTTTATTAACTAAATAAATAAATATACAATCATAATTGATTTGGAAGTAGCTATCATTTACACTTATGCCTACCACTCACCTTTAATAGTATAACTCATCTTTTTTCCTCACCTGTCATTAACATTGTTTCATTACAGTGTAATTAGCCTTAATTTGACACTTATATTGCCACTATTTCCTTGTTATAACCATTTCTTGATCAATTATGACTTACCAAAACTCTTGTGAACACCGTGACACAGCCTGTTTAGCTCTCTTCCATTTTTATCATGTGCTTGTTTGCAGACTCTTCTATCTGTTTTTACTAGAAAGTGTGAAGTCTTAGATATACACGGAAGGGTAAATACACTGTTTGCCTCCTGTCTAGACTAACATATAAGGGATAAAGTATCCCCTGCCATACACAACTCACCAGCACGTTATAACAATATATCCATATACCTTTACAAGGTCATGGAATTCTGAGATGGCTTGCAATAGCCTTACTGGATCACTGAATATCAGAAACACAATTATCTAGTGGACAGAATATTGTGTCAAAAATATCGAGGACCAAAATATCAAGAAGGTAAGTGCAAATATGTAAGCATAGATTTACCATTCTTACCTCCACATCTACGTACCTTTAAAGGTATTTATATTGTCAAGTATATATTTGTGGAGTTATATATAGTAAAACTTGCTTACCTATAGAAACTTACCAACACCATTTTATTCTCCTCAATATTCATGACACACTATTTTGTCCACACAATATTTGTTCTCCAATATTTTTTCTGCACATTAACTTATCAAGTAAGCCACAAGGTACTTTATTTCATATGATACATGGTAACACCATCAACTTTCCGAACAAACCACTTTAAACCTTGTTGTGTTGCTCTTTCATATGATAGAGCGAGCATGTTTGCAGACATGAAGAATAAAAATGTGACCTCTAGTGCAAAATTAAACACATCAAAAATCTGTAAGTTATTTGTTGCAAAAAGGTATTAGAAACAGTTCAATACAAATCAGTTGTTTTAAAAAAAGCTGCACTAGCTTCAATGTGTAGAAACCTGCAGAATGATTCTAGTTTTTCTCTAGCTATATAAAGAGCGCAAAAAATGTTCTCTCTGCTTGTGATTGTAAGCTAAAAAATAGAGCAGAAGAAAGAAAAGCAATGCTCGTTTTCACTGCTTGCACCAGCTGCTTCAATTATGCTCTGTGACCAGACCTGCCTTTCACCTCAGCTGCTGGCTCTGACAGTAGGCATTGTAATGCCAAAACTCGACTGCAATAACTTATAATAGTTGAGTTTTTACGTCTTTTCTTTATAATCGACAACTAAGTGCTTCACAGGCTGCCAACTATAAAGAAATTAGAGACAGGCATATTTACAGGAGTTACAGAAACCCAGGTATTATATTTTTATTATTTTTATGGGTGCTACCAGAACATCATGGACTCTTGGACAAACCACCCAGTCACCTCCACTTCGCAGGACTCCTACTCGCACACCTCAAACGCATGCGCTGAACCAGATCAGGAGGAAAAGCATTCTCTTACATCGATCCAATAACATGGAACAGCCTCCCATTCCACATCAAAGCCTCTTCTTGAATTCTGCAAGAAGCTGAAGACCTGGCTTTTCAATTAACCAACCTACAATAGGCAGAGTTAGGCACACACCTGCTCCGCACCAGGATATCTTCATGGATGAAAGTTTGCTTTACAAATACACATTCCATAAGAATAGAAGCTGACATGTTTTTATTGTTTTAGTTATGGAAGAATATTATCTATACATAAATCGAATTACACATTTATTGCCATATTTGTTTAGTCTTGTTGATGCTTCAGTAGCTGACAGTACTATTTTATTTTATAAATATGAGATAAAATTGGTGATCAGATACTACAAAAACCCAGGTATCTCACTATTAAATGGAGAGGCTTGGTGGTAGAATTATCAAGCCATAGGTCACGTCGTTTTGCAGGGAGAACCAGCCTCACCCTGGGTCTGCTCCGGAAGCTGTGCAGAGAAGTGCACCGCTTACTTATCATTCACAGGAAAGAGTTATGCAGAGAATAGCTAAATAGCTGTTTTTACAACAAGAAGGTATGCTGTGAGATCCATCTTAAGAAACACTATATTTATAGGCTTGTACATTTTATGGTGTTGCTAAAATTTAGCATAGTGCTTCGAAGTAGCAATAGAATGTTAGGACGCTAGGAACAAGCTAACCATGTTCAGAGTGCTCATATTGTTTTTGCTGGCCATGTCAGGCATTACGGCATTTATTTTCTCATTCTGTGTGGTTGGTTACTGTTCCTACTTTATGCAAAAGAATTAGGTTTTAGAAATAAACATCTTAAAGTTCATCCTCTGCATTTGGTGTTATTTTGAGTGTGGTGTTCATTGACGATAGAGGGTTTTTGAGTTCCACTGTATCTCTGAAATCATTTAATGGGACTGAATGGGACCAAAAATCACTTCTGAAACAGTACAGCTCAGTGGGTTGCATATGTGTGGCAGTCGAACTGTATTTCCAATTTTTATTGGTGCATTGTACTGAGTCCTTGCACCAGCGGCTTAAAAGTCCTACTCCTTTGGCTCTACCCGGGTTCAATAGCAACAACATCCTTCTTTTATTATTATGTAAATTCCTTTTAATGAGTTTTTAAGTAAAATAGATAATGTCCCTCACCCAAACCTACTTGGTAAACCTAACAACAGACCTAACCTATGCATAATATGTAGATATATATGTTAAACTTAATTTTATATAATTTCTATTGGTTGATTTTTTGCTAAATATAACATTAAAATGTTTATTATTTAAATCTCCATTTTGGGGGGGCGTGGCTAAGGCATCAAGATGGCGGATGCACTTTCATAGTGCTCCGGACCCCTCCGTCATCCACCTTGAATCCACCCGGAATCCTCCTCCCCTGTGAGTGGCTTCCTCCCGTCGAGAGGACGTCAAGACCTTCTGCCCCGGGACGAGAGGTGAAAACTGGGCCCGGGCCCGATTCGAGGGCTCGAACGGACCTGGGGAATTTGCGGCCTACAGGCGGCCGCGAGGAAGGGCCGAGAGCGCCTGGGGCGCGGAGGCCCCGGACGAGGGCGGAGCCCACTGAAGCTGATCCGGGGAGAGGGACAGAGGCGATCTCTGGACCTCTGCCTCCTACCTTCTCCCCTGCTTCCCCCCTCCCCAACAGTCGGGGAGATGGTCCAGAATCCACGTCGGGAGAGGCTGGACCCAGAGCTGAGGCGTGCGGCGGGGCAGAAATCGGCCCGGATCGTGACCATGGGGAGGAGTGGTCGGAGGATCGGAGGGGAGTGATCCACCACCTGAACAACCACAGGCAGAGGTATTGGGGCCCCCCACTGTGATTGAAAAGGGGCAGAGGGAAGAACACGGGCACCTTGATGAAGAGGCCCCCCTCCTCTTGATAGACACCCTCACCGCTTTCACCGCCATCGCCCCTTCATCCTCCTGGTGAGAGGGGGAAGAAACGCCTGACACCGGGGGCCGCTCCTCTGGCTCCCGTGTCCACGGCCCGCACTTTATGGACCGGGACCACGACGGGGAGGTGACACAGATCCAACCACCAACCCGACCACAACAAAGACCGTTTGGACACTCACTGCGTGAGTGGCTGGAGGTGAGGGTCCGGAGGCCCTTAAGATGGTGCTGCGTGAGGCCTGGTGAGGGCAGCCCCATCCCCATCCTGAGCCCAGACAACGAACTGCCGGAGGCGGCGAGAGATCGGGATGGAAACCCGCCATAATCTGCTATACAGAGAGAGATATTGGGCGCCTGAGACCGGGGCCACGCGTGACAACAAGAACCTAAACAAGGGCTATTTCTGATCCCGGCCCTAAAAAAGTAATAAAACCATGGGCAAAGATAAGGCGTCAAGACAATCGACAGCCCAGACAAGGATAGAACAATATGCCACAAACGCAGCGGGCCCCGAACAGAGGCCCACACCCCGGGCGAAAGAGAAAACCAAGTGCCACCTTCCAGAGACTTAGAAATAATTCTTCAAGCCATCCACACGTCCCAGGCCGCGGTGGAGGCCAGAGTCGGGGAGGTCAGGGAGGAGGTGACTCTGGTGCACCAAGACCTACGCAATGCCACGGCCCGAATCACAGAGGCGGAGGCCAGAATATCCACGGTGAAGGATGAAATAAAGGCCCTCAGAACACAAGTGTCCATACTCACATCTCGAACGTCAGAGTTGCACCAAAGACGCCGAAAACAGGTCAAGACGCAACAACCTTAGAATGGTTGGGCTCCCGGAAGACACAGCCACAATGTCCCTTAACACATTCCTGGAGGAATGGTTTCACTCCTGGATTCCGAAGGGCCGCCTCACCCCGTGGTTCGCCATTGAAAGAGCACACAGAGCCCTTCAGATGAGACCTCCACCGGGATCCCCGCCGAGACCAGTAATCCTTTGCCTCTTCAATTTCAGGGACAGAGACATGATTCTGCAAGAAGCCCGTGCCAAGGGAGACCTCCTCTGTAATGGAGATAAAGTCCTCCTCTTCCCCGACTACACACGGGACGTACAACAAATGAGGCACTCTTTCCTAGAAGTTAAGCAAAAACTAAGAGCAATGAACATCCAATACCGATTACTGTTCCCTGCGAAGCTGAGGGTAGTCCATGGAAACAAAACCCGTCTTCTTCGAACAACCAACCGCGGCATGGACATGGCTAACAGAAGAATTGCCGCTCAGACAGACCGGTGAACAAACGGAATGGTCACTGAACTGGCCAAAACGAACAATCACCAAGGGACACCGCACGAGGTCGAGACGATGCAGGGGGGGGCGTAGCTCCCGCTCGAACTCCCCACTGATGGCCACAGCCCCACACCTACTAACCCGAAAGGCCAGAGATCACCACAGACAGCTGAAGAGAATGAAAGAGACTTGAAACAGCGGAGCCCATACCGAGCTGGAGCCGACTCGCCAGGAACCACAGATCTATCCGGCAGCCCGATAATATAACTTGGGGCTCAAGAGAGATCTTTTAGATGGGAGAGAGGAGAGAGGGAAAGGCAAAGCATGTTAAAGTACCAATATCGTTGACAAATAATCACCAGCAAACGCCTTCAACTCACTGATCCGACATTATGGAGGGGTCCACCACTGCTCAACCAGTTAGTTAGTTTAGTTCCGGTTACCATCTCGCCTGGTTCGAGGCGTGATGTTCATGGGTAAGGGCGACAGATGCTTCTGGGGGGAAGTATGGGGTGGGGAGGGAGTTGGGGGTTTCAAACGTTACACCTATTAACAGAGGGTAAGACATTGTTTACTGTCATGTTGACATGTTTATTGATTCTAAATATGGCTAAAATGCAGGACAACCAACAGACAAACCGTAATAATGAAGCGCAGCTCTCGAAAGCACGACAGGAGACGGGGGAGGGAGACGCCCTAAACCTAAAACGACCACGCCCGCAAGGTAGAGCCAAGACAATTTTACACACAAATCTTGATGTACCCAACACAGGCCATCTCATGGAATGTAAATGGACTGTTAGATAAGATTAAGCGCACTGCAGTGTTTACTTTCACACATAGGCACCGACCTGAGATACTCCTCTTACAAGAAACATACCTTGCCGGAGAGCATTGCCCCTTCCTAGCGAGAAGGGGATTTGACAGAGTCTATCACGCAGGGTTCATGCGGGGTTCGAGAGGGGTCGCGATACTTCTACACCGTTCCTTCCCTCTGAAGGTAATGCAGACCTGGAAGGACAAGCAAGGCTGATTCGTGGCCATCACTGGGACAATAGAGGGAATGACAATCAATATAGTTAGTATATATATTCCCCCAACGCTACAACGAGGAACCATTAAAGAACTAACCCGACTCCTCCTAGATCTACCTTTAGGGCTGACAGTGATAGGGGGCGACTTTAATGCAGTCCCAAACCCAAACCTAGACGTGGAAGGCCCAATAACCATCCACAGACGGGACATGGCGACAGGCCTTACGAACTGGATGACAGCAATGGGACTCAGTGACATATGGCGACTGCGACACCCACGACACAAACAATACACTCACACTTCGGCTGCGCACGGCTCACAGTCCCGAATAGACCTATATTCCCCAGTGTAGACCCTATTCCCCAGTGTAGACTACAGTGCCTTATCACATATTTAAATACTAGCAAGAGGCATATCGGATCACGCACCACTCCGCTTGGTTCTAGGTCAGGCCCGGCGGATGAACCGACCCATGTGGAGCCTAAACGCTTGGTACTTACAAGATGAAGAATTTATAGAACAGCTACAAAAGGCACAAAATGACTACTGTGGACTGAACGAGGGATCAGTGACTTCTCCTGGTATCTTATAGGCCGTGGGCAAGGCTGTCCTAAGAGGGTCAGCTAGAGGCCTGATAAGAAAGCTAGAGCGTCTAAAAACTCAAAATATTGAATCACTAGAGAATCAAGCAGCAGAGCTAGAACAAGCACAAGAAAGGAACCCCAACGAGATGGGGGCAAGACGGTTATCCCTGATACGGGAGGAAATCAGAGACCTGTCCCTAGAGGCAGCAAAAGCTCTTTGGCGAGCAAGCACAGCAAGAATATATGGATGGGGGACAAAATAGGGAAGTTACTACACTGGCTTATCTCCCATCACAGAGCCTCAGCCATTATCTCCGAAATATGGGACGGAGAACAGGGCAAGGTCAAGAAACATCAAGATATAGCAGAGGCCTTCGCCCGCTATTACAAAACACTATATAAGGCCTCAGACTCTGTCGACCCAGCCCACGGCCGTAGACTGCTAGACACAATCCCCCTGCCCCGACTGCCTCCTTCAGAGATGCAGATTCTAGACGAGCCTTTGAAGGAAGAAGAGATAAACAATGCCATCTCAGGATTGAGAGCTGGGAAAACCCCAGGCCCCGATGGCTTCCCAGTAGAATATTACAAGAAATACAGGAAGGAGCTAATACCACATCTGATGGCCCTTTTCACAGAAGCAGAACAACAGGGGCGTTTCCCGAGAGGGCTGGATGAAGCCACCATAGTGGTGTTCCCAAATCTAATCCTCCATCACCGCACTGTGCAGACTATAGACCTACCTCATTGATCAACTGCGAGGTCAAGATCCTAGCTAATATACTCGCAACACGTCTCATAAGAGTATTACCACAGCTGATCCGCGCAGATCAATGTGGATTCATGACAGCCCGCAGCACCCGTCACTGTATCCGCCGCCTTCAGTGGCCCTTGACGAGAGACACAAACTACCCCGAGATCTAGTGCTGCTCTTTATTGACTTTGAGAAGGCTTTTGACTCCGTAGACTGGAACTTCCTATTCATGGTGCTGCAGAGGGCGGGACTGGGACCGAGGTTCTGCCAGCTGACCCGAGCGTTATATGCAGACCCCTCGGCCCGGGTACAAATTAACTGAACCCTGTCATCACTCTTTGAAGTCAGAAGGGGAACGAAACAGGGATGTCCGCTATCGCCCCTCCTCTTCGCCCTAACTATAGAACCCCTGGCCCAGATGTTCCGGACAGATCCAGAATACTGTGGCTGGAAATGGAAACACGCTACAGAAGATAGAATAGCCCTATATGCAGACAACATGCTACTTTATATGGGTACTCCAAGCACATCTGGCCCACGCAGCCTCCAACTCCTTAAGAGTTTTGCAACGGCTTCAGGCCTGAAGATGAATCCTACCAAATCGGTTCTGGTCCCTTTAGTAAACACCCAAGACTGCTTCGACTGGCATACACAATACCCAATACCCCTCCCCTGTCTGGGTGACCCCCCTGACAGAACTGACCTGGGCAAAGAACGTAGACTCACTGCTAACACGAGTCAAGACAGACCTACAAAAATGGCAGACACTACCACTGAACATAATGGGGCGGGCGGCCTGGTATAAAATGATGATCCTACCCAGATTATTATATGCCTTTCAGAACTTCCCCCTCCCCATCCCGCGTTCATGGTTCCGAACCCTAGAAACAGCGACACTACAATTCCTTTGGGGTGGAACCAGACACCGTGTAGCCGTAAAATACTGTAAGAGGGGAACACACAAGGGAGGCCTGGGGATGTCTGACCCATACCTATACTACCTGGCGACACAGATTCTAACAGTACATGACTGGTTTAATGGAGGGTGGTCAGACCCAGCGTACCAAATGGAACTGAACACTCTAGGCTTCCCACGCACCCTAGATGCGCTGTACGGTGCACCTCTCCCCCATTGTATGGGCGAGACAACTAGAGCTGTCCTCCTGGCGTGGCGGGCAGCGCTGAGACACACCCAATGGAACGCAATAATCACCTTCCAGACTCCGCTGTGGAGAGGGAAATGGATGAGCACCACCGCCGCACTGGAGGGATTTGCAGAATGGGATTTATTGGGGATCTCATTAGTGGGAGACGTATGGAAGGGAGAAACACTAAAATCCTTTCAGGAATTACAGACAGAGTTCCAACTATCCCGAACACAGTTTTTTAGATATATTCAACTCAGACATGCCATAGGAACACAACTCCCCAAGAGCCTGATACCGGAATTTAGCCCCCTTGAGGCCAAAACACTAATGGGAAACATGGGAGGGAAAGGGGTTTCACAACTCTATAAAATGCTGATTAACAATACGCCAGGAGACGTGAACTCGATGAGGACTGGGTGGGAGACTTGGACCGGGGCTTTGGAAGACTCGGAATGGGCAGAAGCACTAGAAGCCCCCAAAACCCTAGCCATATCGTCAAAACTACGCACCGAACAATTTTACTACCTACATAAAGCATATTTGGCGCCTAATAGGCTTTCACAGGCGGGACTGTGGCCGAACAGCCACTGCCCCCGATGCGACAGGGAGCGCGCAGACTTCTTCCATATGGTCTGGTCTTGTCCGATCTTACAGATCTACTGGGGAAAGGTGCTAAGTGACTTAAATAAGACAATAGGGACGGAGCTCCAACTCTCCACCACTATGGTACTACTGGGGATTATGAAGGGGGGGCTGAGGTCACGGCCTTGTTGGTGGCCAAAAGAGACATAGCCACAGCATGGACCTCGTCTGCCGGCCCATCCCTGCAGAAATGGAGAAAGGGAGTAGACTGGTGTGCAGTCCAAGAGAAACAAATTTATGAATCAAGAGGATGCCCCCGGAAATATGAAAAGATATGGGGCCCCTGGCTCGGAACACTGTCATAGACTAGACTGGACTGTCCTCCTCCCCACCGAGCGAGATCAGGGTAATATATATGCCCTCCCCCGAGAGGAAAGGGAAGTATATGTACACAACAAATGTATAACATTGAACTGTCTGGTTGTACCTGTGCTAAAAGGTTGTTGCCATAATTATTTGAAAACAATAAAATTTGTTTATAAAAAAAAAAAAAAAATCTCCATTTTATGAATTAAAATAATTTAAAATAACTTTGTATTAAATAAAATATAATGGCATTTAATTTCAATATGTTTAATTAAATTCATTTAATAAAATTAAATTAAGGAAATGTACTAAAACATTTATGATAACAACCTTAAATTACATTTTTAAGGGAATCTTACTCTAATGCTGACCATAGCTCTAATCCTAACCCCAATCATATCAAATAAATGTTTGCACAATATATTACACATCCCATATAGCCAATCCCATCTCTTACAATCATTGTTGTAGAATACTTAATTTTGTTTAATTACATCTTTTATTGAATTGTATTATTCAATTCAATTTCATTTTTATTAGAAATGCTTTACCATATTTCCAATGCTATGTCGAACAAATATCATTGCAACACCACAAAACAAAATGATGGACAGCGTGTTGAAACTTTTCAAACACTCATCCCCAGTCACAGATCTGTGGTTAACCCATTCTTATTTTGCTTGCCACGTCACCCCAGTTTGGACCCAGCCATATGCATGTCAGTCTTGATTCTTCTTCCCATGGGAACAATCCAGCCCGAACTGCCAAGCCAAGTCCTCCCTGGACTGGAAACAAGCATCCTTGGACTAGTTTTGGAGTATCATCTCTCATCTGCCAGGCTAGCTTGAATCCATTGGCACACCGAGCAAGGAACCGATGTCTGGGCATACCCTAGCCACTTAGGGTGCACATAGCAACACCACAAAACTACATTTTGGACAGTGTTGAAGCTTTTCAAACACTCATCCCAGTCACAGATCTGGTGTTAACCCAATCCTTTTTAATTTATGAAAGAGGGTCCTGGAGTAGTAGGATCAATGGAGGATCCTCAACTGTACTAGTCGAAACCTTCCGGGGATTGCTATCTGTTGTGGGCTTTGTAATGCCTCTGCCTAGTCATCGTCATCTCTCTCAGGTCACTGGACCAGGCCTTCCTGATCGACCCCAGGTGATCAGGGGAATTGTTAATCAGTTTCCTATAGATTTGGGAGATAGCTTTGTCGGTTATGGATTCTGTATGGAGTCTGTTCTCTAGGGGTGTGGCCTCCTGCAGCTGCTCACCTTCCATTATGTAGTGCTTAAGAGCATGCCCAATCTGGATATACCTATAGTGTTCGGTCACTGCCAGGTCATATTCCTGTCAAGTGTTCAATGCCCATTAGTTCCATTTGAAAAAAACTGTCAACCTGCTCACCTCATGTAACATCACTATCCCAGAGGGGTGTCATGCCCGAAAGGCAGTTTTTCCAGCCTAGAAAACCACTTGCCTCTCTCCATACTCTTTCAACAGTCTGGGTATGGAATGGAAGCACTTGTTCGATTCGACAGCAGTATAGTACCGTCACATGGCCCCTTCTGCCCATCGCTTCCCTATCAACTTGATAGGCCTGAACCTCACAGCTGGCAAAGACTTAGCCATTTATGATTGTGTGGCCGAATAGTATTTGAGGATATCTGGGACTACCAGACCTCCATCGTAGACCCCTTGTTGGAAGTCCATAATGCAATGCTCGTGGCACTGCCATTCCACAACAGGAGGCCTAGTGCGTGGTCGACCCTGCAGAAGAGGTCCAGTGCAACCTTAAACGGAGTATTCTGGAAAATATACAGGAACCGGGGGAGGGACATCCTAAAAAATGCTGCTCTACCCATCAATGACAGCTGTAGCATTCTCCAATGTGGTATATATTTGTGAAGCTTCTCGATCTGCAGGAGAAGGTTATTGTTGAGGGATTCTTGGAAGTCTCGGATAATGTGGATCCCCAAGTATTTGAAACTCCCCAGTACCATAGGTGCTGCGCAGCTTGGGGGAGACTCGGACGGCTCCCAGCCAGAGGGTGGAACAGGGATTTTGACCAGTTAATCTGGTAATCCGAGTGGTCCCCAAAGATGAAGAGCTGCAGGATTCTATCAATGAAAAGGGTTGTTTGGGTGAGACAGAGCATGATGTCATCAGTGTATAGCAACATGCACTCTTCCCAGTCTCCCCTCCCCAATACTCACTCCCTATATTAATGGGTCTTGGTGAACTTAGGCTGCATGTGGCTCCAACACAAGAGCAAATATCATGGGGGAAAGAGGACAGCCCTATCTCGTTCAGTTTCTTAGGGCAAAGTCACAGATATTGTACCATTTACTTTCATCTTCCTTAATGGTGTTTGATAAAGGAGTTGCACCCATGCACCCAGGCACAGAACTTAGGTCCAAAGCCCAGCCTTCTAAGGATCGCGAAGATATAGCTCCATTCAATATTATCAAATGCCATTCTGTACTTCTGTGGGGAATGAAGCCTGATTGATCAGGATGTATGAATGGCATGATGACGTTGCATAATCTGTTCACTAGAGCAGTGGTTCCCAACCTGTGGTCCGGGGACCCCTGGGGGTCCGCGAAGCCTTCTCAGGGGGTCCGCGACTGCTTAGAAAATTAAAAAAATATTAACAAATATTGACAAATTAGGTCCCCAGCTTCCAGTAATGACTTAGGCGGGGGTCCCTGGATTCCAATGATGATTCAGAGGGGGTCCCTGGGTTCCACTAATGTTAAAATGGGGGTCCACATAAATCAAAAGGTTGGGAACCACTGCACTAGAGCCTTTGCTAGGACTTTTGTTTCAACATTCAATAAGGATATAATTCTGTAGGATCCACAGTGTGTGGGTGGGTTTCCTGTCTTGCGTCTCACTATTGTAGTGGCAAGTCATTAATCCTCAGGTGGGGGTCCTCCTCTCACACTGCTTGAATCATGGTCAGCATAGGTGTGGCTATTTTTTCCACCATCCCTTTGAATAATTCTATAGATAGGCCAATGGGCCCTATTTCCTTACCCCGACTGGAGACCTAGTATGCCTATAACAAATTCTGCCACCGCCAGGTCTGCCTCCAGGGCCTCTCTTGATTTGTTCATCAATGTCTGAAGGTTAATGTCTTTCAGGAAGTCTGCAAAGTCATCATCATCGAGGACAAATAGAGATACTCATATTAGGTGGCAAAATGTTTGCTATGTTGGAACTATTTGTGTTGAGTTCACCTGTTCTATCTGCAATCTCTAGAACCCAGGACTGCTCTTTATCTCTCTTTTCTAGCAAAGCTAGTAGCTTATTGGCCTTGTTTCCCACATCGTATAATCTGCGTTGAATGGCCAATGCATAGCTGTGCACCCTATATTTCACCAGGTCCCGCAAATCCCTCTGTGGGAGGCACAGCTGTTGGCTGAGGTCCTCCATGCCCTCCAACAATAACCATGCTTCCAGGTCCGTGATTTCTTTTTCTATTTCAGCGCACGTCAGTGCAGTTTCTTTCTTTTTCCCTTCAATAAGGGCTTGTGCCTCCCTATGTATAACTGCTTTCAAGGCCTCCCACAGGGTACATGCTCAGGCCACAGTTCCTTTGTTTTCTTTGAAATAAATCTCCTGTAGATGCCAACTGTCCAATTTGGGTGTCTGCATGAAAGTTTGGACCTTGCTCTGGAGCTGGACCTCTACTGGAGAGTGATCAGAGATCCCTCTTGGCTGGATCATGGCTGCTCGGAATTTGTCTGCATTATTGTATTGAGTAAATTCCTAGTTAATACAGGAGAATATGTTATGCGTTGCTGAGAAATAAGTGTATTGTTGTGTTTGTGTATTATGTGTGCACCAGAGGTCAGTCAGACCCATGGCTTCCACATAGGAAAACAGTGGAGTCCCTCACCTCTCTCTGTAGCCCTGTTCGCTTTGTCTAAGTTAGGGTCCATCACTGCATTTGTCTCTCCCCCCAATATTATGATTCCCATTGGCATTTCCAATAGGAGTGCACTAATATCAGGAAGGGTTTGGGCCTGGAGCTTCAGTGGAACATACAGGAAAGAAATATTAAGGAACATGCCCTCCGAGGTGCCCGAAAAGGCTACAGATCTGCCCAATGGATCATGCCATTTGAGGTGGGGGATAGGCAGTACTGATTTCTTAATGTGTAGCATGTGCTAGTAACTTATATCCAAATCTATCTAGCGCTTTATAGTTAGTATCACAAAGATGTGTCTCTTGGAGAAGCACTAGGTCAGGGAGCCTGCGCAGGTACCAGAGAACCAATCTCTGCTTTACCTTACTACCCAGGACATTTACGCCCCAGGTCCATATAGTCAGTCGCCGTTGTGTGTGCATCGCCATTGGTACAGTGTATCCTGATATGTGGGGTACTGTGACTCTAGGGAGACCACTATATGGGAGAAAGTATTTTGGTGTCTACCCTGAATTCTAATCTCTCCTACTGTGGTCATGTACAAGCAAAAAGTCCAAGAACAAAACATAAGAAAGAACCGAAACCAATTGCCCAAACTTAAACATTCCCCCCACCCTGCACTGTGAGTTTAACACCACTCCCCACCCCCACCACCCCAATTTGCAGACAGCCTGTCGCCCAAAGAACATCAACTTGCATGGGTAGGCAACTGCTGCTGTGCCGGTACATTTCAGGATAGTGTAAACCATCCAATACGGATCCAAACTATGTCATTTGTACTATATCTGTTTCAATGTCTGCAATATCGCCTTACCCCCAACAAGTATTCGCTTTACTGTACATTCTTCACATGTTTAGGTGCCATCTTGTAGCTGTAGTTCCGGAGAGTCGGGGTTGGTGATTCTGCTGTTCCTGCGAATGCGATCCTTTCTGTGACTGGGTCCCCTTCCAGCCTGCAATTCTCCACCCCTCCAACCAGTCCCATGCCTCTTCTGCTGCGGCAAAGTGCCATGTTTACCCTTCCTGATTACTTAGAGGCATACTGGAAACAAAATCATATATTTAAATTCTTTAGCCTGGAGGGCCTACTTGACGTCCTCCAAATGTTGGCATTGTCTCAGAACCTGCAGCGTGAAGTCTGGAAAGAACAGGACAATTATGTTGATCGTGTGATCAGCCAGGGACGCAAAGTCCTCGTTCGTCCCTGAGGTTGTTAATGATGGCTTGGGGTCTGATGACCCGATTCCCAAGCACCAGCTCTCTGGGTTCATCAGAGCTGCAAGGGGTCCCCGCCACTCAACAGTGGGCCATCTCAGTGTATTTCCCATTTTGCAGTTGCCACCCACCGGGCCTGGTCGCCCACGCTGCACTCGCTCAGTTGAAGACACCTCACAAATACAATGAGGAAGGTTGGTTGGTGCAGCAGTGAGGTAGAACGGCATCTGTCGAGTTCTTCAGTGGGAGGATTACTTGACAGATTATTTGACGGATTGTAGGGGATTTCATAGTGGCAGCTCCAGTGCCATTCTAGAGCAGTGGTTCCCAACCTGTGGGCTGGGGACCCCTGGGGGTCCGCAAAGCCTCTTCAGGGGGTCTGTGACAGCTTAGAAAATTAAATAATATTAACAGATTAGGTCCCCAGCTTTCAGTAATTATTCAGTGGGGGTCCCCGGATTCCAATAAAGATTCAGTGGGGATCCCGGGCTCCAGTAATGATAAAGTGGGGGTCCACAGAAGTCAAAAGGTTGGGAACCACTGTTCTAGAGTGTGGCCATCCTTGGCAATGGCTGGCCACGCCCCCCCCTAAACTGATTAAGATCTAAAGCAAAATCAATTTGAAAGGCTTTTGCACTGGAAGTTGTAATTATCTGTCAACTAAATTGTGCTTTACTTAATACACAGTATTGGGGTAATGGAGAAAATCCTTCAAGGTAAAGATGTCTGGATTAGTTTCCAATCTTCAAATATGCTTAGAAATGACACATTTGAGAATGAATTGCAAAATACTGGCCTTTTTCAGCACTTGTTACACCAATGGAAATAAACAATGAGCAATAGATTTGTTGTGCCAAGGACTCAATGAATCAAATTGTTGAAAAGAAACAAAAAATATATGCACTTATTATAATAGAGGTTTGTATTTGAGAAGGTTCATGGTCTTTCCTGTCAGTTATGAGAAAACATACAGCCAAGATTTACAAATTCTATTCACGCTCTTTAGTGAAACCTCTTTAGACGCCCTCAAATAGATAATTAGTTTTTAAGGAAATTGGAAATGCAAGGGACACCTGTCAGTTTTGATGTGTATGGACAGTACCCTTGGCAACATATAAGCAGAGGCTCTCCAATCTTTGGGGGGAAAATGACAGAACTGTTGAAAAAAATGATAAAACCTACAAAAAAAAGTTCCAGGTCTCGGAAACATATTCCAGATCCGGAGGACATCTGCAGAAACAACAGTAAAAAAACATATTTTCAAATTTCTCTATTTTATAGACAAAAGATTTACCCAAGTACTTTTAAGTGTACCCATCATTTGCAGTTTGATTTCTTGATAATTTCTTCTAAAAGCAACTGAAAATTAAGTTAACTGTACGCAAACATGAGGTAAGTCACTGTTGTGGTCAAATAAATAATTAACTGGAAGGACCATCAGCCATGACAGCAGGATGCAGGGCTTTTCTTGCCTGATCGAATGTACAGACCATTCTTCAAATCACGTTTTATGTGTTGCCTATTGAGTACAATACAAATCCTTATGTCCTCATTACAAGTGGCTTTTAGTTTTTACTCCGATGGGGACAGTAATGGTCCAAATGGAAGTATGAGATACAGGTTTTTTTCCATAACTCTGTTTATTTCCACACTGTAAGTAGACAAGCACACTGGAAGCATCATCATCATGCATAAGGACAACCTCCTGTGTACAACCTTCGAGGAAGAATCATCTCAACTCATGAAGCACCTTAACTTCCTCATCCGAATCAACTCCAGGACCACTGTCAGGGGAACCCTGCCGTACAGACCCCTGGGGCCCTGCCTCACCTTTTACGAAGGCATCGCTGGCTTTATCGCTCCCCCTTGCCATCAACTCAACAGACTACATGTTTCTAGGAGATCTCAATTTCCACCTAGATGACCCCCACAATCACAACTCCACCAACCTCCTGGATAGCCTAAGCAACATCAGACTCAAACAACTAGTCACCATCCCGACTCACACCGCAGGACATAGCTTGGACCCCATCTTCGCAACCAGTGATAAAATCAAGTTTTCCTACACAACGGAGCTCACATGGACTGACTACCACCTGATACATTTCTCCATAACCAGTAGACTGGGGCTTTCACCAACTCCTCCAGCACCCCCCTACGCAGATGGGGAAAAATCACAGAGACGCAATGGACCACTGCCCTATACACCAGCAATCCTACTGTCTCCGACAACCTACAGAGAGATGCCTACCTGAATGGCTGCTCAACAGCACCAACAAAATCGCCCTCGCAAGTAACCCCACCTTCAGAAGATAGAGGAGGCCTGCAAGGTGGTTCACCCACGAACTCTGCACACTCAAGAGAGACTGCAAATGATTAGAGAGATGGTGGCACAGCAGCAGAGACCAAACAGACCACCAGTACCTTGAAAGATGCACTCACCAAATACCATCTCCACCTCAAAGAAGCAAAAAAGGTTGCCTTACTCAGACGAATCAAGGAAAGTACCAACCGCACAAAGGAACTCTTAATGATTGTCAAAGAGTTCTCCTGCCTAGCAGCCACTGAAAACACAATTCATCCCACTCAGACATTTTGCGACTCACTAGCCGACTACTTCCACAACAAGATCACAGCCATCTACAGTAACTTCCACCCCAACCCAACAGCATCAAACACCTACTGACACCATTAGGAGACTCCCCCAGCCACCTGATCACAGACTGGGAATCTCTATCCATCCAGGAAACAGCAGCCCTCATGAGCTCCTCCCACTCCGGCTCACCCAACAACCAATGCCCCCACTA
The DNA here is from genome assembly GCF_031143425.1 of Pleurodeles waltl. Classification (NCBI taxonomy): domain Eukaryota; kingdom Metazoa; phylum Chordata; class Amphibia; order Caudata; family Salamandridae; genus Pleurodeles; species Pleurodeles waltl. Next base: position 1,674,861,928 of record NC_090440.1, read on the forward strand.
CATCTTCAACCTGGGCCAGAAGGAAATCAGCCACATCCTCACTCCCATCCTCAACACCTCCATCAGGACTGCCACCATCACCGAAGCCTGGAAGGAAGCAGATGTGAAGCTGCTCCTCAAGAAACCATCCGCGAACCCCAAGAAACTCAAACATTATCACCCCATTTCTCTGCTCCCCTTCCCAGCTAAAGTCTTGGAAAAAGTCATTAACAAACAGCTCTCCGAACACCTGGAATGATGCAACCTACTGGACACCTCCCAATGTTGTTTTAATACCAACAACAGCACCAAGACCACCCTTAGCGCAGCAACAGACAATATCAGGTCCCTCCTTGACCATGGTGAGAAGGCGTCCTTGATCCTCCTAAACCTCTCCCCTGCTTTTGACCCTATCTTCCACTACACCCTCACCTCACGACTCCACCACATCGGGATCCGAAGCAACGCCCTCAAATGGATCTGCGTCTTTATTAGAGGACGCACCCAGAGAGTCTGTCTCCCACCTTTTACCTCAGAACCAAAGAGCACCATATGCAGTGGCCCCCAGGGGTCCTGACTTAGCCCCCCTTTTAACACCTACATAACTTCCCTAGCTGAGATTGTGCATTCCCATGGACTCAACATCATCTTATATGCCGACAACACTCAACTCATACTCTCCCTCTCTCTAAACCATGCCTCCCCTAGAACAACTTCAGCAGTGCCATGACCGACGTCGTCAAATGGCTGAAATCCAACTGACTGAAACTGAACACAGAAAAGACTGAGGTGATCATCTTCAGAAACAACTCCTCCCCCTGGGACGACTGATCTTGGCCCCCAGCGCTCGGACAACCCCCGACTGACTATGCCTGAAATATCGGCATCATCATCGACAGCAAACTCACCTTCAAACAACAGATAAATGCAGTGGTGTAGTGATGGGTTGTTCTGAGTTCAGAGCCTGGAATGTTGGATAGGAATGTTCAAGGGTGGAATAGTGTCAGTTGGAATTGCAGGACTGCTGTGAACGGACGTTTCATGGTGTCGGGGCTGTCATTTGTACACAAATAAAGGTTTGAACTCGAACAGCATCGTGCAGTTATTACAGACATTGGCGACGAGGGAAACCACCAGCCCCCACACCACTATGCTTTGCCTGGTTTTATGGCACATAACAGGAAACTCTACTGACAGGCTGACGGCTCTATGGCAACTTTGGGACATTTTGGAGTGTTGCCTTCACATTGTTGAAAGCAGGTCACTGGTAGGTGCTAGATTCAGCATTTATACACTGCACTGCAGCGCCTTCTTAACTGCGGAGAGCGGCGTATGGATCTTGATTCAGTTGGCAGTGGACAGATTCAAATGTTTTCAGAGGAAACAAAATAAATCGGAATCTGTCGAAGAATATGTATCGGCCCTTAGGAACTTAGCAAAGACATGCAGGTTCGGTGGATTACAGGGAGAACTCATCCGTGATCAAATTGTTATGCACACTAGTAATCCTAATGTTCAAGACAAATTGTGGGTAAATGGTGAAGCGCAGTTGAAGGACGCCATAGCGTTGGTGAAAAAAGCAGAGCTTACAGGTAGATGTGTGATAAGCCATGGAAGAGGATATGAAAGACAGTAAACAGGTTTTAATCACCATGGAGAAACCTAGTAGCAGAAACGACATGAAAAATGTTCGTAACAACCAGAAGGGGCAACGAGATCAGCATGAATATAAAATATGTTATAGGTGTGGGAGTACTGACCATTTTGCGGATAATAAGAGATGTCCTGCAAAAAATCAGAAGGGTTCATTGTGTGGTCGCATTGGGCATTTTGCAAGAGTGTGCAAAAGTTCTAAAAGAGGAAATATTAAATATATCAAAGAAGAAAATGATTCAGACTTGGATTGTCAGGATGATATGGACAATGCTAAAGTATTTTTTTGCATAGAATGCGATTTGCTTGATATTGAGCAAGGAATGAATACAAAACCAGTGGGTGAGATATGCATGGGTGGCGTACTGGTCAAAGTAACTGATGATTTAGGCTCACCATTCACCATAATTGAAAAGGGTATTTGGATGGACAAATTCAAAGAATTATATGGTGACATGTTAGAAAAAACGGACGTGAAAGCGCAAAGTTATACTGGTGAAAGAATTAACTTAATGGGGTACAAAAATATGGAATTTGAATTTAAAAGAAGAAGAGAAATATGCAAATTATATGTATCTGAAAAGGGTCCTTCGGTATTGGGTTAGGAAGATCAAGGAAAGTTAGGTATAATTTTGAATCCAAATAGTTCTGAATCTGTGCTGTCAATGGAAAGTGATGACGTGTGCAATTAAATTGTGCATAGGTATTCCAAGGTATTTTCTGGAAAAATTGGTTGTTTGAATGATTTTAGTCATAAATTAATATTGAGAGATGATGCTAAGCTGAGCTTCCATAAAGTTCGATATGTATCTTCCTCTGTAAGAGAGGAAGTCTTGTGTGAACTTAAACGTCTAACGAATGAAGGAATAATTGAGCAAGTAGAATCAGCAGAATGGATTTCTCCATTGGTGGTTGTCAAACGAATGGATGGGAAGATCAGATTGTGTGTTGACTAGCGAAGTTTGAATGAAAATATAATGATTGATCAGTACCCCTTACCAAAGATAAATAAAATGTTTGCAAACACTAGGGGAATGAGTTGGTTCTCCACACTTGATTTGAAATCAAATTATCATCAGATTAAGCTACATCCAAATAGCAAGAAGTTAATGACATTCATAACACCGTTTGGATGTTTTCAATTTACAAGGGTACCATTCGGGTTAGCTTCTGCTGCCGCAATGTTTCAAAGAATTGTGAGTGACTTATTATTGGGTATCAGTGGAGTCATGTTTTTTCAGGATGATGTTTTGATAATGGGAAAGACAAAGGAAGAACATGACGGGAGATTATGCCTGGTATTGGATGTGTTTGAAAGCAAAGGATTGACTGTAGAATTTGGGAAATGTAAAATTGCTAGAAGAGGTGTTAAGTATCTGGGGCATGAGATCAGTGAGGATGCTATAAAACCAAAGGAAGAGCTGGTGAAAGCAGTCATGAAGGCACCTTCTCCACAAAATAAGGACAAAGTAAGAGCTTTTTTGGGTTTGGTGGAGTTTATTTCCAAATTCATAAAGAATTTTTGAGAAAAGACGTTTGCCATTAGACAACTACTGAAGAATAGGGTTATATTTGTATGGTCCAAGGATTGTCAAGAAGAATTTGAAAGGTTGAAAGAAGAGATCAGTAATGCTCCTTTCTTGAAGGGATTTGATCCTTTAAGTAAAATATTTATCACCATGGATGACAGTGCAAAAGGGTTAGGAGCGGTTTTATCACAAACAAATGAAGAGAATGAAGAATGGGTCATTGGTTTCACATCAAGAGCATTATCCAATGCAGAGGTAAAATATTCAGTGATAGAGAAAGAGATGGTGGCTTGTACATGGGGTTTGGTACATTTTCGACAATACATTTGGGGATTCAGAGTGTTTGTGAGAACTGATCATAAACCATTGACAAAAGTCCTTACTAGAAAGGGACTACAAAATGCATCTCCGAGACTAGCTAGGATGTCGGTGAAACTGTTGGATTTCAACTATGATGTACAGTATATACCTGATGCAAAGAACAGGGTAGCTGATTTTTTAAGCAGGTTAATGTTATCTTCTGATCTAACTAAGGAATGTGATGAGAAATTTGAGGAGGACGAGCAATTTGCATTGCTATTCGAAGAAGGACAGGATGGAGTCAATGAAGTAGAATGGAAAAGGGCCATGGAGGGTGACAAAGAATTACAAATATTTTTGTCATATATGCATTCTGGGTGGCCGAACAAGAAATTTCTCAGTCAGCAGGAACGGAGTTATTGGGAAGTTCGTAATGAGCTCAGTGAGGAACAAAATATTTTGATGAGGTGTGGTAGGTTTGTACCACCGAGGACGTTGCGTACAAAGATAATGGGGGGGTGCCATGAAGGACATTTAGGTACTTCAAAGACCAAAGCAAGGGTGAAGAATATGTATTGGTTGCCTGGTTTGGATGTTGATGTGGAGAGACTTGTAAGAGAGTGTTTCATGTGTGAGAATGCTAAGAACCATAAGACGTTTAAACCCCCGTTATTTCCTGTTCCTTGCCCAAATATGCCATGGTAAAAAAAGTGGTCTCGATATTATGGGACCGACTGAAAATGAACATTGTGAAAGATAATATATTATAGTAGTAATGGATCACTTTTCTAAATGGCCGGAAGTGAAAATCACTAGTAATGTGCAAAGTGAGGATGTGGTGTGGTTTTTGGATAAATTATTTATTAAGGAAGGTTTACCAAAGTGTGTGATTTCTGATAATGGTCCTTAATTTATTGCTGAAACTTTTAAAAATGTTTTACAAAGGAACAGTATTATTCACAAATTAACATCAGTCTATCATCCAGAAGGCAACGGTTTAGTTGAACGATTTAATCGAGTAATTAAAAGTAGGATACAATTGGCAGTCGGTTACGAATTGAATTGGGAAAAAGAAGTAAACAAGATGATTTGGGCATTAGTAGTACAGGGAAAAGTATTTTTGTCATTATGAGAGGTAGAGAACCCGTGAGTAAGGAATGTGCGTGGATTCAGGAAGGAAGAGTTTCTGAATGGTCCTTAGAAAATGTTTGTAAAAAATTATTAGAGGCCAAAAAAACATATAAGATGAATTATGATCGGAAACAGTATGTGAAAATGGTGCTGGTGGAGGTAGGAGAATGGGTAAAAGTTTAAAGAAATTGGTAAAGTACTTAAAGGAGAAAGTAAGTTTAGTGAACCATTGAAAGTTTGTGAGTTATTTTGCATTTCGGCGCGTTTGAGTGATGGGAAGGTGTGGCATTTAAGCCGATTGGAAGAGAAGTGGAGAGTTGTGAAGAGAGAATTGAGAGTGATCATAGTGAAAAGAGTTCAAGATGCATGAAAGGAAGGTATGGAAGGTGTATTAGAACGCCAATGAAACTGAGAGATTTTGTACATTAAAAATGTTAGGGTTTAATTAGAGTGAATATGCATTATTTTTTACAGTATTGAGTGAATACTTGTTAGCAAATTGTTTTACTATTATTAGAGTTACTGTGTATTTTTTTTTTAATGAATGAGAGTGATATACATTTGTTTCTTGTTAATGTACCATTAGTATAGAATATATATTTATATATTTTTTTTAAACAATTTATTTTCGAGAGGGAAGATGTGTAGTGATGGGTTGTTCTGAATTCAGAGCCTGGAATGTTGGATAGGAATGTTCAAGGGTGGAATGGTGTCAGTTGAAATTGGATGACGGCTGTGAACGGACGTTTCATGGTGTGCGGGGCAGTCATTTGTACACAAATAAAGGTTTGAAATCGAACAGCATTGTGAAGTTATTACAAGTGGCTTCTCCAGCTTCCATAACTATTATATATTTGGATATGATCAGCAGATCCTCAGAAGATGAGACCAGAGATGTAGGAGATCAGTAATTGTAATTGTATTTATATAGCGCTTACTACCCCTTATGAGGCGTCGAATTGCTTTTAGGCGAGTAGCACCCTACTCCGGAATCCAAAACGATTAGTGGTGGATTAGTAAACAGAAAAATTTGTATGGTATAAGTATCAGTATGAGTTGATTTGAGCTGAGGATATATGAGTTTGTTAGTAGGTTTGAATAGAATAATGGATAAAGGATGGAAGAATCCAGAAGTGTTAATTGGGAGTTTATAGTAATCGGATGAGGCTTGGGATGAGTAAAGGAGAGATGTAGGAGTCTATAGAAAGGGGTTAGGGAGATCATAGTATTGGAAGGGGTTTTGGATGAGCCAAAGGTGATATAAGTGAGGGAGATTTTAGTAGGGTTGTTTGGGAAATCAAAGCAGTAAACTGAGGTTCAAGTGAGCCAAGAGCGGTAGAGGAGGAAAGAGCTTAGGTAGGGTGATTGTGGAGATCACAGTAGTAGAATGGGTTTGGGATGAGTCAGACAGTGATGATGGAGGATAGATTGATAGAGGTATAGGGTGATGGGGAGGCAGAGTAAAGCTTATGAGAGAGAAGTTTTTTGTATTTTGTTTTATCTTCCTCTTGTACGGTAGAACTAAAATGATAAATAAATAGATACGTAAATACACAGTAAGGGAATATATGTGTAAGGAATATAATAATGGATATATTATTTTGAGATTTAAAGTTGTGTTGTATAAACACAGACTTTCAAGATTAGCAATATTTGAGGTTAATTTATTTGTGTTATTTTCTAACATTATTTTATCTTTCCTCAATGTTCAATAGCGAAATGATAGCTGATAAAATAGTTAAGATAACATTTGCTTCTTGTGATAGCTCAAATGAAAGCAGGGATTCATAAGTATCTAATCTAACAACTTATCTAGTAACTATGCAATGACCTATGAACATGTTAAGCACAGAATGATATACACATATTCATGTATACATACACATATACAGATACGATATATACATATTAGTCTACACATATGTGCACACATATATATCTATATATACATTCACACACATATAAATACATTCAACCATGAGTAAATATACATTTGTTAAACAGACGCTGAGAGTGTGAACATATTTTATTATTATGAAACAGTAATTATACATATTTCTTAAAGAAATACACATATCTCAATATATACACATAATCAGATTATAAATGTTTACCAACACGGGCATATGCAGTACATTGCTGTTTGGATATGGTTTTAATGAAGGAAAGAGCCAATTTTTGAGTAGTCTTCTGAAGACAAGATATTTATCAGTGGATCTTATATTTGGGGGTAATGAATTCCATAGTTTGGCTGCTCAAACAGAGAAGGATGTACCATCAAAAGTCTTTTTTCTTGTATGGTGGTGGTTTAAGGCAGGGTGCCAATATTGACCAGAGGTTTCTTTGTTGAATATATTTGGTGATTTTATTCCTGATGAAAAGTGGTCCTGTTCCATGTATTTCTTTGTGGGTGATACAAAGCAGCTTGAAGATGGATCTTCTGGCAACCGGTAACCAATGTAGTGCCTTCAAGTCAGGGGAGACGTGGGCTTTTGGCTTTACATGTAGTAGTCGTCTGGCAGCCAAGTTCTGAATGTGTTGTAGTCTTTTCATAGTAGGTCGAGATGATCCATGGTAGAGGCCATTGGGGTAATCTAGTTTAGATAGTACAAGAGAGGTAGTAGCCTGGATCTTGTGTAGAATCTAAGGTGGGGAAAATGTGTTGCAGAGTTTTCAAGGTGATGAAGCTTGATTGTGCTGATGTGTCCACTTGGGCATTCATTGTTAACTTGGAGTCCATGGTAATTCCAAGGTTGTTTACTTCCTTAGATACTTGAGGAGGTGGTTCAAGATCATAAGGCCAGGCACACAGTGGGTCATAATTTTTCCAATCACCACATGTAGTATTTCTGTTTTAGAAGCATTCAGTTTGAGATGGCTTCAAGTCATCCACTGATCAACAACTCTGAGGCAACTGAAAATTTGTGAGTTTCCAATGTCTTTGGGGCATTCCAATTTAAGGAGTATTTGTATGTCATCTGCATAGTTGTAGCATGTGAGTTGAAATTCATTGATCAATTCTGGTAATGACATCATGTAGATGTTGAAAAGCATAGGTTAGATGATTGATCCTTGAGGGGCCCCTACATTTGTGAAGTAGGGTTTGGACGAGAAAGAGGAAGAAAGATGACATTTGTTCTGTTTTGAAGGTAGAATGTGATTCAATCGAGAGCAGTTCCTTCAATGCAGGCTTCTTGGAGTCTTTGAATTAGGGTATCATGGTCAACAGTGTCAAAGACACCTGAGAGGTCCAAGAGCAACAGTGCAGCAACTCCACTGCAGTCAACGGTGTTTTTTAAGATCATCCCAGATTGCGATGAGTGCAGATTCAGTGCATCTTCCTGGGTGGAATCCAGTTTGGTAGTCTGAAAGTAAGGAGTTATCTTCAATGAATTATGACATCTGGGTGAATACTGAGCTATCGGTTTGCCCAGGAAAGGTTCATTTGTAATCGATCTGTAGTTGTTGGGAGTTTTGTGGGTTCAGGTTTGTTTTCTTTAATAATAAAGGGTTTATGTATGCCTTTTTAGGTCTTCATGAAAGGTTCCCGTAGTTAAAGAATTATTGATGATTCCTCTTACAGGTGTGGCAGCAGAAGTAGATACAAGAATGTTCTTGAAGATGTGTGCTGGACAAGGGTAGAAAGGGCTGCAGGAAGGCCTTCTTGCTTTGACCAAATTCATAAATATTTGTTTGAAGGAGTGCAGATGCTGGGTTGGCTTACTCTTGGAGGAGATTTTAGTTAGTGCTGGTGGTTTTCTTGTGTTTTAAATAGGAGTCCAATGTGTCTCACTTAGTTGTGTAATGATTTGCCAGTTTGTCTGTGAATTCTTGAGTAATGGGATGAGTTCCTTCAATGCATTTTGGTTTTCAAAATTCATTGAGAATTGTATAAAATTCTATATTAGCAGATTTAGCATTGTAAATTCTGTCTGAGGAGTACCTTTTTTTAGATTTTTTGATTGATGATTTGTATATTCTGTTAAGTTTGTGTAGGTGAAGTTTGTATTAAATGTGGTTTGATTTGAGCCAGGTTCATTGCAGCCTTCTGATGTCCTGTTTTATCTTTTTTAGTTCTGCATTTCTCAAAGGTGCTGGTTTTCTTTTGTCCTGATTAGTTTTTTGAATGGTATTAGGACATCAAAAGCTTCCTGTAGCCACTCATAAAGTTTTGGAACAGAATTTATTTTGTCTTGATCTGTGTTGGCTGTTAGTCATGTTTCTAAATCTTCAAAATTGATTTTTTTCCCATGGTCGATAGATGCATATATGTAAGGTGGTCTTGGGTGTGTTGGTTTGTGTTGTTTTATGTTGGAAAGTTACTAAATGGTGGTCTGACCATGTGACTGGTGTGATGCGATGAATGGTAACTAGTTCTGGGTTTGCAGAAGTGACATCTAGGATGTGTCCAACGATGAAGGGGAAGACACACAGATTGCCCTGTGCACAGTACACTGGGTTTAAATAAGACATAATCTGACACTTTAACTGCCAACAAAATAGACACAGATGCTCATAGCTCTCCAGGCTTTTACTTTAAGGTCGGGGTTAGGGTATAGTTATACTCTCAATGTTTATCACTTCCTGATTGTCATTAGAAAATTACTGCATGATTTGTGAAGACTTTTTTAATTTCTGCTGTCATCAACTCTGTTTCAGTCATAATTACCTTTGTGATCGATTGAAGAATACACCCTGTATTTCATCTGTCCCGCTTGAAAGTCTCCTCAGAGCCAATTCCATGCCCCTTCTGCTTCCCTGGTCCCAATATGGGTCCTTTCTATCCTAGATTTGAGAAAGGTGAACACCCAGCTCCAGTATCTCATTGATTGGGAAGTATATTGCCCCGCTGATAGATCATGGGACCCAGTTTCATTTGTTCGTGCTCCTCAGTTGGTTTAAACTTTTCACCTCTTCTCACCCTCTAAGCACGGAGGGCAGTCTGGGGTATGGAAGTGCTATCAGAAGTCACTGGAAGGATCGCATCCGTCTCACACACATACATGTGAGGAGACATCAATAAAGACCACAACAGGGGCTGGAAATGGTAAGCAGTGACCAGTGTGGCTGGAAGAGGTGGCATCCTGATTATTCCTGTCGACTGGGAAACAGAGCATTAGAATATAGGAAGATGGCATTCTTCCCAAATCAAACTGGCTGCCACTTCCAAATCACTTAATTGAAGCAGACCATTCAAACATAGTGGCTGTCACAGGTTTAATTCCTCTTTCTAGATAGGAACAGAAGAAATGCTTAAAAGGCATGAACTCTTTCCTGTGCCTGGCAAGTGAGCGTGTTGGTGATTTTTCATCTGTAACTCAGAGTTCACATTCACCTCTCACCTGCAAGGAGGAGGAAGATAAATATTGGAAGAGAGTAACAAACAGTGAAAGCAAGGATGAAAAGTAGCCTTTAAGAGTGATATACAGAAGCAGGAAGTGCCCGGTGGGGGATTAAAGATGCCTGAGGTGGAATTAAGAAAACACAGCCTTGTTATTTGGCACCTCGACATCCACTAGCAGGCTTCTGAAAAAATTTTTGGGCCTCGGCAATTTGTAGTGGCGCACTTGTAAGCCTCTTTTTATAATCTGATTACTGGCACTTCTTGAGGCATTGCTCATCCTCTCTTCCGGGACAGTGAGTTACACGCACGTATATGTAACTATACAGCGCTTATGTAACATGTTGCTGTGATGCATAATAAATAATGTTTTCCTTGCAGCACCCAGAGTGAGAAGACTGCCACTTTTCTCCCTTCTCTACCGTGTTCCCTCTTTCACCAAGTATGACCCTTTGCACAGGTTATTCCCTTACTGTGATGTGTTTTAGACTGCTAGGAGCCTGAGAGGCTATTGGTTAGCACGTTTTGCACAGGTAGTCGTGACACTAAATTCCGCCTTCTTTCTACCACTGTGGTCATTTAATCACCTGGCTTTGAGAAGGAATTTAAGGAACGAGAGGGTCAACTTGTGCCCTTAACATCACAGAGGTTGATAGCTGAATGTCCCCTTGAATCAAATGTAATCCAACTGCATTTAAATCTTAGTAAACTTTGGTATGTAAAATCAATCATCCGACATGCTCAAATGCATCTGCTGTGTAGCCACTGAAGTCCATTGGCAGGTTATTCTACTTAGCGGCCTCGTTTTCTAGAAAACGCCTCTGAGAAGGGAACCAAGGCACTCCTGAAAAGAAGGTAAATTAAATTATCAGCTTGACCCAAATTAATATATTATGTTCGCAGATGCCATGTGGCCTTTTGCTTAAAAAATGCTTAACTTTCCTAATTACATAACAGATTGTAAAATATCTGGATACATTTTTTGGATTATCTACTTTTCACCAAGAAAAGAGTAGAATGTCTATCTGCAAATGTAGTTTCCCTGCTTTCAGTTTTTGTATAGTAAAACTGTACTGATAAGTACCCTCATGCATCAAACAAGGGGGTGTAAAATATAATATTAGACATAATAAAACATGATAATCAGAAAGCAGAATTTCCCCTACACAGCAACAACTTTGGGAGTCTTCAAGCACCGAGGACAAGACAAATCAAATAGAGTTTATTTATGGGCTGCGGAATGTCAACAATATGGAATAATTTTCTCCACAACATACAGTACTCATCCATATTTTGAAGCAACTGAACAGAAACAAAAATCCATGATCTGCAAGAAACATGGAAGGTCGTAAGAATATTGTAATCGGTGGTGAAAATAAAGCTGCGCATAAACATGAAGTGATGCAGAAAACAGATATGGTTGTATTTCCAAATACAAAGAATAAATATCAGGAGATCGAACACTAATTAGAAGTAAGTAGTGAAAGGCAAATTTTCTTCTGCCCTCTGTGGAAGCGAACACACAAGGGAAGCAAAGAGGGATATGCAGGGTGACTAATGTAGGCAGTCGCTACCACCATTTTGCCCTAAGAAGCGCACTACACATGCTGAGTTGCACTCAACAAAATATTTACGCATTTAAAGGGGCCATCAGAGGAAAAATGTCACAAGAGATTTCAAACCCCAGCTCACAACATCAAACATTCTAGAATGCCTTAGGCTGGTGATCCTTAAGGATGCAGTACTGATCCTGAATGGCTCCTTTACAGATTTCTTAAAATGATGCATTATGCAGAAAGAAATGTGATACAGTCATAAGTGATATCGCTGTGTTTAACCACACTGGATGTTTTTGTTAATTTCATTCCATAATAATTGAAGGCACTTGGGAATAAAGCTCTTGCTATGGAAGTTAGCAATTACAATCTACAGGACAATGCTCAGTGTCACACAAGCGAGACTCTGGCTGCTTAGAATAGTAATTATAATACATACTTTGGATGACCAGCTCCTCTAAGGCAGTAAATCAACAGACAACCTTTTGGCGGATAGTTGTCGGTAAAAAGTTTCTGTTGGTGCTCCATCCATCTCAAACGGGGTGAGAAAACTGTGAGTTTGGTTAAGGGGGCATCCTCAGGTTTTTTCTGGATGCATCCTATCCACCGCACTATAAAAAAAACACATTAGAAAGCTGGGCAATCACAAAAGATGTTCTGAAAAATACATTCTACAGTCGGAAATCTGCAAGGACTGATTCTTCTTCCAGTGAAAGTACTTTTCAGCATGCCACCTGTATCTTTGGGGCAAGCAAAATGAAGTCTGTGTTATGCTACCTGTAGCCTTTTGTATGTTGACGAAAGGAAGGAAATATTACAAGCAACAACAAGATGCCTTCAAAGAGTCATTCTCACAGCGAGTGTCTGCCAATGTAGTAATGTAGAGTTCAAACAGGAACAAGAGTTATTTGTAATGAAACCCTCTGCGCTTACACAGCACTCTTCCCAAACACTGCATACAAACTATAGTTTACAGAGTTTTCGAAACAGGTAGCTTTTACTATAGTGCAAGTTCAATGTTCACATTGAGTCAAAGAATTGACAATGCAGGATGTACACTGTCCTGTTGAATGCGAATCTGCAACTGCAATGGACTAATTAGTTTGGAAGACTCATCCAGAACGCCGCCGCCAGACTCATTCTTGACCTCCCTTGCCGAGAACACATCTCCCAACACTTGAGGACCCTCCACTGGCTACCGTCAGGAAGCAAATCACCTCCAAGCTTCTCACCCACACGTACAAGGCCATACACAACCTAGGACCAGCCTAACTCAACCACAGCATCTCCTTCCACACCCCGCCAGATCACTCCGCTCTGCTCCGATGGCCTTGGCCACCGTCCCTCGCATCCGCAAAAGCACCGCCAGAGGACGATCTTTTACCTACACTGCAGCGAAGAGCTGGAACAACCTCCCCCTGCACCTCAGACAAAACCTGTCGCTCCCCATCTTCAAGAAGAACCTCAACACGTGGCTCTTCGGATGAGGCCCCGCCTCTCCCCCCCAGCGCCTTGATCCTTCACAGGTGAGTAGCTGCACTCTATAAATACTGATTGATTGACTGAGTGATGGATTGATATCACTCATTAGTTACTGGCCAGTAACATGTTTTCCTATGTGTATGGTAATATGCCAGTTTCTATGGGTACCTGTAACGCCTCCATTCAATTAATGACCAAATCATGGGAAGTTTTCATGTGTCATGCTATTGATACCTACATCCAAGCCACAATTTTTGTGAACCAGACAATTTTGGAATAAGAAACAGAATACAAGCACCATCAAAAGATCAAATAGGATTTTAATTCACTCAAATTCGGTACAATGTGAACAAAAAAAATAAATCAAATATGAAAATGCACTTGTAAATCGTGCACAGAAATGCACTTGTGGGAAAAAAATGCAATTGTGGATACCCATCTTTCAGAAAAGAAAACATGATTCTGCTTCACCTTTGCCCACGATCTGACAGTAATTAAATCAGTAAACTGTTCCTTTCATGTACAGTTGACTTCTGTGATTATCAGACAAATACTTATTCAATTTCCCAAACTTTCAATGCAAAGAAAATAGGCCAGAGATTTTGATACATCCCTGTACTTAGGAAAACTTTTTGAAATGTCACTTTCTGCCTACCTTAATAGAACTTCAGAAACTCTAATCATCGCCCATTCGGCTCATCACCTTTAGGTCTCCACTGAGTAGTGAGTGGTGCACCACATAAATAACTAGATTGATCCTAAGTCTAAATATGAGCACTTGAGTATCATGTATCATAAATATGGGCCTTTTGAGTATCATATTTGTCTGTTTGGGATGTGTAAGGAAATGCCTTCATTGGCATGGGTTACCCCCTGACTTTTTGCCTTTTGTTGATGCCAGTTATGATTGAAAGTGTGCTGGGACCCTGCTCACCAGGTCCCAGCACCAATGTTCTTTCCCTAAACTGTACCTTTGTTCCCACAATTATCACAGCCCTGGCACACAGATAAGTCCTTTGTAAATGGTACCCCCGGTACCAAGGGCCCTGATGCCAGAGAAGATCTCTAAGGGCTGCAGCATGTCTTATGCCACCCTGGGGACCCCTCACTCAGCACATGCACACTGCCTCACAGCTTGTGTGTGCTGGTGGGTAGAAAATGACTAATGTCGAAATGGCTCTCCCCTCAGAGTGCCGTGCCCACCTCTCACTGCATGGCATAGGTAAGTCACCTCTCTAGCAGGCCTTACAGCCCTAAGGCAGGGTGCACTATACCACAGGTGAGGGCATATGTGCATGAGTACTATGCCCCTACAGTGTCTAAGCAAAACCTTAGACATTGTAAGTGCAGGGTAATGGCTACACTGAAAACTGGGAAGTTTAGTATCAAACTTCTCAGCATAATAAATGCACACTGATGCCAGTGTGGAATTTATTGTAAAATGGACTCAGAGGGCATCTTAGAGATGCCCCCTCAATACCAGTCCGACTCCTAGTGCTAGGCTGACCAGTTTCTGCCAGCCTGCCACAACCAGACAAGTTTCTGGCCACATGGGGAGAGTGCCTTTGTCATTGTGTGGCCAGTAACAAAGCCTGTTCTGGGTGGAGGTGCTTCACACCTCTCCCTGCAGGAACTATAACACCTGGCGGTGAGCCTTAAAGACTCGTGCCTTTTGTTACAGCACCCCAGGACATACCAGCTAATGGAGATGCCCGTTACTCCAGCCACTGCCCCCACTTTTGGCGGCAAGGTACGAGAGGATAATGAGAAAAACAAGGAGGAGTCACCCACCTGTCAGGACAGCCCCTAAGGTGTCCTGATCTGAGGTGACCCCTGCCTTTAGAAATCCTCCATCTTGAGTTTGGAGGATTCCCCCAATAGGATTAGGGATGTGCCTCCCTCCCCTCAGGGAGGAGGCACAAAGAGGGTGTAGCCACCCTCCAGGACAGTAGCCATTGGCTACTGCCTTCCTAACCTAAACACACCCCTAATTTTAGTATTTAGGGGCGACCCTGAACCCAGGAAATCAGATTCCTGCAACCTACACAAAGAAGAAGGACTTCTGACCTGAAAGCCCTGCAGAGACGACGGAGACGGCAAGTGACTTGGTCCCAACCCTACCGGCCTGTCTCCAGACTCAAAGAACCTGCACAGCGACGCATCCGACAGGGACCAGCGACCTCTGAAGCCTCAGAGGACTGCCCTGAATCGGAGGACCAAGAAACTCCCGGGAACAGTGGCACTGTTCACCTACAGCAACAGTTTTGCAACTTTGAAGCAACTTTTAAAGAACTCACTCTTCCTGTTGAAAGCATATGACTTCACCCTCTGCACCCGACGCCCCCGGCTGGAGCTCCAGAGAACCAACACTGCAGAGAGGACTCCCAGGCGACTGCGACCTCATGAGTAACCTGAGACAACCCCCCTGCACCCCCACAGCGACGTCTGCAGAGAGGATCCAGAGGCTCCCCCTGACTGCGACTGCCTGGAACAAAGAACCCGACGCCTGGACAAGCACTGCACCCGCAGCCCCCAGGTCCGAGAGGAACCGAACTCCACTGCAGGAGTGACCATCAGGTGACCCTCTGCTAGCCCTAACGGTGCCTGGCCCGAGAAGCCCCCCTGTGCCCTGCCTGCATCGCTTAAGTGACCCCCGGGTCCCTCCATTGCTTTCTATAGCAAACCCGACGCCAACTTTGCACACTGCATCCGGCCGCCCCGGTGCCACTGAGGTTGTGCTTTGTGTGCCTGTTTGTGTCCCCCCCAGTGCTCTACAACCCCCCCCTGGTCTGCTCCCCGAGGACGCAGGTATTTACCTGCCAGCAGACCAGAACCAAGCACCCCTGTTCTCCATAGGCACCTACGTGTTTTGGGCCCTCCTTTGACCTCTGCACCTGACCGGCCCTGTGTTGCTGGTGCGGTGACTTTGGGGTTGCCTTTAACCGCCAACGGTGGGCTGCCTATGCCCAGGAAACTGAACTTGTAAGTGCTTTACTTACCTCAGAAACTTAACCATACTTACCTCCCCCAGGAACTGTTGATTTTTCCACTATTAAAATAGCTTATTTCCATTTTATCCTATACTGTGTGTACTACTGCTTTAATTCAAAGTTCCTTACTTACCTGTGTGGAGTACCTTGCATTTTATGTATTTACTTCAAATCTTGAGTGTTATGGTTCTAAAATAAATTAAGAAAATATATTTTTCTATATAAAAACTATTGGCCTGCAGTTAAGTCTTTGAGTGTGTGTTCCTCATGTATTGCCTGTGTGTACAACAAATGCTTAACACTACCCTCTGAAAAGCCTACTGCTCGACCACATTACCACAAAATTGAGCATTAGAATTATCTAATTTTACCACTATCAACCTCTAAGGGGAAACCTTGGACTCTGTGCACACTATCTCTCACTGAGATAGTATATACAGAGCCAACTTCCTACAGGGTGTCCAGTGTAAAATCCCCACTTGAACAAATCTAATAGGGGTATTACTACTATGAATGGCACAAATCTTTATAGTAGTCTGCCATCCACTAGAATTTTTCTCCATGCTCCTTCTTCTCAATGACTTAAACTCATTAAAAATGACTCAGTTATTCTGAGCTATAAGAAAGTATTGGGCACAGAACCAAGGACCACTCAAATAAGTAGGCACTTCTTTGGGCCAGTGCCAAAATAGTCATGTTAGTGAAAGCGGAGGGAGACACTCCATCAACTAACAATCAGGATAAAGAGAAAGACAGTTTTTGGAAATGGCCCTTTTTGCAGGGTTATCCCCAAACTTTTTTTCCTTTCTCCTCCTATTTTCCTGACCCTCTTTTTGTTGGCTTTAGGACACTGGGCACTCTACCACAGCTAATTAGTGCTAAGGTGCATATTCTCTCTCCCCTAAAACTTTATATAGTTTGATTACACATATTTGTCTTATTTAATTTATCTGTAACTCCCTTGTAAAGTGGTATACCATATACCCAGGGCCTGTAAATTAAATCCTAATAGTGGGCCTGCAGTGCAGATTGCGCCACCCGCATAAGTAGCCTTTCAAGATCGTATCAGGCTTGCCTCTGCAGTGCCTGTGCACACAGTTTACTGCCACAATACATTGCGCAGTCAAACTACTTGTCATGACCTAAACTCCCTTTTTACTACACCTAAGTCACCCCTAAGGTAGGCCCTAGGTAGCCCAATGGGCACAGCGCTGTGTATGTATGAGGTGGGACATATATTTTTTGTGTTACATGCCCTAGTAGTGACAAATAGCCTATTTAATTTTGAACTACTGCGAGTGCTGCTCCTCTCATAGGTTTGTATTGGGAATTCCCTTTAATATGTCTAAGTGGTAATTTTGCATCTATGAGGAGTAGTTTGGGCATGTTTGGAATTGTAGGGAAAAATCCTGCTTATTGATGTAGGTGGATGTTTTATTACTATTATGGAAATGCCACTTTTAAAAAGTGGGTGTTTCACTCTGCTTATGATACTTGTGCTGTGCAGCCTAACTCCAATCCATGTCAGGGTAGAGGGACAGCTGGGCTTTGTAAATACTTTCCATACAGCAGTCACACTGGGGTTGGGGTGGTGGTGTAACAGGATTACATCTGCATACTGAATGGTATTCCTGGGCTGGGAGAGAGGGAGGTGTGATACACTTACATTTGTATAGGCTGTGTCCTGCCCTCACATAAAGGCCTTGTTTACCCCTTACTGATGTGTGGAGCCCGGGCTGGTGTTGAAAGGGGGTGTTGTGCACTTCTAAGGTTCTTTTGAAGTGTCCCCTAGATCAAAGACATTTGTGTATAAGTACAGGTTCTGTAGCCCCATGTTTCTGGACACTGTTTGGGACCTGTAACTAGACACTGCTGGCTCTACATGCTCCACCAGTGGACTACTGTACTGGCAGGACAAACCGTCCTTTGGACTGTTAGACTGGTCTGCTGCTTACTGATTGTTAGGTGGCTGAAGGGACTGCCACTCTACAAAGTGACACTGTGTTCTGGCCTCTCTGCCTGCTGCCCCCTGAGTGCTACCCTGTGTTCTCCCAAGGCTTGTTGGCTTGGTCTCTGGTTGTCTGCCACTCCAGGGTCATCAAAAGGGGGTCTGCAAGTCCGGCAGTCCAGCAGAGGGATGAACTACAGTGGAGCTGTGCCTGAGTGCCTCCAATCTGGCCACGTGTTTTCTTTCTTTATTTCCAGCGTGTGACAAGTGTGTTGCTCTGAGGGCTCCTACTAGAGCTGAAGTAGAGGAGACAGGCGTGCCCAGAGTCACCAAGGTTCTGTCTGGCTTAGGTGCATACCCAAGCCAACCCAAAACCCCATTTCTAACAACAATCCACCATTTATTTAGTCAGACAGGCATGCTCGTGTCATTTCTCAAAGGATACAATTTGTGCAATCTCACGTTTGAAGCAGTGCAACTCATCTGAGACTTTCCCTTTTGTTGTTCTGTAACAGGTGTGGCAAAAAATATTCCAGGGGAGCGGGGCTTATTCATGCCAGATAGTCAGGATAACTTTTGATGTTCATTGTACATAAATGTATTTTACGTGGCTATCCTCAAAATGTGGCATGCGGCTGTCCCTTTTTCAACCACATTGGAATCTTGTGCTCTAGAGCACTTGCAATATATAATCCTTATCTTTTTTTAACTTCTTTTTATTGTTTTAACAAAAACAAACATTGAAAGAGAAAGGTGGAACTTGGCAAAACTTTGAACATATTTGAAAGTTCATAAATCTCTTTAATGTGAATTAGTTCCTAACTTCTTTTCATAAGACCCTTTCCCAGACACACTTAACTCTTCCACCAAAGACATTCCCCTGGTTCACCAGAACCTATTGTGGGTATATTATTCATGCCATGTCACCAGGTTTTTCATAAAAGAATCCCTTCTTAAATGTCATCATCATCTGCCTTACCTCAGCCCCCAGGAAGCAGACCTGGGGCCTCATTACGAGTTTGGCGGAGGGGATTACTCCATCACATACATGACGGATATCCTGCCCGCTGTATTGCATGTTCCATGATATCCTATGGAACTTGTAATAAGGCAGGCGGGATATCTGTCACGTTTGTGATGAAGTAATCCCCTCCGCCAAACTCATAATGAGGCCATTAGTGCCCAACACCAATAACAGTGCAACAATTTTGAATGCCCCATGCAAAGTAGAAATTTGACCGCTGGAAAGCTTCTTGCGAAGTTAATGAAGACCTATTTTTGAATCTCTTGCAACAACTGGGACCATTGCTATATTTACATATAGCGATCTTGGTTCTCTTTGTGCCATATATATGTCTTAAATGCTCGAGGTCGCCTAACGGCATGTTGGGGCTTCATAAAAGGTTTCATTCATTTGTTACTTCTTTAATCATTCATTCATCACCCATGTATTGAGAGTGGATAACGTATGGGTTGTAGTGACATAGCATAGCTCCCTCAATGGGCTCTGCTATAAACCACACACTCTGAAGGGTCAAGTGGTTTATGAGCCGGCACAATGCTGAGAGTGAAATGGATCTTGATATTTTGTCAGACAGCCCATACATTGGACTTTTACTGTGCAGAGCCGACATATTTCTGCACTTTTTGTGTCTCCCAATAATTCAGCACAGAGACAGGTTTTGACAGCTGTAATGTCCTTATTTATTGCACTTTGTAATAGGAAGTTGAAGATTAATGCTCGAGGCAGAGCCAATGAAGAGAGATATGATGTTAATTTAAATTTAAAATAACCTCTTGCCGTCCAAAATGAGTTGCGGCATACAGGCTGGTAAATGCCGCAACTTTTTTTCTATATATTTTACAGACACTTTTGAATTGTCTGGGTGCGATATAGCTGGCTTATTTGAAGGTCACCCCCCACGCATAACTTCTTAATATCTTTGGCTCTCCTGCATGATTTTTACAGTTTAAAGTCTAAAACACGCATACCTTTGGCTCTGGAGTCTGACAGGAAGGATACATATGTTAAAAAGGTGAATGGGGATGTTTCAGTTACCCAAGTTGAGAACAGACCGACGTTATTAGAGGAATTTACAGGTACCAAAGATTTTATATTTAGCATTTCCCAACAGTAACTTCCACGCCTGTGTTATTTTCTTTAAAACAAAAAGTGTCACTAAGAGCTGTGTTTTAGAAGGTTTAATGACGGTTACATTTTTCTAATGTTGCTAAATTTTTCGGACAGTTACATCAATCTTCTACTCACAGCTAACTGACAGCGATGTTGTTTATAACAAAGTTACTGTGGTTGAATTCGACATCGTTTCAGGCGTTGCACTGCCCGTAACCACTATGACCTCTCAATTTTGAAATAAAGGCAAGCTAAAAATGCCTTTATCTCCATTTACTCGGATAGGATGGTCAAGGGGTCCTCTGTTTGGATACGACTCGTGTGAAAAATCACAAAGACGAAGAGATTAATCGGCCACTAAATTAAAAGCGCCAACGGGCAAATTAATTGGTGAATGCTTCAGTAAACAACCATGTAACATGAATAAAAACACACCGAAAAAGCAGGACTTGATGAACTAACAAATTCTGGTGGGTGGTAGTTTGAGGCCTCTGGATTTAGGGGCGTAGTTATTGGCCCAGTGCACTAGGCATTTTAACATTTCCAATGTCTCTCTGTGCACGGAAAGGTAACGAGGTGTAAGGAGATCGGATTTCCCTGGTTTTTAATTTAATCAGAAGTGTGAAACGAGTGATGCTCCTTCTCTCGCTTCTCTACCCCCACAAGTCCTAACTCCCCGCCCCATATCTCACCTTTTGATGAGTCTTTGATGGCCCATTCTACATTTAGAAGACCGCAGTCAATAGCCATCTACGGAGGGGGAGCGAAGGCTTATAATTCCATTACGCGAACAAAAGGCCAAGGAAGCACAAGGGAGGGGGCAGATGGCGTGAGCCAGACAGGAGGTGGCGACCTGCTGCTGAGCTCTGACGCTTCTCCCTTAGACTGCAGCCCCAGTGGCTTCTCAGAATTCAACAGGATAGTAATCGTGTCTATTTATCTAATCTACCACTGGGGCCGCCAGACACAAATGTTTTTATCACTTTAGGCTTCACATTTAAAAGGCCAGAAAACAAGTACAGCGAGGCTGACAATAAAGAAACAGAAAACGGAGAAAAAATAAAAGCTGTGAGATTGATGGAGAACGTGACTGTTGTAAGAACCAAAAACGCTCTGATACAAAATATATCACATACACCCAATAACAAATAAGGGTCGAAGTTGCCATGTCCGACCCGTCAACCGCGAAGTCATTCTTTCAGGCTACCGCTCTATATATCTCCTTTTCAGCTACAGAACATCGCTGACGGCCATTGGCACTGGATGTGGCAGTTATGTTTTGAACAACTTATTTAAAGTACATCTTTGAAATGAATATAAATAAAACAGAAAGAGACGCGCAGGCGAAGACGACATAGGTTAATAATCGAATTTACTACGGACAGCGTTGGCGCCCTTGTCACGTAGAAGAAGCGCTGTGTCTCATCGCTCAAGGGTATAACGCTAACACCTGCAATTGTAAAATACACACTTAACATGAACTCCGACTGATTCGTTTCTGCGCTGACAAAACTCGACTCCTAAACATTTCCTATATGTGCAGGTCTGACTTTTCCCCCTTTACGATTGCGGGGTTTCCGCGTAACACAACAAAATAATACTTTAGTTGCTTCTTGGCCAGTTCCTACGTTCAATATTGGTTTAATCGATGGTTGTGTCGGCCAGTGGTCATGAAGCTATCAAGGGAAAGAGATTGCGACATTGACTAACCAAACAAAGGCGCAGGGGACAAAGAGGACGGAAGAACCGCGTGCGAGGGTAAAGTGTAAATGTGTGCTGGCGCCCAGTCCCTTTCCTGAAAAGATCTCAGCAGTCCGCACTGGTATCTGTGTGCTTCCCTGGAGGACAAAGGCTGCGAGAGCGGGAAAACAGAACGACCCGGTACTACTTCCTGGTCTGCTGGAGCGTCGGCTTCTCATCGAGCTGCCTGACGCTTCCTCGTACAATAGGATGTGCCCGCAGCACTTATCCTTTTCTATCAGTAAAATGTAGGCGCGTTAGCAAGACATGCAGGTGCCTGAGAGATAAATGTAGTGTAATCCTATTCGGATGAATTCGCGGACGGCATGAAATACAGGGGCTGAGGATATGAAGCTCACCTGAGCGTGAAATGCTTATCTGAGAGTGAAATGAGGAGTTAAGGCTGGGTACGAAATCCTGGGAAATATTTATGAAATGTAACTGAAGGAAGTTGACACGTAGTGGGTCCAGGCATCAAAAACAAAGCGTCGTTGCCGCAGACAAGGGTATAAAGCTGCGAGCGATCCTGGCATGAGATGCCTCGGCAAACGGGGATAAAATGTAAAGTGTAGTTCAGGGGTGTACTGTGGTCGGCCTGGACATGAGCACAGGGCGGGCGACTAGGAAATAAGGGTTTATCTGGATATAACTTGCACGGCAACTGGTATAAATCTCAGTGGGCCCCAGTCATAAAATGAAAAAAACAAATGTTCGGGCACGAATTGTGCACCGGGACATGAAATATAGGGTATGTCATAGGAGTCAGTTCTACTTTGATTGGTTCCATAGTAACGAATTACAGTTTTCTCTCATTAATTTATTTTGAAACTGAGTTGGTAGTTTTTGTGTAGGAAAAAAAACAAGAAGCTTGAATGCGCCAATCGTTTGTCTTTGATCCATCCACATATCAATGTTGGTTTAGACTATAAATGAAAGTGCTCATACTCACTTAAAAATTATCATCCTTATAAAACCATATAATCTACACTAGGACTTTAAGACTTAGTGCAACAGTTATACTTTTATCAATACAGTTTTAAAAACTTTCATCTATACCATATGCAGTGCAAATCCACACAGATATCACTTTTTAAACTATACCACATCTGTGGATCTCCACCATAAAGTAAACCCCAAGCCACTTAACACATATCTTTTTGTAGGAAATTAAGGTGTCCAGTCAATTCTGAGCTGGCACCCTTTAAGAGAAATCCCTCCAAAAGACCCCTTGCAGTTGTCACAGAGAGCACAATGCTCCTGTGTAGAAACGCTGAATAATCACTGGTTATTGATCTCCAGCCTGTTCATATGGCACAGTCATCCTAAAACACTTGTTTGGAAAAGAGTTGAAATGGCCATAAACAATATTGACCCAGCACAAAGGTAATAAAAGGAGAGAAGGGACTACTGTCAGACTCCATATTGGAACAAGCATTGGCAAAGCCAAGAGATCGCACCTACACAAGAGCTATTGGTTTTGCCAGTGTGTTTTAGCCATGTTGTTCACCAACGTGGCTGCTGTTCAATATGGCTAAAAGTTAGTGGCATAGAAGAGTGTTGTGGAGTGGGATGGCGAAGAGTGGAGTAGAGTGTTGTACAGTAGAGTGGCAGAGAGTGTTGGAGTGGCAAAGAGTGGAGTGATGTAGAGTGGTATACACTGGAGTGGTATATAGTAGAGTGGACTGGTGTAGAGAGCATTGGTGTAGAGTGCTGCAAAGTAGAGTGGCGTAGAATGCAGTGGCACCGAATTCAGCAGCGTACTATGCTGCATCGTAGAATGCAGTGTCATGGATTAGGGTGGTGAGTAGTAGAGTGCAGTGGTAAAAAGTGCAGTTGTGCAGAGTGTAGTGCTACAGAGCAGAGTGGCACAGACTTGAGTAATGGAAAGGGCAGTGGCACAGAGTAGGGTTGAGTGCAGTAGTGCAGAGTGGTGTAGAGTTCAGTGGCGTAGAGTAGATTGAGGCACCACATGTTCTACTTTTTCAAATTCTGATAGGAACGGGGGTAGTGCGATTGTCTAAGGTCTGTCTGAGACATAGGATTATATCCATTGTAATATCATCCCATCTACACCTATGTCGTCTAATCTGGATAGAAGTATTTGATAGTTGATAGTGTCAAATATTTCAGAACTGCTGTTTGACCCCTGTCAACCATCATCAGAAGCTCATCCATGGCCAGGATCAATGCTACCTCCCTGCCACGAGCAGGTTGGAGACCTTTTTGCTTGTTTTCTAGATCATTGTCTTCCAGATAATTCAAAGTTCTTTGCTGACATATTTTACCACTATTTTCACGGGATAGAGAAGTTGCTGTATTGGGCAAACATTACTAAGCACTGATGGATCCACTGTCGCTTTTTTCAATAGGGGTCTGCAGTACCTGATCAAAGTTTCCAACTGTCCATGTCAGGAGTGTCACCAACTTTTTCTGTAATTAACAGCTACTTATGTTCAGTGGCAGCCATACTTAGTTCCTTGTATTAGTTGAGAACATCAGACAAGATTACATTAGTGACCACCCATGCGAGACTGTCTGCAAGCGATCACCCCAATGCATCAGGCATGGTTCCCAGAAGTAATGTAAAGAAACATTAAGATTTGGACTATTTCTACATGGGCAATACAGAACAGGCTTATTTGCAATGCCCCTGGAACCAAGGTAATTGTATGAGTAATATGCAATGTGATTTATCAATCAAATATCAACTATAATTTTTTTTTAAATTCAACAATTTTTTCTCAAAAAAGCAGCTTATGGGTTCGGAAAATGTACACATTTCCATCTAAAACACAAGCTTTTTAATGTTGATGTAGATATTTTAAATGAGGCAAGCAAAAACATCTATATTAGTAGACTAGGGAGCAGGAGAGCTACTTACAAGAAGCTGGAGAGCTCCAGGTAGCTCATGAGCCACTGTTGGAAAAGCCTGGCCCATGTACATCAGGAAGCTTGTTTCCCTTTCCTGAGTTCGGGGCTTAAGTTATTCTAAAGCAAAATTGGATGCATTGGTTTGCCAAAAGGAGTCAAGATCTAAATTTTGTTTAGGATATTTAGGGAGAGATCGATGCTATGTTTGATACGCTCCATAAGTAGACAGGCTGATTTCCAAGCACATTAGGATGAAAATGTTAACAGGGGCACACCTACAAGATTAGATTTGATTATGTGTATTTGTAAGTAACTATACGGTCGGATTTAAAGTTAGGGAACCGCTGCGCAACACGAATCTCTTCGAGAATCACAAAGGAAAGTTTGGAGGGTTTTTAATAGCATATTACCATCAGCAGACAGTCTTGCAAAGAAGCAATGAAGAAAAATTGAAATAAATGAGCACGCTAAACACATTATACTTAATGCTGGTTCTATGAAGACCAAGATGGAGAACAATGGGGTAACAGCCGTACAAACGTACAAGCGGCAGGTCAGGCTTTTGAATACTGAAGGGCTAACAGTTCTATAGTTGACATTTCATTTCCATAGCAGCTCCCATTGTACTTGACATTTTCAGAATAACGTCACTCAAGCTCCTTTCACTACCCTCCGCCATTTTCACCAAACACCGCATTTTATTGTAGGTATATTTTGCAGCAAAATGGCTGATACGGAAGCGTGGCACAGTCTTGAGCGTGCACGACACTTCACTGGGTGAAAGCAGAAATTGGCAACGGCCATCTTATAGCCAGGCGACATGGTGTCACAATGTCTGCGAAGCCCAGTTAAATTGTCGTTCGAAATTAGCGCCTGGCTCTAATATGGCATCCATAGACCCATCCTACGAAACGCCATAAACTTCTCTGTTGTGAAGTATTACCAATCATCTGCGTTTGCTATAACATAATTAATCCAGATTTAGAAAGCCGCATTTGAAAACATGCAAGCGGAAATGCAATATAGGTTTTCTGGTTGGAACACATTTTTCACCCCTCCAGCATGATTGCACACATTGGCTATTGTAATTTATGTACAGGTAGAGGCTGTTATCGTGTCCCTTTTGGCACATGCAGCCAGGGCAATAATCTTCTTGCAGACATAAATATCAACCCCACATAATAAATATAATTGCAAACGACCATAGGATCAGAGAGGCAGGCTGCATCCACTACGTGAAAGGCATACGTAGCTATCTAACATGGCCGCCGCAATAACGTTGCGGATAAAAAAAAAAGGCCCACGCCTTCATTTTTTGCCCTACTTCCGCGAAGGGTGCGCGCGAGATTTCTTGCGCCCGCCCTTCCGGTGAGAGACGATTGGCGCGAGCGTCTTTCCTTCAAAAGGCCGTGCGCGCGCTCGTCTCATTTATCACGCGTGTAAGGACTTTGCCTCAGTCTCTTCTTCCTCCTCCTCCTGGGCGAACGGACTAACATCGACGCGTTTCGCGGCACAAGCAGCAGCAGCCATGGACGTACGTATGAGCGCTAAGTCGTCTCTCTTTCTGTTGGGGTGAACAGAGCGTAACTCTTGGTAATCTGTTACATAGATAGCTCTGTCGTTTTTTTTTTTTTTTGTTTTCACCCCGTTTTTATGGTTTCTCCCTATCCTCTCAATATTGCTTGCGCGGCGGTCTCTTTTTATTTTATTCAGTCGTGAACTACAGAGAACCATTTGCTCTGATGATTTGCAGACTTTAATTTTGATACAGGCATTGAAGTAATCATTTATTCATTAAATCACTTTTTAGTCGGCGCCGCAATTGCATAACTTGGACCACTGGGTATATATCGGAGTAGACTTGATGGTAGAGGGTATTGCGAACATTTCTGTTCGCTGAACTGGGCGGCGGCTGCTTTTCTTCCACTAGAGTAGAAATGGCGGCCGAGCCACCTTGCTTGTGAAATGGCGGCAACGTTCGCTGAGGGCCCTCGGGGGAGGGGTGCCGTGCGCAGCTACACTTCCGTCTCTGCCTCCATCTTGGTTTTAGCTGCCAGAGGTGCGGCAGCTGGCTTTCTACTTCAAGAACAAAGGCCCCTGCAACCTCGAATCGACGAGTGATGCCGCATTATAAACGTTACCAATGCCTACACTGGAGCGGTCGTCATCTCGAACGTCTGCGTTAGTCTAAAGTATCTATATATATTTTGTCTTTTATCGTTACAGGGCCGTGATCCCAAGGAGCCGGAGCAGTTGAGGAAACTCTTCATAGGAGGCTTAAGCTTCGAAACAACAGACGATAGCTTGAAGGAACATTTCGAACAATGGGGCAAACTCACAGATTGCGTGGTAAGTTGCTACTGTTGGCCATTCATAATTTAAGAACCGCATTGTGCGCTATTGAACCACCCCCTGAAAACAATCGGAATGACTTCGCAGTGAAGGCACTAGCTCTTACCCGCACTCTTACTATATTCTAGTTTAATAAGCTTTTTTTAACGGTCAACCTGCATCTCGCAAGGGTTATTGCGGAGCTTTAGTCCACAAACAACCAGTTTATTTGACACACAGAAAAGTGCGGCTCTCGGGATTAGAGCAAGACTATGCTGTTTACTCGGATCTAAACAGTAAAAAGATGCTAAACGTAACGGGCAATCATTTATATTAATGATTGATATTCAGGAAAGCAAGTAACTGCTGAGTCTTGTTTTTAAAGCCACTGCGCAGCAAAGTGTAAATTCATAAAGCGTATGTAATATGCGAGCCTTTTCACTTAAATTCATTAAAATGAGTTTCCAAACGTGGCATTATTTCAATAGTGAAACGTGTGGCAAGTAGGTTTTCACGTGCACCCTTTTGATGTCCTGGTTTCCTGAGGTCATGGGTTTTAATGTCTTTATGTGATAATGGATGAAGGGAAGTGAAATAAAACTATTGTCTAGGATCACACGATGTGGTAAAGTAGGGAAGCTTGGATGAATCGCATTGTGTAGCTCAGCAAATGCATATGCTTTGCTTTCCATACACTTCGCATACCACCAATGCCTTCCCAGGCTCCCACCCGGATGGCATCGCTGCGTCCCTCGGACATACCGCAGCTCCCCCTCCCCCCACGTTTGTGAGATCCCATGAATTGGGAAGAGCCACGTTCCAAACTTTTACAGAATCGTCCCGATGTACGTGTAATAGCAGTTGCCTATTGGCACGTGGGGATTGACTACCTCGTGGGGGTCTTCGACAGGCCTTGTATTGTTGACCTGATATCTTCGGGCATGTTGGTGTATGAATATCCTGTGTATGTTATGAAACGGACGTGCGCTTTTCTACCTTCTAATACTTATTTATTATGTCCAGGTAATGAGGGATCCACAAACAAAACGTTCCAGAGGCTTTGGATTTGTGACCTACTCCTGCGTGGAAGAAGTAGATGCTGCAATGGCAGCTCGACCACACAAGGTTGATGGACGTATCGTAGAACCTAAGCGAGCAGTATCGCGTGAAGTAAGTTTTTCGTCGTTAAATGTCCTCCTTATGCTTGTTCTTGCGTAACGAACTCCTCTGACAATGTTCTCGTGCTTTCAGGACTCGGCAAGGCCTGGTGCACACTTAACAGTCAAGAAAATTTTTGTTGGCGGCATTAAAGAAGATACAGAAGAATATCATTTAAGAGACTACTTCGAAGAGTATGGAAAGATCGAAACTATTGAAGTAATGGAAGATCGTCAGAGTGGAAAGAAAAGGGGCTTTGCGTTTGTAACATTCGATGACCATGATACAGTCGACAAAATTGTTGGTATGTTAGGCCCCCGCTAATTTTGACAGAACGTCACGTCCTGGGGGAAGGGGGGCAGCTCTAGATAAGATGGTCTTGAGTGGCCCATTCTTATGAATGAAAGGTACAGTTGACTGTCCATGGTCACTGCTTTCCTAAGCTGACCAAGAGTACAGTCACTTGGCCTCTCGTCAGCGTGACCTGTGTGTATTGGATGGTGGAATGATTGGGAGTCTCGTAACGACATTGTTTGCTGTCTTATCGTTACGTTCCTAACGCTTCTATTTCGCCTCCAGTTCAGAAATACCACACAATTAATGGACACAACTGCGAAGTCAAAAAGGCACTTTCAAAGCAGGAAATGCAGACAGCCGGATCGCAAAGAGGTGAGGGAGTCAATCTCGTAGCACCATGTTTAATTTAATAAACGTGTCGGTGTAGTGTCACTGACAGTTTCTGTACGTCGCCAAGATTCCATGTGATACAGAAAAGGGAGTCCACGTGGGGGGAATGCACAGGGCTAGTGTGCACCAAGGTGCGGTGGAGGGATCGGTCAGTAACATGCCGACTAGCAACCTTTTCATGCCGTGCCCTCCAGTGAAAAATAAATCACTGGGCCCCCACCAGAATTTTTTCACAAATATTTAATAAAGACGTTATCTGTGTTTTGCTTATGGCGCCCCTCCTGGGTTCCTGCCCCCAGTCTCTAACTCCCTAGTTTAGAGGGAGTATGGGGTGAAAACCCCCTTGTTTTGTAAATGCCTGCCCCTTCCTCAGGTGGTTGAAAAGCAAGTCGAGGAGCTCCCATGAGCTGTTGGTTTGCTTATTTGACTCCCAGCAGGGGGTAAAATTTATTCTTTGCATCCTGTAGGTCGCGGTGGTTCAAGCAGTTTTGGCGGTGGCCGGGAAAGCAGTTTTGGCAATGGTGGTGGTGGTGGTTTCGGTGGCCGTGGAGGCGGAGGAAACTTCAGCAGCAGTAGAGGTTTGTCTGGCTTTTTATTAGTACGTGCCTATTTAGGACATACACTGTTAAAATGGCACGGGGTTTATCACATCAGATTTGTTCTCTTCTAGGGCCAGGGAGCTTCGGTGGTGGAGGTGGAAGCCGTGGGTACGGTGGAGGAGATGGATACAACGGATATGGCGGGGATGGTAAGTAGGGCAACCCTGAATTGTGTGGTATAATATCCTGTAAGGATACAGGTACCGATTTTATGTGCAACCGTAGTTAAATACTGTAACGTAGCTAACCTGCTTACCTATACTGTTAGGGTGAAGTAATTAAGGCCACATGGTGGACTTGTTATAATACTTAATATCCCAAAGATCGCCTATTCATGACGTGATAATTGTTTTAGGTGGAAACTATGGAGGCGGTTCTGGCTATGGTGGTGGTAGAAGCGGCGGTTATGGTGGTAGCCCCGGTGGTTATGGTAGCCAAGGTGGGGGATATGGCGGTGGTAGCGGTGGTTACGATAACTACAACGAAGGAGGAAACTTTGGCGGCGGTGGAGGTGGTAAGTCTGCTGTTAATTTGTTTTTAAGCTTTGAATGATTGTCTAGCATTTAAAGTAGTGGTGTGGTGCCCGAGCTTTGAGACTTGTGGTGATGGGAGGGGGGGGGGGGGTTAGTTAAATGTCGTAATTACAAATCTAAATGTGTGCGTGCCTCTTAATGCAGGTGGCTACGGCGGCAGTGGTGGCTACAACGATTTTGGAAATTATGGTGGCCAACAGCAATCCAATTACGGGCCAATGAAGGGTGGTAGCGGCTTTGGAGGTGGACGAAGTTCTGGCAGCAGTCCCTACGGTGGTGGAGGTAAGTGCGTTTATCACATTCCCTACCCGGGGTAGCTTTTAAAATCTTCGTTATTCGTCTGGGTGGAGTTTTGGCTTGATGCATCCGGCTGCACGGCCAGTAAAAAAAATTGGGCATAAATAAGGACACGCCATTAAGCATAGCCCAGCTTTTGAATCTGTTTGAGGGCAGTATCAAACTTGCGCGTACCTCCTCCCGGACAGTTTCCCAAATTTAATCCAGCTACATTTTGGGGCTTTTTAGGTGGCTACGGAGCCGGAGGTGGAAGTGGTGGTGGAAGCGGCGGATATGGTGGCAGAAGGTTTTAAGGATATGGGCGTAAGGTATGTTTATTACGATAGACAATCAGTATTGTGACCCCCCTATGTAACAGTTACACTGAGTGATATAATTTTTTGTCCTATGTTATTCAACAGGCTACAGTTCTTAGCAGGAGAGCGAGGAGTTGTCAGGAAAGCTGCAGGTTACTTTGAGACAGTCGTCCATGTGCATTAGGAGGAACTGTAATCTACCACAGGAGGAGCGATGATCCTAGGCAGAAAAGTTACTGCAGCTTAAACAGGAGAACCTTCTTGTTCAGGACTCATAGCCACAGTTCGCTAAAAAACAAAGTGCAGCTGTTGAATACAATGTAGTGTTGATTTAGATGTACATTCCTGAGGTCTTTTTTTATCTGTTGTAGTTTGTCTCTTTATTTTTTCATTACATCAGGTATATTGCCCTGTAAATTGTGCTAGTGATGTCAGGAATAAAGAAATTAAGGACTTTTTAACTTTTACGTACCTGTAGTTGAGTTCTTCCATGCGAGTACAGAACGGTGTTTATACCTGCATTCTGTACTGCTTTCAAAACAGTGAAAGTGGCGGTGCATGTTGGCTCCAGGTTTGTTGCAGGATGACTCCCCATGCGTGATAAATGCAGGGGGTGTTAAGGTGCGCCATAACCCAGTAGCAAACCAGTAAAGCAGTGGTCATTCAACCAAAGCAGCAGTTACACAAATGAGCCCCCTTCTGGACTGGCTCTGAAGACAAGAATGTGTGGTTCGTGTGATCACGTGACATTTGATTTCTCTGGTGTATATCCACGTACCTACAACTACCATTAATTTTTATAATGCAATACAGGGTATAAAGACTTGGATGCGGTGCCCCATGACTCGGATGGTTTAGTCCATGCGCGGATTCGGGCTTCTAGGGCATTCAAAGATCAATAAATGTTGGCTAGACGTTTAATAACTAGTAGTACACCTATATGCAGTAGACGTTGGCCAGATGCGCGAGTGATTTTTATGGGAGGAGTAGGCCTGAATCACTAAAGGATTTAAGCTTATCAAGATTATCGGTTCGTACGACCTACAAATTGTAGTAGTTTACCGGCAAGCGTGTTCAGTTTAGTGGTAGCCCATTGCGAGATATAGTTCTTAGTCTTGCACTAGGTATCCCTTGATTATCCTAGCTGATAAGCGTTTTAATCCAAGTTGGTGTTTGCCAGTACACCAGGCATGGTCTGTAGGGGGGACTGATAGTGATGATCACGGCCACTTGGGGGGGGGGGGGGCGCATGCTATTCCATGCAAGGGATCTGAGCACAAGTGGATCACGGTGGTTATTTTTTTTTACATGTCTACGTAGTCTGCCCTAAAGTTTCAATTTTGGGAGTGGAATGCGAACCCGTGAATCATGCGCGCGTGATGCAATAGTAACCTGCAAAATGGGCCTGGTGTTGCTTACAGAAGCCTCAAAATATTGCGGTGGGCTCTTACTG
This sequence comes from Pleurodeles waltl, assembly GCF_031143425.1. Lineage (NCBI taxonomy): Eukaryota > Metazoa > Chordata > Amphibia > Caudata > Salamandridae > Pleurodeles > Pleurodeles waltl. The sequence continues at coordinate 1,674,893,936 of NC_090440.1, forward strand.
CTGACTAGCCTTGCCTAGCCTACCGGGGTTAACGCACATATGTACATAGTGGCCTTGAGTTTGCTTCCTTCATTTATGGTCAGCTAGCTTCTTCGATTGGCTGTCTTTGAATTTGTCAGACATGGCGTCTAGTTGAAGATTTAGACATACCTGGGCTTTTAATCCTATTTCATAGTGTACCACTTAAAACCAGACTTCTTGTAGTCAGTCTGTACTTGTATTTTTGTGTGGCGCGTGGATTTTTATAAGCAAGTAGTTTACTTGGCGTGGCGGGGTGGGGGGGAGGGAAAGGTGGTCTGCTTGGTGGATGGTATGGCATGCGTCACTGGATGCAGGTATCACAACTTCGCATATGATGCGTCTGTTTTTGCCATGCCGTCTGCGTACAAGGCCAGAATTTGTTCCGGTGGAATAGTCGATTGTAGGTAAAGTGTGGCTGGCGGAGTGCCACACTGATCTTGATTTGTAAAAAATTAGGAGGCCTTAGTCTGTAGCTGTAGACAGGCAGTAGCGGTTATTAGAATTCCTAGAGGGTAGCGTACCCTCGCGGGACTACTGTCTTAAATCAAATCACTGATGTTTAGATGGCTCTGGGCCTTGGTATTGCACCAACCATTAGTCCTAAAGGGTTACGACTACCATGTCAAAATGTGCTGTTTTTGTAAACGGCCTTTAACGATTTCTAAATCTTGGCGCGTTTTTTTATATCCACAAACTCGTCTGGGTGAAAAGTCAATCCAGAGCCTACCCTTTTAGCAGTGCGTATCAACTACCACCACTTAATCCATTTAGTTAATCCGTCTTTATTTAGATTTTTTTTTGTCGCATTACGGTATGGAAAAAGCTCGCCAGTTTATATTTTTACTTTGTGTGGGGGCACTTGATGCTATAGATCAAAACTGATCACTTGCGCTGCCCTTATAGGAACAACCCCGATCCCCCACAAAACTACTTAAAGGTTATCTACTTGCCCTTTTGTAACGGCTAAATGATCTGTTGTAGTGCAGTCTTAAATAGAAGAAGCGCACGTCAGTGAGGCATAAGGAGCGCAGGCAAAGTTAAAATAGAACGCCGAATGCTTAGCAATTTCAAAATACATAAGAGGGGGATGTTACGTAGGCGACGGATCAGGGATATCAAATTTTGAAAGGGTGGCTCTTGGTGATAAGGGTATTTACAACTGCATAGACCCAAACATGTCTGGGTTGGAGGTTAAGAGCGAGCTCTAGTTTATAGGGTGCAAATGCACAGTACTTGATGCTGCTTTGCATCTCCTGTAATGGGAGCAGCTCTAGTGCGCAGCAATGCTGCAGTTGTCCTGCGGCAAAAATGCTTTTGTGCATGAGGGGTTTTTAATGTTAATTTACACACTTGCAAAATTAGCAGGGCTGCCAGAAAAAAATACTGGGTACTATGGTGCGCTTAGGCGAGGCGGGCATTGTAGCTGGTCAAATACGTGGCACCCAAGAGATGTGGTTAAAGGGTGTAACGTCACATTTTTCAGACATTGTACGCTGCTACTCGCGTAGTAAACCATAAAAAGCTACGGCATTGATGCTTGCTTTCGAAACTTCCTTCGTTGTGAAGGGGCTAGTGTCCTTCCATCTTGTACTTGTCAATGAATAACGCTGCTTTCAAATGATAAATCTTCATTAAAGAGTAAGCCAAGAAATGCCTTGTACTGTGAACATCAAATGAGCGTGCGACTTATAGAAAGTGGATCAAAGGAGAGCCAATAGAACAGGAGGCCGAAGTGAAGTCACTAATATAAAGACTGGAAAGGCAGCAGATGCAGCTTCAAGTTCCCGAGAAGAGCGAGCCATTATGTGATGTAGTGGGCATCCTTCCCCAAACTAGTTAATCCACTTGTCACAGCTGAAATATGGAGGAGTCTAGCCGAGGCCTTCACCTTTTGGAGCCTTCTTGAGTGATAGCTACTTCAGGTGACAGTAGGTCTAGCATAACGACCGAAAAGGAAGGGCTATAAGTATAGGTAAGGTCTGTCTACTTTTTTCCAGAATTGGTACGGTCTGTGGGACATAATAGTAGTGACTGTTCTGTTTCTTCTACAGGCCCAATGAAGATATGCTCACGTGTAGCTGGATTGGCTTCACTTTTCTGATGGCTTCTGCAGAGGTAAGGCTTGGCATGCGTCCACAGTATCACCAATGTCCGGACCAAATGGCAAGGATTGTGGTAAGATACTTATCCATAGAGCGGCTGCACATTGGATTAAACGCGCACACGGCCATGACATGTTTTTCCTAGTGGATTGCCTTAATGTGTCCCACGCCTTAGCACTGCTACTTGGAAGACCAGCAGCCTTTTTGGCTCAAAGGACCTACCACACTATTCTGGGCGGGCATGTGTAGCATATCAGCATATGGCTGCTTAGTCGTGTCAAACACGCCTCTTCCACATCTGTGGAAATTCACCATCTAATGTCATAAACACGTTTGCTGCTATGCCAGGCCCTTTTCAATCTTCTGTCCGTCACTGGTGCGTAGTGATCCTATGACTTCCCTTTTCAGGAAAAAAGGTGGGCTTAACATTACCCCTGAAGCGGAGCTCTCGCCTGGGTGTACTATGATCATACTACCTCGAGATGGGGGCGGGTTTACCTGCCTTGCAAGGTACACCTTTATGTGGAGAGAAAAAAAAAAAAAACTGACTTGTATTTCAAGTCTCCACTAAGGGCTGGCTTTCCCAAAACGGAAGACCAAGCCGAGCGCTGTTCCAAGCCTGGCCATGACGGACGCCATGCGAACTTGACAGCAAAGTTAAAACAGGCAACGCATTTCACCCATGCAATTAAAGGGGAGAGCGCTTTTATGCAAAAAACGCGTAGATCGCTATAGGAGTTTTGTAGTGGAACTATACACCTTACTAATTAATTTAAGCAATCTACCCAGTCGTTAATTTGGCAGTTAAAATCTGTACCCACTGCCTCCACCTGGTCAGTCACTTCCTTTTCTGTGCTAATGTAGGCATGTCTGGCAAACAGCGGCTTTTGTAAATTATCTTAATTGTAAATGCAGGTCAGTGCATCACTATGGTATTTGTGTTGCTTGTTTACATACACTTAATGCTTCTAAAGGTGTTTTCCCCACTTCCCCATTTTTATCATTCATTATATTTTATTAAATGCATGAAGGGATCTAAGTCTCCAGTTCAAGCATACGCGTTCTTTCAATGTTCCACTGGCTGTACACTGTTATTTTAGGCAATTTTCATATCTCGTTTTTCTTTTTAGTTATTTAATTTTCAACTTTTGTTCTTTTACAGTTGCCAGAGTGAAATTTAAGGTCATCACGGTGGTCCGTTGCATGATCTTTCTTCAGACCGAAGGTATTATGATTTGATAGGCAGTAGTCTCCGTGCTACATTTTTTTTGTGTAGAAACTTGAGATGCTTGTAATGGGTATTACGCTTAGCGGTTTAAGAGTTTCAATAGTGAGGCCAATTCTTAGAAGGCACATTTGGTGAATCGTGGTGGTCTATTTTTTCGGGGGGGGGGGGCGGCAGTGACCACACTACTGAAACTAGTAGTCAATATAGTCGTCTGCACCATTTTGCTTCTAGGGCATTTGGCCAAACATTTTCACGAGTTCAGACACTCCAGATACCACTTCAGGCGTAATCTGCAACGTTTACGAAGACTAAAGTCTAAAATCAGGTCGACCAGGCCTCCAACACGTTGATTGCTAACTACCAGTAGACAGCATGCTGTCTACTGGTATAGTTAGCTGGATGGAGTTCAGAGCAATTGCGATATGTGCCCCTCTCAATGCTCCACTATAACACTAACCTGGTTCCTGGATGATTGCTCTTCTCTTGCTGCTGTTTCCTTTTATGTAGCTTCATTAAACGCCCAGCAGACATTGCACATATAACTACCCTGAATCGTATCGAGTGCCACTAGATCTAATTTTTTTTCCTTCCCATATCTTTTTCTTCACTATCCAGTTTTCACCTAACTTTGTCCTTGTTCTCTTCTTCGCTTGCTCTTAATCACTCCTTTCTCAGTTATTGGCTACTTTCTACCCTCATCCCACTCGTCTCACTTTTTCGTATCTGGCATCGGTCCGTTCTTACTACCTCATTTTCTTCATGCCCTATCATGAATCCTTTTCCCTTTCTCCAATTTCTCCTTGATTCCTCTAGTCATTCTTTCCTTCATTCCACTGTACCTTCCTACCTTCACTCTGCTTTCTAGCTTCTGATCGCCCCTCCTTATTTACATCTATCTAGGCCCCATATTAGGCTGTAGCTCTCTCCCGAGAAGGCTTGAGACTATTACTGTAGGTATTTCCCTGAGTATGGACCGCAATGTTCGTATTTCAACCCGTAAGCCAATAGCCACGCTGCTTCTCAAGGCAGTTGTGCTCTTGTGATCGTATAACTAATAGAAAATCACTTTAAAGTTGCATTGAATAGGCAGAGTTTAGCTTTAACAGCATGTCATTAACAAAATGTTAAAGAATCTGTATTTTAGACTGCCATGGTTCATGTAGGGTTTCAGTTCTGTTAGAAGTGTGGAATTCCTAACTTACACGGCCCCCAGATGTTGACTGCTAACCAGTTGTTTGTTTTTTCCACGTAGATAAGGACGTGGTGAACAGTCCGATACTGTGGCTGAAGATTCAAGGGGATGCCATTCTGCATGGGAAGGAAGTTGTACTAAAATGTAAATATTTAATAAAACCTTTTTAACCTCAATTGTGAGTCTGCTGTTTTATATGGTATTTCATGCACGCTATTCAAAGTGCCTTACATAATGTCTCCATGCCGAGGTTACACCACCTGCAACTTATGAGCATAATTTTATTGTCTGGTAGCTGCACATGATTATTTGAAATCCTCTAGAGATGGTCACCCTGCTAGGATTTGACAAACTATAAACTGCATGTCTGTCACACTTCATCCAACATCCTGGTAACCACATAACCGCACCTCTGGTATCGTTTACAGGGGGAAAACAAACGACGTTCTTCTAACCAAACTACATGTAGCTTGATACTTCTGCAGGCAAGCACTAAAGTGTCCCATGTAGGGAGGTAGCAAATCCTATATAAATACAATACTATAACTGAAATGTAAGTTCTTGCTAACAAACACTATGATTTTGCTAGTGTGAACTTGGCCAAAAGCAGCTTAGATCTCTAAAGAATTAGACCAGTGTGATATGGGTATACCACCCATGCATTATGTGTTTAGAGGTGCATCTTCAACTTTTTCCTAAATTGGGGGATTGTTCAGTCAGTTCTGACAGATACAGGGCTGTTCCATATTCTGGGTGCATGGGTGGGAAAGACCTGCTTGTCTAAACACAAATTAGCTGAAAGTTAATTGCAACAATGCTTTAACTTTAAGTTTTAAGTATAAATTCAGTATATGCTGAGTGAATGGTATATTGAGTGAGTTTTTTAAATTTATTGGAGCGTTGAGCAACTGTTTACCTTTATCACGTGACACATTTTGAATAAACAAGTTTACATAAACATTACATCAAAATGTTTATTTAGACTCCTTTTCTGAGAGCACCTAGTTTAGGGTTGGTTGTTCCCTTATTGGACTCCAAGAGCCTTTGGGGGAGTGTTAACAGTGGCGTTCTGCCCCTTTATTGTGGGAAGCGGGCTTTTATGGAAGTGTAGGAAGCTGGCGTTTTGCATGATGTACCAATGTAGGGGTAAACCATACCAAAAGTCCGGATGACCCTTATTTGTTTTACAAGTGTTCAATAACTCCAAGTGCTCTTTGTGGTAGTGATCGAGCAGCTTAGTACTATTGGAGGATAGTGTTGATCAGTTGTTGTACAGTCAATACATGGGAGGGACTCGCTAAATTTGAGACCAATTTAGTAAAATAAAATGTTATATTTTGTCCCCAAGACAATCTGTATTGGGTAAGTACTTTAGGCATTGTAGATTTTACAGGAACGCAGTTAAAATAACAGCTCTCAGATCTGAGGCATGATCAAGCCTTGAACTTGAAAACCTTATCCTATGGGAGATAGGCTACAAGCGAGGACTTGGTGAAAGTGGCAGAACTCGTGGGGGGGGGGGGGGGGGGGTCGGGGGGCTTGGCTCTTGAGGGTCACTGGGGCCGGGGGGGGGGGGGAAACAGTCAGTTTACATGGACTCTGGCTGTGGGTACAGGGGTTTTCAGTCTGGCAGGTTGCTGATGTTGGAGGCTCACTTTGATTGGGTGACCTGGAGAGGGGAAAGTAAACTAAACAGGGCTGCTCTTGATGTAGGCTTCATTGAGCCTGAAGTCCCTCACCAGCAGGTCGGCTTTGGTGGTGTCTGGGCTGTAGACTCAAGACTTGATTGCAGCAACTTCTCTGGTATATAGGGGTAGTGGTGGGAGGGGGGCTGGAAGGTCTAGCATCTTCAAACTCGCTGGAGAGAACGGCTGACATTTTGGACCACAGTGACCTAACTAGATGTTCCAGCCTGCCAGCAAAAAAGTACCAGGCAGATGCTGTTGGTGCCTGCAGAGGGGGTTGCTCCTCTATCCCAAGAGAGATGTTAGCTGTTAAAGTGCTGGCCAGACCACCAAGTATTGGGGAGGATGCACAGCTTTTGGACGAGTTGGGTAAGTGTGATTGTCAAGGTCCCCGCAAAAAGGTAGGGCTTTGGGGCCAAGTTCAGGCTAAGTCATCTGTTCTCTCGGTGACTGCTTTGTCTTGTTCCCAGGTAGACTAATCTGAATTCCTGGTGATCCCGTAAATGTTGAATTTAGGAAAAAAACAAGATGGTAACTCCTTCCTTGGCTGTGCACTTGTGCTAGCTCACCTTATCACCTTGGGGATGTAACTAGCCAAGAAGTGCAACCCACCTACTCTGGTGCCAAATGGGCCTCTGGGCAGGGGGTGGCGTTCTAGAGGTCTTGAGGAGGCCAGGGTTGCATATCCAAGGCAGCAGGGACTTTGAAGCCCCTGGCTCTGATAGGCTAAATTGCTAGCCATCCTGGGGGAGGTATGATCACGTTCCTCCGGAGAAGACATTGTACATGCCTCTGAGTGCAGGGTATCAAACTCATCTGTGAGGGCAAGTTGGTCAATACCAGTCAGCCAGCGCACTGACTAGTAGGTTTCCAGAGAGGCACCTTTTTAAGATGCCCTCCGGGTGCATGTTATAATAAATCTGCATCAGTACAGATTTACTAAGACAAAGGATACTAAACTTTATTTTCAGTGCAGCCATCGTGTAGCTGTGTACGGCATAATGACCAGTGCCCAGTAAATGTCCATAAGGTGGCGACCTGATTGCTTGCAATGGAACTATACCTCACAGGGGGCTATCTGTGCATGCAGATGTACCCTTATATATAATATATTGCAACCCTGCCTTGGGGCTAAGGCCTTCTGTAGGGTTGACTGACACAGTATGTAGTGTACCTTGGAATGGCACACTGAGTGTTGTAGTGTTTTCGGAGTTTTGTTCCATTTCATGCAACGTGAAATGGCATTGTGTGTGGGTCTCTTATTGTGGTGGCATACAAGCTGCAGTCCTGGGGGACCCTCTTTAGTACTCATGCCTTGGGTATCGGGGTTGCTAAAGTCCTTGCCAATTGGTTTGCAATTAGACTTTTACCTTTCTTTAAGGGAAAGAGCACTGGCAGCCTGTGTGCATCGACCGAGTGAACATTCAATCAAAAAGCATCAGTACTTTGACAAAGTAGGGATGACCTTGTCAAATGGGCATTTTACTACAATTCTAGATGCAGTGCAAAGGCAAAGAAGCCATTAGATGCACTGACAATGTGCCACAAAGTGGCACACTGCCAGTATGCCCACCGATGGCAGCTCTCTGGAGTGATCATATAGTGCAAAGGAATCCGTCATGTCCAGCCCAGGATTTGTACTGGAAGTTAGCCTTCTGATATAAAGTACTATGCTTAGACTAACTTTAAAACTTTTATCACTCTGTATGTGCTAAGTGCAGTACCTATGCTAAGTTAGAAAAATAAAATAATTTCTGTTAGAACGCCAGCTTTAATGCAGCATTATCTGTTGGCGGAAAGCGCTGTCTACTATTAGTAAATGGAACTGTGCTAAAAAAACATGGGTGATTGCATCGGAATGCACTCATACCACCTATTGAAGCAAAGTAGCACAAAACGCTGGTTTCGTTACTTTATAACAAAACAGGTTTTGGCTAGTAAGTAAAGTCAAAATAAAGACTTTGCACAAGGCTGCGTCGTTTTGTGAAGCTAATGTAGCACAACGGATTAGTAAATGTGACCCTTTTTCTGGTGGTTTCTCTTTAATTTATATGCGGTTGGTGCAAAGCTTGGAAGGAGAGAAGTGTAAGCTGGCCCTCATTCACTCTGGTGTTCTAACGTCTATTTTCTAACCATTCCCAAGTCTCTAAAATTTAACGTTTTCACACACTGTCTATAAACATTGGCCCAGATTTATGGAGGGTTTGTCCCATTCTAATGCAACATTGGCGTAATTTTTTTTTTAATGTTGCATTGGAAGGGCAATAATGTGGCATCTTATTTACAAAGTGGAGCGGTGCTTTGGGGAATTTAAAAAAAAAAAAGTTACCCTTTGTTCTTTCACTTTGATTCACAAGTGGCTGTGAGTGCCCGAGAGTCAGTTGTATGGTTTACACAATGATGGTGCTCGATAGGCTGTCCGATGCAGGAGCACATTTGAGGAAAGTTGTTAACCAACAAACTAGGCACATCTAAAGCTAAACTTTGGCTAGTATGGTGGAATTGCGCTCACTGCTGCACTTGCCATATGGTGGCCAGGCTGCCCAACTGTCAATAACCCCCTAAATGGTAGACAATATAAACCGTGGTTCCCCCAGAGTCATTTAATCATGTTTTTGAACACATTTAGGGAATTCATGGGTGTATTCCCAGATTAATTGGCCATCAAATGTAATTGCTCACAGACAAAAGACATTTTCAAATTGTGTAAGGGAAAAGATAGTAATAAACATCACAAACATGCCAGGTGCTGTATGTGAGTGAAATGGTGAAGTGCATGTGACTTGTGAAAAATAATCTAACGCTCCTTAATAAAGGTCTATTTCTGGCTTTAATGTGTTAGCTTGGTCAAGTTTCACATTAGTATTGTTGTTTATCCCACAATAAAAGGAATAATTTTACCATGTCCAAAATGTATATTCGTTGATGTTTAAACCCTAGTGGGGCTTACAACTGGATCTTCATCAGGACAATATAGACACACTGCAAAATAGATAGCATTTATTACCTCATCAGCTAATAATTATGGTATGACCACTAAGACATGAAGATTGTACTTTACCTATAACAAGCATGATGCAACAGTGTATATTGCACCTTTGTACTTTTTGCACTGTTATTTTATTGTGATGCTGTGCAGATTGCATGCACAGTATGTTTAATTTCCATTACATCCCTTTTTTTGTGATACTTTTGCATCCTGATGGTCCTCTTGAAACATACTCATGCAGATAATGCATTTTTAATCATTTCACTAGTAAGCCTCATTGACGATGTAATACATAGGTTATTCAACATTGTAAGTTGTCTATAAAGATTGATGTTTTGTATAAATGTCAGTTCTCACAGCGCTACAAAAGCAAATGTGTATCAGCAGCCACTTATGGGGTGGGGTATGGGGTTATGCTGCCACAGGTAAACTCCAGTTAGCTGAAAATAGTTTCCTGTGCAGACTCTTAGCAATCCCAAAAACGACGTCAAGCCTGATCACACACATGGAATTGGGTGTAGGATTCACCGAAGATCAAATTAGCGTGGCACCACTTCTCTCATGGCTAAAGGTATGGCGCATGCCTAAGGCACAATTCTCAAGGCAGGTGCTGGCGGATTGTTTGAGCCTAAACAATATGGTTGCAATCCCATTGCTGGTGTACATGAAAAATAGCTTCTACAGCTTGGGCTATAGTGACCTTTTTGATAGGCCGGAAAGCATTGCCCTAAATTTAAAGAACTAATGAAAGAGGCATATGATATACATAGAAGAATAGAAGTGATAAGATACATGTAGCTGTCTATATCCACATGTATGGAGCTTTATTTAACCTGGATAAACAACCCAGAACATAGATTCTTCCTCATTAGACTGAGATTGAATAAAGATCACTTCCTCGTGGCTTTCCCCAAGGGGGGTACCTGGCATGCAACCCTTCCATGTTGTCCGTGTGATGCTATTATGGCCCAATATACACCACATTTTATGCTCTTTTGCACACTTTGACTCAATTAGACTACGTTTCTTGTGTCCAGTACTAAAACAAGAGCTTTACATCTTTATCTTACAAAGATGGACTGATAGGCCTTGCAGATAAATCTTCCATTGAAGTGTGCACTGCTGTTCTAAGTTACATCATTACTGCTATTGCATTAAGAAACAATTACGCACTTTAACTGTTTGTCTGAGGACTTTTATTGGATCCTGCTTTTCGGTCTTGTCTTATTGTTGTCATTTTATTCCCTGAATTATACATTTATTCCCTGATCATATATCTTTGGCCATATACGTGGCTGAATACAAATATTTTGACTTGACTTAAAATATCAGTTTCCTCATTAAATGGATTTTAATGGCATGGCAATTTTAATTTTGAAGCCATATTTAGGATGAGAGTGCCTGCTTAAACTACGACATTTTTGCAATAGAACAGGTTCCATGTCCCTGCCAACCACAATGTGATCTTACAGATTTTGGGTGCCTTGGGCAAAACATGTTTTGGAGGCTCCTGTTTGGAATAACTTTGAGTCCACATGATGCCAAGAAATACTGAATGTTAAAAACATTGAAACAAGATAACAGAAAAACAGTTGAAATCGGTCTTGTCCAGTCCGCCACCATTCCTGAAAAGAACATGTGGTGGTAGAGACACAGTCAGAGGTAAAGGTGGGCAGAAAGAGGGAGAGTGATTGTGATTCGGAAATGGAAGAAAAGTGGGGGCCCTGGACAGTTGCCCACGTTCCCCATCCTTTAAAATATTTCTGGCAAACTCCATGCATGTAGCAGCAGGTGTTCTAATTATTACAATAATACTATCTTTTTTTTTTTTTTGCAGACCATTCATTTCTTGGTGCTCTTGGTTTTTAGGTCGAGCTTCGAGACCTGTTGTATGTACTTTGTGGGCTTCAGGTCCACCCATTGCTTTTCATTTGTCTGTCAGTGTCCTTTAAAAGTACTTGCTTGCTAATGGCCAATCTTTCCTCTTTCTTCATTCTTTTTAGGTCGAGCTCAGACAGCACACATGTTGACCTGCTGTATTTAGCATAAGGTCTTTGATCCCACCTGCTGCTTACCATTGGTTGACTGCAGCGTGTCACTTCCTTGCTACCTCCTAACTCGTTCGGACTTCCGATACCTCACTTCCGTTCTTGGCTGAGGAGCACCAGCCAAGTACAGTTTCCTTTCACTTTCATTTTTTTTTTATCTGTTAGGGGGTAACTTTTTTTTTTCATTTGCTGCCTGGCTCATGTTCTGCTGTGTGAGCACGTGCTCCTGCCCCTGATTTCTAAATGTGGCTTTTCTTCCTCTAGCCCTCAGGAGTACATTTGCAACAATTGCCAGGTATTTAAAATATTTTTTGTAGGCACAGGACGTGGAGACTCAAACCCAGCTCCTCCGTCCCAAAGTCAGCAGTGCTGGATATTGCTAACGTTTTTCATGTCTGCACACCATCACTGGCATTTGTGCACAGCTATGGAGGTCAATGCACAGATTGTCATACTCTGCCACCTCCCACTACACCTCCCACATGAAAAGTCTCTCCCAAATATACCCAGTCACATCCTTTCAGAGAGACTGGTAAGCTCATAAATAAGTCTAGGATATTCTTGGTGTTTAATAAATGGACAGTATTTACAAACGTAAAATGCAAACTCAATGTCTAAATACACAAGACCTGAATGCCTTGCGTTCACCAAGTTGGGTAATAGCACATGCTTTTGGTGTCCAGCAATCAGGCGCATTGGAGAGTCCTATAAAATTGCAGCAATTATAATTATGCGACCCAGTGTATCTTCTACACAGCTTTTGACATACCTTCAATGGGGAACAGAGGAATCTCAGTATCTACAGGCTGAGTCTCGCTACAAGAAATTACAGTTGTTATAAATATGTTGCTCTCATCCCTCCATTTTCAACACCTTAATATGCCCTGCGGTTAATAAATGCACACCCCATTAATATAGCTTAGTTGTGCATTCATATAGTTTCATTGTGATCCATGAAAAATACAGAGGAGTGACACGTTTTCATACATATTTGTTCACATAGAGGCATTTTGATAGGCTGGTGTCGCCAAACCTGACTGGACAATTTTAGTATGGACTGCGCACTTGAGCTGTAGTGTAGTTAACGACTTGGTTACCCACACATTGTGCAAAAGAGTTTAATAAATCGTAACACTTTATTTACAGCAGTAATGATATTAAATGACACAAAAAAGCCCAGTGTTGATGCCATATGCACTATAATTCAGCATAAATTCACTTCCGGAGCCAAAGCTCTGAACAAGTGGGATTTCCAGTGCCCTGTAAATAACTCTTCCAGGGGTGTTGGGTTTTGAATCTGATTCCAGCTGTGCAGAAAAGAAAGGGGTATTTACCACAACCAACAAATTTAAGTAGTCTGGTGTGAGGGACTCACCTGGTTTGGTAAATACTTTTGCTTCAGACTTTTCCAATTGCAAATGAAGTATAATCTACAGTATTTGTATTTGGCACACCTAGATCCACATGCTATGTCTTTTTCTGGGCCTTTTCCTGGAGATATTTTGGCACATTTTGTAGCAAAGCACCCTCTTTTTGGCATGATTACGCCTACTTTTTGCCTGCTGTCAGTATGCTTTGACTGGGGTCCTGCTAACCAAGACCCCAGTGATTGTGCTCTCTCCCTCTAAATGTGGTTGTTTTGGGCTTTGCACACCACACAACTGGCATACTGGTGCCCCCATATAAGTCCCTAGTATATGGTACTTAGGTACCCAGGACATTGGGGTATCAGGATGTATTGTTCCACCCATGGGAGCCCATGCAAAATGTGTCTGTAGGCCTGCCATTGCAGCTTTTGTGAAATAGTGCATGTACCCTTTCAACACAAGTCACTGCACCAGGTCTCTAAGTCACCCCTATGGCAGGCCCTCCTAGCCCAGAGGGTAGGTTGCAGGTACCTGTGTCTGAGGGCACCCCTGCATGCCCCAACAAACTCCAGCTCCATTACACTGCACTTCGAACGTGCACGGAAGCTGTTTTACCTGTGTCCAGCTACATAATGGTAACTCTGAATATGGACAAGTTTGATATCACACATGTCAGAATTATATCCCAATACTGTTTCCAGTATTGGTTTTATGATTCCATGCACTCTGGGGGCTCCTTGGAGGACCCCCCAGCATTGCTCCTACCAGTCTTCTGGGGTTTTCAGGCAGCCTGCGCTGCTGCCACCCCTCAGACAGGCTTCTGCCCTCCTGCTGTTTGACCAGCTCAAGCAGAGGAAGGCAGACAAAGGATTTCCTTTGGGAGAGGGAGGTAATACCCCTCCCCCTCTTTTGAAATAGGTGGTTCGGTGGCATGTGTAGCTGCAGATACACATGCTGTGCATAGTCCGCCGTCTGGTGTTGGGCTCTGAGTGTTACAAGTTGTTTTTCTTCGAAGAAGTCTTTTCGAGTCACGAGACCGAGGGACTCCTCCCACCTCGGTTCCATTGCGCATGGGCGTCGACTCCATCTTAGATTGTTTTCTTTCTGCCGTCTGGTTCGGACGTGTTCCTTTTCGCTCCGTGTTTCGGGTCGGAAAGTTAATCAGAATCTCGGAAACTACGTCGGTATTGTTTCGTTCGGTATCGGGGTAGTTAGAACCAATCGACACCGAATCTTGAAGAGCTTCGGGAGCCCTTCGGGGTAATTTCGAGCATCCGTCGGGGCCTGGTCGGCCTGACCGCGTGCAACATCGAGACTGATGGAACGGACCCCGTTCCGATTCTGTCCTAAATGCCATAATAAGTATCCTTATATGGATCAACATTTGGTCTGTAACTTGTGCCTGTCCCCCGAGCACAAGGAGGATACGTGCGAAGCCTGTCGCGCGTTTCGGTTGAGGAAAACGCTCAGAGACCGAAGAGCCAGGAGGTTGCAGATGGCGTCCACGCTGACAGGACAACAACGGTTCGAGGAGGAGGAAGAAGAATCTTTCTCCATCCACGAGTCGGATTCCGAAGAATTCGACGTCGAAGAACAACCAACCGTGAGTAAGACGTCGAAACAAACATCACACGAAAAGACGGACAAAGCCCAGGGGACGCCACCGCCAACAGGCCATGGCTTAACCCGGAAAGTAGGTGACCGTCCAACGGCACCGAAAAAGGGCGAGCTGCTGTCGAAGTTATCCGACTCCGGTCGAGATACGGGCACGCAGCACTCTCGGGACCGAGAGAGTGACGCAGACAAAATTCGACACATCGGCTCCGAAGTTGGTCGGCACCGAGAGGGCACGACGCCGAAAAGACAAAAGATCTTGTCGGAGCCGAAAAAATCAAGGGACACGGTTTCGGTGCCGAAACGCCCGGCAACCGAACCGAAAACTGGTTCCTACTCAGAGGAACAGGGACTGTCCTCTCAACTAAAAAAAACACAGATTTGAGGAGGAATTACAACCAACTCAGCCAGATCACACGCAAAAGCGGATCTTTATTCAAAAGGATACAGGGAAGATTGGCACTCTTCCCCCAATCAAAAGGAAAAGGAAACTTGACTTCCAGCAAGGAGACAAGCAACCACAAGCGAAGGTGGTAAAGAAGGTAACTCCACCACCCTCTCCACCACCCTCTCCACCACCATCAACTCATGCATCACCGGCACAAACTCCACCATTAACACACTCACCAGCTCATACCACAATGAGCCAGGATGCATGGGACCTCTACGACGCTCCAGTATCGGACAATAGCCCAGAGTCGTACCCAACTAAACCGTCACCACCTGAGGACAGTACATCATATGCACAGGTGGTAGCTAGGGCAGCCGAATTCCATAATGTCTCGCTACATTCGGAGCCTATTGAGGATGACTTCCTCTTTAACACCCTGTCCTCCACCCATAGCCATTATCAAAGCCTTCCCATTCTTCCAGGAATGCTAAGGCACTCAAAACAAATATTTCAAGAGCCAGTTAAAAGCAGAGCCATAACTCCAAGGGTGGAGAAAAAATACAAGGCTCCGCCCACAGACCCTCTTTCTTACATCACAACTGACACCAGACTCAGTAGTGGTGGGGGCAGCTCGTAAAAGAGCCAACTCGCATACATCAGGCGACGCACCACCTCCGGACAAGGAGAGCCGCAAATTTGATGCAGCGGGAAAAAGGGTTGCAGCACAAGCGGCAAATCAGTGGCGCATCGCCAACTCGCAAGCACTCCTGGCGAGATACGACAGGGCTCATTGGGATGAGATGCAACATCTCATCGAACACCTCCCCAAAGAGTTCCAGAAACGAGCGCAACAGGTGGTGGAAGAGGGACAAAGTATCTCGAACAATCAGATACGGTCTTCCATGGATGCAGCGGATACAGCTGCAAGGACAATAAATACTTCAGTCACCATAAGGAGGCACGCATGGCTGCGCACATCTGGGTTCAAACCCGAAATACAACAGGCTGTGCTCAATATGCCGTTTAATGAACAGCAATTGTTTGGGCCGGAGGTCGACACTGCAATTGAAAAATTAAAAAAAGGACACCGATCCAGCCAAAGCCATGGGCGCACTCTACTCCCCGCAGGGCAGAGGCACATTTGGCACATTTCGTAAAACAACTTTTAGGGGAGGGTTTTGAGGTCAACCCACAGAAACCAGCACCTCACAAACAAGACCACCAACCTACCAGGGACAATATCAAAGGGGAGGTTTTCGGGGACAATACAGAGGGGGCCAATTCCCAAGAAACCGGGGAAAATTTCAAGGTCCCAAAACCCCTCAAAATAAACAGTGACTCACAAGTCACACAACCCCTTCACATAATACCAGTGGGGGGAAGACTAAGCCAGTTCTACACATCTTGGGAGGAAATAACAACAGACACTTGGGTCTTAGCAATTATCCAACATGGTTATTGCATAGAATTTCTCCAACTCCCTCCAAACGTCCCATCGAGAAAACACAATATGTCAAAACAGCATATAGACCTTCTAGGACTAGAAGTTCAGGCATTGCTGCAAAAGGACGCAATAGAACTGGTACCACGTCATCAAAAGAACACAGGAGTTTACTCACTGTACTTTCTAATACCAAAAAAAGACAAAACTCTAAGACCAATACTAGATCTCAGAACACTAAACACCTACATCAAATCAGACCACTTTCACATGGTCACATTACAAGACGTAATCCCACTGCTCAAACAGCAAGACTACATGACAACATTAGATCTAAAAGATGCGTATTTCCATATACCGATACATCCTTCGCACAGGAAATACCTAGGGTTCGTATTCAAAGGAATACATTACCAGTTCAAAGTGTTGCCATTCGGAATAACAACTGCGCCAAGAGTCCTTACAAAATGCCTGGCAGTAGTAGCTGCACATATCAGAAGGCAGCAAATACATGTGTTCCCATACCTAGACGATTGGTTAATCAAAACCAATACGCTAAAACGGTGTTCACAACACACAAAATATGTCATAGAAACCCTACACAACCTAGGTTTCTCAATCAACTACGCAAAGTCACACCTGCAGCCGTGTCAAACACAGCAATACTTAGGAGCAACAATCAACACAGCAAAAGGGATTGCTACTCCAAGTCCACAAAGAGTACAAACATTTCACAATGTAATGCAAACCTTGTATCCAAAACAAAGAGTACAAGTCAAAATAATACTGAAACTACTAGGCATGATGTCTTCATGCATAGCCATTGTCCCAAACGCAAGATTGCACATGCGGCCCTTACAACAGTGCCTAGCATCACAGTGGTCACAGGCACAGGGTCAACTTCTAGATCTGGTGTTGGTAGACCGCCAAACATACATCTTGCTTCTATGGTGGAACAGTACAAATTTAAACAAAGGGCGGCCTTTCCAAGACCCAGTGCCAACATACGTTATAACAACGGATGCTTCCATGACAGGGTGGGGAGCACACCTCAATCAACACAGCATCCAAGGACAATGGGACATACATCAAAGAAAGTTTCACATAAATCACTTAGAACTGTTAGCAGTATTTCTAGCGTTGAAAGCATTCCAACCCATGATAACCCACAAATACATTCTTGTCAAAACAGACAACATGACAATGTATTATTTAAACAAACAGGGGGGGGACACACTCGACACAGTTGTGTCTACTAACACAAAAAATATGGCATTGGGCAATTCACAACCATATTCGCCTAATGGCACAATTTATTCCAGGGATCCAGAACCAACTAGCAGACAATCTCTCTCGGGATCACCAACAAATCCACAAATGGGAAATCCACCCCCAAATACTGAACACTTACTTTCAAATTTGGGGAACACCTCAAATAGATCTCTTTGCAACAAAAGAAAACGCAAAATGCCAAAACTTCGTATCCAGGTACCCACACAGGTAGAGCAATGCTCTATGGATGAATTGGTCAGGGATATTTGCGTACGCTTTTCCCCCTCTCCTTCCATATCTAGTAAACAGATTGAGTCAAAACAAACTCAAACTCATACTAATAGCACCAACATGGGCAAGACAACCTTGGTATACAACACTACTAGACCTGTCAGTAGTACCTCATGTCAAACTACCCAACAGACCAGATCTGTTAACACAACACAAACAACAGATCAGGCATCCAAACCCAGCATCGCTGAATCTAGCAATTTGGCTCCTGAAATCCTAGAATTTGGACACTTAGACCTCACACAAGAATGTATGGAGGTCATAAAACAAGCTAGAAAACCTTCCACTAGACACTGCTATGCAAGTAAATGTAAAAGATTTGTTTATTACTGCCATAATGAGCAAATTCATCCGTTGCATGCGTCTCCAAAAGATGTAGTAGGATATTTACTACATTTGCAAAAATCCAATCTAGCTTTCTCTTCCATAAAGATACATCTCGCCGCAATATCTGCTTACCTGCAGATTACTCATTCAACTTCCCTGTTTAGAATACCTGTCATTAAAGCGTTTACGGAAGGCCTAAAGATAATTATACCACCAAGAACACCACCTGTTCCTTCATGGAACCTCAACATTGTCTTAACAAGGCTCATGGGTCCACCTTTCGAACCCATGCATTCTTGTGAAATGCAATACTTAACGTGGAAAGTTGCATTTCTCATTGCCATCACATCTCTAAGAAGAGTAAGTGAAATACAGGCGTTTACCATACAAGAACCATTTATTCAAATACACAAGAATAAAGTAGTTCTAAGAACAAATCCAAAATTCTTACCAAAGGTTATCTCACCATTCCACTTAAATCAAACAGTAGAATTACCAGTGTTCTTCCCACAGCCAGATTCAATAGCTGAAAGAGCACTACATACATTAGACATCAAAAGAGCACTAATGTACTACATTGACAGAACAAAAGTAATTAGAAAGACAAAACAACTATTTATTGCCTTTCAAAAACCTCATACAGGAAATCCAATTTCAAAACAAGGTATTGCCAGATGGATAGTTAGGTGCATCCAAACCTGCTATCTTAAAGCAAAGAGAGAGCTGCCTATTACACCAAAGGCACACTCAACCAGAAAAAAAGGTGCTACTATGGCCTTTCTAGGAAATATTCCAATGAACGAAATATGTAAGGCAGCAACATGGTCTACGCCTCATACATTTACTAAACACTACTGTGTAGATGTGTTATCTGCACAACAAGCCACAGTAGGACAAGCCGTACTAAGAACTTTATTTCAAACTACTTCCACTCCTACAGGCTGAACCACCGCTTTTAGGGAGATAACTGCTTACTAGTCTATGCACAGCATGTGTATCTGCAGCTACACATGCCACCGAACGGAAAATGTCACTTACCCAGTGTACATCTGTTCGTGGCATTAGTCGCTGCAGATTTACATGCGCCCACCCGCCTCCCCGGGAGCCTGTAGCCGTTTGGAAGTATATCTTCAACATTTGTACATTTGTAAATATATTACTTTAACCTTCATTTGGTACATACGTATTCATTCCATTGCATGGGCACTATTACTAGCATACACAACTCCTACCTCACCCTCTGCGGGGAAAACAATCTAAGATGGAGTCAACGCCCATGCGCAATGGAACCGAGGTGGGAGGAGTCCCTCGGTCTCGTGACTCGAAAAGACTTCTTCGAAGAAAAACAACTTGTAACACTCCGAGCCCAACACCAGACGGCGGACTATGCACAGCATGTGAATCTGCAGCGACTAATGCCACGAACAGATGTACACTGGGTAAGTGACATTTTCCTTACATGGCTTGGGAGGGGTAGCCTCCTCAAGCCACAGGTATGCTTTGAAGGACACATTTGGTACACTCCCTGCATAAACTGGTGTGCACTGCACAAGGGAAAGGGGAAGGACCACTCCTCTGACCAACATCACCCCAGGGTTGGTGCTCAGAGCTCCTCCAGGTGGCTACTTGATTCTGCCATCTTAAATCCAAGGTAGGCAGAGGCCCCTGGGAGCATCTGAGTGGCCAGGCCAGGGAGTGACGCCACAGCCCCCTCCTGGTAGGTGACCAATTCCCATTCCTGGGCTATTTAGGGTCTCCCTCTTGGATGGGTCCTCAGATTCAACATGCAAGATTCCAGCAGGACTCCTCTGCATCATTTACTTCATCATCTGGCCACTGGAACCGCAACTGGACTCTGCAGGAACCAACAATCTGCAACTCCAGCTCTGACCCTGCTTTCCAACATTGTTTCTTCAGCTTCTTCCAACAACTGCAACATTTCCCCAGCTGTGCATCCTCTGGGGTTGATGAGACTCAAGTCTGCAGTAAGAAGGAATCTCCCTTGGAGTGAAGGAGTCACTCCCTTGCATCTGCAGGCACCAACTGCGATGATGACTGGCTGTGTGGATCCGCTCTCCTCCGGAACTGCTTGGATTATTCATCAGGTGGTGGTCTCGAGTGGTCCCCTTGGTTCTCTCTGACAGCTGTCCAACTTCAGAGACAGTAAGGACATTGCCCTTGTGCACCATGACTCTTGCAGATTCCAAGGCTTGTTTGCTCCTCCCAATGGATCTTCAAGCTTCATGCATCCCCGGCCCCCAACACTTCTTCCTGTCCAGCACAGTCTCCTCTCTGCTGCTCCAGCGACGTGGGACTCCTCTTCAGGTGTGCTGAGTAGCCCTCACGGTGACTTCTGTGCCTGCTGCCAGTCGGTTGCCTGTGGGGGCTGCCTCCTCCTCATGTCACTCTCCCAACTGCTGTTAAAGTGTTAGACCAATGTTTTGCTGCAGAGCTTTTGAGAGGTTTTTTAGCACCCAGAATGCATTGTACAGGATCAATTCAGTCCCAGAAGATTGCACCTTTTCATCTTTTATTGTGCTCTGTGACTGAATACCCAAGTGAAAGATGGCTGTGGGATAGACTCGCAAAGCTGACAAACGTCCTGTTACTTCATTCTTACTACTTTGTCCAGTTAATACCCTCAGTCCATATGGTTGTATATGGTGCCCACAACGTTTGTCCACTCTAAACAGACTTTAAATAAGAAGTACATTTTATAGTGGAAACACTTGTTTGACTGGAAGCACGCTCAGCCACAGGATGTGGTCGCAGTTGTTTTGCAAGGAGGCATCCAAATAATAAACAAAGCTGATCACAGTGATGCATGAAGTTAGCCTCTTTCCATCTTAGTTCCCTAGACAGTGCTACAGCTGCTTCTCTGGTCCCGTCGATAACTCCTCCATTCTAAGTCATCTAGGCTGTACTGCAGCTGTCTCTGTTTCCAGTAGTAATTGCCCATTCTTAGTCCTCTAGACAGAGCTGTAGCTGTGTCTCTATTCATACATCCACTACACTACAAACCAAAATACATAGGTAATTTCATTGTCATTTACTATGCCAATAGCTCTATTTCTCACAAATGCGAGGCCTATTGAATTGCAAATGCTTTTTGTCTTTTGCTTCAGCCCATGGAGCACTGGCCAAGTACTATATCTTTACGATTTGCTTGTTTATCTGTTGATTTGGGGCACTGTTTTATTACTTCTTTCCTGCTCCTGTTACACTGTGGGTGCTTGGTCAGCTTTGGCACCCGTATTTTACTGCATCTTCCCTACCCCTCACCTGCTCCTCTGACCCCTTATAACAGCGAACCACTCTGCAGCTTCTTCTCCTTGCTCTCTCCTCTTCCCTTTCTACACATTGATCTTTTTTTTGACTGGTCCAGGGTTCTCTGCTTCTGCTCCTGGTGTGGAATGAGAATCTTCCTCAATAGCTACCCTCTCCAAGATCAGGCAGTGGATCATGCCTACTGGGGCTGAGACATGATGAGCCAATCAGATATATTATTGTGAAGGCTGCACACCTTTTATCTGATCAGTCCGGCGCCTACTTCACAGCCACCGCTCTTCGGGCCGTATTTATACTCTGGTTGCGCCGAATTTGCGTCGTTTTTTTCGACGCAAATTCGACGCTAAACTAACGCCAACTAACGCCATATTTATACTCTGGCGTTAGACGCTTTGGGCGCCAAAGTGCCCGGAGTGTGCGTAATTTTTTAGCGTGAACCCCTTCCTTGCGTTAATGATATGCAAGGGAGGCGTTCCCGTCTTAAAAAATGACTCCCAGGCCTTTACGTGGTATTTATACTCCCGGGCAAAAATGACGCCCGGGAGTGGGCGTGGCCAAAAACGGCGCTTTTGCGCCGCTTTTTAACGCCTGGGTCAGGGATGGCGTTAAGGGACAAGTGGGCTCAAAATGAGCCCAGAGTGCCCTCTCCTGCCCCCAGGGACCCCCCCTGCCACCCTTGCCCACCCCAGGAGGACACCCAAGGACGGAGGGACCCATCCCATGGACATTAAGGTAAGTTCAGGTAAGTATTTTTTTTTTTTTTTTTTTTGTGGCATAGGGGGGCCTGATTTGTGCCCCCCTACATGCCACTATGCCCAATGACCATGCCCAGGGGACAGAAGTCCCCTGGGCATGGCCATTGGGCAAGGGGCATGACTCCTATCTTTACAATGATAGGAGTCATGTTGATGGGGGATGGGCGTCGAAAATAAATGGCGCAAGTCGGGTTACGATGATTTTTTCGACGTAACCTGACTTGCCCCATTTTAAGACGCCCATGCGCCATTTTCCCCCTACGCCGGCGCTGCCTGGTGTACGTGGTTTTTCTCGCGCACACCAGGCAGCGCCGGTCTGCTTGCGCCGGCTAACGCCATTCAATAAATACGGCGCCCGCATGGCGCTTCAGAATGGCGTTAGCCGGCGCAAAACTTTTTGACGCTAAACTGCGTTAGCGCAGTTTAGCGTCAAAAAGTATAAATATGGGCCTTCATGTTTTAGCATGGTGGCCGCATGCCTAACTTTAGTTTTATCTATTGTGTGTGCTATGGTTGTAGTTTGCATGTTTATAGTTGGTACACATGATGTCTCTCATCAGCCCTATATACACATTAAACCTATTTGAACGGCCCAAGATTCTTCACTCCTGGCCTCATTTTGGGATGAGAAGGCTTCCTCAGTTTCTAGCCCAATAGTTGGGCTCTGCCTGCAAATGCTCTGAGAATCAGACAGCGGATCACTCCCTCTGGGGCTCAGTCATGATGAGTTGATCAGATATACTAGGCTGGGGTGTGAAGCTTCAGGCCAACGCACCAAACCTGACCATGAGTATCCAGCAGTGCTGATCTAAGCCCCACCCTACCTGTAGTGGTTTGTGCCTAGTAAGTGCTGAAGGGCAGCACTAGGTCATGGGGAGTGCCAAGATGAGCTGAGGCATGCGGGTCATGGGCAGCAGAATAGTAAAGAAAATGGTATAGTGGCTTCCTTGAACAAAAAAGTCTATTTCAAAAGGGGGTTGAGATAATGAGATCGGTGGGAGCATCAGGACCCCTCTCCTGTATGGTTTAAAAGAAACGGATACTAACAAACAAAGATACACTGTTCCAGAGTGAAGAAAGGCTAAGAGAACACAGGGCAATCCTATTGCTAGAAGCAAAAGCCCTCACACATCCACATGGATGTCATGGTTCATCATGGGGCTGCTCCTCATCAGACCGGCGCTGTAATGTCTAACAGGCACGCCACAAGGGGGGCTCTTTGCCGGAGATCTTTTCTCAATATTTCTGTGCCGTGGAAAGAGATATAGGCATGTAATAGGTAGGAGAGAAAAAGAAAAAAGATTAAAATTGGCTCAAAACCAAGTACAAAACAATTATTTATTGATCTAGAGAGGGTATTGGCCAAGGTTAAAACAACGAGGAGAGTGGGGAATGAGATAATGCTCATTCACTCTCTGAATCACAATGAAGAAGGAGGGGAGGGAACTACCTTGCAGCCCCTTTAATGGGTCAACATGTTTCGCGTCTCAAGGGTCCGTACGGATCCAGTGACACTTCATCAGGGCCAGGTAACTCAATACTTCTCCTTAATTTTACACATAGACCACAGTCAGTCTCCAACTGTCAATCTCAACATCTCCGGTCACTTACAAAAATAAACTGCACGTCAAGCTAGTCACATGTAAAGGTCAACCTGTGAAACAATAAACAGAGAGCAAACATTTGTTACCCAATGTATATAATGTCATGCACTGTGTGAACGGATGGAAGCGTGACACTCAGTGAATCAAACGGTGCTGTCATGCTCAGTGTTAGCGTGCAATACAGAGATGTACTTGCTTACCGTCCCCCATTATGGATCCAGCGCCATAGGAATCCATGTGTTGGGCTCAGAGTGTTAGAAGTAATTTTTCTTCGAAGAAGTCTTTTCGAGTCACGAGATCGAGGGACTCCTCCAATTTCGGCTCCATTGCGCATGGGCGTCGACTCCATTTTAGATTGTTTTCTTTCCGCCATCGGGTTTGGATGTGTTCCTCTTCGCCCAGTGTTTCGGTTCGGAAAGTTAGTTAAAATCTCGGAAAATTCGACGGTATTGTTTGCGTTCGGTATCGGGTTAGTTAACGCAGATCGACACCGAATTAAAGAAGAGCTCCGGTAGCCCTTCGTGGCTTATATCCCCCGGCGGTGCCTGGTCGGCCCGACCGCTTGCGTCTTCAAGGCTCATGGAACGGACCCCATTCTGCTTCTGCCCCGAACGCCACAATAAGTATCCTTACACAGATCAGAATCTGGTCTGTAATTTGTGTTTGTCCCCCGAACACAAAGGATACTTGCGAGGCTTGTTGGGCATTTCGGTCGAAGAAAACGCTACGGGACCGGAGAGCACGAAGGCTTCAAATGGCATCGGCGCCGTCAGGACACCACGACGCCGAAGAAGAGGAGACTTTCTCCATTGCTGACTCGGACGAGCCCGAAACGGAGCAGCCTGCTAAAACCGTGAGTAAACCAGCCCGACCAAAACTCACGCCAAGATCATGAATGCCCAGGGGACGCCACCGCCAGCAGGCCATGGCTTAACCCGTAAAAACAGTGACCAACCATCTGCACCGAAAAAGGGCACACACGTGTGGAAGTCATCCGACTCCGGTCGAGATACAGGCACAGAGTATACTCGACACCGAGAACCTGGCTCAGACCAAACTCGACATCGAGATACCGGCTGCGACCAAAGTCGGCACCGAGAGATTGGCACCCCGAAACCAAAAAAAGTGGCATCAGAGCAGAAAACGACTGTAGAAAAAGTTTCGGTGCCGAAACACCCAGCTTCGGAGCCGAAAACAAGCTCCTACTCCGAGGAACAAGGCCTTTCAGCACAACTCCAAGGCCATAAATTTGGACAAGAGCTACAAATGGGGGAGCCAGATTATACACAAAGAAGGCTCCATATTCAAAAGGAAACAGGGAAAATAACAACCCTCCCTCCTATTAAGATGAAAAGGAAACTTGCTTTCCAAGACACAGAAAGACAACCAAAAGCAAAGGTGGCAAAAGAAGTAACTCCACCTCGTTTTTCGCCACAACCATCACCACACCACTCACCGCAACCATCACCAATTGCGACCCCACCTATGATGCAATCTCCAACGCGCACAGGGATGAGCCAGGATGACCCAGATGCATGGGATCTATATGATGCACCAGTATCTGACAATAGTCCAGACTGCTACCCAGCAAGGCCATCACCACCTGAAGACAGTACTGCTTACACGCACGTGGTGTCCAGAGCAGCTGCTTTTCACAATGTGGCACTGCACGCTGAACCGTTTGAGGATGACTTTTTATTTAATACTTTGTCGTCAACACACAGTCAGTACCAAAGTCTTCCAATGTTACCAGGGATTTGAAACACGTGAAACAAGTATTTCAAGAGCCCGTCAAAGGCAGAGCCATCACACCTAGGGTGGAGAAAAAGTACAAGCCTCCCCCTACAGACCCTGTGTATATCACGCAACAACTGACACCTGACTCGGTAGTAGTAGGCGCAGCACGTAAAAGGGCTAATTCACACACCCCTGGAGATGCACCACCACCCAATAAAGAAAGTCAAAAGTTTGACGCAGCGGGGACAAGAGTTGCAGCACAGGTAGCCAATCAATGGCATATTGCCAATTCACAGGCTTTATTGTCAAGATATGGGATGAAATGCAGCACTTTATAGAACATCTTCCCAAGGAGTTTCAAAAGCGGGCACAACAAGTGGTGGAGGAGGGCCAAAGTATCTCTAACAACCAGATACGATCGGCAATGGACGCAGCGGACACAGCTGCAAGAACTGTGAATACAGCGGTCACTATTCGGAGACACGCATAGCTACGCACCTTCGGATTTAAGCCAGAGATCCAACAGGCTGTGCTTAATATGCCTTTTAATGGACAGCAGTTGTTTGGGCCGGAGGTGGATACAGCTATAGAGAAGCTGAAAAAGGACACTGATACGGCCAAGGTCATGAGCGCGCTCTACTCCCCACAGAGCAGAGGCACATTTAGGAAGACACAATTTAGAGGGGGGTTTCGGGCCCAAAGTACAGCACCCTCAACCTCACAAGCCAGGCCCACATACCAGGGCCAATATCAAAGAGGAGGCTTTCGGGGACAATACAGAGGTGGACAAAGACCCCTCAAACTAAACAGTGACTTCAGTGTCACAAATCCCCAACACATAACACCAGTGGGGGGGAGACTTACAGATTATTACAAAAATTGGGAGGAAATAACAACAGACTCGTGGGTCCTAGCCATTATCCAACATGGTTACTGCATAGAATTCATACAATTACCACCAAATGTGCCTCCAAGGACACACAACATGTCCAAACAACACTTGGATCTAATACAACTAGAAGTCCAAGGATTATTACAAAAAGAAGCAATAGAACTAGTACCCAAACATCAAAAGGGAACAGGTGTCTACTCCCTGTATTTTCTAATACCAAAAAAGGACAAAACTCTGAGGCCCATATTAGATCTCAGAACATTAAATATTTACATCAAATCAGATCACTTTCACATGGTGACACTTCAAGACGTAATTCCATTGCTCAAACAACAAGACTACATGTCAACATTAGACCTCAAGGATGCGTACTTCCATATTCCTATACATCCTTCCCACAGGAAATACTTAAGGTTTGTCATCCAAGGAGTACATTACCAATTCAAAGTGTTACCATTCGGGATAACAACAGCACCAAGGGTATTTACAAAATGCCTTGCAGTAGTAGCTGCACATATCAGAAGACAGCACATACACGTATTCCCGTATCTAGACGATTGGTTAATCAAAACCAGCACTCAGAAACAGTGTCTTCAACACACAAAATACGTCATAGAAACCCTTCACAAACTAGGGTTCTCACTAAACTACCAAAAATCACACTTACAGCCGTGTCAAATACAACAATACTTAGGAGCAACAATCAACACAAAAAAAGGGTTTGCCACTCCAAGTCCACAAAGGGTACAAGCATTCCAAAACGTAATACAAAGCATGCACCCAAACCAAAAGTATCAGGTTAAATTAGTGATGAAACTATTAGGCATGATGTCCTCATGCATAGCCTTTGTCCCAAACGCAAAATTACACATGCGGCCCTTACAACAGTGCCTAGCAACACAATGAACACAAGCACAGGGTCAACTTCAAGATCTAGTGTTAATAGACCGCCAAACACACACCTCGCTTCAATGGTGGAATCCTGTAAATATAAACCAAGGGCGGCCTTTCCAAGACCCAGTGCCTCAATACGTGATCACAACAGATGCTTCCATGGTAGGGTGGGGAGCAGACCTCAACCAACACAGCATCCAGGGACAATGAGACACTCAGCAGAAACAACTTCATATAAATCAGCTAGAATTACTAGCAGTGTTTCTAGCGTTGAAAGCATTTCAACCACTAATAGCCCACAAACACATTCTTGTCAAAACAGACAACATGACAACAATGTATTACTTAAACAAACAAGGAGGGACACACTCATCACAACTGTGTCTCTTAGCACAGAAGATTTGGCATTGGGCGATTCACAATCACATTCGCCTAATAGCGCAATACATCCCAGGAATTCAAAACCAGTTGGCAGACAATCTCAGTCGAGATCACCAACAGATCCACGAATGGGAAATTCATCCCCAAATACTACAGACCTACTTCCAAAACTGGGGAACAGCGCAAATAGACCTATTCGCAACAAAAGAAAACTCAAAATGCCAAAACTTTGCATCCAGGTACCCACAGCCTCACTCCAAGGGCAACGCGTTATGGATGAGTTGGTCAGGGATATTTGCTTACGCTTTTCCCCCTCTCCCACTCCTTCCGTATCTAGTAAACAAATTGAGTCAAAACAAACTCAAACTAATATTAATAGCACCAACTTGGGCACGACAACCTTGGTACACAACACTACTAGACCTGTCAGTAGTGCCTCATATCAAGCTACCAAACAAACCAGATCTGTAAACTCAACACAAAAACGCTCAATCTAGCAATCTGGCTCCTGAAGTCTTAGAATTCGGACATCTAGCCCTTACACAAGAATGTATGGAGGTCATCAAACAGGCTAGAAAACCTACTACAAGACATTGCTACGTAAATAAATGGAAACGATTTGTCTATTACTGTCATAATAATCAAATTCAACCATTACACCCGTCTGCGAAAAACACTGTAAGCTACTTACTACACTTACAAAAGTCTAAGTTAGCTTTTTCATCCATTAAAATACATCTCACAGCAATTTCTGCCTATCTGCAAATTACACATTCAACTTCACTATTTAAAATACCAGTCATAAAAGCATTTATGGAGGGTCTAAAAAGAATCATTCCACCAAGAACACCGCCAGTTCCTTCGTGGAACCTCAATATTGTATTAACACGACTCATGGGTCCACCATTCGAACCCATGCACTCGTGTGAAATGCAATACTTAACCTGGAAAGTAGCCTTCCTAATAGCTATCACATCTCTCAGAAGAGTAAGTGAAATACAAGCTTTTACCATACAAGAACCCTTTATACAAATACACAAGCATAAAGTGGTTTTACGCACAAATCCCAAATTTTTGCCAAACGTTATATCACCATTCCACTTAAACCAAACAGTGGAACTCCCAGTGTTTTTTCCACAACCAGACTCTGTAGCTGAAAGAGCATTACATACATTAGACATAAAAAGAGCACTAATGTATTACATTGATAGAACCAAACAATTTTGCAAAACAAAACAATTGTTTGCAGCTTTCCAAAAACCTCATGCAGGTAATCCAATATCTAAACAAGGTATTGCTAGATGGATAGTCAAGTGTATTCAAACCTGTTATGTTAAAGCAAAAAGAGAACTACCTATTACACCAAAGGTACACTCCACTAGAAAGAAAGGCGCCACCATGGCCTTTCTAGGGAATGTACCAATGACAGAAATCTGTAAGGCAGCCACATGGTCTACGCCGCATACATTCACTAAACATTACTGTGTGGATGGGTTAACAACACAACAAGCCACAGTAAGACAGGCAGTACTACGAACATTATTTCAAACAACTTCAACTCCTACAGGCTAAACCACCGCTTTTGGGGAGATAACTGCTTACTAGTCTATGCACAGCATGTGTATCTGCAGCTACACATGCCATCGAACGGAAAATGTCACTTACCCAGTGTACATCTGTTCGTGGCATGAGACGCTGCAGATTCACATGTGCCCTCCCACCTCCCCGGGAGCCTGTAGCCGTTATAAGTTGATAAAAATAAACATGTACATTTGTAAATATATCACTTTTAACACACTATGTACATATATACTTACTCCATTGCATGGGCACTATTACTATATACACAACTCCTACCTCACCCTCTGCGGGGAAAACAATCTAAAATGGAGTCGACGCCCATGCGCAATGGAGCTGAAATTAAAGGAGTCCCTCGATCTCGTGACTCGAAAAGACTTCTTTGAAGAAAAACAACTTGTAACACTCCGAGCCCAACACTAGATGGCGGGATATGCACAGCATGTGAATCTGCAGCGTCTCATGCCACGAACAGATGTACACTGGGTAAGTGACATTTTCCATATATATATATATATATATATATATGTTCGATGGCATGTGTAGCTGCAGATACACATGCTGTGCACATCCCGCCATCTAGTGTTGGGCTCGGAGTGTTACAAGTTGTTTTTCTTCGAAGAAGTCTTTTCGAGTCACGAGATCGAGGGACTCCTCCCCTTTCGGCTCCATTGCGCATGGGCGTCGACTCCATCTTAGATTGTTTTTTTTCCGCCATCTGGTTCAGACATGTTCCTTTTCGCTCCGTGTTTCGGGTCGGAAAGTTAGTTAGAATCTCGGAAAAATCGTCGGTATTGTTTGCGTTCGGTATCGGGTTAGTTATAACAGATCAACACCGATTTTTGAAGAGCTCCGGTGGCCCTTCGGGGATTTTTCGATCCCCCGTCGGGGCCTGGTCAGCCCGGCCACGTGTCTCTTCAAGGCTGATGGAACGGACCCCATTCCGCTTCTGCCCAAAATGTCATAACAAGTATCTTTATACAGATCAGCATCTGGTCTGTAACTTGTGTTTGTCTCCAGAGCACAAGGAAGATACTTGTGAAGCCTGTCGAGCGTTTCGGTCCAGAAAGACATTAAGGGACCGAAGAGCGAGAAGACTGCAGATGGCGTCGGCGCCGACAGGACAAGGGCGTTTCGAGGTGGAAGAAGAAACTTTCTCCATCCAGGAGTCGGACTCGGACGAGCTCGATCCAGAAGAAACGCCGAAAACCGTGAGTAAGACGTTGAAACATAAAACTCACGAAAAGACCATGAAAGCCCAGGGGACGCCACCGCCAACAGGCCAGGGCTTAACCCGAAAAATAGGTGACCGATCATCGGCACCGAAAAAGGGCACGCTGGTGTCGAAGTCATCCGACTCCGGTCGAGATACCGCCACTCAGCAATCTCGGGCCAGAGACAGCGGCTCCGAGCAAGTTCGGCACCGAGACAGCGGAACCGAAATAAGTCGGCACCGAGAGACCACGATGCCGAAAATAAAAAAGATTTCGTCGGAACCGAAAAAAGCAGCCGAAAAGGTTTCGATACCGAAACATCCGGCCTCGGAACCGAAATCAAGTTCCTACACAGAGGAACAAGGACTGTCCTCACAAATGAAAACACACAGATTTGGACAGGAACTAGAGACAATGGAGCCAGACTACACCCAAAGAAGGCTCCACATCCAAAAAGAAACGGGGAAGACCAGCACTCTCCCTCCTATTAGGATGAAACGCAAACTTGCCTTCCAGGAGAAAGACAAGCAGCCACAGGCAAACTAAACAAGTAAGCCCGCCACCGTCCCCACAACGCTCTCCGCAACCATCACCGATAGCCACTCCACCAATTATGCAATCCCCGACTCATACAGGGATGAGTCAGGACTATCCAGACGCGTGGGATCTTTATGATGCGCCCGTGTCAGATAATAGTCCTGACTGTTATCCTACTAGACCGTCACCACCAGAAGATAGTACAGCTTACGCGCAGGTGGTGTCTAGGGCAGCGGCATTTCATAATGTCAGCCTACATTCAGAGCCAATTGAAGACGACTTTCTATTCAATACACTGTCGTACACACACAGCCAGTACCAGAGTCTCCCCATGCTACCTGGAATGTTAAAGCACTCCAAACAAGTGTTTGAGGAGCCTGTAAAAGGAAGGGCCATTACTCCAAGAGTGGAGAAAAAATATAAACCGCCACCAACTGACCCCGTGTACATCACACAACAACTAACACCGGACTCAGTAGTAGTAGGGGCAGCTCACAAGAGGGCGAACTCACACACTTCAGGAGATGCACCACCTCCAGATAAAGAGAGTCGTAAATTCGACGCGGCAGGAAAAAGAGTGGCGGCACAGGCAGCAAACCAGTGGCGTATTGCAAACTCACAGGCTTTGTTGGCCAGATACGATAGAGCTCATTGGGACGAAATGCAACACTTTATAGAACATTTGCCCAAGGAGTTCCAAAAGAGAGCACAGCAAGTAGTGGAAGAAGGACAGAGTATCTCAAACAATCAGATACGGTCAGCAA
Source organism: Pleurodeles waltl (assembly GCF_031143425.1). Taxonomy (NCBI): domain Eukaryota; kingdom Metazoa; phylum Chordata; class Amphibia; order Caudata; family Salamandridae; genus Pleurodeles; species Pleurodeles waltl. The sequence continues at coordinate 1,674,925,548 of NC_090440.1, forward strand.
TAGATGCAGCAGATACAGCTGCTAGAACTGTAAACACAGCAGTGACAATAAGGAGACATGCATGGCTGCGTACATCAGGATTCAAGCCGGAAATACAACAAGCCGTGCTGAATATGCCATTTAACGGACAGCAGTTGTTTGGGCCGGAGGTGGACACTGCCATCGAAAAGCTTAAAAAAGACACAGATACGGCCAAAGCTATGGGCACACTCTACTCCCCACAGAGCAGAGGCACATTTCGAAAAACACAGTTTTGAGGGGGGTTACGAGGACAAAGCACAGAACCCACAACCTCACAAACAAGGCCCACTTATCAAAGCCAATATCAGCAGGGAAGTTTTCGGGGACAATATAGAGGGGGACAGTTCCAAAAAAGTAGAGGAAAATTCCAAAGTCCCAAAACTCCACAAAGCAAGCAGTGACTTACACGTCACAAATCCCCAACATATAACACCTGTGGGGGGGAGACTAACCAAGTTCTACAAACAATGGGAGGAGATAACAACAGATACTTGGGTCTTAGCAATTATCCAGCATGGTTATTGCATAGAATTTCTCAATTTCCCACCAAATGTCCCACCGAAAACACACAATATGTCAAAGCAACACATGGATCTTCTACAAATAGAGGTCCAATCGTTGTTACAAAAACAAGCAATAGAATTAGTACCAATTCATCAGAGAGGAAGAGTAGTCTACTCACTGTACTTTCTCATACCCCAAAAAGACAAAACTCTAAGACCTATATTAGATCTCAGAACATTAAATATCTACATCAAATCAGATCACTTTCACATGGTGACACTGCAGGACGTAATACCTTTGCTCAAACAACAAGATTACATGACAACATTAGACCTAAAGGATGCGTACTTCCATATACCAATACATCCTTCACACAGAAAGTACTTAAGGTTTGTATTCCAAGGGGTACATTACCAATTCAAAGTGTTGCCATTCGGGATAACAACTGCGCCAAGAGTTTTTACAAAATGCCTGGCAGTAGTGGCTGCTCATATCAGAAGACAGCAAATACATGTGTTCCCGTACCTAGACGATTGGTTAATAAAAACCAACACGCAGGAACGGTGCTCACAACACACAAAGTATGTCATAGAAACCCTTCACAAACTAGGTTTCTCACTCAACTACAACAAGTCACACCTTCAACCGTGTCAAGTACAACAATACTTAGGAGCAACAATCAACACAAAAAAAGGGATTGCCACTCCAAGTCCACAAAGGGTACAAGCATTTCACAATGTAATACAAGCCATGCACCCAAAACAAAAGGTACAGGTCAAAATAGTGATGAAACTACTAGGCATGATGTCCTCATGCATAGCCATTGTCCCAAACGCAAGATTGCACATGCGGCCCTTACAACAATGCCTAGCATCACAGTGGTCACAGGCACAGGGTCAACTTCAAGATCTAGTGTTGATAGACCGCCAAACATACACCTCGCTTCAATGGTGGAACACTATAAAGTTAAACAAAGGGCGGCCTTTCCAAGACCCAGTGCCTCAACACGTAATAACAACGGATGCCTCCATGATAGGGTGGGGAGCACACCTCAACCAACACAGCATACAAGGACAATGGGACCCTCAACAGAGGCAGTTTCACATAAATCACTTAGAATTACTGGCAGTATTTCTCGCGTTGAAAGCTTTTCAACCGATAATAACACACAAACACATTCTTGTCAAAACAGACAACATGACAACGATGTATTATCTGAACAAACAGGGAGGAACACACTCAACACAGTTGTGTCTTCTAGCACAAAAAATTTGGCATTGGGCGATCCACAACCACATTCGCCTTATAGCGCAGTTCAGTCCAGGAATTCAGAAGCAGTTAGCAGACAATCTCTCTCGGGATCATCAACAGATCCACGAATGGGAGATTCAACCCCAAATACTAAACACTTACTTCCAAAGATGGGGAACACCACAAATAGATCTATTTGCAACAAAAGAAAACGCAAAATGGCAAAACTTCGCATCCAGGTACCCACAGGATCAGTCTCAGGGCAATGCGTTATGGATGAGTTGGTCAGGGATATTTGCATACGCTTTTCCCCCTCTCCCACTCCTTCCATATCTAGTAAACAAATTGAGTCAAAACAAACTCAAACTCATACTAATAGCACCAACTTGGGCAAGACAACCCTGGTACACAACACTACTAGACCTTTCAGTAGTGCCTCATGTCAAACTGCCAAACAGACCAGATCTGTTAACTCAACACAAACAACAGATCAGACACCCAAATCCTGCATCACTGAATCTAGCAATTTGGCTCCTGAAATCTTAGAATTCGGACATCTAGACCTTTCACATGAATGTACGGAGGTCATAAAACAAGCTAGAAAACCTACAACAAGACATTGCTATGCAAATAAATGGAAACAATTTGTTTATTACTGCCATAATAATCAAATTCAACCCTTACACGCATCTGCAAAAGACATCGTAAGCTACTTACTGCACTTACAAAAGTCAAAGCTAGCTTTTTCATCCATTAAAATACATCTCACCGCAATTTCAGCTTATCTGCAAATTACGCATTCGACTTCACTCTTTAGGATCCCAGTCATAAAGGCTTTTATGGAGGGCCTAAAAAGAATTATACCACCAAGAACACCACTAGTTCCTTCGTGGAACCTCAACATTGTCTTAACACGACTCATGGGTCCACCGTTTGAACCCATGCACTCATGTGAGATACAATATTTAACGTGGAAAGTTGCGTTTCTCATTGCCATCACGTCTCTAAGAAGAGTAAGTGAAATACAGGCATTTACCGTACAAGAACCCTTTATTCAAATACACAAGCATAAAGTAGTTTTACGAACTAATCCAAAGTTCTTACCAAAAGTCATATCACCGTTTCACTTAAATCAAACTGTAGAACTACCAGTGTTCTTTCCAGAACCAGATTCTGTAGCTGAAAGAGCACTACATACATTAGACATCAAAAGAGCTTTAATGTACTACATTGATAGAACAAAACAAATACGGAAAACAAAACAACTGTTCGTTGCTTTTCAAAAACCTCATACAGGGAATCCAATATCCAAACAAGGCATTGCCAGATGGATAGTTAAATGTATTCAAACCTGTTATCTCAAAGCAAAAAGAGAACTGCCTTTAACACCAAAGGCACATTCAACTAGGAAGAAAGGTGCTACTATGGCCTTTCTAGGAAACATTCCAATGACTGAAATATGTAAGGCAGCCACATGGTCTATGCCTCATACGTTTACCAAACATTACTGCGTAGATGTGTTAACAACACAACAAGCCACAGTAGGACAAGCAGTACTACAAACTTTATTTCAAACAACTTCAACTCCTACAGGCTGAACCACCGCTTTTGGGGAGATACCTGCTTACTAGTCTATGCACAGCATGTGTATCTGCAGCTACACATGCCATCGAACGGAAAATGTCACTTACCCAGTGTACATCTGTTCGTGGCATGAGACGCTGCAGATTCACATGCGCCCACCCACCTCCCCGGGAGCCTGTAGCCGTTTCGAAGTTGATTTTGAACATTTGTAAATTTGTAAATATATCACTTTAAACCACATTATGTACATACATATTTACTCCATTGCATGGGCACTATTACTATAATACACAACTCCTACCTCACCCTCTGCGGGGAAAATAATCTAAGATGGAGTCGACGCCCAGAACAGATGTACACTGGGTAAGTGACATTTTCCATATATATATATATATATATATATATATATATATATATATATATATATATATATATATCTTTTATTATGTAGGTGTAGTGACAAGGGATCCCCCAAGCTCAACGACTAGGCTGGTCTAAAACCAAATTAGTATAAGTCAGGGTCAGGGAGCGGGGAGGCAGGGGAGTTATGCTGAACAAACCAGGAAGTGAATCGGTCAAGTCCATGCCGATTGGTTGTCTCAAGTCAGCAGATACAGCGCTGCCAAAATAGGCAAAGGACTTCAGCGAGCGCATATCCATTATCAAAAATAATCCATTATCAAAAATAGACAGAGGACTCAATTACCCATGGGGCTCAGAATGTAGGATGTGGAAACTCTCCGTCCTTGCGGGAGTGCCGATAGTCACGGGGTGTGACTCAAACGGCACATAATTAACATGGAAGGGAAAAAGATTGCATAGAAAAAAGCAGAGAACGAGTCAACAAGACAGCCACGGGCTGGTGACAAGCTCCTAGTATAAATGAAAAACCTTTCACAGTGATAGTAACAACAGCAAATTGAGAGGTATTTCAAAAAAATTATGTACCAAGGAAACACATACAAGATCCCAATCCAGGGTCAAAAGCTATCATATTTCATGTCAAAGTAAGGAATGATTCAGGCCAATATGGGAATGAAAATCGCATTCCAACCCAGGATCGCTGTCCCAGAGAAAAAAGTGGTCTGTCTATGACAGCTGGATTAGGGGGAGCTATAAAGGAAAACTCATCCATGGGGTGTCATCATTTAACCCATGGATGTGCGTCCCCAATTTAAACACCCATCGTTGTTCAATTTCTAGAAGGGATCTCGCACCACTGCTTATGTATTTGGGGGAGTCCAAGACTACCCACCACATGTCGTCAGGAGGGTGATTCACTTCCAAATAATGGACACTTAGTTTAGTAGTGGCACAGCCACATCTGATGTTGCTTCGGTGTCCGTTGATTCTCATTTTGACTGCTCTGGTGGTCATTCCAATGTAGCCTAGGCCACAAGGACAAATAATCCTATAAATACAATTGCAGGTGTTGCAATTGGTATGCTTAACCAGCCGCCATGTACCTATATGTACCATCTCTAGAGTGTCCAGTCATTTGGTAAGTGGACAAACATTGCAGTTGTCACAAGGAAAATGTCCTGAGACAGGGGGAAGATCCCAAAGTGTCATTTGATTAGAGTCCTCATGCTGAGTTCACGGATGAGTATGTACCACCATATCTTTAATATTAGTTGTCCTTTTGAAAGCAAAAAGAGGTTTAGGGATACATTCCCCGCCACTCACTAGAATGGGCCATCTCTTATTGATCAGTTTCTTGATGGTATTAGTCAATGGAGGGTATGTGGACATACACGTCAGACAGGTGTTGGATATCTTGGGAGTAAAAGTCATCATTGTGTCTCTGTTATTATTCTGTGCCCGTATACGGGCAGTATTAACTACATGACATGGATAGTGTTGTTCATGTAGTTTAGTCATAAGATCACTAGCTTGAGTTTCAAGTGACTGGGCACTGATGCAATTGTGACGTAGTCGCAAAAACTGTCCATAGGGTAAGTTATTGCGTAACGCTTTTGGATGATGACTCTCATAGAGAAGTAAACTATTCCGATCAGTAGTCTTATGATAGGTGCATGTTTTCAATTTCCCCTTATAAATACTGATCATCAGATCCAAAAAAGGGATGTGGGTAACCGAGACAGAGGAGGTGAATTTCAAGAAAGGGTCAAGGCTATTGACCCACGTTGTGAAGGAATCTACATTTACTATTTGGCCTTGCCGTATGATCAAAATGTCGTCAATGTAACAACACCACAGTTTGATATTGTCAGAAGCGGAGCCCATTTTTTCGGATTTACGTCATTTGCAATATTTTATTTGTTAAGGAGTAGTGTGCTTTGATTTGGTAGGGCCACTTTCACCTTTGTGTTGGCCCAGGCCGAGGTTTTGTGCAACAGCAGTGGGATAAATGTATATGCAGTGACTCAGCCCCTAAATTACACCAGGGGATTCTGAAAAAAGTGAACATTTTCTCACGTGGAAATCCTTGTGCTTTGTTTAGTTTGGTAACATGTGTTCTTCGTTTTTAGTTTTAATTTACTAGTGTAAAAATAATACCTGTGTCAGACGGCAGTTGCCAGTTAATTCATATTTGTTGCCTTGTTACTGAGTTGTTTCTTCATGTTTTTCCTACCATCATGCCTTTGAATAATAGGTCGGCAATTGTTACTCTACTGGCACATGGCCCGTTGATGCTGCCCACTTTCTAGGAGCAATTAATGTTAGTAGCTGCTTTGTGCAGTAATTTGCTGTATAGTTTTACAGTCCGGAGACTGTTCTCCTGTAATTGGACAGAAGAGGCAGTACTGTACAGTAACTGTCTTTTTATATAGTGTTGCAACTAAATTGATTTTCTTTTCTTTTCTTGGTAGCTCAGTCATTTGTCCTATGCACTATGGTCCATATTTATACTTTTTTTCATTGTTTGACACAAAAGCGGGGCCTACCTCCAATTTCTTTTGAGGTTTTCTTTACCTCTGTCAAACTGACTTGTAACCTGAATTTATTATTATTATTTATTTAGGAACAGAGACATATTTGTTACATTAATTTGCATTTTATTTTTGTTCAGGCTACATGTGATTAGGTGATTTACTCACAATCACAGGATGATGAGCCGATGCCGAGACTCGAACCTGGCCAGCCTGCAGTTTTACAGCGTTTGTTGCTTTAAGCCGAATTAAGCCACCTGGCCTTTACTCTGTCATACAGTACGTCACTTTATCATTCCCCCATAGTTACTTCCAATTAGCTGCTGCATGTAATTGTCCTCGCTCGAGTATGCGCTTCAAATGTACTGACTTTGCCATTGTTTAATTGAACACTTGGTCCTACTAGCCCAGATTTCTGTCAACATTCTTCTAGCCCAAGCCTGTGTCTGAGCTTAGTTTTGTTAAGCCAGATATCTGCTGATCAGTGATTTATTCTAATGACTGCACAAATGACAGCTACTCACTCCCCTAGTGGAAGGTAATCGCTCGAGAGGCGTGTCTAGTAAAATGCACGTCTTGAAGATTTTAAGTAAGGATTTGTTCCTGAGTACATTGTGTGGATGTTAATGTCAGCTTGGGAACTTCAAGTCTTAGAAATCTGTGAAAGTTGTCTCTGCATCTGCGCGAGTACTTCACACACACATGTTAACTTCCAGAGTCTTTGGGCTTCAGTAGATGTTTTCTTAAAAGTGAAACTGTCGATTAAGCATGCTGTTTTTGTGTAACCTAGACACCTGAGATAAGCATTTGCAATTCAATAGGGTCTCGCATTTCTCAGAGTTACAGCTATTAGCAGTTTTAAGCTCCCAACCGGACTTTTCTTGCCACATTAAATGGAAAAAACAGCGCGATTGTGCTGCTACAGTTCACTCGTAGTGAAACCTATCGGCAAGAGTGCAATTACACAAAAGTGGAATTATGTACGTAACTGGCAAAAGTGCAATTAACTATGTAACAAGTTCGGTGTCATGCAAAGTGCTGGACTTCTGCCACCTGAGATCGTGCTGAGAAAAAAAGATAAAAAGTAGTCCTCAAACCTGAAGGAAAAGAGTGAGCCTCGCATGTTTTCAGTGGGTGGTCGCTGCGCTCGAGGAGGGCTAACCACCAGAAAAGGCATGACGTATGCGTGCCTTCCACTAATGTAAGCAAGCAGATTTTGAAAGGCAAGCCCACGAACCAATGAAAGACACTGACGTAACATGGACAGGCTCCGAGCCCTTTTCTATCTACTAAAGCGTCTCGCAAGCGCATGCAACGCAGGCTCGACCCTAAAAAAGGATTGAATTCATTTGCAGCTGGATAATGTGCTGCATGGCTAAACGCGTATAAAGTCCAAAAAACGAGACCTATTGGGTATGTCAATACTTGTTTTTTGTTTGTTTTGAAGATATAGGAGTATTCTTTGTCCTAGAGGTACGATATATTCAAAAGTTTTTTTTAATGGCTCAAACTATGTTTTTCTGCCTAACACACTGCTATTCGGCGTGCACACATTCAGAAAAGCGCTATTTAATCAAGATGCACATCCATGCGTGTTGCCAGATCCGACCTGGTTCTTATTGCTTAGTCGTGTTGGAGGATAAAGCTGAGTTTTCCTCTTTTAATATGGCTTCAAAGCCTGGGTTCTTTAACCCCTGGTATACAATAGAGAGTGGTATGTGTCCAGTGAGGACTCTTTCAAATTGTGATGTGTATCCTTAACTATTATTTTTCCGAATCAAAGAATGTTGCTTTTTTATACTCTTGAAAAGGCCACTACATTATACTTTTTTGTCAGTAGACTGCAGTGTTTAGAATTGGAATCGTTCTTTGGTTACTTTTTTTCTATTTTGCTAGCATGAATTCTGCTTGGGAAGAGGTAAAGTACAATCTTCATATCTTAGAGGTTTCGAAAGGGGTCATATCTTAGTAACTAGCTTGCGGTAATAGCCACTGCTACCTTTTCTTCAAGGGGGCGTCTAGAATGATGATATTTTGAAGATTCGTGCCTTGCACATGGGATACAGGCAATGCTGATATAGGCCATTGTGTTGTACAAATGTTAGCATAGTTCACAGAAGCAGGGATTGCTCCAACTATTAGGGGTTATACTTTATTGTAGTTAGTTTCATAGAACACATCTTGATGGAATACATGTGGTTTAGCTCATACATAGGTAACTGCTTGAAGAAGTTATTACAGTTGAAATAGAGATAAGGTGTTCTACAACTGCAGCAGAAAAAAATCATTTGCAATGCAGTGGGTCTCACATTTGCTCGAGTTGGATCTATCACCATTTAAAACTTCTAACTAAACTTTTCTTGCCACATAAATTGAAAAGTAAAACAGTTTCATGAGTGAGCCAATGGCCACCATGAGCGTGAAGGAAACACACAAAAGGAAACAGAAGTTCTCTCGCAGTCAAACGTATCAGCAAAAGTGCAATTATCCATGTAACAGGGTTGATGTCATGCAAAGCGCTTGACTACTACCCGGCGAGATCGTGTGCATAGGAAATAAAAATAAAAAGTAGTCCAGAAGCCATGCAGAAAACAGAACCTCGTATGTTTTCAGTATTTTACCAGTGCTCTCGCTGAGGGCTAAACACCAGAAAAGGCAGGACATATACATGCCTTTCACTAATGAAATCAAGAAAATTTTAAAAGGCAAGCCCACGTACCAACCAAAGGGATGGGTGTGGAAAGCCCACAGAGAGCTTACAAGAGGGGACAGAGCGCTTGCACGCTCAACCCTAAAAATGGCCACGACAGTACACTAGATTGATGTTGACAATCTCAGAGAGAACCAAGTCAAAACAGATCTGTGTTGGCAGAATTAAAATAATCCTGGGCAGGGGCAGTTGCCAGCTCTGCCATCTTGAGTAAAAGTGGACTTTGCACAAACACTTACATGGACTCTGGACAGTAAGGGACTGGAGGGTTCTCGAACAGGATGAAATGAAGGCTCTAGAAAGGTCCATGGCAAGCCTTTTTCCTGCATAAACTGACTTCTTGCCCATTTGGTTGGGACTGGGCTTAGGCATGCGCCCAATGCATTGAGTCATTTGTCCTGCCTTCGATGTCCTGCAGCTGTTCCAGAACTGACTTGCTGCAGTTACCTCAGCTGCAATCAACAACTGACTTGTGACTGACACTATTGTTTCTTCTTGTTTTTTCATTGATAATGTTTGCTTAATTTCTGCATTGGATTATTTTAAATGCCCATTTATTCGAACCATCACTATTCTTCCTTGCTAAACATAATTTCTTGCAAATAAATGCTGCTAAATTGTCTGATGTTTTCTTGCTTTCTTTGATTGTGCCACTTACTCAACCAAACCACACAAAAGGTACCTGCTTGTGGGCAATCAGTGTAAGTACTATTTTTTTGCTAACCAAGCACAGGACAGCCAGGCACATTCCTCACTGTTTTGTGAAAGGTGGAGGTGCTGCTTGGATTGGGGCCATAAGTGGCAGGTGGTATAATCCTGAGCATGATGAGCTTGAAACACATAGTCAAGGCCACCAGGCGAACAATTGAAGCCACCTTTGCTCTGCCAAGATTGAACAGCATTGTTGGGCACCAACTTCGATACAGTTGGATCCTGTTTCAAGATAAACACTAATCTATGGGGCATGGACCCTGCTCCTGATATCTTAGTGCCCCTTGTAAATGCCAAGGCTGCAACCCACATTGAATTGAAGGTGTCACTGACTTCCGCATTGGTTCAAAGTAATCAGCCCTTCTCTGCATTGCAAAGTACTAGTAGCATTAAGGTAGTTGACTCAGGGAGAGGTGCAATTAGCATAACTCTAATTTGTGTTAGAGTGTTAAAATAATTGGACTAATTCTGATCAGAAGAATTGTCTTGATTTAACTTGAGAGGTTTTGTTGCATCCTTTCAGACCTACCTAGGAAACAAGTCGATGAGGTGGAAACAGTCATACAGAGGAATGAAGACTAGGGGTAGCAGTGGTGAGATCAGACCATTTGATGGAAGATGGCATCACGGGTTAACCCTCAACAGACTCCTATTGGCAATTATTGGGTTTTGGGATGGGAATGAATTGGACACTACATAATGGAACGTGGGTCTTTGAGTCCTACTATTATTATTGCACCTTAATAATCCCCCTGAGGCCAGTGGTAGTGAAGGGAATGCCAGGCTTACCAGAGACCTATTGAGTGGCAGCAAAGGCAACCCATGCTAAGAAATAACTTACACACACAGAGGGGATTTGGATGGGTGGGAGAAGGGAATACCGCCTCACTTAAGAGTTCTTGTTTGCTAGCAGAACTAAACTCAGCTTTGAAACTCCAGAGAGAAAGGCAACAGCCTGTTGCTGGAGTTATCAAGAAAAGACAGGAGGTGCTGGAGTGCTGTTTCCCCTGTGCAGTTATTAGGATCTTGATAAAAGAAGATTTATGGACACAATCTGCATGTGATTCAGGCTAGAGGGAACTGAAGAAAAGATCTTATAGGCCAAGGAATTGCACATGATTTGATGGCTATTTGCCTTCCAGGAGCCAGGTTTATCGATTGGACACATTGTCCCAGGTTTTCCAAATGTATATACATTCCTCTGGTCAGCCCGGAAAGTAAAAACAAAAAACACACATATGAGCTTCCATGGGATTTTCTGGCAAAACTCTGGGCCAGATTTAAGAAGGCCCTAATGCCACCTTGCACCACATTAGCATAATTTATTTTACGCTAATATGGCGCTAAGGTGGCAGAAACGCTGCACCATATTTACACTTTGTAAAACCTTGCACCACATTATGTCTGCGCCAGGCATAATGTATGCAAGGGGGAGTTCCGGCATTAGGAGGCCCAAAAAAATGGTGCAGTGGAATCTATGAGATTCCACTGCACCATTTCTAGCATCATTCTTAACGTCTGCCTAAGGCAGGTGTTAAAAAGAGGCTCCTACTGGGCCAGATTTAAGAAGGCAATAATTTGTTTACGCTAATGTGGTGTTAAGCTGGCAAAAACGCCACACCATATTTACAAGGTCTTCAATCAATTTCTTCAATTGACATTGTCTTCAAAGGGCATCCTGTCACTTTGCAGAATAAGTGTCAATATTTTTGGCGCTAATCCTGCAAAGCTACAAACTAGTATAAACACTTTTGACACTAGTTCCCTAACGTGTGCCATGGTGTGCCGTATCATAAATACGGCTCACACATGGTGGCCTTAGGAAGGTGCAATGGGGCACAAGAAAAGTGGCACATCATGACATGATGTACCACTTTTCATAAATTTACCCAATGTTTTCAATGGGCTTCCTGTCACTTTGTAGGATTAGCTTTTCATAAATTTGCCCCTCCATGTCAATGAGACCAGGAAGAGATAATTGAAAAAACAACTGAATCTCTGAATACCTCCAACCAGGACTAAGGGCCAGATTTACAAGGCCCTAGCACCTCCTTGCGCCACATTAGCATCATTTTTTTACTCTAGTGTGGTTCAACAAGGCAAAAATCGCCGCACCATGTTTACAAAGTAGCGCAATGCATGCATTGCAACACTTTGTGACCCCTTGCACCAAATTATGCCTGCGCCAGGCATAATGTATGCAAGAGGGGCATTCTGGCGTTAGGTGGTCCGCAAAAATAGTGCAATTAAATCTAAAAGATTTCATTGCACCATTTTTGGTGTCATTTTAACACCTGCTCAAAGCACTCATTAAAATCAATGGGCCTCCTCGCATTTTCCACTAGCGATTGGCCTAACGTGCACCATGGTGCACTCTATTGAAAATATGGTGCACCCATGGGGTCGTTAGGTGGCGGTGGGGGACGCAAGAAATCTGGCGCATCAAATACTGATGCATCAGATTCTTGTAAATCTGGGCCTACATATTTTAAGTGATCAACGATGTGTCACAAATTACTTTGCAAAGAACATTGAACAATTGCCTTGTCGCATAGGCTGGCAAAGGACCAGATTTTTACGTGACTGCTACATGGTTAGCTGGAAGAGGACTTGGTGGTGGCGAAGGAAAGGCTGCTATGTTGCTGAGAACGTTTACAATGAGACTGATCTGTTTTGTCTGTGAATGTCATCACCTGGTGGCCAAGAAAATCACACGGCTCCTGACATTTGATCATACTGTTTTTTCTGTGATACTCTTCTCTCTGATAGGTAAATTATGAATACTTATTTAAAGCTAAACACAACAGTTCTTTCTTGTTCTTCCTGAAATTGAAGTTGTATCAGGAAACACCTGCTTACTTCTTTAAACAGAAGGGCTGAGGCTCTGTCTTATAAAAATAGATCCTCCTGGTCTAACTAAGGTTTATTCAGATCTCTGAAATCTTCATTCTATGTGTTTCATAGTTTTGCACTGTAAAAGACCAATCTAAAAACATATGTGGATGCATGCATTGATCCAGTCTACATTACTTTCTTCCTCCGTAGCAAGGCACGGTGATTCACAAGGTCCATTCTGTGAGAACAATTGCTAAAGTCACAAAGATGTTTGACTCTTGATGTAAGTCAGTCCATCTTTGGGTACTTGTCTATTGGTCAATTGTGCTAATTTCAAAGCATGTACCAGAGGAAGGGTGTTCCGTGAACACCATGGGACCCTGCAGAGAGTAATTAGCTTTCAGTTTTAAAGTTCCATGAGATCTGTGGTACAGAAAACAGCTAGAGGAGCACAGGGTACACAATTTGTAATACCATATATGCCTGGTACAAGAGAAAGCACCAGATGAAAATATTTTTTGGTATCTTGAAAAGTTGATGATGTATGACTCTGACTATTCAAAAAAGATGCACAGACTCTGGGATAAATCTGTGCTGTTCCCGCTGGGAACAGGGACATGGCACTGCGATCCAAGACTTCCATTGAGGGTGGAGAAGCTGTAGTTCAAATACTCAGGTTTGTGGCTTATGCGGGACACATCCATGTTTCACAAAGCTAATCTCGAACCCCAAATAAAAAGATTAGAGCAGGAGGTGGGACACTGACAGACACTCCCATTATTAGGTAAGGCTGTAATATGGTGGCGCTACCACGCCTTCAGTACAACCTACTAAATAGCCCATATCGGATACCGGAACATTTCCCTGGCAAGGTAGACTCCCTGCTTTGCACCCTACTCTAGGCAGGGAGATCAGCCAGGATTGCCTCAAGAGTTCCTCAAAGATCCAAATACAAGGGAAGTATAGCCCTGCCGAACATGAAAAAATACTATGAGGCGGCACATGTTAGTGTGGTAAATGAAGGGGCACATGTGGCATGGGACCACCTGGCGTTTAGAAAGGATAGAATGGTGTTTGGGGGATACAGTTATATGCATGTACTCTATGGCCCATATTTATACTTTTTGGCGCAATCCTGCGCTAACGCAGATTTGCGTCAAAAAGTTTAACGCGCGCTACCACCAATCCAACGCACCAGATGAGCGCCTTATTTATGGAATGATGATTGCCAGCGCTGTGGCATGGTTAGCGTCAAAATAAATTACGGTAACCGGGCAGCGGAGGCGAATGGAGATCTGGGGGTTGTGCGCCAAAGAATGGTGCAAGTCAGGTTGGAGTCAAAAATGTTGGCGCTAACCTGACTAGCGTCATTTTTTATGCACAACCCCCATGGAAATGACTCCTGTCTTATCAAAGACAGGAGTCATGCCCTCCTGCCCAATGGCCATGCCCAGAGGATTTCTGTCCCCTGGGCATGGCCATTTGGCACAGTGGCATGTAGGGGGGGCCCAAGTTAGGCCCCCCTATGCCACTTCTACGTAAATAAAATAATACTTACCTCTTCTTACCTCTACTTACCGTAGATGGTACCCCTCATCCATGGGTGTCCCTGGGGGCAGGGAGGGCATCTGTGGACTGCTTCCATGGTCAGAGACCATGGAAATGAGCCAACAGGTCCCTTAATGCCTTCCATGACCCAGGTGTTAAAAAATTACTCTAAACCGGGTTAGTAATTTTTTAAGGCCCTCCCCTTCCTGTGCGTCATTTTTGCACTGGAGTATAATTAAGGCGCAAAGGCCTTAGAGTCATTTTTTGCACTGGAACGACTACCTTGCATCTCATTAACCCAAGGTAGGTTTCACAGTAAAAACATGACTCAAACTCCATAAATTTTGCGCTAGACGGGTCTAGCGCCAAAGTATAAATATGAAGTTAGGCTTGCGCCGAATTTGCGTAAAAGAAATGACGCAAATTTGGCGCAAACAGAGTATAAATATGCCCCTATGTTGGTAAATTACCACGAACATTTGCCAGACAACCAAAATAGTAGTAACAATAAGGAAGAGACTAATGTCGGAAATTGTCTGAAAACTTAGAATTACCCCTAAAACGCCACCGTGGGGGGGCTCCAGACTAAAGCCAGTTGCGACATTAAAGGGCTTCTCAGGTTCAAATGCCATAGGGCTATCCAGTTTGGCAGACGTGTGGGACGCAAATGGAGTGGTGCCCTTCACACATTTAAGACTAAATTACAAGATGCCAGAAACACAGTGGTTACAATACGCTACACTCCGTCATGCACTTAGGTCATGCATATCACCAGACACTGAAACACCGGAAGAATCCTGACTCCTTAACGGGAGAGTAAGCGAGAAACTTATCTTGCTGACGTATGACACCCTCATGAGGAGCACACAAACTTCTCTTCTGCCCCTACAAGTCAAAAGGGAGTAGGACCTGGGGGAATTGGATGAGGAGGACTGGCAAGAAGCACTGGTGAACCCTGCTGGGGTGGCCATTAAAACTAGCTTCTGACTGATCCAACTTAAAATTCTCCATAGAGTATACTATACTCATACCCTACTCGATAGGATAGGCAAAATAGTGGGTACACATTGCCTTAGAGGCTGTGGCATGGAGGGCACCTTCCTGCATAAACTGGAGAAGATCTCTTGAAGAAGCCACAGGTAACTTGCTGGACTTGATACCAAAAACGGCACTTCTGGGAGTGTAGGAGAGCACAGATCACACACAATATCAAAAACAACTGGTTAATATGGGATGTATTGTAGCAAAAAGAGATATTGCACAGAAATGGGGGTCAGGCACTCCCCCCACACACACAGAGTGGGAGACAGGAATGGAATACTGCAGAGTGCTGGAAAAAGAAGTATTTAAGGGACGAGGGTGTGCAAACAAATTTGAGAAAATATGGGACAGTTGGGGACTGTAGGGAGGAGAAGCGGTAGGCCCTGACGATATGGGCTCCAGATGTGAACACTCTCACCCTTGATGGGGCTGCCACTGCGGATACCAGACTTTAAGGCCAAGGGAAACTAGAAGACGATATAGTGGAACACTATAGGAATAAGAAGTGGGCGGAAGTTGGGATGGGAGGGGTAGTGCTCTGGTTACTGTTGTTTTTACTAGTTGTATGAATGGTTATTATTAATATTGGTGCTGTAATTGTGATAAACGAATAAAAAAGACAATAATAAATAAAAAAGCACAGAAACATGATTTGTTAGAAAATATTTAGTTCTAGGACTGCTGGGCTGTGTATATTGGATTGCCAGCCGGATAAGAATAGGCCTTCTGATGTACATTGTTCTTGGCCAAACCAACCATGCGAGGTTTGACAGACTTAGGGAAAACACTATGTCAGGAATATTTATTTTGCATTTCAGTAACAACCCTTTTGGATATAGACTGCCTGGCATATATGTTCACCTAAGGTCCTCCTGCTGTGTCTGCTGAAGCCTTGATGAAAATGGTCAGCTAGTATATGTGGGGCATCAAACCACAGGTTGGCAAAGACATGCCCGATGGCAACCTACTGACCTGTCAAATGCTTAATGACTACCAGAGTATCAATAACTGCTATGGGTATTGCTGAGGAAAGCATTACTCCAGGTACTCCATGGACTAAAGTCTATGATTTATTTCTAAATGTTGCCAAGGAAGAATATATATTACCTTCTGGTGATAGCCAATAGGTAGTTATAGTTAGAACCTAATTCCTATAGACAAAGCATTTTTTTTGCCAATAACTTTGGCGCCATTTGACAAATCTTCATGAAAATTTCAACAGTAGTTTGCCACTCACTCTAGCTGCTGTCTTGTGAGTTTTGGTGTGATTTGTCAAGCGGGGACTGAGATAAAAGGGGGTCCCAAAATGTGTTTTCCCAATGCAATTTCCCAAAGGGATTTTGAAACCAAATACAACCCGAACCGCTGAATGGAATTAAAGAAGATTTTGCAGAAAGGTAGATCTTGGTCCAAAAAGATTCTGGGCCAGATTTACAGGCCTTAACTCCTCTTTGTGCCACACTAGCATCATTTTTTTACGCTAATGTGGCTCAAAAAAGGCAATTTTCGCTGCCCCATATTTACATAGTGGTGCAATGCATGCATTGCACCACTTTACGACCCCCTGCACCACATTATCTCTGCATCAGGCATAATGTATACAAAGGGGGCATTCCAGTATTAGGAGGCCCGCAAAAATGGTTGTAAATACGGCGCACCCATGGTGACGTTACTTGGGGCAGGGGCGAAACAAGAAAACTGGTGCATCAGCATAATGTGCCAGTTTCTTGTTAATATGCACTCTCTTTTTCTGATTTGGTGTAAATCCGTTCAATAGTGAAATATGAATGGTAAAAGAAATATGGATTTCTAGAGACTTGGATCCTCTGGGGTTTTGACAGATCTCATGCAGAGATTTGATTGGCTGCCAACACTTCAGCCAGGAAGTGTTAGCAGCCATCTTGGGATCGGACTCAGCTGAGGCCCAAAAAAAGTTAAATAAAACAAAAAGTGGCAGAGTAGGAATACCCTGACCTTCTACTCCTGGATTATGAGTCCCCAGGGACCCTACATGGGCCAAAAAGCATTTTTTTTTTAAATCTTGGCAACGATAATTGTGGAGAATCTTCAAATCTCAGCATTTTTTTTTTTTAAACAAACAAGCATGGTCTCCCGCACTTGTTTTTACTTCAGCCCCTGGGTGGGCCAGGTCCTGGGGCCATACCTCAATTAGTATTTTGGGGAGGGGGGATGCAAGCAGCCCTCTTCCTATGGCCAATTTAGGCCCCCGGGGATCACCACCTCCCTGGGACCAGGCTTATGTCTGTAATGGGAGGGGACGGCACAGATCCCCCTCGCCCAGGACCCACCACCTCCCCAGGGACAGCCTGATTTTCTGCAGGGGGAAGTAGAGACATACAGCCCCCATCCAGGTCCACCACCACCCCAGGGCCAGACTGTGCAAATACAGAGGTGGGGGGACGCTTGGCCCATCTCCTGGAGCCATTAATGTCCCTGGAAACTGCCAGCTCCCAGGGCGGACTCCTTTTGTCCCGAGTTGCCCATCCTCTGGACACAGATGTTTGCTTTTGCTTAAGGGAAGCTTTGACTGCCTCCGCCATGCTAGAGCGAACAGTAAGTCTGCTCCCAGCAGCCCGGAGGAAAACTGCTCCCACCCGCAGGGAGTGAACTTTTGATCTGTTTCCCTGCCCGCTGTCAAGCAGGAATCAAAAGAGATTTTAAAAATTGCTCCCGCACTCAGGTGCAATGCCGGCTCCTTCTGGATGTGGGGAGCCGGCAAGGACCGTGGGGGCATTTATGTTCCCCCAAAAGTGCACACTGGGTGGGGCCATGGCACTCAGCATGTAGTGGCCGGACCCCGGAGGATGGGGTCTCTTGGGCCAAAATTGGCCCAGGGAGTTCCACTAATTGGTCAGGCCACAGGGAATGGGATCCCCGGGGCCAAAATCGGCCCAGGGAGGGGTCCCACACCCCACCTTGCATGAACTGGATGGGCCCCCAAGGGTGAGGGTCCCTGGGTCCAAAATTGGCCCAGAGATGGGGTCACAGGGCTGTAATTGGCCCAGGGAGGAGGGCTGCCAGGGTTGCCTACATATGGAGGGTGAGTCACAGGGCCAAGCCACAAGACAAGCCTTGCAGCCGCCCCCCTCTGCACCCGACCGAAGGCGGGGTTAGGTACCTGAGGGGGATTGCCTGCAGGACCTGGCATCAGGCCGTGCACTGTATGGGGCTGGATGCCTCAGTGGGCGATATCATTCGTGTGAGCCCCACCCCAGGGCCCCATTTAAACATATGATTTTTCTTTGGGAGCGATGCCTCACGGCCTCCCTACCCAGGGTGACCTCAGCCCCGGGGACACCAGGGAGCTGGTAAACATGCAGCTCCCTCTCTCTAAGAACAATTTTCCCTCTGTTTCCCTGCCTGCTTCTCAGAGGAAACCTCCACTTCCTGGAAGTGAGAGCTGTTTGACAGCTCTCACTTGCTTCAAGCGGAGTGTTTGCTCTGACTTAGTGGGAGATGACAAAGCTTCCACCAATTCATAGCAAACAGCTATGTCCCTGGGGCTGGCCTCCTGGGAGATAGCAGGAGCATTATTGGCCGCATGGTCCCCCTCAAACGTAATCTAACAGGGTGGTGGTGGTTGCCGGGGCTGTGGGCGCCCCCAACATTCAATTACTTTGAAGCCCCAGGGATGTGGCAGTCCCAAGGGTGTGGGGGGGGGCCCGGCCCCACTGCATTTGATTTGTTAAAAGCCCTTGGAAAGAGGCAGTCCCTGATGCAGCAGGGGGGCCGTGTGGCCCCTGCATTCAAAATGTCAATGCCCCCGGGAACTGGACCGCCCAGGGGCTGTATTTAAACAAAGACAGGAGCCTGCGCTTCTTTTTTCTTAACATTTTCAGCAGATCAGCCGTGTCTTCTGCAGAAAATTAGAAAAAAGTGTTTTATAGCCATGGGTGAAGGGGGGGTCCCTCTGTGACTAACGGGTTAGAGTGTCCCTATACTGGCCCATTTTCTTACTTTTAATCTTTTTTTCTGGGACTCAGCTAAAGCTGAGTCCCAACATGGCTGCCAATACTTCCTTGATGAAGTGTTGGCAATCAATCAGATCTCAGTACGAGATCGGGAGGGTTTGCCGAGCCTTTGCGTCCCTATATATAGAAATTTGGATCTTCTCTAATTTGCCCAAAACTACTGAATGTATTTATACCAAATAACAAAAGGGGTGCTTTCTGGACCAAAAGGTACCTTTCTGCCAAATTTGGTGTAATTCTGTCCAGGGGTTCGGGTGCTATTGCTGTTCAAAATCCCTATGGCAAAAACGCATGGGGAAAAATGATTTGGGATCCCCCTTTTTCTTGTCCCTCGCTTCACGGATCACCCCGAAACTTTCCAAACAGACACTGAAGTGAGCATCGTATATTCTTGAAAAAATGTGTGAAGATTCATTAAAATGAATCAGCACAAAACATTACAAAAAAGCACATGTAAGTGGGAGGTCAGATTTCATGCAGATCTATCCAGGTTCGAAAAAAAAAAAAATGGGGGGCAAATAAATAAGCTTTTCTATTCTAACTCCTACAGGAACCACTGAATGAAATTACAGTAAATTGAGTAAGAATGTAAAACTTTACCCAGAGGAGTGCCTTTTCATGGTTTGGTGTAAATCTATACAGTAGTTTTTAAGACTTTAGTATTTGCAAAATGTGCTACATATGGTTGGAAACGTTGAATTATAGAGATATCTTGATAGTGGACAACGTGCTTTAGATTTGCCAATAACTCTAGCACAATGTGATGAATTTGTAAATCCTTAGTATGTTTACATTGCTCTTGGTATTTTTAAATTTGTGCAGGTCCATCAAAGGGGGTGTGAGCACAAATAAAAGATGGGGCCAAAAAAGTGTTCAGTTGCTAATAGCTGTGCCCTTCTTTTACAAATTCAGAAGAAATTTGGCAAACGTGTAGCATGTTTAGTCTTTTGTGGAAATGGCCAGTTTCATGCAGCTCCATCAAGTGTCAGCAAAGTCAAAAGGGGAGCAAAAACATTTTCATGAGCTAATACCTTTGTTACTGTTTAATGAATCAAACACAGAAAAGATGATGGAGGAATGCTTGCAATATGTCGAAAGACCCAGCCATATGCAAATCACTATTGACCCTGTTCCAATAGGAATAGTCCAGTCTGAATTGCCCAGGCCAGGTCCCCATTGAACAGCTACACAGCCAATCCAAGAAGACTTTTGCCCTGATTGGAGTTTATCAGTTTTGTATAGTTTGGCGCCAAGGGCCCAGTGAGCACATGACCTACATCTGGGCATACCTTTGCCACATAGAGTGGTACATGAAAAACACAAAAGGTGATGGGGGAATGCTTGCAATAAGTCTAACCTCTTGCAATCATTTGGGGTAGCATTTAAACTCATTGTTCTATTGCCTACCATGAAACCTCAGTTTGGACCCAGCTATATACAAATTAGTTTTGACTCTGCTCCAATAGGAACAGCCCAACCCGAACTTCCAGGACAGGTCCTTCCTGAAAATGGGACATAAGCAGGGTGAACCCGGTCTTGGATTGCTTGTGGACCGAAGGATGTATGCAGCCATGGTTAGCTGGAAGGTGGGTTTGCACAGTGCCTGCTCTGTGGCTAGGTCCTGCAGTCAATCTCCACTGCACGTAGTTGAAGACTGTGCGGAATGTGGGTAAGCTGCATCTTCATACAGAAGAATTGTAATTTACCACCACGCTTCCACATATATTAACTGTGTTAACACTTACATTCCCATCTAAAAACACAGTTAATACAAATTTTTGGTTAGCTTCGATTATAATACCTTATTGCATGTTTCAAAAAACATCTACATTTCACTTAAAAAGACCACAGTTTATGGCTGTGAAGCAAAACTGAAAACCACCTGCAATTCAAAAGTTATGGTTTGCTCCACATATCATAACTTGCACACTTACCAAGCATAGACACAAACACACACCACCTGCAATACAGAAGGCACATCTTTATTCTGCAAAGGTTGTGGGGGTGACATGTAGGGGCTACAGGGCAGATAAGGACAGAACAAAGAAAGGCTACTAGAAACCGTGGACAAACTGCCATCACTCACCCAACCAACCAACAATAGATGCCTACACAATGGATATCATTTTCCAAAACACCTTGGAATTTTCTTAAGTTGTCATGGCAAAACATTTATAAACAATTTTGACAATCTTAATTCCTTTTCAACTTTAGTTTTTATAGAGAATTTCTTTCGTTTTAATATTTTAAAATTACATTTGATAAAATATACCTCCACCTTGAACCTCAACCTCGGCATAATAAATCAACCTTAACTCTCATTCCTGTTACTGTAAAAGGATGCTTGTGGGTTTCAATATGTTCTTAGAGCTACACTGCAGAGCACTGGTAAATGCTGGTTGTGTGGGTCTGTACTGGTCAGTTTGTAAGCACAAGATGGTGGTTGTGTGACTGCATAATGATGGATGTGGGTGTGAAAGATGGTGCTTGTTCACATGTATGATAGTAGCTGGGTGTATGATGGTGGGTACATGTACCTGTGTTGGTGGTAGTGGGTGCACGAATGTGACCATGGATTGTCTGATATGGAGTGTGTCGGTGCACTCTAATGGACAACAATGTATGTACTTTAAGAACTCCATGGTGGCCTACACAATGATTTGTGTGCTCAACTGCATTTATTTTTACACTCTCTGTAACACTTCATGCTTATGTGCAGCAAACATTCAGCAATGTTTAAAACACACTTGTCAATTTCAGACACTTCACCCAACACCTCCTAAATAGGTGATACTAAATGCAAAAGCCTACCAAAAATGCACTAAAGAGGCACACAGGAACCTGATGCAAATTGGAGCTCTTGATGGCTTCTTGAGGAGTATGAACCGCTCTATAAATGTTACAATACTGGTAAGGACACCAGAGGAAGACTGCATGTATTGCTACAGATAAAAAATGAGAGAAGAAAAGTAAAGGTGAGTGAGTCCATAAATGCTCATTAACACTTTACAGTGAAATTAAATGGACATGGATATCAGAATTAGGAAGGCAGCCAGGAGAGTGTGATAAGTTTGATAAGATGGGATGTTCATCTCAATATATGCGTCTGTCTACTACCTGGTGATTTATAGTACATGTACATAAGACTAATACAATACGCTGCACTTACATTCCTCATATTTGATGCTCTTAAGGTGCTACAGAACACATTCTCAAGATTTTTTTTATGCACAGTAAAGAGATTGTTGTTTCCGAATTGCTCACTATTAAACATTTCCAGGTAGCAGTTGGTTAATATAAATCACACACCTTAAATAGGTGACCAGAGTATGTTTAAGCAGTGGGCATATTGTAATCGGAACAAGCCCCTAGGGTGGTTTACGAACAATATCAATAGTCTTTGTAGCATACAAAAGACAATCTTCATTTGACAATATCCGAATTATAATCATTGTCCTAACAATAAAAAACAGAAGTCAAAGCAAATATTTGAATACTTGCCTAGGCTTTCATTTGAATAGACAGTATTTGTAAGTTATATTTTGTACATTAGTGTATACATCATGAACTTGATAATTAGAGCCATATGTAGTTCATAGAACTTAGTGGATTGAATCAAGACATATTTATATAGAATAATTACAGCCTAAATCTGAGCTGTCTATTCAAATTAAATCCTAGATGGGGTGGATTCAAACCTACGAAGGGACTACCTTTTTATTTCTTTTTGTTTGTGACAATTTTTATAATCGTCAAACGCCCACGCACCGTTCACAATATACTAGAGCCATGGGACTGATTAATATAGAGTACATAGAACTGTCTGAAACCTAGTGTCACATATCAGCGGTTATAGTCAGTGCTTTAAATGGAAAGTGCAGGTACTCACCAAATTGAGTTGTGGGTTGTGGGTGGGGCTTGGGGGCGGGGCTATGGGTGGTGCTAAGGGGCGTGGCCAGAAGCACATATTTAATTTGATTGCGATTTTCTTGGTGTGCAGATGAGCATAATTATACAGAAGCATTTTTGGTATCTTTTGAGTATTTCATTTGTCCTTTTTTTATACAAAATGGTGCATTTAACATTATCTTTAGAATTTTACATGTGGATAGATTGCTTCTCTGCTAGGCACATGAAGGACATTTTGAATGTTTACATTATGTGGATTAATGTATAGTATGGTCACTTTCAGGAGCGGCACCTCCATGAAAGCGGAGGAGCGTCACCCCACTGTAAAAATGCACCAGAGCAGCTGAAAAATAAAATGTTAATAAAGTTTATTTATCAGCATTTTATTTTTTAACAACCCATCCTGAACCGAGTTTCAGGACAGGGCAGGGCAATTGCTGCTGAGTGGCAGCAGGGAGCTCTGCACTTTTGCTTAAAGTGCGCATGTCCCTTCGGCCAGCAATCTTGCAACAGCCAGTTTGACATGGGCATTTTAAACTTCTCTAACCAAGCTGTCTTAAGACGCTGAGTTAGAGAAAGCACATGCCTCCAGTGCTCTTAAGAGTGCTGAGAGAGGCCACTCCCTCCAATCCTGACACTTCTCTCATGCTGCTTAACAGCATGAAAGCAGCACCAGGACTGAGTAGTGTACTTTCCTGGGTCCAGAGCTTCAAGGAGAGAAGACACCCGAGCGAGGAGGACGTTTATTGCAAGTGAGGAAGGTAAGTGCCATTTCCTTTTTCTATTATTATTATTTGAATGCTACATGTATTTTGCCCGTCCCACCACTCTAAATACATGGCAGCCACCACTGGTCACTTAAGAAAGAAACCTTGAAAATTAGACTCCATAATCTCATTCTATTTAAAAACAGCCTTATCTGTTTATAGCATTATAATAGATCTATAGTACTCAGTGCTCAAAAACTTCAAACCACCTTACATCAACCACGTTGTCTTTCAGCATGTTACTCCACTCTATGACCCTCACATTTGCCAGTGGCATGGTCTCTCTTTTGGCATTAAGATGAAATGTACACCCACCAGCATCACACCCTTTACAAAGTATGGCAATGGATGTTTTTTCATAGAAGTTGTATATTCCAGTAAAGAGACCTTGGTTTTGAACGAACTTCTAGGGGACATTAAGCAACAAAATGGACACATTTAAAGGGATGCCTGATGAAAACTCCTATTACATTACTTCTAGATTGTAGATTGAAAAAGAAAACATGTATGTGACTGAATTCACGCCCGACCTTCACTCCTGCGGGTTCCAGATCCCATGAGCCAACTTGTAGCCTTCAAAGATATGCCTACTCAGGACACTGTATGAATGTAGTCACATCCTAGCTTTGAAAGCTTGGCATCACCCAATGTTGACATGGTTCATTTTGTTATTGAGGGAAAAATCCTTTAGCGATATTGGCTGGGCATGAAAATGAGCAATACAATGAAAGGAAGCACCATCATCTTTTAAAAAAAGCCAAGCATACATATCGGCAAATACATCCCAACTCTGCAGGCAACAGAGGCCCTTATTATGGGAACTTTTTTGGATTTTCCAGATATTTAATTTTTCTTTCCTACGGCTGCATAGCACAATAGAAGTGGGCTTCCCATGGTACAACACTTACATTACATATAACTTGCACAAACTATTTTCCATAACATTTTTTGGAAATGGTTATCTATGGTAAAACCTATTGTCTTACTGCCTCCTAGCAGACATCACCCAGTTGCTCCTAAATGGTACTGCTTTGCTTCAAAGCTCCTTAGCTACTGCAAAATCTGCCTGCCACTCAAACTCTAATCTTACGTGTAAACTATAAAGACAAAACAGTGACCTTTGTTATAAAACATGAGGGAAATTAAAATATAGCCATCTGGTGGCTGAGTTTCACAGTGTGAAGCCAGAAATTCTGGGATCAATCCCAGCTTCCCCACTTTCCCAATTTGTGTGATCCTAGGCAAATATTTCATGTCACCAAACCTTCTTTTTCTTCAATATCACACATGCTAGTATATTCAAATACGCGAATTCATGATGTATGCCGTACAATCACATCTTGTTTTAGAATTAATACACTATAATGTTCGTTTCATTCATGGAAATAAAACAGGCCATATATAATGTACACATGAAAATTGACTTGCTTCTTATTTTAATAGTGGGATTGACATCATGATGGGAGCACAACCATTTCTAACTTCACTATCACTTTTAAAAAACTCCTGTCAATGGTAGGATATAAGCCTATGTACCAAGGTGAAATGCTCCCACATGTTAAAAATTACAATTGTATTTAAAATGTTAATGTTTTCAAGGCTCGACTTCTGCACTTCTCTTAAAGCCAAGCCAGACTCTTAGTTCGGCTCTAACTGGGCTCTCCTTGTTAATTTGTTGGTTGCCCATCTCTGCCTCTCCCAGCTACTCCATTAACCCAAGAGAAAACGGACTATTAAAAACAAAGTACAGTGGTGTTGAGGCACTGCAGAAAAAAACATATCTGCACTTGAAAGACAGAGTGGCGTTGCACTTGCTACAATCGAACATTTTTACATTTTCTTCACAGCCAAACTGTGTGAATGCAGGGCTTGTCGGGCTGGCAGCTATAGAGTTACTGTGCTGGACACTGCAGACAACACTCACGCATACAAGAACACGCACAGTCACTTACAAGCACTCATGCACGCACACGGGGCATTCAATTGTTTTGTTTTTAGAAACGCTTACATCTGATGTCTGTCCACATTACTAAACCTGGATTCCCACCCACTCTGCCACAGAGTTACTATCACCACCTTCTTCCTCACCATGGCCCCAAACAAGTGCTGGCTTACTCTGCTGTACAGCAGGAACCCTTCACTTAGATTTACCTCAATTACAATGTATGCCTGTTAGATGGCTCTACTCTCACATCTACAGCGCTATTGACTCCATTGAGCCTGACTGGACACTGTGTTAATAGTCACAGTGTGACTTGGGCCCCTCCCAAACTCCCAGGCAGCTATGAATCAATGCATGGGGCCGATGCTTAATCAGCACAGTCTAAGGGTAGATTAGCACTCGATTTTCAGAGTGCTGCACGGAAACGGGCCGACTTGTTTTTCCGTTGTTTTGCGCTTCTTTCTGAGATACCCATTTGATTGAGGTTGCCTTGTTGCCCCGTGAGTACCGGTACTCTCTTTGGCCATGGAGAAGTTCCGGTACTCAAGGGCAGGAAATTCAGAAGTGACGGTACTTAGTACCGGTGAGTACCGGCCCATTTAAAGCACTGGGGAGGGCAGGATGTACCACCGCAAATAACCCCCCTGCAACTACGCCCCTGCATTTCACACTGTGTCTGGGGTCCTGTCCTTGCTGTTACTTGCACAACAATGTGGTGGATTCCTTTTTCTGTCTCTATAATAAGGTCGTTTAAAATGTGACATGAAACTCTCCTTATCACAATGCTGTTGGTAAGAAGCAGAGCTCCAAGGACATGTCGATTAAGCTGTTCTCCTTATAGGAGTGCCAGTATAAAGGGCATCTGCTGCAATGTCAGTCAGTTTGATGACATTTAAGAGGTCTTGTAGCTCAACAGTTAGAGCTACTGCTGTAAAGAAATGCCAGTAACTAAGATATCCTGGGTTCGAACCATGGTTAGGCTACTCTGACTTTCGTCCCACTGAGGTCAATAACACAAGTACATTTGACAATGCATTGTCAGATGACCAAGAATTATATAGCATAGTCCTCATCATTCATTTAGTTAACATCATAATCCATTCTTAGAGTTCTAGTGTTGGTTTAATGCATAGTATTATATGATGAGAAAACACATTTGAAATGAATAATATATAAACAGCCATGTTTGTAATACAAACTCCAGTGAGTGAGAGAGACTGTGTGTGTACTTTTCAGACCACTACATTTCATAAATGAGGGGTCATTTCTTTATTTTCTTATTTCATTTAAACCTCTGCATGGAGACGAATGCTTTGTTTTATTTGTGAAAAAATGTCATCACCTTACAGCTTTGAAACGTCTCACATAAGCATACTGACATGACAGTCTCACACATATAAAAACTGAAAACCTGTTGAGATTCAAGTAAAGTGGAAGCAAAGTGAAGCCAAGCCCAACAGATCTCTGCACTGCTGCACCTCATTCTGATTATCGAGGTCCGGCTCTCTGGTGCACGGCTACCCACTTCCCAGCCCACCTGCCAACAATTTATCAACCTGAGCCAGTGCGGATTGGCCGAAACAGCTACCTGGAGCTTCACGGGCTGCCGCCGCGGTACACTTCACGCCTTTGTACCTGCATTTGTGTGGTGGCCCTAGGAGCCTCAGGAACCTCCGTAGCTTCCAGAGACCGGTGGCCATTATTACAGGCCCAAACGTGTTCAGCCGTTCGACCTGCATGCAGCACAGCGTTGTATGGTGTGTAGTCCTTAGTGGCTGGCCCTCGGAGGCTAGGAGCGGTGAGGAGCACCCTGCAATCAGCCTGTGTCGAAGAACGGGAGATACCCGGGCGAAAAGACCACTTGTGAGACGAGCAACAGAAAGCAGAAGAAAGGTGAGCCTCTCCCCGCACCTATTTGCACAGCAACATCTATCTGCTCAGCAAGGAGCGGCAGGGGAGGGGGGGAGTTCTTTCATTCGGTTGGTTTGGTTGGATGCTTGCACAAGTTATCAACAATTCCCCTCTGCCCCCGCTGCGTGGAAGCGGCCAGCATTAGATTGGTGCGGCTTGTACTGAGCCCAGCAGCTGGCACCAAACTCTTGCTTGCCCAGCTCCCAGTTTCCTGCTCCCCCAACCCTTCTGCCTGACCAGCACTTCCTACTCGCCTGGATTACAACTGTAATGAGGCACCAGCATCAGGAAATCGAGGGAAAGTTCTACTTCTACCCCTTTTTGTCCTTTAGGTATTCATGCTACTTCCCTGTCACAAGCCTCAACCTATAAACCTGTAAGCCTATTGTGCCCATAAAGCTCGCAAAAACGTTAGAACTTTAGCCTCTTGGAACGCTTGGAGCCCTCAGCTACTAGCTCCCTGTGACTCCAGACCTTTAACTTTTGAGCTACGCAAAAGTTTTGTGAAGGCCTTTTGAGGGTTTTATGCTAGCTCTCCAGGACTCCTCACTGCTACCGCATGGTATAAGGCACAAGACATAAAGGGCTTAGGTACCACAGCAGGAGGGTACAAAATCTTGTACATGCTAGCTCCCATTGTCCCCATCATCTGCCAAAGAAAGAAGGTGGGGGGGAGGTTCGGGGGAATGTATGGTCCAAGAGGAAAATCAAAGAGGGCTAAGGAGGCCCAAATGTGCCCAAACAACTGCCCAGATTACAGGGAGGTGCTGGAGTCACTGGTCATTTCACCCATCGTGGACCAAGATCCAGACCCAGATTCAGAGGCGGCACCAGTAATGGACCTAGAAGGCACATTGCTTAAGGGATTCAAGCCCATATCGCAGTCCACACTAATGTCTACTATGGTTGCTATTGCCAATGGCACCCCAGATTTTGTAACACAAGAGCTAGAGCAGCGCACCGCATGGCACGCAGCAAGGCTCATTTTAGGGTTTATTGCAAGATTTATAGGTACAAAGGATAGCAGTGTACTTTTCAGAGAGGGCGGCAGTGGAACTAAGTCACACAACATCATCGCTGGATTCAGACCACCTCATGAAGGAAGGGATAAAAAGCGCCCATCGAACACTACTAAAAATGCAATTAACAAATCAATTTTCTTCTATTTCCAAGAGTTTGGGGCAAGTTAATATCATACCGAATTACTATCATCATCATCATCGTAACACTAACAGTAATCTACTTCACTTACTTTGCACTTAGCACAATGCCTCTACCCCAGATCGCCAACTGGGAAAACAATAGGCATCCAGCACTGGGGAACCTCATCATGCTTAGGCAGATGAGGGAGTCATTGGGGACACAGCACAATATTTTTATCAACACCGAAACTAATAGACTCAAGCGAATACACTAAGGAGTTCAATGAAGCAATAAGAGAACCAGTGTTAGTAATACCATCGGGAAACCCAAGAATCAAACTAAGTCAAAATAAGGTGCTACAAGGCCCAGCACCAGGAGCTCCGTTTCTTCCTAAAGCAAATATCAACCTTAAATTCACTCAGTCTCAATCTCAATACTGACATTGAAAGAAGCAGCCCTGAACCGCCAAAATTCAACAATGAGCCCATCGCAGAAGTGAATGATCCAAGGAAATCACCTGCAATGTTTTCACCAGGTTCTGCTATAACGGCCACTCCAGAAGCTGCCTTCATCCCTATGGCCAATGAATCGGAGCCCCTAGCCAAAGACTTCCCCAGCCGTAGTCACCATTATCCTCTATTCTCTTAGCAGGGAATGATTGCTATATATCAGATTCACAGGTCCTTGATCTTAGAGCTCTCTACATTAGATAACATCAATAGCAAATGAATAGTATAACATTGAGCGATCTAATTTCTTGGACGAGAACCATCAAACATACGAAAGGGGTGAGTTGGAGAATCATTACTTGGAGCAGGTTCCAAATGAGAATGCATACTCATTAGACCCAGGGGCGGCTCCTTCGCAATGGTGAAGGAGCGTTGACCCCTTGGCTAAGCCAAGAGCTGAAAGATAAAACAATATTTCTTCATCGTTTTACCCTTCAGCTGCTGGGTCAGCTAGCAGCATGTGAAAGGAGGGGTGGGCTGGGCCACGGAAGGTGGGGGGAGGAAAAGTGCCTTTTTAAAAAAAAAAACATTTTCCCTCCTCCCGTCCCTCCCTCCCCTTGAGATTTGGGGCAGCCGCCGCTGATTAGACCATTCAATCTAAAGCATTATGAGGGTTATGTCCAAAACTTTGGTCTCAATAGCGACTGCGCGCACAACACAATCCTCAAAATTAGAAACTCAAATATGACTTACCAGGGAATCTTCGATAGCGATGATTGACCGTCAGATGGCCCTATCGGAGGATGTTGTGAAGGAAAATCTAAGTCTGCAAACCACTCAAGGGCCTAAAGAAAGCCACAGTTGCAGCCTCCTGCTGGAGAAATTACTGGAAGTTCCAAGGGTAATAAAGGAGATAATTAACAACTGTAGATACAATCTTAAAAATGTCACAAGAGCCAAACTTGCAAGCAGAGAGCCAGCTGTCAAAAATCTATTGCCAAGGTCAGAGTCACTATCTGCTGCACAATAGCCAGAGGCTCAGACAACACCACACGTATGTATGTGGATACAGTAGAGGAGTAAAGCATGTCCTATGAGTCCATCACAGATGTACCCTCGACTGCAAAAAGACAGCTTAGAAAGAAGAGGAAAAATTCAAAAACAAAAGCCAAAGCCTTCAGAAATAAAACCAAAAATAAAAGGGGAGCGGCAAAAACATTAAAAAAAAATGTCTTTCAGCCCTGGCAAAGTTAGCACAACCACTACAAATTAAGTTGTAAACCACAACATTGTCAAAATTCCTAGAGCAAGGAGGTGGGGGTAGACAATCATGACAGAAGTAATACACAACAGGACTGGTCCGATGGCATCCGGAGCCATTGACTAGGGTTGATTACCCAGGCCTGGGTTCTGCCATTGCAGAACCAAGTGCTTCAGTTACTCCGGACATGGATAATATGGAATAAAGTATAAGAAAGGCTCTCCAAGGAAGCCCCAGCACTTGCTTCCATATGCCCTAATTCCGCCACCCGTTCAAGCCTATTCTATCACCCCACGGTCATGGGCCGACTTAACCAATCGACTCCAAGGTAGACTGCACTTAATAACGCAACAAACCATACGGCCAGATTTCAAGAGGGAACCTATAAAGGGATGTAGGCAGAGCAATCCTCAGGCAAACATCCACTGTGACAAAGGCAAGGATCTCCTAAATCAACATCCTGCAGTTTATAAATTCCCTGCCAGGCTTACAGTATGCAAGATTAATGATTTATTAGTGGTCAGATTCGTCCAACTGAATAGGACAAGTAACAGAGTTACACACATTGTGGTCTAGCACAATGTTAACAAATGAAATTTCTAATCACACAAATTTAATGAAGACTTAGGACATCAACATAGTCCCCCTGAAGAGGAATTTTATGCATGGATCTTTCTAGAACAAGCAGCACAAACCCTTCTGAGTGCAATTAAACATTGGGTTCAGTACTCCAAGATGCATCAAGCTCTCACCAGCTGCTTCCGAGGCGCTCCAACTTAGTAGATCTGAAGTTCTGCATTGCACATAATATACTTCAAACCAAACAACGCCCAGCTTCCCAGCTGTTATTAAGACCATCATTGGTCGCACAAGAAGTCAGACGATTGTAGGTAAACCCTAAAATTTCCAATGTGGAAACTTGCCCAAAATCACACCTAAAAATTATAAGCTGGACTACAGCAGAGTTAAAGTCTAAGATGGAGGACAAGGATTGGATGTCCTTTTAACTTCAACAAGATGTATGTTGTTTCCAGGAAATGTGGTCCATCGATACAGTTGACCTAGATGCCTACTCAACACATCATCTACCTGCAATCAAACAACAAAACGGTCGAGCAGTAGGGTGGCTGACCACCTGGGTAAGAACGTCTTTGCTTGAAAGTGCAGAAATATCTCATACTATAATAAATAAGAATATTGAAATCATCAACTTAAGATGTCAGGCATGGTCTCTTGAGATCATGAACGGATACCTTCTGGCAGGTGATTAGGCACTAGTCCACCAGGACATCCTGCTTCTCAAAGAACACGCCCTAATGAAAAGACTGGGTGAATCACTGAAGCCCCACCCAAATCCACGTGAAGAGGATTGCTTCAGCCCATAAAGAATTGTGTATTGATTTGTGGCTACTTCAATACCAAGCTGCATCCTCTAATGAGGGATCAATCAATAATTCTTGAAGACAGCACCTAAAACATATCGCTACCACCTGCAGAGTGCTGTACAAGTACAAAAAAAGGGCAAAGTAATCTTTGAAGCCTTAGTCGAGGGAGGCATGCAGCTATTGAACAGCTGCACTAAATCAGACAAACCCCCCCAAACCCATGTATCGAACCGGTGGCAGGGAAAGTGTTATTAATTATAGGGTATTAAATATCGAAGCATGGCATCTCATTGTCGACGTGGGAGTAATTGTCAGGATCAAAATTGATCAGGATGCACTGTTTCTGGTCTTGGAGCACCAAATTCAGGTTCTAGTGGGTCAACCTCCTGGCGAAAAGACAGGAGACCTAAAATTGTATTGAAATTGAA
Source organism: Pleurodeles waltl (assembly GCF_031143425.1). Taxonomy (NCBI): domain Eukaryota; kingdom Metazoa; phylum Chordata; class Amphibia; order Caudata; family Salamandridae; genus Pleurodeles; species Pleurodeles waltl. The sequence goes on from NC_090440.1 coordinate 1,674,957,834, forward strand.
TAGAAAAAACATTGCCACAATTGTTGATAAGCATGACACAAATATCTGCACTACCAGACATAAATGGCTAGCACTCCAAAATGTAGCCCTAACTCTACCAACAAATGGGGGGGTGCAGCAGTGGCAGCAGTTGCAAAAGGTTGATGAGCTGTTGGCACAGACATCGGCAGAAAGAAAGAATAGAGCCGACTCTGCCCCTAGATACCGCTCAACTGAGGGCCAGGACTGGTTTGAAGAAGAATGTATGAAGCTAAAAAAGCCCTAAAGAATCAACACAGGTCTGAAGAAAGCAGTACAAATAACTACTTAATCCCTTAGCTGCTGGGCCTCCCCCCCCCCCCCAGTGCTGATCCCTTTTTGGGCTATTTGGGGTAGTTTGCGCTTAGGCCCCATAACGTTTTGTACACATAAGCTATCCATGCCAAATTTGCATCCTTTTTTCCCAACATCCTGGGGATTCTAAAGGTACCCAGAGTTTGTGGGTTCCCCTTGAGGAGGCCGAGAAATTACCAAAATACAGCTAAAATTTGGGTCTTTTGGGGAAAATGGGAGAAGTGCAACAAAAGAGTGCTGCATCTAGTTTCTCCCCAGCAAATGGAATCAACAAAGGGTTGGCGTTGCAATAATCACCATCTTCCCAGCTTTCAGGAACAGGTACACTTGAATCAGAAAACCAAAGTTTTCAACACAGATTTGGCAGTTGACTGGGGCATACCCCATTTTTACTAATTTGTTTTGTGCTTTCAGCCTTCTTCCAGTTGGTGACAGAAATGGGTGGGAAAACAATGGTGGATCCCGGACAGCTAAACATTTCTGAAAATTAGACAAAATCTTGAATTCAGCAAGGGGTCATTTGTGTAGATCCTTAAAGGTTTTCTGATGCAAAGTAACAGTTGAAATAAAAAACTACTGTAATTGAGTTGAAAAAACAAAAATTTCTGTCTACGTTTTCTTCTGTAACTTTTTCCAGCTATAGCAGATTTTTTAAAGCAATAGCTGGACCCTTTTGGTTGCAGGGAGATATAGGGCTTGTAGGTTCATCAAGAACCCAAGGTACCCAGAGCCAATAGGTGAGCTGCACCTTGGAATGGGTTTTCATTGTATAACAGGTATACAGCAATTCATTTCTAAAATATAAAGAGTGAAAAATAGGTATTAAGAAAACCTGTGTATTTCTGAAATGTGCACAAGACATGGAGCAGAGAAGCAGTGGCTATTTGCACATCTCTGAACTTGGGGGTACCCTTATTAGTATGTAAATTACAGGATATTTCTCAAAATGACTTCTTTCTTATACACTGTCTTTCAGAAAATGACCCAAAATACAACGTGGACACATTAAATGTTTCCACTGAAAACTGACTTGTTTTTGGCAAAGTGCCTAGCTGTGGATTTTGCCTTCCAGCTTGGCCGGCACCTATGGAAACCTAGCAAACCTATATAGTTTTTAAAGCTGGACACCTAAGGAAATCCAGAATGGGGTGACTTGCAGGGCTCTCACTAGTTTCTGTCACCCAGAATCTTTTGCAAACCTCAAAATGTGGCCCAAAAACAAATTTTATTCACATTTCAGCGATGCAAAGTCCTGGAATCTAAAGGGAGCAACAAACTTCCTTCCATCCAGCATTCTCTCAAGTCTCCTGATAAAAATGGAACTTGGAGCCAAGTGCCTGCAACAGGGAAGGGCCCAAAACGTACTGTGGTGATAATGATAACTGAGGTGAGTGTACTAGTTAGTCCTGGGATCTGGAACCATTTAGTAAAACGTACCAAACCAGACATTTCTGAAAACTAGATACCCAGGGGAGTCCATGGAGGTGTTTTTTACCTAGGATATCCTGCAAAGGTGAAACATTTCTGTGAAGTAAACTACGGGAATATGCATGGATCCACAAACATCTTACCACCTATCGTTCCCCAATTTGTCCTGATAAAAACGCTACCCCACTGGTGTGCCTGGGCCTAGTGCCTGTGACAGGAATGGATCACACAAGGGTCAATGGTAGTCCTTGCATGAGGGCTGCTGTTGACCCTGAAGTGATCAATTCTTGACGTGTGACTAGGGGTTGTGTTTTTATCAGTATAAGTGGGGAAAGACTGGGTGGTAGGAATTATGTGGGTCCCTGCACATTCCTGTGGTTGGTTTTAGCACCTCCAGAAATTATGGTGTCAAAGCATGAATACAAAGTGTCTGAATATTGAAACCAAGCCTTTTGAAAGTGAGCCATAAAGCCTCTTCAGGGCACCAACTAGTTTATGGTCCATTCACATGCCATTCACGCACAACACAGAACACTTTCATACCACTGGCCACTGGCCCAATTCAACCAATCACTGCACTCACATCAACTTACCACACCCAGACCAGGGCCCATCACATTCATATGACACAGGACGGATTACGTTTGACTACATTTTGCCACTTGTCAAGTAACTGCCTTCTTCTTCTTGAACATTACCAAAGGAATGCGTAAGGAACCTTTACTAATGGCTCCCATGACAGCCACATGAGGCTCAGGAAGACACATTTTTCATGTGCCTTTAGCACACTAACTGTGCTAAATCCAACTCCTTCCAGTTTGTGGATTCAAGTTAGGGGTTTCCGAGTATGCCTTGTGATGTCTATGCCTCGAAATGGGCAAGCATATCTACCTTTGAAACTAAGGCAGACATGCAGGGGAATTTTCACAAAGTTCTCTAAAGAGAATGTCATAAACTATGAAGAAGGGTAGTGTTTGGCACAAAGGGTAGTCCGTGAAAACGTATCATATGTCCCAGCGACTGTTATGTGCCGTGCTGTGACTGTAAGGCACTTGTCATACAGCATATTAAACATCTACTAAGTTCTGACGGAGCATGAACCTGGCAAGCAAGTCATATACTGACCCATATGTGTCATTGTCCTTCAGTGCCAGGGTGGCACAAATGGGTTTGAATCCATTGGTGTAGATGATGTGCAGCTGTCCTTCCTTTACTATCTGCCTCTTACCTGTGCAAAAACCCTGAGAAAGCATACCTACCGTAAGCTTTTCTACCCCTTTATGTCTCTGTCCTCATTAGAGTCCTGACTAATCCTGTGTAATTGCCAAGTGAGCCTATACTAATGCCTTCCACCATTAGCTACTTGAAGCTCAAGAAAACATGTCTTTCTTTCGACACCAGTGTACTTACTGTGCTAAATCCAACTCCTTCCAGTTTGTGGATGCAAGTTGGCGGTGTCCAAGTGTGCCTTGCGAGGTCTATTCCTGGAACTGAGCGAGCAAATCTACAGTTGAAACTAAGGCAGACATTATGGTGAATACTACCTAAGGTCTCTAAAGTAAAAAAACAAACAGATGTCCTGTGGGACTCATTTGCCAATCCTTCTACTTTTGCTTTGAAAGTGAAGCTACAAATTGAGTCTGCATACTTTCAAACAAGTAGAAATGTTGGTGAATATGTCCCACAGGACATTTGTTTGACTTATTACACTTACTCTGGTTCTCATGGGCAATCAGGATGGTCAATGTCTAGCATACAGAAGTTCCTTCACAAGCACTTCAAAATTCAGTCACACCTTTAACATTTTGCCTCACAGGGCACTCCGTGACAATGTGGCATATGTTCTATCCACTAGTATGTGCAGTGTGGGACTATAACGCACGTTAATCGAACAGAACACCTACCACATTCTGATGGCGAATGACTGTGTCGAGCAGGCCATAAGAAAGTCCGTGATTTCCTGAAGCAATGGGTCATGGACGTTCGGTATCCATGCACAGCCACTGAAAGGTTTACCCAATAGCAGCTTTGCTTTAGTATTATACAATGGAAAGCAAGTAGGGAAGTAGAGGCCTGGATTAGATGGGCACTGGTGACAGTATTAACAACTCTCCTGTCTGACTGTGCTTGTGAAGGGACAGCACAACTGTTCTCATCGTCTCCCTCAGAATTACTGGAAGACGTGTCGCCAGATAGGACTCTCCCTACTGAAAAATCACTCCCAGATTCTGCGTCATTGTCCTCTCCATCGGAATGCTGTCTCAGTATCTGTTTTCTCAGTCACTGATCCTGCCTCAAAGCTGTCCGCCATAACCTGAGACACGGCTTCAGCAGCAGTCATCCAATGAGCCATCTCTGCTACTGGCTAAACTGCCCTTCTAAAGCATTAGCCTATGTAGGTGACAGATATGGTCACAAAATTGCTTGTGGGTGTGTGGGTGTCATGTGTGCAACAGTAAATGTCAGTCACCTTACCTCGCTTCTTTCCTCAATCAGAAGGTTCTCTGTAGACACTGAAAAAACAAAAAAAGACACACTATTCCTTCACCTTTGCACATACCCATCATCACAGCTATTAGCGCTAGTGGTGCCCAGTGCGACAAGCTTTTTTGCCGGTCCCCCTCCCATGACCTCCTCCTTGGATTCCCTCACTACCATGCAGCAAAATTGCTCTTCATCTCTCCATAGCCCTCCCCGCACATGCATTTAGTTTGTTTTAAAGTGCAGGTAACGGCTGGCTTTACTAATCTACTCAGCAATTCACATAAAACACAGATCTGTTCTGTGCAGCAGGCATATAAACCTTCTGCGCTACTTTGGCATCAAAATTGCCACTAGACAAAATTCCGATCTCTTTCTCTAGCAGGAACATAATCACAAGAGCTATCTTGACATTTTTATTGGTAGCTAATATATATATATATATATATAAACACATTACCTAGTGGTGGTTAGGACCTAGTTTCTCTATAAAAACGTATTTTTACTTGTCTAGATCTTTGGCGCCACTTGATGAATCTTCACAAAACTTTCCCAAAAAAATTCCAGTCACATCGACTGCTGCCTGGAAAGTTTTGGGGTGATCCGTGCAGAGGGAGCCGATAAAAAGGGGGCGCTCCCAAAACACGTTTTCCCCCATTCAGTGTTCCATAGGGATTTTGACCAGTGATAGTGTCAAAACTACTAGACAGAACTACACCAAATTTGACAGAAAGATAGGTCCTGGTCCAGAAAGTTACTTTTTTGTTTTGGTGTGCTTCTGTTCAGTATTTTTGAGAAATTAAGAGGAAAACAAAGTTGAATATGTAGGGATGTGAAGGAACGTGACCTCTCCCGATCTTGTGCTGAGATCTGATTGACTGACAATACTTCAACAAGGAAGCAGTTGAAGTGTTGTCAGCCATCTTGGGACTCAGCTGCAGCAGAGACCCAGAAAAAAAGTAAAAAATAAAGAAGAGGGGCCAGGGTATGCACACCCTGACCCCTTAGCTCTGGTGGTGCTGACCCCCATACCCCCCAGGACTAAAAATCATTTTTTTGTTGATTTTACAGCCAGAGCTGTGGTGGATCCACCGTAAAATTAAAATAAAAAAACAAAGCACATTCTCCCATGCTTCGTTATTATAAAAACTCTGGGTGGGCTAAGTCCTGGCAGGCATATGCTTAAAAATGCAGGGGGGAGACTGGCCCCCTCCCACTGCCTTGAAGACCACCACCTCCCCAGGGCTTATAATTAATATGCGGCGGGCCACGTGCCCCTCGCTACTTCGGGGAACACCACCTCCCAGGGGCTGTAATTAAATATGCAGGGGGGAGAGTGCCACCCCAGCTGCACAGAGGGCCACCACTAAATCTTATGCCGGGGGGGGCTGAATGCCCCCGTGGGTCACTACCTCCTTGGAGCATACAGACAACAACAGTGTCCCTCATGGAGCCAGTTAGAAATGGGATCTCTTGTTGGCAGTCGGTTTGCACCATGCCCAAGTAGGACCCTCACTCTAGTCAGGATAAGGGAGATACCATTTTGATAACCCCTGCTCACCCCCTAGGTAGCTTGGCACGAGCAGTCAGGCTCATCTCAGAAGCAATGTGTAAAGCATTTGCACATAACACACAGTAATACAGTGAAAGCACTACAAACGGACACCACACCAGTTTTAGAAAAATAGCCAATAGAAAACAAGACCAAATATGATAAAAATCCAACATACAATAAATAAGATATGAATTTTGCAAGAATTACTCAAAAAGACAGTTCCTTGAAGTCGATAGCTCTGTCTGTGGCTATCATGGGGTTGTGAACAACAAATCAGTTCAGGTCAGCCGCGGAGTTGCGGACCAGCTACAGTGTGGGGAAGAACCGCAAACAGTACCTTGGAAATTCAGGGCATCATGATCCTCGCAATGAGGTCTGGAGAGTGGCGTCCCAGGCGTCGGAGTGTTGGTTCTGAAGGTCGGAGTGGGGGTCTCTGGCCCCTTGAAGTCACACGTGTTGCAGATCGAACTCTGGGCTGATGAAGTCAGGATGGCTTTGGGGCTGCGCTGCGACTAGGGCTGCGGTGTGAAGAAGGGCAGTGCAACATGCGGTGTCCCCAGGTCACGGTGCAGGCAGCGGCATCGTGGTTCCTGAAGCTCTGCTGTCGGTAGGCCCAAGTCAGCAATGCAGCACGGGACGGTCTCCGTGCGGCGTCCACGGGTCGCGGTGCAGACAGGGACACTTTGTGACGACACTGGAGTTGATGGTGCTGGCGTAGGTGGACCGGGACTGCGTTGCGGGACGGTGCTCTGTGTACCTCACGAGTGGTGTCGACAGACCATGGTGCAGGCAGCAGCGCCGGTGTCAGGAGGAGCAGTGGCAGTGGGGATGCGCAGGATGCGGTGTGAACAAGACGATGCTGTAGTGCAGGGCCCACAGGTCACGGTGCAAGCAGCGGCTCGGTAGCGACATCAGATGATGGCGTCGGTGAGACCAGGGTTGCAGTGTGAAGCGGGGTGGTGCATCGTTGCCAGGTCATGGTGCAGTGCATGCCGGCGGCGTCATTAAGCGTCACAGTGGTTTTTCTTCTTGAACAGCACAGAACATACATTTGCCAGTGCTGCAGGCAAGCTCTACTCCAAGCCCTTGGAGAACTCTCTCAAACAGAATACACAGCAAAGTTCACCCTTTACTTTCTTTTAAGGAAGAAGTAGCAACTGCAGGCCAACCCAGCAAAGCACACACAGCAAAGGGGCAGTACTCCTCCTCCAGCTCTTCTCCTTGGCAGAGGTTCCTCTTGATCCAGAAAGATTCTAAAAGCCTGGGGTTTTTGGTCCACTACTTATACCCAGGTCTGCCTTTGAAGTAGGCAAACTTCAAAGGAAATCTCTGTTGTTGACAAGATCCTGCCTTCCCCAGGTCTGGCCCCAGACACACTAGGGGGTCAGAGACTGCATTGTGTGAGGGCAGGCAGAGCCCTTTCAGGTGTAAGTGACCACTCCTCTCTCCACTGTTGCCCAGATGGCCCATCAGGATATGCAGGCTACAACCTGGCTCCCTTTATGTCACTTTCTAGAGGGAATTTACAAACAGCCCAACTGTCAGTCTGACCCAGACATGGAATACACAAGCAGGCAGAGGCACAGAATGGTTAAGCAAGAAAATGCTCACTTTTTAAAAGTGGCATTTTCAAACTGCCAATTTAAAAACTAATTTTACCAAAATATGTATTTTTAAATTGTGAGTTCAGAGACCCCAAACTTCAATTTATATCTGCTGTCAAAGGGAAACTGCACTTTAAGGATATTTAAAGGCAGCCCCCATGTTAACCTATGAGAGAGATAGGCCTTGCAACAGTTAAAAACGAATTTGGCAGTATTTCACTGTTAGGACAAGTAAAACACATCAGTACATATCCCACCTTTAACACATACTACACCCTGCCCATGAGGCTACCTAGGTCCTAACTTAGGGGTGCCTCACATGTACAAAAAGGGAAGGTTTGGGGCTATTAAGTGGGTACACTTGTCAAGTTGAACTGGCAGTTTAAAACTGCACACACAGACACTGCAGTGGAAAGTCTGAGATGTTCACAGGGCCACTCATGTGGGTGGCACAATCAGTGCTGCAAGCCCACTAGTAGCATTTTAGCTACAGGCCCTGGGCACCTCTAGTGCACTTTACTAGGGACTTACCGGTAAATCAAGTATCCTAATCATAGATAAACCAATCAACAGTACAATTTATATAGGGAACACTTTAGCACTGATTAGCAGTGGTAAAGAGCACAGCAATAAACCAGCAAAAGCACAGCCCAGTACAGCATAAAAAACAGGTTAGAAGGCAAAAAGGCTGGGGAGACACGCTAAAAGCTGCTAGGTCTACCAGAGCCACTGATGGCTTTGGGGACCGCCACCCCATAAGGCTGGCTTCTGCTATTTCCCAGGGTGCCCACTCCCGGGACATTGCTGGTTGCTGTCGCCATGCCACAGCAAGCACTATGGTTTCTGACAGCAGGACCTGTCAAGCAGGTCCCCCTGTCAAAAACCAAAGCTTTCCTCTCTGTACCCTGCACGCGTGAGATGAAATACTGAGGTGAAATGCTTTCTGTAGCAATGGAACCGCGAGGGAAGCCTTCAGGCTTCCCCCACAGTGGCAGATAGCCCATTAAGGGCATTTTATATAGTAAAATATTGAATAAATAAGAAGGGACCACAGGGAAGCCCTTGAGGGCTCCCTCACAGTCCCAGGTAGCCCATAAAGGGCTTTAAAAAAATCTATAGCTCCTTCACACTGATTGCTCAGGGTTCAAGTCCAGACGGACTCACTTCCCTCTTTTTTTGGGGTACAAATTAAATGAATTAAAAAAAAATGTAAGATACATATTTTTTTAATTGTACAGAAATATCTTGTTTTAAGTATATCATACATAAAAGCCTAAAAAACTCACTCTCTCTCTCTCTGACTGTCTTTCTCTCTCTCTCCCCATCTTTCAATCAATTTCTCCCACGTACACATGCACTCAGGCCCTTACGCACTAACTCAGACACTCACGCACCCATTCACGGACCCACTCAGAGACTCGTGCACACACACACAGCCCCTGTAATGAACCCACTCACAGACCCACTTAGACAGTTAGGCACCCACTCATAGACCCATTCAGACTCTCACACACCCACTCACAGACCCACTGACAGCCACATACACCCACTCACAGACCCGCACAGACACTGACACACCCACTAAAACACTGGTGTATGCACTCTCCCACCCAGACAGATACTCTCACGGCCATTCTCACCCCCTGATATACCCACTCACACTTATCTAGCACATAGAGAGGCCCCGGCCTACTTCCATAGTGCACAGTCAAAAGTCTGTGCACAGCACGGGGTTGGGAGGTTGGCCGCAGGGTCTGGCTGCAGGCCTGGTCTTGCGGGCAACCTCTGCTGCACAAGGGCTAAGGGCGTGCACTATGTAAAGTTGGGTGTTTATAGGTGGTTGACATCAGGCACTGTGGTGGCAGTGCTCAGCTGTGGTTAGATTAACGTGTAGTAATGTAAATTACTATACGTTAAAAAAACTATAGAAGTTCACAGAAATAAACAAAGGTTACAGTGACATTATAGTTAGGAAATAGAATTGAAAAAAATAGAAATTTACTTAAAAAAACAAAGGTTACAGGGATGTAATAGTTAGCCTCACAGTTCAAACGTACCAAACCATATAAATTCACCAGTTATAGTTAGGGTTATCTCAAGTAACTATAACTAGGGTCCTAAGGTAACTATAACTCAGGCCGTCGTCATGCACTGCAAATTACTCCACAAATGACAGCACCCATGACATCTTTTTAGAACATCCTTGATAATATCAATATCATATTTGCCGTAAAAATGTGTACTCTTGGCCTGGTTTAGACAAAGGAAGAAGCTAGATGGATAGAAGTGCCAGCTTAAAGGGGGGGGACTGATCCGTTAGTAGCACAAGTATTTGCTAAACATTATCAAACTGGAAGTGAAATATGATGACATTAAAACCTTCCTGGAGAAACTGGATCCCCACCCTGGTAGAAGATGAGAGTGAGGCACTAAATTAGAAAGGGCCAGATGTAGCAAAATCCAATTTTGCTACTTGCAAATTGCGAGTCTTAGCGACTCGCAATTTGCAAGCTGCAAAATCGGATGCAGAATGGTGTCTCAGACACCTTCTGTGACTTGCTATGGGGTCGCTAAGACCCACCTCGTCAATATTCATGAGGTGGGTCGCATTTTGCGACCCCATAGCGAGTCCCTGCACTCACAGGGATGGTGGCCTGCTGAAGTCAGCAGACCTCCATGTCTGTGACTGCTTTTTAAATAAAGCAGTTTTTTTTTTTCATTTTGCAGCCCGTTTTCCTTAAAGGAAAACGAGTTGCAAAATGAAAAAAATACTGAAACCATTTGGTTTAGTTTTTTCAGAGCAGGCAGTGGTCCGTAGGACCACTGCCTGTTCTGAAAAAATATTTTTGTCGACATTCACAAAGGGGAAGGGGTCCCCTGGGGACCCCTTCCGTTTTGCGAATGAGTTACCACCAGTGTGACACTGGTGGTAACTGCGAGTTGCTTTGCGACCGCATTCGTGGTCACAAAGCAATTCTGAATTGCGATGCGAGTCGCAAATAAGAAGGGAACACCCCTTCCTATTTGCGAGTCGTATTCCCAAATTGCGAGTCGGTACCGACTCGCAATTTGGGAATAAGCATCGCGTTAGGCTGTTTGCATGGCGCAAACTGCGATTTTCACAGTTTGCACCCTGCAAACGGCTACCTACATCTGGCCCAAAGTGACTTGTCAGAAGTAACAAAGGCCATCAAGCAAATGCAGATTGGTAAAACTCGGGACCCCAGCGGGTTCCCACCACAGCCCTACAATAGGCTCTCCACAATAGTCAGGTCTCACTTTTTAAATATGTTTCAGGGGCCCAAGAACTATGGCCTCTGCCTCCTAATGTAAGACTCATGGGTATTAGATTGATGCACAAAAAAGATCAAACAAATGAGATTGTGCCTCATAGCGCTCAATCTCCATACGCCATACAATCTCCATACTAAGGGGCATATTTATACTCCGTTTGCGCCAAATTTGCGTCGTTTTTTTCGACGAAAATTAGACGCAAAACTAACTCCATATTTATACTTTGGCGTTAGACGCGTCTAGCGCCAAAGTTCATGGAGTTAGCGTCATTTTTTGGCGTGAACACCTTCCTTGCGTTAATGAGATGCAAGGTAGGCGTTCCCGTCTTAAAAAATGACTCCCAGGCATGTGCGTGGTATTTATACTCCCGGGCAAAAATGACGCCCGGGAGTGGGCGGGGCAAAAAACCCCGCATTTGCGCCTCTTTTTAACGCCTGGGTCAGGGCAGGCGTTAAGGGACCTGTGGGCTCAGAATGAGCCCAGAGGTGCCCTCCCCTGCCCCCAGGGACACCCCCTGCCACCCTAGCCCACCCCAGGAGGACACCCAAGGATGGAGGGACCCATCCCAGGGAAGAAAAGGTAAGTTGTGGTAAGTATTTTTTTTACAAAAATTTGTGGCATAGGGGGGCCTGATTTGTGCCCCCCTACATGCCACTATGCCCAATGACCATGCCCAGGGGACATAAGTCACCTGGGCATGGCCATTGGGCAAGGGGGCATGACTCCTGTCTTTGCTAAGACAGGAGTCATGTTAATGGCGTCTGGGCGCCCAAATAAAATGGCGCAAATCAGGTAAAGACGATTTTTTTGCCTCAGCCTGACTTGCCCCATTTTGGGATGCCCAAACGCCATTTTTCCCTACGCCGGCGCTGCCTGGTGTACGTCGTTTTTTTTCACGCACACCTGGCAGCGCCGGTCGGCTAACGCCGGCTAACGCCATTCAATAAATACGCCGCCCGCATGGTGCTTCAGAATGGCGTTAGCCGGCGCTAATTTTTTTGGCGCAAAACTGCGTTAGCGCAGTTTTGCGCCAAAAAGTATAAATATGGCCCTAAATGTATATGCCAGAAGTAATATCTGTCTTTGTGCACATAGACCAATCTGGATTCATGCCAGGACGCTCCACCCGGCATACTCTCCGGAGGTTCCATAGTTAGCTAAATAAGGCAAAGCAGAAGATGGAACGCCTGGCCATAACGTCACTACGTGCCTAATAAGCGTTTCATTCGATTCACTTGTTTAATACCCGGCAACGCTTCAGGCTTGGCCTGAATGTTTGTAAATAGGAAGCGCTGCCGAACAAGGCCTCACCACTCATAGTTCGAGTAAATGGTGCGATGTCCATCTCGTTTGCAATGGAGCAGGGCAAGAAGCAAGGATGTCCACGTTTTTTGCATATTTTGCATTGTGTATTGAGCCTTTGGTCTGCTGGGTTTGATCAAATGGAGACAGCAGGATTCGCCACAGAAACCGATGGTTCCGGTGAGATGATGTCACTGTACACTGATGAAATACTGCTCATTGCCAACTCAGATAGTACCCAAATAATTTACTCTGTTCGAGAAATTCGAAATGTACCCATGGTATAAAACAAACTTGGGAAAATAAGCCATATATAAGATTAACACAAGGGAAGAAGGAAAGGAATAGCTTCATTACATCGACATGATAGAGTAGGGTTTAAATACCTAAGTGTGTATTTCACACCCAATAAATAACTATTGTTTGAAAGGGATATGTAGCCACAACTGAAAGGATTGCAGGCCAATATGCGTTCGATGGAGAACACTCTGCCTGACAATACTGGGCATAGAGGCAGCTTTTAAAATGATCACTCTTCCAAAGCTGCTTTGGGTAATGCAAAATACACCATTTATAATACTCGACACCATCTTTCTCCGACTGGACATGGAATTAAGGATTTTTCTCTGGTATTGGGCTAACCCCAGAAAAGAGTTGAAAATATTATGCAGAACAATGCACAACCGAGGAGTAGTTTGGCCAAACATAAGGGCATAGTACAGGCCGCGTCTACTTCAAGTAATAAATTATTGAATCTACATCCTAGGGACAACCCAGCAACAGGTTTAGACAGGCATTTCATCGACACGTACACGTTATGAACATTAGTTACACTGGGGCAGGGAGAGAAGATGGCTCCTGACATTAACACAAGGGACCTTAGTAGCATGGAATGGGGCCAACAATTACTCAAGATTAAAGAAAAGATCAGGTTAAAAGCTTTGGAGCAGTATATGGATCTCCAAAGTAGGGGACATAATGGAGGGGGGGGGGAACCTTTCTGAAACTCCAAGAATATATGAACTCGGATATATAAATATACTCGACTCAGAAAAGCCATATATGCAGAGGTGATTGACGTCTACGATACTGATAAACCCACACCTATCATGTACTATGGGGGGACCAGAGAAGAAGAGCAGGGTCATCGTTTTACAAAAATCTCATAAATAATACACCAGACTGTTGCAAAAACTAAGGGTACCGTGAGAAGAAGATGTTGGCCCTCTTGTGACATTACTAGGGAGGTAGCATTGATGCACCCAAGAGAAGTGTAAATTAAGGCTAAACTATGACTCATCCAGCTAAAACCCCTCCCTAGGGCTTACTATAATGAAAGTAGGAGGTGTAACTTGAGATGAGCAGAAACACCTAGTAGTAAAAGATGCGTGGTTGAAGGAGGCATCTTCCGGTACATGATGTGGGTATGTGATAAGATAGAGACATTCTGGGTAGAAATAATAAGAGAACTAGAAATAATTCTCAAATGTGAAATACCGCGCATCAAACCTCAATTTATGGTACTAGGCATCCCAATGATGTAGTCTTGCAGATGAAAAACTTAATGTTTTGTTCACTTGGTTTTGTTGTAGCCAAGCAAGATACCCCAAGAACTAGGAAGCCTGAGGGTACCTGCAAATGGAAAATGGCAAGCAGGCATAAGCATGTATATGGAGGCCAAAAAAGTAATCTACGAGGGGACAGGTTGCCCTCAAATGTTTGAAAATGTGTGGGAGGTAGAGAAATTTCTATGGTGTGGGAGTGGAAAGGTTAAGTAACAGTGAAGAAGAAATAGCACCGAATGACTAGGAGGAAGAGGATGATAAAGCGGGATGAGAGGCCTCACAGAGGTTAGGAGGCATGCTAAAATTCAGGCTTTAAAAGTGTTGTAGAGGGAACATAAGAGACATGGGCCCGTATTTATACTTTTTTTAGCGCCGCATTTGCGCCGCTTTTTGGCGCAAAACGGCGCAAACCTACAAAATACAATGGCATTTTGCAAGTTTGCGCCGTTTTTGCGTCAAAAAACGACGCAAATGCGGCGCAAAAAAAGTATAAATACGAGCCATGATTTGCATTTGTAGCTGTACCGTTAACCAACATATGTGGGTGGAGGTGATGTTGTAAGTTTGAAAAACAATAAAAAATATTTGCATAAAAAAAGAACAATTGAACCTGGACCAGTTTGGAGTTCTCTTTTTCACAAGCAGTAACTTAGGACTCCAAAGGGGAGCCCTTGAGTTGCAGTATGGGTTGTCCCTTAGACTTGAGACCACTCTCAGATATCATAAAAAAATCTCAAAAGGACAGTTCCTGACACCTAGCACACACAGCTGTGGGATTTCAAAGCTCTAAGGTGCCTGGAAGGCAAATATTTAGCTGCCTTGCATAGGAACTTCCTAGTTATAGCTAAGTGAGGTTCACTATTGCAGCTAGTCTGGGAGTTGTTTTTCACAGGATAGCTGGGGAACATACTCATGTTTGTCTCTAGCAGAGGTCATAGCTGCTTTCAGCTAGGATGTCACACTAGTGTTTTCTGTTCAGCATATGTGTAGTTATCATATGCAAATTTTAGCTCATGGGTGGTGTGGCCGAACGCAGACTGATACAAGGACTCATTCTGACACAGGGACTGGTACTGATACATGGACTCATTCTGACACTCTGTAGAACTTACATCCTTCGCTTTTCAATATTTACCTCGAACCCTAGGCTAAGCTGGTGAAATCCTGGTGTGAAGATGATATCTATGCTCATGACAAGCAGCTCCGGCTTTTTTTCAGGAGGAGGCTTCTGATGCCCTTAAGTCCTTTAAAATTGCCTTAAGGCACTTGGTGCCTGTATGAGCGGGAGCTGCCTTAAACTGAATTCCGGAAAAACGTATTTTTTTTCTGGCTCAAGCAAGATCCCAGATCCTCTTGGCTGGTGGCCATCTGAGATGGGGGTTGCTTCTTCCCCTTCATCCTCTGTTAGTAATCTGGGTATTAAATTCAAGTCAGCTTCGTCATTTGAACCACAGGTAAAGGCAGTCACGGCTAGTTGCTTTATCAGGTTGAAATCTTTGAGAAGGATGTTATACTTGATGCCTGTCGCCTCCTGCAAGTTGAGTATTCATGCTCTTGTCACCGCCAAATTGGACTATTTCAACAGCCTTTACCTGGGACTGCCAGCATACCTTCTGCATCGACTGCAGATAATCCAAAATGCTGCAGTGCACCTAATTCTTAAGGCCCCAATTCGATAATCCGTGTCTGCTGTCTTTCTCGAGCTACATGGCTCCCTGTGGCCATTCGCATTCTGATTCAAAGCTCTAATTTCCAGCTATACAGCTTTTGAGAACAAAGGACCTCTGTACCAGAGATGTTTACTGCCAGAAAGAGCTCTCAAGTCTAACTCACAAGTTGCTTTGCATTCCAAGGATCAATAGGGCTAGGCGTGGAGGAAGATCCTTCGCTTTCTTGATTGCATAGCTGTGGAACTCACTGCCATCCTGTCTATGGCTTACTCCCTCAGAAAGGCTCTTCAGGAAAGATTTAAAGACCCATCTGTTTAGTGTCTAGTCTAGGGCTCAGTGGTTTACTATGTTCTCCAGGGCAGTCCTTGCTTGCTAGCGCATGGGCCCTCCTCTGGGAGCAGCTGGGCTCTCCACAAATGCCATTATTTATCTATGTATATCTTCATCAGATGATGCATTGGTAAACAAACAGAATCTGCCTCTTATGACTGCACCAACAGGAGATGAACTGCTTTGAACATTTACCGGCAAGTTGATCAGGTGGATCATGTGTTGGAATATGAGGCGCCCTCCTTTCTCTGGGGGCTCCGTGGCCGATCCCAAGTAACTATGAAAAGACTCCCTTGCTTGTAACCTAAACCCCCATGGTGCTCCTATAATGTTGTCACTATTTGCATTCCTATTGTAATGACTCAGGTTCTTAGATGGGGGGGGGGGGCCTTTGTCTCCTGTCAATGCCTGCATTGTCTGGGGGGACTTTGTGGGGGAGAGCAGGAGGGACCTTAGTTGCGCCCACACCTTGTCACTAACGAGTAAGAGATACAGCTGACTGGTTGTGGGAGTGTTGGGCTGGGACGGATGCTGAAGCACGCTGGCTGTGAAGATTGTACACCCCCCCACACACCCATATCCACTGATTAGTAGTTAATGGTTACCTATTACATGTCTTTTTCGTCATGCCTAAGTTTGGGCAGCTTGCTGTTGCCAGGCTGCTCTGGGGTAGGGGAGTTTGAGACTTATTTGATGGTTCTGTGGGCTTTTGGCCTGAGTGGTCACTCTTTAGGTGGGGAGTGATGGGTGCTATGAACTAGACTGTAACTCATGCCTACGAGTGCAATGCACACTGAGTTTTAAATGACCTAGAACATTGGAGGCCTGGGAACCGCAACCTTTAGGCATAAGATATATATGTTCTTTAAGCGCAGGGCAGTTAACATAGCCTTATCACAGGAGGCACACCTTTCCACTGTAGAAGAACAGCGCCTCTGGAGGTGTTGGAGGGGCAAAGTGTATGCCATTACATTTTCTGCATATGCTTGGGTGCCTTGATCTGGATCCAGGTGGGCACCCCCTTCGAGGCAACCCATGTCCTAATAGATGATGAGGGGATATATGTGTGAGATGGGAGACTGGATGGTAAATCTCTGACACTAGAATCTGTTTATGCACCATTGGGGTAGGGGATGACTTTAATTGTGTGGCAGACACTGATCTTGATCACTCCACTCCGCCGTTTCCAGGGGTGCCTATGCATAGGATTGCAAAAGGGTAGGGTTTCTGAACTGGGTGAACAGTTGGGGGCTTGAAGATGTTTGGAGGGCACAACATGGTGTGGAAAGGGATTATTCCTTTTTATTCTAGCCTATACACTCTCCATGTCCATCTAGATAAGGTCCTGTGCTCTGCACCACTTTGCCAATGTGTCCACCACACCGAATATCTAGGCTGCACTATCTTGGACCATTATCCATTACTTATGGGAATTCAGTTGAGCACAGCTAGACCAGTGATCCTGATGTGGTGCCTTTGCCCCAGCACCTTGGAAGAAACACTTACCTCAATGACCAGCAGGAAGCCATCTCAAACTACTTTACACCTAACTTGGGCACAGCCTCCAATTGCCTCGTTTAGTGGGAGGGTGGGAGGATTTTAAGATGGAAACTCTTCATTGGACTATTCCTGATTCGGGCAATCAGGTTGATACTAAACCCAAGTTGAGAACGCAGTTGGCAGAAGCCTAGGAATGCTATAATGTTATTCTGGAGAAGCGTCACTGCCATAATTATACAGATTATATTGCCAGGGCTCATGAGGGGAAAGGTAGGGCGGGCAGACTGCTGGCCTTGCTGGTGCGCACTGAGTTAATGGGGACCCCGTTAACTGGTTTGACATTGCCAGATGGGCAGAGATTAACAGCATATTCTGAGAGTACTACACAGGGCTCTACGGAAGATGACCATAAAGTATAGAAGCCTTTCTGGCTCCCCTGGCACTACAGACCCTGACTCTGATTGCTGCAGAAAATTTGAGAGGTCCCATTGTACCCCAAGAAATCAAAGTGGCCATCCCTGACATGGCACTGGAAAGGACACCAGGCCCTGATGGCCTGTGGGTGGAGTTTTATTCTGCATTTATTGGGTTGCTAGCCCTGCACTTATTCAACATGTATAATAAGGCACTCGAACAGAAGGAACTGCTGGCTACCTCCAGGGATTCAAAGGTTATCCTGCTTCCAAAGATGACCACACAAGGGGGGTGTCTCTCTCGGCATATCGCCCGCTGTCCATGTTAAAAATGGACTTTAAGATGTTAAGCAAAAAATTGGCTATGTGCCTCCTTCTGCTCATGCAAGCATGAGTCCACCCTGACCAGTGTGGGTTTACCCACAACGTAACACCTCCCTCAACCTACGCCGCCTGTATGCCGCCTGTATTCGGTACTGTTTGCTTCCCTACAGGGAGATGAATTTAGGGTGGGTCTGATGGCTGTCGACCTGAAAAAAGTATTCAACACCGTTAGCTGAGCCTACCTGGATACAGTCATGACCCAAATGCAGTTGAGACCCTATGAGTGGCATGGGTCTGTTTGTTATACACCAACTCTACTGCCCAAGTCTGGATAATATGGACCGCATCAGACTCGTATGAGGTTTGCCAGGGTACCAGGCAGAGGTGCCCACTTTCTCTACTCCTGTTCACTCTGGCTATTGAGCCTCTGGCAGACCTCTGCAGACTGCGAGGCTGCTGTCAGGGTTTCAAGGTAGACAACACAAGACAATTGATTTCGCTATACTGCGATGACCTACTGCTCTACTTGCCCAACATGGTCACTGACTGCCCATACCTGTTGCAGCTCTGAACGAGTTATCCGGATTACGGGTGAACTTGGTGAAGACCTGCGTCTTCCTGATGGCCCCCAGTGTAGTCAGACCGTGGACCTCACTGCCAGAGATTGGAAGGGCCCCCTTGATGTTACGGTACCTGGGAATCCAGGTTTATCACTCCCTAGAGGACATGCGAGAGGGCAACATGGGGGTAGTGGTGCACTCCCTGAAGTGGAGTGTAGCCTTTTGGCACTCTCTCTGACTTCCCATTATGGCACAAATAGCCCCATCTGCTTTATTACTTCGCCAATCTCCCTACCTGGTTTTCAACCCGAGTGGTTTAAACACTTGGATTTGTTAGTAAGAGAACTCAAATTTGGGATGGAAGGAGACACCGGGTGCCCTTAGATGTTCTTAAACGACCTATCTTAGAGGGAGGCTTGTCCACACCAGATTTGGAGCTCTATTACTTGGCTTCCCAGCTTCAGTGGATTACACTGTGGCACAGAATCAGGGAGCTCATTTGGCTCGACTGCTGTGCCTGGGCAAAGAGGGACCAGCATGCTTTTAACAACTGCACTCCAATGCTGGGGGAAGAGTTTGGCAGATGAGGGAGTGCGTGTTGTACGTCCCTTCACTTGGTGGGCCTCCCCCACCTTCTTCTTGGCAGCACAACTGACGGCGTGGGCAGAGGTAGGATTGGTAATGGTAGGTGACAGTTATGAGGGCTTCACCTTGATGCCCCTGGAGATCCCGGTGGAAAAGCACTGCTTGCCCCCAAGCAGTTCCTCACTTATGAGGCACTGACCCGGTCTTTTACGGCTCTCTGGGTACCTGGGGTAGAGGAACCCAAGACACCTAGCTTCATCCACTCATTGCTGTCCCTCAGAAAAGGTAGGCACCTGGTTAAATGTCGGTATGGCACCCTCAACGAGATGGTGCAATATCATCTGAACACTCCTAAGCAAAATGAGAGGGTGTCCTGGGCAGGGCAGTTACAAACCAGGTCTGGGCAAAGATATTAGCCTAACCACAGAAAGCATTCCAGGTTTTAAATTATCCAATTCCATTACCTGCAGCAGACCTATGTCACACCGTAGAAACTGACTGCTATATATGGCAGAGAGCCCAAATGCTGCTCTTGCTGCACACGGGTGGAGGCATACTTCTGCTACATGACCTGGTCCTGGGCGTACCTACAGGAATTCTGGAACATAATGGTGCGAAATTGAACGCTGTACTGAACCAGGATATATCCTGCACCTTGGAGGCGGATTTGTTGGGCTTGATTCCTCTGCCCAACACCCATAAGGTAGGAAATTGCTTCCTTAACTTAGCCTTTATATTAGCCAAGAGACAGATTTCCATGACGTGGAAGTCTGCTGGTGGACTGGCGATAGCAGGACGGGAGGCTGCTGTCATGGAGTGGGCTTGGGTGGAGTATCAGATGCTCTACAAGGAGGAGGCGCAGGAATACAAAGGCGACCGATGGCTCCCCTATGGATGGAGGTGTCGGATATGTTTGACAAACCTGGAAGACATAATTCTTCTTTATCAGAAGGAACAGGATGCAGGGGTGAGGGTGGCAAGACTGTTTGAGTGTGCATGGGGGCAGCCTGGGCCTACGAGAGAGTATTACTCTTGAGGTGATTGTTCTCCTGTTGGCCCGGAAAACCCGAATTTACGGTATGATGCGATGAATGCGTGCTGTATGCCTGAGACCTGTTTATTGGAAGAGGTGGCTTGATGGTTCCCTCCCCGGGAACACTTCTGACTGAGATGCTGGTGGCCACCTCACTCAGAACCTACTGTTCACTTTATTAGTTTGAGTTAACAGTTCTAATGCAGTTGCAGTTTTAATGCAGCTATACTATTCTTTATATACTGAACAGCTATTAGTTAGTTCTAGCCTGTCAAGACTGTTCGGATGGCAAGGGGCTGTGGTGTAACAAAACTGGAGGGCCCCCTTGTAGGATGCTGGCTTGGTTTGTAGTGGGTACCTTGGGTACTTACACCTTATACCAGGTCCAGTTATCCCTTATTAGTGAAGTAGTAGTGTTCTAGCAGTTTAGGCTGATAGAGGTAGCTATAGCAGAGCAGCTTAGGCTGAACTAGGAGACATGCAAAGCTCATGAAATACCACTTGTAGTTACACAGTACTTGTACACAAGTAAAGACAATACTCAGTGTTACCAAAAATAAAGGTATTTATTTGGGTGACACAGTACCAAAAATATCTTAGAAACAATACTCCTTCTGGAGGTAAGTATTATATACAATATATACACTAGACACCAAAATTAGACAAGTAAATAGTCATAGAACAATGCAAACAGTAGGAAATACTATAGAATGCAATGGGAGAAAATAGGTCTAGGGGCAACACAAACCATATACTGAGAAAGTGGAATGCGAATCACAAATTCCCCCCTAGACAAGTGTAGTGTGTGCAGAATCGCTGGGAGTGTAAGAATACAGTAAAGGTAAGTAAATTACCCTACCCCAGAGCCCAGAAAAGCAGGAGTAAAGTACTGCAAGTTTCCTTAGGACACACTACACCTCGTTTTGGGCATTTTTTAGTCCCTGGTTAGTCGAAAACTGCAGAAATGCACCATAGGAAGATGCCAGTGGGTTCCTGCGTGATGCAAAAGATGTTCCGCGGCGTGAAGATCGTTGCAGAAGAGATTTCGTGTTGAAGGGCACCAACAAGCCTTGGCTACGACAAAAGTGCGTTTTGTGTCAAAATGGCGCTGGATGGACACAGGAGGGACCTAGGGGCCTCAACTCTGTGTGAGGAGGAAGAGGGGGCTCTCAGCACTTTAGAGAGCCCTCAGGATGCCAGCCAGCCAGGAGCTGCAGGACCCGGGTTCAAAGGAGGTGCAAAACCTGGTTGATGCAGCACAAAAGAAGGTCCCACGCCGCCTGAGAACAGCTCAGCGAGTTGAACGTCGCAGGATGGAGTGCTGGGGACCTGGGCTAGGCTGTGCATGAAGGGATTTTGCAAGGAGTGCACAGAGGCCTCAGGAGGCAAAGAAGACACAGTACACAGGGGTACCGTCGCTCTCGGGAAGGCAAGGTCTTACCTCCTCCAAATTGCATCAGCAGGACCTCAGGACAGTCTATGTCGATGATGTCCACCCTCTGTGTCCTTAGGAGTACGCTCGTCACTGTGAGAGGAGTCCCAGGGTACCGGTTGTCGTCTTGGAAGGTGCCTGCTTGGAGCAGGGGAGTGACTCCGTCACTCCACGGGAGATTTCTTTGGTCCTTCTGGTGCAGGATGAAGACAGGGAGTCCCCAGATTGTGCACACCGTGGAAACTGTTGCAGTTGCTGACTTGGAGCTGAGGTTGCTGAAAAAAAGTGTCTCTTGTAGAAACTTTGTTGCAGTTACAGCGTTTCTTGGAGCAGGCTGCGGTTGATCCGAGGTCAGAAGAGTCTGAAGTTGTTGCAGAGGATTCCTGAAGGAAACTTGCAAGCAGAATCTGAAGAGAACCCACAGGCGAGACCCTAAATAGCCCTGAGAGGGGGATTGGGTACCTTATCAGGTATGGACCTATCAGGAGGGGTCTCTGACGTCACCTGCTGGCACTGGCCACTCAGAGCCCTCCAGAGTGCCCCCACACCTTGCAAAGCAAGATGGCTGAAGTCTGGGACACACTGGAGCAGCTCTGGGTACCACCCTGGGGTGGTGATGGACAGGGGAGTGGTCACTCCCCTTTCCTTTGTCCATTTTCCCGCCAGAGCAGGGGAGAAAGGGTACCTGAACCGGTGTAGACTGGTTTATGCAGGGAGGGCACTATCTGTGCCTTACAAAGCATTTCCAGAGGTTGGGGGAGGCTACCCCTCCCCAGCCTGTAACACCTATTTCCAAAGGGAAAGGGTGTAACACCCTGCTCTCAGAGGAAATGCTTTGTTCTGCCTTCCTGGGCCAGGGCTGCCTGGACCCCAGGAGGGCAGAAACCTGTCTGAGGGGTGGTTGGCAGCAGCAGCAGCTGCAGTGCAAGCCTCAGAAAGCTGGTTTGGCATTACTGGGTGTCCATGATGGAGCCCTCAGGATGCATGGAATTGGCTCCCCAATATCAGATTTGGAATGGGGGACAATTCCATGATCTTAGACATGTTACATGGCCATATTCGGGGCTACCATTGTGAAGCTACATTTATGTATTGACCTATATGTAGTGCACCCGTGTAATGGCGTCCCCGAACTCACAAAGTCCGGGGAAATGGCCCTGAACTATGTGGGGGCACCTTTGCTAGTTCAAGGTGCCCTCACACTTAGAAACTTTGCACCTAACCTTCAGCAAGTGAAGGTTACACATATAGGTGACTTATAAGTTACTTAAGTGCATTGAAAATGACTGTGAAATAACGTGTGCGTTATTTCACGCAGGCTGCAATGGCAGGCCTGTGCAAGGGTTTGTCTTAGCTCCCTATGGGTGGCAAAAGAAATGCTGCAGCCCATATGGATCTCCTGGAGCCCCAATGCCCTGGGTACCTAGGCACCATATACTAGGGTCCAGTGTGCCAATTGAAATTGGTAAATGAAGTCACTGGCCTACAGTGACAAATTTAAAAGCAGGGAGAGCATAAGCACTGAGGTTCTGGTTAGCAGAGCCTCAGTGACACAGTTAGGCACTATACAGTCATACACTTTAGGCCACAAACTATGAGCACTGGTGCCCTGGCTAGCAGGATCCCAGTGAGACAAGCAAAACACACTGACATATAGGTTTTTATCTATGAGCACTGGGGTCCTGGCTAGCAAGATCCCAGTGACACAGTAAAAACACACTGACACACACTCACAAATAGGCCAAAAGTGGGGATAACCATGCTAGAAAGAGGCTACTTTCCTACACCCCTGCAAAGAACATGGATGGGGCCCGCTCTGGACTCACTCAGGCCAGGTGCTGTGCTGAGGGGGCCTGTGGTGCTCCGGGCCCCCCAAACCGGGGGAGTTGCAGGGGCCTCTGTTATACCACTGGCAAGCGGGACATATGAGTATTGTCACATACTATTGTATCTTATAAACACCTGTTAGATGACCTGTGAATCTACTCCCTGGGGAGGCATGATGGAAAAACGTATAATATTGTGCTGAATTCTTATGTATTTGTGCACTCTTGTGAACAAACTCCCCAAAAGTTTATAAAAATATATTTAAAAAATTGCAAATTCTAGCCCATATGCATGACTAGTGTGCGAGTGGCATATAATAAGTAGGATAGATTAGGTTAATTGTACCCAGGCAACGCAAACCCTTAAGCAAGATTTACCAAGCCACGCAAAGCCACCCTGCATGACACTGTGTGGTTTTGTAAATCCAAGGTAATGCAAGTCAGCGCCTTTTGATGCCTCGTGTTACCTTTGTGGCAGGGAGGCGTTGCATGGGTATAGTGTGGGCATTTACAAAGAGTTTAAACCTGGAATTGCATAATAATGGTATGCCTCCCAGACCTAGGCATAAGGAGGAGAAATATCTTTATTTCTTCTTATTACTTCCTTTTTCTATCTATGATGCATTCTGCCTTCAATGGTGTTTGCTTTGGAATTAAGCAGCACGCAGTGCGGCAGAACAAGCAAGAATGAGAAATGCCCCATATCATTGCGAATATGAAGTATTTCGGATGTCTCCCTTTTTCGCCACGCAAAAATATGCGTGGAGTAATATTGTGTGAAATATTAGTAAATCTGCTACTTAACATCTTATCTAAAATACAGCTAAAGGGGAGTTATGCTTTATGATGAGTTGTTTAATGCCAACAATACAAAACCAAAAAAAAAAGCCGATGAAATTCATAAATTAAGGCAGTACATTTCTCCCACTCTAGTCTACTCACAAATCATTGACAACCCCTTGTATGATTACTGTAGAAAAAAAATAGTTGTGAAATATAGTTCAATTCAGTTTGTAAGTGTTGATGTGTAGGTGTGATTGACCTTCTTGTTTTGTGAACTGTTACCTGCCTGTTAATTTGGGGAGAGCTCTTAATAAATTGGTGAGCCAAGGCCAATTATTGCAGTATTGGCTTTCCAGCAATACTGCGGCTCCCTTCCCCATCCATCCCTGCCACGTTTTTTCACAGTGTTCCAATATTAAAATTCGATGGACATATAGCTTGTTTTTTCTTTCTTTTTCTATGGAACAGTCAACACTGGCAAAATTCAGGTTATTTGGAAAAGTTACACATTTTGGGGCACCTACGACCTCCCTATACCATTCAATTAATCTGTGACAAATTTGTGAACAAGTATTCAGTTTTGAACAGTTTTCCCAATATTGGTGCACACTGGTCAAGAAGGCCTACAGAATTTCATAGGTACCAAGGTAGCAACCATAACAACAGAAGTGCAACTACAGGGCACGAATGAGTTACTATTTAGAAAGTGTTTCTGTGATGATAGCCAGGTGCTCTAATGAGTAAAGATATTCAAAAATCTGAAGAATACATTATAACTAGATGTCCTCAGGTGGCCTCAACGGCAGAGGCAACAAATAGCAGGATACAAGCTTGCCTGACATCAGCCTAGATTTTTTTATCACAATGAGACAGGCCTACAGCAGGCAGCGTCTTGGTTCAATGAAACTTTGGCTGCGGCCAAGAAGCACTGTAGAGCTCTGGAACGTGCCTTTTTCGACGCAAATTCGACGCAAAACTAACTCCATATTTATACTTTGGCGTTAGACGCGTCTAGCGCCAAAGTTCATGGAGTTAGCGTCATTTTTTTGCGTGAACACCTTCCTTGCGTTAATGATATGCAAGGTAGGCGTTCCCGTCTTAAAAAATGACTGCGATGCATATGCGTCGTATTTATACTCCCGGGCAAAAATGATGCCCAGGAGTGGGCGGGACTAAAAAACCCGCATTTGCGCCGGATTTTAGCGCCTGGGTCAAGGCAGGCGTTAAGGGACCTGTGGGCTCAGAATGAGCCCAGAGGTGCCCTCCCCTGCCCAGAGGGACAACCTCCTGCAACCCTTGCCCACCCCAGGAGGACACCCAAGGATGGAGGGACCCACCCCTGGGACATTAAGGTAAGTCCAGGTAAGTATTTTTTTTATTATTTTTTTTGTGGCATAGGGGGGCCTGATTTGTGCCCCCCTACATGCCACTATGCCCAATGACCATGCCCAGGGGACAGAAGTCCCCTGGGCATGGCCATTGGGCAAGGGGGCATGACTCCTGTCTTTGCTAAGACAGGAGTCATTTCAATGGGGGATGGGCGTCGTAAAAAAATGGCGCAAATCGGGTTGTGGCGATTTTTTTGCCTCAGCCTGACTTGCACCATTTCTGGACGCCCATACGCCATTTTCCCCCTACGCCGGCGCTGCCTGGTGTACGTCGTTTTTTTTAACGCACACCAGACAGCGCCGGCGGCTAACGCCGGCTAACGTCATTCAATAAATACGGCGCCCGCATGGCGCTTCAGAATGGCGTTAGCCGGCGCTAATTTTTTTGACGCAAAACTGCGTTGGCGCAGTTTTGCGTCAAAAAGTATAAATATGGGCCATGATCCTTTTTTAAAATCACAATACCGAGCTGCAATTAAGGCGTATCATAAACTCATACCGAAAGCACGGGCAGATAACATTAAAAATAGCTGTAATTCTACAAAATACAATTTTCCTGTTCTAGATAGCCTTCCTAAATCAGGACTCTCATCGGATCCTACAGTAGCCTCTAACGCTAAGTGTGAAGTTAGCCAAGCATTTTATAGGTAAAATAGACATCTACGCAAATTTTCAACGGAATGGAGTGTTAAGGACCCTACTGTTACTGTCCCACCCTGGTTTACTTTTTATCTCCTGTGTGTTAGTCTGAGTTACACTCTGAGTAACCAAGTAAAATTGGGCTCGCCCGAGGACCCTCTTAAGCCAGACCTATTTTGAAAACTGCAAGTCTCTCTTTTACCACTCTGTCCTAAACTTATTAATCTCTCTTTGACGTGAGAATCAGTACCAAGTTCTTGGAAACAAGTAATTCCTCTCCTAAAGAAGCTTTCTTTAGATGCCTCCAACCTCGAAATTTTCTCCAGACTGCCTTTTTTGGCCAGAGTGACTGAAAAATACATGAGTTACATTCTAAGTTTTTAGAAGTTAATCAGTCCTTAGACTACTTGCAAAACGGCTTCAGGCCAGAGCTTAGCACAGAGTCTGCCCTCCTTGCTGTCACAGAGCATCTACATGGTATGCTAGATGAGGGTAGGCCTGCTGCCCTGATTTTACTCAATTTAAGTGCCGCATTTGACAGTGTCACACAAAATTTTACTTCAGCGTTTATAGGGAATTGGCATAGATGGTTCTGCTCTGGCCTTGTTTGCCTCGATTCTTGCCAAGCATTCCTTTCAGGTCATTGTTCCCCCATATAGATCTCAAATTCATGCCTCAGGGCTCTGCATTAAACCCAACTCTGCTTAACATTTATATTCAATCTTTGGCACAGGTGGTGAAAGTCTTGGGTTTCACACTGGTGTCGTGTGCAGATGACACTTAGCTTGTGCTCTTTCTACGATAATTCTAGGTCTGACCTGGCCTTATTTCAGAGAGGTATGCTTGCTGTGGCAGAGTGGATGGATGCCAGCTGTCTGCTTGCTAACAAATCAGAAATCATGGGATTAGGAACAGATCCCCTTCTTTGGGACAGCCACTGATGGCCCCCTTCTCGGGGGTCTCCTCCATCACCCAAGACCACAGTTAAAAATCTTGGTGTATGGGTGAACAGTAATTTAACTTTTGAAACGCAGGTGAAAGCAGTGGCGGGTGCAAGTTTTGAACTCTTGTGGGGTTTTAAACCCATTCTTGATTTTATTTCCTGGCATCCAACAGATTGTGCAGGCAGTAAATCTATCGTGACTGGACTATTGTAACACCTTATACCTTGGCGCTAGTAAAGCAGTAATCTGTAGAATCCATTGTGTCCAAAATGCTGCAGCCAGGCTGTTCTCTCTCCCAACGTTTTGCTCAGCCTCTGGCCTGCTTCATGTACTGGGGAGCAGTTCCAAGCACTGTGCACCACTCACAAAATTGTATCTTCCTAGGAGGCTCATATTTTAGCAAGTATGCAGACTCTCTACCAACCGTCTTGACCACTGCTGTCAGTCAATCTTAAAGCGGCTGCTCTTCCTTGGTTTGAGAGAGCATGAGCCGGTGGTCGCTCATTCTGGATAAAAGCTTCTTGTCTTTGGAATTCGCTTCCTCTTGCTATTGTTATTAGGAATATCCACAACCATATGTCCTTTAGGAAAGCCTTGAAGAACTGGCTTTTCTTCTCTTGAATGATCTAGAGGTACTTTGCTTTTGCCCTATTGAAGCTGGTCTTGTGGGTATGTTGTCTTGAGGCTAGCGCTGGGAAGCCCTATTTTCTGGGCAGCTATGCGCTTTACAAAACCTCTGACATAACTTAACATTTTGCTCTTTCTTAAGGAGCACATCTGCATACAAGGTAGTTTGCTTCAGTGCTAGTGTTTTTGGTTTTAGTTTATAATGGCTTTTTACTTTAAAGTTGTCTTTGTGTTTAGAGCCTAATGTGGTAACAGGACTCTTTTGATGTGACTATAGGGCACAGTCCAGCTTTATCAGATCCCTTCTGCTGCTAATGCTGTTGTAAATTCCTCTGGAGTAACCTTGTTTACCTGACCACTGCTATTTCCCAACAACTCACGGGAACTCTGAATATAAGCTAATGAGTCCATCTATATTTGAAAACTTGTGTTTATTTCTTTTGTGCTTTCTTTCTTGCCTTCCATCTTTCGTACCTTCTACCTCTTACCTTCTCTTTCATTCTTCCATTCTTTTTTCCTTCCTTCCTTCTTTTTCTTTTCCCTTCCCTTTCCTCTTTTCTACTTTCCTTTATTTTTTCTTTTCTTTGTTTCTTTCTTTGCTTCATTTTAACCTTTTCTCCGTTTTTCCCTATTTTCCTTAGTCTTTCCTTGCTTCGTTTTTCCTTATTTTTCCTCTATTTCTTTCTTTTTCCCCATTTCCTTCTTTCACTTCTTTCCTTCGTATCCCTTTTCTTTCCTTCTTCCTTTTATTCTTTCTTCCCACCCTTCCGTCCTTCCCTTTTTATTCATTCCTTCCTTCTTTGCTTCTTTCTTGCCTTCCTCCTCTTACTTTCCCTTTTACTCTTTCCTTATTTTTCTTTCATTCCTGCCTACTCTTTCTTTTTCGCTTGCATTCTTCTCTTCCTTTTCTGTCCTGCT
The DNA here is from genome assembly GCF_031143425.1 of Pleurodeles waltl. Taxonomy (NCBI): domain Eukaryota; kingdom Metazoa; phylum Chordata; class Amphibia; order Caudata; family Salamandridae; genus Pleurodeles; species Pleurodeles waltl. Next base: position 1,674,986,368 of record NC_090440.1, read on the forward strand.
TTCCTCTTTCCTTTCTTATTTCTTCTTTCCTTTTTTCTAATTTCTTTCTTTTTCCTTTGTTATTTTCCTTCTTTCCTTCTATTTTCCTTTCTTTTTTCCTTCTTTCATTCTTCCTATCCTTCTTTCCTTTATCCTTCTTTCTTCGATTATTTTCTTCTTTCCTGCTTGCCTTCAGCGCACATGAATTTTGAATACAAACTAATCAGTGTGCTCTATCTTTGCAACTCTTTCTTTCTTTCCTTCATTCTTGATATCCCTTTTTTCTCTCTTGCTGTAAGCTCCCATAAACTCTGAACATATGCTAATCAATGTGCTTTTTTTCTTGTTTCTTTCCTTCTTTGTTTTTCAAATGCAAGAGGCTAGCAGCCAGTGCAGATCAATTGTTTTATTTTGAGGTCTTTTTAGGTCACAGTTTTAGTCAAATCGAAGGACCCTTTGCTGCCCTGGACCTTAGAGAAAGGGTCCCCATCCCTCCAACGCACAGTCCAGTGATACATGGTGCTTGCTGTATCTGTCCATGAAAAGTACATTAGCTCAAACAAAAATGAATTACAGAAAAACCTAGGTTAAAACGTCAGAAAGCTTCCCCCTTATGAAAAAGTGAGGGCAAGGGAGTTTCTATGCAGTACCACATATAAAAAAGCATGGCATGAATTAGACCTGCTAAAAAAGCTTGTCAAAAGTTAAACAAACATTTAAATGTGCAGTCCCCTTAATATGGACGTCTAACAATTTCTGCAGCAAGAAAAGGAAATTATCTTTTTGTCCCTTCTTCGCCCCCATTTCCGTAACATCTTCACAACTTAACAACCCCCTCCCCACTCCCCCCATTCCCCTGGCTTCTTGGCTTCTTCTAGAGAATAGAATGTAAGTTTGCTAAATGTCGTCCGCCTCTAACGAGCCCTGCATCTCAGCCTATTACGGGTCCCTTAAAATTTCCCACTGCGCCTTTCACAATAAGATGGTGTATGATCAGCTCCCAAGGAATTCTCAGTGGACCACGGCAGGCTAAAACACCAGAGCGACCTGCTGGAGCATTAGTTCATGATCACAGCACACCAACAAATATGGAGCAGGCGAGGTTGTGTCCCTGGCATTGAGGCAGAGAAGGAAAGCAACAAACTATGTTGGCTTCCTAGTCCTCCTTTGCCCTTCGTGTTCTTAAATAACAACCTTCCCATGGGTCTGATGTGCATGCTGAGCCACAAGAGAGCATTGATATGTTTATCAAAGAAAGAGCAATCATAAAGTTGACAGTACTTTGTGGGAATAAAATAACAACATGTAAGAGATTTTATGGCGACATATTTTGCAATTGTTTATGGGATAATTTCGCGTTTAACAAGCAGTCGTAGGGATGTTTGGTTATATTCCGCCTAATGGGGCTGCCTGTAAGTATTTGTGTTTAATATTCTGCATTCCACCCTGTACACTTCCAGACACGTTCGCACACTGTATTTATTCGTATAATAAAAATAGTAACCCCCGTTTCACCCATGGTAGTGTGCACTCCACTGCTGTATTCAAGCAGCGGCACTCGCCAAATGTCTGAATGGATGAAATGCACACTTATATTGCTCATATTACTCAGTTTCATGTTATGTTGGTTGCTTGTACAGCATTAAGGCCCATACTTATAGGGAATTGGCACAGGGCAGTGCGGCAAGTCTTGCGGCGCTCCCCTATGCCAATGTGAAAGTGCAGGAATGCACCGTATGTCCAAAATACGGTGCATTACTATCCTTTCCCCCTGCGCTGATGCACAATTGACTGCCTAGCACCAATGCAGGTTCCCTTGCACCAGGGTGCAAGGATGTCTGCGTTGCATGCAGGGTTGTTTTTGTGCACAAAAACAAGGAGAAATTAAAATATTTCTCTTCGTTATGCCTGCTCTGGGGAGGCACAAGGTTTTGGCTCTGCCCCAGGTTTACGTGACTAAGTAAATCTGGGGCATCATCAAAATCCATGGATGTTGCATGGGAAAATCCACTGCAATGCCCATGGAACGCCTCCCTGGCGCAGAGTAAGGCAATGCCGCAACTTGTGCTGCTTTGTATTACTCCATATCTATGAGGCCGCGCAAAGCCATGCAAGGTGGCTCTGCTTGGCCTCACAGATATGGTTGAGAGGGTTGCGCTGTCAAGAGTGTCAACAAAATTGATGCTCCTGCAGCAGAACATCTCATAATATTTTGTAAAACATTGCATCCAATCACTGCAAAGGAAACAAGTCGAAAGAAATAAGATAGGTGACAAGAATTGGGCTTCTTTAGACCGCAGCATAACAGTGGCTTCAACGGGCTACAGCTTAAAAAAAAAGGCTCCAGTGGCATCAGATGGCCTATATGGTGCTACAATGTGGGGTGTGGATCTCCCTGCCTCTCGAACAGCACCCACAAACAGTATACTACTGGTATGTATGCAAGTGGTATTTGTATAGTGTGAATCTAGCCAGAAGGCAGTGGAACACTGTACAGGGTCAAATGCAAGTATATTGCCTACAAGGGCTTGCACGGGTAGTTAGTTTGTGGGCTATTACTGTATTGTGATGTAGTGTACTTTTAAAGTCACAATTAATTTAAAGGGAGGTACTGGAGACAATGCTTTATATGATGTTGGACTGTTTAAACTGACATAGCAAAAGTGATCCCTGCCCTCAAGTAGGACTTTTAGTTGGCTTTATCGTCACTCTTATTTACTTGCTTCTTATTTGACGCCATTCCTTGACCTCTTTTGTGTTTGCCCCTCCCCTCGAGAACAGACTCTACATACCTTTTTGATTGGGTGACTTGTAGCCTTCCACTGCTTACTTTTAGGAAAGTTTTTCTTTTTGGTGAAGCACTCCATTTGCACGTTTTCCAGTCATCTTCCTCGTTTGCTTCCCCGCCCAGCTCTGTCTTGCTCTCTCCCTTGTCCTCTCCCCAACTTAATTTTTACCCTGTCCCCTCCCTCGCCCATTCCCTGTTGCCTTCCCCCACCCACACCTCAGTTGCATCCCCCAGAGTCTTTATTTTTTTAATTTTTTTTGGGACGGTGGGGCAGCAATTGCTGCCAGCCGCTAAACTTTGTTAAAAACTAGTTTCACGCACCTTGAATTAAATTTATTTTTATTTACCAATCTATCTTGAAATGGTAAATTAAAAACAAATGGCAACCGTGTCATTTTCTTAACACATGTTGGCTCGGCAGTTCATGCGTGCACATATTATTAAGCATGCAAGTGATAAATAATATGGATACCAGCTGAGAATGTCTCCAGGTCTTGTGTCTTTTGGCTGATGCTGCACAGCCTTGCTGATGCGGTACAACATTGCCAAAAGCACTAGCAAAAGCCAACAGGTCCCAAATGCAAGACCTACTGTACTTCGTGTGGGACAAGTTTGAATTCCGGCAATGCTAACGCAATCTTTCATCATCTTAGGGTGAGTAAAATGACCCTTATCTAACTGGGTACTAGTAACACTAGTAGTCTATATAGCTCAACAGGCAGCAAAACTGCAGAATGACGAGAAAATGTTATTAGTATTATCACATAAGATTTCACATTTATACCACAAGATTCTCTTGTTCTCATTGCATAAAAATACACTCTTGCATAAACTACGATTATTCAATATAAACGTGAATGCATATTCTGCTTCCATTGATAGCCCACTTCGGTCGCTGGCTGTCTTGGACTTCGAGTGATAGCATTTTTCCTTACTGTCCCTTGATGTGCATTAAACCTAAAATGGGTTTCTAAAACTGTGCTAAGTACACCTGTTTGCAAAAAAAGGAATGCATACTGTTCTATTAAATCTATATACAATGGTTATTTGATTACATTTTTTTCTGTATGCGTATGGCCGGTGCACCACTATGCTTAAGCAGCACCATGTTTGATATTTTTTTTCTTTTAATTTTGTGTCATATGCTTACAGTTAAGTAATTGAACCATTGCTTTTGGCTTTGTTGGCTATGGATTTCCTGCAGTTACTGGCGGCAGCTAGGAACAATAACAAAATAAACCATGTACATCATCAGCAAATAGAACAGAATAGCCACCGGGTTAATATACTGAAGACTCAGTAACACTGGTCATAAAAACGTAATGGACAAGAATCTCAGAAAAATCACTCTTCATGAAGGCCAAATTTAAGGAATCTACAGCGAAGCTGAAATATTTTGCAAAGACAAATCAATACATGATTCTACTTTAAGCTAGAGCCTTCTTCCTTTCCAGACTGATGAAGCATGTTAAAGCCATTTTCTAAATATATGCCTTAATATATGTCGCATAGCCTTCTTTGTGGCTTGAAGCTGCCTGTGTGCTAATACGTTTTTTAGTGTCAGCACTAACATATTTAACAAATCACACTAACTTTGTTCTATTGTTATTTAGGGACAATTGTTGTTTCTTTGCCTTCTAAGCACTCGCGCACTAGAAGTCAGTTTAAGCATTAAGTACTTTAGGACTGAAATGATTAATGAAGAACTCTGCCTGGCATGCCTCCATTTAGAAGTGTTAAAAGTCAATTTAGAATGTTATTCTCCAGGATTAAACACTATGTATCGATGTCAATGACAGAGGAAAACACAACGAAACATTCAACCAGAAGAAAAAAACGCAAAATACTAATAAACATGAAAATCAGTGTAGGAACACATACCTATAAAAAAACTCAAAACCATTTTATGTTGGACAGCTGTTACTGCTGAAGCCCTGTCATTACCTAGAAACTGAAGGAGATAACTCATTTCATTAGTTCTGCTCATACTCCCTTACTAAGTGTATCTAAGAGCAAGGCTAGAGTTGGGGCTAAGTTAGAGTCGGGGTAAGGGATAGTGGCAAGTTTAGTTCAGGTCTTCGGTAAGGGGTATGGCCATGTTAAGAGTAAGGTGAAAGTTAGGGTTGGAAACAAGGATTGGGTGTGGTTATGGTTAAAGTTTGCAATTTTTGAGTTAAACCCTCATTGCCCCTCTACTATGACCCAGGTTTGAATCTTAAGAAAGCCAACTCAGCCTCCTAAGGTCATTAAATCGAATTCCAAAAATGTGTGTTATAAGAACAACTGCAATAATAAAATCTGTTATTTATACAGAAAAAATACATGCACGAAACACTACCTCATTAGTGTTATTACTATAAACGTTTAGAGATCATGTTAGGTTTCTGGCAGTCCCAAAAACATTGTAGAAAAATATTCAGAAACATTTTTAAGAAAAGGGTAACCACTGAAAATCAACACTGCTCTTCAACTAAAAAAATAATCATCCAAATTAGTTTTCATTGAAATGTCAATTTCATTGCAAATCTAAATAAAATCTAGCTTTATAATCGTTTTTAATGAAAAGGTTTCTCTGAAATGGTTATTATCTGAAATGGTAATTATCTGAAATGTACTAGATGGAATTACATAGAGCCTCAACATTTGCCCCTTTAGTCATTTCCTAATCTGCTCTTTGGTCTTCCCTTTGTTACTGTGCTTTCCTTTATTTTGTATACATACGCTAATGGGTTTCATTCTTCCTCCCCTCTCCATCCACACCTATCATATGTAATAAGAACTTCCTTTCGGTTCCTTTACCAGAAAAAAGAACATACCAAAACAGTACAAGCCCGACAGTAATACTGGGAGCCTCTTCATATGGATGAAGGTCTGAACATGCACCAGGTCAGCATTACCACTTCCTCTACTAGGGCAGCTAAAAGCACCCCGGTGGACAGGCAACTAACTAAATTCCGTAGAATTCTTAAAGTTTCAACGATCTAAATCCCACACGTGCCATGAGCAACAAATCCACTCTCCCAAAAGGCTAAAGAAGATCCACTTTGCAGTGTGCCATGCACTAGACATTTTATCATTCTCTCCTGCCATATCCTCACATCCCTAGTTAGCAGGCTGACCCGCAAGCTTGATGTCACATTACAAAATCTAGCTACCCTGACATGAGTGCCACTTAAGACATCACTAACATCCTGAAAAGATGGCTACATTGTAAACAACTTTACTAAAACTACTCTACTTGCCAAATTACCTAACTACTGCAATTTTACCTACTACTCTAGTTCTGCCAATAAAATTTGCTCCTTCATCTCAGCTGGCAAATGCAGGAGTCCAGTGCCAATTATTTATGGACTGATTTGTAGCCGAGTTGCAACTTTAGTACAACAGTTAAACAGCATTTAACAATGATACAATGTAGCAATGTTCTGTTGTGCGAGTTATGATAATATGCATACTCAAACAATTTAATAAATGAATAGGGAAAAAGTATTTTGTCCTTTATTTGCACCAATGTCTGTACTAAAATAAACAAAGTAAATATATTGTTTTCAATTTTACATATATAAAATGAAACATTCTACGTACAATATCTTGCAAGAAATTATGCTAAAGCATTCCAAAGATCAAATTTCTTTAATAAATCAGTGACTATAAGAAAGATAGGAACTGTATATAAATAAGATGCATTGCGCTATTTACATTTTTACGACAACAAACCAAAGTGGTCCTTTAAGTACGGTTTTTGAACGGATATAAAAGATAACAGATTTGCATACATATATATCACACTACTATAATGCATCTCTACCTTTACTTTAAGATTTCTCATACACTTGTTAACCTTGTTATTTCTTGCATTGCATAGAATCTTCTATAGATGCGTTATTCAGCAATTGACAGCACTGCAAAATCTACTGGTGCCGCACTACAAAGCACTTGGTCTGAAAAAAATCAATCCCTTCGGCATACTCATTCACTCTGCCCATCAATTTTACCCCTTTACCCCTCTTTCAGATTCCTAACACTTCACAAGTACCAAAAGGAAAAAAAATCAGTCTCTAATATTTTCGGTTTTCCGGGTTTTGGGAACAAGAAATACATTGCCATCTCTTGTTTGCTGCAAGGAGTACTCTGCAGGAGAGTAAGGGTTGCCATCCTCATCACGGAGTTGGCTGAAGACCTCAAGGTATAGGGCACTCAGCTGCTCTTTCAGAAGCTGAAAGTTCTTGCTGTACTCCCCTTTTTCAGCAAGCAATTTATCTTTCTCATCTTTTAATTGATCCAAATCTTGCTCCAGCTCGACAATGTTTTCCAGTTTCCGTTTTCGACAGTTTTGAGCTGCAACTTTATTTTTGCCTCTTCTGCGTATGTCGCGTATGAGGGACAGCTGGGCATCATTTAGCTGGTGCTTAGACATTAGATCATTGAAGTCATCGACTGGCAGGTTGATTATTTTGCTTACAGAAAAAGGTATCTGCAGAGCTTTTGCTCGTTCAGAATCTCTTGTAAAACGAGCTTCTAGGCGACTTGAATATTTGTCTTTTGTAAATGGAGATCTGTTAGGACCAGGACTTGCTGGAACTTCTTTTTTTGGAGAGTTTTTTAACTTTACATCTAACAGCTGCTTCTTTACCACCTGAGATGGTGACGATGGATAGGCTGAATCTTCTGTGATTAGTAGTGGGTGCATTTCAGTGTGATTTGGCACCACACTTGGTGGAGCACTGTCCATATCATCCATTTCAGAATCAGTGTAATTGTAAGGGGCATCTCCATACAGAGATGAACTGCTAGAAGGCCCCGGAGAAGCTCTGTTTGGACTTTCATTCACTGAAATGCCTGAATCAGAATCACTAAGTGATGGTGTGTGTACTGGCTTCTCCTCATTGAAGGCTTTACACAAAGATAAGTCTGAAATATCAACAGGTTCATTAAAAAAATCAGTGAGCAAATTGTTATGGTTTGGAGTTGGCATGCTTCCATTTGCTTCTGCTTCCATGAAAGGGGTGTACACCTCGTCACAGAGGTTGAGTGGTTTGCTCTTCAGATAATTCACGTCTTCTACTGGCATGGTGCTGGTGAATGATCCCACGAAATTTCTTTGAAAAACGGGACCAGAGTCAACAATTTCTTCCCCAACCAAGCCCATAGGATTGTAGAAAGAATAGTTCTGGTCAGACTCTGGTGGCTTGGCTTCTTGAATTGGGAATATGTCCACATCAGCCAAGTTGTCATTTTCGATATTAAGACACTAAATGAAAGAAAAAAATACATGTTAATAAGAACAATACACCAATTACAAAATGCACAGTTTAGCCATAAGATATCCCTGTTAACATCAAAAGCATTTGCCATTAAAAGCGGTGATCCTCAGAGTTAAAAGTGGTACAAATCACTTAACAAGAAGTTCATAGCATGAATGATCACACAGTGCAAACAAGCTATTTGGGCGAGATTTGTTGGAAGGAAAATTTAAATGGACATGTAACCCCCCACCCCCCACACACACAACTAAGTAAAAATGTGTGTTTATGGAAAATAAAATATCAACACTCGAAGAGATGTCAATAGTGCATAAGTCAACAAAATTATCGATTTAGGCATAATGTCAATTTCAATACAATATTAGCTGGAGAAAATGGAAACATTTAACATTCAGCTTTCTTACCAAGTGTGCACACTGAAGCAGACAGACAGAAAGGCTCACTGAACGGCCTTGCTCAACAGGTGATAGATGCAAGTTTGCCTACAATCTATTGGCCTGTAACCGTAGGTGCAGGTCTACATGGAGGTACATGAAAAACTTTCTTCTGCAGGGAGGACAGTAGTTGGCAATCAGTGGGTCCTCTTTTGTAGGCAGAGCTGAGATCTCAACTGATTTGGGAATTCAGAATAGTAAACCAAAGAGACACCAGAACAATTCTGACTAGTTTTAGAGCTTCTGCAAAAGCAGGAAATATTGTGGATGCACCTATTGAGAACCACATGATTTTATGTCATGCTACAATATGTGTGCAGGCCATTGCATCCTGACAAACAGCTCAGGACAGGAATACTGCTTTTGCCTCCTCGGGTGGCTGCTTGGATTCCATGTGAAGTTATAAAAGATACCAAACAGCAGAACCCACATTACTGATAAAGGTGCTACTGAGGTCAGACGTAGTAAGCACCATATACATGATATTACAGCACAATGTGTATGTTACTACAGGTGGTACTGAAAACCTTATCTATACTGTTGAGACAACTCTGACTGCTCTTGTGAGATCTTCAAGCAGTCACAATTGTAATTTGGAACTTAAGAAGTTCCTTGGTGTTTGCAATCTCACTCCCAGCCTTACCTTTTTTTCCAAGGGACTCATCTACTTCCAGTTCAGAAAGAATTCCCCAACAAAGCTCACAGAGAGTGCATCAAATGTACATGTACGCAATACATCTAAGACAAAAAGCCTGTGACGAACTGATAAGTAGACTGGTCACCTATACCAAAAAGCACATGAATCATTTGGTTCAGTGTCAATGTGCCCACCAAGATGATAGCCTGATCGTCCTGCTTCTTGTTTTCTGGATAGATCGTCTTACGTTCTACGACTGTTACACATGCATTGCCTATAACTGGCTACCGAGGTGGCTAGGATGGATGTAAGCACTATCATGGTCTCAGAAATTCCTTAGCTCAGACAAGCAACGTTGCGAGTTCATATGAAACGTAAGCTGACCTAAGCTGAAGAAAGGCCCAGACATGCGGAATGTGGTATTATGTCTCCAGAAACAAAATGATGATTATTAGGGGACTTCGAAACTTTCTTCTTCAGGCTTGCCATGGACAGCCCAACTATTGTTAGTGATGAAAACGTGTCCTTCTCGGTTTCTAGCACTGATATGGACCACACATATGACACTGTAATAGGCTTCAAAGTCTCTTTTAAGAAGACCATTGATATTAATAAGGCTCGTGTATCATGCTAAATCTAGGTTTAATGTGGTGTACACAACAGCAAATTTGTGAATTCTCCAGCATATTTTAAGCACTTAGAATGACTGGTCTTTGGAATGGTAATATTATTCTGCAATGTAAAAACACCCTTTTGTTCTACACTGGATCTTCCGTTTTACAGTACTGGAAAATATCATGGGGCTTTCTATTTTAAGCATATCAGAGAGTTTTATAACTGTATGTGGTCTCATGCCAGAGGTAGGTAGGGGTGTATAGGAAGAATGGATGGAATAGAAACAAAACAGGGAGGAATGCCCCGCATAAACCATTTTTATTGGCACTGACTGTAAAACTACTAGCATGAATCCCGAAAAACATGTTTGAGAACAAGGGAACAGAACTAGAAGGTAATAACCATGCAGAAGCATTGCTTGTGCCAGAGCCCTACTGTCGAGTCTCCTCCTAAAAGAGTGAGGCACATTTGGGATGGTGTCCAGGTCACAGATCAAATTGGACAAATCTAACTTGTTTCCCCTGGAAAGCTTGGCTACAGAAAATGGCTCACAAATAGCAAATCTTCCACACAGTGGGCATCCAGTGTGTTTACATACTGAGGATAAGCAGTGCAAGCACTTAAAACCAACGGTTTCGGATGGAATGTATGGGATTTGATAAAGTTGTTGTCCCTTAGCTACTTTCTTTTTTCCCTACCATATTTTTCTCTTACCTGTTTGGGCACTATGCTTTTTAAAAACCTAGATGGACACCCAAGTAGACTAGTGTGGGGTGCAATCAGCACACGACGAGAACAGTCAAACTGCTGTAGTATAGGAGGTGACTTTGCCAAACTTTGGGCTATATTTCAAAGGTTGCACAGTTGCAACATAGAATGTAATGGGCGGCAAAGAAGGACACTGGAGGAAAAAAAAAGTACTGGAGAACAATGAATCCAAAAGCAATTAAGGAACTCCCTCTACTAGAATCCAGGACCAACAGACTCTGAAGTGGATGAAGCGGTGCACTTGATCTGGCACAAAGTAAGAAAAAACTGCAATTGTTTTAGGCCTTTTGTTCAATGCACTGTTTTGGGAGGCCTTCGGAAAACCTTGTAGAGATATTCATAATTTATACAAAAAAAAAAATGAAAAGCAATTTACAAACAAGCATTTGCAATGCTAAGAGGTCTGGCTTCAAAGAAATGTTGTATAGTAATGTGACGTTTTACAAGTAGATAGCATCGGAACAGAGATGTGTCTGTGTGGAAGGAAAAAATTGTAGAGTAATATTAGCATGGGTTAAATGGTGAGAAGACAGTTGCATAGTCAACCAGACCTAAAAATCCGTCTAGGTTAAAGACTGCCCTCCTTCCATTTGTGCTGGAGCCATAGAAAAACACCATAAATTATCTAGTTACCTAAGACACTTTCTTAGCTCCCCAATGTCATGTGTGTGCCCCGGAAAGCTCAATCTCAGGCAGCTGGATATATAAAATGATCACAGCTGTCTAGAGGGCAATACTTCTGGAGGGTAACACATAACTTATGCCAAATAAAAACATGTACTCTGGCCTCCTAACATGCAAGGGAGGCCAGGTCCTCTCTAGTGGTGCCCACATTGTCTGGCCACAACTCTGCTGTCAAGCCAGACCATAAACAAGCATTGGCAAAGCAAATAGAATGTGAAAGAAAAAAACAAAGACAAAACCTATTTGCTTTGCCAATGCGAAAGAAAAAAACAAAGAAAAAACCTATCTTACTAACTGGATTATAAGCATTAGAAAAAAGGTTACAATAATGTTTGTTTTAAATTTGATAAACTGTTAAAAGTTATTTTGTGATGTATGTTGAATTAGTATCTCAGGGTTCCAAACTCGTAATTTGTACCTTATTTAATATGGCATTGTATAAGAGCCATGATACTAAAAGTATGGCCCGCCGGGCCACCTGCGGCCCATCAGACCTGGCTTGGTGGCCCGTAGACTTTATAGTTGCCCCCTTTAGCAAGCACAACATAGCTGCTGCCACCCTAGGCTTTTTGTAAATACAAAATTAAGCCCCTGGAACATGTGTAATAACAACATAACTATGCATACTCAAGCGGCCCTCTTTTGCATTTGCAGAACGCTTCTAGTGACATCACACGCTGGCCTCTTGCGGGAAGCAAAGGCCCTTTAAAGGTCAGCTGTTGCACAATCACAGCTGACTCATAAGGGGCCTTTTGATCTTCCTGCCAGGTCATTTTTAGGGTCGAGCCTGCGTTGCATGCGCTCGCGCATGCCTATCGCAGCGAGACGCTTTAGGGTTTAGAAAAGGGCTCGGAGCCCTGTTGACTTCACGTCAGTGTTTTTCATTGGTTAGTGGGCTTGCCTATTAAAATCTGCTTGCTTTCATTAGTCGAAGGCATACGTCATGCCTTTTCCGGTGGCTAGCCCTCCTCGAGCGCAGCAACCAAGTACAGAAAACTTGCGAGGCTCGCTGTTTTCTGTCCGGCTCGTGGACTACTTTTTCTCTAATTTACTAGCGCAATTTTGCTTGGCAGAAGTCAAGCGCTTTACATAGTTAAATGCACTTTTGCCGATAGGTGAAAAGTCGGGTTAGGAGTTTACAACGCTATCAGCTCTAACATGAGCAAACGCGAGACCCGTTGCATTGCAAATGCTTGTTATTAAGGATGTCACTGCTGCTCCATTGTCACCACCAGCCTGCCCTCAGCGCAGGCCACCAAAAGACGTGCAAAAAGCAGCAGGAGGTCTCCCGTGGATCGGGTTCGGCCTGCTCTCAAGTCTGCTATCCAGTTTATTTTCCTTCTTTGCCACCTGCGGGCTCTCCCCCCTCATTGTTGCCAGCAAACATGCCCTCTTTTTCTTGTGATCTGGAGCCTGCCAGAAGCAGCAGGTTTCTCCCTCACATTGGAACTCCCTGCCATTTTTGTCCCCCCCCCCCAGCCTTCTTATCTCGCCACCCAAAGACAGCAGCAGGACTTCGCAAGTAAGTGGTGACCTCTTTTTAAGGTCGAACGCAAGCACTCTGACATGTTGTAATGTATCAGTGGGTTTTTAACCGTGCCCACCGCACACCTATCACTATGACTCGTTCATGGCCTTGCCTTTTACCTTTATCATCATTGGTAAATGCTTTACGTTTGTCCCTGCTTAGGTCAACTGTTTTACTTTACATTTTCAATTTATGTGGCACGTAAAGTCCAGTTAGGAATTTACAACGCTAATAGCACTAACTCAAGCAAATGCTAGACCCATTGCGTTGCAAATGCTTGTTTTAAAATTTTGTGTAGCCTTACGGAATGTTGAGTAAGCTCTTTCCGGTCAGTCGGGGACTGTTTTTGGTTGTTTGTGGGCCTCTCTTATGATCTGCTGGGTCGGTTTTTATTGTTTTACCTCATATTAAAGGAAACATTCCCTGCATCAAGCTCAAATCCATGCAGTCTTCCACACCTTCTGAGAAACTCACACAAGATATCTTTAAAAGTTAAAAACTGACCTAATTTGCAAACGTGTACCACTTTTTGTTTTTTAAGCTTTTATTTACTAATAGGGATCACTTTTATTTTGGTGTCCAGGCCTATTTTCTGTCCCAGTCGGACGCTGATAATACAAAATGTTACTGGCAATAATGAAGGTGACCTAATTGCCTTGTCTGAGCCCCAGCACAACCTCAAAACTAGTGGTGTCGCCCTGGGGAATGGCATGTCCTTGTGGGGGCAGTGCCCCTACTTGCCTTGATCCCCACCTCCTCCATCCCCACCAGCTGAAGTCAAATAAAATTAAAAAAGGGCATTGGCTTGTTCTTTTTTCACATTTTACTTACGCCATTCCATGTGTTTTATTTTTTTACAAGATGTTGTATTTCTGTTGCTATTTTCAAGCACTATGTTACTCCAGTACAGGGTGTGCTGTAAGAAGAGCAACCTCCATATCAGTTTGAGTTCAGGCTGTGGGTAGGTTTTTATAATAAGGCACAATTGAGAACTGTGTGGTTTAGGCCTAAGGCGAAGCAAATTTGTCACAGTACCAGTCACTGAGTCATAAATGGGTTAACAATACATGCTCATCCAATCCTTCGCCTCTCTCTGGAGAGCGAGCATGAGAGCAATGGCCAGGTGTGCGAAAGACAAATGTGCTTGTATGTCAAAGTGTGTGAATGAGGAATATAGCTGTTGAAATAAGAAAAAAAATACGTAAAATGTGAGCCCATTGGAGGTTTTATCTGTGCCCCCCCCCCTTAAAAATCTCTCCTGGAAGTGAGCAAATGTCTGGTGTTTTTATCTGGGAATGGTGGCAACTCTACTTGTGGTGCATTTTAAAAAGCGAAAAACCTTGCTAGACTCCTCAGCTCTCATCCTTAAAATATACTGTGATCCTGTATTGGTTTAGTTTTCGGGCATTATTTTCTTCCACAGCTGATTTTCATTTTGGGCCTTCCTTTTTTTTTCCTTAGAAACCTCTATTTGGGAAATGACTTCTAAAGCTGTAAATATACCTGGGGACCATCCCTACTCCTGCTGGTTTGTATAGTCTCGGCTCTGCTGAGCTGCCCAGGCAGGACAGCTGTGCTTCTCTAAATAGGTTTGACCGCTTCCCAAAGGAGGCCAAACATGCCCTGTGTACCTTCTGAACCAGGTATCAGTAATTTCGCTGCATACTAAAGTGAAACTTGACTGCTCGCTACTACAATTTCTGGAAGGCCAGTTTAAAAAAAATTGCAACTCGGATACCTTAATGGAATGAAACAGTATTATTTGCACAACAAAGATACATTTCGCAGTCAGTGGATACTATCCAGTAACAGCCTACCACCAAAGGATCCATAAAAAAATGGGAGTGGTATTATAATGATTCTTACAACCTTTAATAAGGAAGGCAAGCCTCTGGGGTGGGCAGACAAAATTAGATGTGGACAAGTAGGGTACTTTTAACCACCTAACTAGGATACTTGGCATCTTATCTCAGCCTGACCACTCCTCCTAATTATGTTGGGATTAAGCGCTACATTCTAAAGCTGGCGATGTTGAACTCAGAAATAAGCTTACAGACTTGCTTCTGGATGAATTCTTGAGGCTTGCTGACTCTGACATAATTCCAGATTATAGGATATTATTAGATGACACGAAATGTAAAATAAGTTGATAGTTACCTGTCACTAACTTACTTCATTTTTGTAACCAATTAAAGCTCTTCTGAATATCAGGTTAATGAGCATAACTATACAATTCCTAATGAGTTTGCTACTGTGTCTGATAATAAAAATGCATGATCAAAATAGCAATATAATGTCTTTTAGTGTGCATACCTTTAAAAGTTCATCCATGGGTATTCACTTCCACCTCTTTTGTTTGAAAAGCTGCCCCTTGTACTTTGTAGTTGAGCTGACATATAATTCTGCTTTGGAAATACAGTCTAGTCTAGTAATGTTCTGAAAAGGCGTGTTTTTTTTTTGTACTCTAATACCCTGACCCCGCCCCCCACCTCAGCCACACCCCCATCTGTGCGACCCTCAATACCAAACCAGACCATAATTTTGGCCCACGATAACAAGTTTGTGAGTACCCATGTATTAAGAGTATAGTAATGTGTAGTTAGTAAAGTTCCACTGCACCTGATGCACGATTCAAATCATGACCCTAAAGCCTGCAAGGTAACTGCACTTGTGACTGCCTGTTTAGTAGTAAAATACAGCAATATTTGGTGTTTAGAGGAGTTCTAACAACTTTTGGGCCTGGTGCCACTGCACCTGCTGCACCTTTCAATTTATGACCCTAGCACCTGCAAGATAAGTGCACTTGTGACTACCTGTTTAGTAGTAAGATATTGCACTATTTGGTGCTTTGAGGAGTTATGACAACTTTTGGCTTCGGTGCCACTGCACCTGCTGCACCACTCAAATCATGACCCATTGCCTGCAAGGTATCTGCACTTGTGACTGCCTGTTTAGTAGTAAAAATAGCAATACTTTGTGTTTAGAGGGGTTCCTAGAGCTTTTGGCTGTGGTGTCACTGCACCTTCTGCACCACTAAAATCATGACTCTAGTGCCTGCAAGGTAACTACCCTTGTGAGTGCTTGTTTAGTAGCAAAATTTAGTAATAATGTTTTTTGAGGGGTTCCGACACCCTGTGGCACTGTTGCCACTGCACCTGCTGCAGCATTAAAACCATGACTCTAGTCCCATTAAGATGACTGCACTTGTTGACTGCCTGTTTAGTAGTAAAATATAGCAATATTTGGTGTATAGAGGAGTTATGCCAACTTCTGGGCCTGGTGCAACCTGCTATGGAAGGAGAAGACGGACTAGACTGCCTGTGCCTTTCCATAAGCAATCGTACAATTCTGCTACTGCCCACAATTTCCCTCCAGTCCGCTGACCAGAACGAAAACTATAACATATTTACAACTGTTATTCACCAGAAATGCAATTAAGTAATGCAAAACACAGCATAATTAGCCAACTCGTTGCCTGCTTTATATCTGCTTTACTCCATTGCAAGATGGTTGAGATGTTTATACACATTTTAATGCGAATTGACTTGCATTCAGGTAATCTTTTCAAGTACAAACACTAATAAGTAACCATTCACCAAAAAACAGAAGGTGTACTTTGGCCATGATCCACGTGACGGCAAACGCAGGACAGAAGAGCAGGAAGTAACCTGCTAGCCAATAAAAAGAAAGTAAATTCAAGCGATGTTGGAGTGACGTTTGAATGAACAAACAAGAAGTTCAGGTAAGTAAGGGGTTAAGTAGGGATGGGTTCTAAGTTCCTTTGAAGAATGTGTTTTTTAGTAACGTAAGACTTCACAAGCACAGCGCAAGCGCTGTGCAGGTGAAACCTAAAAAGGAGTGCATCTTCCTAGCAGACAGGATGAAAACATTCATAAAAATCAAATAGACGTGTGGGATAAGTACAAGAATAAGTACAAGCAGCTACACAACGAATACAATTGAAGTATTTCCAAAAGGCATCCCTCACAAAGGAAGCAATAAAGACAAATATGACATGTCTACCAAACGCCCAGAGCAACATAGCCCACGTACAAACATATATCATCTACCATAGGCGATGGAACTGTAAGAGTACATGGAAATGTGGACAAAAGCAGCTTGCTGTGGAGTTCACAGACCTTCGGAGTGAAATTTCACACAAGATTTGTATATTAAGATTAATAGAGTAGAAAAAGAAGGAGAAATATTTAGCTTCATTTGCAACTCTGGATCTCATAGCAGTAAAAAACCTAATAGCTTTGGTATGGAAATTAATGGTGGGCCTATCTTCCGCAGGCTCGACCAAGTGAAAAGAACACCAGAAAAACGAATTTTTTA
This sequence comes from Pleurodeles waltl, assembly GCF_031143425.1. NCBI lineage: Eukaryota > Metazoa > Chordata > Amphibia > Caudata > Salamandridae > Pleurodeles > Pleurodeles waltl. The sequence goes on from NC_090440.1 coordinate 1,675,003,403, forward strand.
TTGCAAATATAGCACAGTCTGGTGCTGAGAGGTAATGTTTATTGAAGTGATCTAGACTAGATGTGTTACTGAAGTCAACACATGACCTAAACGTGTAAGTGATTAAGCAAATATCCAAGACAAAGCCGAAGCCTTAGCCTCAAACACTGCCATCTACTGGACTCTTTCCAGGTTGCATACGCAATTGCCTCGTTTAAGCTTGTGAGAACGTACATTTCGTGTACTTATCTAATGGACGATTGATTAATCAAGCACTGAAGTTGGATGAATCAAAAGAGCTCTGACTGCTGTCTTTCCGGAAGGAATACTTTATTTTTGTCGGACTACCTCCAGCTCCTCAAAGAATGGCCAAAAGCACACTGCAGTGTGCACACATCACATTCACTTCAATGTGGAAGACAGTGGTCTTTCCAAATGACATATTAGAATACTTAAACCTCGTGATCTTATCAAACAACAAACAGGTGCATGTGAAATGACTTCTTCGGAGAGGCAAGCCTGTGTAAAGAAAGGCTAAATAGTGCATTTGTTTCCCTTGAAAATCTAGCCACTCCAGAGTTTGATAGTTTGGAAAATATACTGAGATGATACTTCTACGTTTCCAGAGTCAAACAGATATTTTCCTCAGATGGCAGTGAAACTAACAAACAACCTTCCAATAAAGAACAGACTTCAAAATAAGTGTAGGTCTCAACACAGTAACATGCAATCATGACTCCGAGAAACATAGCACATTCATGAGCGACACATTTGGTAATGAAATACACCACACATCAAAATATCCTTACTGTAGTACTTCAGATTAACAGATAGTTCAGCAGCCTGACATATTGTTCTTACATTAAGTACAATTACAGGCAATGATATCTTATATAGCAGGTTTACACAGCAGAATCCGGCTCCTGTTACAATAGAAAGGAATGGAGTGGTTCCCAAAAGTCTTATGGGCAAGCAGCAGGATGACTTAAAGTGAAGTAATTTTCCATCACTTCCTTGCACTATGGAAAATCTTTAGTCAAACTGTATATTTTGGTGGTTTAGTACTCTTCCAATGCATTACCCCCTGCCTCTTGACCAGCAGCGATGCCACAAGCACAAATATAAACACTTTTTAGGTCGTAGCCTACCAGACAGCGCAGCTGTCTAGTTTGCTAAAGACATCTTGAGAACTTTCAGAAAGTTGACCTAGGAATATATCCTGCCTGTTGATTATCACTGGTTTTGTCGTTTGTAGCTCACATTTTCTGGCTATTTGCTGGCTTACTTGCTTTCGGTTCTCCATGTTCAGTTTGTCCCTCCCATTGCCTAAAGCATGTTTACTGTATTCTTCCACTAACTCCCTATCTGTAAACAGGCCTTTAATTCTTGCTCTTATCTTCTCACATTTGCTGTGCATTTAAAGACCAAGGTTAAATGTCACGTGCTGTCTTCCCAGGGTGCTTGTTTACTTTTCTTTTTCTGAATTCAAAGTGAGAGGATTTATGTGACAATCTTGCTGGATATTGGAGGTGGAAAGAGGTTATTTTCTAGCACATAACATTTAAATGAACTGTGTAAGTATTTTAGAATATATCATAATCAAATGAAGCTTTTTTTGTTATTTCTGAAGTGTATTGGAAATGAACATTAATATGAGCAAAACAAATCATTACACTGGGTGATGCAGTTTCCACACATTTTCGTTTGTGCACTGTATAGTTTTATTAGCAATATATGTCTATGCAAATGCAACGGCCATTTCAATTGAAACTGTATTATCTGTAAAGGCAGTGTGCGACTACACCATACATACGCCGCTCTACGCCTCTCCACTCTACTCCGTATGACTCCACGCCACTGCACTCTACTCTGAACCACTCCACTTTACACCACTACATGCCACTTCACGCTATAACTCTATTCTACCCTGTACCACTCTATGCCAATGCACCCTTCGCCACTCTACATCACTGCACTATTCGTCACTGCACACTACATCACTCCTGTCTAGGCAAATACCAACCTTCACTGCACAACTCAACTGTATTGTAAACCACTTTGCAACACTGCACTCTATGCCAATACACTCTATACATCAATGCCCTTTTAATATGAAACACTCAACTTTATGCCCCTGCACCAATCCATAGTACTCCACTCTGATCTACTCTGCACCACTGCACTCCACACTACTTTACTCTAAGCCATTACACTCTATGCCACTCTATGCAACTGCACTCTACCCTGCACCACTCTACTCTGAAACAATCTACGCCACTCTGCGCCACTTCACGCCGATGCACTGTACACACCTGCATTCTATTTCACTGCACTCCATGCTGCATCGCTGTACTCTATGCCACTGCTCTCTATGCAACTCATTCACCCTACACCGCTGCACTCTGACACTCTACAAGACTGCACTCTCTGCCACTGAATTCTACACCATTCTATGCACTACACCACTCTACGCTACTGCACTCTTTACCACTACACTCTAATCTGCACCACTCTTCACCACTGCACTCTATGACACTTGACTCTATTCTGTAGGCTACATCACTGCACTCTATGCTACTTGACTCTACTCTGCGCTACTGTCCTCTACATCACTCAACTCCACACCACTCTGCCACTCCACTGCACTCTACTCTTCGCCACTCTACTCTGCTCTACGCCACTGCACTCTACACCTCTCTACTTTGCAACTCTCTACTCCTCGCCACTCTATTATTCACCACGCCATTATGCACCACTCTAATCTACACCACTGCATTCTACAACACCGCATAGTATGCTGCTGAATTCAATGCTACTGCACTCAATGCCACTATACTCTAAAACACTCTACGCCAATGCACTCTACACCAGTCCACCCTACTCTCTGCCACTCCAGTGTATGTCACTCTATGTGACTCCACACTTTCCAATATTCAACACTCTCTGCCACTCCACTCTACAACACTTTACTCCACTCTGTGACAATCAACGTAACTCTCCTCTACACCACTCTGTTTTAGCCACACTGGTGTACAACATGTCTAAAACAAATTGGCAAAGCTGTTGGCTTTGCCAATACTTGCTTAGGTCTGGCCTCCGAATGCCCCATACAAGTCAACATAGGAGATGCAGCAATAGTACCCTAATTTATCGCGCCTAAGGAGTTAACAATCAGATTCCAAAACTCTAGCACTGGTGGGCATAATCATGCCATGCGAGAAATGCCAAGTTAGTAACCTTTAATTTGTTTACATTCTACAATAACACCAGGAGGAAATTCTGCCGTACCTTCTGGGCTAAAGCGTAAGTGGTGAATACATCTGAACTGAATTCATTTAAGCATTCAAGCCTATAGTAAATGGAACATCCTTACCCTGAGAGCCACAATATTTCTATCATGTGTCAGGTAATGGGCGAGCATAGCTATGTATTTTCAGGGTTTCCCACTGCAATACCGCAGCATAAATAAAGGGGATTCGCTTTGCTTGCATCACCTTTCTGAACCATCTTGGTAATTAATGTTAATTCAATGTGGTTTGAGGGAAACCGAGGCATGCAGATTTCACAGTCAATCATAAACTATTGGCAGGACTGCCAATGGAAAGCTGCCACCCCTAGCTTCATAATCTTGTAGATCCATAAATATCCCATTTGGAAAAAGATCACCAAGAGCTCAATTTACATTGTTTTTAATATATTTTTAGAAGGGTTTTCCAACTGTAAGCTAACGGAGAGCTTTACATGCTGTATTAGTTATGGGGGAGTAATGTGTCATGGCCCCAGCCCTCCTTGCTATATCCTACCAAGCCCAGATAGTTACTCCTATCACATCTACATAGTCCCTTTGTGCGATGGCTCCTTACATATCACTCACAGGGCTCAGCTAGCATATGTTCTTGCATAAAAGGGTGTTTCTGCCTGCACTGAACCAGTTCTTCAACGTCTGATATTCAGGCTTTTGTCGCAGCCAGATGTCATGTTTATCAATTTGCTTCTTTAACTGGTCTAGTCTTGTGGTTAAGATATCTATTATACCATCTACAGTCTGCAAGCTATTTCAAATTTGTTTAATTAGTGTGGCTACTTTGTTATCATGGGGCTCGCCTGCTTCTGCTGCTGCAGTTCTTCCAACTTCCCTGGCCCCTGCAATTTATCAAATTGGTGATTTCCCTCTTTCTGTTCTGCCCATCTCGTCTAATGTTTACTGGGTCCCCAAACACACAGGTCTGTTCTACTGAGTGGTCTATCAGGGTATTTGAGACACAGAGGCACAATATAGGTGAGAAAAGTTAATGTGCTAGCCAGCCATCTCCTGTCTGGCCACCATGTCATCAGTCACTTGTGAGAGTTTTTGCAGGGCTAATGATACACAAGTTGGAGGAAAAACTTTACCAATATTCAGATGTAATAATACGAGGGCTTGAACAGCAGTTATGAAATCAATTTTTGGAAGAAACAGTTTGACTTTCTTTAGGAGAGTGGGCTGGTACCAGGGCATCTTTGTTTTTTTGGCAATGTATTTCTTGAGGGTGAAGTTTGTGTCTAGGGTGAATTTAAGTGACTTGGCATTCGGTGAACGCTGGGGTTTGAAACCATCCGGTTCATGTCACTGAGTAAGGTTTGTATTGTATCTTGTTTGTTGTTCTAGACAAGTGAAAGGAATTCTGTCTCGGTTGGGGTGAGCTTCAGGTAGGTGTTGGACATCCAGGTCTGGATAAGGTGCAAGCAGTACAGTGTAAGTATGAGTTTTAGATGGCCAGCTATGGGTACGATAATAGCTGCTATTTAGTCTAGGCTGGCAGAGCACCCATCTCTTGTGGTTATTATGATGCACAGCTCTCTGGCACCCATAGCTTTCAGAAATTTAAAATAGTCCTAAACAAGAATTCACTAAGCTAAAAAGATAAAACTGATTTGAAGAAAGAAACATGGAAGGTACAGAAACTCCTAGAAAGACAAAACACAAACATAAGCTTAAATCAACAGTCAGAAAAGCAAATACCAAAGAAAATGTAAAGAAGGCCGTACTGGAGTTGGACGTTTACCATAAAAACTAAACTAGTCAATAAAGACTGTTTTTGTCTAGAATCTATGGTGCAAAGACTCTTGCATTCACTTCCCACTAAAGAAATTCTTGATACAAAACACCTGGAAAATGTCAAGAGGCTTGCCTTCTAAATCTGAAGGATAGTCAAAACAGGCAACATTAAATATAATCCTATGCACGGCAGCTGACCTATTAAAGTCATCCTGCAGAAGGAACGTGATGGCACACCTTTGCAGCATCAGCTTTGAATGTTTCCAGGACAGGGGGAACAATGCAGTACAAAACTGCTCTAACCCAATGTGTGAATCAGTGACATATGTGGTAAGAACAAGAGTGCAAGTAAATGTACACATTCAGCAATGCAGATCAAAGGAACAAAATCACTACATGTGTAACATCAAACAGCTATGCATTATCAGCAACAGGTGAATTACAAATGCAAATACAATAATGAAGGTGGATAAGCCAGTCATTCACCGCAATTCTAAACAAAAAGAAAGTTACTTACCTTTGGTAGCAATTGCTCTGATGGAATCTCTATCCCACTCCCACCCCAGATTCCTCACCTGTCCCAGTGTCAGATTGGATCCGGACACTTCAAAGCTCTTGAAGCCGGTATCGAAACGGGTATTGCTGCCAAGTCTGTAGAGCGCCCACCCCAGTGTACTGACGTGAGTTTCCAACCGTTCTTAGCGTTTTCAGATGAACAGACCATGGAACATCAATTGAATAAAGTGCAGTGCATCATACTAATTGCACCATTATTAAACTGTCCCTGCATAACCATATATCCAGGGGGAGGTGGGTGAAGTTGGTGAGGAATCTGCAGGTAGATAACGTTATCGAAGCACATACATTTTTCTTCTGATGGATACTTGTACCTATAGATTCCTCAACTGTGGAACAGATTTTCAAGCAGTACCGCTATAAGGTACGTCAATAGATGATTAGATGAGGAAATCTGCAGCACAGATTTGGCAAATTGCCCTTTCCTACATGCTTTTGAGTCCAAAGAATAGTGTTCAGCGAAGATATGCAAGAAGTAACATTTGATTGCCTTGAAAAACTGTAAAAGGAACCCCTCTTGCAAGAACTGAAAATGATGACATGGACCCAGTCGAAAGAGCCCTAATTACATCTGGCAGTTCTGTTTTAGCAAAAGTGTAACACATCTTGAAACGAAGAATTATCCAGCAGGATAATGTCTGCTTCTGGACTGCTTTGCCCTTTTCTAATGCCACAGTTCCCAACAAATAGCTAATCGTCTTCTCTGAAATCTCTTTTGTGGTCAGCATAAAAATTGACCGCTCTCATAGGATCCATGCAATGCAACCACTTCGCCTCCTTTGTTGGATGAGGTACGTCATAGAGGGCTGGAAGGATGATGGACTGACTCAGGTGAAAGGTACTAAACACCTTGGACAGAAAATCAGCTCTGGTTTGTAACACTAGTTTGTCAGGGAAAGAAAAGACACGGATAGCTGACAGGCACATTGTCAACACAGGCTAGAATGGAGACCCCACTGAAAACTGGAGAACAAGCTTGAAGTCCCATTGGGGCATGGAAAAGGGAGATAAAGGATGCAGATTAGTCAATCCCTTTAGGGACTTCATCACAATTGGGGATTTGAACAGGTAAGGCTGGTCTGGGAGACATAGGAACACGGATAAAGCCTCGACAGGGCCCACCACACACACTTTCTGGGTTAGAGAGAGCACAAATCTGAGGATCTCGTGCACCACAAAACACATCTATTCCATCTCCCAGAAAATACATATTTTGTGGCAGGCTGGTGAGTGGAAAAGATGACATCCTCGTCTTCTGGAGGCAGCTGAAAGGAGCGTAAATGTCTCTGCTCAGTCTCCAGGCATGAAGGTGGAGTTCTTGGATGCTAACATCCATTCCCCATTGACTGAAATGCGTCCCCCAAAGCTCTTGATAATGGAGGTAGAGGACTGCTGGAACTGAGCACTTTTTGATGAAGCATACAAATCCACCTGAGAAGTGCACCACAGTGCAAAGATATACAGGAGTACAGTAAAGAAACCCCATTCGTGATCAGCAACATAACACAGGCTTAAGCTGTCGGTTCTGATATTCAGAAACCCCACAAGGTGACTGGCTGTCAATAAGATCCCTTGGTGGTGTGCCTAAGACCACAGGCTCAAAGCCTTGTAACAATGGAGTTGAGAACTTACTGCCCCTTGCTTGTTCATACACTACCATTGTGTTCTATTGTCCAACAAGATCTGGATGGATCTGGCACAAATGCAGGGGAATAAGGCCTATAGCAGCAGCCGAACTGCTCACTCTGATATGAAGCCCCTGCTACTAGATACCATAGGTCCTTGATCTCCTGATCCTCCAGATGTGCTCGGCAACTTAGATTGGAGACAACAACTGCAGCCATGACTGGAGTGGACAGAAGGACATCCTACAGAGAAGGTTCCCCTCCTTGCTCCACCAGACCACCTTCACACAGGGTTCAGTGAGACCACAAAGTTGTCTGACAGATCTCACTCATGCTGGAACCAATGCTTTCAGCGCCACAACTGCAGAGCCTCTTGTGCCAATGAACATTCATGACCAATAGAATACAGGAAGCCAGCACACCTAGACCATCAGGACTAGAACTTGCACACATTCCTGGAAGAATGGAACCATCACTTGGATGTCTCAGCTCCTCAGAGAAGGATGAAAGGCAAGGGTAAGTGTACAGTATGGCCTCCATGAACAGGAAACATTGGAAGGGCCCCAGGTAAAATTTGGGCCTGTTGATCGAAAAACCCATATAGAACAGCAAAGCTGCTATTGACTGCAGATGGTGCAACACCATAATGATATCACAGACTATCTGAGATGTGCTGCAACTACCAGCATCACCTTTGCAAAGACTTCAAGTGCCAATGTCAAGCCGAACAGGACTACCATGAACTGGTAGTTGTGGAACCCACTACAAAATGCAGGTAATTCTGATGCAGCCGCAGGATTAAAACATGAAAGTACACATCCTTCAAATCGCGTAATACCATTTAGACTCCCATTTCCAACACCAGAAGGACCTGAGCTAGGGTCAGCATCTTGAACTTCTCCTTCCTGGGGAAAAAATGGAGGGGCCCAAAGTATAACATGGGACAAGACTGTCATCCATGTTGGGAACAAGGACATATTGTGAGTACCAACGTGTATAATTTCCTGCTCTGGCACAAACTGCACCACTCCCCTTTAAGAGTAGTGCTGTTGTCTCCTGCTGTAAGATGGAAATGTGATCTCTAGGAATGGAGGAAGGATAGGGAGGGGTAAAGAGAGGAACCAGACGGAAGGGTAAGGGATACATGGGATAACCTTTCACGATTTGAAAGACCCAAGTCTGAAGTAGTGGACTTCTAGGCCTCTCGAAAGGAGGACACCTGGCTTCCCCACACAATCTTGGTGCTCTGAAAGTAGCAGGTTAAGGCTGCATTCCTGACTGGGCCAAGTAAGGACGAAGAGGAGGAGGAGAAAATAATTGAGTGCTGAGACACACATCCTTTGGTTTTGCCTCTACCTCTGTACTGTCTGATGAGGGGATTTTGAGGCTACTGCTCCTGGAATTCAGCCTGTCAGTGGTGAAAATTGAATGCCGACGTGATGCCTTGAAAGCTATGAAACTGCCTGTATTCCCTTTGAAACTGATGTTGTGGACCTAGGGATCTAGCTGTTGCCCTGCTTGCCTGAAGTGTTATTCAGCTGAGTTTGCACACTCAAGGAAAACCATGACATGCGTAACCAAGCATGCAAGCATGCTGTGATAAAGGACCCAAGGTTCGACCCACCGAATTGGCAATGCCCAGTCCTTATTTATTTATATACCAGGAGGCATCTTGCCCATATCGGACAAACTCAGTAAAATGACCTTTGAGGTTTTCAGGCACATGAGACAATGCAAATTGTCCATAAGTTACAGAGCATGTGTAAACTGCAAGGAGAGGCACAAGGTGTTCAGGGACTTGACAGCCATGCTGCTAGCAGAGAATGGTTTATTTCTTCGTGCTTGGATCCCAAGGGTAGGTCGCTCCCCCTTCCGCTGCAGCTCCTCCAGGTTCCTGAGTTCCTGAGACCCACCCCACAGTAAGTACCTCCCACCTCCCAGCCCCTCGTTCTGCCCCGCGCTACTCACCCTTTCTCCTGCTTCTTTTCCTCTTTCCTTCTTCTCTGTTCTTCCTCCTCGCTCCTCGTTTGTATTCTTCTTCTGTACTCCTCTTCTCCCCGTCTTCTCTCCTCTTCTCTTCTTCCTCATCTTCTGCTGTGGTATTCTGCACCCTGTTTCTTCGTTTTTTGTATCTCCCTCCGTGTTCTTCTGTGTTCTTCTGTGTTCCTCTGTCTTCTTCTGTGTTCCTCTGTCTTCTTCTGTCTTCCTCTGTCTTCTTCTGTCTTCCTCTGTGTTTTTCTGTCTTCCTCGGTGTTCTTCTGTCTCCCTCGGTGTTCTTCTGTATTCTTCTCTGTTCTTCTGTCTTCCTCTGTCTTCTTCTGTCTTCCTCTGTGTTCTTCTGTATTCTTCTCTGTTCTTCTGTACTCCTCTCTGTTCTTCTGTGTTCTTCTGTGTGTCTTCTGCTCTTCCGGTCTTCAGTCCTTCCGGTCTTCTGCTCTTCTTTTCTTCTGTTCTTCTTTTCTTCTTGTCTTCTGCCTTCGGCTCTTCTGCCTCCTCCGTCCTCTTCTCCCCGCGCCTGCCCTCCTGCTCCTGCCTCATTCCCCTCCCCCACTTGCATCCCCCCCTCTATCTCCCATATCTAACCCGTTCACTTTCTACCTCCCTCACTCCTCCTATATACCTATCTCTCCATCTCTCTATCCCACTATCCAACTCCCTCACTCTCCACCTCCTCTTATCTTCCTATCTTCCTATCTCTCTATCTTTTTCCCTATCTATCGATTTCTCTATCTACCTTTTCTCTCTACCTATTTCTCTATCTCTCCCCCCCTCCCGCCAACCCCTCTATTACCTATCTTCCTATCCCCTCACTCTACCTCTCACCCTCACCCACCTCTACAACCCCCCCTCCCCTTTCTTCACAACCCTACACCTATCTTTCTCCCTAATCTCCTAAACCTCCTAACACTCTCCCCCCTCCACCCTTAGACCCCCCTCCCCCAGCTCTTCTCACTCTACCTGTCCCCCCCCTCCCTCGCGCTTTCCCGCCGCGACCTCCTGCACGCCCCCGCCCTCCAGCTCCCATTCGCCCCCAGCTGACCCCTCCCCCCCTCCTACCTCATATGGCGGCCGCTGGCAAGCCCGTCCGCGCCTGGCCCGCGCCCAGCGCCATGACCCCTGGTCCCCAGCGCTCCCAAGCCCCGATGATCCGCTATGACCCCACCACCCTCCATGCCCTCAACCCAGGACGCTCCAACACCTGCTTCCAAGCTCACCCCAAACGCACCCATGGACCCTTCGCCTGCAACTCCTGCAAACGCATCTTCCACCACGCAACAACTACGACCACAAGCCCACGCGCCATCAACCACCTCAAGTGCATCCTAGTCAACGCTCGCTCCGTTCACAAACACGCCGTTGAACTCTGGGACCTCCTAGACTCCACAGCACCGGACGTCGCCTTCATCACGGAGACCTGGATGAACGCCTCCTCTGCTCCAGACATCGCCACCGCCATCCCCGAAGGCTACAAGATCTCCAGGAAAGACCGCACCAACCAAGTAGGAGGAGGCATCGCCATCGTCTTCAAAGACTCCATCAGCGTCACCACCTCCACTGAAGACTCCCCTCTTGCCGCTGAACACCTGCATTTTCAGATTCGCACCGACCCGAGGACCACCCTCAGAGGATCCCTCGTCTACCGTCCTCCCGGACCTCGCGCCCCTTTCAGCGACACCATCGCCGACTTCATCTCCCCGCACGCCCTCGCCTCACCGGACTACATCCTCCTAGGCGACCTCAACTTCCATCTGGAACAAAACAACGACCCCAACACCACCACCCTGCTCGACAACCTCGCCAACCTCGGCCTCAAACAACTGGTGAACACTGCCACCCACATCGCCGGACACACACTCGACCCTATCTTCTCCGCCAGCAAACACGTCTTCTTCAGCCACGCCTCCGCCCTTCATTGGACCGACCACAGCTGCGTCCACTTCACATTCCGACGCGAGACCCGCCACCTCTGCACTCAACCCATCCCTCGCCGACAGTGGAACAAGATCCCTGAAGAGCAACTCTTCGCCGCACTCGCCGCCAACCAACCCACCCTCACCACCGACCCCAACGTCGCAGCCCTCAACCTCACAAACTGGATCTCCAACTGCGCAGACAACCTTGCTCCCCTCAAACGCTCGCAGCAACAGAACAACACTAAGAAACCCCTCTGGTTCTCTGACACCCTCAAAGAATCAAAGAAAACTTGTCGCGCACTTGAGAAAGCCTGGCGCAAGGACCGCACCGCTGACAACATGGCCGCCCTCAAGAACGCTACCCGCAAACACCACCACCTGATCCGCACTGCCAAAAGGAATTTTTTCACCGACAGACTGGACAAAAACAGCCACAACAGCAGAGAACTCTTCAGCATCGTCAAGGAGTTCTCCAACCCCAGCGCCAACGCCAACGCCGTCACGCCCTCACAGGATCTATGCGAATCCCTCGCCACTTTCTTCCATCGCAAGATCAGCGACCTCCACGACAGCTTCGGACACCAGACCCAACCTAACACCACCGAACCCACATCCCCGACCATCACCCTCAACAACTGGACCCACATCAGCACGGAAGAAACCAAATCCATCATGAACTCTATCCACTCCGGCGCCCCTTCGGACCCCTGCCCGCACTTCATCTTTAACAAAGCCGACAACATCATCGCCCCGCACCTCCAGACCGTCATCAACTCTTCTTTTTCTTCTGCTACCTTCCCCGAATGCTGGAAACACGCCGAAGTCAACGCCCTACTAAAGAAACCTACGGCTGACCCGAGCGACCTGAAAAACTTCCGCCCCATCTCCCTTCTGCCTTTCCCAGCCAAAGTAATAGAGAAGACCGTCAACAAACAGCTGACCACCTTCCTGGAAGACAACAACCTGCTCGACCCCTCACAGACCGGATTCCGAACCAACCACAGCACTGAAACTGCCCTCATCTCAGTCACAGACGACATCAGAACCCTGATGGACAACGGTGAAACAGTCGCCCTCATTCTTCTCGACCTCTCGGCTGCCTTTGACACTGTCTGTCACCGCACCCTAATCACCCGCCTCCGCTCCACCGGGATCCAAGACCAGGCCCTGGACTGGATCGCCTCCTTCCTCGTAAACCGCTCCCAAAGAGTCTACCTCCCTCCGTTTCGCTCAGAACCCACTGAGATCATCTGCGGCGTACCTCAAGGCTCATCACTCAGCCCGACACTCTTCAATGTCTACATGAGCCCCCTCGCTAACATCGTACGCAAGCACGACATCATCATCACCTCCTACGCCGACGACACCCAACTTATACTCTCCCTCACCAAGGACCCCGCCAGCGCCAAGACCAACCTACAAGAGGGTATGAAGGACGTCGCAGATTGGATGAGGCTCAGCCGCCTAAAGCTGAACTCTGAAAAAACTGAAGTCCTCATCCTCGGCAACACCCCGTCCGCCTGGGACGACTCCTGGTGGCCCACGGCCCTCGGCACCGCACCGACCCCCGCAGACCACGCCCGCAACCTCGGCTTCATCTTGGACCCCCTTCTCACCATGACCAAGCAAGTCAACGCCGTGTCCTCCGCCTGCTTCCTCACCCTCCGCATGCTCCGCAAGATCTTCCGCTGGATCCCCGCCGACACCAGAAAAACCGTGACCCACGCCCTCGTCACGAGCCGCCTGGACTACGGCAACACCCTCTACGCTGGGACCACCGCCAAACTCCAAAATCGCCTGCAACGCATTCAAAACGCCTCAGCCCGCCTCATCCTCGACGTACCCCGCAACAGCCACATCTCCGCACACCTGAGACACCTGCATTGGCTCCCAGTCAGCAAAAGGATCACCTTCCGACTTCTCACCCACGCACACAAAGCCCTCCACGACAAGGGACCGGAATACCTCAACAGACGGCTCAACTTCTACGTCCCCACCCGCCTCCTCCGCTCCTCTGGCCTCGCACTCGCCGCCGTCCCTTGCATCCGACGCTCCACGGCGGGTGGGAGATCTTTCTCCTTCCTGGCGGCCAAGACCTGGAACTCCCTCCCCACCAGCCTCAGGACCACCCAGGACCACTCCGCTTTCCGGAGACTCCTAAAGACCTGGCTGTTCGAGCAGCGATAACCACCCCCTTTGTCCCTAGCGCCTTGAGACCCGCACGGGTGAGTAGCGCGCTTTATAAATGCTAATGATTTGATTTGATTTTATTTGATTTGATTTGATCCCATGCCGGAGAGGGAATTAGCTAAGGTTTACAAAACTTACCCCAAACAGCAAGATGCCTGAATCGCCAAACTCTCAGGCGATGAAAGGGCTCATAGGAGTGAAGAATCATAAGGGGCAGGCCAGTACTGTCTTGCCACTGACCTACTTACAGCTGGGCGGAAAAAGGTTTCTCCAAGACCGCAAGCACCAGTTCTAGCAGAAAATCATTAAAAAGTAGGAGTGTTCTGAAGAAGGCACTGAAGGTTGCAGGACCTGCATCAAGACATTTGCCTTCACAGTAGTCAATAAGAAGGGCTAGTTCTAACACCTCTGCAGCCTTTCCTGCCACAGAATGGAAGAATGTGACATCCGGAGGAGGAGGAGGGACACAGGGAAACTCCACTGGTAGAAGTAAGGCCAGCAAACTCCAACACTTGGTCAGCAGTGCCCCGATTCAATCTAGTCCTGTTCGTACCCAAGAGCTGCCCATATGAAGTACCACTTGTTAGATGAATCTCTCTCCCAGCGGTGAAGCCTTAAGAAGCCTCTGGGTCCCTCTTCTGGACCTATGCTCTTTCAAAGAATGCACTGGCTCCGAATATGAGGGGCGCTACAATGCCAGAGGCATCAATATCAGTACCGGCAGAGACGTAGAAGGCAGAGGAGATGGTGCTGCAGCCTCGAGGGCAGAGCTATTATCGATTCCATAAGCAGTAATGAATAGCACTGCACTGAAGAGAAGAAAGATGGAGCATGCTGCAGGAGGCTGATAGTTCGAGGCTGAATGACACCAACACTGATGTAAAGGAAATTAACATATTCATGCCACATGGGCCTGAAAGCATGCCACAAGGGTCTGCACTCTGGAGAAAAGCCTGAACATAGCTATGAGGAACACCACTGGATGTGACCCATGAGGCGGGAAAGTTGGGGAATGCCAACATTGTCACAAAGACCCTGTTGAGTTGGGTAGGTGCGGCCACTGGCTCCAGGGGTGGCATCTGTAATCAGCCAGTTCAAAGGGCTCTAAAGACACCAACTCCAGCTTGGAGGATGACAGAGCTACCTGTGGGAGTAAGATTGCGCTGAGGTGACCTACCATTTGAAGAGTGCCTAATGTTTTTTGGGCCTGCTCCCAGAGTGTGACATCAGCGACCTAAAGCTGGCCCAAGAACAATGCTGGCCAAGTTTGTCCTCGAGCCCCCTCCCCATCATATGAAGCTTGGCCTTCCTCTCTTTAATTGCCTTAGCAAGAACACTTCGGCGAGACTTGCATGACTTGGCGTCAAGGTCCGACTGCAGGCAAACAGTAAGGGTCTGCGATGGACATCTGTCCTTCCCAGTCCCTAGAGTGCTTAAAGCCTGAGCACTTCTGGGGAGACATCATTTAGCACTGCACAAAACAAAAATATCTGAAGAATTCTGAAATGCCAAGGCATGAAAATTAAAGAAGTGCGAGCTCCAGGATGGGCGCTGTATGGACTCTAATGTTGCAGGAGGTCACTTCCAGTGCCAACATGGTTTCAGTGCCCCCTAAATGCTTCGAGAGCTCTGAAGTTTCCAGGTGCAGTCTGATGCCTGGAATTATTCAAGCGGTAAGAAATCTGCAGGTAGAAGCATCCGTCAGAATCAAATATACAGACGTAGCACTGTGAATGGTGGAATTTTTTATTTTATATTCATGGAAATTAAGTTACCTGTAGCTCAGGAATGGACAAAAGCTCTTCCCAAACTTGATCCACTTCATTCAATGCAGCCTCCGTTACATTAAGAGGATCCTGAAAAATGGGATCGGGATCAATTGTCACAGCCTGAATAGGAGCAATGAAGACTCTCTGGCTTTCTGGACAGGAATCGAGCACCAATGGTTGAAATGTGCTTGCAGGAGCCTGCAAAATATTGTGCAAAAAGCTTTACTGTAAAACAACATGGCCAGTACACTTTCATTCAGCCACATGAGATTAACTCTAAATGAAGAAGAGTAACGGCTGTTATATACCCAAGGTACTGACATTTTTTATTAAAACTAATTTAAAACCAAAAAACTATAAATGAGTCACATAATAGCTGCTCTCCCACAGCATCTTCCTCGAAAAACATGGAACAGGAACATTTCTTCTCAACACAAGGACGTGGATGAAGATGGATTGTAACAACCTGAACAACAACAGCTACTACACAGACCAAAAAAAAAGTTCCCACCCCTTGAAATTGTATTAATGTACAGAACAAAAATAACAGAAGTCTTTAATATGCTTTTATTCCCAGTCCGTCTGATATGGTATGAAACTGCTAGTAACCTCACATATATAAATTCTAAAAAGAATTATCATAATTTGAATCAGGCATTTTAGATTTGACTGTAAGCATTTGATAATGGGCCTACTGTCCCTTTATGACAGCATATCATTCACACAGCCTTTCCAGAACGCAGACCCGTGAGATAGTACCAGGTGTAAAATGTACTTAACCTCACTTGCCCTCATTAAGAGTCAGACTGAGCGGTATCCCACCTGGGGATATTGCTCCACCCGATCACCACTGGTTAAGCTGTTTCCACATGCCAGTTTTCCAGTTGATGGAAAAAACAAAGACCCAATTTTACCAACTCGTACTTTCAGCCAGTAAAATCGCATGAGGCCTTTTCTCCAATAGCAGCCATGCATCTGTCCCTGTCCCGAGCATTTTCTTCAGCATGGGAGGATCTCTCATGCTCTCCCCTTGCCAGGGCATCCCATATCCCTTCTCTGCCAATTCCCATTACTCCCCTACTGCTCGGAGCAGGTAATAAATGTGAGCATTAACACCACCCGTACAGGGAAATTTGCGCATAATTTTGCCTGGTAAAAACAGGTTTCCAGAGTTATAACCCATTCTGGGAGTATTTAAATTGTAATTGCATCTACTGGAGGGAGGGGGTTGTTACGGCACGGTAAACTTGATTTTCTGTGTGCAGGGTGCAACTTGTAACAAAGCCAACAATATCGTAATTACATCCAGACTAACTTACTCCTTCATTAATACAAGGTGCACAAAATGAGACAATTTAATAATAATCTGTAAAACAAATTAGGTGTGCTAAAATTGTGTTAGGTGGGTTACACTAAAGCACAGGCAGACATTGCAAACCCAGGGCAAACTGAAGGAGATCACAATTGTATTTGACAAAGACCTTGTATTGGCGAAAAGTCTATTTGCACCACCACACTGCATTCATTGTGTCTAATTGATCTATTATGATTATATATCTCACATTAATTTAATTGCTAAGTGCAGCCAACAATTGTTGAAATCTCCAAAAAGGAAGGGAGAGTTCAGAGAACTAGCTTTCTTATCTCTTCTCTTTGAAATGAACTTCATCACCCCCTTAGAGTAGATCCTTTTCCCCTTGGGTTCAGAAAATATCTAAAATCTCACATTTTCTCCATTCAACTTCGCTGGAGGGCAGGTAAAGGAATGATCAATCACATCACAATAGACAGAATAGATTTCTTTGTTTGGAAATGTATCACTTAATGGTGTGCTGTTGAGTACAGTTGTTTACTAGTATAAATGAACAAGTTACTTACCTTCGGTAACGCCTTTTCTGGTGGATACATTAGCTACTTGTGGATTCCTCACCTCAAGAATTTTCCCCCACGCGGCAGCCTCGACAGAAATTTTCTTCTAGCTCTGCACGTCGACAATGACGTCACAATTGCCCGACTCCACGCAACACCGCATGACGTCATCCAGGCAATAAGAAGCCCTCATCGACATGCAGACGTCAGTTATCACCATTTTTTACGTGCCTTTGAGGCGATCAGGTGAACATTGAGTTTGCAGAGAAATATAATTACATCAAATAAAATTATATATTAGCAATAGTGCCCATGCAATGGAGTAAATATGTATGTACATAATGTGTTTAAAAGTAATATATTTACAAATTTACAAATGTACAAGTCTAATTTTTCTCAACTTAAGAACGGCTACAGGCTCCCGGGGAGGTGGGAGGGCGCATGTGAATCTGCAGCGTCTCATGCCACGAACAGATGTACACTGGGTAAGTGACATTTTCCGTTCGATGGCATGTGTAGCTGCAGATACACATGCTGTGCATAGACTAGTAAGCAGTTATCTCCCCAAAAGCGGTGGTTCAGCCTGTAGGAGTTGAAGTTGTTTGAAATAAAGTCCGTAATACTGCTTGTACTACTGTGGCTTGCTGTGTTGTTAACACATCCACGCAGTAATGTTTGGTAAATGTATGAGGCGTAGACCATGTGGCTGCCTTACATATTTCAGTCATTGGTATGTTTCTGAGAAAGGCCATGGTAGCACCTTTCTTTCTAGTTGAGTGTGCCTTTGGTGTAATAGGCAGTTCTCTTTTTGCTTTTATATAACAGGTTTGAATGCATTTAACTATCCATCTGGCAATGCCTTGTTTGGATATTGGATTCCCTGTATGAGGTTTTTGGAACGCAACAAACAATTGTTTTGTTTTGCGAATTTATTTCATTCTATCTATGTAGTACATTAGTGCTCTTTTAATGTCTAATGTATGTAATGCTCTTTCAGCTACTGAATCTGGAAAGAATACTGGGAGTTCCACTGTTTGATTTAAGTGGAACGGTGATATGACTTTAGGTAAGAATTTAGGACTTGTTCGTAGAACTACTTTATGCTTATGTATCTGAATAAAGGGTTCTTGTATAGTAAATGCTTGTATTTCACTTACTCTTCAGAGAGATGTGATAGCTATCAGAAAAGCTACTTTCCATGTTAAGTACTGTATGTCACATGAGTGCATTGGTTCAAAAGGTGGACCCATAAGTCGTGTTAAGACAATGTTGATGTTCCACGAAGGAACTGGTGGTGTTCTTGGTGGTATAATTCTTTTTAGACCCTCCATAAATGCTTTTATGACTGGGACCCTGAATAATGAAGTTGAGTGTGTAATTTGCAGATAAGCTGAAATTGCGGTGAGATGTATTTTAATGGATGAAAAAGCTAACTCTGACTTTTGCAAGTGTAGTAGGTAGCTGATGATGTCTTTAGCAGATGCGTGTAATGGTTGAATTTGATTATTATGGCAGTAATAAACAAATCTTTTCCACTTATTTGCATAGCAATGTCTTGTGGTTGGTTTCCTAGCTTGTTTTATGACCTCCATACATTCCTGTGTAAGGTCTAGGTGCCCGAATTCTAAGACTTCAGGAGCTAGATTGCTAGATTCAGCGATGCTGGATTTGGGTGTCTGATCTGTTGTTTGTGTTGAGTTAACAGATCTGGTCTGTTTGGTAGCTTGATATGGGGCACTACTGAGAGGTCTAGTAGTGTTGTTTACCAAGGTTGTCTTGCCCAAGTTGGTGCTATTAGTATGAGTTTGAGTTTGTTTTGACTCAATTTGTTTACTAGATATGGAATGAGTGGGAGAGGGGGAAAAGCGTAAGCAAATATCCCTGACCAACTCATCCATAACGCATTGCCCTGAGAGTGGGCCTGTGGGTACCTGCGAAGATTTGGCATTTTGCGTTTTCCTTTGTTGCAAAAAGGTCTATTTGTGGTGTTCCCCACCTTTGGAAGTAAGTCTTTAGTTTTTGGGGATGAATTTCCCATTTGTGGATCTGTTGGTGATCCCGAGAGAGATTGTCTGCTAACTGGTTTTGGATTCCAGGTATGAATTGCGCTATTAGGTGAATGTGGTTGTGAATCGCCCAATGCCATATTTGCTGTGCCAGGAGACACAACTGTGTCGAGTGTGTCCCTCCCTGTTTGTTCAGATAATACATCGTTGTCATGTTGTCTGTTTTGACAAGAATGTGTTTGTGGGTTATTATAGGTTGAAATGCCTTCAGCGTTAGAAATACTGCTAGTAGTTCTAAGTGATTTATGTGAAACTGTCTTTGCTGAGTGTCCCATTGTCCTTGGATGCTGTGTTGGTTGAGGTGTGCTCCCCACCCTATCATGGAGGCATCCGTTGTTATTACGTATTGAGGCACTGGGTCTTGAAAAGGCCGCCCTTCGTTTAAATTTATAGTGTTCCACCATTGAAGCGAGGTGTATGTTTGGCGGTCTATCAACACTAGATCTTGAAGTTGACCCTGTTCCTGTGACCATTGTGATGCTAGGCACTGTTGTAAGGGCCGCATGTGCAATCTTGCGTTCGGGACAATGGCTATGCATGAGGACATCATGCCTAGTAGTTTCATCACTAATTTTACTTGTATCTTTTGTTTTGGGTGCATGGCTTGTATGATGTTTTGAAAAACATGTACCCTTTGTGGACTTGGAGTGGCAATCCCTTTTGTTGTGTTGATTGTTGCTCCTAAGTATTGTTGTATTTGACACGGTTGTAGGTGTGACTTGTTGTAATTGAGTGAGAAACCTAGTTTGTGAAGGGTTTCTATGATATACTTTGTGTGTTGTGAACACCGTTGTTGCGTATTGGTTTTGATTAGCCAATCGTCTAGGTACGGGAACACATGTATTTGCTGCCTCCTGATATGAGCAGCCACTACTGCCAGACATTTTGTAAAAACTCTTGGCGCTGTTGTTATCCCGAATGGCAACACTTTGAACTGGTAATGTACTACTTGGAATACAAACCTTAAGTACTTTCTGTGGGAAGGATGTATAGGTATATGGAAATATGCATCCTTTAGGTCTAGTGTTGTCATGTAGTCTTGTTGTTTGAGCAGTGGGATCACGTCTTGCAGTGTCACCATGTGAAAGTGATCTGATTTGATGTAGATGTTTAGTGTTCTGAGATCTAATATAGGTCTTAGGGTTTTGTCTTTTTTGGGTATGAGAAAGTACAGGGAGTAAACTCCTGTTCCTCTTTGATGAATTGGTACTACCTCTATAGCATCTTTTTGCAACAACGCTTGGACCTCCAGTTGTAAGAGTTCCATGTGTTGTTTGGACATGTTGTGTGTTTTCGGTGGGACATTTGGAGGGAATTGTAGAAATTCTATGCAATAACCATGCTGGATAATGGCTAGGACCCACGTGTCTGTTGTTATTTCTTCCCAGTGTTTGTAGAATTTGCTTAGTCTCCCCCCCCCCACTGGTGTTATGTGTTGTGGATTTGTTACGCTGAAGTCACTGTTTATTTGGTGGAGTTTTGGGACTCTGGAACTTCCCTCTACTCTTTGGGAACTGTCCCCCTCTATATTGTCCCCGAAAACCTCCCTGCTGATATTGACTCTGATAAGTGGGCCTTGTTTGTGTGGTTGAGGGTTCTGAGCTCTGTCCCCAAAACCCCCCTCGAAACTGTGATTTCCGAAAAGTGCCTCTGCTCTGTGGGGAGTAGAGTGCGCCCATGGCTTTGGCCGTATCTGTGTCTTTTTTGAGTTTTTCAATAGCAGTGTCCACCTCCGGCCCAAACAACTGCTGTCCGTTAAATGGCATATTCAGCACAGCGTGTTGTATTTCCGGCTTGAATCCTGATGTACGCAGCCATGCATGTCTCCTTATGGTCACTGCTGTATTTACGGTCCTAGCAGCTGTGTCCGCTGCATCCATTGCTTAGCGTATCTGATTGTTCGAGATACTCTGTCCTTCCTCCACCACTTGTTGTGCTCTCTTTTGGAACTCTTTGGGCAAGTGTTCTATGAAATGTTGCATTTCGTCCCAATGAGCCCTATCATATCTAGCCAGCAAGGCCTGTGAGTTGGCAAAGCGCCATTGGTTGGCTGCTTGTGCTGCAACCCTTTTCCCTGCAGCGTCGAACTTGCGACTCTCCTTGTCTGGAGGTGGTGCGTCTCCTGAGGTGTGTGAGTTCGCTCTCTTGCGAGCTGCCCCTACTACCACAGAGTCTGGTGTTAATTGCTGCGTGATGTACACAGGGTCTGTTGGTGGCGGCTTGTATTTCTTCTCCACCCTTGGAGTTATGGCCCTGCCCTTCACAGGCTCCTGAAACACCTGTTTGGAGTGTTTCAGCATTCCCGGTAGCATAGGGAGACTCTGGTACTGGCTATGTGTGGATGATAGTGTGTTAAATAAAACGTCATCCTCGATAGGTTCTGCATGCAGGGTGACATTATGAAACGCCGCTGCTCTTGACACCACCTGTGTGTAGGCTGTACTGTCCTCAGGTGGTGACGGTCTCGCTGGATAACAGTCTGGGCTGTTATCTGATACCGGCGCATCATAAAGATCCCATGCGTCCGGATCGTCCTGACTCATTCCAGTATAAGTTGGGGACTGCATCAGTGGTGGAGTGGCTACCGGTGATGGTTGTGTTGAGCGTGGTGGAGATGGTGGCGGGTTTACTTGTCTTGCCACCTTTGCCTGTGGCTGCTTGTCTTTCTCTTGGAAGGCACGTTTTCTTTTCATCCGAATTGGGGGAAGAGTACTGATCTTCCCTGTGTCTTTTTGGATGTGGAGCCTTCTCTGAGTGTAATCTGGCTCTATTGACTCTAGTTCTTGTCCGAATCTATGTCCTTGCATTTGTGAGGACAGTCCCTGTTCCTCTGTGTAGAAACTTGATTTCGGTTCCGAGGCCGGATGTTTCGGTATGGAAACTTTTTCGGCAGTCTTTTTCGGTTCCGACAACACTTTTTTGATCTTCGGCATTCCGGTCTCTCGGTGCCGACTCGTTTCGGTGCCGCCCTCTCGGTGCCGAAATTGCTCTGACCCGCTGTCTCGGGGTCGAGCCTGGTCTGTGCCGGTATCTCGACCGGAGTCGGATGCCTTCGACACATGCGTGCCCTTTTTCTATGCTGATGGTCGGTCACCTATTTTTCGGGTTAAGCCATGGCCTGCCGGCGGTGGCGTCCCCTGGGCTTTAGTGGTTTTTCCGTGAGTTTTGTGTATCGACGTCTTACTCACGGTTTTCAGCGTCTGTTCGGGATCGACCTTGTCCGAGTCCGAATCCTCGATGGAGAAGGTTTCTTCTTCCTCCTCCAAGTGTTTTTGTCCTGTCAGCGCCGATGCCATTTGTAGTCTTCTTGCTCTTCGGTCTCTTAACGTCTTCCTCGACGGAAACGCTCGACAGGCCTCACAAATATCTTCTTTGTGTTCTGGAGACAAACACAAATTACAGACCAGATGCTGATCTGTATAAGGATACTTGTTGTGACATTTGGGGCAGAAGCGGAATGGGGTCCGTTCCATTAGCCTTGAAGACGCACACGGTCGGGCCGACCAGGCCCCGTCGGGGAATCGAAAACCCCAAAGGGCCACCGGAGCTCTTCAAAATTCGGTGTCGATCTGTTGTAACTAACCCGATACCGAACGCAAACAATACCGTCGAATTTTCCGAGATTCTAACTATCTTTCCGAACCGAAACGCGGAGCGAAAAGGAACACGTCCGAACCCGATGGCGGAAAGAAAACAATCTAAGATGGAGTCGACACCCATGCGCAATGGAGCCGAAAGCGGAGGAGTCCCTCGATCTCGTGACTCGGAAAAGACTTCTTCGAAGAAAAACAACTTGTAACACTCCGAGCCCAACACTAGATGGCGGGATGTGCACAGCATGTGGATCTGCAGCTACACATGCCATCGAACATATATATATATATATATATATATATATATATATATACACATATCCGAACATGTTTCCTTTAAAAAATACCATATATATATAAATAAATATGTACATATCTAATCATTATATACAAATATACAATAAACCGGTGCTCACCCAAGGAATTCTTGGTAAGACCAAACAGGCAACAGGGAGGCAGGAGTCACCGTGAGGAATCCACAGGTAGCTAATGTATCCATCAGAAAAGGCGTTACCTAAGGTAAGTAACTTGTTCTTCTAATGGATACAACTACCTGTGGATTCCTCACCTCAAGAATAGAGTCACTCCGGAGGTGGGTGCCTAAATGGTGAAACCAATAAATACTGCAGCACTGAGCAGGCAAAATGGCCATCCCTCCTGAGCTCAGAGTCCAAACAATAATGTTTGACAAAAGTATGGAGGGACGCCCAAGTTGCCACTTTGCAGATGTCAACCACAGGAACACCCCTAGCCAAAGCTGATGAAGCAGCCTTAGCCCTAGTGGAATGAGCTCGGAGTCCTACAGGGGGATCTTTCTTTGCTAAGGAATAACAAAGTTTGATACAGAGAATGACCCACCTGGACAGCTTTCTCTTGTGGACTGTTCTGCCTCTCCTCTTCCCCACGTATCCAACGAAGAGCTGATCGTCTTGCCTGAACTCCCTCGTCCTGTCTACAAAGAAGCTCAACGCTCTTCGTGGATCCAACCGGTGAAGCCTCTCTTCCTCCTTGAATGGATGAGGCGGAGGGTAAAAGGAAGAGAGAGTAATGGTCTGCCCCAAATGAAAGGGTGTAACAATCTTCGGGAGGAAAGCCGCCTTGGTCCTTAACACCACTTTGTCTCTAAAATAGATAGATATGGGGACTCTACACTAAGAGCCTGGAGCTCATTCACTCTTCTGGACAATGTTATGGCCACTAGAAATACAGTCTTTAAAAATAGGAATTGTAAGGAACAAGAATGCATCAGTTCAAATGGCGATCCCATAAGAAAGGTCAATACTAAATTAAGATCCCACTGAGGCATAACAAACGGAGTGGGCGGAAACTTATTAGTGAGACCCTTAATGAACCTCAATACCAAAGGTAACCTAAACAGAGAGGGTTGGTCTGGGAGACACAGAAAAGCCGACAGCGCTGATAATTAGCCCTTAACTGTGGCAACTGCACAACCTTTCTGTGCCAAGGTTAAAGCAAATAATAACACATCAGACAAATGAGCCTTCAAGGGATCAATTTGGTTCTCTCCACACCAACTGACAAATCTGGCCCACCTGCTTGCATAGATTGATTTGGTGGAGTGTCACCTGGCCAATAAAATAACATCCACCACCGCCAGCGGGAGAGAAAAGGAACTCAGATTGCCCCGTTCAATCTCCAGGCATGAAGGTGCAGGCTCTGGAGGTGGGGGTGTAGAAACTGCCCCTGCGACTGCGAGAGGAGGTCTGCCCTGTAAGGGAGACGGAGCGGAGGGCACAGAGAGAGTTGGGGAAGGTCTGAATACCACACCCTTCTCAGCCAATCCGGGGCTATTAAGATGACTTGGGCCCGGTCTTGACAAATCTTCCTCAGAACCCGACGAATCAAGGGTATGGGGGGGAAACACGTAAAGCAAGTGACCCTTCCAGGACATCTGAAACGGTCCTCCAAAAGCTCCTTGCACCGGATACTGGAGGCTGCAGAACAACGGGCAGTGCGCGTTCTCCCGAGTGGCAAACAGGTCTATCTGAGGAAACCCCCACATCTGGAAGATGTAAAGAACCAGATCCGGATGAAGATGCCACTCGTCATCGGACGAGATGAGCCGACTGAGACTGTCTGCACACACGTTCAGAACTTTGGCCAAATGATTTGCTACCAAGCAAATCTTGTGGTCCTGAAGCCAGGACCAGAGTCGAAGAGCTTCTCTGCAGAGAAGATACGACCCCACCCCTCCCTGCTTGTTTATATACCACATTGCAGTAGTGTGGTACATCAGGACCTGGACCGACTGACCGCGAAGGGAAGGGAGGAAGGCCTTGAGAGCCAGACGTATCGTCCGCAATTCCAACAGATTGATGTGAAACCTCTGTTCCACTGGAGACCAAAGACCTTTGATCTCCAGGTCCCCCAGATGAGCTCCCCACCCTAGAGTGGAAGCATCCGTTACAATTGTGGCCATGGCAGAGGCAGCGAGAACGGCCTTCCTTGCGACAGGTTGCCAACCACAGCCAACCATTGAAGATCCGCTGCAGTGTCTCTGGAAATCCTGATCGAATCCTCGAGATCTCCTTTGTGTTGAAACCACTGCCTGCGGACGCACCACTGAAGAGCCCTCATGTGCCAGCGTGCATGCATGACCAGCAGAATGCAAGAAGCGAACAAACCGAGCAAATGAAGGACCTTGAGGACTGGAACGACCGCTCCATCTTGAAACATTGGAATCAACACCTGAATGTCCTGAATCCGCTGCGGCGGTCCAGGATTGGTCTCAACCGACCATCCTTTTTGGGGATCAGGAAGTACCTTGAATAGCAGCCCTGACCCCTCTCCTGCTCTGGAACCAACTCCACTGCGCCTTTCGACAAAAGGGACATTACCTCCTGTTGCAATAATAGAAGATGGTCGTCCGAACAGAAGGAGGGGCGGGAGGGAAGGGAGGAGAAATTCACGAAAGGGAAGAGCATACCCTTTCACCACAATGCCGGTGACCCAGGAGTCTGATGTTATAGACTCCCACATGCGAAGTAAGTCTCCCCCCTACCGGAGACGTGTGAACAGGGAGTGGTGGAGGACTAAGGCTGCTTTCCCTGCTTCACCCCTCTGGAGGAAGAGGAAGAGGCAGAGTGCTGCTGGGTGGCACCTCTGGTGCGTACTGTACCCTTGCCCCTGAAGGATCTGTAAGGAAGAGTTCCTTCAGATTGTTGTCCTGCCGCATGGAGCCTGCCACGAAAGGAAGTGCCACGGCCAAAACCTCTAAACCTCCTAAACGATCTACAAGTAGAGGAAGTGGCTGCCTGGAGACCCAATGACCTCGCCGTGGCTCTACTCTCTTTAAAACATTCTAGAGCAGAGTCGGCTTTTTCCCCAAAAAGTTTGTCTCCATCAAATGGCAGGTCCAGGAGAGTAGTCTGAACATCCGGGGAGAACCCTGATGAACGCAGCCAGGCCTGCCGTCTCGTCGCTATGGATGTGCCCATAGCTCTGGCCACTGAATCCGAGGTGTCCAGCCCAGATTGAATTACCTGGGTCGCCGCCGCCTGAGCGTCCAACAACAGGTTAAACACCTCCTATGACAAACCAGGGTGGCCCTTAGCCTCATCCATAAGGGCATGAATATAATGCCCCAAAATGCAAGTCGCATTGGTAGACTTTAAAGCCATGCTACAAGAAGAAAAGGTATTTTTCGCTGCCTGGTCCATCTTCTTAGACTCCCTGTCCGCAGGGGACCTGGGGAACGAACCAGGAGCAGAACGGAAGGAGCACGACGCTCGGACAACCAAACTCTCCGGAGTTGGCTGCTTGGTCAGAAAGTCTGGATCACCTAGTGCTACACGATAGTGTCTCGCTACCGCCCTGTTGACGGCTGCCGAAGTCACTGGCTTTTTCCAGATGTCCTTAATAGGGTCCAAAAGAGCCTCATTGAAAGGCAAAAGAGGCTCTGCCACCGCCGATGCTGGATGCAGCACTTCGGTTAGGAGGTTTTTCTTCACCTCCGCAGCAGGAAGTGGAAGGTCCAAAAACTCTGCTGCCTTCCTCACCACAACATGAAATGAAGCAGGCTTCTCCGTATACTCCCCCGGGGAAGCCAGGTCCCATTCCGGGGAAGTGTCCAGGCCACTTGCTGTATCTAAGCCATGCAGGTCCCCTGAAGACTCCACGATTTCACCTTCCTCCAAATGCTGCCTGTCATACTCCTCTTCTTCCAGCAGCCGTAAAGTCAATCTCCTGGATCGGAGCCTGGACTCAAGCCCCGGCATCGGCCGAAGCAGAAGATCTTCGACGGTGCCGATCCTTGGAGCCATCCGACGCGGGACCCTCCGGCGCCACAGGCAACTTCACCGTCGACTGGATCCGTGGCGAATCCATTGGCGCCGGAACAGCAGACGTCGTTGGCGTCACCGGCCTTCTGGGCGACGCCATGGGCATAGGCGCCGAAACAGTTCCAGAAGGAAGGAAGGGCATAAAGGGTGTTGGCTTGTAAGGAGCCGGAGCACCCAAGTTAAAGGCCAAAGGACCTGACGGACCCGCATGCCCACCACCAGGTGCCATGGTGGCAAAAATATTAAACATTGCATTAAAAAATGCAGCGGGGTCCGTGCCCGGCGCTGGGAAAGCCAGATAACTTTGAGGAACTGGCGCCGGAGGGGAAGCCGATGATGGTCCAGGCATCTCCTGTGCCGGAGAAGCCCTCGGCTCCTGATGTGGTTCGACTTCAAATACCGACAGTGGAGACGTCGGAGAAGCCGGAGTCGTTGGAGGTGGAGGCGTGACAGTCGGGCTGATCTCCCACGTCGGCTGGCACCGGGCTGATGGCGATCTTGAACAGGAACGTTCCCTGCTCGATGGCTCCGATGAGTCTTCGAAGATCTTGAAGAAGACTCTCTCCGATGATGCCTCTCCTTCCTCTTCTTTGAACGGGCAAGAAACAATTTTGCCTCTTGTTCCTTAAGGGCCTTAGGATTCTTGCGTTGGCATGAGCTGCATGACTCGACCTCATGGTCGGAGCTAAGGCACCATAAGCAATTTTCATGGGGGTCCGTGACCGACATTCGACCCCCACACGGTTTACAGGGTTTAAAACCCGACTTCCTCGGTTGTGACATAGTTACACCTGAGTGAAACTGTAGCTCTGTGGTAGCCTCGAAGGAAAACGGTTACTTGAAGGCACGGAGAAAAGGGAACCGAGGTCTGCACGTCGACGAGGGCTTCTTATTGCCTGGATGACGTCATGCAGCGTTGCGTGGAGTTGGGCAATTGTGACATCATCGTCGACGTGCAGAGCTAGAAGATAATTTCCGTCGAGGCTGGCGCGTTGGGGAAAATTCTTGAGGTGAGTAATCCACAGGTAGTTGTATCCATCAGAAAATGTGAATTTATGAACAGTCTATTTGGGAGGATGGTTTCCCCACGTTGTAGGGCTCATGACTCCCACACAGCAGGCCTCCTCAGCACCTCCAGCCACTCTAGTAGACACAGAGGGGCTGTGGGGAGGCCCCCAATCTAGCCAGATCGCCGAGTGGAGAGACTGGTCTGGTCAATACTGGTTTTAGGTGATCAAGCGGCTGCATGTGGCTATCTGAATGCCCAGTAACACTCAGCTCTGTTCCACAACCCGAGTTCCTCCTTGGAGAATCTGGCTGAGATGCAGTTGACAGCAACACATCCACTGCCAAGCCTGGCAAGGGGTGCCGGTACCTTAGGAACTGACCATGACTGGTGGCAGGGAGGAAGAAAGACAGTTCCATTAAGACCATGCTGTACCAGGTCTCCACATGTGGACTCAGCAAAACACACGGAATCACTGACCCGAGTCAGCGGCCATGAGTCTGCCCTCGCAGACTCAGCCATCACTAAGGACTTTCTCCTAGAGGCATTCTCGGATCTTAAGGATGAAATCCTGACCCTCAAAACTGACCAATGTAGCAAATTATAAGAGGTGGGCAGGGATGTATCAGACTTTGACTTCAGAATGGAAGAAGTGGAGAAAGGGCTGTGCGAACAGGAGGATGATTGATACTCATGCTTAAGAAACAGCACTGCCACTTAAATGCTAAGACTTTGAGAACAGATTGCGATGGAACAGCATCTACATTTGCAGGATTCCACCTGCGGTTCAGTCCATGAACTTTCCCACATACGTGCAGAACTTATTTGAGGCAGCATTAGAGGACCCTGCTCATCTGCCTGAACATAACACAGAGTGACAACCTGAAGATGTCTGGTAGTGGGGGAGCACCCCCCAGGATGTTATCACAATGGTCCATTTTCACGAGGATAAAAAGAATAATATGTCCAAGACTCAGAGGAGAGGGGGTCGGGGGAGACAGATCTGCTTCAATGAAGCCACAGTGCTATTCTTCCAATATCTGTTGCTGATCACCCTAGCCAAATGCATGTCCTTCAACCCCATCACAGACCTCCTGAAATCTGATGGGATCAAGTACCGGTAGGGTCCCACCCCTTCTGGGTCGTCCTCCAGTAGGAAGCTGGGGCCAGACCCCTCACTTTGTTAGAGGTAGCTCCTGGACATTGTCTCGACAGAGAAGTGGCCAAGATCCCAGGACACTTCAGAGGGATGTCTGTTGAGAGAGATGTGGACCCCTGTGCATCCCAAAAGCCAAATAACAAAGAGATAGAGGCCAGCAAAAAGAGACTGCTTTCACCATTGAGACAGACTACCTGGGAGGGCTTTGAACCCCGACAGACGAGGGAGTCACATACACACTGCAGCAAGCCACCAGTCAAACCTGATTTTTAAGAATCCCTGCACTTGTTATTACAAGCTGGCTTTCCTCTTCCCTCAGTATCCAAGAGACACAACAAAGGGTTGTAGGTACACCAACTTTACTGGCAGCACCTAAAGCAATTCTCAACGAGCTGGGCCGGACCTATGCCTGCCGCAATCGCCACTCATTAGCTACAGACTATTCTCATTTTTCAGCAGCCCACACTACCTACGCCAGGATCGACTACATCCTTTTAGATAAGAGGTTATTACGCCAAGTAGATGAAGTGTCCCATGAACCAATGACTATATCAAACCACAGCCTAGTACGGCATAAACCAAGCTTGTAAGCGTGATTCCTGGAGATTTAATGACTTCCTCCTCAGGCACCTTGTAATGCAGCACGAGATAACTACCACACAGCAATACCTCCAATTCCCATACCCAAATGGTATGGGAAGTGCTGAAGGCAGATGTGCAAGGTGTATTCATCAATGAAGTTAGCTGCCTGAGGAGCATGAGGGAGATCGAACTTCTCCGACTCAGGGAAGATCCTTTCCTGGTAGAGTGGCACCATAAATCCTATCCCTCGAAGAAACTTTGGCAGAGCCTTACAGCACTCCTTGGTCACACATGTACCCTGGAATATGAATAAGCTAATTGTATTGTGGCCCAGGCACCCAAAACTATGATAGAGGTAATGAAGCAGGGTACCTACTCTCAACTAAGTTACAGGCCCAACGTTCTAAGGGGTACATTCGGGAAGTTAGGAATGTCACCAGGATCTTGTGCACCTCTGAGGAGGAGAAAGCTGGCGCATTTCACAAACACTATAGCACCCCCTACAAGGTTGATAACTCGGCTGTAGAGGTCTAGCTGTCCTACCTGCAGGCTCTTTCCCTACCTTGCCTCTTCTGGTCTGAAAGGGAGGCTAAAGATGAGCCTATCAAAGTCTGAGGCCTGGGAGTATCTTTGCCACTATAAAGGGGCAACTGTCTATTGAACATCCCCCCCAGCCCGATACATGAGAATAATGACTCCTCCCTCCTTCCTCTTGGAGAGATCTGGATTCTAGATGTGAATCACAAATTGCTGCTACCAACTTAAAGACCTATTCCAGAAGGGCTCCATACACCAAAGACATTAAACAGGCATACCATATCTCAAGGCAGGAGAGGTTACAGATCGGCCACTAGGTACTCCAACCTCCTATGAAAGCAGTGGCCTCGCATATATTTTGAGAATTTCTAACAGGGTCTAACAAGTTCCTGTCATTTGCTCTCTCAGATATACTCTACCCTGCTCTCTAATATTACTCAGGTACACCCTCACTACCGGAGGGGATAGGAGGAGGACCTGGATATCGCAAAAGATGATGTACAATGGGGAGTTACCCATATACATAAGACTGATTTCACCAAGCATGCTCAAAGGACAGAGGCACTCTAAAATATTATAAAGATGGCACTACACACCAGAATAACTCCACATAACGGACAACAGTGTAGAAATGAGGATTCAAAGACTGGTAGAGAGAATGCGGAGGGACCAAGACCATTTACCATATACTGTAGTCTCGCCCTAGGTTAAGACGGTCCTGGGAAGAAGTTCTCGACACTTTAGTAGACACTGAGGCCCCTGACTAATGAAGGGCCCAGTGGTGATCCTCCTGGGGTGACCCAGGAGAATATATGCTCCCTTCACTCCCCTAAAGGGAAAATAATTTCCCACCTTCTTCTAACAGTAAAGCAGCCTATACTGAGCTTCTGGGGTAAGGATCTCTTCCCAAACACTACAATGTGGCTGCATAAGTTCTCCAGAATGTGGGGCCCGATTTTGAAATACCTGAATCGGGATAATAGAGATCTAACATGCCCTACCTAACCAGCTACGAGCCGTGGGCCTGCTGTCCCAAAGTAGAACACAGGCTGAAGAAGAAACATGACAATATTCCAGTAGCTTGTCCGCTACTCTTGTCAGGTGGTGCTGATGGGCGAGATGGGGTGGTTTAATGTTGTGTGGGTTAATACAGGTAACTTTATTAGAGGAACCCTAGTTTATTTAGGTGGGTGTGCCTGCCTTCTTGTTGTATGTGAAAATCATACAAATTATTGAAACTAAGAAGATGATGATTAACTTCCATGTAACTACCAAATAACTACAGAAATATATTAAAAGTTAGAGGAAACTTTATTTATGTTTTTTTAAGATCCAAATACTTGGCAAACGTTTAAGGAAATCCTGTGCAACAGTTTTACAGGGTTTATTTTAACATCCAATATATTAAAAAAAAAAAAACAATCCTGTTGAATTTTAGAATAAGACACAACATGTTTGCAACACACCTAGTAATGTACGAAGTGATTGTTCTGAAATTCATCAGCCATAGACAGGTGAAATACATTTCAACACTAAACAATCGCATCCAAGCTGACCACAGAAGAAACTAACTCGCTCATCAAACAACTTTTTCAGCTTTCATTATGTTGGGAATGTGTTTGTTACTTCGCCCTTCATTTTGAGGAATGCATATTTAAGGAGGAGAGAGAGGGTTTACAGGCAAAGAATCAACATCTTTTGGATGTCCAGGGAAGCAGTCATTGTCAGAAAACGCTTCTCATCTGAAGTGATCTTTGATAAGATTGCAGACTGAGAGAAGGAGCTTGATTCACCTACAGTCCCAGGGTACACCTGTCGAATTGCAGCTTCCACTCATTTCATAGCCACAGTATCTTTCCAGAGGGCCAGCTTCGACAAGGTGAGCATCTCACAAGCAAGCCAGTCTTGATGCTTGCATCAGGTACTGAGATGCATCCGCAGAAGACTGCACCAGTTTATCGCCATGCCGCAAACACTGCCAGAAAGTCAAAGCAGGGCAACTGAATTTTATGCCTTTGTCCACTTCCCTAGCAGTGGCACCTTTGTAGCATTTCACTCAACTCATCACCTACCATACCTTTTCTGCAGCAGACACCGCTGGTACCCTTATCAACATGGAAGCTTTCTGCGATGTCAGGGGCTGCTTCAATGACGTGTATAATTAATTTTTCAGATTCACACATGACAGCTACATCTTCGGTCAGTCATCTCTTACACACAGACTGAATGCTAGGGGTTTCAGAGACATGTGGCTCACTGGTCAGTAACAACATCTCCCACTGAGGCTAGAAGTGCATTTGGGGGTGGCATCTCAAACATACTCATTAATCACTGCACTGCAATACACACATATTACCCTGACACACACCATATGTATGTAGGCATAATGTATTACATTTAAAATAGAGCCTCCTTTTAAGATATTTTATTTGTTTTTGTTGCAGATGATGCCGGGTATGTTCTCTCTTTTTATCTCCTCACACTCTACAGACATCCAACCACACTAGAGAGGTACTCTCGGGTATACACATGTACACAAGACATTATGGAATGCACTTTTGGGATCCTTAAGTCGCAACTCAGAACGCCCAAAAAGTTTGGTGTAAGAATGTTGTAGCATGGAGTGCTTTGCACAAAATCATCCTGCAATGAGGCTTACATATAGCTCTTGACCTTGATCTATGCCCACATCCAGATACCAAGGTGGGGTGCAGAATAGAGGTCAGCATATACTTCTGTGGGTCAAGTAGGTAACTATGTTTTGGTTACTAATTGTGTTGCTACATTTAGGTCATTGGACAGTCTCTTGTTAATGGTGGTCTACCACACTGTGCAAATATACCATTGTTAGACCTGTCAGCCTTAGGGTGGTCTTCCCCCAAACATTTTGTATGATTGCGTCTATCTTGTCTAGATTTTTGCTCTCTTGGCATTAGGACTATGTGCACTTTACCACTACTAACCAGTGCTAAAGTGCTTGTGCTCACTCCCCTAAAACATGGAGTGAATGGCATAAACCTGATTGGCATATTTGATTTACATGTAAGTCCCTTGTAGATTGGTATACCATATACCCGGGGCCTGTAAATTAAATGCTACCAGTCGGCCTGCAGCACTTAGTGTGCCTCCAACTTAAGTAGAACTTTAACCCATGTCTCAGGCCTGCCATTGCAGCCTGAAGCCAGTATCCCACTGCCTTGTCGACTTGACATTTAAAACCCATTGCCAAGCCTTTAAATCCCCTCTTATATGTAAGTCACCCCTAAGGTAGGCCCTAGGTAGCCCGTAGGACAGGGTGCTGTGTAATGAAAAAGTAGGACATGTACTTGTTAGTTTTATATATCCTAGTGTTTAAAAACTCCCAGATTTGTTTTTTACTACTGTGAGGCCTACCCCTCTCATAGGATAACATTGGGGATTCCTTATTATATTTAATAAGCTGTAATTTCTAAACCAGAGGTGGTAGGTATATCATGTTTGATATCTATGAATTTATAATGATAAACCCTCTTTAATGGTAAAGTTGGATTTATCATTACAAGTTTGAAAATGCCACTTTTAGAAAGCTGGTATTATCTTGCCCTTAGCACTTTGTGCCTACAGCATGCCTTAGGTCACATCACTGGGTGCAACTGACAGTTGAGACTTTGTGAATTCAGCCCAGACATTCAAACAATAGTGGGATTAGCAGAACCTGATCAGGCCATTAACTTACTTGATATGTGTGTGTGGGAGGTGGGGGGAAGGGAGGGAGAGGGGCCCCACTTGCTTTAACAACGCTTAACTACTATCTTCACACAGTATATTCATGGTTTATAACATACATACGCAATACTCAGACATACACAAATAAGGAATAGTTTCTTACCTGTAACTCCAGTTCTCTCGCAATGTGAGAGAGTTTATGCATGAATGGCCTTTACTTTTCCAGTGTGCCTGCTTTGATTGCATTTTCCAGTGGCATAGAGTGGGTACATGAAGTTGCCAGCTGGTTGTTAAAGTCCTTCTGTGTTTTATTTAATAATGAATTGTTTTTCTCTTGTGCTTTGTGCACAGTAAGTAATAAGAAGTCAGTAACCTGCTGTCACCCACTGTGATTTAATCTGGTCAACGCCTGAATAGACACTGGGACCTTATTCACAATGGTAAATTTTCATGTGTAGATTTCCTTGTGTGTAAATTGAATCTTATTCTTAGTTGCAACTTCACTAGGTTTGGCTATTCACCTTTTCCAATAGTAAAGTTACACCGAAGTGTAGATTTGCACTTCTCCACCCCCTCAGTTTAGGGGGTGGAATCTGCATAAATGTAATTTATAACTGTTAAGTTACTACTAATAACTGTACGTGTTGTATATGTTCGGCACACTTGGTGGAGACCTACACAACCCAAGCGGAGACCTCTGCACCCAGAGCAGAGACCATCACGTGCAAAACGGAGCCCTCTGCAAGTCAGGGAGGAACCTAGAAATTCAGGAGGGTGACACCTGCTTGTAGAGGGACCCCAATAAATTTAAAGGATCCTCAAAACTGTAACTAAGATTCGCTTGTAGGGGATTTCCATTTATAGTCAAAACTACTGAATAGTCCCGCTCACATTCGGGGACGCCTGAGGACTTCTTCATAATACATCCTCTTAAGTGGAGATTTACGCCTTCCTTCAGAAAGGCCTGCAGAGTCACTTAAGAGAGAAACCTATTGTGCAGTCTATAGGGATAGGCTACAATGGCCCTAATTCAAAAAAGGGGCCTAGAAATTATATATGCATATCATTTAGTGGTGTTTTGGTAAAAACAGCATAAATGTCTTTCACAAAACATTTCTTGGAGTAACAGAGAGATGAAGCAATGCAGGACAGTGCAGCCCCATAGGCTGCAATTACATACGTGAAAACAGTCTGTGCCTTTAAGTCAGGGACCACAAGTGTCCCATCATGCTGAGCAGGTGACAGTTGCTTTAGTTCTTTCTTAAGATGATGTGTGTATGATGACACTTTAGAGAAATGGTGAAGTTTATGAGATCCACCAGGGAGGAGGGAGTGTTGCTTATGACTATAATGGAAATTCCCCTACGAGAGCACTAGTGTTACAGGTAATAAACTACGATTCCTTCTCTCATAGGGGATTTCCATTTAAAGTC
This sequence comes from Pleurodeles waltl, assembly GCF_031143425.1. Classification (NCBI taxonomy): domain Eukaryota; kingdom Metazoa; phylum Chordata; class Amphibia; order Caudata; family Salamandridae; genus Pleurodeles; species Pleurodeles waltl. Next base: position 1,675,038,745 of record NC_090440.1, read on the forward strand.
ATAAAAACAGAATAGAGTAGCAAGCCCATCCCTGCCTGAGGCAGTGGAGAGGACAAAAACAATGCAATTTCAAGCAGGTTCCTAAAGGAGGCCTGTCCTACTTGAGTGTCTGCTTTGGCATCTGAATCTAAGCATTAGAGCTTGGTAAATGTGTGGACAGCTCTCCATGTGGCTGCTTTGCAAATCTCTGGGATAGGGATATTTCTTAATACAGCAGCTATAGCCGCTTTACCCCTAGTGGGGTGTGCTTTATGCTTATCTGATAGTGTTTTATTAGCCTTTTGATAACAAAAGAGGATGCAAGAAATAATCCAATGGGAAATGGAATGTTTAGAAGAGGCCAAACCAGTATGGACTGGACCACAGTTGATAAACAGTTGGTTCAACCTACGAATGTCTTATGTCTTATCTCAGTAGAATTTTCAAACTCTTCTTAAATCCAGGGAATGGAGAGATCTTTCCCCTGAAGTAGAGGGATTCTGGAAAAATGTTGGAAGAGGTATGGTCTGAGTAACGTAAAAATCCAAAATAACCTTGGGGAGGAACTTTGGGTGAGTTCTCATACCACTTTGTTGGAGGGGAAGACTGTATATGGTTCCTGAGAACGGAGTGCCCAGATTACACTAATTCTGCGAGCCGATGTTATTCCTACAATGAAAGCTGTTGTCCACGAAAGGTGTTGCAGGGATGCTTTGTGACTAGGTTCAAAACGATCATGCATTAGACGATGGAGTACAATATTAAGCTCCCCAGGCGGGGGGCATTAACCTTTTTCATACCTTCTAAAAAATCCTTGATGACTGGGATTTTGAAAAAAGGAGGTCTGTGAAGGACATTTTCTATAGGCAGTTAGGACTGAACCCTTATAGACGTGAATTGCAAGCCAGACTTTGCCAGAAGAAGCAAGTAATGCAGTATGATGTCCTCTTGGCAAGAAGTGGGATCCATGTTCTTGGAGGAACACCCAATGCAGAATCTTTTCCATTTGAAGGCATGTGCGGAACGGGTGGAAGGTCGCTTAGCCGCTTTCAGGATGTCAATGCATTCATTTGGCAGAATCAAGCATCCATACTGTGCTATCCCAGGAGCCATGCTGCCAAATTCAAGGAACAGATATTGGGGTGTAGTATCTGGCCTCAGAACTTTGTCAGTAGGGCTATTCTGCATGACAGCCTGAGATGTGGACGGATGGACCGGTGAAGGAGGTCTGTGAACCACCACTGACGTGGCCATTCCAGAGCTATTAAGATCATCCTGGCTCTTGAATAGGACAGCTTGATGAGAACTGCTAGTATTGGGGGAATCGGTGGAAAGAAATTTGCTGGACCACCCGATCCATAGAGCATTCCCTATCGTCCCTGGTTGGTTGTACCTCGAAGCAAAGCTTTGTAATTTTTTGTTTTCTGCTGTGGCAAACAGGTCAATGGAAGGTGTGCCCCACAGGTGAAATAAGAAGTAAACGAGGTTGTCGTGCAAGACTTACTTGTGATTTCCTTGCAGAATCTTGCTGAGAGAGTCTGCCTGAACATTTTGCACACCTGGAAGATGCGTAGCGGTGATTGTTAGATCCCTGGCTATAATCCATTTCCATATTGCCTGGGCTTTGTATGATAGAGGTCTGAACCTCGTCCTTCCCACCTTGTTGAAGTAGCACATGGTGGCTATACTGTCCATATGGACAAGCAAGGAGTTGGATTTGAATGACGGGTGAAACGCTTTTAGTGTTAGATGGACTGCGTGTAATTCCGGAAGGTTGATATGGTATGTGGACTCCCTCTTTAACAATGTGCCCTGAATTTGGAGGTGGTCCATGTGAGCACCCCAGCCTAGTAGTGAGGCATCTGCCACTAATTTTTGAGGAGAAACCTCCTGATGAAAAGGCATCCCCGAAGCAAGTTGTTTGGGGAGTACCACTATTTCAGTGACAGCTTTGCATGACAAGATAGTTGTTATCCTGTCCTCCCAATTGCCTGTTAGCTGGTCCCACTGGTCATCTAGACATTCCTGTAAAAGTTGCATGTGGAGACGAGCATACGGTATGAGGAAGATGAAGGATGCCATTGAGCCAAGGAAAGAGGATATTGTTCTCACTGTCGGATAGCAAGCTGTCATGAGAAAGTGACATTCCCTAAGGATTGATAAACGTCTCTCCTCTGAAGGATACACTCTTTCCTGTAATGTGTTTATGTTCACTGCCAGGCAGTGCAATGTATGAACCGGGACAGACTATGACTTGCTGAGGTTGACCTGGAGGCCTAATCTTTGGAGAAGACTGCAAGTCCAGTTGTAGTGAAGCTGAGCTTCTTGACACGTGGACCCCTTGATCAGCCAATGGTCTAGGTAGGGGTAGATGAATATTTTGTGCGTCCTCAGATGAGGAGACGCCACGCACTTCGAGAATGTTCTGGGTGCTGACTTGAGACCAAATGGAAGGACTTTGTACTGGTAGTGGACTTGACCTACTACGAACCTCAAGACCTTGCAGGGCTTTCTGGCAATATGAATGTGAAAGTATGCGCCTTGAAGGTCGATGGAAGAGAGCCAATCCCCTTAGTGTAACTGGGGGTAAATTTGGTGTAACAACAGCATACTGAACTTTTCTTGCCGAATCCACTTGTTGGCTGATTTGAGGTCAAGAATTGGTCTGAATTTGTAATTAGCTCTCTTTTTCACCAGGAAGTACCTGGAGTAAATACCTGTTCGTTGTTGGTGGTGAGGGACAGGTTCCACAGCTTGTTTCTGTAAGAGGATGTTGACCTCTAACCATAATAGAGGGAGTTGAAAACTGGACAGTCTCGGAGGGATGGAGGGTGGAGGACTGGTGAATCTGAGTCAATATCCCTTTTATACAATATTCAGAACCCAGGAGTCTTTCCTTATTTTTTGCCACTCTGCTAAATGAGATGATATGCTTCCCCCCACCGGAGTGGGTAGCAGAAGAGGGGGAAGTAATGACTCAAGGTTTCAAAGCAGATAGTTGTTTTCCACCTTGAGTGGTCCGCTGGGTGGACCTAACTCTGGCTTGTTTCCTCCGGAACTGGTGGTAGTGGCACTGCTGCGCTTTTTGGGCGCCTCTTTGGTGTCAACCCCACTAAGGGGTTTGAAGCCTCTGGATATAGTATTTTCTGTAGTAGGGTCAGAAAGATTTATGTTGTTCCCTGGCACTTTCTAGGCCAACAGCTTTCAGGGTCTCCATCTCAGCCTTAATCCTCGCCATCTCGACATCGGTATGACTTCCAAAAAGAGTTGTGCCAGAGAATGGAAGATTTATAATTTTCTGCTAAGCCTCTGGTTTCAGAGAGGTAAGACGCCACACATGTCTTCGCAAAGCAAGACTATGGGAGTATAGGTGTGCTCCAAGGGGTGAGGAGTCAGCGGCAGCACTAATTATCTGGTTTGATACAGGCAAACCCTCATTAAGGATTTCCTGGAAATACTCTCTTTGATTTCTGGGGAGATGATCCACAAATTGTTGCATGGAGTCCCATAATGCCCAACCATACCTGCCTAGCAGGGCCATAGCACTTGCCATCTTAACTGAGGTTGCCACTGTAGTGCAGGCTTTTCACCAAACTGAGTCAATTCTTCGGCTTACTTTATCAGGGGTTAGTGAGAAACTATGAGTAGTGGCATGATGTTTTTTGGCTGCCTCCACTATGACCCGTCCTGTGTTGGATCTGTTTGAAGGAAGCCGGATCCTGTTCTGGAGGGCAGTACTTCTGAAGCCTAGAAGGGGCTGGCTTGACCGAGGCTGGCGTTATAAAACAATTCCATGGCTGGTTCTAACACACCTGGTACTAAAGACCACAGAGGTCTGGTTGCTGACCTGTGTTGTAAGGTCCCAAGAATGACTGAAGTCGACGGTGTTGGAGTCAACATTGGGATATTTAATTTTGCAGCTCCTCTCACCAGGATGTCTTGGAACATGGTAATGTCATCCACCGGTGATATATGTGGCAGTGGGGAGTCTGACAATGTCAGAGAGTAGTGGAGGAAGAGGTGTCAAGGGTGTGCCTTGAACGAGATCTCCTGGAATGGAGGTGATGACATGAATGCCTAGTTGAAGGAGATGATGGTGTCTGGAACGATGGCGTAATCTAGAACGAGTTGTGGACGTCGGAACTACTGGTGCTGGAGGAGGAGGCACTGGTGGGGGAGGTGGAGTAGGTTGAGGAGATGGTACTGGCAGCGGAGAGCTAGGTGCAGCTTTTGAGGTGGGAGTATGTTCTCGAATACTCAGAGTCTGGAGAAGTATAGATGCGTCTTCTCTTCCATCTTGCCTTCTGGAGTCTAGAGGAGGTTGTAAAGCTCCTCAACCGTTCTCTCTACCTCAACGTCGACGTGCTTGTTGATGGTGATAAACGTTGACGCCTCAACGTCAGCATCGATCTCGACATCGATCTCCTGTGGAGTCTTGACGGTGACCTGGTTGGCGGCGAGTGTCGCGGTGGCATCAGACTCCTTAACTTCGATAGAGGTCTTGTTGCTCTTGACGTCGATGCCCCATCTCTTGACGGCAAACAACAGTGTAGAGAAAAAGGTGAACAGCCAAAACTAGTGAAGTTGCTACTAAGAATAACATTTAATTTACACATTAGGAAATCTACAGATGAAAATTTACCATAGTGAATAAGGTCCCCAATGTCTATTCAGGCGTTGATAGGATGAAATCACAATTGGTGACAACAGGTAAGTGACTTCTTATTACTTAATGTGCAAAAATCACAGGAGAAAAACTATTCTCTCAAAATCTTTTGGTTATTAAATAAAACACTGAATTACTTTAACCACCAGCTGGCAACTTCATGCACTCACTCTATGCCACTGGAAAATATACTCAAAGCAGGAACATTGGATAAGTAAAGGCCGGTCATGCATAAACTCTCTCACATTGCTGCCATCGTTGGAAGATGAGTCTTAGGGTTAGCAAGGCTACATGGACAAAACAGAAATGTTCTAGAAATCTCACTTCAATACTATAAAGTAAAAGTAACAACTTAGATTTTTTTCCTACTGCTAGTGTTCTAAATTTTAGTAAGATTTACCTCTTCCTCAATGACAAATGGGAATGTGTCTGCTAATAGCTGCATACACTCATCAAATGACAAAGCCCCACCGCTCTGTTGCAATGGTTCTTTATTCTGCAAATAAATAAAGAAAAAATGTTAGAATGGCAACACCCAAACAGTTATTCATTTTTTTATTTGATGTTAATCACTGTGCTCAACAAGGTCCTTTACTACAGAGTATAACCAGAATATTCTTCATGTTATCATGATGTTAAGAGAACATTTTGTTTCACTTTTCTTTGCATTTTTTTTATATCAAACGGGCACAAGAGTAGTTTTGATAGAGGAGTTATAGAAAGTGATCAGTGTAGGAGGCTGGCTCAGTATGTTGTGTACACCTATAGGTGAGGCACCTTTAATCAGTCCAGGGAACCCTTAATGATAGTGTAGGCTGCTCTAGATAACCATAACTCTCATAAGGGTAGCTGAGGAGAGCAGCTAAGGCTTATCCAAGAGGATGTAAAGCGGTTGCAAAAACTACACTACCACCCAAGGACCCTTAAGACTGGAGAAGTGCTAAAACCTCAAAAGGTAAGTAGCTAGGATTCCCCAGTCGTCCATAAGATAACATGGGGAAGTCGTGGTTGGAGTTTTGCATTTTAGGACCGCCTCCAGTGGACCCCGAGGAAACCCGTTGGGACAAGGTAGGTTGGATAGTGCCCCACCCGTGGACACCCAGAACAGTGGAGTACCTACACCAGGGAGCCCAAGTGCATAGGGGTGAAATTGTGTCGGAAACTCCTGTTGAAGTCAATGGGGATCCCCACTGTCCATCTGCTGTCATGACTCATAGACCAAGTCAGTGGAACCCAGGCACAGGGCCCTGAAGAACAGGAGCTAAGGAAAGAGGGGACAGAGTCCAGACCACCCAGATGTACCCAGGCGGTGCAGGAAGGTAATGCCCGCCCTTCTTGGAGTTGCTTTCCTGTTGGATGGTGGACGAAGAAGTGCAGCTGTGGAGTCCAGTGAAGTGTTGCACAAAGTTTGCGGGATTTGTGTGGACCAGCAAGCTCCATGTGACCCAACCTTGGCAAGTAGGTCAGGGCCAGCCCTCAGCACGCAGGAGCGGCAGCAGGAATCGAAGCCCTCAGCAGGACCCTCTGGCAGCAGGCACAGGGAGGCCTCAACAGCACAGGAAAGAGGGATGCCCACTTTGCAAACAGGATGTCGTTATTAGAACTGGAGAGTGCTAGAGGCCGGGGCTTCTTGGAGCTAGGAGGTCTTAAGAACTGAAGAGCGAAAAAGCTTTCGCAACAAAAAGCAGGTGTGATGCACAGGGGTTCCAGCAAAACAACTCCAGTATGGGACCACAGACTTCCCAGCTGCAAGGAAGATAGGTCAGACCTCCGGAGAGCCACTGAACCACCACCTTGGATGTAGTGCCTAGAAGGATCCGTGGGGCAGCAGGATCCACAAGCCAGATATCATTATTGAGGTGCCTACGGAGGCAAAAGTGTGACTCCTTCACTCCAAGGAAGATTCCTTCTTGCTTTCTTAAGTGCTGGCAGAGTCCCTGTGATTCTGGAGGATGCACGGCCATGGGGTTTCCGAAGTCTTTATAGAACTTGGAAACAAAGTGCAGTAGGAGCCCTCCTACTGGTTACAATCTTGCTCCTGGTTCCAGCAAAGAACAGCAGTGGTTCCGGTGTTCAAGTTGCAGAAGTGTCTTGCAGATGAGACTTACAGATGGTTCCTGAAGCCATGCAGATGAATCTAGAGTACCACCCTCAGAGGAGCCCTTAAGTAACCCAGGAAGGGGGTTGGACACTTACTGCAGTGACCCACCTATCAGAGGTGTCAGGGACGTCACTCAACTGGACTAACCAGTCAGATGCTCTCAGAGGCCTCTGGTCATCTTATTTCCAAGATGGCAGAATCAAGTGGCCACCTGGCGGAGCTCTGTGCACCTCCCTAGGGGAGGAGCTGGACAGGAGGGTGGTCACTCCCCTGTCCTTTGTGTGGTTTTGCACCAGAACAGGAACCAAGGGTTCCTGCTCTGGTGCAAAGCGGTTTATGCAAGGAGAACACCAATGTGCCCTTCAAAGCAGTCTGGTGGCACTCATAGGAACCCTCACTCCATCACAGACACACTTATTTCTAAAGAAGAGATTGGCACACCTCTGTCTTACAATAAATCCTTTGTTCTGCCTTCCCCTGCCCGAGTAAAGCTTAGCAGCAGGAGGGCAGAACAGTGTCTAGGGCCAGCAGCAGCACGGACTGGCAAACAGATCCTGCAAGGCTGTACAGGCTGACGTTGGGGGAACCCCTAGGGAACCCCCAGAATACATGGTATCATGCAACTAGCACTGGAAGAGGTGTAGTTGCATGATTCTGACCTGTTTGATATCAAACATGCCTATGTTCGGTGAAGCCATTATGTAGTTGGACAACTTGTGTTGACCAGTTTCCACCACATACCTTAAGATGGCTTCCCCGCACTTACAAAGCCCTGGAAATGGAGTCTGGGATTTGTTAAGGGCAACTATTCTCATGCAGGGGTGCCATGCACCAAGCCCTTGGGCTGAAGGGACTCCCTTAAAGGTAACTTACAGGGTCACAGTGCAGTGACCATGATATAAGTCAACCCTTATACCTGGAGTGAAATGTGCAGGCACCAGTTCACACAGGCTGCAATCGCAGGCCTGTAGTCACAGTTGCATGGGTCCCCATGAGTGGCACAATATATGCTGCACCCATGGGGGAACCCTGATGTACCAATGCCCTGGGTACCTAAGTACCATATAGTAGGGACTTGCATGGGTGCACCCGTATGCCAACTGTAGGGTGTAAAAGTTACCATACAACTACATTTAGGGGAGAGAACACTGACACTGGGGTCCCGGTTAGCAGGATCCCAGTGTACTACAGTCTAAACATACTGACACCAGGAAAAAGTGGGGGCAACTATGCCAGAAAGAGGCTACTTTCCTACAATCATGTTTCATAACAATAGCCTATGCTGTCTTCAGTAACTAATAAGAAAAGTAAATTGCTTGTTTCACAGAACTAAAATGCACCAGAGTATCTGAGCACTGTAGACTATGGATGTTATTCTATAACTGCTCATGTGAACTGAGAGTAGCAAACGAATTAGGTCAACCCTGATTCAAACCCAGTGAGGTAAGGTTCACCCAGGACCTTGCACTGTTACTACATTTAAATCGTATTTCATATGCTTGGTGAGAAGCTAAGCACTTTCTGTGAACACACAGCATGGCACTGTGTACAAAATGGACCACAAATAAAAACCTGAGATGAATATGGTCATTGATTTTATGGCAAGACGGGGGGCTAGCATTATGCATAAACTTTTATCACTCCTTCTGAGCAGCGACTCTTTAAAATCTTCCAAAATAGAACTATAACACATCACAATATAACAGAGAATCCTCAGTCTCAGTATCAGAATATTAGAATACCAGGATACCAGAGTTATCAATCTATAGGGGGAACCAAGAGGTACCCAATTTGTACCCTCAACAAAGGAGAGGAGGGAACGGTTGATCTGATAGAGGACAAGGACAAAATACCAATCTGAGCAAGGTGTGTACGAGGACTGTTTTTGGTTCTGTCCCGAAAAAGATGGGAGGAAGGTTAACATTTTTCCAAGATCAATAGAGAGAATTAACAATGCATTCATGGGTGTTGAAGGCAATAGAAGGTTATCAAATAGAGTTTAATTCAGAACCAACCGAGATGAAAGAATAAAATAAACGGATTTTTCAAAAAGAAAATTGTACAAGAGGAGATTTTGCATATTATAGTGAAAATGTAATAACAGTTGGAGAGGAGCAGAAACAGTTTGTGAGTACCTTGTTTCTGGTGGAGAAAAAACAAAGGTGTGAGACCTGTATTCAATTTGAGACATCTAAATCAAATTGTTACATATCAACACTTCAAAATAGAAGGGATACACTTACTGGGGGACATACGTCAGGATTTAGAGTGGATGGAAAAATGGATCTCAATGATGCTTAATTCACAATCCCAATTACAAAGTAGAGTGTCAATGTTATTTGCAGTTTAGACTGAAAGGACAGTTATACCAATTCCAATGTCTCCCATTCAGGCTGTCAGCAGCACCATGATGTTTCACAAACGTTTTAAGACCAGTAATGGGTTTCCAAAGAGAAAGATGTGTGAGAATGATTGTTTATTTAGACAACATTTTGATAATGAATCAAAGAATAGAGGAGTTGAAAGACCAGTTGAAGTTGGTGAAGAATTTGCTAGAAACATTGGGATTTATAATAAATTCAGAAAAATGAATACCGTCCCAACCATTGACATTTCTAGGATTTGTGGTAGACTCAGTAACAAGTCAGATGCAGTTACTGGAGAAGAAATTAAAGAAGATAAAACAAGAAGTGAGATTGTTCTCACATAAGGAAGGAGAAAGTGAAGTTGAGAGAGTTAGCACGGGTGATCAGTCTGTTATCTTCATCAATAGAGGATGTATGTCTGGGACCTCTACATTACAGGGCCCTTCAGTATCTAAACCCTTTGGGTCTGACAAAAGGTTTGCAGAGATATGATACCTCTGAACCAAGAAGCGAGAGGGGAGTTATTATGGTGGAAGGAATATTTGGAAGCCTAGAACGATGGGCAATTTTTGGGACAAAACCAGACTTTATGCTAGAGTCACAAGCAAGCAATTCAGGATGAGGTGCAGTATGCTCTGGGCAGGAGACAGGCTGAGTTTGGAACGTGTTAGGAAAAGAAGAACACATACATTGTGTCTAGGGTTTGTTTGCCCTTCAGAGTTTCAGGAACGAGAGCAGGAAAATTCAGTTTTATTGAAGATGGACAACATAACTACAGCAACATATCTAAACAAATTGGGAGGTAGCAGGTCAGAAGGACTATCAGATTTAGCTGAATAACTGTAGGATTTATTCTTAGAACAAAAGACAGAACTGAAAGCAGAACATTTACCAGGGATACACAATGTGGTAGCGAATTGGAATTGAAGAAATTTGACAGATTACAGCGATTGGAAGTTTCGGAAGGATTTGTTTTTTAGACAATTCACAAAATAATGGGCCCATTGAGGTAGATCTTTTTTGCCTCCCGATTGACTTTTCAGTTACCACATTTTATCAGTTGGAGACCAGATCTGGGAGCAAGACTGGAGTAAAAGAAAGGGTATGAGTTTCCCCCGTTCTCCAAAACCATAGTTACAGGGATTTTACTATGTGTGTGGTATCTGAAAATACAATCAGAAAAGACAGCTATCTTGGTATGCTGCCTTTAAATACAGCTTTGCTTCTGAACTTCTCCAGTACGATTCAGTGCATATACCAACAACCACATGGAAATCTGCATAACAATTTTGGCTGCCTACTTAGAAGCTTTCTTTCTTGAAATGAAATAGATCTGGAGTTTGTTTATTAAAACATTCGAATCTATGATTCAGAGAGGATTAGTGCAAGTGAGGAGCCAGAGATGTCAAATAGCACTAGTTACACGTTTTTGGAAAACACAAGCATGGTTTTCAACTATTATGGAAATGCTGATAGAAATCCAATATTTGATAAGGTAATGCGAAGGTCTTTTACAAGGACTGGAGAAGGAAGAACTTCCTTTAGTGGAGTCAGGGTTACTCAAACTTCTAGATTGGAGGATATCATGAGTTCAGGTAGATTCACAGGCTTTTGGGGAACAGCTACAAATTTACTCATTGAGTCATGGGCACTAGGAATCTCAATGAGTAATGGGCACCAATAACTTGAAAGGCATGATATGGCAAGTATGGTTATGTCGGTGCGTGGAAAGGGATTTGGATCCCATGAAAGCAGATTAAGTAAAGGTGGCATATTTCTTGGCAGAACTGTTTGAAAAAGTTTTATTAGATAGAACAGTTAATTGGTACAGATCACCTGTTGCAGCAGGAGATTAATTAAAACAAGGAATGTCAGTGGGTAGAAGTCCATTAATATGCAGGGCAATGAAAAGGATTCAATTGAAGAGACCGCCTACAGCAAAATATCAAACATTATGGAATGTCAATTTGATATTACAGTTATTTGAGAGCAGGCCAAGCAACAGATACCTGGAAGTAAGAGAACTAACATGAAAAATGAAAACATTATTATGTTTAATTTTGTTCAGACGAATTACAGATGTAATAGCATTAGAGGTGTAAAAAAGATTTTTTCAACCAGATGCAGTAATTTTCAAAATTTGGAAAATAACTAAGACTCTGTCACACGGTGATGGATATCCCGCCTGCTGAAATATAAATCCCCTTATATCCTATGAGATTTATATTTTGTCGGACAAAATATCCTTCACCTTTGTGACAGAGTAACTTGTTCCCCAAGATCTCAATCAGGCCCTCTGTCTGGTTCAGTATTTTACCCAAGATTTGACAACTCTTCAAATTTGTGTATGGTTAGATGTATAAAAGAGTATGAAAGTAGATTGATGGAGGGATGGATGGATGGATGGTTGGGAACCCCGACCGCTGACTAGGCGGTCCACCAACCGAATTACAATGTTGGTGGTTTGCTGAACTAAAGACCACCAGAGTCCCGCTGACACCGCCAGCCATTTGCCGACCACCTTGACAGCGGCTGGGGAATAGCAGCTGTCAGAGGGCAGTGCAGCCAAAGGGACCGCCGTCCATATCACAAGGTGACTGTGGGGGAAGACCACCTGCTTCGAGATGGCGGAATTGAAGGAAATGGGGTGATAGCCACCCCCCACCTCCTCTAATTACCTTCAATATCTGATGTGGACCCCTTCGTCCAGCCCCCACTTCACATCAGCAACTCCACCCCAAAAAAAGACCCCCAAAAAAACAGGAAAGTACCTATCGTATTTTCTGCCATTGATTGGACTGGGCATTTATGGCCCACACTCCAGCAGTAGAATGGTACTTGTGCAAAGTATTTTAACACGTGTCATGCATATGTGTACATTTTGGAATTATTTGGTCAAAAGGTACACACCTCCCTCGACACATATGGAAAAATATCCCTTTATTGCTGACTGCGTCCACTGTCGTCTGGAACATCCGCCGCTGGGCTAGCGGTAACATTCTTGGGACCACCGCGGCACGACCACCAAACTCGTAATCAGGCTCAAAATTTTATGCACAATGCTAGCCTCCTTTTCTTTAATAGAATTGTGATTCTTTATTCAATAAACTTTTAAGAATCATCAATCTCTGCCCATTTCATGCATAAATACACATTGGGTGCAACAGCAACCATTACAATACATACATTCTAACTTTTAGATTTCACGCTTCTTGTGCAGATGCCAGGATATCATTGTTTGTTATGTCTGGGTTGACGGCACTGCTGTTTGCAAGTCTTGTTGTTACCAGTTCTTTAAAATATACACACAAAAAGGGCTTTGGCTCTCCTTAAAGGAGTATTACTCTCTTCATCTTATATTGTTTGTTTGGTGGATTACTCCGCGTCCCATCAAGTGCTTGCACTATCCTACAAGAGGGACTGTTTTACATTTCAAAAGTAAAGTGAATCAATACACATGGAATTCTTTATCTCACAGATGCACTGTATACAGAAAGTAATAGGTTGTTGTTTTGTTTTGTTTCACTGCAGCAGGCTTTTGTTAACTAATGTAGTCAGGCCTAAAAATGCAAGCCAGACATCGAGGCTCTGCCAATGTGTGTTTTTATAATATACAATCCAAACATTGGAATAAATCAGAACAACTGTTAATGTGTGATTTTATAATATGCATTCCAAGCAGTGGGACAAATTAGAACAATAATTATTTGTTTCTCTGAACTTCAACACTATTTTTACAACTCCATTACTAAATCTCAATTTCAGGTTTGGTTGATTCCCACTATACACTGCTTGCAGTAGAGTATCTTTGTTATTTTTACAAAAGGAGTGCACAGGGTACCTTTGGCTGTTTTGCACATCTCATGTAAGTGCAATTTATCTAACAGTATTACTGTGGTAGTACTGCCATGTGAATTATGCTAGGGTAACTCTACTTGGAGATACCTTTCTTTAGGACCAGTTCACCTATCATATACTGTAACTTAATGATAGAAAAAGGTGTCTGTTGTTGCAGAAACTCTACTTTCTGGCTAAATAATATGCAATGGCCTGCTTAATATCACACTGTGCATACAGCACTTCCTCAGATGCAAGTAACTAGGAATAAACATGAGCAATAATACAGCTTCATTACTATCAAACTCAAAACTTTAATCAAATTCACCACAAGGATATACGGCTGTATTTTGTCTCATTCTATTAAGCACAATAAACGGCATCAAGGCCATGAAAGGACGGCAGGGTAACTTTCAAGTATGATGCAGATCAAGGACTTAAGACCCAAAGGAACATATTCTTCAAATCTTTCAAGTTATATTAAAACACAGATCTCTTATATAGCTAGGCGTCTTCCTTATGCTATAACCTTGGGTATAAAAGTTTGACTGAACAGTTCTGCATACAAACTCAGAGAAAGTACGGCACATGAAGCAGGATAAGGTGAACAGCATAAAGAAAAAGGGTTCCAATGTTTTACTAAACAAGCTCCAGATCCATTTCATTTGAAGAAAGAATGCATCCAAGTAGGCAGCAAAAACTGTTATGCAGATTTTCCATGTGGTTGTTGGTATATGTACATGATGGTTCCGAAGAAGTTCAGAAGCAAAGCTGTGTTCAGAGACAGTATACCAAGGTAGCTGACTCTTGTGATCTTATTTACCGACACCACACACATATTGACAGTGGTTTTGGAGCCTGGTAGCTGATACAGATTTGCATACTTGATAGACTCTACCATCTACTGGTTGGATCCAGAAAAGATTCCCCGCAGAGGTAGCCAGAACTCAAAACCTACTCTTATTCAAAGTTCTCTTTAGATTGTCATACTGAGGTGTTGTGCGGCATCAGCACAAAAGCCACTTTGCATCTATATTTCACATGACGGATGGATTAGACCTAAGTACATTTATCAAAGACAGATAACCATGCCAGTGGTGCATGTGATGGTGTATCGGTGTATCCTAACCCCCACCCACACTGGATGCCCATGTTGATATGAAGGCACACAAAGGATTTGGAGTTTGTGGCTGCCGAGGTAGTGGTGGACTCAGCCAAACTCTGGCTAGGAGCCTCACATGGTCTGTAAGAACTGCATCTTCAGCCCGGAACAGATTAGGAAGCCTGTCGGCCACAGTGGCTAGGTAGGAATCAATGCTGCTGGGAGCCACTTCTGTAGCAGTGAAAGGGGCGGGAGGCAGACTGCGGTTGGTAAGGGCAAAGGCCTGGCTGTAGCTCTGAAATCCTTAAAAGGTAGCAGCTGTGAGTCCATCTTCTCACCAAAAAGTCGAGAGCCATCAAAGGACATCCCCGAAAAGCCAGTGGCTCCCAACCAGGAATAGCGCGAACACAGAAACACAACAATATGATGCAGAGTGCTGAAACTTATCAGACACTCACCCCCTGTCACAGATCTGGGTGAAATCCATCATTCTTATGCTCACAGTGCCACCCCAGTTTGAACTCAGCAATATGCAAATCAGTCTTGACCCTGCTTCCCATAGGAACAGTCCTGCCCACAGGCCAGATCCTCCCAGGACTGGCATCCTGGGACTGGTTTCGGGGTATCACCCCTCATCAGCCAGGTTAGCTTTAATCCAGTGGCACAGTGAGCAGGGGACCCATGTCTCGGCATACCCTGCCACTTAAGGTGAACATAGCAACACAACATGATGATGAACAGAGTCTCATTATCTCATAGCTTCAGAATAATTTACATCTGGCAGGAAGTGCTTCACAATAGTAGAAAAGCATTTTGAGGGTTATATTTCAGGTCATGTGCAATACATCTTTGATGGCCACATGTCAGTTTATGAGAAGAGCAACATTAAGTTCCCCTTTCAACTTTTAGGTAGCAATGCGTAATGTCTGTGGTTTACAGGGCACTGATGTCAACACTACTAATCAATGCTCCAAGTGTTTCTATTCAACAGCTAAAATATGAAAAGCATTAATACTTGAAATTTTGGGGTACCCTGAAAGGCACTGTCTCGGGGTGGATGAGAAACAGTCAAGAGTTCTTCTGTCTATGAGGTTTGTTAAGACCTTTGTAACATTTAATAATTTGCTGTGTCAAATGCTGCTAAGAGGCCCCTTGGATGCTTTGTCATGGATTTTTCAAAAAGTAAAAACTCAAAGAGGACTAACTAGTCACAGGCAATATTGATCCAGTCAGTATCAATGTCTAAATTATTGGAATTCTAGAATTAAAAGTACTGAATTTATAAAGAGTTTAAACATTTGTTAAATGTACCTGCCATCAGAATACTTGGGTGTGTCTGCAGCAAGCAGGCTGATAGAACAAAGAAAAAAGGCTGAAAATGGTAACTGATATCCCTTGCAGCCATATGCCTACCATGTCAAAGCAAATATCCCTAAAGTTTTGATGTCTTGAATCTGCTTAACATTTAGGAGTTGAAGTTCAATGTAACTTGCTAAATCAACACACACTTTCTTCTGATGAGATTCCTCAGACAAGTTAAAGTATCAACAGAAAAAGGGGGATGCGGTTATCTAATACTTAACATACTTAACATATAGTTGACCAGGGGGCAGGATGTTTTGGGCAGGAATCTTGAGTCCATATGAACACTTCAAGTGATCTTTGGTATCCACTGCAAGAAAGGCTAGATGCATTTTACGACAGATGAACTTGTTTAAAACTATATGCAAGCTGATCTCTTCCTCACTGCAGTGCTCACCATGCTCCAAGTGCCTTAGGCTACCCGAGTTCAGGGGAGTCCCCTGCGGTTCTTAACAGTTGTTAAGTACCACACCCAATAACTGGAGTGAAGAGTTAACAAGTGCAATAACTCAAACTTGTAGTTGATGTTTCTAACCTACTAAGAAGCCAGAAGTGCACAATTTCAACCATCATTTCTCCTACCCATGTTGAGTTAAAAGGGGATGTACCAACTGGTTACTGCAACACAGCACAAAAGTAGAAAACAAAACAAAGTCTTAAGCAAAAGCTAAAGCCCCCATATTCCATCCTCTAACTTGCCCACTCCACAGGTTTCCGGGTGCATCTGCAGAACAGAAGGTGGGAGAGGAGAGAGTGATGGGGCATGTGGCATGTGGTATGCTACAAAGGTGTCTGTGTGTATTCTGATCCACAAACAACTTCTACGGACAAGCAGGTGCTCAATACTTTGTAAAACATTCGGAATGAATTTGGAGTTCTCTGGGTTCCTGGCAAGGCATAAGCGTATAGATTTTGGATTATGGGAATTGTATAAGAACACCCAATCTTCTCATACTTTATGTGGAATGTGAGCATGTACATCATCTGCAGTTTGAAAATCAATCCTATTTCAATTAATGTACTTGGGAAGAAAATATTTCCAAAATAATTTGGGTGGCGATCACACCGAACATGTAACATACAACTGCATAGCCGCAAAAGGCAAGACTCAGTGACTCTTCACAGACTACAAGCCATGTGCAGCTTCCCTGTGAAACAGTGCCATTAAGCCAAATGAGAAGGGTAACAGAGTCACTGCCTAAAACACAGTTCCATCAAGGAGTACAAGTTTTAAGATTGATTTCATCTGTTTCACCTTCACTGCTAGTGAGAATAAAAAGCATAACATCAACAATATGAAGTCCAACTCAACTTAAAACAAAAAAACTCAAATGAAAAAGTGATATGAAGAACATGATCAATTTAGGAGAATATGATGGCCACTTAAAAACAGTAAAATCAAATCTAAGTCTGTATGTCACAGTCAGAAGTACGGGGCAATTTGAGACGATGCAGGAGAACTGCCATGCATGTGAATGGTGCTAAATATGACACTGGATGATGATTTTAAATATTATGATAATAAAACATTATAGATGTTGAGGATCTGCATAAATAATTAGATGAGTACACCTGTTCTTGCCTACCTCAAAAATGAAAGATTTAACAGTGAGTCACACACTAGCATAGATGAAAATCCACATAAACTTTGCTTATGTTACCTGTAAGGTACTGTTCGAAATTATGGTCGTTTCTGCTTCAATATGCTGTGGTGGCAAGATAGGAACAAATTCCCCTGTCTCTTCATCTAGCTGAAGCTGAGCCAAAAAGGCTTTTTCTTGCTCTTGTTGAAGTGCTTCCAAACGCTCCTGCTCAAGTTTTTTCTGCTTCTCCAATTCATATTCCTTCTGTCGATGACAGTAATCAAAGACTTCACGCCTTGCTCCAAGATCTATATCTTGTCTCCAGAGAATGTCGATCAATTCCATGTCCTTGGGAATAAAAGGAAGAATGAACGTAATTAAATACAAATCTAGAATATACCGGACATTTATCAGGCAAGTGGTTACTTCATCTTATTTCACAGACCTGCTTGAAGGATCGTAACTATGTAATACTGTAGAAACTGTCCTAGTTCAATATATTGAAATGTAGAACAATAAAGAGCATAAGGACAGAGTAAGAGGTGCTAAAACAATCCAGAAAGAGGAGGAGTGTTGCAACCGATATTCACATGTCTCTCATATTCATCCATGGTTCACCATCACTGCACTGTTCTCTAAGAGTAATCATCAACAGGGTTCAAGATGTCAGACCTGGACACCCACTTTAGGCCTTAAGTTGCTCCACTGCCACCATAAAATCCAAGAGAATAGTCTATTTTTGTATCATATTCTATGCCATTAATTGTGTTGTTGCTCTGCCATCCAATACAAAACATCAAAAAGGGATATGTTTAACTAATAACAATCTAGAATAAATAACCACCAAGGAAATCATACAAAATACAGGGATCAGTCTAAATCAGCTAGGCACTGAGTTTCAGTCCAACATTACAACTGCGATCTCTGAAATGAAGCATAGATTTCTCCCCTTTAAAACCTTCAAAAAGTCTTGCCTTCTGCAACTCCTTGGTAGGTCCGACTAACAAGCAAAAGTGCATGTTTATATTTCAAAACTCTCAAACACCTAACAATCTCCTTCAAATAAAACAGCATGTCATTCATCCCTAGTGTTATAGTCCCGAAACAGAATATGCATTGCAACTTTGTCAGCTAAAACTTTCATATTAGATTGATTACAAGGAAGCAGCCATATTGAACTTAACATTTCTACAAGAATTTGAAGTACACCACATTGATGAAACACAGTCCATGAAATCCTCATGTTTGAGTGCTTGACTCTAAGAGATGTCTATCCTTGGCCAACAAAAATTAAGATTTACTGAGAATATATCAACTATTTTTAGGTTTTGCTTGAAATCACTGAATATAAAAAAGTTGGGCCCATATGTATACTACTTTTTTAGCGCTGCGTTTGCGTCGTTTTTTGACGCAAAATCGGCGCAAACTTTCAAAATACAATTGTATTTTGTAAGTTTGCGCCGATTTTGCGTCAAAAAACGACGCAAATGCGGCGCTAAAAAAGTATAAATATGGGCCTTGGTGCTTACTATTCATAGTGAGCTTATCGATACAAAAATTACCATAAGGATGTACTCCTGTAGTACACATTTTTAGTATGGAGGTGTAAAACCTTTTTATACAAAAAGGCATCAATATATGGAAATTTAGACAGCATCAACCGAAAATCAGTAAAAAAAAGGTTATCCAGTTTAATCACATTTCGCTTCAACAATTAAAGTGCTGTTAGAATGTCTGTGTCCGAAGGGCTTCATATTTCACTTAATACAGGCAAGGCAGAAGTGCTCTTGAGACCTCTGCTCAAAGCAAAATGTCTTAAAGTTAAAATGCATAGAAAAGGAGGGAGCAAATGCATTTTTGCTACAGGAAAAGTTCAAAATATTTTACTATAAGCGCAATTTCCAAGCCCCAAAGACCCATAAAAAGAACAAGTGGAACAAGTTACTTATCTTTGGTAACACGCTTTCTGCTGGATACTCTATTTGAATGCAGACTCTTCACCTTATGAATATTCCCCAGGCTTAAATGGGGTTGTGCAGCTCTATGTTAATGTTGCGCTCTAGTATTGACAAACGAGCCTCATAAAAGCGCCGTCCATGTGAGCGGACATCAGTTTCTTCTGCAGATATGTCTACGCTCTCAGGTGCAGGTTCCATCACTAAATTTGCATGGTCAGTGTGCAGATCTCTAGAGAGGTGGATTTTTAATGAAAAAGAAAGAAACGGGGAGCAGGGGTGTGGTGGTGAGGAAGCTACTGAAGGTAAATAACTTGTTCTTCTGTTGGATACCTCTAACCGTAGATTCCTCACCTTGAACAGATATCAAGGCAATACCCCCCTAAGGTGGTGGGTGTGTGGAACAGCTCAGAGTAAAACATCCTGCGGACCCAAGTGGGCTAAATTACGATCTTGACAGACCTTGCTGATGAGGCAGTAGGGCCTCATGAACTTGTGCAGCACTGATGTATAATGCAGCTTGACAGATATTCAGGGCAAGCACTCCATGTACCAGCGTAGTAATAGCAGCCTTGGTTCGAGTGGAATGAGTGCTAAATCTGTCAGGTAGTTGTCTCTTAGCTAGCGAATAGCAGAAATGAATGGAGTACACTGTCTATCCAGCGATGGTTCTTTTCTGAACTCCGTTTCCTTTCTTTGTTCCCATGAAGTTTAAAAGAGCTGATTGTCCACTCGATGGTCTCCAGTACGATCAATGTAATAATTGAGGGCTGTTTTGAGATCCATACGATGGAGTCTTTTCTCCTCTTTCCAGAGCGAGGCGGGGAAAGAAGGTTAGAAGGGTGATAGTCTGTCCAAAATAAAAAAAATAAATCACTATTTCTGACAGGAATGCAGCTCGAGTCTTTAGCACCAGTCTGTCTGGGAAAAAATTTGCAAAAGATGACTTGGCCAAAAGTATCTGCAGCTCAGTTACATGACAAGCTGTACCAAAAGGACACTGTTTAGGGTGAAAAGAGCAGTTGGCAGTTATGCATTTGCTCAAAGAGGGTGCACAGCAAAATAAAACGTGAGAACTAAATTCAAGTACTACTGTGGAACATACGTTGTAAACCTTTAGGAATCCTTATCACAGCAGATGATTTAATCAAAGAAGTCTGACCCGTCAATAGTAAAAAAAAAAAAAAAGTGAAAAGAGACAATAAATAGCCTTTAAGAGTGCTCAGTATAAGGCCATTATAAGCCAAAGATAACATAAACAAAAACACCTGATAGTTCGGCCTATAATGGATCCATCTGGACATTGCCATAGCAATCCACAAGCATATCCCAGAGCTCAGTGTGCACAGACTTTATGAAAGGTTGCAGAGCTGCCAAGAAAACATTAACAAACTCAGAAGGGAGATTAAATGGAATCAGCTGCCATCACTCAATCTCCACACATGGAGGTGCAGGTTGCACAGGGGATTGCAAGACCCTGTTCTGCTGTTAAGAGAGAAGATCCTTCTGAATCAGCAGCTTGACTGGAGAACAGATGTGCATGCCCAGGAGTCCTGGATACAAAATTCTCCTGGCCAATCCACGGCCACAAAGATGACTTACATCCGAGCATTCCTAATCTTTTTCAGAACTCGTGCCCGGTGACGCAGGGGGTGCAAAGGCATACAGAAGCCCCAAGCTCTGCTCTAGGTGGAATGTGTCTAAGAAAGCCTTACAGGGAGTGCAGAATTATTAGGCAAGTTGTATTTTTGAGGATTAATTTTATTATTGAACAACAACCATGTTCTCAATGAACCCAAAAAACTCATTAATATCAAAGCTGAATATTTTTGGAAGTAGTTTTTAGTTTGTTTTTAGTTTTAGCTATGTTAGGGGGATATCTGTGTGTGCAGGTGACTATTACTGTGCATAATTATTAGGCAACTTAACAAAAAAAATATATACCCATTTCAATTATTTATTATTACCAGTGAAACCAATATAACATCTCAACATTCACAAATATACATTTCTGACATTCAAAAACAAAACAAAAACAAATCAGTGACCAATATAGCCACCTTTCTTTGCAAGGACACTCAAAAGCCTGCCATCCATGGATTCTGTCAGTGTTTTGATCTGTTCACCATCAACATTGCGTGCAGCAGCAACCACAGCCTCCCAGACACTGTTCAGAGAGGTGTACTGTTTTCCCTCCTTGTAAATCTCACATTTGATGATGGACCACAGGTTCTCAATGGGGTTCAGATCAGGTGAACAAGGAGGCCATGTCATTAGATTTCCTTCTTTTATATCCTTTCTTGCCAGCCACACTGTAGAGTACTTGGACGCGTGTGATGGAGCATTGTCCTGCATGAAAACCATGTTTTTCTTGAAGGATGCAGACTTCTTCCTGTACCACTGCTTGAAGAAGGTGTCTTCCAGGAACTGGCAGTAGGACTGGGAGTTGAGCTTGACTCCATCCTCAACCCGAAAAGGCCCCACAAGCTCATCTTTGATGATACCAGCCCAAACCAGTACTCCACCTCCACCTTGCTGGCGTCTGAGTCGGACTGGAGCTCTCTGCCCTTTACCAATCCAGCCACGGGTCCATCCATCTGGCCCATCAAGACTCACTCTCATTTAATCAGTCCATAAAACCTTAGAAAAATCAGTCTTGAGATATTTCTTGGCCCAGTCTTGACGTTTCAGCTTGTGTGTCTTGTTCAGTGGTGGTCGTCTTTCAGCCTTTCTTACCTTGGCCATGTCTCTGAGTATTGCACACCTTGTGCTTTTGGGCACTCCAGTGATGTTGCAGCTCTGAAATATGGCCAAACTGGTGGCAAGTGGCAAGTGGCATCGTGGCAGCTGCACGCTTGACTTTTCTCAGTTCATGGGCAGTTATTTTGCGCCTTGGTTTTTCCACACGCTTCTTGCGACCCTGTTGACTATTTTGAATGAAACGCTTGATTGATCGATGATCACGCTTCAGAAGCTTTGCAATTTTAAGAGTGCTGCATCCCTCTGCAAGATATCTCACTATTTTTGACTTTTCGGAGCCTGTCAAGTCCTTCTTTTGAACCATTTTGCCAAAGGAAAGGAGGTTGCCTAATAATTATGCACACCTGATATAGGGTGTTGATGTCATTAGACCACACCCCTTCTCATTACAGAGATGCACATCACCTAATATGCTTAATTGGTAGTAGGCTTTCGAGCCTATACAGCTTGGAGTAAGACAACATGCATAAAGAGGATGATGTGGTCAAAATACTCATTTGCCTAATAATTCTGCACTCCCTGTATTGGAAATTCCAGCACACAAAAGTGTTGACACTGTGTGTTCTTGGTGGCGGTAAACAGACTGAGCCAGGGTTCTCCCCATTGCTGGAAGATGCCCGGCAACACATCCGGATTTAGATGTCATTCATGAGCCACTAAGCATTGGTGGATGAGTTAGTCTACACTGGGATTTAGAGATCCTGCCAGGTGGTGCATAACCAGAGAAATGCCCTAGCATAGGGCTTCCTGTCATAGGACTCAAGGCCTCATCCCACCCTGCTTGTAGCAGTACCACACAAAGTAATATTGTAAGTGAGAACCTGTACCAGTATTCCTTTGATAGTTAGGAGGAAGAATGTTAATGCCAAATGGATCCCCGTCCACTCTCACAGACTGATGTGGAGTCTGGTTTCCGCTGGAGACCAGAGTCCTAGCACACTGAATCCTAAAGACAACAGAACGTTTGACATTGACTGCAAGTGGTCTAGAACTGCCTGGTTCAACCCTGCCTTCAACAGCCGTTGTTGAGGTAAGGGATGATTGGGACACACAATCTCCAAAGATGTGCTGCAACCTCCACCATCGATTTCGTGAACACCCAAGGGGTACTGGTGAGGCCAAAAAGGAGCCAACAAACTGAAAATGCTCCTAGCAAATGTAAATCTCAGACAGTGCCTGTGGCATGCAGGACGATGAGGTGGAACTAAGCATCCTGCAGGTCCAACGCTGCCATCCAGTCTGCAGGATTGAGGGCTGGCAGTATCTGCGTCAATGAAAGCGCCTTGACTTTGACCTTTCACAGAAAGACTTTGAGATAGCAAAGGTCTACAATAGGAAAAAGATCTCTCTCCTCCTTTAACACCAGGAAGTATCAGAAGAACCATCTTTCTGGCCCTTGCTGCAAAATGGGCACACGTTCCTCCAACAGCTGCCCTGATATAGGTGGAAGGTGCAGCAGGGTAGAAAGGAATGGGAAGGCATTCCACCAGTGGGCATTCTGTAGTACCCACCTTTTAAAAGTAATGTTTTGCTATCCCTAGAGAGAATATTAGATCAGGCCTCCTACATGGTGGTGATGTGCTGGAAAGCACACACTAAAGTAGCTTTTAAGTTGTGGTTGTCGGAGTAGGCTGTTGACAGACCAGCATGTTGTTCCTGAAGGTCTGGGTGCTGCATTTGGAAGCTGTGGACTCAACCTCGAATGGGCTGAAAAGTTTGCTGCTCAAGAGGTGGGATATGATGTTGACCGTATTGAAAACACCTGGCATTATCCCCAAAATGGAAAAAAGTGTTGAGGAAATTGAAAAAGCATGCACAGAGCGACCAAAGAAGCAAGCTGTGGTGCAACTCTCTTGTGTCTGCTCTAGGGTGAATCCTCCTTCTCACCAAAGAGGCGAAAGCCATCAAGGATGCCAGGACAGCCCCACAGTAGCCTGTAGACTTCATCCAAGCATGGTGCTTAAGCATCCCTCTCATGCCAATTGCATGGCTCCAGCCATCGGTTGTTTCCAGGCCAGACAGTGTAACAACTTTAGAAGCAACCAGTCCAGCAGTATGTGCTAAAGACACCAGCACTCTAGGACCCCACCAAGATCTGATCGAACATGTCCAAAAAAGCATGGGTGTAGTGGCAAAGAAGGCAGCTGCCATTCACTGAGCGTATGGCAAGGCTGAGAGAAGAAAACATGCCCTTGCCAAGGTTTCCATCAGTTTTGACTTACAGTCACATGGGGCTATGTGGAAGGCTTTAGGGTTAACCCTACAGGTGGACACTTGAACCACCAAGCTCTCTGGCGTAGGATGCTGCATGGGAAATGCAGGGTCTCCTGGAACTGGTCTGTGGCAACAAGCAGCATGCCTGCTGACAAGGGCCAGAACATGGTGTTGCCCACATGCCCAGGAAAGTGTCTGTAAGGGCCTCATTAAAGGACAGCAGAGGTTTGGTAGGGGTTGGCTTGGCAGAAGGACCTCTGCAAGGACATTAGTCTCAACTTTCATAGTGGGGCGCTCCAGGTCAAAGACCTGTGCAACTTGTATGATCACTTCTGTTTACCGGGGGGAGATCCTTCTAGCATCTTGGGAGATGTCTAAAACACCAGCATCTTTTAATGCTTCATGCCAACTGTCCTCATAATTTTGTGAGACAAGTTTGCCTCCATAATCAAAGAGCTGACTGGATCAGAATCCGATCTGAAGAGCTGTTGCAACGTATATGCGGGGCCATGGGGTAAAACAAGTGTGTCAGAATGAGAAGGATTTCCAATAGATTGGGCTCGAGTGGGTTTGAAATGAGGCCTGAGCTAACATCTAGATGCTTTTGGCTTGAGTCTGAGACCAATTTAGGGTGCATCTTCCCCTCTGCTGTCGACACCACTGTTGATGTCAAAGGAACCAGTGTGGGAACTGACAACAATGTCAGCACCCGAGCCAATGTAGAACCAGAAGCAGGTTGGAGGGGCACAATGGCGCCAAGGGCAAACCCACCGGCAGAAGGCTGACTGGTGTTCAAAGATGAAGCAGATGGAACCAGTAAAGTGACAGAGAAACAGAGCATGGCCTCCCCAATGGCCTCAACCTGCTGTGATATCATCAACAAACCTGTAACTTTGGTGTGCATAGGGACCAGTCTCAGAATCAGCTCTTTATTTGTTCAGAAGTGAGACTGGCTAGCACGCTGATCCCCTCACACCTTCTCTAGCGACCGAGAATCACAGGAAGAGGCTGATTCCCACCTGGATTTCTTCTTCGTGGACTTACCTGAAGACTTAGACTGTGCATAAGATCTGCCATGGGAACAACTTGTGGAGTGGGACCTCCCTTTTCACCTTGATAGGTCATGGTGCAGAGTTGTGTAGTGTTTAGCAACATAGAGCTTCACCTCATGATCCATACGGTCCTAGGGTTCATTGAGGTGCTTAAACATTTCCCTTGCACACTGGTAAAACATTTTTTGAAAAACTGAGTAAAATGTGTTCTAGAAAGGAGTGGTGTTCCAGATCTGTTTCTGAAGCAGCAAAAAAAAGGACACAATACCAGCATGCTTGATGGCGCGTATATGCAACTTTGCTACTCATTTCTGGAGGGGAGGGCATCGATGCAGTCACACAACCCCACTTGCCGGCACGCAGAGGTAATGCTTTGGGTTTCCAGATCCAGTCTGATGCTTGGGGAATATTCACAAAGTGAGGGATCTGTGGTTAGAGACTATCTATATGCAATTTGTCTCTGCTAACACTCTTTATAGTGGATACTCTGCCTCCAGATTCCTCACCTTTAGAATATCCTAAAGCACTAGGATGATTCTGGAGAAATGTTTACCAATGCTCCTGCACACCGATAGAGGGCACTGTGTGACTATGGGGTGAATCTGTGCGCCAACATAGGCAACTTCAATACAGCAATTTACACTCCCTTGCGTTACATACAGCTTTAACAACATCAGTAGTAAAATGTAGCAATACAATTTGAATTAGCTGTAGATTTTATGATTCAAGAGAATTACGTTAGATATCTTTGGGTCTAGATGCCTGGGGATCTTTTTTTCATAGGTCCTAGTTGTTTGTTACAGGAAGTCAGTTTTCTCTGTGAGCTATTATGAGTCAATTCAGTTCTTTCAGCAAGCTGCTATGAGTCAGTGCTGATCCATGCCCCAGGCCTCTTGCCACTTCCCTTCTTGCAAGAATTAGGGCAACAGCTGTGAATTTCCTGATGTTAGCCAGAATATCTTTAACTAACCCAAATAAAGCTACTTTGAGAATAATTAGTAAAGAAAGATCAATAACTTTTGATATTGTCTCAATAACCTCTGTCCTGTATTTTTCTATAGGCATGTACAACCATTCTAGGTCCAAGAGCCCCACATCTGCAACATAGAATCTTCTCCAAGCCAGCATTTCATCAGGCTTACAGGAGTGTCATTATTTCAATGTATGTATTTAGAGAGTATCATCCTGTGTCTGCTGTTCGGTGAATTGGACCCAGAATTTTCCCTCATCGGAAATTTGACCATACAGATTTAGATTCCATTTGTCTCTAGAAGACACTGCAATTTTTGGGGCTTTGTCCTGGATAGCGTTACAAAGGCATGATGCTATGTGTTTCGCATTCAGGGGTAAATAAAGAGAGTTGATCCGAAGAACACAAAAAAGGCCAAAAGGGCTGCCAGGTGACTCGAAATAAGACAAGGCTTTGCTGGGGCAAAGAGAGAACAAGCAATAATACATCTGAAAGTTTTGCCTGCATGAGATCAGTATGACAAGCACCACATTTTGTTCAAGGGCAGCAGGCTGCAAGGATGACTTTAACTACTGGGACCGGCAGATCAAGTGCACTTAACTTTTGCTCCTCAAACTCCACGAAGGTGTAGGACCCTCCCGCGTTACTAACAAAAGAGGTCCTCCACAATCTGGTAGCCAGATGAGGGGGCAAATGCTCTTGTTCAGGAACTCTGTCCTTGCCCAGGATTAAGATGACTCTGACCTGTTCTGTCTTGATTTTCCTCAGACCTCGAGGCAGGAGAGGTAGTGGTAGTGGGACTGTGTCATTTGGCATGCATCTGCCAATCACATTCCTGGGGGAATTCCACTGCACAGTAGCTGTGACACTGCACATTCTTGTCAGTGGCAAATAGGTACAACCAGGACATGCTCCTGTGATCAAAGCTGTCCGTTACCATAACGAGATGGAGAGGACATTCGTTATCCACCTATCAACATCTGCTCAGCTCATATGCTCTGGCACTCACTGATCCTGCCAACTGCTTAGCTACCAGAAAGATAATCTGATGGTTCAGCCACCTCCAGAGATGTAGGGCATAGTGTCACAGGATCCAGGACCACACTTTACCTCAGGCTGTAGCAGTACAAAATGGCAGTCGTGTTGCCCATGAGAACTTACACTAACCTCCTCTTGATGGATGGGAGGAAAGCTTTAAGAGCCAGGCAAATCACTCAAAGCTACAAAAGATCTATGTGGAGTTGGCCCTCTGCTGTGGCCTGGAGGCATCTGATCTTCTTCTACGTGACCCCCCACATCCCAGCTCCAATCCATCCATCACAAATCTCTGGGAGGGGCAGGGAAAACAGTCTGTCTCTGGTCAGACTAGTGCTTGTCATCTAGTACTTCAGATGATGTGCTGTCTTCTGTGCGAACTGAACTCAGTCTGCAGGTAGCCTTGATGTTGAGCCCTATGGATCCTGACATCCACTTCAAGACCTGTGTATGCCACCCAGTGTTCAGAATGAGGAAGCTTTATGAGGCCAGTAGTTTAAGATTTCTCAGAGGTGTCCTCAATGAGTCACAGGATTGAGCCCAAAACAGAATGTCACCGTGCCTGGGGCAGACCCAATGAAGGAAACCTTCTGCATGGAGCTCTAGAGGGACTTGACCAAACCCCAAAGATTTTAGGAGCCTGGCTGTCACCTGGAAGTGGTCCGCAACTGACTGCAACAAGCCCACCTTGAGTGGCCAATTGCAGAAGCATACGAAAACATGTCCCTGACCTTCGAAAATGGACAGCGATCACCGCCACACTCTAGGGGATGAGGTCTGGCCCAAGGGGCGCATGGTAAATTTGAAGTGCTCCAAATCAACTGTAAAGTGCAAATAATGCCTGGGGAACTGCAGTACGGGTATGTGAAAATATGCCTCCTGTAAGTCAGGTATGCCATCCAGACTCTTGGGTCGAGAGCAGAAAGAAAATGAGACAATGTAAGCGTTCGGAATTTGTCTTTCCTCAAAAAGCCATTCAGTAGGTACAGGTCCAGTATAGGCCTGAGGCACCTGCCCTTCTGTATGAGGAAGTAGTACAAATGGCAGCTCTTTCCTCCTTACAAACTCTGCACCCAGTCAATGGTACCTTGGCTACTAGAAGTTTGACTTCTTGCAGTAAGTTCATGGAATGGGTCCACTGAGAATCACTCAATGTGGGGGGAAAAACATGTTAGGGAGGAAATGAAAGGCTTAACCCCTCCAAATGATCTGCAAGCCACATCTGTCAGATGTGATGGATCTCTAGCAAGGAAGGAAATGTTGCATCTTGCCGCCTACTGACTAAGTGGCCTCTTAGGGTTACATTAAAGCAGCTTGCCACTCACAGCAGCAGGAGAGTTAGAGGAGAACTGTCCTTGTTGACGAGTATGGTCTTAGTTGCCTCCACAACCTAGGCCCTGAAAAGGCTGGCTCTGTTGCTGATGCACTAGTAGGGAAGTTTGACACTGTCTGCAAGCTAGCTCTGTGGAATACCCTCTAAATTTTCTTAATGCCTGGTATAACTGCTAGGCAGAAGATAAGACTCCCAAGGAAAGAACACATTGGCATTGCAGACCATAAATCATTTGAGCGCCGAATCAGACTTCTATCAAAACAACCTGGGCCAGGTTGATCTCATTCAGAAGTGCCTTCTATCTACACCACTAGTGCTAACAGCTCTGCTAACACAGACTGGGATGGCCAAGTCAGCACACAAGGCATACTTCATGTGTCTTGAACATTATGTAATATTTGAGCCAGTGAGGCTTTCACGTCTACCTGGACTAACAGCAATACCTTTTTCGTCATGTCCCATAAAACATGGGTGTACCTGCCTAAAAGGCAGCGGCGGCTCCTCCACTATGGCGGAGGAGCGTCAACACCACCAGCAGCAGTAGCTACAAAACGTAAAAAATAAAACGCTAATAAACTATGTTTATTATCATTTTATATTTAAATGAGCGGGGCCATGGTGATGACGAGCATGGAGGGGAGTGCACAGCACTCCCCTCAGTGCGCATGTGTGATTGGCCGGCCATCTTGGAGCGCCAAGCCAGGACACTCTGACCAATCCTAACACTGCTTTCATGCTGACAGCAGCATGAGAGCAGCGTTCGGTATGGCCGCAGGGCAGGCTGGGAGCCTGCAGTGGAGCCAGAAGACCAACGTGCGGCGATGCAGGTGACATTCAGGTAAGTTTTCTTTAAAAAAAAATATGTATATACCCTCCTGCCCCTTTTCCGAGCCGCAAGCTGCAGCTGCCAAAAGGCACACTACATTCAAGCATTGTAAGACTAAAACTAAAACTAGCCTGTATCACCAGACTCTCAGTCGTACGATATCTTGTGAGAAAATCAGGATCAGCAGCGTGCGGACTATGTCGCGTGTCCACAGGTGGATTGACCAGAGAGCCCAAGCATGGGTTAGACTAGGCGGCAATGACAGCAGCCACAGAAGCTTTGCTGAGTGGTAGTAGTGGCTCAGATGAGGTAGGATCTTTGCCTCAGATGAGGTAGGATCTGGTAAAAGGATTATTAGTTAGTAAGCTTGCCTTAGTTTCAATAATAGGCAACTGTATATCTAGCACTTCTCCTGCCCTTTGCAATAATATTTCAAAAGAGACACTTTCTTTTGTTGGTGGCCCAGGTGGCGAGTCTAAATCATTCTTTGGGTAATTAGCTATCTAACCAACTGGCATTCTGTAAACCCAGATATAGCTGATTATCGGTACATCGAGAAGGAAGCAGGTATTCCATCTCCTCCTCTCCATCATCTATGCTGTAGGAAACATTTTACACGGCCTGAACTGCCTCAGAGTTGGATCCAAATAAGGCCTCTAACCTCTGGTAGCATTATCCCTAAGGCAGAGGCTGAGGAGTGGAGTCTGGCTGCAGAATGAATGGCTTTACTTTTGCAATCTCCTAGTGTGACACCGAGTTGAAGCGGGCCAGTGATGGGTCAGGGTTCGAAACTGGTGTCCTAACCAAGTCCTGGGGAGCAAAGGTGATGTTAGCATCAGCACCAGCATGGAAGTGAATGTGTGGACCCAGGAGCTGGGGGAGGTCTGCACTGCCATTGGTATGGGCTCTGGAACGGGTCCCAAGGGCTCAGCTTGTACTGATGGCAAGTCAAACAGTGAAAGTCCAACTGGAGCCCCCTGCAGTTTAGTGGAGCCTGTAGGAGCACCTGAGGAGACTGGGTGCATCTATAAGTATTGCAGCATGGCCTCCTTAGAGGACACTATTTGATTCGGAGTTGATGACAGCCCGGGGATTCGAGGCACACTGAGACTAACTGGGGTTTAGATCAGAGTCACAATATCTCATCTGATTTTGAGTGGTAGGACAGGCTTGGGTTTAGTTTTCTAGGCTTACCACTCATTTTCAATTTTGACTAACTGAAAGACTTTGAGCGTGGGCAGGATTTCAGAAGGGATCAGGTTCTTGAACAAGATTCGACTCTGGCTCTGTTTATACTCCAAATCCATGATTGCCTTGGGGTGTATGACAGCATAGTTAAGGAATTAATTTGAGTCCTGACCGGATCCAAAATACTACATATATGTTGTGCAAGTATGTAACCAACATTTACTGCCTCCAGTTGGGGTACAGCTAGAATCCTCTGATTTTCAAGTGAGACATCTTCCCTGGCACACTGTCGGAGATAAATTCTTGGTTCATTGGAAAATAGACATAGTTGGGAGCGGAGAAATTCTCCAGATCCAGTACAGCGCCAGGGAATAGTCTAAAGGTGAGGAATCTGTGCTTAAAAGTACCCATCAGAAAGAAAATGTAAGGTAGTGGGCAGTAGTTTTGGTAAAAAACATACATGCTCCTCAGCAGTTGAACAGTGCCCACAAGATCACACGTCTGTCACTATATTTGATCATCTCAATATATATATATTTTTTTTTTAAATGGAAAGAGAACATAGCATCATTCAAATTTCAAATTTTGCGAACAAACTGCCTACACCAGGGTATTTATTGTTATTCTTATAATGACAAACATTGGGAAAACTGGTATAACAACTGTTGAAGTGTATCATACTTTGCACAGATCGCATACTGTTATGTTATGTGTATTTGTAAAGCTTACTATCACTCGTGAGGGTATCCTGGCATTGTTAACACATGATACTTGTTTATATTATTGTTTAGAAACACAAGTCCGGTGACTGTCACTAATAAAACTAAACGTGAGTTGCTAGGTTACTGGTGGGGAAAGCACCAATAAACCACATTTTTGTTAAAGACATTTTTTGTTTCATCGCTATACACATAAACCTAGCATAAAGAGAAAGTGAAACATTTCATAAGACTTTTATTCTTTCCCAGCAGAGAGTAAAGGAAGGACAGAGAGAAAAATGTACCAAATTTACAATAATGTAACTCAGTCTAACCTGTCATCCATTCTAAGAAATATCCGTAATATCTTGCAAATCTGGAAGCTTTTTAATTGAAGATAAAACATTTGTGCCTATACTATGACCTTTTCATATTTAATAACCCTATTGTCAAGTCAGCGGTCCAGCTTACTACACTTTCTAAGCCATCAAAGCATATGGAACTATAATCTCAATGTAAACATATGCTGCTCTTTCTTTTGACGGCCCAGCAGGGCCATTCAAAGATCAGTATTCATTTCTATGGCACAAGAATGTTCCATGTACCAATAAACACAATAACCGAATGCACTTAATGTCAGAGTACATATGCCCAATTTCCGAGAGAAGTCTGACACCTGGGAAACCGGTTTGAGCTGTTTTTGTCTCACAGTAAAATTTAGCATATGTAACTAATACAGGGAGTGCAGAATTATTAGGCAAATGAGTATTTTGACCACATCATCCTCTTTATGCATGTTGTCTTACTCCAAGCTGTATAGGCTCGAAAGCCTACTACCAATTAAGCATATTAGGTGATGTGCATCTCTGTAATGAGAAGGGGTGTGGTCTAATGACATCAACACCCTATATCAGGTGTGCATAATTATTAGGCAACTTCCTTTCCTTTGGCAAAATGGGTCAAAAGAAGGACTTGACAGGCTCAGAAAAGTCATAAATAGTGAGATATCTTGCAGAGGGATGCAGCACTCTTAAAATTGCAAAGCTTCTGAAGCGTGATCATCGAACAATCAAGCGTTTCATTCAAAATAGTCAACAGGGTCGCAAGAAGCGTGTGGAAAAACCAAGGCGCAAAATAACTGCCCATGAACTGAGAAAAGTCAAGCGTGCAGCTGCCACAATGCCACTTGCCACCAGTTTGGCCATATTTCAGAGCTGCAACATCACTGGAGTGCCCAAAAGCACAAGGTGTGCAATACTCAGAGACATGGCCAAGGTAAGAAAGGCTGAAAGACGACCACCACTGAACAAGACACACAGGCTGAAACGTCAAGACTGGGCCAAGAAATATCTCAAGACTGATTTTTCTAAGGTTTTATGGACTGATGAAATGAGAGTGAGTCTTGATGGGCCAGATGGATGGGCCCGTGGCTGGATTGGTAAAGGGCAGAGAGCTCCAGTCCGACTCAGACGCCAGCAAGGTGGAGGTGGAGTACTGGTTTGGGCTGGTATCATCAAAGATGAGCTTGTGGGGCCTTTTCGGGTTGAGGATGGAGTCAAGCTCAACTCCCAGTCCTACTGCCAGTTCCTGGAAGACACCTTCTTCAAGCAGTGGTACAGGAAGAAGTCTGCATCCTTCAAGAAAAACATGATTTTCATGCAGGACAATGCTCCATCACACGCGTCCAAGTACTCCACAGCGTGGCTGGCAAGAAAGGGTATAAAAGAAGGAAATCTAATGACATGGCCTCCTTGTTCACCTGATCTGAACCCCATTGAGAACCTGTGGTCCATCATCAAATGTGAGATTTACAAGGAGGGAAAACAGTACACCTCTCTGAACAGTGTCTGGGAGGCTGTGGTTGCTGCTGCACGCAATGTTGATGGTGAACAGATCAAAACACTGACAGAATCCATGGATGGCAGGCTTTTGAGTGTCCTTGCAAAGAAAGGTGGCTATATTGGTCACTGATTTATTTTTGTTTTGTTTTTGAATGTCAGAAATGTATATTTGTGAATGTTGAGATGTTATATTGGTTTCACTGGTAATAAGAAATAATTGAAATGGGTATATATTTTTTTTGTTGAGTTGCCTAATAATTATGCACAGTAATAGTCACCTGCACACACAGATATCCCCCTAACATAGCTAAAACTAAAAACAAACTAAAAACTACTTCCAAAAATATTCAGCTTTGATATTAATGAGTTTTTTGGGTTCATTGAGAACATGGTTGTTGTTCAATAATAAAATGAATCCTCAAAAATACAACTTGCCTAATAATTCTGCACTCCCTGTAATTCTGTACTCAGCAAAAGTTGGAGCTCACTGGAATGTGACACACATCGAAATGGACAAGTTACTTAGCTTTGGGTAACGTCTTACGTGGTAGAGATTATATCTAACTGCAGATTCCTTACCAGGCCTCGAAAAATCATGGAAATGTTACTAGACCTACAGGTCGAGTAACTTGAATAATCCATTCGACCTAACTGAAATGTACTTGACCAGTAAAATGGTCACAAATTGTGTGATCCTAGGCGAATATTTTATTTTATGGAACTGCCTTTTTCTTGATTCTCACATACACGTGCACTTTCAAATATGTGAGTTCAGCATTTCTACTGAATAATAAAAAAATATTCTATGTGTTTGAATCTAGCTCACATATAGGGTACACATGATCCCTGACTTGCCTCTTTATTTATTAATAGAATTGCCATCAGGGCAGGGGCAGCAGTGTTTCTCAGTTCATGTTTAAAAACTCATTTTTTATTAATATATTACTAAAGCATGATATGGTAGCGCACTGTCATTTACAGACTGTAAATTTCCTATTGAAATGGTCAAAAGCTTCCCCACTAACTTTCAGCTTTTCTGCCAAAAAATACATAGGGGGTCATTCTGACCCCGGCGGTCTAAGACCGCCGGGGCCAGGGCCGGCGGGAGCACCGCCGACAGGCCGGCGGTGCCCCGCAGGGCATTCTGACCGCGGCGGTTCGGCCGCGGTCAGAAGAGGCAAACCGGCAGTCTCCCGCCGGTTTACCGCTGCCCTTAGAATCCCCCATGGCGGCGCAGCTTGCTGCGCCGCCATGGGGGATTCTGACACCCCCTACCGCCATCCTGTTCCTGGCGGTTCGCCCGCCAGGAACAGGATGGCGGTAGGGGGTGCCGCGGGGCCCCTGGGGGCCCCTGCCTTGCCCATGCCAATGGCATGGGCACGGCAGGGGCCCCCGTAAGAGGGCCCCGAAAAGTATTTCAGTGTCTGCTAAGCAGACACTGAAATAAGCGACGGGTGCAACTGCACCCGTCGCACCCCTGCAACTACGCCGGCTCAATTCTGAGCCGGCGTCCTCGTTGCAGGGGCATTTCCTCTGGGCCGGCGGGCGCTCTTTTGGAGAGCGCCCGCCGGCCCAGAGGAAATGTCTGAATGGCCGCCGCGGTCTTTTGACCGCGGTGCGGTCATTCAGCGGCGGTACCCTGGCGGACGGCCTCCGCCGTCCGCCAGGGTCAGAATGAGGCCCATAGTGTATAAACTATGAAAATTAGGTGTCAGAAAACATGTTTATCATTTGCACATTACCAAGCTCAGTGGTCTGATTTATTTTCACCCTATTAAAATTTATCACACAAAAGTACAAAAACTGGGCCTTCCCAACAACTGAAATATATTTTGAAATGTTTGTACAATTCACTTATTAGCTATTTAAATCTTGTGTGTTAGGAACAATCTGACACCTTAGAGTCTTTCAGTTAACACACTTTGTACAGCAGGTGAGAGAGTTCACTATACACAATCCTGGAACTCTGCAGTCAGAGAAGTAAAGTGACTTCTGAACTCCATCTCTGAACACACATCAAATGTAAGATAAAAACAAGATTTAAAGGCATCTTTATTTCTACTTCATTTCTGAGAGCTTAGAACACCTGTTCTTTGTCAACTTGCCAGAACAGGAGAGAAGGTCCTAAATATAGCTCAATCTGATAAAATCTGACTCGCCATAGCGAGTGGGCGGGTAGATTTCTCGAGGCCTGCCTACCTTTGCATGCTCACCAGGGGTCAGACTGGATCCAGAATATTTTCGTGACCAGTACCCCTGTGTGCTGGTAGGTGGCATCGATCAGATCCATGTCAGTCATCGGCACAGTCTGCACGGGAAATGACGTCGTGGGCCCTGTATAGGTGCCACCCAGGCACATCAATGTCAGTTTCTCTTCACAACTTTCCACACCAGATGCGCAGAGCCACGAAGAACACTGACTACTGGTGTGTCAAGGCTAAGGCTCTGTAAGGGGAGTCCCTGCCCCAAGAAATCAGTTTGTAGAGTGGGGAGGATGGTGGGTCTGTAAGTTAGATATAGTCTCTTCCAGAGAAGGCGCTACCGAAAGTACGTAACTTGTCCATCCGATAAGAGACTTCTAGCTGAAGACTCATCACCTTGGAATAGATACCTAAGAAATACCATCGCCGGAGGAGGGTATGCAAACAAATTTCAAACAGGAAAAGTACTGCAGGACCAAATGGTTGAGGTTCCTTTCCCTACAGACCTTTAACTGTCCAGGCAATAGTGTTGCAGAGATGCCCACATTGCTGCCTGACTGACATTCAGGACCGGAACTCTGCATGCTAACGCAGTATTCACAGCTTTAGCTTGGGTAGAATGAGTGTGCAAACCCCTCGGGGTTGCTTTTTGGCCAGAATGTAGCAGCTCGGAATGCAGAGTATGACCCCCATCTGGAGATTGGCTACTTCTGCACTGCTCTACCTTTATTCTATCCCCCATACCGTACAAAGAATTGGTCATCCACCCGGAACTCTTTTTTATGATAAAGGTAGAACGCCAATGCTCTTTTTGGGTCCAAGCGATGGAGTCGCTCCTCTTTCTAAGAACGATGTGAGGGCCCGTAAAAAGTAGGCAAGGTGAAGGATTGGCCTACATCAAATTTTTCTAGTTCCTCCTGCTTTATCAGAGAGATAAGATTGGATGCTACCTTGGCTGTAAGCAAAGGGATTGGACTTGAGTCAAAAAGTTTAATCTATAGCTCTCTTCTTTTAGATTTGGAAAAATGCTGAAGGTAGATTGTTTCAATTTGTTATACGCCAATCTGTGAAGATTTGTGATCAGGATTTTAATGGGTCTCATGTTTGGAAAGTTAATTTTCTCAAATGATCTCAAATAAAATAGTCTTTCACATCCACCTAATTCTTTTCCCGAGGGGCTAAAAAAAACGCGGTACAGAAAGATTGTCTCCAAGTTAGCAAATGAGAACAATGAACAGAATAAATTTAACATGTTATGATGTCAAAATTTTAATGGATTATAAAGCACTGAAGGCCTCATCACCTTGTTCATTCCAGGAAAAAACTTCCATCTAAATATAGAGGTAAAGAAGCAAGAATTACAGTGAAGGATCCTATGTCAATCTTTACAAACTGATGTTTTATAAAAAATAATTATCCTATCCCACTTCATAAATTTCAAATATTTTCCAGCCACTCAAGAGGATCCTATAACATTTCTTTGAAATTAATTTATTCTTACAAAACTACTGTTGGCAGTATTCAGACTGCCATCCAACTACATTTGTATCACCTATGAGTGGAGTTCCCTGGAGAGCAATTTATGGGCAGGAAACCAGCACCTCCAAGAAATGGGTTGTAAAATATTGGAGTAGGGAGGAAGCTCTTGTTGAATGAAGTTCATAACTATTTGGCAAGGTGTTCAGCCCAGATTCACATGACTCGGTTGCCATAGAGCACCCAGAAATATCTAAAAAGGGGAACAGCTATAAGCTGAATACTTATCTGAATACTACCTTAAAGTGTGTGTGCTTCAGCAGATGCTAGCTGGTACATCAGAGCCCACTGAACAGTATATGAAGAATGCATGGATGGTCTTCAAAATTGATACGCTGCCGATTTCTACCACAGGTACACGCACTGAGAGTGGCACAGCAGAGACTGTTTAGACTTCTGCTATCATGCACTAACACAGGGAAACCACTGTGAATGCGTCTCCTTTGATAGAGCTTTGATATGCACCCCATGACATTTCATGCAAACACTGAAATTCCTCAACAGTAAGCAAATGCATGCTGTGCTAGGGCAGACAGAATTACACAGTCACATTGTGATTTAAATGCAATTAAGAGCCACCTCAGGTTCAGAAAAAGGAGGGAGACTAAATACCACTTTGCACCTATTATAAATCAGTAAGCAGATCATCTACCAACAAAGATTTGATTTTCTTAGAAAATCATAGATTTTCCCAAATAATAACAGAAAGGCTATCACAATATTTCAAGAGACATCCATCAAAATGCATTAAAAGAGCTCCCATTATCATTAGCAGCATCATGTTGTTCAATACAGTTGACAGACAGGGGCCGATTTAACCACTGGTGGAAATCTACAATTGACATCTGCCAATAAATGATAACCTACAACTCTTGGTCTCACAATATCCAAGACGAGCTCTTGCAGAAAAATACTGTAAATCTGACTTTACCTGTTGGAGCTTCTATATCAACAAACTGTGCTTTCAAGCTGATTTCCCATGTTTTGTTTGATACTACTTTACACCTGCAATATAGTAAACCAAAGAAACAGCCCAGAGCTTCCTCCTGAAAATCTCAAGAGGATTGACCTTTTCCCCAAACATCAATTATATTCTCCCCTAATTAATTAACCTGACATAAAAGGTCAGCTGGTCTCCCACAGGATCTCTATAGAGTCTGGAAACAGATTTCAATTCCTCTTTGGTACTCAAGGCCCACCTCATCCACATCACGTTTGTTGGTTTCGATGATGTACCCCTTCATTGCACTGTCATGTAAACCTGATATGTTGAAGAACATGACCTGAAGTGTTACCTAAAGAGGCAGAATGTCTGTATATCATATTTGCCAGATCAGTATTAGATGCAATTAAATGAGCCATGCTTAAATCCCAGACAGTTATACCAATGACTATCCTCCACCAGCGTATGGTTAAGAGAATCGCATAAACACTCTTGAATCTGGATGTGAAGGTTATTAAATTGTGTTTTCATTTGCAATGAGCAGATCTGTTGCCAACAAACGTCCCTGCTAAAACATGAATTTTATCACCACTGTAATGCATTTACTTCTTATACACTTTTTTCAACAAAACAATCTGTGATTCAGGAATCTGACACTTCACTGCAACCCCATGACATATTCCACATCAGAGAAAAATGGTCTGTGATACCATCAAATCACAAGCAATCGGGCTTTACAAAACAGGTTTTGGGAAATCATCTCAAACTACTCTCTCAGGCAATACAAAATGATATGGTGGGGTCTGTGATGACGAGCACACATTTGTGTTTTAGCACTGAAGGCAATGAAATCATATAAATATGAATGCTTCGAGTCAGCAGCACTGATGTTAAACATACTAGAAAAATAAATATAGAAATGGTGCACATAATCTACCCATCAAATGTTTATTAAGCAGAGGTAAAAGGGCAATGTATAGGAATACATCACCTGTGTTGATGTTTTCAACACCATAGGAGTATGCAATCTAGTGGCGCTGTAGCTGATGAGACTCCTGACAGAGCTTGTGATTATAAAAGGATCCACAGACTTGTGGAAACACTTACCGCACTTCTTAGTCGGGCAGAGGGGAGTATCTTTTGATGAGCAGGTTAACATAGGTGTTAGAAATGGGGTCTGTAGTTGGCAGCCAGTTTACACCCTGTCCCAGCAGGGACCTCACTCTAGTCACGGTAAGGGAGACACCTGCTCACCCCCTTGGTAGCTTGGCACAAGCAGTCAAGCTTATCTCAGAGGCAATGTGTAAAGTATTTGTACACAAACACACACAGTGAAAACACCACAACAGTACTCAAAACAAGGTTAGAAAAGTGCCTAATATTTATCTGAGTAATAAAACAAGACCAAAACAACAAACATCCAACATTTACAGATAAAGTTATCACTATTTAAAGGTTTAAAGAGTCTTAATCATGAAAAATCAGTAGTTGTAAACTTGTAACACACAGTACCTTGGATGCCTCAAAAACAAAGCTGATCCAGGCTGCAAAGGAGGTAATGCATAGGAAAAGCAAGCGATGCGTCGCTTATTTCCCCGCTGGACGGGCCATTTGTGGGATCTTTCTCCTGCTGGGTTTACGATGCGTTGATTCTTTTGCTGCCACACTGGCGATGCATGAATTCTTTTCCAGCCGGGCTGGCGATGCGTCGATTCCTTACTGCAGTGCAGCGTTGATAAAGGAAATGACGCTCAGGGATGATGTGTGGAAAGTCCAGATGCACTGCAGCAATGGATTTGTGCTGCTGCAGGTGATGCGTCAATTTCATAACGGTGAGACAGGTGCTGTGCTGATTTCAGCTGCAGTGCAGTTGCTGTATCAATTTTTCTGCTGCAATGGCCTCAGTGCGTGGGTTTTACTTCAAGTCACC
Source organism: Pleurodeles waltl (assembly GCF_031143425.1). Classification (NCBI taxonomy): domain Eukaryota; kingdom Metazoa; phylum Chordata; class Amphibia; order Caudata; family Salamandridae; genus Pleurodeles; species Pleurodeles waltl. The sequence goes on from NC_090440.1 coordinate 1,675,078,223, forward strand.
AGCTTCCACTTCCAAGGGCCCAGCCACTGGATGTGGTACCATTTGGCAAGTCAGGACTCTCAGCAGAAGAGCCCAGGCACTGGCAGATGAACTCTTTGATGTCCCTGAGACTTCACAACAGGAGGCAAACTCAGTTCAACCCCTTGGAAAACAGGATGTAGAAAGCTCACTACAGTCCTTTCACTCCCAGGACAGAACCAGCAGGCCAGCACAGCAAAGCAACAGTCAGAGCGGCAGTTCCTCTTATAGCATCCAGCTCTTCTTCACAGCAGAATTTCCTCAGTCCAGAAGTATTCTTATTAATTTCTGCCTTTGAAGTAGGCAAACTTCAAAGGGAAGTCTTTGTAGTGCACAAGACCCTGCCTCTCACTGTCCTGGCCCCAGACACACTCTAGGGAATTGGAGACTGCTTTGTGTTATGGTAGGCACAGCCCTAATCAGGTGCAAGTGTCAGCTCCTCCCCCACTCTATCCCAGGAAGACCCATCAGGATATGCAGGACACACCTCCGCTCTCTGTGTGTGAGTGTCTAGAGTGAATTCATCAACAGCCCAACTGTCAGTCAGACCCAGAGGTGTATTCAGCAGCCGGGAAGAGGCACAGAATGGTTAAGCAAGAAAATGCCCACTTTCTAAAAGTGGCATTTTCAAACGTACAATCTAAAAATCAACTTTGCCAAAATATGTATATTTAAATTGTGAGTTCAGAGACCCCAAACTCCTTATCTCGATCTGCTCCCAATGGGAAACTGCACTTAGAACATTTCAAGGCAATCGCCATGTTAACCTACGGGCGAGATAGCCCTGGCAATAGTGAAAAACGAATTTGGCAGTATTTCATTATTAGCGCATGTAAAACACAGCAGAACATGTCCTACCCCATGGGGCTGCCTTAGGCTCACGTTAGGCTTACATGTAGAAAAAGGGAAGGTTTGGGCCTGGAAAGTGGGTTTACGTGCCCGGTCACACTGGCAGTTCAAAACTGCACACACAGACACTGCAGTGGCAGGTCTGAGACATGCTTATGGGGCTACTCATGTGGGTGGCACAATCAGTGATGTAGGCACACTCCAGGCCTAGAAAATTCTACTCGCCCACTCATTCTACTCACCCACTCACTATGGAGAGTCCTATTTTATTAGGTCGAGCTATTTTTACGACCGACTCGCCCACCACACAACAGGTGTTCTGTTCAGTAAGAAAGTGCAGGAGCAATAAAGATGCTCTAAATCTTGTGATCTTGTCACATTAACTCTGTGTTCACAGAGGTCAAAAGTCAGTCTGTCTCACAATTAATTTCCTTCTGACTGCATAGTTCCAGGATTTTTGTAAGGTGAACTCTCTGACGTGCTGTACAAAGAGTTATTCAAATGTTGCGTGTGCAAACATTTCAAAATATTTTTCAGTAGTTGTGAAAGCCCATTTGTGTACTTCTGTGTGATGAAAAAATATTTTAAAAGGATGAAAACAAATCACAACACTTTGGTGATTTGCAAATGATAAATATGTTTTCTGAAACCCAATTTTCACAGATTATTGTTAATACACTATATAGTATTATCAATAAAGCTGTAAATTAGTGGAATGGTTTTAGGACACTTCTTGGAAATGTACTGTCGTTAAATGACAGTATGTGGCCACATCATGCTTTGGTAAGGTATTTAATAAAAGTGAGTGTTTAACGATAAACTGAGAAACACTCCTCCACTAATGGCAATATTATCAGTAAACTAAGAGGCAAGTCATGGATCATATGTCCCCTATATGTGGTCTAGATTCTTATTATGCACAGAGCAAACATTTAATCTATTTAATCAAACAAAAGAGGTTTTTTTAGTACAGCAGAAATGCTAAGCTCACATATTTGAAGGTGCACTCATATGTGAGAATGAAGAAAACGGTGAGTATGTAAACTAAAATATTTGCCTAGGACCACGCAGTTTGAGACCCATTTACGAGTCAAGTACATTACAGTTATGTCAAGTAGATTATTCATATTACTCAACCTGCACGTTTAGTAACATGTTTATATTTTTCAAGCCCTGCACTAGTACCATTTGATTTACAGGCCCTGGGCACCCACAGTGCACTTTACTAGGGGCTTACTAATAAATCAAATATCACAATCATGGAAAAAGCAATCACCAATCCAATTTAGACAGAAAGCCCTTGCACTTTAGCACTGATCAGCAGTGGTAAAGTGCCCAGGGAACTAAAGCCAGCAAAAACAAAAGTCAACACAGGATCAAAAATAGGAGGTTAGAAGCTAAAAAGACTGGGGAAACCACGCCAAGAGCTGGCAGGTCTAACAATGGGGTAGTAAAAATTAGAATTCAAGAAATCTTTATTTGGCTGAAAATTGTTATAAAAGACATAATTGAATACAATAGCATCAAGTTAAAAGGAATAAAATAACAAAAGTGTAAAGCACAGAGTCGTCCACATCATAACTATTCCAGAAAGAAATAGGCGTGAAATACCTTGATACTACTAATTCGTCCAACAATATATAAAAACCGGAAAGGTTACAGACAATTGGCGGTGCTCAAATAATGTGCAAAGTACATACGGTAATAAAATTAATATATACATAATTAGGACAAAATAATAAAATAAACGAAAATATCTAAAAGTGCATGTTGAGTGATTTTACAAACGTACAATACATACAGAGTGGTTATCCCTTCATAATTCTCCTAGCTCGTAAAGCAGCTTCAAGAAACGTGCACACTTTAAAACAGACATCAGGTGTATTCAGTAGTTGCAAGTGATACAGGGCCTCTCTGCATCTGCGATGCCATCGCGAGTTTAAGTGGTGGTTTATGAAAAAATCTACGTGGATGGCTATAATAATCACAAAAAAAGTAATGTAAAAACGAATGCGTAAAGGTCCTATCACAGGGAAAAGTCAAGCCAAAAACGTAAGACAAAATGTGAAAGTCTTGTAATACACAATGGTCTCTGGTGTACACCCAGCTTTACAAGTTCTTCAAATGCCAATGGTCACTACTTTTGTCTTTGACACTAGGTCCACTGTCCACACGTTCAGAGCATTAATACAATTTAATTTTAAGTATGGCCAGTCTCTCTCTGTATTTAGAATAAAACCTATAGTGACTGCTGCCCCTCTCTAATGCAGATCTCATATTCTCCTCTCCTGCCACATGGATTGCTACAGTGGTGAAGTTGTCAGCAAGTGCACGATGTAAAGAGGACCGAATGGATACAATACTACTAGATAGTGACTTGCCCATTCCCTTCTACGGACTTATACAAAGAAAAGAAAGAAAAAAGGCTCATGCCAGATTGGTTTTGTGGTATCATTCACTTTAATTTTTTACTTAAAGCAACAATATAATTTGAGGTGGGAAGGCCCCATCAACACTACAAAAGCAAAGCAGCCTTTCGCACTATATTGAAATATTTCCTCATTTGTTGACGGTCTGTTTGGCATCACAGCAATAACGATAACAGCCTTGCATTATGGATCAAGATTTTGGGAATAACAAGGAACTGGGCCTCCTTTGCATTTTGGTCTTTCGGAAACACTGCTGCAGAAGCAGCTTTGGAACTATAGTCGCTGCATATGTTGGAGGTTTCTCTTTATGAGCCCTGATCCACTGAACTGGCAAATCTGCTTCCAATTACTGACACCTAAGTGGGAGAAGAGGACAGAACGTGGTTGTGTTTCTACTATAAGGGATGTCTGACTATCATGCATGCCTCGAAGAGCAGCAGGAACAGAACTTTGAGAATAACACATTGAAAACCAAATGGTGAGAGGCTTGTTTACAAGAAAAAAAGCAAGCAAAACTCGCCACAAACAGGAAAAAATCTTAGCAGTGCTCCAGCTCATAACTATCATGTACAAGAAAAACAGGAACTGGAGCAGAGCATTATATGTGGGTGTCAAAGTGGGAGGATGAGTGAACCCAGCAAGTTCGCTCCATGAAATCACATGATATCAGAGGATGAATCAATTTCCAACTGTAAAGCAAGGGCCAGCTAGAAACATGAGAGGGCTCCATGATTCCTTCAAAGACTTTTTTTTCTGGTGCTCTGCCTTTAACCAAGAGAACTTCCTGTGGTGCTCCCCCTTCCCCTTTACTATTGTTTGCAGAACCTTAATCAGGCTTATAAAAAAAGACCCAGTCGCTGTCACCTTGAAAAAACATTCAATACTTGTTTAAAATGTGTCTTAACACTTGTGGAATACCTTTTTCATACAGGTGCAATGAATAAGGATGATATAAAGTGAAACACTGAAACCTCTACAAATGTTAAACAAAGTTTGATCAGAGTTGTGTCTCTCACTAAAAACAAGAAAAATGTATTTAACAGATCATTGTGGTTTTTGTCATGCCGCTTCTCAACAACCTCTGCAGTTTCCTCAATTCTGTACACTTATATACAATAAATCCCATATTTGTCAAAGAGGAAATAACAAAATTGAATAGGGAAAATTAGGATCATACATAAACAATGTATGTGTACACACCAGGATCTATAAATAGTTCCATGGTCTATATGCAAGAAAACAGCCACTCACACCAATCAAAAGCACCTTTCATTTGTAATAGTCTTCTTACTTTATTTGCAAAGGGTTCTAACCATTCAAAATGACCTACGAAAACAACATGAAAAGTATTACAAAGAAATAACTATGAAAGGTCCACACAGAAATCCCAGGCTGGAAATCTTATTCTGAAGTAGTGCTTCTTAGTGCAAGTTCTGCATTTAGGCAGTTACATTTAATGGTGACTAGCTTGCACTTAGTCCTTATGCTGAGTTAATAACAACCATATGTTATCACCAACTTCTGGAAACTACTGCAGAATTCGATGCTTATGTGGTACACATTCACACCAGGTACCATGCAGGATGAACCTCTGTCCATTTTCTGGAGACTTCGCAAATCTGCATAGTTTCCGGATGCGGTCACAGAACAGGCGGCGAGCACATGATGTATGCTGGGAAGCACACAAGCGTTGTTAGTAATAAGAGAGAAGTTTTAAACAAGAATGACATCTTCTAACTTTATGTCCATCTCTCTCCTACTCTCAACTACTAGACACTGGTTACCATGCAGACCAAACCCTGAGATATTTAGTTACTTGTGTGCTTTTCTGAATAGGACATAATCTGCTTTGGGCCTGGACATGCAGCTCAGTTGAAATGCTCACAAAAGGCATGTAGAGTCACTCAAATAGATGTCAGTCAGCTTTCGCCACTGCAACATGCCTTTGAAAAGCCGAAGATACTGCCTTGGCTATGATAGGAAGATCACTGGTATAATCTGGAAGAAAAGCTGCTTAGATTTCATAACAATAAACCCTGCAGGACAAAATAAGGAATGCATATTTAGTCTAAGATGCCTATTTCTGTAAGGGACGACAACAAAAGGTGGCTAAAATCCTGAGAGATATTTTCAATTTCTGGGCTATACTGAGACAAAACTGTAGTGCCAGTCTGACATATGTGTGCCGCACACCTTAGAAATAAACCATATCTGGTGGTATTTTGATAAACAGAACCCACTGGGTGAAGCAAGAAACATTAGAATACACAGGCCTTCAAATCTTAAAAAACAAAACGACACTCTTTTTGCATGCATTAAGGGCAACTCTGATCAGGTTGCATTAAATCTTTTAAGCTACGCCGGTGCAGAACAGTAAAAGACACATTCCGCCTTTTCTTTACATAGGTCTTGAATGGGTGCCACTTTTATTAAGATCCAATACAAAGATCAAGATATGCCTCAACGTCTTGTGCTGCTATTAGAGAGAGCAACTGTGAACCAGTTTCTCAATAACCTACAACGTAAGGATATTAAAAGAAGTTCCAATCACGGGGCACAATCTTTTGCAGCAATCTAAGGAAGAACTTGTTTAGATGAAAGAAATGCTATGGATGAAGAGGTGTGGCAGCCCCCATCGTGATTACAAGAACTTTTGCCTGTGTAAGGCAATTTACATTCCCTAAGATACTATTTCTTCAGAATGCATATATCCCAGCCAGCTACCTGGAATTTGTCATTGACTGATCTCAGAGAAAAGGAACTGATTGTAATTTTTTGGCTTTAAGACGTAATACAATTGTGACAGCATTTTATCATCTGAGGGGCAGGAGAGTTCTTTTAAAACTGAAGAGGGGTGGGCCTAGGGGTGTGAAATGTAATAAAATATCTACTTGTCCATGGGACAGGTTGCTTTATAAATCTACTTGTACTGTAACAAAAGCCACTTGTCCCTTTGGTGCCATGTAGTGCAGCAATAGATTATGGCAGAAATCTCATTATATAAGGGCTCTGATAGTAGCCTCTCTGATTAGTGCAGGCCTCAAACTATATTAGGGTGTGAATACTAGAAAATCCCTTATTTTGCCACCTTTCCACCGATGTACATACTGGGGCTTTAGGTAGCAGTAAGCAATAGTTCCAGGGTTGGAATGCCCTTTTGAGTCTGTGCAAACCTACAAACTTGCATGTTTTATGGGGTTTTGCCAGCTCTTCTCTAATCTTTTCCCATAAAGAGAAAGCTTGGAAACATATTCCTAACAATTGGGAAAAAAGTAATTGGAGGAAAAATGAACTTGTACCTGCTCAACAGATTTTCTCATGAGCAAATCTACACATACATATTTGCTCAAGCTAAAATGCAATTCACAAATATTTTCTAGAAGTACCATTTCCTGGCCTACTTCTGTAAAGTATTGGTAATTCATGAGTCACAAATCTTCACTAATGAAAAACTTTGTAGCATGGGTGCAATTCTGTGACTTCCTTTGAGACTTAGGCCTCTAAATAGGTCTAGAATTACCAAAGACCTATTGGTTTTATTAAAATTTAGTCTCTCTCTCTATCGGTTTATTGACTGGATTCACAACTTCACTATGAGTGGCAGCATTGTGCTGTGTCACAAGGAGCATATTGGCAACACAAAGTAGTTTTCTTCTATGCCAGGAGCTACTGCGGCAATGTCTGCTTTTAGAGACCAAAAATATGTTTGTTTTTGCCAGTGGTTGTTATAATAGTGAGGGCCCGGCAACTCCCACAGCAATTAAGTTTTACAAAAACCATGTAAAAAAAAGACATACATTGATATAACCAAAAGGCTGACGACCAAGATCGAACATACTGACTTTGCCAATGCTTGCTTATTTTCAGGTTTCCCGTAGTCTTGATGAAAACGGTTACACTGATTTTTACGTTACGGATATATTTTTGGTAAATACTAGCATGCATCGATACATTTTACTAAATGACACTTCAAAGAAATGTTACCTAACATTTTACAGTAGTTCAGCAAAAACTTTTTTTCTTAGTTGGTTTTAATGAACGTCTTGATTTTGAAAGCAAAGAATTCTCAATATTGCTTATGAGCTTCGGCAAATAGCTGCATCTAATTAGAGAGTATTCTGGGAGCATTATACATAGCCTCAGATCGTTAAACTTTGCAAACGAGTGTACACAGTTTTATACACAAACTATCAGTAGTGCAGTCCAAGCTTACACCATTTCCTTAGCCTACTGACCCTAATAAGGCTTTGCATTAATGAACCATAAATACAAGTTCGAACAGCATTAACATAAGGACACAAATGTTACCTTTACTGTAGACAATGCCCTTCCCTGATCCATAATTTGGTACTGAAAACTGGCAGACAAAGGGTTTGTGCTGCAGGGGGTTGGGCCTACTTGTCACAAGATCAAAATATCAAAAACGTGTTGCCCTTGACCCCAAACAATATGTCCTGGGCATCGAGCTGTAGGAATTCCACACCCCGGGTGGGTGAATATATAAAATAATTGATTACACAATCCTAATCGCTGCCAATTGAGGAGGTAAATTGATCATGATTTAGAGGACCCCTTTAACAAAATGACTGGGCTGCAAAGACCAAACAGTTAATTGTCTACTGGGAGTAAACTAGAAGAAAAGAGCAAGTGCTCTAAGCTCCTTTAGACAAAAGACAGTCATTACACTGGGGGTTGTGTGGCCCAACAAATGCCTTCATGTAGAAGATGGATAGGAAAAATATCAGTGCCTGGTACGTGGTCTTTAGGTACAGAATGTCCATGTGTATGATCTTCTAGTACTCTGATGAGAGTCAAAATACCTACTTGCAATTGCTGAGGTTTCCCACTGTACGGTTTGGAGAACCAGAAAGTTTGAGAAGCTACAGTTTTGTTTTCAGAGCTGCAAGTGCAATGCACTAAGAGACCAGAATAAGACAAGACTTTGAAAAAGTCAAAGGTCTGTGTGCTTTAATCTACTTGAGGAAAGAAATAGATTTAAACTTGCACTCTTTCCAAACTAAGACACTATAGAGAAGGGAGAGACCCTGATATCTAGTCCTCTGTGGAACTACCAAATAGCTGCTCCTATGGGGGAATCCAAATATACTGATTGCACCAATGCCAGGTTCTGAGCCAGAGCAGGACCTGCAGTGTTCTAAAATGATCTTAAACTGCCTGTTTTGGGCTATTATGGCTATTTTATCTGACCTTGATTAGGATAGTAGTTGTGATGCTGAAGAGCTCAGACTAATAACTGACTTTGGGCCACCGGCAGGTGACTAGTCTAGTTTCAAAATCTATCCCTAGGAAAAGAAAAACTGCTTGGCCTTTGTTAATGGACAAACGTTTTAAACCACAGAGTTTGGGTGGACACAATGGAGACTGAACTGCAAGTACAAGTCATTCATTATCTTCATAAAAGCTTTTTTGAGAAGTCCAATAAACAATGAATTCCTATTTTGTCTACTGAAGCACAAGTCATAGACTGTACCATACATATGGACTGAGGGTGCATAGGGTTAGTCACACAGGATGCTACTTAGAAACCTAAGGTCCTTATTTTAAATATCAACGGATGTTGTGAAGCTCTGCCTCGATATCTTCAAGCATAAAGAAGAGTTTTCTTAGATGGTTTAGGTGGACATCTGCCAAATCAACAGATCTCATTTTATAAGTAACAAGCATTGGCAAAGCCAAAAGGTCTCGTCTACAACAGAGCTATTGGCTTTTTCTTCCAATAGCTTTTAGAAATGTTGTACAGCAGTTGTGCTGCATGGCTGAAAGTAAAACAAGCATTGGTAAAGCCAATAGGTCTTGCCTATGCAAAAGCTACTGGTTTTGTCAATTTCTTTTAGCTATGTTGCACACCAGTATGGTAGAAAGTAAAGGAAAAAGTGATCTGATGCGGTCAGCGCTGGCTGAATCATGGCACTTTTTTTGTTACTTCCAGCCAGCTACACAGCAGCTGCAGTAGTGTACGACAAGGCTAAAGTAAACATTGTCAAAGCCAATTCATCTTGGTTAGGTGAGATCTATTGGCCTTGCCAATGCTTGTTACAAAAGTTCTTCACACAGCTGGCTTTCTTGTCTAGCCCCTTGCTGCTCTTACTCACACATGTGCATTCAAATTAAAATAAAGGAAAATAGGACTCTAGTGAATCCTGCAGAGCACAGACACCCCACTGCAAAATCATGATTATTTTAGTGGGTAAGAGAAGCAATGTACCTTAATTGTGAACTGCATAGAATAGGCTGGTAGTCGTCTTTCCACATTGGTCTATGTTTTCAACTGAAACTGGACTGAGATGCTTTAATTCTGTGTCCTGTCACTCTGAGGAACCTCAACAGCTACTAACCTGCATTGTAGGGGGTCCTATACTAAGAGGCCAAGCCCCCCACTTCCATGTACAATTCACAATGTGATTGGAGCCCTTTGAGCAGCTGTGGTGAGCCGAAACCAGCAGCAAGCTTGATGCCATCATCCATGTCACCTTCACAAAGGGATGGGCGAAAACACAGCTCAGCACAGTTTCTTTAAAACAAAACAGAGTTTAGAGTCTAAATAGAAAGAAAATGGCCCCTGCATTCATCAGCGCTTTACCGCCTGAATTTTAGGTTTTGTGCATACGTCCTTCAGATATAGCCGGGGTTTACTTATCTTTAATCCCAGAACTGTGATAAATGGAAATGAATGTTGACGTGCAAGTACAATTAATGTCAACCTTGTCCCAAGAACTACTGCACAATACAATGTTTTTTTTTTCTTGACTGAATTAAAATACTGCCTCACATCTAATAGCTAACCCGTGGTTGTTAGCGTTAGCACTGCTTAACACTCCTTGCTGTTTTGTTGCACTGTGAAAAATATCTTTGTACTACTTCATGGATCGCCTTTTACATCTCTCTCAGGGCTGAACGACTGCGTTGGTCCTGTCAGTGTCCAATGTTTTAACCAGCAGTTAATTTTACATTTTCCAACCTGCAGTTTCAAACACTGTCAACTACCAGGCAAGTAAGAACTCCCAGCCCCCAGAACTCTGGTTCAGTGTGGGACAACTATTATTTCTGGTGGGAGGGAGCGCAGCAGGCAACACGGGCAGCAGAAAAGGAGGGTAGTTTAAAGTTAAACAACGGTTTGAACCAACCGTGTGGGGTGGGAGAGGGCAAGGAAGCAGTAAAGGGAAATGGGGTGGGAGGGCCTGCAAACACAAGCAGTCTTATATACTGCTACAAATTAATTACAACAAGAAAACAGCTTCACCACACTCCTGGCTTAGTGTTTTGCCTTTCACAAACTGACCTTTAGCCCCCACTGGTTTCACGAACCCCTAAAACCCTCCTAAAGCATGTGACACAGGTCTGAGCCAGGTATCCTGTGTCTTTATACTGTAATTGTATTTATATAGCGCTTACTACACCTGATGAGGCGTCAAAGCGCTTTTCGGCGAGTAGCACGTTACTCCAGAACCCAAAAGGATTAGTGGTAGATTACTATAGGGAAATAGGAGTACAGTAATAGTACTAGTTCATTTGAGCCGAAGGATATGTGAGTTTGTTAGTAGGTTTGAATAGAATGATGGAGGGACAGAGGAGGGAAGAAACCAGAAGTGTTAACTGGGAGTTTATAGTTATAGGATGAGGCTTCGGATGAGTAAAGAAAAGATGGAGGAGGGAAGAGTGTAGATGAAATAATCTTGATTAGAAAAAAAAGGCAAAAGCTTTTAATTCCGTATTTTGATTTGAAATAGATATATTAGTTATAGGATTCATAATACCCTGCATCATCATATGTGGAATTTACACTAACGGATTGTATTAAAGGGCAGAGCAAGACAAAAACAAGGCGGCAGGAGGTGCACTAGCGTCTCACCCACTGACAGCCCCTATGATTTCAGACACTTTGCTACAGCTGTGCCTGCGAGCTTCTGGGAAACACCAAGGCAGTTGTGTGGTAGGGGATGGTCACAGGTTATCTGTGTTATTTCTGTACATTCTGCCACAGGAGTTCCATTGCACACCTCCTCCCTGCTTGGAAGGGAAGGAGGCGCAGGAGGTGCCTGTATACAGGCAGCAAAGAGAGAGCAGCAGGCAGGGAATATAACAGAAACGAGCAAAAAGAAAAAAACAGCCCATCCATTGTACTAGAAATGAAAGTGCTGCATATAGATTAGCAATATTGAGAAACATGACAAACCTTAGTTTATCACAGAGGAATCCTTTTAAATCGATTGTTGCCATACCAATATGCTCCTGGGGTGTAAAGCAGCAGTAATTACTGACAATCTGTGGTGGTGGCAGAGAAACGTGAGGATGTTGAAAGATGAAAAAAAGGATAAAAATTGCAATGGAGGGAACAGAAGGCAGTGGGTGTGGTAGAGGGGAAGAAATAGTACTTGAATCATGTTGGGAGCTGTGGACAGGCACTGATTAAGCTGAATCAATCTGTGCTTGGTCCATGGTCCACAGCAAGCATCGGAAGTGGTTTTTGGGCTGTATGCCCAATTATGAAAAGTGCAAAGAAAAGTGACTCTGGTGCAGACAAATGGTGAGCAATGGGCAGACTCCAAGTCCCTTTTGTAAACAACAGTGTCTTGCAAGCAAGACACATGCACCAGCGCATGATCTTGCTGGCTCAATCCCAAAACACTTCTGACTGTGTCACAGTACTTTTTCTATTGCTGGTGGGAGATAAAGCAACAAGGAAGATGCGAGGGGTATGGCTTGGGGAGCGGGGACACTAACAACTCAAGTTGTGAGGAAAAAAGGACTATGGTGCAACCAACACTGGCTGTGTCATATCACTTTATTCTGTTTATTGCGGACTGTGAGGCAACACAGGTGTGGTAGGGGGCAACAGAAGGTGGGAGGGGCAGCCAACTGGTTGGGAGAGAAAGTGAGTTGAGTGTAATACAAACAAGGAGAGGAGTGAGGGGCTTGGAGCAAGCAGATAGGCAAAGGAGAGAAGGAAGGGAGCAATCTGACAGACAACAGAGGGTGGGATTGCTCTGGGCAACCAGCATCATGGACTATAACGAAATGAAGCAACAACACGGACAACAACTGAAAGTGGGAGGGTGAGTGTTTGCAAGTAACAACAAGAACAGGGAGCCAGATTAAAAAGATGCACTCTGATACAGTGTTTAAACACAAAGAGAGAAGTAGCGAAAAATGTGAGAGCTATCATCCTTAGAAGAAGGGACTCCTGCTCAAACCTTTTGCTTCAGAACACCACTGCTTCACTAACCACCATACCCGTTGAGTATTCATGGTTGTTATCTATTTACTGTTTGTCCTTCAAGTAAAACAGTTATTGAGTTGAGGCGGGTTGAGGCGAGGGCACACTAGTTTCTTTTGCTGCTTTACTAGGCAAAGATTGCAGTCTCTAAGAAGAATGGACTAGCTAGGCCACAGACGACAAAAGAGGGCCAGTCTTCAGCTCACTCGCTCAGTAGACTATGTTGGGTCCTCTTGGTGTGCAGCTAGTATAGTAGCTATAGGTGACAAGGGGACCAGTGTGCCACTCTCAGTTATCTACCCTTCACTTTTAATCTAAGTGCATACCGTTTCTGTCAAGGTAACCAACTCCTTCTTGATAATTACCTTCACATCTGTAAATTACCACTACTACTCTCCAGGACCCCAGAAAGTTTCAATTACTCAATGACTTGTGAAGAATTACCAGTAATATTAGGATTGACAGAGAATAAGAATAGTCTCTCCCTCCCAAGGCAATGAAAGGATTATTCAAACCAGCCACAGAGGTGATATGTTTCTGCATTCTTTTACTAGTTCTCCAAACCCAAGAAAATTACCAGTGAGGCATATTTATGAGAGGCATACACCACTGAAGTGTCACTTTTTTTGATGCTCCAGCGGTGCAAGCCTCTCAACCATATCTACGAGGCCACGCAAAGCCACTTGTGTGGGTTTTCATGGCCTCATAGATATTGGGTAAGACAGAGCAGTGCAAGCCGCTGCTTTGCCTTACTCTGCTTTACAGAGGAGTTCTATGCGTGTTTCGGTGGGTTTTCCCATGCAACACCTATGAATTTTGACGCTGCCTAGATTGACTTAATGACCTAAACCTGGGTCCTCGATTTTTCCTCTTGCCATTTGTGCTGCATTCTGCAGCACACATAGAAAGAGGAAAATGCCTCTCAGGATTGTTTCTGTGCAGGAAGGTTTACCTTCCTACACAAAAACAATCCTACATGCAACACAGACACCCTTGTACCATGGTGCAAGGTTGCCTGCGTTGGTGCTAGGCAGCAATTTGTGCGCCGACGCAGGAGGAAAGGACAGGAATGCACTGTATTTTTCAAATACAGTGCATTTCTGCCCTTTCACATTGGTGTAGGGCAGCACAGCAAGACGACTTGTGGTGCTGCCCTTCGCCAACTGCCCATAAATATGGGCCAGTATGTTTTCCTAAGCGGCTTAACTGCAAAATTTGAAAACATCAGATGAATGGAAAAAAAGAGGAACATAAAGAGCGAGGTATGTTTGAGGGTATTCATATCACACACATTGTCCGCTTAGTAAATGCAGTAATTGCTTACTGTATGTTTTGTATTGCTCTCCTACTCACAACCCCAAATGTACATGAACCAAATACCAATGCCCTCTTTCAACTCACTAATAAAGTAAAATTCTCAGTTGCACTAACATAATTGCTACGTAAAGTATCAAGCAAAACATGCTTGTTATAGGTGCGTCTTGTAACCCCTAGTAAAATATATTAACTTGTGGCAACCTACTGAAAATATAAGCATACTCCGCACCTTTAGAAACCAGGTATAATTTATAACTACGTAAGGTAATTTACCTGGATATGAATATTAACATATCTTGTGCTCTCACTTCAAAGTCAACAATCAGTAGCTTAGAAAGTATGGCTCTTAGATTTTGATAAATATCGTCGACACATCTTGCTTCACAAGTAGCACTTTCAGATAGCGCGTATGTATCTGACAATAAAATTAAACTGGGCCAAGGCATCCAAGAAACTCTAAAATGGAAACAATCAGCAGAGTATCAAATCCAAATGTTTGCTGCAATTTCAGGCGAGGAGAGATTTCTTCCTAACTACATCCTGCCATTTCATCAGAATATAAAAGAATGGATTCGTCATATAAATAACATATTCTGCTCGCAGAGTAGAGTGTCTTAGAGTGCAATGATGTGGTGTCTAATGGCGTAGAGAGCTTTGGCGCACAGTAGAGTGAAGTTGCGTACAGTGCAATGGAACAGGATAGAGTGAAGTGGCATACAGCAGTGATGCACAATAGAGTGGTGCAGTGTAGAGTGGAGTGGCCTAGGCTGGAGAAGTGTAGAGTTCAGTGGAGAAGATTGCGCTGGTGCATAGTAAAGTAGAGTGCATTGGCATAGAGTAGAGTGATGCAGAGTAGAGTAGAGAAGTATAGAGTGAAGTGGTGTGGACTGCAGTGGTGTACGGTGCAGTAGTGCACAGTAGATTACAATGGTGGAGTGCAGTGACGTACAGTGGCATAGAGTATAGTGGTGCAGTAGTGCAGAATGGTGTGGCGCAGAGTAGAATGGCATAGAGTTCAGTGGCAGAGAGTGCAGTGTTGCAGAGTAGTGTTGTACAGATCCATAATGTAGAGTACAGTGGCACTGAATGCATCAGTGTAGATCAGAGTGGTGCTGAGAAAAGAGAGCAGTGGCATCGAGTACAGTGGTGCAGAGTAGAGTATAATGGCATACAGTGCAGTGGCGTAGAGTGTATTGGTTTTGAGTAAAGTGGTGCTAAGTGCAGTGGTGTAGGGTGCAGTGGGGTTGAGTGGACTGGTGTAGAGTGGAATAGTGCAGAGTGGAATAGAGTGCTGTGTAGTGCGGTGGGACAGAGTAGTGTGCCATAGAGTGCAGTGGTGCAGAATGGAAATGATGTAGAGAAGAGGGGAGCAGAGTTAAGTGGTGTACAGTGCGTTGGGGTAGAATGCAGTAGAGTGGTGTGGAGTGCAGTGACAGAGTGCAGTGGTGCATAGTAGAGAAGTGTAGAGTACAACAGCACAGAGTGGAGTAGAGTGGTCCAGAGTAGAGTGGCGTGGAGCAGTGGCGTAAAGTACATAGGTGCAGTACAGAGTAGAACAGAGTGGCGTAGAGTACAGTGACGCAGAGTATGATGGTGTAGAGTGCAGTGACATAGGGGGTTATTCTAACTTTGGAGGAGGTGTTAATCCGTCCCAAAAGTGACGGAAAAGTGACGGATTTACCACCAGCCGTATTACGAGTCCATTATATCCTATGGAACTCGTAAAACGGCTGGTGGTATATCCGTCACTTTACCGTCACTTTTGGGACGGATTAACACTCCTCCAAAGTTAGAATAACCCCCATAGTGTTGAAGTGTAGAGTATAGTGCCGTACAGTGCAGTGGTACAGAGTAGACTGGCACAGAGTGCAGTGCAGTGGGGTAGAGTAGAGCTGTGCAGAGTGCAGTAAAGTAGATTGAAGTGGAGTGGAGTGGCTCAGAGTAGTCTGTTACAGAGTGGTGGCGTAGAGTGGTGTGGTGCAGGGTAGAGTGGAGTGGCACAGTGTGCAGTGGCATGGAGTAGATTAGAGTGGTGGAGAATGGATGGCATAGAGTTAAGTGGTATTACAGTAGAGTGCATTGGCATAGAGTGCAGTGGCATAAAGTGCAGGGTTACAGATCAGAGTGGCATAGATTGGAGTGGCGTGGAGTGGTGTAGACTGGAGTGGTGTAAAGTGCAGTGGCAAAGAGTGCAATGATGAAGAGTGCAGTGGTGTATAGTAGAATTCAGTAGGGTAGAGTACATAGGCATATAGGGGGTTATTACAACTTTGGAGGAGGTGTTAATCTGTCCCAAAAGTGATGGTAAAGTGACGGATATACCACCAGCCGTATTACGAGTTCCATAGGATATAATGGACTTGTAATACGGTTGGTTGTAAATCCGTCACTTTACCGTCACTTTTGGGACGGATTAACACCTCCTCCAAAGTTGTAATAACCCCCATAGTGTGTGAAGCAGAGAGGAGGAGAGTGAAGTGGCGTAGAGTGGAATAGTGCAGAGCACAGTGCAGTGACGCAGTGTGGAGTAGTGTAGAGTGGAGTGCTGCAGAGTAGAGTGCATTGGCATGTAGAGTAGAGTGGAGTGGGCTAAAGTGGAGTATACATGGTGTGGTAGTGCACTGCCATTACAGACAACACATCTTCGAATTGAAATTACCATTTCATTTGCACAGAGATACAGTTTTACTGATAAAAAGTGTACAACCCACAAACAATGTGTGGAAATATCATCACCTAGTGTATTAATTTGCTTCAATGGTATTAAAATATATGTTTCAACCACACTTCAGAATTTTCAGAATGAACCCCAGTGGCCAGCACAATTGTCACATAAATCCCTTCATTTTGAAGTCAGAGAAAGAAAAGTAAACACCAAGGGCCATATGTACTAAAGCATTTTCCCATAGACACAGAATGGGTAAAATCCTTTGGTACATCTGGCCCCAAGTTCTCTCAGAAGACAGAGCTTGGCATTTGAACTCTATCTTTGAATGCACAGCACATCTGGCAAGATAAGAACAAGATTTAAGGTCATATTTACCGAAAAGGAGAACTTGCAATGATACTGTAAATAAGGTTTGGGCAGCGGACAGGACAAACTCAAGCTGAACAGCCTAAAATGAATAAAGCCAGTAAACAGAAAGCAAGAAAATATTAGTTCAAGCAACAGGCAGAATGCATTCCCAGGTAAGTTTTTAGAATATCCCTAATATTTACTTAGCAAACCAGCCAGCTGCACTGTCTGGTAGGCTTCAACCTGGAAAAACAGAGGGCCAGAAACAGATCTGTGAGAGATCTGCTACCAACCCACTTCACACCTACTCTCCAAACATACTGCATACTTTCAATGCAAGCATGCAGTTAGGTCAAATATTAGCTTTTGAATAAAATGCAACACCTTTCTAAAGCCCTTGCAATAGAATATGGACCCAGGCATCAACCAGAGTCCAACAGTGACTTTTCAATGTCCCAGGACATTAATTAAAGTTTAATATTAAGAGTTTGCATATGTTCTTCAACAGGCATAAAATGGTGAGTTTAGAGGCCTTCTCAGCATCAACTCTCTTCACTCTTCAAAGGGTTGTTAAGTAAACAGTCTAAAGTATTTATATTTTTGTGTTAAAGTAGTGTCATTGCACTTTTTCGGTAGGTCACTGACCCCTAATCTTAAAGGTAACTGAGAACTTAAAGCTACCAATGAACTGTAGATGTCAGCACCATTCAAAGAAAAAATATGACATAAAAGGTATCCCAACATTTAAAATGTTTCAAACTGCAGAATCTGTGCAGTTTCCATGGCCCTCTCTGGCCGATGCCCTTCTATTTAACAAGCGTAACTACCAAATCTTGGATCACCATGAGCGCCAATGCCCCCGATGTCACTATCAGCCCCCAAGTCACCATCGGTGTTAGAGACCCTCAAGCCATCATCAGCACCACAGGTCGTCATCAGTGCATCCATTCACCATCATTGGCAAAATTCTTCTAAGTTACCATCAACGCCGGGTGCTCCTACAAGTCCCCATAAGTGGAACAGCCACTAAAGTCAACAGCAGCAGCCTAAGTCATCATCAAAGCCAGCTCTGAGCTCCCCAACCTTGTCACCATCATCATCCCAGGACCCCAAAGTCACCATTAGCAAACTCACCATCAGTACTAGGGCTCCTTCATTGAACCTCAGCGCCCTGTCTCCATCAGTGTCAACTTACCTCTTAGACATCATCAGATCCAAGGCCTCCAAGTCACTATCAGTGCAGAAAGTTACCACCAGCACTAGGGCCCATTAAGTTACCATCAGTGCTATGGCTCCCTTCCGAATTCACCATTAACATCAGGGCCGCAGGGATGCTATTCGTGAGTTGGTGGTGATGTAAATACCAATTAACAATAATATCTGTCAACTTGTACCAAAAGACTTGCGAAGAAGGGTATAAAACTGCAAAGCTTTAGAAAAAAAATTACACTTCAGTTTCTGCAGCAAACGTGCACTGGATTGAACTTTTCAGCAAAGAATGGACTGTCAAATATTGGCAGCTAGAGTATTAATTAGTTACCATGTTGTGCGCAGCTGCACGGTTTGTGTGCATTCCAACAATGCAGGACATGAGTTTCATCGTTAAACAAACAAGTTAGTACAAATAAAGATTACAGCACGCTGGCTAAAACTGGTTTTTGAACCACATGTTGAAAATCAACTAACCACACCTTACGTTCAATGTTTGAGTTATAATGATAGAAACAGTGATCAACAAGCATTTGCAATACGATGGGTCTCACATTTGCTTGAGTTAGAGCACTTCCATTTACCTTATTCCTCTATCTGCAGCAAAAATTAAAATGTTGCCATTTAGCATCCTAATTTAAATCTATCATGCTAATTCCAATAGAATACCACTTTCACCACCCCACCATCAGAGTTGCTGGCTGGCTTACACAATTCCAAAAACAAGACAGCCACAGAGGAGTAACGAGAGAAATAAACTAGAAGGGTCACCCAAACATATCAAACAGTCAGTGTATTGTAATCAGGATGGTAAGTTGGCCTGAAACATGGTCATATTTGCAAAAGGAGAGATTAATAAAACATATACAATTATCATATAAACCCAATAAAAACTTTTATAGGAAAAAAGGTTTGGCATTAGTCTGCAATGCTCAGAACAGCCCCTACATGATACCACAATGAAAATAGCATTTGAAAGAAACATGGTCATGTTACCATGTAGTTAGCTCCTAGATGGCATAACCACACGAAGAGAAATGACTGAAAGTATTGCAGGGCAACCATATATTTAGCTCCCAGAGAACATAGTGCATTACACATTATCAGGGCTAGCAGGCCTACTGCAATTATATTACAAACAAGACCCTTAAAACACAAACTACTCTCATCTGTAAAACAAACTTTCCAGCCATGAGAGAAGTTCAAAAAACACTTTACAGAGAGAGGGGTTATTGTTTTGGGGTCCCCACTAACCAAGTGTGGAGACCCAGAAATGACCTCAACAGAAAGAGTGCTCCATGCTGAACATTTTAGTGGTGATCCCATTGTCCTAGGACTACCAGAGGCTGAGTTATGGGCAAAAGTGTTTTGAAAAAGAATG
This sequence comes from Pleurodeles waltl, assembly GCF_031143425.1. Taxonomy (NCBI): domain Eukaryota; kingdom Metazoa; phylum Chordata; class Amphibia; order Caudata; family Salamandridae; genus Pleurodeles; species Pleurodeles waltl. Next base: position 1,675,097,677 of record NC_090440.1, read on the forward strand.
CTTGCAAAGCATCATGGGGTGACTTTTTCTCTGAGTGCAGTGAATATTGCGGTATCGGCTCTCCCGCTGTGCCTGAGAGCTGCATTCCGGATTTCTGTGGTTTTTGGTGAAGCATTTATCAATTAGAAGTGTTTCTGGAAAGCTGTGGAGCGTGAAGGGGAGAGGCAAAAGAAATTACTCTGGTTAGGTAACAGTGTGAACAATATGACCAGCACTTCAATACTGCCAATGCAGTTTGCGCTGTTGGCACTGTTCGTGCTGAGAGGTCCATGGCTGCCATGGAGCACAAAGGGATGAGAAAAAAAGAAAATATATTTCATCCACGCTGACAGGCAGGACAAACATAAAGCAATTATCAATAACAACAAGGAAATTCTAAAAGGTATACCCACAGACGAGTGAAAGTGATGGGCGTGAGGTGGGCATGGTTAAAAGCACTCAATACTTAAAACAGGTCAAAGTGCTTGCGCGCCCAACCTATATATGGTAAAAAATGAGGAATGAGTAAGTCTGCACTCTGCATAGTGGGAGATGTTTATTCTCACTGTACTCACAAACAATCTAAATACGTTGGAAAGTACATACCAATATCAAATATGATTTTTTTAGGGAGCAATCGCCCAGCTGAAGACTGGGGATTAGCCAAAGAATGATACTTAGATGTAAAGCACGAAGGTTTGGCAATGTCAATAAAGCTGCCCTTGGCAACCTGGTGTAATGTTTTAAAAAAAAAATTATTGCAAGCATATGCCACAGAAAAAAAGGAGGGGGGGACACGTTGCTTTGAAGTGGCGAACACGCACATGCAATACAAGTTTTAAATTAAAAACCAAAAAAATAACAATGGCCTTAAGTTTTCATAGAACAGAGCAGAGGCTGCCTAGAAGGCAAGCGTTTGTATAACATGTATAGGAACCATTTTAGTTTTAATTCACATCACAGAAAAATGTGCTTCTTAATGGTACTAAGAAAAGTTACTATCAGCTTTGAATTGCAGTCACCTGAAGACATAGCTTGAATACTTCGTTTAAACACATAGGGTTTATTAAAAATGTAATATAAAAGAGAGAGAAAGAATGGGGGCAGTAAAGAAATGGTGGCAGAGTATTGGCCCATAAGCCCTTGTGCTAAAATGCACTGCCTGTTAGCCAGATGTACAAAAGTGAGCAAGCAAAATGTTGTCATTCACAGCACAAGAGAGCCAATGACTGAAGTACATTCACCCATTGCCTCATGCTGTATGCTGTGGTGGGTGGAACCAAATTGTGAATCAAAGTTGAAAAAAAACAAAGGAAGGGGAGGGCTGACCAAAAGCCCCTTTATGTATATTTAAGTGTATGTATTTTTTATAATTATTTTAGGTCTGGTGTTAGCTGAAACCTTTTGTTTTTTCTAACATTTTGTTATAATATATTTATAAAGCTTTTCAACCAGTCCTCTACAAACATTGGTCTACTATTGTGTCATTCACATATTACTTTCACCCTCTACCACCTACAGCACGGAGAAATTAGTTAACCTATTTCATCCATTGGCTAATGTCACTGCGAGTGATGGCATTCTGCTTTTTTACCAGGAGCACAAAGTAGCTCTTTTCAGTGCCAGTATGTAATTTCTGGGCACTTGCAATCAAGAGTCTTTCTGTCCCTGATATTTGGGGGTGAGTCAGAGATCTGTAATTAAACCTGCTTTACAATAGATTAACCCCTTCCCATGGACGCAGGAGCACACAAGGGTACAGCCAATCAATCACAAATAATTACTCATTCATCCCATGAAATAACTGTAAAAAAAAAAGGCAGGGAGAAGGAAGGCATGTTCTTTCATCAAGCAGAGTGAACCATTGGGGGTATTTTGAAATGTTGATTTACAAAAAACACTGATTGAGTGATATGTTTTGATGTGCCTTTTACCTACACTCGACTCTTGTGCTGCACAACAGTTGTAGTTAGTTGCAAGGCACATCTGAATCTCCGGGCTATGGAATATGCAATATAAATGGTGGCAACATTTTAGAGTGCGGGCACCACATAAACAGGGCTACTGGAATTTCGCAATTGTGCAGCTGGGGCGATTTTCGCATAATAATAGATTTGCCACAGTTTCCACTTAAGCCATCATCTGCAGCATAGTTTGCAGATTTTACTAAAATAAATTGGTTTCTAGCTCAAACGGTTCAAAGGTGACTAAAAATGCGGCAGTATGTCTTGCCGCAACATGTGAGGCCAATTGCTTAGCTGGAATGGTCACCTTCCTGCTGCTTATTGTTAAATTTTGGTGTTAAACTGATATTAATGATGTGCAACCAATGCCCAGAAAGTGTTATGGGGCTTAAAAATTATGAAATAATTAGGTAATACTATATTGTTATGCATAACTTGCCTTTTCTTGCTGCATAATTAACTGAACACTGCTGCATAATTTGGCCCTCTCCTGCCACATAATTCCTTTGGCCCTGCACATAAATTCATCTTCTCGCTGTCTGCAGTGCATTGTCAGTGACACATGCATATGCATGAGGGCTGCTTCATCAAGAAGGAGGTAAGATACGTGTCCCATGCCGAAATGATGCCTGCAACACTTCCGCTGAGCGGAATGGCTGCAGCAACTAGATAAACGTAATTAAAGATATAAACCATGCCTTCCTGGAAAGGATGTCCAGGGACATCTTAAGGGTTTTGGGGGACCTGGGCAAAACGTATTTAGAGGCCCCTGTTCGGAACAGATTTGAATTTATTATCCAATATCAGCTTTTCCATGCCCTTTTTGGCAAAGTCATTGTCACTGCACAGGTGAGCTGTCCAAATTCAAAATATGTTTACATGTAATATATAGTGATGTGTGTTTTCAATATTGTAACACACCATCCACTCACTAATATTACTGATCCCTTCCCATTCATTATATGTGAGGTCCTGTTTTGAGCTAAACGTTTTTTTTAGGGATGTTGCATGAAAGCAACACATTTCTTTGCAAAATGTCTGTAGTAGACTCTGACACATCACCGACATTAAAAATAAATTAAAGGAAAGCAGTATTTAAAACAACCTATTTAAGAATTATTCAAGATCATCAGGTCAAGAATCTGCAGAACAGAGCTGGCGCTATTATGGGGCCCCCTGAAAGGCTGGGGCCCCGACTCTGGGCCAGAGCCCACTTTGCCCATGCCTTAAAACGTCTCTATCGGTGTCTGTTTGCCTGGGGACATTATCTGGACATGGGTAGGCCTTTGGCTCAAAGCAAGGTAATGGGATGCGGAACGTTCAACATTTAACACTATGCACAGATTCACTTTCACATATAATTGTGTACAAGTAATGCCACCACCAGGCTGTGCCTTACTAGCTTTTACAACGTCACTGCAAGAGCAAAGCCACCGCTGTGTACAGAAGGTTTCACTTGCCAACCAAAGACTAAAGTAAACAAATACAGAAAAGTCATGTTACAAATAAATGCGTAAAATGTTGCCATTATGTAGTGCTGTAAAGCCCAGGGCATGTGGGCCCCCTTCCCTGAGCCTGGAAACTAGGGTTGCCACTTGGCTGGTTTTCTACCGGCACCACCGATATTTTGATCTCTTACCAGCACGAAAATAAATAAATCTAAAGACTGTTTTTTTTTAGCTCTTATCCGTACATAATTTAAAAAGTCAATATAAATAGAAAGCACTTTTAAATGTGTTCTCAAGTCGATTTAGTGAACCATGTCTATTCATTAAACACATATAGAAAAGTCATGCTACAAATGAATGTATGCGATTTAGTTTGAAATCCTATTTAGTAACCCATACCAGCCTTTGCAGCCTCCTAAAACTACAACAAATGGCCGGTATTTTTCTCTTAGAAAGGTGGCAACCCTCCTCAAAGGGCTCCATCAGGCTGCAAGGTCCAGGTGTGTGGCCCCCTTCTCTGGGCTTGTAGCCACTGTATAGACCTCTGAGCCCAAGGGAAAGAGGCCCCTCACCTTTGCCTCGCAGCGCAATACTATGGAACTGGGAACCAGGTTCAAGTCCTTCTGTTGGCTCAACATCCTGTGATTCTTGGCAAATCACATAAACCTCCACATCTGAAAAAATATTCTGACCTTCTGTAATGCAACTGGTGCCCGTGTAAAGCGTTCAAAGATTGGGTTGAGTTAAAAGCTGAAACGCCCTGAAACAAACAACTCATGCCCTGGCACTGTTGCTTCCACAGTCCATACCGAGGCCTGGCTGGGAAACTTAGTGGAGGATTTAATTTCAGTGTACATGTATGGTGTAGGTAGAGCAGATGATTTCCCATATAACAGGTGTGGGATATGCTGCAGCACTCCCAAAAACAACCATGCTATTAACCCTGCTGCAGTTCCAAAGTGAATGGGCATAAATATTCCTTTAAAGTTTGCATTTATCTTGTCACATCTGCTGTGTGTTGAAAGGCAAATGTCAATTGTCAGACTATGGGCCTGATTACAATTTTGGAGGAGGTGTTAATCCGTCCCAAATGTGACGGATATACCACCAGCCGTATTACGAGTTCCATAGGATATAATGGACTTGTAATACGGTTGGTTGTAAATCCGTCACTTTACCGTCACTTTTGGGACGGATTAACACCTCCTCCAAAGTTGTAATCAGGCCCAAAGTCTCCAGACAAATTGCTGCTAATTTGGTGTTAACTTTTCTTTCTCCTGAGCACAAAGTGAGAGGATTTGTAAACTGAACTACTTGACAATCTTGCTGGTAAGAATGGAAAGGCTATGGAATGTTTATTTCAACCACACACAACATTTGAAGAAAAATTGGCTCAGGGGATTTAGAACAATGGAAACAATCACAAAAATCAGTTATCATGGAATAAAACTATCCATCTGTGTGAAACCTGCACCTAGCTTTTACATCCAACGTGAATAATGTAATACACTTAATAGAGTTTTAAAATATATGGACTTATTTCATTTGGATATTTATATTTGTGTCCAGGTTATTGATATGGCTCTTTAAAGATGCCAAATAAAATCACTAGTCCTGTGATGTAACTTCTTGTGATGCCACATGCAAATCAGAGAGGCCTCACATCTTCCCTTTTGCCCGGGGCCGCAAAAGTCCTGGGACTGGCCCTAATCCTACTCCCCATCGCCCCATTCCTTCTCATTACAAGGGGATTTCCTGCTTCAGTCTTGCCACATATGGCTGGAAGCCTAAATTACGAAATAGTCGCTGTGAGATAGCGTCGGCGGGGAACTTTTATATAAAAAGAAGTAACAGGCTGGTATTCGTTCCTCTTTTAAAGTTCAATTATTTATAATACTACCCCCTTCACGATTTCACTGAGTCAGAGGGTACACTCAGTCATCACAAGTGTAAATATGCCCATGTGCACAGAATTACTATTGGTGCCAGTATACCCCTGGTAACCAATCAGTGTTCACCAATCAACACAATTCCACATCTCCCCCATCCCTCACTACTGCAGTGACCATTCTCGTCCCTGTCAGCACCAATTCCCCCAGTCACCACTAGAGCCACACATATCATCGAGAGAGAGAGAGAGAGAGAGAGGAGTGACATTTTGATATCAGATGTATAACTCTGCAAGTGACACTTTTTAACAAACTCAAGCAAGTACTTACACCCATGCAATACTGTCTAGTGTGGGAAACACACCCCTTGTTGCAGTACCACCACACTTTTTGACTGGTTTCTGAATGCAACTTGGACTGGGGGGCACTGGGCACCTACCAACCAGGTCCCCAGCGACAGTGTTCGGCCCCTGAAATGGATAAGAATATTGTCACAATTGACAACATCTTTAGCTGCCACTATAAGTCCCTAGTAAATGGTACTTTGGTACTAAGGGTAGGCCACTAAGGACAGCAGCACAGATTGGGTGACCTTCGGGGACCATGCATCCAAGTGCACTCAGCACTGCGATTGCAGGCTGAGTGTCCTGGTGCAATCCTAAAATGCAAAACTGACATGGCACACAGCCTGTGTGACCTGTCCACTACACCATATGCCAAACCTAGGACATAGTAAGTGAACAAAGCAGCCATGTTAAATGCATGTGCTGGACACTGGTCAGTACGAGTTTCCCAGCTACATGATGGCTACTCTAAACCCTTTGAATTAGTGGCTTTCATGAATTCACAAGAATTTACGGAAGTAGACCAGGAAATCATACTCCTAGAAAATATTTGGGAACTGTATTTTAGAGCAAGCAAAAATGCATGTGTAGATTTGCTCATGTGAAAATCTATTGAGCGTTTACAAGTTCACTTTCTCTCCAACCACTTTTTTCCCAACTGTGGAAGAACTTCTACTTCTGCCATTGTCGGGAGTAAATTTCCAACCTTTATCATTATGGGAAAAGATTAGAAAAGACCTGGTGAAAATCCTTAAAACATGCAAGTTAGTAGGTTTTCAGACTCAAAGGCATTATTCCATCCCTTGAACTGTTGCTTACTGCTTCGTCCAGTCCCAGTGTGATTTGCGGAAAGGTGGCAAAATGAGGAAATTTGGGATTGAAATTGTAAGTATTCAAGCCCTACTGTAGTAGTAGCCCGGGCAAAATCAGAGAGGCTATTGTCAGAGCTCTTCCATAATGAGATTGCTGCATAATTTGTCACCGCACTACGTGGCACCAAAGGGACAAGTAGATTTTTTCACACGACAGGTAGATTTAAGAAGCAACCTGTCCCATGGACAAATAGATATTTTATTAAAGTCCACACCCCTGCTGCCTACATGTTTACACTCTTCCTCTCAGGTGTTTCTCCCTTTCATCTATGCAATCCATCTCAGACCACTCCAATATGGCTCTTTTACCTGTTCTTCTACCTCTACTCTCTCTCCTTTGCTCCTCTTCTTTCCAGGGTGGGTGTTTCTAATCCTTTAGTTCTTTTTCGTCAACCCTCTGTCTCATTTCCCTGATCTCCCTACAGCATCATTCTGCTTCTTCTCCTTTTGCCACACCCCTCTTTCTTCTCTCCCCAGGGCATCGTCCTTCCTATGTGTCCACTGTATTTCTCCCCTCCTTTTTCAGTCCCTTTTTTATCAATCTCTCTCAATTCTTCTTCTCGCCAGTCTATGCTTGTATTTCAGTGTATACCCTTTCTACCTCTCTTAAACCTGAGTCCCACTCATAGCTATTTGCCAGCTTCATATTTCTACAATCTCTCTGTCTCTCTCTCTCTGTCTCTCTCTCTCTACTCTTCGGTTTCTTGCATCCTTTCCTCAATAACATTCAGCTTTCTTTCCTTCCCCTCTCACTGCCTCCTCTTCTTCCTCTCTCTTCCTCCATGTTTTCATACCCAGCATCCCAACCCCTTTTCTCTTTTCCGCAGTGTACCCTTCTCCAGTCCCATATGCTGTCTCCTTTTTATATTTAAGGCTCAGGAATTACAAGTTTCAGCATTAAAAATACATTGCTCACCCTGGCACTGGTAAAGTGGGGCCTGGCCGTGGAAGCAAGTTTTTTGGCAGAATCAGGCTGATGACGAAAAGCGGCAGGTGCTGCAGGGAGACTCCAGGTAAGAAACTGAGAGAACTGCCAAGGTCAGGGAATGCAGATCTACATCATAAAGTGTCTGCATGCCAGACAATGCCAAAACGACTGCCTACATGCCGAACAGGTCTTAACCATGATCAATAAAAAAACGTTCAGATATGTATTACTCATGTCCTAACGCTTCCCCAATGTGTGAAATTTTCCTCTGCTCCCTGGTATGCAGCAGTGGGTACTAAAATATGTTACTGTCACAGCTGATTCCGCGTGGCATGGGTGCCCTAGTGCAAAGTCCTCTTCGGCCCTAAGTAGCTACAGGCTCCCCAAATTCCATCACCATCAGTGTCAGTCAGCATATGCCCCTCAACCTCCATCAATTTCCACTCTCACCCCTTAGAGCATCCAAATTCCCAAGACCCATATCACTGCTGTAACCTTGGTCACCAAATCAATATTAGCGCTAACACCAGACCATGCTGCTCCTGTCATGGTTCAGACTCACAGGACTATCTTCTGTCAGCATTTGAGCCCCCAGTTTCTCTCAGTACTGTGGCGCCGCTAGTGGTAGTTCGTCATCAGTTGCTATCAGTGCCAGGGCACCAAGTAAATACCAGATACTCCAAGCAGTGCTAAAGCTCCTAACCACTGCCACAAATTGGGTCAACCAGTCACTGTCAACATGCATTCCTCAAGCTGCTGTCAGCAAAAGAATAATCAGGCCGCTATCGGGAGCAGCAATTCCAGCATCTATCAGAGGTAAATCCCCAAGATACCATCAACGTTTAGGATTATAAATCACAGTCAACACTAGTTCTCTATCACAATCAGCCCCAGAGCCCAACTCCCCAGCAGGGAAACTTCCCCCAATACCTGCACCTTCTTGGCAAACAGTGACCATCACTGCCAAAACCAAATGGCTTGTTTTCCATCAGTGCCACCTTCCCCATTACCCCTTGGATCACAAACTGACAAGGTGTTGCTTTCTGTCATTGTCAGGCTACTGTCAAATAAAACACGTTGCTTTTATTGATCAGTATGAAGAAGTTTCTTCAAGTTACTATAAGAATGCTCTTCATTGTGCCAGGGAGATACTTCCAGTAGAAATGTGACGCTGCTTAATGTTCCAATAGTCAACCACCACAAGCCAGGACTACATAGTCCACCGTTTCTCCTCTCACCCTGGCGATCAGTTTGATCTACTTGATGGCGCCCACTCCACCCGTCGAGATCGTGCCCCCTTTGACAATAATTATGCCAACAAATTCACACAGAAAGTCAATTGAGGAGAAGACTGTAAATCACTGTGCTCGTAACCTTTTTCCCACCTGGATAATGACCTATAAATTATCTCATGGTCAAAACGCCTTCGACACACACGGCTTTTAGGAAGAACTCTGAACACAACTGAGCGGAGTGCACTTTGACAGCAGTCATTCACTTCCGGTTCACTCTTTTGACACACCCCTAGGTAGTTTTATTTCATTTATCACCACTGCACTGTGTCTTCACTTGTGCTTGCAATGAACACTACTTTCCTTCTTTAATTATCTTCATGACATGCTTCATTGAAAAAAATGAATATTTCATGTATACATGGTACATCTTCCTTGTCTTCTTCATGGATTGTGTTCATGGTATAGGTAACACACAAAAGCTGACAACAATGTGGTATTCCACCTTGTTGGACCACTGTTGCTTTTACATGCTAGCGTTACAAGGCGCTGTTGCAAGTCACTAAGGGCCAGATGTAGGAAGCCTTTTGCATGTCGCAAACTGCGAAAAACGCAGTTTGCGACATGCAAAAGGCCTAACGCGATGCACATCCTCAAATTGCGAGTCGGTACCGACTCGCAATTTGAGGATGCGACTCACAAATAGGAAGAGGTGTTCCCTTCCTATTTGCGACCGCATCGCCATGCTGAGTTGCTTTGTGACCGCGAATGCGGTCGTAAACCAACTCGCAGTTACCACCCACTTGAAGTGGGTGGTAACTCATTCGCAAAAGGGAAGGGGTCCCCATGGAACCCCTTCCCCTTTGTGATTGCCGAAAAAAAAGTTTTTTCAGAGCAGGCAGTGGTCCTGTGGACCACTGCCTACTCTGAAAAAAACGAAACCAAATGGTTTCGGAAGTTTTTCTTTTTGCAACTCGTTTTCCTTTAAGGAAAACGGGCAGCAAAAAGAAAAAAAAACGGCTTTATTAAAAAAGTTGTCACAGACATGGAGGTCTGCGGTCTCCAGCAGGCCACCATCCCTGTGATTGCAGGGACTCGCTATGGGGTCGCAATTTGCGACCCACCTCATTAATATTCATGAGGTGGGTCTTTGCGACCCCATAGCGAGTCGCAGAAGGTGCCTGAGACACCTTTCTGCATACAATTTTGCGAGTTGCAAATTGCGAGTCGGTATGACTCGCAATTTGCAAGTCGCAAAATTATACTTACCTACATCTGGCCCTAAGTTCTTCTCCACAGGTTTGTGCAACCGTGCGAGTTACGTCAGGGCACTAATCTTAATTGCCCCTTCCGACTGCCCTCTTCTCCACTGTCACGAGCCAACGTCTCTTACATTTGGCATCCAATCCAACGTCCTATTGGGCAATAGCCCACTGTTCGCTGCTTCATCCTGATCATCAGGCAAGATGTGGAGCGGCCATCTGGAAAGCTGCCAAGCTACTGTGGGAGGCAAAATGGCATTTATGCTGCACTCCCCGCTTCCACCCAGTGCCATTCCAACCACCAATGCACATGCACCAACAGTTTCTACTCTTCCCATAGGATCAATTGCAAAGTGGGTGGGTGTGAAGCACTTAACCGGAAAGCAATCTGTCAGGGGCGGAAGAGTTATTTAAAAAAAAAAACTAACGTAACTTCCAACTATCCCTATCACAGACGTATATGGTTTAGGTGACAGTGCTTGCACAATGGGAAGATGCCGCCAAACATGACCTCTGTAGTCAGTAATTCCTGAATGAGAAAGAAACACGTTCTAGATGCATTCGTTGGCGCTTAAGTTGCAGTCTGGAGCTCTGTAAATCAAGTGGGTATATGGTTCGAATGCAGTCCTACAGTAACCTTTGGAACATTGGGTGCATTCCAGCATTCATGCAGGCACAAAGAAACGAAGAGATTGTAACCTTTGGCACCGTCGGACACATCAAACTCAACAAATAACTTGAAACAGGGCACCTGGCGTGCCAACGAAACCAACAGACACCGCACGGGGAGGCCACAAACTAAACAAATCCCTTAACAGCATTCGACACAGCCCTTTCCTGCAACACAAAACCATCCATCAATCACTCTACATACACACCACACTGATTTAGTTTGGCACTCCATGAGTGACCAACTTACATTTCACGAACAACTGAATAATCCATGACCTCATGGCATAGATCCGGTGTCGGACTGGGACAGAATGTTGCCCGGGCACCAAATTAAAAGTGGCCCAATTAGCGAATGAGGCAGCTAAACATGTGACTCACGTTTGTAAATCAGGGCCGTTTTAAACGTGTAAAGACCAGCTTGATTGAGAGTTTTGCAAGGTATAGGAAATTGCATACATGTCCGCTTGCTGCAAGCAATGTTTCTGGTAATATCAGGGAAATCAACAGTAAAAAACGGCCAATCAGATCATAAAACAGGCTCACAGAGAAAAAAAGAAACACAGCCCACACACAGACCTGTCAGACCAGCCCATCGAGCACTGCCTGATTGTCACATAGGCCACACCGAGCTTACAGACTCCTTTCCCCAGCAACCAGCAATCAAAAAGAGAGCATAATGATTAATAAGGGAAAGAATATTGGTACAAGGAAAAATCATCAAATTAAACCAATTCAGGTCACGCACTCTGGACCAGGGACTGGGGAGGCAGAGCCGGACCCCTGAGAAACACAAATGCATCCTGGGTAGAGAGAAACAGAACTCCAGGCACAGGCAGAACCACAGCTTAGAACTGCAGAAAGGATCTGTGCAGCCACAGTTAGACAACATGGTTAAGAACTGAGCTGCTGTTTACTTGACAGAGCACAAACATTCAGAAAGTAAGCAAAGATTTATTTAAAACTTAATCAAAGTAACCCTAAAGAAGGAAAGAAGGTGTCTTGCACAACTTATCTTTAGGAACACCTTCCACCATTTTTACGTTGAGCGTGCAAGCGCTCTGGCCTGTTGCTTTCTATCTGTGGGATTTTAACCACGCCCATCACTATCACTCGTTCATGGGCTTGCCTTTCAAAAATCCTTTATCATCATTGGTAAATGCTTACGTTTGTCCCTCCTTGGGCAGTTTTGTTACTGCCTTGGCCATCGACTCGGTTACATGGATAATTGCACATTTGTCAATACTTTTGATTGTGAGCGAACTTCTTTTTCCTTTTGTGTCCCTCCTTCTCGCTCACGGCGGCCGTGGCGCTTTGAATTGGCTTGCTTATGTCAACTGTTTTACTTTTCATTTTCAAATTTTGTGGCAAGAAAAGTCCAGTTAGGAATTCACAACGCTAACAGCTCTAACTCGAGCAAACAAACAAATGCTTGTTTAAGACATCTTGCTCTATCATGTAAAAATACGACAAACTGTCTACCAAATTGAAAAAAGTTGCATTTCATTAACATGCAGAAGCATTTCATCTTAGTACATCAGATCTTAACACTATATTGAGAGATGACAATTTTCAACAATAAACTTTGTAACGTCAATATAGTCATGTGTCAGGAGCACCCGCTTTGTGGCTTAGGTTGTTATCAAAACTGGAACAACATTATAATTTATTAAACCAAACACATGAAGGTTTTTACAGCACGCAGCCTGAACTCATGTATTTCACGTAACGAAGAAAAGGAAGGCAAAATGAAATTGAACAACTGTCTAGGATCACATAATATAGTCAAGTGACAGCATGGATTGAGCCAGGATTTCTGGTTTCACTTTGTGCAATTCAGCCCCTAGAGGATAATCTCACATTTTACATTAAATGTTAATATTTTGTGTGTATTTTGTGTGTATTTGGTGTGGTGTGGTATTTGGAGTGTGAAGTCAGAGCGTGGTTGGCAGACAGAAGCCACATGAAAGCTCGGTTTGCTGCCCACACCATTTACATGCTTCGTTTCCCCTTGCACTGCCCCGACCCTCATAATGCGGCCCTTGGGCATTCGGCAGACCATACTACTTGCCCCCTGGGGAAATGTCTGCGAGTACCCAAATTGTAATGCATGAAGTCTGTTGACAACAAAGGGAACAAATTACACCTCCACAGCCTACTCTGGTTTGTTTAGGTGAGGGTCAAAAAAACCGCACCCCTACTGTCATGCATCCAGCAGACACAACCCAACTTCAGTAACAAATATGAATTCCATAAGGCTTGAATAGCAGGTTGCAAGACACCCGACCAGCTCCTACTGGAGCTAACCACACGAAAAACACTACCCCAACTCTACACCACACTTACCTGGGAGGGACTGGTCCTAAGGCCAACATCCCCAGGATTTATTAAGAGCAAATCCACACCCAGAATCGTGTTCTAAAGCAAACTGCTAAGAAGCCACATACTTGAACCACATACATGAACAGAATCTAAAACACCTTCATTGGAATGACAGAAGCGCAAAGTGCGTGCACAGAACTAGTTTCGGTCACATCATACACAAAATATCATTATTGGGAAGCAAGGATATAGTAAAAATTTACATGCATACAACCATAAGGGTATAATATTTTAGTTATCCCTTTTCCAAAGAAAAAACAAGTTTGGAGCCATTTTACCTTAAAACAGAGTTTCTTTTCAGTGCACAAAAGTTGAATACTCTATACCACTTCAACACTCTTAATCAGTCTCTGCACGCATCCTGCTTTTCGGTAAAAAAACTGAACCATCGTGATACTTTCGAAAACAGAATCCAAGCTTATGTAAAAGTAGGTAAAATAAGCCCGTAATGAAATGACATCATTGTTTAAATTCAGAAGAAATAAGTAAATACCGCAATGGTGCACAAAAACATACATAGTTAGGCTCTACTAATGGAGATTTCAGTGTATATGAAAGCATGAAAAATACTGAATATTTGTGAGAACATATTTATGTTACAAAACAAAATTGTAATATAGTTACAGCTTTTATGCATTTGTGTAGATAAAGTATTACTCTGCATACAACTCCCTTCATAAATGATCAATAAATAGTCCATTTGGTTATTACTGCTGGAAGGATGGATCAGTGAGCTAAAAGCTTACCGCTGATATTCCCTGTGACCTTAACGTCACAAGTTCAAATCCCAGCAAACCCAACTAAGCCTTCCCTCCTGTCAACATCAGAAAATGTAAAACCGGTTATATACAGCACACAGAACCGGTATGAAATGCTATATAAAAAGCAAGTCACTTAACACGTTGTTCTAAGCTCGTTATATCAGGAAGTGCTCGTAATTACACACACTCGTACAACTAGATGGCTTGTCTGCTGGCAAGTTGTAATATGGTGAAAAAGCCTTACTAGAACTAAGATTGGCATCTAGGACTTTGAATTATAAAGGAGCTCTACATCATGGCTACCTGCACCCAAAAAGCCCAACTGCGAGCCTTCTTGAGATTGCAAGTAGGAATGATGACCTGTGCAGGTGTTTATAGGCACACTTCCACTGAGAAATATCCACTTACTTGCTTTAAAAGTTCTGAGCCGAAGCTCTTATAAATTGTAATCTAATACTTCTTCTAAAACAAGGATCTTTGAATATGCAAGTAGCCTCGGTTTCTTGCTCTCAAAATGTGCGAGCAGATACACATTTTGACTCGTTAGTGGAGTAAGAGAGTTAACAAGCACAGGTGTTACCCAATTTTAGAAAACAAATCAAAATAGAAACAACCACCTGACCAGCCCGACTGGCGAAAACCTCATGTCCTCAAAAATATGGGAAATTTTAAAGGGTTATGAAAACAGAAAAGGCAAACAAATGAGCAGGGGTAGGAGGTATTATGAGGCGGTAGATTTAGATGCACTGAGATATAGGTAAAAGTAGAGGTGCAAAGGATTTGGCAGACGTATAGGTGCTTGGACGTCGTTAGAGGTTGATTTAATCGGGTTTAGATTCTATTATATAAGCTGGGGTACAGGTACAAGGGTATAGATAGAAGCAGAGGCACTAAGATTCAGGTGGCGGTTAAGGCACTAAGGTCTAAGTAGGGGTTGAGGTTGAGGTGCCAGGGAATATGCAGGAGCAGAGGTACCGGGTCAGGTGCTAAAGTATAGATAAGCATAGGTACCAAGGTATAGGCAGTGGTAGGTGTACCAGGTGTACTAAGGTAAAGGTAGGGGGTAGGTGCTACGCCATAGCTAGGGGTACAGTAATCAGAAGAGAGTAACACCGGATGAACTCTGTTTTAGTAGGATATCATCGAAAGGGTGTAATTCACCTGCAGAGTTCAGCACTGTAATGAATAGTTCTGTATTATATTGTAGCAATGCTCCTGCAGAAGACAGATCATTAAAGGAGATGCTAAATCCTCAATTGTATGGTTCAAGGTACAGTGGAAGGTAATTCCTAGTTTTTGCACTTTCCCTGAAGGAACTGATTGAAAGTAGCTAAACAGTATTTCCAAAGTGTCACAAATCCTCAGGCAATTATATCTGTTTTCACTCCGTTGGGAAAGGGGCAATTTTCAGCCATTAGTGTACATGAGAGTCCCTTTCATAACACTGTTACTGTCCTATTTACAGTGTATATTGTGATTGCTAAGGATATTAAACAAGGCGTCAAAGTAGGCATTAAGTTGGACCGGAGATATGAGGCTCCTTGAGACACGCCACTGAAGAATGACCCCATGATTTTTTAAAGGATGTGACCGTTTTTCATCGGCTGCAGACCACTGCAAGGCTGAACCTTTTATTCCCAAAAGGTCTTCATCTAGGAGATGAGAATGCCATTTCTGTGTGGAAATCATTGGATAGAGGAGGGGGTAGAGAAGGATCAAGGCATAGTTTTGGCTTTGTCCCATTTTAACAGAAGTGTTTAGTTTGAGCTGGTATTTATGATTCCCAGAATTTATACAGGTGGAGTGCATGCTCCCTGATTCATAATGTGATCCTGATGGGAGACACCACTTTGGCACAGACAATGACGCAGATTAATGAGTAGGATTCACTCTCAGACTTAAAGAAGACATAAATAAAGTCTATTCTCCATGGCGCAATTATGACGCAATATCTCTGTGGTAATGCAGCCCTAGAAGGTCTCGTAGTCATGCATGAACTAAGGCCCAGATTTATGAAAAGTGGCGCTGCACTTTTCTTGCACCCCTTAGCGCCCCCCCTAACACCACCATGTGTGCACCGTATTTAAAAAACGGCGCACCATAGCGGTAGTCAGGGGGGCTAGCATCATAATTTTTTACACTAGTCTGGCACTTTGCAGGACTAGCGTCAAAAATTTGACGCTAATCCTGCAAAGCACCCAGAGGCCCATTGAACACAAAGGGAGCTTCTTTTTAACGTCTGCACTTAGCAGGCGTTAAAAAATGCCTATAAATACACCTGGCTAGACTGAGTAATAAACTGAAAGAAAAGAATTACCTGGATAAGGGCATTAAGAGAGCGAATAAGAGAGGAAGAAACTATGATCGTGAGGCACTTCTAGGCACATATCACAAAGCATGGACAACACAACCAATATGTGTGACAACATTTTGCCCGAGTTCAAATATGGTTACCAAATTAGCAACAAAAAAAAGCATTTTGAACTCTGGAAAACGTAAAATCGAAAGACCTCTATTTTCATTCGGGAGAAGTCAGAACCTTAGGGTCATGTTAGACCACACACGTCCAAAGATATTGCCATCTGATATACAGACAACATTATGGAACGCACCCACCCCCAGAGGCCATCAACCATGTGGTAACTGTGGAGTGTGCCAGTTTATAAAAAAATCAAAACCTTAGATCTAGGACTGTCTACCCATTGGGAGCTAAGCAAGCGGACGAATTGCAACTCAAGCAATGTCATCTACTTGATAAGATATCCTTGTAGCCTGCAATATGTGGGAATAACAACGCGTAAGGTGCATACTTGGATAACAGAGCATAGAAGCACAGTAAGGTGCAAAAGAGACAACACTAAACTAACCAGACATTGCAGTGAGTGTAATCACACTGCAGATGACATAATGTGGTGTGCAACTGAGAAAACTGATAAAAGAAGCGGCAATATAAACAGAGTGCTCTTAAAGTATGAGCTGCACTTGGTATTCTGGCTACATACAGATTCGAGTACACAGCACTATTTAAACACTGCATTCCCCCCATTCCGGTCTACCAGTCGGCTGTGACTGGGGGCATGATAGGAATCTGGAGGGCATTATCCTTGACAAAGTCAGTGGTGTTGAAAGAGTGAGCGTCTGAAAGGAGTTAACTTGTTCAGATGTGGTTAGGAGGTATAGACCTAACCTAGAAGCCATATATTGACTGGATATGTCTTTGTAAATACTGGTCCTAGCAGGGCCAATGATGCACTGAGAATGATTTGAGCTGTTTATGAGTACTACCAATACTAGAGAACTCCTCTGTGTATGGAGATAACACATTTGTCTTCTTTAGTGTGTGACAATAGAAGACACTCACCCCAATCAGACCACGAGGCAAGGCGCACACCTGGATTAGGTAAAAAAAAAAATAGAACGGAGCAACACACCTAGACATTAGCATGCTTTTGCGAGCAGATGTGTTACAGCCATTGAGCATGTGTGTCTTAATGTATATTGTCATGTGTGCCACAGGTGTATTGGTATTTATTTATTGTGTTAATGTTCAAGTATTGACGACTTGTTTTGCTTGTGGCTTAGACAGCCTATCTACCTTACTATTGTGTTTTATGTTTCACATACCTAGAGTACCTACTGTGACTTATTAAAGGAAGGTAGGCCTTTTTACTTATACTCACCAATGGCAGCAGTAGAGGGATCCTATTAGCCCTGATGAATGCCCGAGACTTAGTATAGGCTTAGTAGAGGGGCAGAAACAAGTCTGCACTATAGGGGGACACATGGACCATGATACCAATTAGTGACCTGAATTAATACTTTTTTATTAGTATTTTTATTCATACTGGGACACCATCAACTAAAGGAGCCCTTGTGGTTTATCCCAAGTTATTTTTAGGCAATTAACTGGATCCCAGAGAAATATCCAGACAAGTAATCTATAAGAACTCCCTTGATGTAGTCCCCCTTGAAGATGAGTCTGCCCTGGTAGTATTAACTTACCAGGGTGGGATGAGGTGGCCAGTGATGACGCATGCCGCATTATGTGAGTAAGCCCACCTCATCCAAGTCTTGGAATTGCCCTGAAATTGACTAGGCAGGTTCCAGGGGTGGATAGTACTTCTTGGAAATGAGTACTAAAAATAAAATACATAGTACCATATGATTCAATCGCCGCGTCATGATGCGTTTGTGACCCTTTGCTGCAAACCCTCATATGCAAGCATGGAAACTGCCAGCCTCTAGTTATTCCTCCTTCAAGCTCAGCCCCGTGGAACGAGGCTGCACGTGTTTCAAGGGTTCACTGCTGGGCCAGCCGACAATCCATGCTGTTAGAGGTCTTCTTCCATTAGCTTGCTTAAAGAATCTGTGTTAACACACACTTCACCATATGTGGGTGAGGCTTTTGGTTGGATTCCTGGGCACTTGCCCTCATGGCAGGGAGGACACAGGTGACATGCTGCAGCCTGCACAGTCTCCCTCAGGCTGTGCTCCTCCCTTCCAGTGACGGGTTGTGCTTACTCTTCACCACTGCCAACCACATTCTCCCTCTTGCAGTCTGGGCACGGAGCGAGGATTGGAGACCATTTTTTCTCCCACTGGAACTGGTTCAGAAATGCCAGCACTTTCCTGCAAATGCTGATACCATGAAGAATAGACCTGCCACTACCAGTTGTCTTCTGACTCTAGCCAGGAAATATCAGGCATATCAGAAGTGATCTCTTCAGAATTTATTTCTCAAGCACTGCTTTCTTTCTCAATGTAATTAACTTTTAGGCCAAAGAGGGATTACTATGGGTATACGAAATTTGTCTAATTTATTTTAGGGTCATTACGCAACATTTCACTGAAATTACGCATAATTACATAAACTGCAAACCCATCACTTAGCATATAATACATCCTTGGATAATTTTTTGACACAGTGATGCGTTTTGCACTAAAGAAACCAGAAAAATACACCTGCCGCGAAAAACAGCCTCTTGCATTCTGGTAGTTTGCATTATTTCAGCGCTCTCACGCTATAAATGCTGCCACAAACGGCAGTGTAATCATGCAATATTGTCTAATTGTATCATTTTAGAAAATCAGCGTAAGAAGTGTAACACACAATTTCTGCAAATACATGAATTACACTAACGTAATTTAAATTTCGCCTGGGCCTAGAGGTTACCATGCAAGGATGGCGAGTAGTACTTTTAAAAAAACATAAAATGGTGATCATACACTCCTGTGTGTACTGCAACATACAGCACCATTAGTGCTTTCAATCTGGGTTTGTGTGCTACCCAAGGAGCAGACACCAAGAAAGCCCTCATGAAGTAACACTGTGGGCCCAGTACATACATGCAGACCAGTATTTTCAAAAATAAGGAGAGCTAATGTCACCTGTTATCGTTTCACTGTCATACCCTGCTGTGAATGCCGGATCCCAAATTAATCTCTGTGACGTGTTCACAGTCACAACATGCACCTACGAAGGCAAGCCATGCTTTTATTTTAAAATAATCGCGTAATATTGAGCAAGAATCTAATCGGTACAAAATCGAGTTGAAGGAAATTATGCAGCAGGTAGTGGGATATTTTCCAGATTATTGAGACGCCTGTGGAATAATTCTGGACCTGCGATGGTTACGTCTTGCAAGCAGCACTGAAACAGCTTTTGACTTTTTGAGGGTGCCTATATTTATTTCGGGTATTTGTTTACTCGCCAGTTATATACCTGCACTTTTTGGATTGTTTTTGTATATATGCTCTGTATCCGTTGTCGATTATGCTTTAAACGCTGAAACTTAGAAGCTAGCATCTGAGGCTGTAGGTGGCCTCGCATCAATAAGCAGTGCCTCTTAATAAAAGAACTTGGGCCCTGCCTCCTCTATTTTTTTTAAATATAAATAAGCCCTGGTGGTGTCAGCCGCTCCTCTCTGGTTATCATGAAGGTGGTATGAGTGCCTCGGCGTGTTCTCAAACTAAACTGCAAGTGCTGAGGTGGTTGTTAGTCTGAGACACACAAATAGCTGCGTAGTGACTTTTGTCTTAAATCTTCGAGTAGCCCATTACTATGACCTTTATTAGCTCCAAATAAACCACTGGAATGCTCTTCTCGACGGTTCTTCAAACGAAAATATTTACAAAAACGCAAGCACTGCAGGACTCGAATGTAACCCCTTAGGAAAGCATTTCTCCAGGTCTCAAGATTAAACTGAGAGCAGTGTAGTTACACATTAATTCCATTGCACAGACAACGGTCAAAATTCCAAATACTTTTAAGATGTGTTATTCAAAATGTGAGGCAGTCTGTAAACACTTGGATGTCTCGTTTTGGCTGTTAGTAATGTAAAAGAGAAAAAAGTCGTCTGCGGAAAATGTGAAAATAATTTACCAATTATCACTTGCTCGATTTATGGTTCCTTACATAAAAAGCTCCAAGATGTGTTTTGTTTGCCTGTAAAGACACACATCAATTTAGGAATAAAAGAATGCACCTACTTGACGCCACATACGCAAATTCACTCACTCACTGGTTATAGGTTCATCACCACAGGCCCCTGTCGCCCTGAGACTGTTTAGGAAAAGCCTACTGCAGATAATGCATACTTTGAAGACCACATCACCTCTTGCGCACACCAATGCATGTCGACGTGGTCCTAAAATACAACCTACAGAAAATGTGTCAATCCAACCCTTTCACAGATTCACACTCGCCAATTTTCTTCAATAGCCAGAGCCACCACCCGTGTCAACTCTCGCCTCTGTTAACGCCTTGTTTCCAGTCCAACTCGAATTTCTTGCCTAGTTGGAAAAACAACCTAGTGACATATTTCGGAGCAAGCATGCTGGGGAAGGTGTATGCACTGTATTAATTCCTGCAGCACATGCCCTACTAACGCAACAGCTTGTAAGGTTCATAATAATACTCCATGCCTCTCCCCCACCCACCTCCTTCACCTTGGTTAAGCTTCTTCATCTCTATTTTCAATATATCAGCATGTACATAAGAAAAGATAAAAATACAACAAAGCCTGGTCATCCACATCATAGCTCAAATATTCAGTGTCCAGTACGAAAAGGTGCAGGTAAGAAGGTAAGTGTGTGATTCTGACTGCTAGTGAAAAGGGGTGTGTGGAGGAACTAGATTTGAGTTCATAGAACAGGTGGCAAAAATAAATTATTTTTCTTTATTCTGCCGATGGAAGACAATGGTCCTCTTTTCTAACAATGCTGACGTAGTCTGTGGTTTATTTAATCCATACACATTAAATCGAGTGATGTTCTTGTTATTGGATGGTTTTAGGTCCATTTTTCTATGCTTGACTTTAAAAATTAACAAAAGCTGTACAAGTGGATTCATGTACACTGCACCCTGCAGTAGGGTTCAAAAGACAACGCTTTTAATCACTCTAGTTCCCAATAACGTTAATGTTATAAGAGACGCTTCCTTTGCCACAGTCTGTAAAAAGTGGTTGCAATAACGTTAAAACCTCAAAGCTCAGCGCCATTCCTGGAGTGACTATCAACTGCAAGCTCTGCCGAGGGGTCTGTGACGGCAGCCATACATGCTAAAGTTACAGAAACCGAAAGGTGGGGCAGTGGAAGGTTACCAAGAACGGGTGCTCCGTAGGATGAAACGACGCGACGTCCTGTGATTTTGGGCAAATCACTTAATCTCCCCGGGCCCATGAATAGCGTCTGGATACCCTCACGGGTGATAAGCCGCCCTATATAAATCCACACACTTCATTTGGGAGGTGCTGGCTGAGGTACAGGAGGGTTTGAAAAATGCTCTACATGTGATGCACAGCAGCACATAAGCATGAGGTGTAGAATAAAAGTCGTGCAAGTGGATACTTATCATCATATTTTAGTCAAACAGATTTTAAGCTGGACTGTGAAAAATGTAAACAGTAAACCAAACACATCATGAAAACAAGGCTGAGGTGGACGCAAACACTGTGAACATTCGTATCTAATAACCAACACCTATCCTGGTAATGTAAAACCGCTCTCATTAATTAGCGTGTTCTCAGATGTGTTAGCAGGCACACAAAGCGAGAACATAAACAATGGTAAGGTGACCTACCAGATCAAATAACGCTACCTGGCAACCAGCAGGTCGAATGCTCCCCTCAGAGGGCTCCGTGCGAGGTGGCGTGGCCTACATCTGTTTACATACCACACTGAAACTGGGATACAAAGCAGCAGGTGGTGGCTACACCATATCCCTACACAGCAGCCAATCACCAAGTGAAGTCAGTGCCAAAAACGTCAAACATAATTCTATTACAGAAACTATCAGTTCAGAAAGGGAGGGGGATCCAGCAGGAGTCATAGTCCAGGAAATGAGGGGGATCCAGCAGCTACTACTGAGCCCGATCCGGGCTGGACCCAGTGAAATATGCTGAATTTGTCCTGGTGTAATTTGCTGGTACTAGGATGCATTCAGCAGCAGCACCCGTTTGTTGTTTGCTTTCTGTTCGGAGATGCAACATGCAGAAGGCGAGGAAAGTGTCAATTGCAGGTGGGCCCAAAACAGGGCCGAATTTAAGGGGTCATCACCTCTGCTTTTGTTTGAGTAAGATCCTGGCTGGGAGCTTCTGGAAGCCTATCACATAGATGCCAATCCAATGGAGGGAATCAAAGGCACACAGTTATGGCTTCACAAGTGCTTAAAAGAAGCTGTGATTTGAAGGCAGGTTTTTAACTTTGTTCAAAGCCTGTATATGGACATAAATGAAGTATATTAGGTCAGATGTATCTGTGTAAGTATACACACAAATAATGATTTAAATAGCACTTACTAATTTGTTATTTTACTTATAGCACTACTCACCCCAGTGTAGCGTGTCAAACTGCTTTACATCACACATTACACATTGACAATAACTCATGTGTATGAAAATCAATGTGCAAGATGTGTTGCCTAAGACAATAGGGGTTACGAGTGTAGAAGTCACATATCGTCCTTACTGATTGATAGGCACTTACATGCTAAGAGTGCATGGTCAAGAGAAACACAAAGGGGGTCATTCTGACCCTGGCGGTAAATACCGCCAGGGCGGGGGTTGGCGGTGCTCCGCCGGGCATTCTGACCGCGGCGGTACAGCTGCGGAAAGCCGGCGGTGTACCGCCGACTTTATGTGGATTCTGACACCCCATACCGCCATCCTGTTCCTGGCGGGTCGCCCATCAGGAACAGGATGGCGGTATGGGGTGTCGTGGGGCCCCTGGGGGCCCCTGCAGTGCCCATGCCAATGGCATGGGCACTGCAGGGGCCCCCGTAAGAGGGCCCCACAAAGAATTTCAGTGTCTGCTTTGCAGACACTGAAATTCGCGACGGGTGCAACTGCACCCGTCACACCTTCCCACTCCGCCGGCTCCATTCGGAGCCGGCTTCCTCGTGGGAAGGGTGTTTCCCACTGGGCTGGCGGGCGGACTTTTGGCGGTCGCCCGCCAGCCCAGTGGGAAACCCAGAATGACCGCCGCGGTCTTTTGACCGCGGGACGGTCTTCTGGCGGTTCCCGCTTGGCGGGCGGCTCCCTCCGCCCGCCAAGCTGAGAATCAGGCCCAAAGTCAGGATTTTAAATTTAAATTGCGGTTAGGGTTATCTATACTAATAATAATAAGACTTTATCAACACCCAAAGAAACCCTTTTTAGCCGCCCTATAACGACGGATTGAGAAAAAAACAGTTAGGGCCAGATGTAGCAAAGGGTTTTTCCCATTCTGTGTCAACGGGAAAATGTGTTCGTACATATGGCCCTAAGAGTCTAAACCGATGCCTTGCAGTTTGCATGCACGTTCTTAATGCCGGTTTACAGATCACTGTGCTATATTACAAGGATTGCGATTTATGAACTACAAGTAACAAAAGACTCTGTCAAAAGCAGTATCCTACAGAGCAACCTTGCTAAAATTAAAGTGGGTGATCTGCAGGTTACACTTTGTGCTTTGCAGGAGACATGTTAACCTCTGCTAGTTTAGGAGTCAAAACTGTGACTAGAAAAAACGCAAGTCTCTCCAGCAAAAGCATTAATCACAAGAGTTATTTTACCCACAGTATTATCCTCTGAGATTTGCTGAGCACACAAAGATCTTTGCAGCAGATGGCTTAACCCCATGACGTATTTTTAAACGCAGACTGTGTGACAAATTAAGCCAGAACAGAATTACTCTCGCGTTTGCTTTGGGGCAGAGAGGTTTTAAAACGTAAATGTATAAACTGAATGACTCTGCGTTTCATGACTCAACCCTTGCCGACTTCACCCCCTTACCGTTGCCAAACCCTGACCCCCAATTTATGGGTTCCTGGAGTTTGAAAAAATACACACATACAATTACGTGAAGGAGGAAGGCTAGGATAAGGGAAACTTGAAATAGCCACACCCCTACGAGGCTGTCCTTACACAGATGCCATGACAAACTGAGAAATTATGTTTTCCCTCTCAATGGCCCGCCCCTGCCGCTGTGTGGCTATGGAAAAAAACCGACTGCTCACTTTATCAGTCGCCTGTTCCAAGATGTTCTGTCCTCCAGAGATTAACACATGGAAGTTAAGAGCTTTATATGGAGGATGTTGCGAGGTGATAACTCAAATGTAAACAAGCTAACTGGCAGTATTATTTTGCCCGCTCGGAATAAAAAAAAGAGGGCTTAACAGAGAAAATTACACCAAAAACGACGTTTATACACGTTTTACCACAGACTGCAAGGAAAGGTTTCAAGTCGAGAACGCGAAACAATACCAGGCAGCTGCTCGAGCCACAGGGCTGTCCTTCGAAGGAGCACATGTGGACACACGGCAAGCATTGCCTAGAGCCAGGAGAAAAAAATAAGCACTGACAAAGCCAACAGGTCTAACCTTAATAGTGTGAATGTTGAGCTGTTGGCTTTGACAATGTTTATCTGTAAATTATTGTTTAAAAAAAAATAAAAGTCAAAATACTAAAGGAAGAGCAAACCCATGTCTTTTGTTATCTCAAAACTGTAGAATGTTTTCAATGTTTATAAATGGCATGGATTATTTTTAAATACTTTTCACTTAAGAACTTCTGAACAGAATTTTAAATGAATAAAGTACTGCCAAAATATAAAGACGATGAAGGCCTAATTTTCAATTTCAGAAGATTCAGTCATTTGCTCCTCTGCAGGAGCCCAAGGAGCAGGTTTATGGGCCTCCAAGGGAATAGTCATGCTAAGTACACCTTCTGCCTCAGAAGCCACCAGATGGCCATTCCTGTTGCTGGGTTTTTACAATCTAGGAGGGATGGAGAACAACATAGGGCAATGGGAGGGTATCTGAGGAAGGGGAAGCAGCACACAAAGAAGAGCGTTAGAAAACTCATGCACTTTCATGGAGTTCTGAATGAAAAGAAAAAAGTAGCTCCCTAGCAGAGAGGGGCCACAGGTCAGCCAATCAAAAGGATCATAAAGAGACTATGCTGGGTAGGGATAAACACAAGAAGGTGGCAAGCCATTGAATAAGAAGCAAGCACATGAAAATGATAATGAAGCCAATCCGTGGTAAAATGGTAAGCAATGGGCGAGTTGTAAGCCTACTGTAAGATCACAATAGGTCATTTGCCAACAAGACAGTTTCCACTATCTGGTGGGTGAGACGAACTGTTAAACTATGAGCGTCAGGAACAAGGGCACAGAGGCTCCCAGAGACAGCAATGTCTGATGTAAACATTGCTCCTAGACTTAGGATTCCACAAGCAGTACTTTCAATAGGCATACAAAGAAGCCTAAATTACCTCTTACAGAGAAGGGACGATCTCCGGTAGATACCTTGAACAATACTGTTTATTAATCTGCCCAAACTCATTGGGAGTAATAAGGAAGTTATATCTTAAGGAATACCATTTTTGAGTGATAGCTGTACAATGGCCATGGTTGTGCGGACCAACAATTCTCAAATAGCCCTTTAACTTTCATTCATTGAGGAAGTTCAAACCTCCACCCCTCAAAATAATAATTCACTGTGTCAGACATTGATTAACCCTCAGGTTTCACAATTTGTTTTCCAACACTGCAAGCTGCAGACACTCAGATTCTAATTTAAACGTCCACTTTAGAGAGTAACACAACAGTAAAGTTATTTACAAATAAAAATAGTTTGCTTGCAGTCTTATTAACTATAACAGTGGTTAATAGGAGGGCAATCTCACTTTCCTATTAACACTGATATTAGTTAATAACATCATGACTGGCTGCACTTTCACTTTACCTACCAGTCCAAGAAATCAGCAGACCGAAGCAAGCTGTGCAATTCGTAACCAATATGTCTTCACTTGAATCCTAACTTGGGTAGGTGAAGCGCAGTGTATCAAAAAATCAATTTATCACATTGTCAACGCACGTTTCCATGATGGGTTGAAGACACTGTCAGCTGCATGACCATGCAGGGCCAGCATGTATACATATATGCGCTTCCTCTGATTCAAGAAATTAACAGCGTTATTAGCTGCTGTCGTGCATAGGACATATGTCTACCCTATAGGCTGCCCCTCATGGACACCAATCATCTGGCATAAAACGAATCTCTACATTACAATGATATCGCACACACTCACACACAAAAAAACAACAACAACAACAAAAAAACATTGGCCTACCATGGAGGGCAGGGTTCTCTATCAAGCTGCAGTCGTCCACCAACTTCCAGCATAAGAAGAGGGGAACCAGCACTGGCAAAGGGAATTCCTCTGGCTTATGTACAGAGCATATGTTGACTGGCGGGCACCACCGCTCCCCCCCCCCAAACCACACCGCATGTCACACCACTGCAGGCACTCACACAGACACAGTGCACACAATTAGACATATCAAGGCTCCAATCAGAACCTGCACCAGCAAGAATATGTATTCCTCACTTAGCATGTCACTGAAATAAAGACTCCCATCAGGCAGCATACACATTTTTATTAGGTACTACAGGTAGTAATGTCTCCATCGGGCAGTATAAGCATGGCTCCTTTTAGCCCTTCGTGTAACAATGAGCTCTCCTATGCCGTATAAATACGTGATCTTTCGGCAGTACCGGTATGTTTCTTTGGGCAGTACATGCAGAGAAGATAATAATGACTTAACGCATCAGATATTGATACATTAGGAAACACAGGTAACAATATCCACAATAGACAGTATCGGTAGAGTCCATCATGCATTAAGGATTAAAAAAAACATACTCCAATGACCATATATGTCAATTATGAAACAAACTTCACAACTCGAATTTGTAAATGCTCCTATTAAACGCATGCGTTTTGGCAAAGTCTTAAATCACTCAAGTAGCACAATGCCATCCAAAACTGAAGCAAAAGGAGACAAGCATTCACCATTTCAGGCAAAGCCCTACAGCAATTGGGTTCATTAATTACCATCTCAGCCAAGCCAGAACAAATGAAATCAATCCTGACACATCTTGCTCTTGTGGGCCTGTAAGACTTTATCTGCAGTCAAATCTTATGTTGTAGTTCTTCCCGTGCCTACTGTTACTACAGATTCTTCATGTGTTGAGCTGAGCACATCACTCTCACATATAATTGCAATTGTAATTGCATTTATATAGCACTTACTACCCCTGACGAGGCAGTGATGTGCTTTTCGGCAAGTAGCAGGCCACTCCAGAACAACTCTTCTAATATCCATACCTTGATTCATGCGTACATACAGTGGAAAGACAAGGCCTTCTAAGCTGTTACCACCCACACAGCTGTGCTGGACTTGCTGATCTGCATTAAGGAGTACGTCATTACAAGGGACAAGGAGGGGCTCTGCAGTCTCAAGCAAAAGGCATGTTTTTCCATTATCATAAAACAATGATGAAGAAATACATAAACATTAATTTTACTCCTGCCTTTCAGAAGTAAAGCGTTTTTAATAAAGTTTGTTTTACTAATGCCTTTCAATAGTCAAGGTTTTTTCTAAATAAAAAGAAACTTTTTAAAGTCAAAATTTTGTAGTTCTTTTTTATTTTCAAAACATGTCATAGACATCATATTTGAACTACAATAGGGCAGAAACTGTCTCACCGCTAAACTTTTTGACAGGCCTCTGTTGACAAAGAAAGGTCAAGTTTGAATATCACCTTAATTCGAGTTGTTACTTCTAAAGTTATTTTTCTCACTTTAAGTGTGCATCCCCACATCTACATTGCTTCTATGCTTAAATCCCAGAATGTCATTATCTTCCGTATTTCGGACCGTCTTCCCACAAGTAGTACACTGGCACTACAACACCCTATCACCTTTTGCCTCTATAGTTGTTGCCCTCTGACGCCAGACAATGCCTGTAACTGAGCCTGGCATACAAAGTACTCCATTCCGACTTTCTAATATTTATTGAGTAAGCTGGTGTTCCCCAACAGCAGATCTCAGCAGAAATCCGATCCAACATTTTGAAAACACCAACCATCGAGACACAACTGACTGTGTTCCACCCTTTGTCAAGTGTGCCCCTCCTGTATGGAATTCCTTACCCCTTGAACTTCAGCAGACAGACCCAAACTGTACTGTACAAACAATCTTCTATTTAACTACCATCTACGATGCACTACTCTCTCTTTGTCGTACAAAGCTGCATCCATCCTCCTCCCTTTCGCCATCTACTGAAAACCACAACTCTTCCAACTCAAGTACGCCTATCACCTCGAATGATCATGCCTTGCCCTCAACAGTCCCTTCGTCCAATAAACATTTGTCTTGTTGCCCATCCAATTACCCCTTTGCTTCAATTCAAAGTTGCGCATCTTCTTTCACTTACGCTGTAGTGTTGACCTCACTTTGCTACCCTTCTCACTGTACTTCCCAGGATACTACAATTTCTGCTTCTCTCTGTAATGTTTTGGTCCTGGTGGGTTCTTCCCATCCTACCGTTCACTGACACCACTTGGCCTGGCTGCACTTAATTACAAAAAACACACAATCAATAAACAACAAGCATTGGCATAGCCAATAGATCTCACCTTTAGGCCCTTATAAGTGTTTGGCCATGCAACACATATGACGTCTTACGAACAACGTACTTACCTTTAAAAAATGCAGTGAATTGCTGCTTCATTAGGCCACTAAAATAAAGCAGAACACCTTATGGTGGACATTTTTCAGAGTTGTGAAAACAATCCGAGCTGCTTTAAATTAAATGCATGCTTAACAATATCTCTCATTATATATTCAATAAAGAGGGAGAAAGGCTGAGGTGACCCTGATGGCGTTCGAGCCCCTGACATGCAAGTTACACATACTAGCAGCAGGATCATTAACCCACCAATCTATCTACGCGGCTATCCAGGATATCACTATTAATGCCCATCAACATACTCTACTGTATTTCAACGTGTCTAGGTTACACAAGATAAAGAAGAAAAAAAACACAGGGCTCAAACAGCGGCAACGTTTGCCCAAATAGCAAAAGTTCAAAAATAAGACTAAGGGCTGCCTTTCATCCGACAGAAACGCTCATGATTAATTCAATAAAAAATTATCGTTTTGTGTTTATATTGAATCGGACAGGGTGAAAGACAATGATAGAGACTCCATTTGCAAAGCGGATTAGGGGAACATAGGAAGGGGGAGAGCAGATGCGAGAGGGGTACTGCTGAGAGGTGTTTAGTTTGGCCCTGGGAGCTGCGTGGGTGCAAAGTAAGCAGACATTTGTTAACGCTGATTTGCGTGCAACCGCAATGTCAAACAAAAAAGCAATTTTACATTCCAGCAAACAAGAAAACTATCAAAACAGTTTTCTCCATTTCGAATATAAACACACACGAAAGGTTGCTTCTAAAAATACATTTACACACAACCGCAATATCGAACCAAAAAACAATAATGTTATATTCCAGCAAGCCTATAGAAACTTACAATACAAAGTGCTCCAGTTCCCATATACAGACATAAAAGGATGACTGTAAAAATATATTTATAAAAGGCAGTAACACAAACGCAAAAGAAAATTAAAATAAAAAGAAACACAAACTCAAAAGAAGAAACACAAGCGAATAAACATGAGCAATTGTATTAATCCCTTTGCACACACCCAAAAAAATAAATAGGTTCCACAAAGACATGGTAGAATGGTAACCAGCGCAGGTACATTGCAGATGGTCACTGCTCTCGAGGAGGGACGAGAATGGATAAACACTAAAGGAGGCATGCCAAAAGCATCCCATAAACAAATAGAATGCAGGATTATGAGAGTGGCATGGAACCAGCTTGTTTTAAGAAACAATGGCCCTCTCTGAGAGAATCTCTCAAACATATATGTAGCGAAACTGTTATAGTGCAAGCCTAGCTGGGGAGGAATGCAATATTCTATATAGCAATAAGGTGAGGCTATGTTCAGGGGGTGGAATTTAATAAAATATCTACTTGTCCATGGGACAGGCTGCTTAATAAATCTACTTGTCCTGTAAAAAAAAAAAATCTACTTGTCCCTTTGGTGCCATGTAGTGCGGCAACAAATTATGGCAGCAGTCTCATTATGTACGAACTCTGATAATACCCTCTCTGATTATGCTAGGGCAAATACTATAGCAATTTCAAGCCCTACTACAGCAATTTCCTTATGTTGCCACCTTTGCACAGATCTACATACTGGGGCTAGAGGGAGCAGTAAGCAATAGTTCCAGGGCTGGAATGCCTTGGAGTCTCTGCATACCTACTAATAATTTGTATGTTTTAAGGATTTTCACCAGCTCTTCTCTAATCTTTTCACATACCAAGAAAGGTTGGACATTTACTCCTGACAAGTGCAGAAGTAGAAGTTGTTCCAGGGTTAGGAAAAAAGTAGATGGAGGGAAAGTAAACTTGTAAACACTCAAAAGATTTTCGCATGAGCAAATCAACACATGCATATTTGCTCATATTAAAATGCAGCTCACTATTATTTTCTATGAGTACGATTTCCAAGTCTACTTCTGTAAATTCTTATGAATTCATGAAAACCACTAATGCAGAGACATATACCATGGGTGCACCTTTGTGACTTTCTTTAAAAATTGGGCCCCTAATTGGATCTGGCATTAACCAAGACAATTTGTGTTTATATAAATTCTATTTATGACACTATCCATGTATCGGCTGGCTCTACTGTGAGTGACAGCATTCCTCTCTTCCATAAGGAGAATACTGGCACACAAAGTAGTTTTGATCAGTGCTACAAACTACTGTGGCAATGTGTGCTTTTTTTAGACCATTTTTTTTGCATTTTGCCAATGTTTGTTACAATGGTGAGCGCCTGGCAGCTCCCACAACAAAAAAGTGTTACAAAAGCTATGTCAAAACAAGGAAGACATTGACAAAACCAAAAGACTGACCACTAGTGTCGGATAGGCTGGCTTTGCCAGTGCTTCTTTATTTTCATGTTTCCTATGTATTTCTTGTTTAACTTGGTTACAATGATTTTCCAATATGAATAGTTTTTATGAAATACTAAAATGCATCAACACATTTTAATAAATGATGCTTCAAGAAATAGTCTCTAAAATGTCACAGTAATTTAGCAAAATGTTTTTTCCTACCTACATATTTTTTTCTGAACATTTTATTTTGAAAGTAAAGAATCATCAATCTTGCTTACAGGTTTCTGCAAACATTTGCATCTAATCAGAGAGCATTCTAGGATCATTATACGTGGCCTAATATTGCTAGACCTTTCAAATGAGTGATTCCATTTTTTTATTTACTGGAACCACGGTCAGTAGTGCCCTTACAAGATTAACCCTAATAATGGCTTTGCATTACTGAACCTTAAATACAAGTTCAAACAGCATTAACATATGTGCACAAATATGACCTCAACTGCAGACTGTTTCCTTCTCTGTAAACCGGCAGCCAAAGTGTTAGTGCTGCAGGGGGTTGGGCCGACTTGTTCCAAGGACAAAATAAACATCAAAACTTGTTGTCCTTGACCCCAAACAATATGTCCAGGGCGTCAGACTATAGGAATTCCCCACCTTTGTATGTTGATTAAATTTCTGTTGCCTGCATACATCCGGTAGCTGCTTTGTAAATCCCTGACACAATGGTGAGCATATATGACAGCAGTCACTGACAACCCTAACTGAACTCCTGAAAGATAAGAGAATGACTTACAGCATCCTTTACAGGAGGAAAACCCTTGATTACACTTCTGACTTCATAATACATTAGTGCACTTTTTAATCCAGAGTTGTAATGTCTGACATGCACCCTTGTGCTTCTGATCACCCTTAATGTGAAAAAGGTAATTAGTGGGCTGGAAGTGATGTGCTCGCACACCACACTAGGTCTGTACATTGTGATAATAATTAGAGTCAATAGCCTCCACTGAGCATTGCTTGAGATATAATTTCATACTGCCCAGTTCTCGCTTTTTGTGCTTTGACAGACTTGACAATGAAGAGATGAGCGTGCAACAAATCTTTTCAGACCGGAACCTGCGCACTTCCGTTTTGCATACAGTGCAGTCATTAACTGAGAAATACTGTTTGCAATGATTCCTCTAGATGGGCTCTCCACGTTTGTGAAAATCAACGAGAACGACATGTGAACCAGCACGAGGCTGCTTCTGTTTGTGACAATGGTCGGCACACGGTCATGGCCAAAATATGGTGAAATTTAAATATTTCTTGTTTCAGATGTAAGAATTCTGTTTCCTCGTCTACACTGCAGTCAAGATGTACGCGTTGTTACAAATGCAACAGTCTTCTGTGGTGAAATGCAGAGTCATTGCAACAGAGGAAAAACCTGGGAGGAGGAGAAGAAAAGGGAGAACCAGTGGTGGGGAGAAAGGGACAAAACATGACAAAAAAAGGAGGTAGACAGGGAAGAAAGAGGCAGTCATCAAAAAACAAAATAGCCAGTTGATTTGGAAGCAAGCAAGGTGTGGCAGCGGGAAAGGGACTGGTGAAGAAAGGTGGAAAGACATAAGGGTATGGAGGAGGAGAAGGAAAGTTTTCGGGAGGAAAAAAGAGAAAAATGTGTGAAGAATACGAGTCAAAAAAAGGATACTGAGGAAGAAATAAGACTGGTTACAGAGTTCAGACGGTCTGAGAGGGTGTGGCGTAACATACAGAGCTGCCAACTTTAGGACTGGGAAACTGGGTTTGAGTCCTGGTGTTGGCTCTCCCCGTGCCTACATAAACATGCCGATGGGAACAAATAACATTAAATAATGGCAGACACAAAATTACAAATGTGGAACTTTAATTCCCTGGAACAATTGAAAATAAACAATGGCGGAAACAAAATTACAAATGTCGATCCCTACTGGCAATTATAAAAGTCCCATTAGTGAACGTGAACACGTACAGGATAGGGTCTCCCTTCGGTAAACACAAACGCGTACACGATTGGGCAAACGCTACAGGAAAAAAAAAAACACATCAAAGATAATAAACTCCCTTAGGTGAATACGTAGCACATCGGGCCTCCTTTCGGTGAATGCAAGCATACAGGATCGGGTGAACGCTACAGGAAGAAAAGCCCATTTATCAAAGAAAAAAAGTGCACCGAACTAACCATAAATAAACGAAAGAGTGGGGGAACATGTAACAGGGGCAGTAGCCATGCAAGTGAATAACATATCCAAAGGGGGGACAAAAAGCAACCTTTAACCCATGAAATGAAAGGAATTTATTAAGGCGCACAAATGAAAAGGGTTGGGGGTGACGGAATCCCACAGAATAGATACAATATGACTCAAAGAGACATCGTATGCACTGCATCGGCAAGACCTAAAAATACGGCTGGTGGGGTCATCAGAATACTTTGATATTTTAGCATCCTACCAGGCGCATTGTTTTCACACGTCCAGAAAAAGCCCAAGTTAGAAAAAAAATCAAATTCAACGTGAACTACTATTGACAAAAAAAATTCACTATTCCGCCAGTGGAGCATTAAATGGATAACACTTCCGAAATAAGTAAATTCCACAGCGAATGGGGGATTCTGTGGCAGGTATGTTTTTTCTGTTGCATTTGTGGAATCACTATTTGAGGAATCACTTCAAAAGTCCTGATTAAAAAAAGAAGCACAATTTATTAGTCAACCCGAGGCGTGAATAAAGTGTTGCAAGAAGAAACAGGAAATCAAAAACAAGAACTGTATAGAACAAAAAAAACACAATAAAAAAAGGAAGGCAAAGCTGAAAAGACCACTAAAACAAGGAACTTGCTTTTCACAAACTGAAAAATAAACAAAACAGAACAGAGGTGGAAAGTTTGCTCAAATCAAAAAGCTCCTGTGAAGGACAGGGACTTTGTGCCTACTCTCAGCAGGTGCAGGATGTGCTTGTTCTTTGATGGGTCACTCAAAGGTTTTGGCCGGTAAAGCCCTACTGTTGGCAACACAGGTCAATCTTCTATTACCACTTGCAGGAATCCCAGACAGTGGATAGCAGACCTTAAAAATCCAGCAGAACTCTTCATGTTGGGTCACTCTGTCCTCTATTCAGACTTTGGTGGATTGAGGCAATTTCAGAAGAAAGCATTTTCTCCCTCAACGAAGGCCCCCACCACCTGGCTGCCAATTTCAAGGTGGAGGCACAAATAGTATCAATCAAATGGGGTTTTCCCTATCTGTGCCACAACCAGAGGCTTGCCATTTGCGCAGCATGTCAGTAGGTGAGGTCATCATTTGCCACCCAATTCTGATATGGCCTGGTGTAGTGGAAGGATAGCGATGTCACTAGGGTGAGGTCCTCTTGCCTCACAGACGTACATATCACCCATTTCACTCTGTTCAATGATCAGGAAATCCACACGGATTCCACATGCACAGAAGGCCGAGGTGCAATCCCTTATGGATTCTATGAGCAGCAGGGATTGTGATACTGCTACCATCACATATGCACTCTGAAGCACACTAAAGTGCATCGGCACCAGCAACAAAAGAGAAATCCCAGGAATGGTACAGATGTAACACAGGGTAGGTAATCATTGGAATTAGCAGCGTGCCTTGTGACCACCAGACCATGGGGAATCCGCAGGGATTCCCTTACTGACACTGCATGCATCTGCATTCCTGCCAAGAGGGCCCTGGTGTACTTCCCAGGCTCCAGGTATCTCTGGAAAGAGCTATTCCTGCCTAGTAGCCCTGCGGGGCCAGTAGGAGGACCAGGGTCAACAACATGGTGGGGAGATTGTACCACCTTGCTGATGGACGTCTCTGCCCCCCCATCTTCTGGCCAGGCCGGTTTTGTAATAAGGAGCAAATGTTTTACAGCCTGTGAGGAGGCGGTGCCTCTCCCAAAGTTTAACTCAGGGCTTTATGAACAAGACCAGCACAGCATATGGCACCTGGTCTTAGAACAGGCTGGCCCTTTTTTCATGGAGCTTTTGCTGCATGTCTCTCTGACTGCTCTGTTCGCCTGGCTTCACGTGTACTTCTTGTTAGTTGGGACTTCACGGAAGCTACGCATGATGTCATAAAGATATACTTCCCACTATCACTGAGGTAAACCAGAAAGCAGTGTTTTTACATTCAAGTTCAGTCAAAAGAATTCCACTGGTCATTAATTTATTTTTGATCTAAAACTGCTGCTAAAGGATCGGGGGAAAACTTTGCATTTTATATGAGAATGTCATAATCTAATTAACGCTAGTTTCAACTGTTTACCACATTGTTGTATTTCCAAACCCTGAAACATCTGGCTTGGGACTACCAATATTCAACCTAAATTCAAAATAGCACAGACCTTTATCCCAATAGGGAACGCATTCTTGCCTTTTGGTTTTTTTATCACTACAACAAAGAAATTATTATCTGTCAGTTAGAACTGGAGGGAAGCAGTCACCCATTGAGTTTGGACCCAATCGTTGAACTGAACAATATGCTTAGTATGTCCGATAATTAGCACCTTGATATGATTTACTGGGTGTATGGATTCTGTGAGGAAGGTTCCAGGCAAGATAAATAATATTTCATGTCCCTGTTAAGTGCCATTGTAGTGAAGTGAACATTTAGCAGCCAGGCTGTTTAAATTAATACAAGTATCTTTAACATACAATAAAATCATTTTTTGCAACAAATACCTGAACAAACTCGTTTTCGATACAGAGATTTGACATACAATTATATATGCCTTTCATTTTGATGTAAATAGCTGCTACTACCACCAGGTACATATGAATATAAACTTTGAATTCCATTCAGAATTTAACAGGCATGATGATTTGGAGGATTATGTATCTCCTAAAGCAGGCAAAATAAAACATCAGAAAAGGGGTATAGATAAAAAAAATATTACATTTCTTGCAAAGTCTTTCTAAAGTGCCATGTTATGTTCCAATGGGTTTTGATCCCATTCAAGAAATGCACTAGGATGCACATATACAGTCCAACAAGCCTAAATAATGCGAAAAAATACTTCAATTATTAGCTCTGCAGTTCATGCGTGAATGAATGCCTAGTTAAACTGAACTAAGGCAAAAATCTGGTTGTCAGGGAAGGCCCAAGGTAGAGGTACGAAAAAAGCATCAGGTTTGTGAGATTACAGTACAAACAAACTGATAGGCTAAATCAATTGTCGTGGCGGTCACCCTGCCCCCCCCCCCACTTTCCGTTGCCTTCTCCAAAACACTTTCAACATACTAGAAACCTAAGTCTATCTACTCTTGAAACTGTAATTACTACAAGAATCACCGGTCCACACATTTCCGTGTCTAGAGCTACCCTTTAACACCAAAATAGTACGTTCTCAATGCATTCAGTTTACACTCAAATCAAACTTTCAGCTGCACTGTATGGAAACAAAATTGTATCCGAGCCAACGTTTGCAGGAATATTTAAGAACCTGTCGGAATCACTTTTCTGAGACAGAGTGGAAAAAAGAAGAGCACTTGCCTGCCTGTTGTTAAGACTGCAAACACAGTTCAAAGTAAAACATTTTACAACCTTAATAAAAACAATTTAAAATATGCACACTTTGAACATATTTGCTTCTCAGTCGGGGGAGCAAACGAAAAAGAGGAAAGGTTTTCAAACAAAATTGTGATTAGACTTAACATCAGAATTACTCAGTCGCAGCTCTTGGAGATACAAAGGGGCAGGGCAGCTCATGGTGGGGAAATATAAAGCAATCTAAAAAATTAGTAAAAAAATAAAACTTGCATGAAAGCAGCCTTAGGATTGGCCGGAGCGCCCATCCAGGGCGCTCCCAGGCAGACTGGGAGCCTGTGCCTGCTGAGGGGACGGAGGAACCGCAGCGCGGAGGCTAATACAGCGGTGGGCTGAAGATAGCACAGTGTCCCCTTCATCCCCCATGGCCCCGCCTCTTTAACAACAATACGATAATAAACTGTTTACTATTGTTTCGTTGTTAAATGTTCGAAGCAGCTGCTGCTGACGGGGCAACGCTCGGAGGAGCCGTATCTAGAATTACCATAAGAACATTTTCTGTGCAAGAACAAGAAAAGGAGAAACTGTAAACTGGTATTTGACACCCATGTAGTTGTGGTGCATTACCTCTCAACCAGTTTAAGGTTATGTTAGTATATTAACTGTTGAATTTCATGTCATACGTTTTGTGTCCGATATTATTGACACAACCATCGGCCTTAACATTAGTAAGCACGCACACATTCGGAGTTCAATTCACAAAACACTTCCGATTTTGTTAGACACTGCTGTATATAGAAGTGTCTTTAATGAAACTTAGACAAAGATAACGGTCCTGAAGCAGAAATGTCCACATTTCAGGGGTGGAGGTGGATGGCAGTAGACTGCAAAGCGAATTTGTGAATTAACTGCTAGAATGTGTTCTCAATGTTTATTAACGTAAGGCCCTGACACAACATGAACCAGATTTTTTAGCCTATTAGTCGTGGCTACATTACTGATTGCAGAAATTAATTTCTCACGGGCAATGCGTTTAAATCAGGCATGAACAATGGATCCAAAAGATTTCTGGCAAAGCAGATCTTTGGCCGGCCTTTTACTGAGACAAACATTGGACTTACCTCAATCACAATTAATTCAGAATTCCTTAATGAAATACTGAGACATTAGAATTATCTAAATAGTAGTTGGTTACAGAAAGTAAAAGAAAATAATGGGATTAGAGGCTCGAACAAGCCTTTAAAGTAATTGTTAAGAACACTTGCCTGCAATATTACTTAGGGGGAAAACGATAAGGGCCCAGAACTGTGCCTCTTTGGAGCGACTTTCCAGGATGACTCTGTTCCATTTTCCTCCGACTGGAAAATTTCACATTTGGCTGGTTGTGCTCCTGAAATTAATCTTATTACTCCTGTTTAACTAGGTCTCCCAGGCCTAGATTTTTCCCTTTTATTTGCATACTGCTCAATGCCAATGCTGCATGTGTTTAGAAAACGTATTACTGACTCATTTCCATTCTTGTTTCTTTCTTTCTGAATATTATAAAGTTAACTGAAAAACAATAGATCACCCACAGCTAGTCAAATCCCACTGGAGATGAGAATTAACTTCAAATTAAACTGCATTTTGTGCAATGCATTCCATCTACAAACAGGCATTTGCAATGCAATAAGTCTCGTATTTGCTGGATTTAGAGCTATTGGCATTGTAAATTCATAACTGGACTTTTCTTGTTACATAAATTGATCAACGCTGCCTCATAATTTTATATTTTCCAGCGATATAATTCCACTGACCCTGCATTTAACGAATGCACTTCCATTTACCTTCTTCCTCTAGCTGCAGCAAACAATGAAAATTCTGCCATTTAGCATCCTAATTTAAATCTGCAATGCTAATTCCAGTAGAATACCACTTTCACCACCCAACCATCAGACTTGCTGGCTGGCTAACACAATTCCCCAAAAAGACACAAGACAGCCACAGTGGAAGAATAAACTAGTAGAGTCACCCACACCTATCAAGAGCATTCAAACAGTCATAGTGTAATAAGGATGTTAAATTGGCCTGGATCATGGTCATAAATGTAATAAGGAGAGATTATTTAAACATATACATATAAACCTTTATCAGAAATAAACGTTTGGCATTAGACTGTAATGCTCAAAACAGCCCCTAGAAGGCACCATAACAAAAATATAATTTGTTAGAAACATGGTCATGTAACCATATTGTTAGCCCCTACAGGGCATAACCCCATGGAAAAAACTGGAGAAAGTAATACAGTGTGATCATATACTTAGCCCCTATAGGGTGCTTTTAGGGCCAGCTGGCCTACTGCAATGATATTACAAACAAGACCTTTAAAAAAAAAACTTCTCCTAGCTGTAAAACAACAGTTCTAGGGACGAGAAAGCTTAAAAGACACTGAATGGTGGGAGGGGTTATTGTGTGGTCCCCACTAAAACTAGTGTGGGGATCCAGAGATGATGTAGACAGAAAGAGTGCTTTGAAAGTGGCCCCATTGTCCTAGGACCACCACACGCTGAGTTATGAGCAAAAATGTTTTGTAAAAGTAAAGCTCTGCAAAGTATTATGAGGAGAGTTTTCATATCATGAATATTATAGTATATTGACTGCAATGCTCAGAACAGCCCCTAAAGAACACACAATTAAAATAGCAATTGGAAGAAACATGGTCATATAACCATGCAGACAGCATTTAGATAGATTAACCACATGGAAAAAGAATGGGAGAAAGTAACGCAGTGTAACCATATATGTAGCCCCTAGAGGGCATAGTGCATTATAAATTTTTAAGGCTAGTAGGCCTATTACAATGCTATTACAAACAAGGCCCAACAAACAAAAGGTCTCCCAGCTGTAAAACAAAAGTTCCAGCCAGGAGAGCGCTTAAAAAGACATTGAATGGTGGGAGGGGTTATTATTTTGGGGTCACCTTTAACCTAGTGTGGGTACCCGAAGATGACCAAGACAGAGTGCACCATGCTGAACGTTTTGGTGGTGGTCCTATTGTCCTAGGACCACAACAGGCTGAGTTATGAGCAAAAACATTTTGTAAAAGTAATGCCTTGCTAAGTATTATCGGAAGATTTTCCTGAGTGCAGTGAATACTGTAGTACCAGCTCTCCCGTTTTGCTGGGAGAGCCGCTTTCACTTTGAGGATTTCTGTTTTACGTAAAGCCTTTACCAATTTCAGGTGTTTTAAGGGGAGAGACTCGAGAAATTACTCTGAACTGTAACACGTAACTGTGAACAATGTGACCAGCACTCCAATACCGTCGATGGAGTTCATGCAGTTGTGCCTGTTCGCGCTGTGAGCATCATGACCACCAAGCAGCACAAAGGGGAGAGAAAAAGAAAAAAAAACAGCTTGTCCATGATGAGTATATAGGCAATCGTGCAATAATCCATGTAACGGGGCAGTCTGCAAGGCATGACAAAAACAGCCTCAAAGCGGGACCAGCTAAAGCATTTACCAATGACATCAAGTGATTTTTGAAAGGCAAGCCCAGGAATGAATTAAAGTGGTGGGCGTGAGATGGGCGTAGTTCAGTGTTTTCCAAATTGTGCACCGCGGCTTCCTGGTGCACCATCAGAACTCACCAGGGGCGCCGCACACTTCTTGGAAACACTGAAAAGCTTTCTCTTTCATACTACTGTACACCTCCATTCGAAAAACACATTACATTTAGAATGGAGCCGTACAGTAGTATGAAAAAGAATTAATCACAGTGCAAATGAATCAAACTTGTTAGGTTTTACAACTTACTACGTAACATTGCAAAAACCTAACAAGTTTGATTTGTTTCCACTGAGAGTCTCTCTTTCTTACTACCGTACAGCTAACAAAGCTGCATGGTAGTATGAAAGAGAAAGATTTGCAGTAGAAACAAATCAAACTTGATGGGTTTTACAATAGACATGGTAACATTGCAAAAACCTAACAAGTTTGATTTATCTGCACTGCGATTCTTTCTCTTTCATACTACTGTACGGCTCCATTCTAAAGACAAGTTACTTTTAGAACAGAGCCATACGCTAGTTATTATGAAAAACAAAGAATCACAGTGGAAATAAATCAAACTTGTTGCGGTTTTGCAACATTACGTAGTAAATTGTAAAACCCATCAAGTTTGATTTGTTTCCACTCAGTGTTTAATAATTAGTCAATAAAAACGTACCGGTGACACACGGCTGCTGCAATTAAATATGCTTGCACAGAACAATGAGGCAGCTGTAATTCTAAAGCCATATTGGGCTTCTTCAATCCATTTACAGCCTCTCCCTGCCCCTTCAGTTCACTCTTGCAGCTTTCTCCTAATGTGGAGCTTTTCCGTCCTTCTGTTCCTTTGTCTTTCCCATATGTGCCTTTTGCTCGCAGTAAATGCCTGATGCAGAAAACTAAGTGCCAGTCCTTAAAAATAAGAGCTGGTGCCCCCCTCCCCCCCCCCCTCAGGAAACCAGTATTTAATTTGTGAGTAAAAATGTGCTGGTGCCCAAAGCTCTCTTTTGAAACAAGCGGATGCTGCATTTAAATGTGCAAGCCTTCTCGGGCCTCTATAATCCATTTACAGCCACTCCCTACTACTTACGCTCACTCAGACAGCTTTCTACTTTCTCCCTTTGTGATGCTTTTTAGTTTTTCTCCATGTTTCCCATATGTATCTTTTGCTCATACTTAACGTCTGATGCAAAAAATCGGAAACCAATGGCTCAAATTAAGCATTGCGGAAACCACTGGCTCAAATTAAGCACTGTTTGCACTGCGATTCTTTCTCTTTCATACTACCATACAGCTCCATTCTAAAGATGTTATGTTTGGAACAGAGCCGTACGGAAATGTGAAAAAGAAAGAATCACAGTGCAAAACACACTTCTAAGAGATAATAGTTTCATTGCATCATGGGTTTTACGAAACTAACGCTCCTAATGCAGAAACCAGAGCTGATCCAAACATTTGGAGTGTGAGATTCTACAGTTTTTCGTCTTGAGCAAGGCACCTACCCAAAAAGCTGCCTTCTTAGCAAAAATGTTAATAACCTAATTTTACTGGGACAAACAAATAAAAGCTAAAACATGTACACTGCACAAGTATATTGATTTAGCAACCCTCCATGTGAAGTAGTGTGCCACAAATACCAGAACAAATTATGTATCTGACAGTGTCATGTTACAAAAGGTTTCTTTGTATGGGGATTTAGCTCTAAGTTAAAGAGCATGCTACCTGAATGCAGGAGCTACGGTCTCTCAGATCCATACAAATAATACATAAGCACAAACATGAACTCCAGCATCTATATGGGAAAGGCACTAGCACAATCCTCAAAAGTCCATATTTCAATTGTTGGTGTTGACCAGATAAATGTCAAGTGTGCTCGAGTAAAAAGTACCTGACTCTCTTTCATATGTGGCGCCTGTCCAAAAACCCTTATCAGGCAGAACAAATGGAAGAAAACTACACCCTAGCTAGCCATCCTGGTTGTTCTTCCTCTAGTTGACATTTTTGCACCAACTTGTTGTATAACTCAGGGATCTATTTATAATTACATGAATACAAGGATCAACATATACACCACTACACTGCCTGGGATTCCTTCAATGAATAGCCCTTCCTGTGTGTAAACTTGTCTGGACCATTACTACCAGATGAACAACAGCCCTCAATGTGTATGCACAACACTGGATGAACATACACATCAAACACTCGGAGAACTGTGAGCAACCTTGGGCGTTAGGAAGATCCAACACTGCAAAGCGAAGTCCCTCTTTGCTTTGGGCTTCTAACTGGAGTTTGGGAAATCTAGACCCATGCAGTAGGTCTCGTACAATGTTACAAGGTTAGGCTCTTCTCTCATACAACTTCTCCTTCATCTCAGTGCTGATCAACCCAGACTTAAATGAAATTCTTTACTTTCTGGAAGCAACAATGCTTTCATGCATTTTGATAAACAATTACACGACATATTCAAATTTCTTGAACCATTCTTAGTCCACAATACATTGACATTAAAATAAAACAGCAGGGGCTTCCTTATATCAGGGTATCAGTAAAGCTTATACTTTCTTCCTACAAATTACAATATGAATGTCCTGCCCAGCAAAAGTTCAGAAAACGAATTTAATTTTCGTACCAACACACCACAAGCATGGGGCAAAAACTTGACAGAACAACAGCTACAGCAGAATCACAGCATATATTATACTAGAAAATGGAGGGGTACATGCAAGCTTTGCATACCACAAAGCTATGGGCAACTGAAAGTAACACTGTATAGTTGGTCAAAGGACAGAATCATTAGTATGAAGAGCAGGTCAGAAATCCAATGATAGGAGGGAGCGTGATTTCTTCCAAACAATTCGGAAGGCACAAGTTATCAGCAATGGGGAGCCTAAATCTAGAATTTACTTCTGTCAATAAGTAAAAGGGGACAAGGCGTTGGAGATAGCACAGCAGAAAGGGAAACTACCGGGTGTGAACTAGGTGTAAAATACATTTTGAGAGGCAGTCGAGGGACAGATGAAGTTGAGATAAAAAAGGATTCAATAGTGGACTGCTGCAAAGACTTCGGGACCTACTGAAAATGGTAGTAAACTGTGGATGGAAAAGGGAATACGGGCAAGAATAGGAATGACAGCAATACAGAAGGAAATAATTAGGGACATGGGGCAGAGTAGTCAGTACTCTAGAAGGCCGTACATGCCCTATCCTACCCTAGTTGCCATTGTCTGCCAGAGTCAGAAACCTAAAAAGCAAGCAAGACTCTAAGCTATCAGGAAAACATTACCATTTACATGTAAGAACAAACTTGAACATTACTCTTTATCTGATTGCAAAGTCCTTACTTGAGTGGAAATTATTCAAAAAGCTACTGCTCTGCTGTGGGTTTCAGCCAGAAAATCTGATCATACTACCAGACACTGAGAAAACTTGACTGCATTCCAGACAAGTCACGGACTGAATTCAAGTTTTATGCCCATTAGTTGTGTTTATTGTGGTGTACTTCCTCCTTTCCTGGAAACTGAACCTGTACCATACTTTCTTGCTCAGTTCTTATGCTCTGCTGCAGCCCATAAATTCACAGTTCCTCCACTCTGCAAATTAAACAACGGGAAGCCAGTCGTTCTCGGTTCTTCTCTCACACTAGATTTTCTGACTTCGGCCCTAGAGGTTGTGGGTGCCTGTGTTCTCTGCCTGTGGCACTTGAGGGTGTAGGTTCCAGTAATATCTGCCTATAGCCCTCGAGGACGGAGCACTGGAGGATCTATGTTCCAATGTTCTTTGCCTGTGGCCCTCGAGCATATAGGTTCCAGTGTTCTCTGTCTGTGGCACCTGAGAATGTAGGTTCCAGTGCTCTCTGTCTGTGGCACCTGAGAATGTAGGTTCCAGTGATCTCTGCCTGCGGCACTCGAGGGACTGGGTTCCAGTGTGTTCTCTGCCTGGGACTCTAGGCGGTGTAGGGTCAGTATTCTCTGCCTGTGGCATTCGAGGATGTTAGCTTCAGTATTTTCTGACTGTAGCACTTGAGGATGTAGGTTCCAGTATTCTCTGCCTGTAGCACCCAAGGATGTGGCTTCCTTTGTTTTCTCTGCCTACGGCCCTCGAGGATATATGTCCCAGTGTTCCCCTTCCCGTGGCCTTCAAGGATATAGGTTCCGGTGTTCTCTTCCTGTGGAACTCGAGGGTATGGGTTCCAGTGTTCTCTGCTTGTGGCGCTCAAGGGTGTAGGTTCCAGTAATATCTGCATGTGGCATTCGAGAGTGTGGGTCCCAGTGTTCTCTGCCTGTGGCACTCGAGGATGCAGGTT
Organism: Pleurodeles waltl; assembly: GCF_031143425.1. Taxonomy (NCBI): domain Eukaryota; kingdom Metazoa; phylum Chordata; class Amphibia; order Caudata; family Salamandridae; genus Pleurodeles; species Pleurodeles waltl. Next base: position 1,675,142,053 of record NC_090440.1, read on the forward strand.
CCAGTATTCTCTGACTGTGGCACTCGAGGGTGGGTGTTCCATTGTGCTCTCTGCCTGGGACTCAAGAGTGTGTAGATTCCAGTATTCTCTGCCTATGGCACTCGAGGGTATAGGTTCCAGTATTCTCAGGGGTGTGGAATTTATTAAAATATCTACTTGTCCAGGGGACAGGTTGCTTCTCAAATCTACTTGTCCTGTAAAAAGATCTACTTGTCCCTTTGGTGCCATGTAGTGTGGCGACAAATTATGGAAGCAATCTCATTATGTAAGAGCTCTGATAATAGCCTCTCTGATTATGCCAGGGCTACTACCATAATAGGGCTTGAATACTTGCAGTTTCAATCCCTACTGTAGCAATTTCCTTATTTTGCCACCTTTCTGCAGATCTGCATACTGGGGCTGGAGGAAGCAGTAAGCAATAGTTCCAGGGCTGGAATGCCTTTGAGTCTGCAAACCTACTAACCTGCATGTTTTAAAGATTTTCACCAGCTTCTCTCTAATATTTTCCCATAATAAGAAAGGTTGGACATTTACTCCTGACAATGGCAGAATTAGAACTTCTTCCAGGGTTGGGAAGAAAGTGGCTGGAGGGAAAATGAACTTGCAGATGCTCAATAGATTTTCACATGAGCAAATCTACACATGCGTATTTACCCATGCTAAAATACAGTTCACAAATATTTTATAGGGGTACAACATATACCATGGGTGCACTTTTGTGACTTTCTTTAAGAATTTGGGGCCACATGTAGGTAGGTTCAGATTTGAATAATTTGCGACCCCCTTGCGAATAGCAGTCCTCACAGGGATGGTGGCCTGCTGGAGACAGCAGACCACCATGTCTGTGACTGCTTCCTTAAAGGAAAACGAGATGCATTACAAAAACGAAAAATGAAACGTTTTTGTTTCATTTTTTCAGAGCAGGCAGTGGTCCGCAGGACCACTGCCTGCTCTGAAAAAATGTTTACAGTGACATTCACAATGGGGAAGGGGTCCCATGGGGACCCCTTCCCTTTTGCGAAAGTGTTAGCACCCATTTGAAATGGGTGCAAACTGTGATTGGTTTGCGCCCGCATTCGCGGTCACAAAACAATCCTACATTGCACTGCGAGTCGCAATTAGGAAGGGAACACCCCTTCCTAATTGCGACTCGCAAACCCGTTTTGCAATTCGGTAACCAGGTTACTGAATCGCAAAACTGGGTTTGTGCATCGCAATGTGCTTTTTGCACGTCGCAAACAGCAAAAGTCGCTGTTTGTGACATGCAAAAAGCTACCTACATGTGGGTCTTGGTCCCTAATTAGGTCTGGTGTTAACAAAGACATTTTATTTAATAAAAACTTCTATTTCTCTCTCTTTTGGCTGGCTTTACTGTGAGTGATTGCATTCTGCTCTTCCACAAGGAGCATATTGGCACACAAAGTAGTTTTGTTCAGTGTCAGGAACTACAGTGGCAATCAGTGACGTAACGAAACTGGAGGGTGCCCCTTTGCAAAGAACATGGAGGAGCCCCCTCTCCAGACTCACTCAGGGCAGGTGCTGTGCTAATGGGACCCCCTGGAGGGCGGCTGCGGGGCCTTTGTTATGCCACTGGTGGCAACGTGTGCTTTTAGAGTTCAAAAAATTTAGTTTTTTTTTTTTGGCAGTGTTTGTTACAATGTTGAGGGCCTGGTAGCTCCCACAACAATAAAGTGTTACAAAAGCCATGTCAAAACAAGACATGCATTGATGAAACTAAAAGACTTATAAAAATATGTCAGATCAGTTGGCTTTGTCAGTGTTTGTTTATTTTCATTGCTTCCCATATTCGTGTTGAAAATGGTTACACTGATTTTCCATTAGAAATATTTTTGGGAAATACTAGCATGCATCAACACATTTTACTAAATGACACTTCATTTGCATCTAATCAGAGAGCATTCTGGGAGCATTATACTTAGTCTCATAGCCTAAAGTTTTCAAACATGTGTATACACAGCTGTTTTCTTTTTGTACTGGAACCAACGTCAGTAGTGAAGTGTGACCTTAAAACATTTATTTACAGCACTCACCCTAATAATCAAGGCTTTCAAATAATGAACCATAAATACAAGTTCGAACAGCATTATCTTTTGGAAACACATTACCTCAACTGCAGAGAGTTCCACTCTCTGTAAACAGGCAGCCAAAGGGTTTGTGCTGCAGAGGGTTGGGCCTACTTGTCCCAAGGACAAAGTAAACATAAAAACTTGTTGCCCTTGACCCCAAACAAGATGTCCCGGGCGATAGGAATTCCATCATCCCTGATTCTCTACCTGTGGAAATCGAGGGTGTAGGTTCCAATATTCGCTGCCTGTGGCACTCGAGAATGTAGGTTACAGTGTATTCTCTGCCTGTGGCTCTCGAGAGTGTGGGTTCCAGGGTGTTCTCTGCCTCGGACTCTAGAACACGTAGGGAGCAATATTCTCTGACTGTGGCACTTGAGGATGTTAGTTTCAGTATTTTCTGACTGTTGCACTTAAGAATATAGGTTCCAGTATTCTCTGCCTGTGGCACCCAAGGTTGTGGCTTCCTTTGTGTTCTCTGCCTGTGGTCCTCAAGGATATAGGTTCCAGTCTTCTCTGACTATGACCCTCGAGGATATATGTTCCAGTGTTCTCTGCTTGTGGCAGTCAAGGATGAAAGGTCCAGTAATATTTGCCTGTGGCACTCGAGGGCGTTTGTTCCAGTGTTCTCTGCCTGTGGAACTCGAGGATATAGGTTCCTGTGTTCTCTGCCTGTGGAACTCGAGGATATAGGTTCCTGTGTTCTCTGCCTGTGGAACTCGAGGATATAGGTTCTAGTGTTCTCTTCCTGCGGCATTCGAGGGTGTGTGTTCCATTGTGTTCTCTGCCTGGGACTCCAGTGTGTGTAGGTTCCAATATGCTCCGTAACTCTCGAGGATGGGGGCTCCAGTGCTATTTTTCATAATTATATAACAATCTGATCGTCTGCGCGCCTGGATGCACAACATTTGTCTTTTTTTTCATCCTAAAACCTCGTTTGATTGAAACTGCTCTAACTACCTTTTCAGAGCCAAGAAGCGCCTTTGGGAATATGGGCGCGCTCAACAACATGTATATTCTGTAGAAGAAAAGGTCGAGACATTCAAGCTCTTTCGTCTGTATTCTGTGTGAATGTTTACCAGCGTTTCTGCAGGGCACAGCAACGGACAAGGCAGCCATTGGCTCAGTGGGCTGGTCGCTATGAATATAACATTCAGCAGAGTACGGTGATTTCTCACCAACATGCCCTGCCTTCTTACACATAGTTCTGAACCAACGACATGTGTACAAGAATATACCAAAATGTTGTAACCATACATATTAGGTATATCTTGTGTTCATATTAACGTGTATTATAGTTATTAGTTATTGTCAAAATGGATAAACAACAATATCCGTGTATAAGTTGAAAACTCATTTATTTGTATTAAGTTCTTGTAGTGGTATAGTCCAGCAGCTCCTAAGAATGTTGGGCATTGGAATGCCCTGGAGCTCGCTTTAGAATGTTGGAAGGACTGGGGGCAGTTGGAGTTGAAGGAACGATGTATGAGGAGCTTAGCGATTAAACAGCACATATACCTAAATCTTACCTGGTTATTTTATTATTTAATCAACTTACTTGTGGAACACAACATCTTTGATGGCGACGAGGATGGGATGCCTGCGCAGGGGGCAGTGAAGCTCCTCACCCCTGATTACCTTCATCGTTCAGTTGGATGTCTAGAAACTCCAGTGTGGCGCTTCGTTCTTCTGAGCCTAACGGTGATCCTTGGAGACTGTGTTGCAGTTCCTGTGCAGTGCTCAACCCTCGGTGGTATTTACAGGAAAGGACCGTTGTAACGAGGCGGGAAGCGTCCAGAGGTGAAGCACTTTTCTGGGTATAGTGAAGTTGAGGTGTTTCGTATCTGTCAGGTATGATTCTGAGTGCCTCATTGCCTACGCATATGGCCTGAGGTAGTTGTTGCGATATTCTTCCCTGGATCGCGATCCCACAATCTGGAGCGCCCAGAAGAGAAGCATGGCTCCTGTGTGTCGTGTTGTTACCGTCAATTTCAGAATTTGAGAGTTGTATCCGGTGTTGATTGCTGGTGGTAAGGTGACGAATTTTACCCCAGGGGAAGAACCATTGGCTGACAAGAGGATCTGGCTCGCAATTACAACGTCACGCTATCTGCGCAGCGTCGTGAGGAGGAGGTGCGAACCCGGCAAAGGGGCGTCGCTCCTCAATTGAAGTAGCACTGACGTCGTGGAAGCGGAGCCCGGCGCCGCTCTGTGTTCAAATCAGTAGAGGTGGAGCCCTGCATCCTGGCACCACACGATTCGGCGAGGTGGTACCTAATAAGAAGTAGAAGTGTCGCCGTTTAACACCGAGGTAACGAGGAGCTGCATAGCTGGGATTAGCAGGGCACGGCGCTTTGCGAGAACGGCTCTCATGCGGATGAGTAAACGCTGTATGCAAGCTGACGCACATTTCGCTGAAATCAAGCGAGTTAGAATCTGCATCTGAAGGGAGAACGTTTCTTTGTGCTCAACAGTATTATTTATATAACTTGTGACAACTTTTACAATGGCGGCGGCAGGTATGTCACAGCCACCACCATTTTTGAACGAAATTGGTGAACCCGTTTTACCCTGGAAAGAGTGGGAAAAATTATTTGAATCTTACTTGATCGCAATTGGAGGGGAAAAATTCTCGGCATTGAGGAAACAGCATATTTTGTTACACAACCTGGGAGTACAAGGGCGTAAGGTATATGAAAATTTAATGGACCCTAATGATGGAGAGAATGGTGAGGGGGATGGCTTGAATGATTATGAGAGAACAGTCAGGAAGTTAGAGAGTCATTTCGGCCATAAAATCAATATTGTACTTGAGAGACATAAATTCTTTAGCAGGATACAAGCTAAGGATGAGAAAATATCAAGCTACATGGCAAGTTTGAGGGGACTGGCCAACACCTGTGAGTTTGGCAACCTTGAGGATTCCTTAATACGGGATCAGCTGGTAAGGTGTACCAATAACTTAAAAATTCAAGAAAAATTGTTAGTTCACAACCCAACCTTGAAGGAGGCTGTAGATATAGCCAAGGGGATAGAACATACGGTGGAATGCATGAAACTAATTAAACAGTCTCCGGGGGAAGAAGATGTCAAACAAATTAAAGCTCATCCTAAACAAGAGATTAGTGAACTTAGTCTAGGAGAAGATTGCAAAGTTCATGAAATCTACCTTAAGAAAATCTCTTCAAGTAACATAGAGGGGAGTAAAAGTAAGTGCTTTAGGTGTGGTAACAGCAGACATCTGGCCAACAATCCTATGTGTCCGGCCCGCAATTGCACATGTCGGAAGTGTGGTGCAAGGGGACACTATGCAAGGGTATGCAAGAATGAGAGAGGTGAGCGTAATGAGAAAAAGAATGTACATGTTATTGAAGAGACCCAAGATTTAAAGAACAAGTTTGTGCTGCAACTGAAAAATGTAAACGTGGGTGAAAAAGGGGGTACTCTATACCCTACTTGTGTTATCGATCTGGATGGTATAAGTGTAAAGGTTTTTGCAGACTCGTGTTCCCCATTTACGTTTATGGATTACAGTGTATATGAAAAGAATTTTAAGAATAAGGGGTATAAACTACAACCTGCAGACATTTCTCCTGGGGGTTACAACAATGACCCTATACCCCTGAGGGGTATGTTATGTCTCCGGATAACCTTTAAAGACCGTCATACTAAAGGGAAGGTATACTTCACAAACAGGGGCTCCAATCTTTTAGGGTGGAGACACCAAAGGGAATTGGGTATCAAGCTCGACCCTAACGAAGATGAACCGGTTCTACAAGTGTGTGAGTCTAAGTGTGGCATGAGTGTTTGTGAGGAGTTTCCAGAGTTGTTTGAGGATAGATTGGGATTGCTGAGGGACTACCAACACAAGATAAAGATGAAGGCGGATGCTATTCCTAAAGTCCATAAGGCCAGACCGATTCCCTACCTAATGCAGGAGTCTTTAAAACAAGAATTGAACAAGCTGGTAGAGTCAGGGGTCATAGAACCCATCGAGAGTTCAATATGGTTGGCCCCCATTGTAGTCACTAGTAAATCGGGAGGAAGAGGAATCCGGTTATGTGTTGACCTTAGGGACCTGAATGCCAATATATGGGTGGATAGGTTTCCCCTACCTAGAATCAGTGAGATGTTGAGCACCATGGGCCCAGCCAAATACTTTAGCGTGATAGACCTGTCCTCGGCATATCACCAGGTAGAACTTCATCCTTCCTCTCGTTCACTCACTTCCTTTATCACCCCATATGGAGCATTCAGGTTTTGCAGAATGCCTTTTGGCTTAGCCTCAGCGGCGGCTGTTTTTCAGCGCATCATGCAAAGCATATTGCAGGGCATAGACCGGGTATTGTGCTTCCAGGATGATATTCTCATTTATGGTGTAACGGTGAGCGAGCATGATGCTACCTTACGGAAGGTGTTTACGTCGCTGGAACGTGCTGGTATGAATATTTGTAGAGATAAATGCCAAATAGGAGTGGAGTCAGTAGAGTATCTAGGCCATAAAATCACAAAAGATGGGGTGGAACCTAAATTTGACTTAGTGGTAGCTGTGAAAGAGGCACCTGCACCTTCCAACAAGCAGGAACTCAAATCATTCCTAGGTTTAGCTGAATACATGGCCAAGTTTGTGCATAACTTTGCCGAGCTCACAGCTGCTATGAGAACTTTGCTGAAAAAAAATGTTCCATTTGAATGGAATACGGAATGTCACGAGGCTTTTAGCAAAGTGAAGGAAGCCATTGTGAATTCTCCAAACCTAGGAAAATTTGATTTCAAAAGGAAAACATGGGTCACTACGGATGCCAGTGGAAAGGGTCTGGGAGCCACTCTCTCAAGTTGTGGAGGGACAGGAAAGAATTATAGCGTTTGCGTCCAGGTCACTGTCAGCTGCAGAGATGAATTATTCCACCATTGAGAGAGAAACGCTTGCATGTTATTGGGCCATCAATCATTTTAGTTTCTTCTTATGGGGTTTACCCTTCACTATTAGAACCGACCACAAACCCCTCACCAGTGTATTCACCATTAAGGGAAGTGAACATGCCACCCCACGCATTGCAAAGTGGATGTTAGGATTGGAAGGATATAATTTTGGGGTGGAGTACGTTCCTGGGAAAAATAACGTTGTGGCTGACTTCCTATCCAGATCACCGAGGAGGGCTGGAATAGAGGAGGGAAGGAACACCCTTGAACCTGTCCTACACATAGAATTGGCTGGTCTTACGAGGGATGAGTGGATAGAGAAAAACTCGTCTGATTCTGTATTAAAACTGCTTAGGGAGAAAATTGTCAAAGGTTGGCCAGAGAGAGCTAGATATCTTGAAGAAGAGCTCAAAGGATATTGGGAAGTGAGGGCGGAACTCCACATATTTGAGGACATGATAATGAGAGGTGAGAGGGTTGTACCTCCGTGCGAGTTGTGGAACAAATTGGTGAGTCTAGCTCACGAAGGGCATCTAGGGAGGAATCTCACCAAGAGTAGACTTCGAGCATCCTATTGGTTCCCCACCATGGATAGGTTAGTGGAAGACGCAGTAAGGGATTGTATCAGTTGTGCTCAGAGTGATAAGACTAATGTCACAAGGAAGGCCCCATTGTCTCCGATTCCTGTTCCAATTAAACCATGGGACAAGTTGGGATTGGACATCTTAGGACCCTTATCTCAAATGGGTGTCAAAGGCAAGTTCATTTTTGTACTAGTGGATTACCACTCGCACTGGATAATGTTAAAAATAGTAAATCAGGTGACTACCCAAGAGGCCATTGATTTCCTGTCGGAGGCTTTCTTGAGGGAAGGGATACCCAGCACCCTAGTGACCGACAACGGTGTGCAGTTCACCTCAGAAGCAATGAGAGAGTTTTTGGTGAAATGTGGTATACACCATTTTAGAACAGCGTTATACAACCCCCGTGCGAATGGTCTAGTTGAGAGAGCCAATAGGATGATAAAGGAATGTTTGCAATTGGCGTCAATAAGACAGGTACCGGGTGAAGTAGCTATTAAGCAAATGTTGTGGTCGTATCACACCACGCCAAATTTGGTTACGGGGATTTCACCATTCCTTTCACTCAAAGGCAGGCAACCAGGTACCAAACTTAAGCCTAATTGGCTGAAGGGAGGGGAAACATTTCCTGAACAGCGAGAGGAAACTGCAACTAAAATCAGGCAACACCAGGAGAAATACAGGAAGTGGTATGATAATCGTTATGGCGTCCAGAGGAGACCATGGAGGGTGGGACAATGGGTTAAAATCAAGCTTCCTGAACACAAAAAAAAAATGGTAGCAGGTTTTCTCAACCTAAAAGAATCATTAAGGTGAAAAGGAATGTTGTAACGCTAGAAGATGGCAGAGTGTGGAGTATGGACAGAATCTCATGCTGCAAGGAACCAATGGGTATGCCCATACTGGATTCTGACGAGGAAGTGGAAAACGCACCGGAGTGGTATTCACAGAACAGACATGCCAGGACCACTAAGCGCCCGTTATGGCACAAGGACTTTGTTTTTGATCAGTAAGGAAGGGAGATATGTTGTAACCATACATATTAGGTATATCTTGTGTTCATATTAACGTGTATTATAGTTATTAGTTATTGTCAAAATGGATAAACAACAATATCCGTGTATAAGTTGAAAACTCATTTATTTGTATTAAGTTCTTGTAGTGGTATAGTCCAGCAGCTCCTAAGAATGTTGGGCATTGGAATGCCCTGGAGCTCGCTTTAGAATGTTGGAAGGACTGGGGGCAGTTGGAGTTGAAGGAACGATGTATGAGGAGCTTAGCGATTAAACAGCACATATACCTAAATCTTACCTGGTTATTTTATTATTTAATCAACTTACTTGTGGAACACAACACAAAAGCAGTTAACCTGTCCCAAAATACAATATCACAAATTACAAGTGGTATGTCATGACGATAGCGTTAGGCGGGCCCAGCGCCAAAGAAAGCTTTATAAAACGTGAAACAGAAATAAAACTCCATCAAAAGCAACAAGTCAACCTTAAAATGAAAGAAACAAAAGCACTATTTCAAGACATGCGACAAAGACAATATTTCTAAATGCCTCACACCACAAAACAGTCCCTTCAAAATGTCAAACAAGAGTACAATGCTCACTTCAGCCAAGCATCCACTTCGCAGTTCACACAATCCAAAGAAGGACATTAGAACTAGACCAGGAATGCTTTAGTGTGGTTTGTTACCACTAAACTGGGGGCAATTTTGAAAACACTACGGTCTCCTTTTGAGACTGTCAAATCACCAGACTTGAGTATTTGTAAATAAATAGTAAATAATTACTTACATTTCTATACATACTTTTCAGACAATTTCCTGCTTTTGTTCTCATTTCAGCAAACGAGGATTAAATGTTCCCTATCTCAGAGAAGAACTACGATTTATTTAGCAGCTTAATCCCTGCATGTTTTTTTTCTATAAATAGCAAGTCAATATCTATGTGGAGATGGTTTTCCATATCAGATGTACAAATATCCTTCACACAGTTTACAGAGTGCAAAAGATAATATGTAAAAGACACGAAGATACCCAGCGGATACACAGCAAATAAATCACTTCTGTACGCTGAAATGAGACAAACAATATGCCTTACAATTTATTCAGCAATCAATACCTAAAGCAGTGGTTCTTAACTTTTTGACTTCTGTGGGCCGTCACTTAAGCATTACTGGAATCCAGGGGCCCTTACTGAGTCATAGCTGGCAGGCGCGAAGCCGGCCTAAGCAATTTTAATGATTTTAACCACAAAACAATAGACATAAATACAGAAACAAGCATTCATCAAATAAATACACAAATGGTGATATATTTTATGTAATTCACAAATGCACTGGGCTGCTCCCATGAGTCAATCTCAGGATACAAACTTAATTTCCTTAGCTTCCAATTCCAAATTCCTTTACATTTGCTGAACTTTTTCAAATGTTACATTTCACATTTTTTTAAATCGGTTAATATTATTTAATGTTCTAAGCAGTCGATGCCCCTACAAGTATATGTCACAGACCCCTACGTGTTCCCGGACCAAAGGTTAAAAATCACTGGCCTACAGAAACAGTTTAAGTAGGTATAACACGCCATGAACTCTACATAAATGACCTACAAGTAAAATGCACTTGTTTCACGCTCTCTTGTGCCTCTTCTTCCCCGCCCTCTCTTCACTGCTCTACTTTATTAATGTAATTAGGGTGACGAAGAGGAGCATACATACACACAGTAAATAGGTCAACCTTCTCCACGTTATGAAGAGAAAGTCACGGGGCCCAAGATTGGTAACAGAAGGCCTGGAGGACAGGTACGTTATTTTCTCTTCAACAAATGTATGAGTTGCTGATATAGAGGAATTCATTTTTCATACCTTGCTCTTGGGAACTGCAATCCTAAAAAATATATGTTTTTACCATATATAATTATAAAATGGAGCTGTAAAATAGATTTTCGACAATTTAAAAATAATCTGTGGGGAGAACCGCACCAAACACAGTTTTGGTGGAAGATGAGGTCAGTATTACAAAAAAATCCCAAGGTCCAGCCCAGGCCAAAATTCCCTGGAATCAACGTAAATAAAGACTTCTGGGGACTCTCAAAGTTCTCCTCAAGTGTTATTTAGTCCCACAAACTGCTCTCACCGCTTGTACCTACCAAAACGTCAAGTGATTTTAGACAAAATAAACTGTGCTGTTTGGGGCTTAGACAGATGGTTCCCACTAATTACTGTGCCCAGAGGAACACACTACCCGCTACTGACAGTAAGGGTGTCTCAACAGCCAATGTGCTCAGCTTCAGACTTATTTTTAATCACCAGACTTATTACCCCGAGCAAGAGAGGTAAAGACAGAAAAGGAGAAAAAGTGGAAGAGGAAGATGGGGAAAACTGTGACAAAGTGTAAAAGCAGTGATCAACCAGATACGGCAAGAGGGAGATAAAGAGAAAGTGTGGAAGAAAGAGGCATGGGGTGGAATCAAAACTACACAGCCTTGGCATTCCAAAGCCAGTCCATTTAACATGAACATATATTTGAAAACCTTTGTCTTGAAATGGTCATCAGAAACATTAACACATCAGATTTTTAACCAGTGGTCTATTAAAGCATTCCTTCATATGCTACTACATTCTCACCCTTTAAATTCACTAAAGTGTGAACTCTGTGACAAGGAGACAACATATTTGTATTGTTCAAAGGTCACACTTTATTTAAAGATTTTTTTATTTGGAAGTTGATTTTCAGAAAATCTGTTGGCCACACGCTAACCTATACCTAGCACCCGAACAAGTACCAAACAAGCAAGCTTACATATTGCAAAGACATAGGCCAACCTCTGTACAAACTAAACATCCACAATCCTGCACCACTTGTTGACTAACTGCCAACAAGAGACTTCCAAACATGATATTGACTCCGTACAAAAGGCAGACCAGACCACACCTGCCAGTCAGTCAACTGAAGTGCTATTGTGTCTGTTAAATACGTGAAAGGTCAGTAGGCCCGAGGCTAGAGATGTGAATCAGAGCGCTGAATGACAGAACCGCTTATTAATGAACATGCTTTATTCCTGCAAAGCTTGGTATACATCCAGTTACACTGCTTGGTCTTATAAAGTCTAGCAAAAAGACCCTCCTTAAGTTTTTAAGTTAGAGATTGTGAAGAGTCCACAGATAACATACATTTTTTACCGAGAGAAGGCCCATTTGATTCAAAGAGCTATGGCTTTCATGTCATGTGGGTGTAAAGTTGACAACTGTCTCTTTATCCCTGTACAATTAATCCGGGCTGTTTATGTAGCTTCCGGTACAATTATTCTGAACAATCTGTTAAAATTAACTGCATTCAATGGCCTTTTTTCCATATTTTCTGCGGACACAAAAAGAACGTAATCCTAGAACGTTATATCCTAAACCTGACGCTGCTGTGATGAATGAAATTGTTGACTGAGGATGCTGCATTATATTATATACATACATTATACCTAGGTGTTATAAAACAATGAAAAATCCCAAAAGAGGTTTGTTTACACATTTTTGTTCGACAGTCTCCGTCAAACACTATTTTCGTTACACATGCAGAGAGGTTCATATGATTGCCCGTGTGTTTTGACCTTCACGCTTTCTGTGAGTGTTTACATTCGCATGTCGGAGCGCTGGGCGGCAGGAAGCAAGAGACTGGCTGCCTGCCGGGGAAACGTTGCGCAAGCAGCTACGAGAGCCAGGAACGAGGAGGCGTGACTGGCCTTCTCACGCAATGGGGAAGCAATTCCTTGCAAAACTGCCGGGTCCTGCTACAGGGTCTTAAAGCGGCAAGAACGTAGCTACGCTCCAAAAAGCACTGCTTCATGCTGGGATACAACCCAGTCTCCAATAAACACTTTGGCCCTCATTAAAGGTTAGGGATAAATTCGAAGCCCTGTACTCACACGGATTTCCACAGGGATCGAATTACGGGTTGTGGGACAATTCTAGGGACTCGTTACCTCCTCGTATGTCTCCCTCGCCCAGTCCTCACTGCATGAGCAGGCCTCTGCTCCCATATAACTTTCTTACCTTAACAAGCCACACAAATACCTCTAATATGGCCACCCTATCTCTGCATGCCATACAATAGAAGCCCCACCTAACCACATACTGCCGTGTCCAAGCCCAAAAGAACCAAAAATCAGGATGGGACCAGGGGTGGAAGGGAATCCAGATCTGAGATGAGGAAGGTCTGCACTCGGAGTAATGGTATATACCATATGTGTCCAATTTGTAATGAGGGCCTTCTTTTTATTTTGTTTTTTAGAACTTAGTTACATTTTTTGTTCATAAACGTGCTATCAAGAGCAATACCTTTACTTTAACCGTGCCCACCTCGCTAAAAAAGGCACAAAGTAGCAGAGGATTTGAAAATACAATCTGCTTTTTCTTGAAAACGGCAAAGTGTACATGGATCACGAACACAACGAATGACTGCAGATGTTTAAGCACAGTGACAAACACACATCCTGGAGGTATATAGTAGCATCCTCAACAATAAATAAATAGTACTGACAACGAATCTGTTTGTCCAACTTGCGTACCGGAATGGACAGATTCATAATTGATTTGTACATGAGCTTGACATTCCTTCCTGATTTCTTTTTTTCCTTGTGCAATTCCAGTTATGTCAGTAAAAACATATTTGTGTATCCCTTTTTTCATCTAAAAAATTGTATTTGTGAGTCCTTGTTTTGGGGACATCTGTATGCATAACATAAAACTGTCCACATACCCAAGAGGATTTACCAGACTTATGAATGCTAAACAGATGGTGAAAATCAGTTTTTTGAGGTGCATTAAAGATAAGGACACTGAACTGTAGAGTTTTTAGGTCGAGCGCGCAAGCACTCTGGCCTGTTGTAATCTCTCTGTGGGCTTTTAACCACGCCTACCGCACACCCATCACTATCACTCGTTTATGGGTTTGCCTTTCAAAACTCCTTTGTTATCTTTGGTAAATGCTTTATGTTTGTCCCTCCTTGCAGCAGTTTTGTTACCTCTTTGGCCATCGACCCAGTTACATGGATAATTGCACTTTTGCCAATATGGTTGACTGTGAGCAAACGTATTTTTCCTTTTGTGTCTCTCCTTCACGCTCATGCTCACGGCAGCCATGGGGTTTTGAATCGGCTCCCTTATGACAACAGTTTTACTTTTACTTTTCAAATTATGTGGCAAGAAAAGTTCAGTTAGGAATTTACAATGCAAATATATCTAACTCGAGCAGAGGTGAGCCCACTGCATTGCAAATGCTTGCTAACACTTATACTTTGATTTTGACCAGGCAACTATTAATTGGGTAACTATGAATCATGATCAGTAGATGTTATGTGTTAATTTACTTTTTAATTTTTAGAAATGTTCTAAGTTCCTTTAAAAAAAAAAAAAATACATTAAAAAGTATTATGGCAATCATTTACATTTGCCAATGGTTATTCTTTCTGCACAATTGGCATGGTTCTGGCCTTTCTGGTCACACCTGATACAAAACGTGTTATCAAAGAAGTCCAGATTAGTAACTCTTAAAATAACTGTCGCCAACGTTACACCCACTAAAGGAACGTATTTTCTCACCCTCAAAAGGAAGGAAAGTCTGAGTGAACCACTGTGAATTAAGCCCGTGGCTAGATACAGCAAACTACTGGTCTTTTAGGATGTTTGTCACTATTATGGTAATTACAAAGACAGCAATAAGCAAAAATAGCTTCCCAGCATCCAGAAGCGTTTACTGTTCTGAAAAGAGATGAAACATGGATGTTCCCAAAATAATTACATCAACTGCTAATCCAGGGATAAACCCCAGAACCATAACCCTCCTACCAGTATAAACACAGTACTTACTATGGAACAATCTCAATTGGCAGACTAAGCCAAGAAGACACAGGTGCCCATACTAGACTGGGGAAAATTAACCCTACATAACCTTGCAATGACCTCAACATCGAAATTAGATGTAATAACTATGCCAACCAAATCATAAGAAATGCCTCTCTAATCAGTACTGCAAGTACGTATACCACTCTGCACCTAAAGACCCACAACCTGCATAATGACATGAGGTCTCTAACTATATCCCCACTTCACGGACATCATAAAAATATCTACCCTAAATCTAACTACAAGACGGAAGACCCAACTCTAGTCCTTATGGCGGTCTTCCCAGTATTAATTTAATATAACTCATGTCACCACATATACATACACCAATTCACTATCTGATCCCAAATCATCAAGCATAAGCTGCATGAAAGGACCCGTTTATCCTTTCTGCCAAATGGATGGCATATATAAAGGTTATACCACCCCTCATAGCTGACCACTCAGTACAAACCCGACAGGCCAGCCAAGACCAAAGAAATCTAGCACAAACTGCTTCTCACCACATAACTTTATCATAGCCCTCACTACGGGTCCCAACTTGTCACACTGACCGCAAAAAATTGACAGCGCAACTCTTTAAAAAAACACTACATCACAGTGCAGTAAGAATCCATTAAAAAACTCTCTCTCTTATCACTTGACTGTATGCATGTGTTGGACACATAGACAGAGCTCCACTGATTTTTTAGCTAGGTTTATTACAAATACAGAGGGTGTAGTGCACTATCCATAACGGTAAGCGCTTCAGCACTCCACAGAGTTTGTAAGCACAATAGAAATGCTATAACATAATATATGTGAGAATACCAATTCATATTGCATTCAACATTTAACATGTTTTTTTATCCATAATTTAGGATGGCGGTCGTTCAATACTATTACATCTATCTATGGCATCAAGGTACTATAAGATTATTGCCGATTGCCTCATCATCAACAATAGGCAACAGTTATCATGACTGGATGAGCGAACGGCATAGCAAAGCTTCAGGATATAAACACTTGCAACCTTTACGCACATAAAGCACAAAGGGTGCATAAGTACACAAGTAACCGAAGAGCTCAATGGGGCCCGTTTTAGATGCGAGTATCTGTACATGGACTGCGTCCACTTCTATCTCAGACTAACACAATACGAAGTGGTAATGGCAAGTTTAAAATCCCGACATGAGCCTGGGGACCAAGGCCGCAGTGGTCAACCCATGAAGGGAGATGAAATCCAACGTGTCTAGCGACGTGCAACTTGTTTATAGGCCTCCGGGCAAATGCTGGACTGAGCGCTGCCAACAACTCATTGAGCTCTCATGTCTAGATAGTGTCTATGCACAGATTAAATGTTTGCATATGCCCTATTCTGCACATATTGTACATATAAACTATTGCCTGTGCTGTTGTGTGACATATGACACTCATACACTCCTCATGAATTTGACCATAACAACAGTTCTCTTTATAACAGAATTTTAAACAACGACATGCCAACTGTAATTAACTGCAAATAATACATATTTAAAATGATCACATATATTACTCATGTGTTGGGTTAAATCCTAAGTAACGAGAAGCTCGGGCTCTGCAAATGCGGGATAGACCGCGGGCGGTGGGACTACACGTAAGGCCTTCCAACTCCAGGTGACTCGGCAGGATCGGACAGGGAGGGGGGGAAGGGGGGCGACGTTAGAGGGCTAGACTAATAATTTCGGTAGGTGAGTAGGAAGGTCTTCGTGACAGATCGGTTTGCCTGATCTTCGATCCCTCGTCAAAACCAGGGCTGAAAGTTCCTTTAGCCTGAGATGCGCAAGCGGAAGTGAAAGGGTCAGTCACGCGCACTCCTGGAAAGGGGAAGGATTAAGAGGACGATCACCTTTTACCCAAGGATGGTATATTTATCGAAAAGTTTAGACGTTTACCAACCATTCCCATGCTAGCCAACCCCGGGCAGGGAGTAAGTCCCAGATCCAAGGTCACACCCCCTTTCTTACCTGTTGAGTGGGCTGGCTCAGCGGGTGCTCGAGCGACATCATATTTAACTCCGGAAGATGAATCTTGATGTATTCTAAATAACAGACACACGGTTCTGTAACAAGGCGAGTCTTTAAAACAAGCAGGTCGTACGATTTAAACGCACCGATATACCGACTCTATGTCCCGAATTGAGAGCAGAAGGGAAATGGGTCGCCGCTACGGACCCCGCCCATTCAGACTGTCATCCAATCAGGTGGAACGTGATGACTTCTGACCCGTTGAAAGGGCGGGGCAAGCTGGGTCAGGCGCCTGACAGTAGTGACAGTACTGACGTCACGAGAACGGGGCGGGAGCTGGACACGTGCCAGTCATTAAATACCCTGCTGTTAAGGAGGAGCGCCTGCTCCTTTCAGAACAGATCGCTGCTGCCATGCTTCGTTGGGATTTGTTCTATGTTGTGGTGGTGCGTGCGTCATGTGAGCCTGAAGAATGGAAGACTTCTTTGGGGAGCTTTCAGCGAAGCCATAGATAGAGCACGCTGGTATGCTTTGACTGAAGAATGAGCATTGGTAAAGCCAATAGGTCTCTCCTTGGTAAAATCTGGCATTGAGTGATAGGGAGTGGAGTGGCATTGTAGGGGTATGGGAAGTTGCCTGACTTGCTACTAAATTGCCATATAGGGCTTCAAAGCCTTGTGCTAATGATAATACAATATGTTACCAATTATCTCGAACTATGACCTAGCTAAACATCTGATGCAGGGGCTTCTCTTCTTTAAAGGTTTAGCACTCAGTTACGGCATTCACTTTTCCGGTTTTAGAAGCACTCTGACTTTTGGCACATAGAGAACATCTGATTTTCTTTGGATCTCAACATTTCGTTAAATAGTGAAGGTGGTGGTAAAATACAGGTGTCCTGGTGCAGATATTGTTTACAAATGTGTTTCAAAGAGGGAGCGGATAGCGGGCAAGGGTGCAACTTACTATATTGTAAAACACTATAAAATGTTCTAGCTATTGCGTCTAGAATTTTCAATTCTATTAAGGACAGAGGCGAGGATTATGCTTCTCTTTGCATACTTTTAATAACTCAGCAGCCAATAGGAACGATTTAGTATACAAAAACTATAAATCCCGTGAACCCAATATGATAACACTATAACCATAGAGACCAGCTCTATAAAACCCTCGTGGCTCAGAGTCTCTTCCTCTTTCTTTGCAAATAGACACAGTTAATTCACTGATGCCCAAAAGTCAATAAACGAAAACCTCAGGTCCAGAAATCAACGGGACATCCAACCAGGACGAAGCAGATAGCAACAGAGTGTAGAAAAACGGGTCCCCAGGGAGATTCCAACGAAGATAGGAAATTACTTTTCTTTTTGACCTAAGATAAGAATAAAATACATAGCCATAAATACTGCCTTGAGTAGTAAAATAATGTTAAATCACAACACAACGTATTTGGGATATAAAAATTATTTCTTTTTTATACATATCATACACTGTAAAAATTCAGGGTGGGAAAATACAAGAATAACACATGTAGAATATTTTCAGTATTTTTTTATTAATGAACTTTCTATCAAGGGAGGGATAATCGCCTCCATGTCCTTAATAGAATTGAAAATTCTAGACGCGATAGCTAGAAAACTTTATATTCTATGTCAGGACCGGAGGCTCTGATTATGCTAGTTTAAAGTTTAGCCATTACCACAGAGGAGACATCAAGAATAGGTTTGTAATAAAACTTCTTAAACGTGGAATCAGATGACCAATCTGCTGCATTTAATATGTCCTCAAGTCGAGAACCTAAGGCAAAGGATTTTGATGCCATAGCACCCATCACAGAGTGAGCACCAAATTTGGAGACATCCATGCCTGCCTCGGCTAAAAGCCACCTCACCCATCTGGCCAGTGTTGCTGAAGTAACCGGGCGAAAAGGCTTTTGAAGAGAAGTAAGCAGTTGACCTGTCATATTAGCACGAAATTCGGCCATACTCACCTCATAATCCTTCAGACATTGTACAACGCAGAGTTTTTTGTTATCAGGAAATGCTGGATAGGATACTACCCTGGTATTGCATTTTGTTCTTCTGGATATGGTAAAAGAAACACCTTCCGGAGAAAATCTTCTTCCTGCCAAATCCAGAGCTTTAACATCAGATACTCACTTACAAGATACAAGACAAAGTAAAAAGGTAAGTTTAGCTGACAATTGTTTCCTGGAGAGATATTTGTTGGAAGGCTAGGAAATTAAAAACTGCTGAACAATATTAACATCCCATAGATCTGAGTATTTGGTAAGAGGCGGTTTCAACATTCTAATGCCCCTACCAGTTTACAAACCATAGGCAATTGACTGATAGGCCTACCCTTGACAAACACATGGCCAGACGAAATGGCGGAGCGGAAATTGTTGATCGAGCTATAAGCCATTCCAGAGGCGGCAAGTGAAGCTAGAAAATTCAAAATCAAGGTGCAATCGGCAGTAAGGGGATCTGAACCCTGTGAAGAACACCAGCTACACCAGCGTATCCAGGCTGAGGAATAACGTTTATAAGTGTTGGGAGCCCAGGACTGGTTGATAAATTCCTGAGCTTCGCTCGAAAGGCCTGGGAGGTTCCAATTTGGCCTGAAAGACGCCAGGTCAGGAGCAACAGTTGGCCTGATAAGATCAAGGGATGAGGGGATTTCCCCGGGTCCAGGAGGAATTCCAAGACCAAGGTAAGATGTAAGGAGGAGCGCAGGCCAATTCCATAATGATTGGAAACCATGGTTGTGCTCTCCAAAAGGGGGCAATCGGCACCATTTCCGCCTCTTGTCTCTGAAGATGTGCTAGGACCCTGGGAATCATTTCAAAGAGGGGAAAGGCAAAAGCGAGGAAGGTAGACCAGTCCTGGAGGAAGGCGTCTGTCGCCTTTGCTCCCGGATCCGGGCACCAACTGAAATATGTCGGAAGTTGCGTGTTCAGCCTGGATGCGAAGAGGTCTACTGAGCAAGGTCCCCAAATCCGCATGACCGTTCTGAAGACTCGAGGATGCAATCTCCAATCGCTGGCATCCCTCAGATGGCTAGAGTGCCAGTCCGCTATTACATTCTTTTGACCCGGAAGGTACTCCGCTGTCACAGAAATATTGTTTTGGATACAGTAATGGCAAAAGTCTTTGGCGATCTCGTCAAGATCCAAGACCGGGTTCCCCCCAGTTTGTTCACATATCGAACTGCTGACACATTGTCCATCCGGAGAAGGATGCAACATTTCGCCATGCCCGCAGAAAGACTGCGGATAGCAAAAGAACCCGCTAGAAGTTCCAGGCAGTTGATATGCATCGAAAGTTCTTCCTGAGACCAACGGCCCCTGGTGGACAGTGGGCCGCAATGAGCACCCCAACCCCAAACGGCTGGCATCACCCTCTATGGTCAGGTCTGGGGAACATGGAAAAATGGCTCTGCCGTTCCAAGCCTCCATGTGATTTAACCACCAAGAAATCTCGATTCTCGCATCTTCCGAGAGAGGAACCAATTGGGAGTAGGACAAACCTTTGTTCAAGTGCAAGATCTTCAGACGTTGGAGGGATCTGTAATGCAGAGGGCCTGGAAAAATCACCTGTATAGAAGACGCTAGTAGTCCCACTATATGAGCTAGGAATCTCAAGGATACAGTCATTTTGGACAATGCTAGTCTCAATTCTCTCTTGATCCTCCTCACCTTCACTTGAGGAAGAATCAATTGAGCGGAAGGGAAGTCCACCAAGAAACCTAGGAACTCTATCGACTGAGACGGAATCAGGATGGATTTCTTGACATTGATAACAAAACCCAGATCCTGAAGAAAAGATATTGCCCACTCCAGGTGTAGTATGATCCTTTGAGGGCACTGAGACATTATTATGATGTCGTCTAAATAAATGATCAGACGAACACCCCTGGTTCTCAGGTATTCCACCACCTGTCTCATCAACTTCGTGAAGCACCACAGAGCCGACAACAGACCAAAAGGGAGAACCTTGAATTCGAATATCTTTCCCTCCCAGCGGGATTACAGAAAGCGTCTGTGAGGAGGAAAGATAGGAATGGACAGGTAAGCATCTTTCAGGTCCAAACGGACCATCCAATCTCCTGTCCGAAGGATGTCTCGAAGTAAATGGATCCCTTCCATTCTGAAATGCCGGTAAAGGGTCCACTGATTGAATTCTTTCAAATTGAGAACCAACCTCGAACCGCCTCCCTTTTTGTCTACCAAAAAGATGGGATTCACAAAACCCCTGGGGTGCAAGCTTGTTTCTTCTATCACCTCTTTTGAAAGGAGAGTCAGAATTTCTTTGTGAATGAAAGACTGATCGGAGAGGGAAAAATACATCGTTTTTGGGGTAGATAGTTGAAGAGGGGATTGAAAAAATTCTATTTTGAAACCGAGAATGATTTCGAGTACCCAAGGATCGTTTGAGAGCTTTTGCCAATTGTGGTAAAAAAGGCGAGTGTGACCCCCTAATGAAATCTCTTCCCAAGGAATGATTCTCACCTGCAGGAGAGGAGTCTTGGTTGGCGGCAGCTGCACCTCTGAACCTTCCTCTACGAAAACGGCCTCGGAAGGACCACCTTGAGGGGTAGAAGGTGGAGGGCTGATCTTGGTAACCACCTCTGTTCTTATAGCCTTGGGAGCCATCTCCAGAGGAGTTGTGAAATCCTCGGCTGAACGAACGCCCCCTGAAGTGTCTGGCCTGGGAAAAAAGAGGGCGAAGAGCTCTCTTGATAGAACCCTGTGCTTTATCCAGACTGGAAAAGGTGGCAACAAACTTGGATAGCTCTTTCAAGGAGGGGGCTCCGAATAAGAGGCCCTGGGCCGCTGGGCTCGCATCCGAAGATGCAAGGTCAGCTAATTTGGGATCCAGTTTCATCAGAATGGACCGGCGGCGCTCATTTGAGATGGCGCAGTTGGTATTACCCAACATGCAAATTGCTCTTTGTGACCAGCCAATAAGTGTTTCAGTGTCTATTGGAACATTGGATTCTTTCACTTGTAAAGCGAGTTCCAGGATCTTAGCCAAGGGGCCTGATAAATCCAAGAGTTTATCCTGACAGGATTTCCAAGCCCCATTGATTACTTTTTTAGGGTCTTTGGTATATTTCTTGAGGTAAGTAACCATAGAAGGGTCTATTTCTGGGGTTTCTGTCACTTTGTCAGGGAGATCCGGTCTGGGGCACTCAGAGCGTAAGCAAGCCCGTACCTCTTTATCAAACTCTTGTCGGAGATGATTCTTTACATAGTCTGTGACCTCCGGGGGAGGAATTCAAGCAGTAGACCTAGGGTGAATGATCTCACCCAATTCAGATGTTAAAAGGTTAGCTTGTTTGGTGGCAGAGGTATGATGGGACTTTGCCTTACGTTTACGGGGTTGAGTATCATCCTTAGGTGAGCTATGAGAGGAATTAGCATCAGAGTCCTCAGATACGTCATCTGAATGAGGATCTGCGGGAGTACTATAAGGCTGTTCAGCCATTAATGATGCCGTTAGTTTTTCGAAGGCTTCAGCATGAATGGCTTTGGTGGGAGGATTAGACTGACCTTCAATTATGCCCCCTTTGGGAGGAAGCCAGCCCTGTTGATGTGCAAACCCGTAGAGGTGATGTTTCAATGGGATTATAGCTTTGGCTAGTGCATCATTCACAGTCTGACGCACGCCTGCGTCTAGAGCGTGCACAAGGTCTTGCTCGAAGGAGCTTAAGTGTGCCTCTTCCTAGAAGTAGCCTTCATCCCCTTCCAGATCTTCTTCTTACAAGTTTTCCATACTTGCAGTATGACCTTAATTTGGTTGAAGCACCAATAAGTCAGGGGGGGTGCTTTTTAATATATATATATATATATATATATATATATATATATATATATATATATATGTATATGAATATATATTATTCTAGACTCCAATGCAGGTGGAAGGAGGAAGAAATCAAGTGTGGAGGGAGCACCTGCACAGAAGCCCTAGGCAAGAAACCTCTACAAAATGTTACAACCCTGCAGAAAATTCTGGCAGGGCATTCAGGGGGAGCTGAGGGCTATGGCAGTAGAAATCTGCCTCCATATTTGAAAATCCAAACGTAGCAGGCAGAGTGCAGGTTTTAGTGCCAGAGTAAACGCGCGAGTCGATCGGCTCCAAGAGGAGTAGAATGCCGGTCGGCTCGCGTGCTCGCGCCTGTAATAAAAATAGAAATAGGACTGCACGAGCAAGTCGCGCAGTCCCGCTCCCCAATAAAGGACCCCACTCTACCGGTGTTACGGGCGGCAAGCCGCTCGTTTTAAATTAAGCGCCACGCTAAAGATTACTTGTTAAACAAACATAGCATTACATTAGAATCACAACGTTATACACGCTAAGGCAAAAAGGGTGACTTAACTGGCTGCGGAGCAGCAAAGAAAGAGGAAGAGACTCTGAGCCACGAGGGTTTAATAGTGCTTGTCTCTATGGTAAATGGTGTTATCATATTGGGTTCATGGGATTTGTAGTTTTTGTATACTAAATCTTACCTATTGGCTGCTGAGTTATTAAAAGCATGGAAAGAGAAGCATAATCAGAGCCTCCGGTCCCGACCTAGAAATATATATGCACTGAAAAAACAAAGGTTACAGGGAAGTTATAGTTAGGAAATAGAATTAAAAAAACATAGAAATTCGATTTAAAAAAACAAAGGCAACGGGGACGTTATAGTTAGGCTCATATTTAAATGTACAAAACCATAAAAATTCACCTGTTCTAGTTAAATAAATAAATAGATAGATAAATAGTTAGTTATTTCAAGTAACTATAACTCATGTCCTAAGGTAACCCCAGCTGCGCACAGACAATGGCTGTGCCAGGCCAGGGTTGGTTGGTTATGGGGGTTTGCTGCAGGCCCTGCCGCCAACCCCCGCTGTGCATGCTCAAAGGCCGTGAACAGCGCAAGTTTGGGTGGTTATAGGGATTGGCTGCAGGGCCTGACCCTCACTGAGAGTGGAGATTTTGCTCTGACTTGGTAGGTGCTGTCAAAACTCCCACCAAGTTAGAGCAAACAGTTTTGTCCCTGGTATGAGCCCTAGGTTAGGTGTTGGTCCCTGGAGCTCGGGTGTCCGCAGCGGACACCCTATCCTTTTTAAACTTTGGCCTGAGGAGATGGCGGTCCCTGGGGGTGCCGGGCAGCCCTCCACAGTGAATTTAGAATGTGTGCCCTGGGGAGGTCTCTGGGGCTGCATGCCCCAGCATAACAATATAACTTGTGCCCCAAGGAGGTGGCAGTCCCCTGGGCTGCTAGGACGCCAGGCGCCCCTCCCCTGCATTTCTTTTTCACAATCTGCCACGGGGAGTTGGTAGTCTCCGGGGCTGCGGAGGGGCTGCCAGCCCCCCAGAAATTATTTGTACATTGTGCCCGAGCAAGGTGGAGGTCCCCTGGGCTGCGGGGGGTTCAGGCATTCACCCCCCATTCAAAATTTGAAAGTCCCCAGGACCTGGCCCACCCAGGGGCTGAAGTTAGACAAGTGAGGGTGCTCAGGCCAGGCCCGGTGGTGGTTGGATTAATGTAAATAATGAAAATTACTTTAGCAAAAAAAATAGAAATGCAGTGAAAAAAACGAAGGTTACAGGCTCACATTTTAAACATATAAAATCATAGAAATTCGCCTTTTATAGTTACAGGTACAGTTATTTCAAGTAACTATGACTCGTGCCCTAAGGTAACTATATCTCACACCCTAAGGTAACTATAACTCGTACCCAGCATGCATTGCTAAGTACCCCACAAATTACAGCACTTGTGACATCTTTGATAACATAATTGATAATGTCAGTTTAACATTTGCAGTAAAATTATTGATCAGATAACCGTGCATGGTGGGGGCACGAGAAGCCTGTGCCATCTTGCACTCAAACTGGCTGCTGAACACCAACCACTGCTTTGAGCTGAAGTGCCTTGTCACACATATGAGGAGCTAGAAATCCTTACAATGTGTGATATGACATTTTATTGCGGGGATACGTACACCAACACTAAAATACATTATACTGAGGTGGGCTACTTTGCAGGGTGGGCTGTTACCCAATTCTGATATAGTTTTGTTAAATAGGTATGCCTTCAGCTGTTTTTTATTCAGCTGCTTTCTAAATTGGAGACGGTTGGGGCAGTCATGATGAATTTAGGAATGTGCCAGATTCTGGATGTGTAAATGGAGAAGGCCTGTTGCCTTAATTTGTGTTTTGTCCAATCTGATGGTGTGATGGCTGAGGGTGTGCGCACAGCTGGTCAGATGATAGAAAGGAGTGCCGGTCTTGGTGGCTTTGTATATAGGGTTGCCACCTGGCCAGTGTTGTACCAGCATAACCAGTATTTTAATGTCCCTGTTGGTACAAAAATGAAGAAAAACACCTAATTCCCCTGTCACTAATGCATACATTAAACAGTAAACATAAGAAGGAAACACTTTAACACATGTTCTACAGCTGCTGTAATGACTATCAAACTGATATTTAAAGTAAGCAAAGAAAAGCAGTGTTACAAATGAATACAGACAATTTCATGGTGGAGCCTGGCGAGGGGAACTTGTGGTGCTGAATCAGGGAGAAGTGGTGGGATCTTATTGCTTCAGATCATTGTCCTTCTGGGATGAATTATTTCTCTTTCTTCATTAGCGATAGCTGGTACAAAGCCACTTTCCAAAGTGTTCCTTGAGGGTGAAAGTTCAGTGTCCATGGCTAATCCAAGTCACTTGTCATTGGCCTAGTGAGGGGGATCTTATTCACAATAAATAGGTCTAGTTCAGAGGAACCAACGTGGCTGGAGGCTAAACCCCTCTCTTCGGAGTTCTCTGAAAGTTATTTTTTGTTTATCACATAAGGTCAGGCACTGACAAGCCAAACCCCAAAATCTACCTCTAAACTACATGCTGAAGGGAGAGGGGGATGGGATTACAGTAGAGTTCTCATGTCTGCCCTTGTCCCATGTATGCTGATTGCAGAGAGAGACAAACATGTTAAATTATCTAGTTATCTAAGAAACTTTATCAGTATTTCTAGGTCATGTGTTTGCCCCTGAAAGCTCAAGCTCGGGCACCCATACTATTGCTGGCTTAAGTAGCTGGGTAAATAAATAAAACAATCACAACTATGTGGAGTGAAGCACTTCTTTCTTTAGAAGCACACAACGTCTGCAGAATCAAAAATATACTCCTGTCTACCAACATGTGGTAGCACCTTTTGCACTACTCCTGAAAGCTATTTTTTTAGGTTGATAGCATTATGTGGACGGACAGCTGCACTCTCAAGCAAGACATAAAAAGCAATGTACATGATTCCACAAACTGAACACAGCCACACCAGCCTCACAGTGAGCTCTAGCTGTATAATTTATCTTTCCAACATGGCAGGGAAGAACACAGTTTCAAACAAACAACACACAACAGAGAGGGAGATGCTTCCAGGCTCATTGATCGCACAGTTACATACAAAAACACCCAGTGACCTGGATGACTCAAGCCTCAGAAACTAAGACCAACCCTACAACACTTTTCACAAGGTAGTTTTGGAGGTGGAGCACAATACAGAGATCTGCACACATCCCCATAAAACATATACCATTGTAGACATGGAAGTCTTCTGTGTCGCAGTGTTCATGATTTTGTCTTTCTGATTGGCCCAGCAGCTTTTCTACCCACGCAAACCTTGAAAGGTGCTTTACATGCTTTGATATTGCTCCCCAGCAATATGCTTGAATGTGTTGTGGAAAGTGTTACACTCCGAGTACCACAACTTTAGCAAAGAGGTTGCCTACTCCCTGTTTAAAATCACAATATTCCTTATATACAGAACTTCTCGCATGCCCCCTAAGGTGTTATGAGTGTGAGTATCAAAAACGTGCTGCATGCAGATTCAAAGTATCCTGTGTCATGTTCAGACAGTAGAGCTACAGCCTGCCATTAACACCTTCTAAATTGCTGTAGTCCATCTGAAAGGAACTGCAGCCTGTAGCACCATCCTCTGAGAGGCTAAAGGCTTTTGGAAGCGAGTCCCCAGGCAGTGTGATAGATTGTGTTGTATCACAAGTATTATTAGATGCCTCATCACCACAGCACTAAATGCCAATTAAAAGAGAGATGCATTTGAATTTGATTGGTCCCCACTGAATATTTAAGTGTATTGCAGCAACTGAGTAGCTGTTTAGCCTGGCACCAACTGACCCAACTTTGAGATCTTATTTGTCTGATTTATTAGAAATTTCTGCACAAGCACAGAGGGAGAATTAAACTGGTGCGATACGCAATGTTGCTGCCTTCTGGAGAGCACAGGATTGTTTTAAAAGGCTATTGTTAATGTAAGGAGCGCTTCAAATTGGCAGGTATTATATGGTATACAGCACCTGCACTTCTTTAATTTAGAAGGGATGGTACTGGCACTTCTCAACACTGATCCAATGCTTTTAATAAGGGAGATTCTCAGCAGCAAACAGGTACTCTGGGACAAGGTCCCTGCCGTGGAGACATGATTACGCTGAGTCAACTGTGTACCAACATGTCAGTGCAGCTGTCAAATTCGAAGATTGCCTTTCTGCATTATCTCTATTCTCCCCTGCCTGAGAAACCCTTATGCCTTTATCCCCACCGAGACAGCAAACACCAAGGGCAGACAGTGCTCAAAGAACCACTACTTTTATACGGTGTTGGCAGTGCTCACCCCACCCCTGATCCCACGGGGTTGGTTGTTTTCTGAGCGTCCTACTGTGTCCCTGCTCTCAAGGCAGGGGCGGCTCCTCTGCTATGGCGAAGGAGCATTGCCCCGCCGTCAGCAGCAGCAGCTGCAAAACTTTACAAGAAAATGATAATAAGCTACGTTTAGTATCGTTTTCTTGTAAAAGGGGTGGGTCCCTGGATGATGCCAGGGCGCATGTATGTTTAGCTGGCCGTCTTGGGCCGGCCAAACATACTTGTGCACTAGGCTCTCTCCAACCCAGCAATTTAGGCACTGCGTTGCCGGGTTGGAGACAGCAGGCAGAGACTTCAACTCCAGCTGAGCGAGCCATTCAATCCTAACGCTGCTTTCATGCTGGTAGCAGAATGAAAGCAGCGTTAGAATTAGACCCAGGGCAGGCTGGGAGCCTGTGCCTGCGGGCGAAGACCGAGCAGTGGATCAGAGCGGCGCGGCACGAAAGGTTTGTTTTTTAATTTTTTATTTTTTGTCACGCCCTGTCAAGCACTGCGACGCCCCGCTCCTTTTCCCTCCCGCGAGCTGCCACTGTCTCAAGGACCTCCTGAAACTTCTGACCACAAAGATTGCATCGACCAAACCACGTTGCCAAAAAAGCTCAACCCCAAAATGACAGACCCAAATGGGGCTGACTTGTGAATTTTAAAAATTCCATTAAAAAGTCTCATTCATACTGAGATCGATTTGGTTGGAAGCCATTTTATATAGAAACTACCACTTTCAGCAGGGAAATATATTATTCTATTTTTTGCTCCATAAAAATGTCGAAGAGTCACGTCACTAAAACACTAACATAATATCATCTTGAATAATGTGCATAATGCAACATATACTACAGTTTTGGCTACGCAAGTACTGCCTACTCAGAATACACTAGTCCATCCAGACCTAAATGTTTAATTTCCAGAATTTTAGTTACCATTACTTTAAATGGGCTGCAATGGATACTATTGGTGAAAATGTGTAGTAGAGAAAACTAAGCAATTATAACAGTTAATTCAGCAAAATAATTCGATTTTATTTACTTTATAAGAATGCAAGAGCTACAAGCTCCCTAATCATCAACTCTCCCAGTGGTTTGCACTACATCATGGGTTATGATAAGGGTGATCCTATTTATTTCTAGAGCAAAACTTTCACCCAGAAAGGCTTCTTGGTACTAGAATGAATCTATCGAAAAACTGAAACTATTCATTGAAGGATTAGGGATGTAGCTGACATTAACCAAGGGTGTTCAGCAGAATAACCAGATTTTCAGTACCTTTCAGAACATCAAATGATCCAGAAGTGAACATATTTGAATTGGAAGGTCATTCTACAATTTGGGCTACCAGAGGCTAAAAGAGTAGCCAGCCAATCAGTTACTATGAATTTATGGGGTCCAAACCAAGAGAAAAGATCTGAAGCAGAAGGAGCAAGGAGTTTTGTAGGAAGTTAAGAACTCCTTCGAACCAGAGTACTCACTTCCATTATGAGGGTATAAGAACAGTTGTATTAGGACAATCGTCCATAAAACCTTCTAAAAACAAAACAGCAGCATAAAAACAATCCAAAGACATAAAAACATTCAGTTTAAATCAAATCTAGCCAAATCCATTTTTAAAATGTTTCTTGATAAAAAAAAGCATAAAACGTTCAATTCCTACTGCAACATCCATGAAGCGCATTCAACACAAAAGTAATGTTGCTTTTACCCTAGAACATGTTTAATATTTTTAAAATAGTGTTCTCAAAAACTTAATATGGGCAGTTTTATAAAAAGCACAAAACTTAATATGGTCAGTTTTATAAAAAGCACAATCTATGAGGACATGACACAATTAACATTTCATATTAAGTCAGAACACACAGCAACTGTTTCCATCGCATACTGCCCTATGCCACTGAGAAAAATTGGGTCACACCATGTCTAATGTTTAAGATTTATTTACATAGCCTAGGGCCTGGTAATTTTATCCAATAGGAAAAAACTTCACCCGACCTAGGAACTTAAGGGTAGAAGTTATTGAGGGTTTCTCCCTCAAGTAGGCCATATCTAGTGTGCAACCTACTTTCCCGGCTGATTCCCTCAATGCTTGCTGACTTGGAAAGGGGCAACCATACGTCTATTGTGCCCCATAGGGAGTGCATGGTTTCCTAGTCTCCTGTCGTAAGCCAAAAAATCCTGGCCCACTGCTTGATACTAACACAGATCTCTTCCCAGCATAACTTAGAGATCTTAGGTACTTCTTTGTCTTTAGGTAAGTTGTTAAAAACCTCAAAGTGCGGTAGATGGCCAACAGCTGCCAGGATGCCAATTTCAGTTCCTTCTGAAGCCCTGTATCATAGTTAAATTCTTATAAAAGTCAACCCCAGTTACTTTTAAAATCCACCACTTCAAGAGGTAGAGAGTTCACAGAACCCATCTGAAATTTGGTGACTTTTCCCCCAAAAGACATTGGGGGTTATTCTAACTTTGGAGGAGGTGTTAATCCGTCCCAAAAGTGACGGAAAAGTGACGGATTTACCACCAGCCGTATTACGAGTCCATTATATCCTATGGAACTCGTAATACGGCTGGTGGTATATCCGTCACTTTACCGTCACTTTTGGGACGGATTAACACTCCTCCAAAGTTAGAATAACCCCCATTATCTTTCTCTAGATTGATTTTTAGAGAGTGCTTTTTACCAAATAGTTTCAGAGTCTCCAGTTTCCTTTGAAACCCAGGGCTGTATGGTACATGCACATCCCCTACTTTAGAAGCCAAAGATCTTGAGAGATTTAAAGTTGCTGACAAATCTGCCAAAAATAAATTAAAGAAGGAAGGAGTCAGAACACATCCCTGTCGTAGGCCAGTCCGAATTAGGATCCTTTTTGATAGTCTCTGATTTGTCAGGTACCACCTGTGCCTAGTTATCAGTGTGTAAAGCCTTAATCATACTAGGTAATTTGAAAGTTATCTTCCAGTCGCTGTGTTTTTCCCACAGCAGGCCCCTATCCACTGTGTCAAAAGCTGTACGAAAATCAATAAAACAGCAACACAGTCTCTGATTGATTGCCAATGATTTCCTAATAGTAGTCTAAAGGGAGAAGCAGTGATCTATAGAGGAATGTCTTTCAAGTAACCCATCCTACTCAATGGGATCCATTTATTTTCCTGTACCCATTCATCCAGATGTGTCAGTAGGATCTTTGAGAACACTTTCTCTGAAAAATCCAGAAGGTTAATCAATCTATAATATGAGGGTTTAGTGCCATTCCCTTATTTTAGCATGGCTTTCACTATGGAGCCCCTTCACGAAGGGGGATGAAAACCTGTTGTGCTTATCCAACCAAAAAAGCAAGAATAGACTCTAGCCCAGCACTCACTATTAGTCTTGACCAACACTGCTGGTATATTGTCTGGCCCTACAGCTCTAGTTAGCTTGATATGGTAAATTATCAACCTTATCTCCTTTTCAGAAAACAAACTAGGATCGCCATTCTTCAAGGGGCTCACCTGTGTATTGGGCAGCATTGGTGGGGAACCAAATAAATCCCCCAAGTATGAAATTCAAACATCCTCATCAACCATACAGGCGAGTGACCCCCGGTTGAGATTACAGGCTTTCTTGAATCTCTGCCAGAAAGCTCTCTGGTCTCTTGACTGAATTACCTCTATTACATCATTTCAGGTATTTGTATTTGTGATTATAGCAGTTTATTTCTTCTTTTTGTTCTAGTTCAAACCTTTTGCTTCCTGTGATGTGGATGCATGAAAAAACACCACTTCAAGTGTCCTGGTCACTGTTGATTTTTGAATTGGCGATTGAGTCCTTGGCAAGTCATGTCAGGCATAAGTGGAGCTTTAAAGATATTTGATTAAATGAAAATATCCAGGAACTTCATACCATTTTGTATGCAGAACTTCACATTTGCTTACACAGCATAATCCATGATTAACACATTTATTTGTAGTTTGTATAGCGAGGATATGGCCGCAGGGTGTCGGAGAGCTTTACTCAGGAAACAATTTTATAACAATAAAGAAAATTGTAATTGTAAAAGTTAGCACAGTTGAACAAACTGAAGTCAATACGCAAAGTATTGGTACAGTTAAGCAACAAAAATGATGTTTGCATTCAGGAGTAGTCATTTTGATTGGTGCTGGAACGAAATTCCAGAGTCTAGTAACATAGGAGACCCAATCAAGAGAACCTTGTTCAAAATCCAGAAATGCTTCATTAGTTGTATAAAAAGGAAGTGAAAGCCCCATAAAAAGGATGGGTAATCATCCAGTATTTCATCTTATGAAGATATAGGGGCTTATTATGACTTTGGCGAATGGAAAAGTCCGTCCGCCGAAGTCCCGACGTGTAGGTTGTTGCCAGTGTGGCAGCCTCCCTCCCAGGCCCATTACGATTTTCCTGCTGGGTCAGGGGGCAGAAACACAGTTTCCGCCCGCTGGCCCAGTGGAAAATGGCCTACAGCATTGTCTCAGGCTTACATTAGAGCTGGTGGCATTGCTGTAGTGCGTAGAGTGCACCACCACCTGTCGCAATGTTCACTGTCTGCAAAGCAGACAGTGAACATTGCGACAGAGCTGGCCAGGGGGTCCATTCACTGCCCATGCCAAGTGCATGGGCAGTGCAGGGGCCCCTAGGGCACCCTGCACCCCGTCTCTGCCAGCCTTTTCATGGCCGGGTTACCGCCATGAAATTGCTGGCGGAGAAGGGGATCATAATCCCCGGGCGCTGTCCTGGCAGTTGAGGACCACCAGACCATTGTGTAGATGAAATCTGGCTGTGCTGGTGGTGTGACCGCAGCAATCCGACGGCCACCACAACTGTGGCGGTTGTTAGACTGACAGGGTCGTAATGAGTCCCATAATGTTAAAGCACTTCCAATAATGTTACTAATTAAGCGCCCTACTTCAAGTCTATCCGTACTAAACTGTTGGGGATGGAATAGATAGTGAACAGTTCATTATAATGCCAAGGACAATTGTTACACTTAGACCCACCCCTGCTGCCTGTGCTGTCCCTGACACCAGTCACCCGGAAGTGAAACAGTTCTTCACAGTTGGCGAAGCGGGAGCTTCGAGTTAACAAAGGAGGAAACAAGCCTTGAATGCATGAAATGCTTATGAATAACAACAGTGGTCCTGTAAATCTAAAAAAAATGGTCCGAACTAATCAACGCGCTGGTTTTGGGAAACCGGCGGGGGGCAGGAGCCAAGCCCCTTTGTGACGGTGGCCGCGGGTCGT
The DNA here is from genome assembly GCF_031143425.1 of Pleurodeles waltl. Classification (NCBI taxonomy): domain Eukaryota; kingdom Metazoa; phylum Chordata; class Amphibia; order Caudata; family Salamandridae; genus Pleurodeles; species Pleurodeles waltl. Next base: position 1,675,174,470 of record NC_090440.1, read on the forward strand.
GCTGATTGGTGTCTGGAGGCAGGGGCGGGAAGCAGTCCCCTATGAAATCAAACGCGCGCCCACTTCCACGGGACGTGCTGTTTTTGGGAAACCGGCGGGGGGCAGGAGCCAAGCCCCTTTGTGACTGTGTGCGCGCCCGCTGCCGCGGGTCGTGCTGATTGGTGTCTGGAGGCAGGGGCGGGAAGCAGCCCCCTTTGAAATCAAACGTGCGCCCGCTTCCTCCAAGGGAGGGCCCGTCCTGCGCCCGTCAGCGACCAGAGGAGGCCGGGCCATACCTCTTTATCTTTCCTTTCTGTGCCAAGTCTCACCAATTTAGCCCGACAACAGCAGGGTCTGAGGAGCTCCAAGTTCATCCTAGGTGAGGGGCTTCTAGGGGGCAATAGCTGGGGGGGGCAGAAGGGCCAATCGCATTCTCTACCAAGTGTTCAAGTGAGGAGGCCTGAAGTAAGAGGAAAAGATTGGCAGACGGAGGGGGGCGGGAGCTGAAGAAAAGCATGGGAATAATAAAACTCTAGATGGATTTCTTCAAAAGTCTATTGGGGCACTTGAAAAAGAGATAGAACTGGTCCTGCGCTGCTTATCTGCTCCCACATCTTCAGCCCACAGCTGCCAAGTCACACAGCCCCCTTTGCCAGTAGGCTCACAGCCCGCATTGACCACCCCTCTCACTCCCACTACCCCCTCTAGAAACCCTCAGGAACACCCGGCTGAAATTTCGAATGAACCTACTGCTCTCCCCGCACCAATACCACCAATCCGGGGCCCTTCTAAAGGAGAGTCCCTAATTACTGCTGATTCCAATAACAAAGGGAAAAGGAAACCTAGGGAGTCTATTATAAAAAACAAACAAACCCGGATCTCGAACTCCCCCAATCCGGGCCTGGCTCCTAGGAATGACGTTATTTCAACTCCCTCAGAAAGTGTCAACGGACGACAGGCAACTGATCATATAATGGAATTTATAAAGGAAGAGTTTACCAAACTGCTCCTCCCTATTGCAGCCCGTCTTCAAGAGATCGAGAAGAAACTGGAAGGACTCACCAAGATTCAGCTGCCGGTACCTCCTCCACCTGCAGAAATCAAATCTTATCCTCACCCCTCCCACTTGAGCCAATCCCACGCTAATGGCGGCAGATCCCCTGCTCTAATGAGCAAGGGTCTTCTCCTTCCCAATAATTATGAGGGGGACTTATCTGATAGAGCAGCTAACATCCTCAAGAACACGTACCCAAAGGTCCCAGCCCCTCTCTCAAAAGGAACTGGAGGTTCTGCCTCTTTTAACAACACAGCAACTAATGTTGGTGCAGCTAATCCCATTTATGAGCATCCCTCAGCAGGCCCCCTGAAGACGGTGCAGATCAATGGCAGGACTGGATCGGGAGCGATGCATCTTCCACCGGAGTCATGCCCATACGTCCTTGTCATCACCAATGTCCCTGAACTTAAGACCAAAACCTCTGAATCTTTTACCGAACTGAAAAATAAGGTTATACATTGGTTACATGCAAATGCTATGTTTGCATTTCATATGATACCTTCGATACTGATGGTGAGAAGAGTGGGGTGGGTGGGATCACTGGAGAAGATTGGCACAGGGGATTGCATTGTTATCAGTTTCAATTCACCTTCTCTTGTCCAGCAGCTCTTTTTAAATGCTAATAGACCCTATCCTTTTGCAGGGGAAGTCTCTCTGTGCAGACTGCTAGTGCTCTACCCTCCACCAGCGATAGTTATGAATAGTAAGCTGCTAACGGCGCACAGAGTCTCCCCTGACATCCAGCTACAGATTGACCCCGAATTAGGCCTTAGACGTTCCTCAGCTTCTCTCTCCGAGATAGATTGACTCAGTGATGGACCACGGGGAGTAGGTATGAGTTACCTTGAGACTGAGCTTACTGATCACTCAGTTCTTAGTGGTCTTATTTCATCCATATCATTTACCCTGACAGATTCCTGCAAACCAGGAATTACCGAGAATACCACATGCGCAGCTAATGAGGAGGGGGGATCCCTCGAGACAAGCGCTCCTCGCAATTCTGGGTTTATCTCTTCTGTCAATTTACCAGACATGAATATGGTTGGTTCTGCATCCAGCGGGGCAAACAAATTACAGGACAAGAAAGAAAAGCCCAGGATGGGGTCAATTTATCGATGAATATCAGATTTGTCTATTCCAAGAAACATGGGCACTGGGGCCCAAATATAGATCAGGCTTTAAAAGCTACTGGGTTGCAGCGCGCAAGGTGTCTTCTGGGAGGCCATCAGGAGGGCTACTTATATGGCTAAGCAGTTCTCTCAGGTGCAAGGTTGAAGTCATAGATATGGGCTGCCCTGATTTACAGGTCTTACTAGTATCGACCCTCTATTAATAATCAATATCTATAATAGGAGTGTGGGCAGTCACTATGATTCTGATGCCCTGACCATACTGGATAGCTTTCTCCATAACAACATTTCATCCCATTTCATTTTAATTGCAGGGGACCTGAATGTTACATTTGAGCCTAATCCTTTGGCCCAGGAGCTAAATAAAGAAGAGGATGCCTATTGGGGTATCCCACAGTTAGTGTCAAATAAAAGACCTAGATTGAATAGAATAGCGCACCAAGTTGCTGATATCACACTAACATACGGTCTCCGAGCTTGTAATGGTCGCTCCCGCTCAGACACTAATTTGCACTCCACTTTTAGGCGTGGTACCCACAGGAGTCAGATTGACTATATTCTACTTGACAGCCGACTGTGGGGCTACATGTCTGACATGAGGGTACAAGAGCACGATGAGAGTGACCACGACCCACTGATTTTATCGAGCAGAGGCCTGTTGCCTTCGCTTGAAGCTCCCCATTCTAAGTCATATGCACAACAGCTCGCCCTGACAAATAACAGACGTAATGTCAAATGGGAGTCTGTTATTACCTCCTCTGATTCCCTCTCATCAATATACAATTTATTAGCGGACCAAATGGAGTGTATGCTTTTACATTTAGAGGATTGTGATGGGCTATTAGCAGCTCACATTGAACTGTTTAACTCTTTAAAGCACCTTCTTACAAAAGAGATTAGTAGTAAACCTAGGAAAAAGTGCTGTGCACGGTGGTTTAGCAATGCATGCAGGGTAGCCCAGCATAACCTATTGAGAACATTGAAAGAAGTCCATGCAGAGCTTATTAGAAAAGCAAGGAAGGACTATAAACAGGAATGCTCTAGGGCGCGCAGAACCTAGGAGGAGACCAGATGGGCAGCTATTCTGGAGACTGCTAAAACAAACAATACTTCTAGGTTTTGGAAATTGATAACAGACGACAGTAGAGATTCTTTGTCTTTGCCCGGTACCTCAGTCCTCTCTGCAGTGTGGGCTGAGCACTTTTGTCGACTATACGAAGGGCTATCCGAAGCAGCCTTTAGGACTCCTGATGACAGTGCAATCCATGGGGCCACCCCGATCAAATTCACTCTAGCTGAAACTAGAGCTGCAATAACTTCATTGAATTGGGGAAAGGCCCCTGGTCCCGACAAGATCCCGGGTGACCTATACAAGACAAGACCTGACATTTGGGCCCCTTACCTAAATCTAATCTGTAATGCAGTTGCAGCAGGAGCTTCTGTCTCACCTTCCTGGAAAGGGGCCGAGATAGTTCCCATCTTCAAAAAAGGTAGTCCCAATGATCCTGCCAACTATCGACCGATATGTCTGTGTTAAGATGAGGCGGACACGAAGAATATTCAGTAAGATTTAATGAGTATAAGGCCAACCCAAACAGGATCTGTGTGAGCTCCGTCTCGCCACAACCTTCATCAACTCCAACCGTCCCTCCTGGAACCTCTCACGTCTCCAGGCTCCAGAATCCAGTCCTGGAACAGAGAAAGCAACGAGGTTCCAGGCCTAGCCCACTCCAAGCCTGGCATACAGGTAATCTTACCACATACGTAAAAGGAACATCACAACACATCCCCCCCTTACATCAAATTACAACGATATAACATTAATAGCAATGCAGTTGGAACAATTTGTATAAACAACAGAAATAGACTCGCAAAGCAAAGAGTCAAGATAAATAATCTCTCATCCAGAATGGTTGGGAACGTATCCTGGATGGTACACTGGTGCGTGGTAACTCCATGGAAGTTTCTGTAACAAGATTTCTTCTCTTATCTTCCAAATTTGGAGAGTCTGTCCATTTCGCAATTCTGGACATGCTCCACGCATACCCATTGTCCAGAATCACAATGTTTTTCCTTACTTCTCTGATGCGGAAAGGGCCCTTGAAAGATGATCTACCTTTGGCTTTAAAACACGGGTCCTTTACTAGCACCAGGTCACCTACCTTCCACCACACCCTAGCAACACCATGCTTGGCATCAAAACGCAACTTGTAGTTGCGTTGGTACTTCTCCCGGAGACTTGGTGCCTTAACAAATTTACCCAGATCCAGTTTAACCTGAGCCAAGGTGTTACTGAACCAAGCCGGGAACAATTTAGTGCAACCCACCCTTCCCCTCATATGCTCAAAAGGGGCTATATTGGTAACACTGTTTGGGTTGTTGCGATGTGCCCACCACAAATCCCTCAGGAGATTGGTTAAGGGAGTTCTAGTCACAATAGCTTCTTGCACACAAGCTTTCACCATCCTGTTCATCCGCTCAGGTAGACCATTAGCTTGTGGCAGGTACAAAGCTGTCCTCAAGTGCACAATAGCCAGGGAATCTAAGAATTGTTTCATTTCTTGTGACGTAAATTGTACCCCATTGTCCGTAACTAAATGACTGGGTATACCCTCTCTAGAGAACTCTTCTTCCAGAAATTCAATTACTGTACGGGTATCAACTATGTTCACACATTTGGTCACCACCCATTTGGATGCATAATCCATCATGAGTATAACATATCGTTCGATCGGTGGTAAAAGATGGAAAGGACCCTTAAAATCTAAACCAAGTTTAACCCAGGGTTTTTCTGGAACCTCAACAGGAGAGAGTGGCGCTTTCACCACCATCTTACTTTTATTGCTACGCGCACAATTCAAACAGTCCTTTACAATCGCTTCACCTTCACTATCCAACCCTGGCCACCAATAAATGGCTCTAAGGGGGTCATTCTGACCCTGGCGGTCCAAGACCGCCAGGGCCACGAATGACGGAAGCACCGCCAACAGGCTGGCGGTGCTTCAATCCCCATTACGACCGCGGCGGTAAAGTCGCGGTTGGAAAACCGGGGCCGGCCGTTTCCCACCGTTTTTGCCCCGGCTGGGCGAATCCGCCAGGGCAGCGCTGCAAGCAGCGCTGCCCTGGGGATTCTGACCCCCTTACCGCCAGCCTGTTTCTGGCGGTTTTCACCGCCAGGAAGAGGCTGGCGGTAAGGGGTGTCCTGGGGCCCCTGGGGGCCCCTGCACTGCCCATGCCACTGGCATGGGCAGTGCAGGGGTCCCCTAACAGGGCCCCGGCCAGCTTTTCACTGTCTGCCTAGCAGACAGTGAAAAGCGCAACGGGTGCAACTGCACCCGTCGCACGGCCGCAACACCGCCGGCTCCATTCGGAGCCGGCTTCTGTGTTGCGGCCTCATTCCCGCTGGGCCGGCGGGCGCTAACAACGCCCGCCCAGCGGGAATGTTGGAATGCAGGCAGCGGTCTTTTGGCTACCGCCACCTGCCAAAGTTGGAATGACCGCCTAAGTCTAGATTTGGTTAAACTCCTGCCCAAATGCCCTTCGTGAGCTAGATTCAAAATTTTATTCCTCAGTTCTTTTGGAGGTACGAATTTCCCTCCTCTATATAATTTGCTTCCATTTAAAGAAAGTTCATCTCTTACATTCCAATAGCCCTTCAACGAATCAGGAACATTCCTAAACTCTGGCCATCCTTTAACAATGAATTCTCTAAGCTTATGCCTGTCTGGATCCCTCTCCACAGCCAATTCCCACTCCTCTTTGTTGATAGCCGTCTCTCTTACACAGTTGATGGTAACCTCATCCTCTACCTCCTCCTCACTATCGACTGAAGAGCGGGACAAGAAATCTGCTACAATATTCTTCGGCCCAGGCACGTTTTCCACAAAAAAATTGTATTCCAACAACCCTTCAGTCCACCTACGAATTCTTGGGGTTAGCTCTTCATTTTTTTTGAAGAAAAAATTTGGACCAGAGGTCTGTGATCTGTTCTTACAACAAAAGGTAGGCCCCACAAATAGAATTTAAAGTGTTTGATTGTCCATGTGCAGGCAAGTGCCTCTCTTTCTATGACCGAATAGTGTTGTTCAGCCTCCTTGAGGGAACGGGAAGCAAAAGCTATTACTTTCTCCTCTTGACCAACCTTTTGGATAAGTACAACCCCTAAACCCTTGACACTAGCATCAGTGTACAAGTAAGTTTTCACACACACATCAAAATGCCCTAAGGTAGGCATCATTCCAATACAGTCTTTTACAAAAGAAAAAGCTGTCCCACAATCCTTCCCCCAGATGAATTCACAACCCTTTTTCAAAAGCGCTCTCAAAGGTTGTGTCACGCTGGAAAAATTGGGAATGAATTTGGAGTAGTACTCCGCAAACCCTAGGAACGACCTCACATCGTCCTTGTCTTTGGGTTCAGGTGCGCGAATTATAGAATCAACAAGTTCTAACTTGGGTCTGATTCCTTCACCAGAAATGGTATGTCCTAGGTATGTCACTGAGGTGACCCTGAAATTAAATTTTTCCCTCTTGACAGTAAGACCGGCCTCTGCTAACTTGCTCACAACTATTCTCAATATTTTGTCATGTTCATCCACTGTCTGACCATGCACCAAAATGTCATCCTGAAAACATAACGTACCAGAGATTCCTCCCAAAATTCTTTTCATGATGCGTTGAAAACACCCAGCTGCAGAGGCTAGACCAAAAAGGCATCCTCAAAAACTGATAAGCCCCCAAAGGTGTAACAAAGGAAGTGAGGTGCCTGGACTCAGGGTGCAGAACAATCTGATGATATGCGGAGGATAGATCTAAAACACTAAGGGCCTGATTCTAACTTTGGAGGACGGTGTTAAACCGTCCCAAAAGTGGCGGATATACCACCTACCGTATTACGAGTTCCATAGGATATAATGGACTCGTAATACGGTAGGTGGTATATCCGCCACTTTTGGGATGGTTTAACACCGTCCTCCAAAGTTAGAATCAGGCCCTAAATACCTTCGAACCACCTAAACATGACAATTCTTCTGTTATATTAGGTAAAGGTTGGCGATCTATCCATATGTTTTTGTTAAGGTCTCTGAGATCCACACACATGCGGATACGCTTGCCATTGTCCTTAGGTGCTAAAACTACTGGGGCCAACCACTCCGAAGATTCAATCTCCTCGATAACCCCAGCCTCCAGTAACCTATTGAGCTCTGCTTTCAGAGGCTCCAACATCATTCTAGGTACTCTTCTGACTTTATGCACAACGGGTACAGTATTTTTTTTCAGAATGATTTTGTGTTCAAAATTAGCCAAACACCCTAAGTTATCACTGAACACACCTGGGAATTCTTTGCAAATCTCCGATGAGTCACTGGTATCATTTACCACCATCACTTGATTGTCAGAATTGGGGTCTAATTTAATACCCATGTCCCGTTGGTGTCGCCAACCTAACAGATTATTACCATGTTTGGCTACGTAAACCTTACCTATGGTGACTTTGTCTTGGAATTGGATTTTCATCACTCTGTAACCAATGACCTCTATCCTGGCACCCCCATAACTGACCGGGTTGATGTCAGGCTTAATAAGGGAATCAGGAGACTCTCCGAAAATAGCTTCCCAGTTCTTATCACCCACCATCGTATAGGGAGAACCCGAATCTGCTAGAACAGTAACAGTTCTATTATCAAGTTTTACGGTACATTCAGGCATAATCACAGGTCCCTCGTCTACCATGCCAGTACCATGCTTGACATGGTCAATTTCTTGTTCTACATACAATACCATCTTATTGACATTTTCAGTGACAAGATCTACATTACTTTTGTCGTTATTGCAAACTCTCGCATAATGGCCCCTCTTCCCACACTTCCTACATAAGGAATTACGTGCAAAGCAATTGGTGCTATTCGCTGTATGACCTATGTTGCCACAGCGATAACAATGTAAAACTTTAATGTCTCTCTTCTTTTCTTGCAAAGACCCTTGGGTTTTATTGTCATTGCTAATCTTCAAAACTTTTTCTTGGTTCCTTGGTATTTGCACAGCAGAGAGACAGTCTCCTTCAGTATGGTTCATTTCTTTTATCCAATTGCTGGTACTCTCCATTCCCTCGACAATGGTAATTGCATCTCTCAAGTCAGGGTTCTTTGTTAATAGTTTCTTTTGAACTTTTTTGTTATTGGTACAACGCACAAGTTGGTCACGAATGAGGGAATCTGTGATTTCACCAAATTCACAGGTGCGCGCTAATGTGCGTAAGGCAGCAACAAAATTCCCTACGCTCTCCGTACTACCCTGATATCTGGCGAAAAATGTATGTCTTTCCAACACCACATTAAGTTTGGATTCAAAATGTGTCACAAGAATTTCTACAGACATCTCATAAACATCCCTGGGGTCGCCGTCCGCCCCACCAATGCTTAAAGGTTCAAGACTGTCATATATATTTCTGCCCTCGATTCCTAGATTGTGTAGAAGAACCGCTGGTTTCCTAGCAGGAGAAAATGTGTCCCCACTTATGGCTATTAAATAAGAGTCAGAAAGATTCTTCCACCGTTTCCATGGAAGAATGGGGTCACCTTTGTCCGACAAAAAAGGAGGAGGTTGTGACATAGTAGGTGTAGTCATGGTGGTACAACAAAAGGTTGTAATAACAAGTGAAAAAAAAAAATAGTATGTGGTGGAGTGTCCCAAAATCTCCTGAAAAAAAACACACAAAAAATAAATAAATATTCTCTTTTCTTTGTCCTTGTTTTTTTAAATATTTTTTATAACAGGGGTGTGGAAGAGAAGGCAAAATAATGTTTCTCAAAGAAAGAGCCACAAACAACAATAGTAAAATTGCAGACTCGACTTTCTTTCATTGAAACTGACAAGTGTGACCACGAAGAGAAGAAAAATGAAATAACGTGTGGCTTATTATAGTCTTTTTTCCTTTTCCGGTTGAACAGTAGCGTAGAGAGCGGTCTAGATTCAAAGCGCAAACCACAGGAAGAGGAAGTAAGTGTGACGGCTGTAAATTCTTCCAATACGCTACGTCACAACGCACGAGGAGAGCACGAGCCTGTCTCGTGCCTGGTTAAAGATGAAACTAACGTGCGCGCGAGAAGGGCAAAAGCTTGTCTCGCGCGTGGCAGTAACGTGAGGTGAAAAACGCAGGAACAATGGAAGAAAATAGAAGAAAAACCTCACACGCTCGTACGGAGAAGGTCAACGGCTGTTCCCAAGATCTCCGGTTTCCAGGATGGCAGAATGAAACAGCTGACGGAAGAGCGCGGACACAGAATCAGTAGAAAATCTTCACGCAGGTGACTCTGTGGGTTCAGGGTTGGCCCCTCGTTGCCAGTGTAAAGATGAGGCGGACACGAAGAATATTCAGTAAGATTTAATGAGTATAAGGCCAACCCAAACAGGATGTGTGTGAGCTCCGTCTCGCCACAACCTTCATCAACTCCAATCGTCCCTCCTGGAACCTCTCACGTCTCCAGGCTCCAGAATCCAGTCCTGGAACATAGAAAGCAACGAGGTTCCAGGCCTAGCCCACTCCAAGCCTGGCATACAGGTAATCTTAGCACATACGTAAAAGGAACATCACAACAGTCTGCTTGATAATTCTCAAAAAATCTATGCAAAGCAACTTCTGTTTCATGTTGATGAATGGATTTCAGAGTCTGAAGCATATCTGATCTACAGGTAGGGTTCAGACCTGCAGTCAGTACCATAGATCAAGCCCTGGGATTCCTGGCAATTAAATGGAAGAATGTGGACCTAGGGGGGGAAATCTGTACGTGGTTTTCATTGACCTTAGAGCCGCATTTGATTTGGTCCCCAGGAACATGCTATGGATGACACTATCCAATATGGGCGTTCCAGCAGGCCTCCTGAAACTCATTGTTCGACTGCATGAGAATACCTATGCACAAATTAGATGCGGTAAGGATGGCGAGTTGACAGACCCTGTAGCTATCAAAAGAGGAGTCAGACAGGGTTGTGTCCTAGCCCCCACCCTTTTTTTGCTATATATAAACAACTGTATTCAATACTTAGAGAACTGTATAAATGACTCGCCCAAACTGGCCGGAAAGAAAGTTCTGTGTCTGCTATATGCGGACGACACAATCTTGCTAGCCAGATCACCGATGGGAAATCAAAACCTGGTCAATCAATTATGTGCCTTCTGCAGAGACTACGGGCTGGATGTCAATGTCAAGAAAACAAAACTTATGATATACAGAGCCTCAAGAAAAATACCTCGTGCAAGAATAGCAATGAATTCAATCCTGTTGGAAAGAGTGGCAGAGTTTGATTACTTAGGCATCAGGCTCACGGACACAGGTAATTGGGAGGCAGCTATTGATAAAGGGGCACTTATCATAAGCCAAAGAGGTGGGGCTCTAGTATGCAAGGCTAAAATGACAGTGAGCCCCCCCCCTTGAATCCAATCTCTGAGATCTACAAAGTCCAAATCCGTGCGGCGGCCCTGTATGGAGCAGAACATTGGGGTTCCCACAGAAAATTGGACATTTTACAAACTAAAGAAAATCTTTTAGTCAGACATGCTTCCTGGCTAGGGAAGGGCACACCAATGACCCCACTCAGACTCGACCTAGGATTAAACAGCATTAAAGCCACAGCGTGTCTGAGACCGCTCTCTTACTGGATCCGTCTATGGAAAACTGACAAACTTGAACCATTCAGGGTGGCGATAAGCGAACTCATAACATCGCCACAGGGACTGGAAAAAATCCTTTGGCTGAAGGAGATTAAATCTGCCTGGAATAAGCTAGGTTTTCCCCATTATTGGAAGTACCCTGAGCGGATCCCTGCTAATGCTAGGCAACTCGTCAAAGGGAGATATTGGGAGAAAACCAACGAAGATCTCTTCCATCGTAATAGGGTGGGCAGGTTAACAGTAGAATTCCTCCAAGTCAAACACGAACCCCGTCCCGAGAACCTCATGGACCTTCCTATGCCTGCACGTGCCCGCGCCCTATATCTCCAGCTACGATATGGCACCTTGCCCGTTAATAGCTACACGGCCCGTTGGTCATCAAGCAACCCCTCGATGGACAGATGTATACTTTGTCACCAATGTAAGGAAACACCTGAGCACGTGTTGTTCTTTTGCCCCCTATACAAAAGCCCCAGAGGGAGGTGGATCATTCCTCTGTGCAAAACTTTACTACTGCAGGAGCGAGCTAATGCTATCAGAATATGCAAATATGATACATCCACATTGGTAGTCAGCTCAGTCACCAAATATCTGTCTGAAGCTTCGTCCATCCGCCATAGGTTCATCTTAGCCACAGGGCTCCAAGTTGGCTAGGTACTCTGTTGTCTATAGATGGGGATTTTAATAAGATATATTTATTTCCTTTTTTAATGTTTAGTTGTGTTATGTATCCTGATATTGATGTGAATCTTATTTAATTAGCCTGTGGTTTTTAGGAATTTTTAGGCGCATTCGGTCCCTCAAATGAGAAGTTGTGGCCCTATTAGCTTATATTGATGAATTTTTAGCCCAATTGCCATGGCATTTTATAAAATCATTTAGACATGACAAGAAATGCATCAGCCCATAAATCAGTCATCTTACTGGTTACAGTTTCATGGAATGTATTAACTGCATTTATTTGAATGACGGATATAAGTTTTCTACTTATCTTCTTTTTTGCCATGTACGATTCTTTTATAGTATTTATAAAAATAATTATGATCTTGGTTTTAGTTTCAAGAAACGCACTAACAGTATTTATTCGAATGCCGGTTACAAGCTTTTATTATTGCTATGTATGATTGCTATTCTGTATTTTAATGGTCTAAATTTTTAGATCGAATAAATAAATAAATAAACCTAATGGAGGGGCTAATGTTATTGAGGCTGTGGCTGATACAGCATTTTCAGCAGTTAACTCTTGGCCATATTGTGAAAGTGTCTATATTGCAGCAATAAGTTCTGTATTCAGCCATCTTATTATTAGATGGTGTATTTGTTTTAGGTGTTGTAACCTGTCAATTGTGGGTCACACATAATTCCCTTTTCCCACTTTCTGGTAAAAGGGTAATAAGGGCTGCACTTTCCAGATGCCACGGTAGTGTTTTCAGACTTTCTCGATGACCAAAATGGAGATACTGGTTAGGGTACCAAAAAGAAGACAACCCCTTGCAGAAAGATGAGCAAGATTTTCACAGCAAGCTGGGACCCTAACAGAGGTAAAAGCAAGAATTCATAAAAAAAACCTCTTGAAAAGTGTTCAAATACTCAAGCAACAAATGTTACAACAAGTACAAAGAGCAGGCCCAATGACTATAAATTCCAAGAAAACAAATAGAGAAATATCAAATAAAAAATCCCAAATAGAATAGAAACATGGGACGGAGGTGCAGGGGTTGGGTGAGGGGGTAGGGATAGAATTCAACAAAGATCAAATCACAAGTGATGTAACGCAAGGAAGTACGTCTCAATAGTACCGGTTTTGATGATGCCCTTTATTACCTGAAAATACTTTACCACTATCTTGAATCAGGATAAATGCGAAGGCAGTAGTAACACTTCTTGTAGTGATCACTTCATGCCATATGGTCCTACATCAGGCGGAATGTTGCTAAAGAACAAATCTTTCCTTAGCCAACCTCCGGTGCCCCAACTTTGATATAACAGGAAGGAAGAACTCTTGACCAATTTTTTAATGATGTCCATGTACCATGCAGCAAAAAGAGAGAATGGATTTGTAGGAAGAAACAGCTGAGCGCCATAAGGTAAGGACGCGTTTGCGCCCACATCCTGGAATCCTTGATGTAACACTGTCATAGAACCTTGTACTCTTTCATTGTTAAACATTGGTTGCTCCTTATCCTTTCCTGTTGTGGATACTACCAATGGCAAAATACCTAAACACTAAATATCACAAAAGAAATTGAAGACACACATTTACATACTTACTGTGTAAAGTACAAAAATACCTAGCACAAAAATACATTGGTCCAAAATATCCTAATGTAATTGGTAAATAAATAGAGTTTAAAATATTTAAAATTACATATATTTAAATAAAATATATCCACTATAAACAATTATGAAAAAAGTGTACATGTAATATATTGTATTGTATTGTAATCGCATTTATATAGCGCTTACTACCCCTGACGAGGCGTCGAATCGCTTTTCGATGAGTAGCACGCTACTCTGGAACCCAACAAGAATTAGTGATGGATTAGTATTGTTAAATAATGAGTACAGTTTTAGTATTATTATGAGTTAATTTGAGCCGTGGATATGAGAGTTTGTTAGTTAGATTGACTGGGGTAATGGAGGGGTGGAGGAGGAAAGAAATCCAGAAGTGTTAATTGGGAGTATATCCTTCATTTACTCAACCCAAAGACTTGGGATGAGTAAAGGGGGGGCAGAGGGGGAAGGGTATGTGGAAGGGTTAGGGAGAGCATAGTAGCAGGGTGAGATAAATGCAGGAGAAATTTAGTAGGGTTGTGTGGGAGGTCACAGTAGTAGAGTGAGGTTTGGTGAGTTAGATGTGGAAGCGGAGGGAAGAGCTTAGGCAGAGATCTTTAGGAGATGAAAGTAGTAGAAGGGATTTGGGATGAGTCAGAGTGAGAATGGAGGATAGTTTGATAGAGGCATGACATATGATGATGAGTAGATAAGTGTGATAAGATGAGAGCAGGAATTCATAGATATCTAGTATAACGACCCACCGAGGAGCCATGCAATGATCCACGGACATGCCAAGCACAGAAAACAACATATACACACACACATACACATGAATACACACACATATGCACATACAACACATCATTAGAACCATAGGTAAAAAATACTTAGTCAAACAGGTTTAAAGAGTGTGTGTGTATTTTATTGTTATGACATAGTAGCAATACATATTTTCTAAAGAAACTATAAATAAATAGAAATATACATATAATCTGAAAAAATATTTCTCAACATAGGCATATGTAGTTCATAGTTGTTTGAATAAGGTGGTTATGAAGGAAAGAGCCAACTCTTGAGTAGTTTTCTGAAGATAAGAAAGTTATCTGTGGCTCTTATAGTTGGGGGTAAAGAATTCCATAGTTTGGCTGCTTGGACTGAGAAGGATGTACCACCTATAGTCTTTTTCTTGTATGGTGGTGTTCTAAGGCGGGGTGCCAATCTTGAGCGGAGGGTTCTTTGTTGGATGTATTTGGTAATTTTCTTTCTGATAAAAAGCAGTCCTGTTCCATGTATAGCTTTGTGGGTGATACAAAGCAGCTTGAAAGTGCATCTTCTGGCAACGGGTAACCAGTGTAGTGCTCTCAAGGCAGGGGAGATGTGGGCTTGCGGCTTTATATGTAATAGTAACCTGGCTGCGGAATTCTGGATACGTTGTAGTTTTTTCATTATAGATAGAGATGATCCATGGTAGAGGCTATTGGCATAATCCAGTTTGGATAGTACAAGCGAGATAGTAGCTTGCACCTTGTGTGGAAATCCGAGGTGGGGGAAGATGCGTCGTAGAGTCTTCAAGGTGATGAAGCTTGTGCGTGCTAATTTGTCTACTTGGGCATTCATAGTTAACTTGGAATCCATAGTGATTCCTAGGTTTTTAACTTCCTTGGATAATTGAGGAGGTGGTCCGAGATCGTCAGGCCAGACGCACAGAGGGTCATAATTTTTCCAGTCACCACATATGAGTATTTCTGTTTTGGAGGTATTTAGTTTGAGATGGCTCCAGGTCATCCACTGATCAACGGCTCTGAGGCAACTGAAGATTTGTGAGTTTTCAATGTTTTTGGGGCATTCTAATTTAAGTAGTATTTGTGTGTCATCTGCATAGTTGTAGCATGTGAGATGGAAATCATTGATTAGTTCTGGTAATGATATCATGTAGATGTTGAAAAGCAAAGGTGAGATGATTGACCCTTGGGGGACCCCTGCTTTTGTGAGGTAGGGTTCGGATGAGAAGGGGGGCGAGTGGATGATATTTGATCTTTTTTGAAGATAGGAAGTGATCCAGTCGAGAGCAATCCCTTGTATGCCGGCTTTGTGGAGTCTTTGAGTTAGGGTGTCATGGTCAACTGTATCAAAGGCAGCTGAGAGGTCCAAGAGAAGTAGTGCAGCAACTCCATTTCGGTCGACTGTGTTTTTAAGATCGTCCCAGATTGCCATGAGTGCCGATTCACTGCTTCTTCCTGGGCGGAATCCAGTTTGGAAGTCTGAAAGTATAGAATTGTCTTCAATGAATTGTGACATCTGGTCGAATGCTGCTCTTTCTATCAATTTGCCCAGGAAAGGTCCATTTATGATTGGTCTGTAGTTGTTGGGGTCTTGCGGGTCTAGGTTTGTTTTCTTTAATAAAGGTCGTATGTATGCCTTTTTCAGGTCTACAGGAAAAGTTCCTGAAGTTAAAGAGTTGTTGATGATTCTTCTTACAGGTGTGGCAGCAGAAGAAGATAGAAGGATGTTCTTGAAGATTTGTGGTGGGCAAGGGTCAGAAGGGCAACCAGAAGGCCTGCTTGCTTTGACCAAATCCATAATTTCATCCTGGGATATTTGTTTGAAGGACTGTAGAGGTTGGGTTGGTTTATTCTTAAAGGGTATTTTAGGAAAGGGGTTGGTGCTGATGGGTTTTTTCTGTTTTAAATAGGAGTCCAATGTGTCTGCCTTGGTTGTGTAGTGAGTTGCCAATTTGTTTGTGAAATCTTGAGTAGTGGGATGACTTCCTTCCATGCATGTAGGTTTTCGAAATTCATTGAGAATTTTATAAAATTCCTTGGTTGTAGATTGAGCATTTTGAATTCTGTCTGAGTAGTATCTTTTTTTAGCTTTTTTGTTGATGATTTGTATATCCTGTTAAGTTTGTGTAGCTGCAGTTTGTCTTGACTGTTGTTTGTTTTGAGCCAGGTCCGCTGCAACTTTCTGATTTGTTGCTTTATCTTTTTAAGTTCTGTGTTTCTCCAAGGTGTTGGTTTTCTTTTGTCGTGTTTAGTTTTTCTGAGTGGTATTAGGACATCAAAAGCTTCCTGTAGCCACTCATAAAGTTTTGGTACAGAATTAATTGTATCTAGATCTGTGTTTGCTGTTAGTTGTGTTTCTAAGTGATCCAAATTGAGTTTGCTCCATGGTCGATAGGTGTATGTATGTAAGTAGTTGTGGGGTGTGTTGATTTGTGGAGTTGTATGTCGGAAAGTTATCATATGGTGGTCTGACCAGGTGATTGGTGTGATGCTATTAATAGTAACTAGTTCAGGCTTGGCAAGAATGACATGTAGGATGTGACCAGCGATGTGTGTGGGATTGTGTACAACCTGATGTAGGTTCAATGCGACTAGGCCAGTGGTGATAGCTTTAGGATGGGGCATATTGGGTTTGTCAAACCAAATGTTTAGATCCCCAAGAATGCATAGATTGGAGTATAGTGTAATAAGGTTTGAGACTGTGTCTAGAAAAGCATCTGGGAAAGTGGAGTTGTTAGGTGGAGGTCTGTAAAGGAGGAGAAAGTTACAGGAGGAAGTTGGAGTAGGGTGGCATCTGGTAAGGAGGGCTTCACAACCTTGTATGGAGATGTTGTCTGTTTTACTGAGGTTCATTGCCTGTTTGAATATAATAGCTAGTCCACCTCCTCTCTTGCCTATATGGTTTTGGGTGATGGTTTGATAGCCCGGAGGAACGGCTTCGTGCAACACTGGTGCCATGTCATCTCCCAACCAGGATTCAGTTATGAATAGTAAGTCAGGTTGTGTGTCTGTGAGCAGGTCGTAGATGTGGTGCTTGTTTTTTGAGAGTGATCGAGCATTTATGAGCTGGCAGTTTAGAAAAGGTGTGTTAGTGGTAGTGTTGTTTTGTTTAGTAGAAGGGTATGTAGTGTAATGTGAGCTTGAAGCAGAAGTGTTGCTAGTTGTGATAACTGTTTGAGGCTCACAATAGTCTTGCTTTTCAACATAGTGTTCCTCTTCCAGCAGTTTAAGGAGGCATTTTGTTGGGCCTATAGACACTATAGAGATCCTATTTATAGCATACAAAATAGATATACATTTTAATTGTTTTAAAAAAGCAATAAGCAAACAAATACAATTATTAAATCAACAGATATAATAAAATACAAAGTCTAATGTTAATTAAAACTAAAACTCTCCATAAAAACATTATATAACAATAAAAATATAAGTGGTAAATTATTAAAATGATAAAAATAAATTACTCAAACATTAACCATTAAAAAATAAAAATACACTTGAGATAGAAAATAATTACACAATAATTACACAACATAAAATATATAAATAATACAGTACAACATTAATGATAAGTAAATAGAAATTTAATGAGCTGCAAATAATTTCAATTCTAACACCAAATTAATAAAATGTAAAAAATACAGCAGATCTTTTTATAAGCCTATGCAAACAAAATTAAAAAAACGACATAAAAAGTTAATATTCAACACTCAAAACATGATACACTCAAATCATGATAACCTGATATTTTTACCGGGAGTGTTCTGTCCCACAATATTCCTGACATCGCAATGTTTTTGACATGATATTTGTGTCAAGCTACATTTTTAAAACAAGATCAAGGTTGTTCACATCCTAACTCTGCGCCATATCCTGCTATGAAACTATTGCTAGTTTCCTCAACTCTTGTTTTGTCCTGGTTTGAGAGTCCTGCACATAGATGCATATTTCATTGATTCAGTTTGGTGTTCCATCTTCCTCTTGGACCCTTCCCCCAATTGTCCCCTGAGAGGTTGACGGCCTTATGGATAGATAATTGAGGTAAGACTGGGGGTGGGTATTTGGAACAACTATGTATTCAATATTACCATTCTTACTAATTTAGCCATGTCGCTAAATTCAACACATGATGCTTAACCAGGTTTTGGGATGCAGTTCCTCAGGCCTAGCACAACCCTACTAAAGTCATCCTGCAGGTTCAAGTCTCTTAGTCCAGTGGTTCTTAACCTTTGGTCCGGGGTGAGCCATGGGGGTCGGTGAGGCCTAATCTGGTGGTCCGCGATTGCTTTAAAAGTTAAATAATAATGAGAGATTAAGGAAGTATATATAAATAAAGAAGCAAAATATAACATTTACTAAAAAAAGTTCTGTAAGTGTGAATGAATTTGAATTTGGAGTCTAAAAATTAGGTTGATATTCTCAGATTCATTTGTAGGAGAAATGCAAGAACATCAAACAGAATATAGTATGAATGACAGGCATCCTTAACTGAGTTTAGAAATGTTTCACCATTCCCATTAAAAGTAAAGTTTATTGTTTTTTAATATATGTGAAATAAAGGAAATATTTGATCATATCTATATGTGTTTGATCAATGCATGTTTCTTCATTTTTGTGTATTGCATGAAGTTCAAGTCATCAAAATTGCTTAGCTTCGAGTCCCTACTTCCCCTACTTCCCGGTATGTATCAATGGGGAGGTTGGAGGGCACAGATTCCAATCATGATTCACTGGGGGTCCCAGATTCCAGTAATGATTAAGTAGGGGTCTACAGAAGTAAAAAGTTTAAGAACAACTGCATTAGTGAATCCCTGTTAGTATTGTGGAGATATCAGTGACTATGTGGTTAGGAGGTGTTGTGTTTACCAGTACTGTTTCCTAGTAAAAAGTAATTTTAGGTTTGTGATAGAGTGAGAAAGCACAGCCTTCCTCAAGAAATCTTGGAATAAATATAGTAATCTTTGGACCATATGGTTGTTACATACAAAATCTCACAAGCCATCTGGTGCATATAGAAGGCATGCCTAATTGGGCTCTGTTCGCTCCAGTGCTCCAAGCAACAAGATGGAGCCTGTACCAGCTTCAGTAACAATCACCCGTATGAGATTCTGATGGCATGTGTCCCACACCAAAAGGTATATCAAATTCAACCTCTTTTGTGCTTCGTTATAAAAGCAAAATATTTTAAATGGTCTTTTGTGTCAAAATAATTAAAAGAAGAGGTAAAATCAAATCTGTTAATCTTCCAAGACTGAAAACAAGCCTTCTCCAATGTCAGCCAGTTTTATCTGAGACCCCGCACCCTTTAGTGCCAGCATCCAGATTAACTGCCAGATGATAAATGTATCTGTCTTCAATGCATTCTAAAGTGGTCAAATAATGTTGCCTTCCAATAGCTTTAAAGATTTGAAAACTGTTGAATAATAAAGGGGTTTAACATATACTTTAAACTCGTTAAGCGTTAGTATAACTATCCTCTTAAATAGGGGCGTATTTATGGTCTAAAAGAGGTGAGGGGTTGGATTCCTTATCCAACCAATATTAGCACAGTCACTAATGGAAGGAATGAGATTACAAAATGCCTTAATTCAAAGTAATCAGCTTCAAGTAGACATGCATGTGGATAGGTTGATGCCTTCAATCAAAAGCCAGATATTTTCAAATCACTTGTGAAAGCTTCATGGATTGACACTCTTGTCAGGCCTCTTTAGCACATATATGTCCCTCCACAAACATCCTCTATGAGCACACTTATTCCTACATTAATACATATATACCAATAATACAATGAAACAGGAAGAGGAATCTAGGAAAGATCATTAAGCAGCAAACTGTCTGACGGAAACTTCGCACAGGTTGCAACTGCCTGAACAGATCAAAGACGTAGATTAAGCTGTCAGTCTCAATAAATCACCATTGCTTGCTTCCACCTGGCCTCATGCGATTGGTTCAACCCAAAAATATAAAAGTGATCAAACTGAGTGCCTTGTTCAGTAATGATCTCTCATTTATCCCTCAAAGGAACACATTTACCTTAGCCATGCAGTGATCCCCAGCCCACAAACCGCAAAGATTGCCTCGCAGTGGTGATATCTTTCCTGAGCTAATGTCAGAGATTGTACAGAGGTCTCCCTAAGAAGGCAATTAACAAAACAGAAAGGATCCTAAACAATGCCAATTCAGATATGGAACAGGGTATCACATGGAAAAGTACCGGAAAAGGCGAATAGGCCATTTTGAGTTCTTCGCAGGAACACAATATGGCCTTGAGAAAAAGAGAATATGGTCCTGTTAAAAAGGAAGATCTACTTAACTGCCTGTCAGAACTTCAAGACAAATTAAGTTAGACTCTCTCAGACCAGTTATTGTCTATGAAAACTGAGCTGACCAAAATCTCCAAGGCCACCCACTCCATCCGAGACAGAGGGTCTAATTAGGAGTTGGGTGGACGATTTGAACCATCTTTGGCACTTCCGACGGGGAGGTTGCTGCCACACTGGACCCATTACAAGATTCCTGCTGGGCTGGCAGGTGGAAACCAAGATTACTGCCCGTCAACCTAGCGGGAAACTGGCGGCAGCATTGTTGCCGGCTTCTATTCAAGCTGGCGGCAGGGTGCACCAGAACCCTTGAACATTACAAGGATACTGGGCAGGGGGGGCCCGCAACTGCCCATGCAAAGTGCATGGGCAGTGGAGGGGTCCCCTGTGGTCCCCTGCACCTGTTCCCCACCAGCCTTTTCATGGTGGTAAAGCCGCCATGAAAAGGCTGGCAGAGAATAAGGTCGTAATCAGCAGGGAGGCGCTGCATGCAGCACCACCCTGGCTGATTCCGACCTCCGCCACTGCCAGCTCGTCGGGATCATGGATCCTGGCAGTGATGGCGGTATCCTGGCAGTCTAACTGCAAGGGTCTTAATGTGACGGTCGGACTGTGAGAATGCGTCGGAACCTTGATAAGTAAACTTACAAGGAGACACGTCTAGGCCAATGAACCTTTTGACCACATCTGGGGACTTCCCAGGATGAGGTATCTTTTGGCATCACAATCAATAGACCAATAACCTCATCAATATTCACAATACTAATCAATAAAGCTAATCAATATAATTTAATATAGATCAGTACAACGGACGCACCATGACCTTTCAGCCATGAATAACCACAACAAATCTAGTAAGAGTTAGGATATTTATTCCCTATTAGTTACAATCTAATATCATGTTTATTCGTCTCAACAATAGCAAGCACATCAAAACCACTATAATTTGGCAACTCGAGCAAAACTTTATCAAATCATAGATCATGAACATTAGAACAAAGCACGACATTAACATGAGTCAACTTTAGCAGAGTATCATTAGTACATTGTTCAACAAAGCAAGAATTCAGTCATTTGTCTATTTGCATCCGATATTAGTGAACTCCTTAACGAACCTCGAATTAGCATCAGCATGTTGGGCTTCATGCAAAACAATTTGGCAATATGAATTTGGAAAACATCTAACTATGGCCTCTATTAAAAGAGCAGTTGGTACCCAGAAAGAAAAGGCAAACAGACAATTACAATTTATCATCAGATAGTTACCCATCCAAATGCGTCAGCAAACAGCATCAGTCTTCGTCCTCAGGACATCAGTCGATTCGCCATCAGCCAGGATAGACAGACAAGTCTCAGTAGAGCATAGCGAGAAAGGCTCTTCCCTCATAAGGAGGAGAAGTGCATATCGGACAAGGAATAAGGTGAGGATGGTTTAAGGTATAAGATAGCCAAAGACAAAGTCTCTCAGAAGGGCAGGGGATGATAAAGAATGGCTTCAAGAGTGGCAAAGTAATGGCTAAGAATGGCTCAATAATGGCTGATTTCTCCTCGGGTCACGCTTTATATCAAATCTGTTGAACAAGTCTCTAATTTCCCATTGGGCAATATTTGGTGCATCGTTATCTCCGTCCAATAATTCTCCACACACCTTATTAGAATTTTCACCTAAGACAGTTCTCATGTAGTTGATTGGCTCCTGTGATTGACGTCTTCAACGGGTGGAATGTCAGGTAAGAAAAGTTACACTTGTCGCTCCAGTCAGTAGTTCTATTGTCTTCTCCTAGTCCAGGCGACCTTGCACCTGTTGCGAATTACACTGTTGCATTCGGCAAGAATGTCTCCTTGAGCAAGTTGGGTCCCATGAGAAAGAATTTACTACAGCTACACACATATCTCTAGCTTCTGGAAAAGTACAGCTTCGTGTCCTTCATGAAAGCAGCACATTGCACGTTAGGAAAACACAATTAATATGAGACCAGGCAGCTAGGCCCAGACCCTTGCTAACTAAGGCCTAGTGATTAATTTAGCAAAACCATAATACATTACTCTTAATGCTAATACAAAGTCATACATTAGTACATTGTTAATTCATTATTAGTCAGTTTAATTAGTCATCGCATACATTGATGGCCACTCCCCGTGGGCACATTGCAAACGTGTACATTATTTCTAATTTAACACATTATCTATGCAGTTTAATTTAACATTACATTGCAAGCTTTTCATGTTAATATTAATTTTAAAGGTCACACTCCAACAATCCCACCTTTGATGACTCTTGTCATCACACAAACCCTTTCTTTTACAATCTTGCATCTTAGAATTCTCTCATCTCAATTTCTTCCCTCAACTTTGCCCCTTCTAATTTTGCTCTGAACATTTTCTCCCTTTTCCTTTCTTCCCTCCTCTTATTATTTTTCGCCATTTTTTATTTAATTATTTTACTAATTTTGCATGACAGCCATAATCCAAATAAGCACGCTAAAACAATCAATATTCCCTGTATTATTTTTGCCAATATCCCATGCCAAATATTACTAAACCAACTTCCCACTTTAGCAAGTCCCTTTCCAACCTTTTCCCAAACTCCAGGTTCTTTCAGCTCCTTCAAATCTGTACTATCTCTTGTTAGGTTAGTAAGCACACTTCTAATCTCATTACTATTATCAGGTATGTAAGCACAACAATGACGCTCATTAAGCATTTTACAAGCTCCACCATTTTTCGCTAAAAGAAAGTCTAAAGCAAGCCTGTTTTGAAGAGTCATAGCCCTCTCCGCAGCAAGTTCAGTATCCATCAGGAGTATAGCCCCTGTAAAATTTGTCAGCATGTCATCCACAATAGTAGACAACTTTCGAATCTTTATGGAATTCAAAAAAACTCCCACTGAAAGAATTATTGCCCCAAATATGTCTCCTACTACACCAGCAGCAGTCTCTCTCCTTTGTCTAGTACGATGTAATTCAGACAATTTCGGAAACTTTTTCAAGTCCTCTAGTTGATATATCTTTGGGAAAACTATCCCCAAATAACATGTCCCATACCATCCCTTTGGAAGACGGTAATAAGCATTAAGTCCACATATATAATAGATACCAGGGATCGCTGGATCCTGTCCATTTAACATTAACGTCCATTTACTCTGAAACTAAAACACATGCTTAAATTCACTCGCTCCCACAAACACATTATCATAATATGACTTTGGTCGCGTTATGCAAAGCTTGCCTACGTGTAGTGCATCTAAAGCTAATTTCCCTTGTTCCCTAACCGCACTGTAACTCTCACTATTAATAAAAGCTTGCTGCTGCAATCCTTTCTCCAATTTCCCCTTTAGTGCCCTCCTATCTTCTGTGTGATCTAGAAAGCTTTTCTCTACAGGTGTGAGCAAACATGTCAAATTATTGTGATGTGCATAAGATGTACTATTTGCTAATGTTGCTTCAAAGAACCCCTTAACTAATTTCATGCTATAGTATTTAGCCACACTATTTAAATCTTCTATGATAGGCACATAAGAAAACACAAGATCGTGATTTGAATAAAAGTATTGAATCTCTTCCTGGTTACAGAATCGTGTTAGTAATAAACTACAGCTTATCCCATATGTTAGAGACAACCTATGGTAGGTAACTCCCTCTTTCACTGAAACAGGAATCTGTGTACACATATAACAATCTTTTGCATCCATAGTGTCAACATATTCACTCAGCAAGCGATAGAAAACATTAGTTGATAGTTCCCCATTTACGTTAGTTCCCTCATGCAAATATCTCATGTCCTGCTCGAACCTCTCCCAAGCTGTTAGTGTAGCGGCAGTCTCAGGAACTGTAGCATTGTTATTTTCACTCTTATCCACCAATGGCATTCCCACAATCAGAACTATGATGAATATCACACACACGACACCCAAACCAACATCCAAATATTTACAACGCCTACTTCCCCAATTATCATCTGTAACGTTAGCCAGGATCTGTAAAGAATCAGAAAACAAAGTATTATTAGTTCAAACAACAACCAACAGAGGATGGTAAAAGCCTTTTTTTCTTCAGCAAGTTAAAGCAAGCAAAAGTCTTTCTTCAGCAATTATTTACAGTGTTCACATTCACTCCCAGGATCCTTGCCAATTCAGGATAGCAGCTTGTCAAAACCAGTTCTCAAAAGTCAATTCAGGTTAACAGTGTCACATCCGGTAATTTATCAGTCTCTTTTCTCAGTTTTCTTTGACTCAGTTTTTCACATCAACACAGTCTCTGTCTCTGGCCAGACTCAGGTGCCATAGTACTGACCTGGGACTTCTCGATCAAAACAGAACGCCAAGAACACTTATTGCCACGCAGCTGATGTTGCATATGCCCATTCAGGCCCTGCGTACCTTCTGTTTGCTACTCTCTTTCTTTTCAACTTGCGATCACCCTGCAACTCTCCTTCACTCAGATCTTCTCTTCTTGTTGTATCTACCTCCTCTTCTATTGCATCTTCGACAACCACCTTTCCCTTAGTCACTTGCAGCTCTGACCACTTATCTCCTTTCAGTGTCTCTCTGGTCTTTGATTTTCCTTGTGGCAGCTCATTGCCCTCCTCTGACTCTATGGTGTTTTCTCTTGATGGACCTGCAATTTGCTCAGGAGGAGTCTGGACACTCTGACTCTCTTCCGCCTCAACTCCTTCGCCTTCTGGGTCTGTTAGGGGCTCAAATTCTTGTCCGTATCCGTCTGCTTCTGGGAGAACTTGCTTCTGACTCGGTCTGGCTCGGTTTTCCCTTCATCTGAAACCCACAAATCATCTGGTCTTTGTACACATTGCATCCTATCCCAAGAATGCTTCTCATCTTTGCTGGCACGTCCCTGCAACAATTTCAATTCCTCAAACGTGTCAACCACCCTTAATATGTAACATGTGCATGTCTCATTTTCTGTTTCAGGTAACAATTCCCACTGATCTTTGAACGATATACAGTTCAATGCACAAAACCTTGCGACTTGATCTGCATATCCATTTCCTATTGAAACAAAATCTTGTGAATTCAAATGAGCGCTGCATTTTATCACAGCAATTTCATGAGGTAACTGAATCGCGTGCAACAACTCCTTAATTCTTTCACCATTTTTCACTGGAGAACTAGGAGAGGTCCGGAAACCCCTCTGTGACCATAGCTGGCCAAAATCATGAAAAATTCCAGATCCGTATTTACTATCAGTATAGATAGTTACTCTCAATTCGGCAGCAGCATGGCAAGCACTAGTAAAAGCAACCAATTTTGCCACTTGAGCAGAATATACTCTCTCAAGCCAAGACGCTTCCAGGATACCAGTGATCGTACACACAGCGTATCCGGCTCTCAGCACTCCTACTGAGTCTCTCAAACATGAGCCATCAACAAAGATAATTTTGTCATTTTCTTCCAATTGGGTATCTTTAATATCAGGCCTCGGTGTGGTGCACATTTCTATTACCTCAAGACAATCATGTTCTACATCATCAGCATCCTCAACTTCTGTATTTTCATTTGGAAGCAAAGTTGCCCGGTTCAGCACTGTACATCTTTTCAACGTTACATTTGGTGACCCCAATATGATCGTTTCATATTTCGTCAGTCTTGCATTTGTCATGTGCTGCGTTTTGGTACGGGTTAACAAGATCTCAACTGAGTGTGGGACCATAACTGTTAAAGGATGTCCCACCACTATGCCTTCACATTGTGCTAGGCTTTGACCAACTGCTACTACTGCACGCAGACAACCCGGTAAGGCTGCTGCAACTGGGTCCAAAGTAGCTGAAAAATATGCTACTGGTCGGTTTACACCTCCATGGACCTGTGTCAGGACAGACAAAGAACATGCATCACGTTCATGACAAAACAGAACAAAAGGCTTCGTGTAATCAGGCATACCTAAAGCTGGAGCCCTGCACATACACTCTCTCAACTCAGTAAATGCCTTCACTTCTTTCTCTGTCAGTGTTAGGACATCTGGGCCATCCTTAACCGTCAGTCTCACCAATGGCTTCGAGATGACTGAGAAATTCGGGATCCACTGGCGACAGTATACCACCATTCCCAGGAATATCCTAACGTCTCTCTGTGTCGTTGGGGGATTCATCTGCAACAAGGCGGTCACTCTTTCCCTGGATAACTTACTCGACCCTTTCTCAATTAGATGACCTAAGTATTTCACCTCTTTCTGACAATACTGCTGCTTCTTTGGGGACACTTTGGGCCTGATTCTAACTTTGGAGGACGGTGTTAAACCGTCCCAAAAGTGGCGGATATACCACCTACCGTATTACGAGTCCATTATATCCTATGGAACTCGTAATACAGTAGGTGGTATATCCGCCACTTTTGGGACGGTTTAACACCGTCCTCCAAAGTTAGAATCAGGCCCTTTATGCCCGTTATTTCCCAAGTGGTTCAGTAAGGCATACTTGCAGTCATCTCTCGTTTTGGATGCAATCAACAAATCATCAATGTACTGCACTAGAGTTGATTGAAAAGGTAATTCCAATGACTCCAAATCCTTCTTCAGTATTTGATTGAAGATGGAAGGCGATTCCGAAAACCCTTGAGGAATTCAACACCAACTGTAGACCTTGTCCAAGAATTTGAAACTAAAAAAGAAATTGTCTGTCCTCGTGAAGAGGCACAGAAAAGAACGCTTGGGACAAATCTACTACTGTGAACCACTCTGCATCGCATGGAACCTGGAACATAAGCACAACTGGATTTGGCACTACTGGGCAACATTTCACCACTATGTTGTTAATCTTTCTCAAGTCTTGGACAATTCGAACTTTCCCACAAGGCTTTCTCAGTCCCATTATTGGTGAATTACATGGACTGCTCATCACTTCTTTCAAGACTCCTTGCTTCACAAAGTCTGCAATTAACTGCGCTACCTGTATAAGGACATCTTGCACCATGTGGTACTGCGGTACCTGGGGGAACACAGCGTTCGGCTTCACACTAACTTTAACTGGTTCTACTCCTTTTATCAGTCCCACTTCCTTTCCTGTCAAGTCCCACACTTTCTCTCTGACCGTCTCCTGCAAATCTGCTGGCAGATCAGTCACTGTGAACATTGAGAAGAAGTTAATCAAAGGATACTCCTTATCTGTTGTCTCCGTTTCAGGCTCTGAAATCTGTCCGTCATCCCCTTCATCGTCACTGTTTGTCTGCACCTCAATCCGCTCATTGGAACAGGTGATAGAACATCTTGTCTTGCACAGTAAGTCTCTTCCAAGTAGGGACACGGACTCGAATCACAAACTACAAACCTGTGCAACCCCTGAAAAGTACCAATCTCAACCTGAACCGGATCTGTGGTCGGGTTAGTCAAAAGCTGATTCACCACTCCTACTACCTTGACTGTACGTCACGAAAGAGGCAACTTCGGAACCTCTGCACTTCTGACTGTAGAGCGTGTAGCTCCTGTGTCAACCAAGAATGAGACGTTGTGACCCATTACCTTCCCTTGCACATAGGGCCCTCTCTGATCTACTTCTAGGGACGCTGCAAGCCTACACTCTTCACCATCTGAGCTCTCATCTGACCATTCATCGTTTATTCCATTCTCACCACGCAATGGGAACTGTTGTACTGCGTTATTTTGACACATTCCTTGACTTGTGACCTGTTGAGGAAGCATCACTTGTTGCTGTCCCATTGGTGCTAAGGCCAACTGCATTTGCTGTCTAGGTACCAAAGGAGCCTGCTGTTGTATTTGCTGCATCTGCATCGGTAGTACACGTGGCATCTGAACTTGTTGCGTGGGTTGAAGACAGTGCATCTGAACCATGTCATTCTGAAAATTCGGATTAGGACCTCTCATTCTTGGTCCTTCAACATTTTGGAATGCATTGCTTTGTTGAACAACACCCTCCTGCACCATCATCGGGCACTCCCGTTTCCAATGTCCGACGCCCCCGCAAGCATGACAAGGTAACACCTTCTTCATCGCCTGCACATCATTTTGAACCACTACGGTATTCAAATCTGGACCACAGTTCACAAAACCTCCTCGACCTCTGCCTCTCACTTGCGGCTGAAACATCCCTTTTCCTTGCGGCTGTTGCACCATCTGCTGTAAACCATTTCCCTGCATCCCTGCTTGTGGTGCCTTAAGTTGCAGTACCATCACTTTCTCCTTTAACTTTCTCTGCTTCAAATCAATTTCGTCACTACAGTATTTTGCATACTGCAACACCTCATCAATTGGCTTTGCTTGCCAACAGATCAAATGATTCTTAATCATCTGGCTAATCTCGGGCCTCAGTCCTTCAACAAACCTGAACACAAGTGATTCATGTCCTTCGCCTCTATGACCTCTGTACCACTGTAGTGGTTGAACGCTTTCAACAACGTCTCATAGTAGGCATGTATAGACTCCTTGGCCTCCTGCGCCGTTCGATCAATCTTTTGCCAATCAATATTTTGCGGCGACACCTTCTGCTTCAAGAACTCAATCACCTTATAGTAGTACCTCATCACCTCAGGAGACGGTGCTCCTGTGACTCTATCTCTCGCTGGTTCCGCGGTTGGCCAATCCACACTCCTCTTGCACTCAAGCCACAAATCAGCTGGAACTATAATCTCAAAAAGAGTATTCAGGTCTTCCCAAAGACACTTCGCAAGCTTCACAAACCTATCTGTCTGCTGGTACCACTCTATTGGCTTCTCCCTCAGCCTGGGGAAATCATTTGTGAATGACAGAATGTTACCTGTAGACCATGGTACATGGACAAGAACCCCTCCTGCCGTCTCTCTCATTGGTAACATCTTTATTGTACCGGTATCCGGCACTGGATTTGCCCGCTGCTGCACCGAGCAGTCACTTTTCCTTTTATCTCTTTTCTTTGCCTATCTACCTTCCCACTTCTCTAAGGCTCCCCAAACTTGTGCACTCTGCAGTATTTCTTTCAGGTGTGCTTTCATCCCAGTAGACCTCATGTGATCAAAATCTTTGGGCTCAAAATCTAACCTGTAACTCCTCTTCAGATGTTTAGTATTGTCTAAGTCTATGCCCGTATTTATCTGCCAGGTTTGCCAACTTCTGGTGTACCTTGCTCACTTCTTTAGTTATCTTTGGGCACAGATACCTCAATTCTGCTTCAGTGTATGACTCTAGCCTGTTCACTCCCATGCTTCCTTCAACTAGTTCATTTGCCTCCAGGCCCAAACTCACAAAATTCAGGTACTCTTCTCTTTCCGACCATTCCGCTGTCGCAGGGGTAGTCTGTGGTGAATTTAACTTATCTAGCCATTCATTCAATTGTTGCACAGTTAAACCTTGCAAGGAGATATTTCTAGCCTGCATTATCACAGTCTGCGGTACATTTGCACTTGAGATCTGCGGAGTCAGCAGTCCCAAACCTGATTGTCTCATGGTATCTGGAGGAACCCCAATCGGACTGAAGTCTAACAAAGACCTAAATCTCTCTATTGTCTGTTCCACTGGAGTTATCCCTTGAGAGCTCCCTACGAACCCTCCTCTTGTTATTTCTTGGGTCATTACTCCCTGGTCACATACACCAGACTTCGTCTGTGCATACAATGGTACTGGATGACCAACTGTGATAGGTAAGGATATGGCAGCTGGCTGCTGCCTGATTCCCAAAACCCGTGGAGCATTAGCTCCCATATTCTGATTCATTATCGGTGCTGTGGCTGGCTGCGGTCCTGTGACTGAGGTGTAATTCGGGACCATCTGTTGCTGTGCCTGAGGCAGTAAAAGTGGAGTTGGCTCAGTCTGTACTAGCTTTGGTCTTGTGTATGCCGGATCTGACGGCACCATCAAATTCGTAGTAGTCTCTAGTACTGGGACATCAGGGTTGAGCCTCTGAACCTGTGGTGGCTGTAGCTGTGTCTGCATCTCTGGAGCAGTAGACGCACTGACACTATTCTATATCGGAACTGGTGTTGCAACAGTATTCACCTGTACCATGTTTGTTGTCCCCTGGTTCTGCGTCAACTTTATAGGACCGGCGCTAGTACTTGGTCTATTATCATCTAGGGTGTATGGCGGTGGTCGATCATGTAGCAACTGATTAAGGAACTCATCATCATCTGAGTCGTCTGCCTCTGCCCAAGACTTCTTAGTCTCCTTTTCTTTGCTAGAACCCTTATCTGTCTTACAAGTGGCTTTCCCTCCTTGAGTTCCGACTTCTTGAGTTATTGCTGGAAACATCCTAACTCCCTCTATTATTTCTCTCCTCCAAACCCTCTGTGTGCTATCCCACCTAGCCTCTGCTAGTGTCTTCTCTGCTTTCCTCATTCTCCTCTCAAACTTCTGTTGCTGCTGTCGTATTGCAATCAGCTCCCAAATTGCTAACGCCTCAAACTGTGCTGGCCTCGGAGGTGGCATTTGCTCATTTAACACCCCCCGCAAATTTTCCAAAATCCTTATGTTGAACGTTCCGTGCTCCGGAAACGCCAAACACCCTTCTTTCTCTGTCATTTTGCACCATTGCTTTAGCCAAACACATGGCGCGACTCCCCTCTCCTCCATTACTGCATAAGCCGGTGTGTCCTCTGGCGGTGTAGGCTCCCCCTCACTCGCGGTAATGTACACATCTCCCCTCAAAGCGCTCTTTAGAGCCTTGAAAAACTTAATTTTTGCGTCTTTTATTTTCTAACAATCGAATCAGGAAGTGACTTTAATTCCCAGAACTCTCTTCGCCCACCTTCTCAACCAATTGCCTCTCACGGACGGCTGCCAATCCGTGTGCGACCCTTCTCACTAACCGACCTATCCCAGCGCGGCTCCAATGACGTCACACTCACACACACTGCGGCTGACAAAGCCTTGCAGCTTGTCTTCCTCACTCTCGATTCACACAAAAACTACTGCAATGTATTGCAAGTACTAACAAAACTCAAATTTGCCGGTTTACTACAGGGATGGGTAACACAATCACTTCAGAACTTTACAGAGATTTTGCTTAGCCTCGGCCGCTACCCGCTACTCTCTCCTTCTCAGATCCCGCACTCGCAAGCAAAATTTGACCCGCAAATTCTACTCTCGACTTGTCAATGGGTTGTCGTAGTGCACTTTAGAACATACCAAATCTCCATCGAAGTTTTCATTCACTCACCTTGACTCAAACTCGACTCATCAACCATGCCCGATTAACCTATTAAACCGTGCAAATTACAACATAAACCATCACTATACTCTGGAGTCTTAGACCACGCAGGGTCCGTACATCACCAACAACCATGTGGACAATTTTTTAGCACAAAGCGCCACACTTACATGAAGTTCGCCGACTTCAATACTCTCATACTGCGGAGTACGCCCACTCCTACTAAAACATTACCTGGCCTAAAATTCTCACAAACCTCACAATTCACCTGCGATATGCATAAGCTGTGGAAGCGCAAACCCTACGTCACTCACACTATCACTAAAACGCCGAGAACATACCCACCTCACTTCAGCAAGCTCCAAGATTCCGGGAAAGTCATTTGGGACTTAGGGGCACATCATCTCTCCAATTTGCATTATTTTAAAACCAATTTTCAAGCAGTGGTCCCTCGTCCTAGGGCCCCAAAGGGCCGAAACCATCCTCTGCTACCAGAACTGATAACGCGTCGGAACCTTGATAAGTAAACTTACAAGGAGACACGTCTAGGCCAATGAACCTTTTGACCATGTTTGAGGACTTCCCAGGACGAGGTATCTTTTGGCATCACAATCAATAGACCAATAACCTCATCAATATTCACAATAGCAATGAATAAAGCTAATCAATATCATTTAATATAGATCAATACAATGGACGCACCATCACCTTTCAGCCATGAATAACCACAACAAATCTAGTAAGAATTAGGATATTTATTCCCTATTAGTTACAATCTAATATCATGTTTATTCGTCTCAACAATAGCAAGCACATCAAAACCACTATAATTTGGCAACTTGAGCAAAACTTTATCAAAGCATAGATCATGAACATTATAACAAAGCACGACATTAACATGAGTCAACTTTAGCAGAGTATCATTAGTACATTGTTCAACAAAGCAAGAATTCAGTCATTTGTCTATTTGCATCCAATATTAGTGAACGCCTTAACTAACCTTGAATTAGCATCAGCATGTTGGGCTTCATGCAAAACAATTTGGCAATATGAATTTGGAAAACATCTAACTATGGCCTCTATTAATAGAGCAGTTGGTCCCTAGAAAGAAAAGGCAAACAGACAATTACAATTTATCATCAGATAGTTACCCATCCGAATGAGTCAGCAAACAGCGTCAGTCTTCGTCCTCAGGACATCAGTCGATTCACCATCAGCCAGGATAGACAGGCAAGTCTCAGTAGAGCATAGCGAGAAAGGCTCTTCCCTCATAAGGAGGAGAAGTGCATATCGGACAAGGAATAAGGTGAGGATGGTTTAAGGTATAAGACAGCCAAAGACAGAGGCCCTCATTACAACTTTGGCGGGCGGCAACCACCGCCCGCCAAATTGTAACCTCTGCGCGGCAGCCAATGCGGCCGCACTTTCGCGGTGCCCATTTCAACATCCCCGCTGGGCTGGCGGGTGGATACAGAGTTTCTGCCCGCTGGCCCAGTGGGGATGTTGGCCGCAACACTGGAGCTGGCTCCAAATGGAGCCGGCGGTGTTGCGGCGGTGCGGCGGTGCGTCGGGTGCAGTTGCACCCGTCGCGCATTTCACAGTCTGCTATGCAGACAGTGAAAAGCTCCATGGGGCCGTGGCAGGGGGCCCCGCGACTCCCCTTTCTGCCAGCCTTTTCATGGCAGTTCCTACCGCCTTGAAAAGGCTGGCGGGAGGGGGACTCGTAATCTCCTGGGCAGCGCTGCAAGCAGCGTTGCCCTGGTGGATTACAACCGCCGGGACCAACGTGGTGGTAAACCGCCGGTCCCGGTGCTTTCGCCGCGGTCGTAATACACAGGATTGCACCGCCAGCCTGTTGGCGGTGCAATCCGACGAAACAGCCCTGGCGGTCTTTGACCGCCAAGGTTGTAATGAGGGCCTAAGTCTCTCAGAAGGGTAAGGGATGATGAAGAATGACTTCAAGAGTGGCAAAGTAATGGCTAAGAATGGCTCAATAATGGCTGATTTCTCCTTGGGTCACGCCGTTATATCAAATCTGTCTAACAAGTTGCTAATTTCCCGTTGGGCAATATTTGGTGCATCGTTATCTCCGTTCAATAATTCTCCACACACCTTATTAGAATTTTCACCTAGGACAGTTCTCATGTAGTTGATTGGCTCCTGTGATTGACGTCTTCAACGGGTGGAATGTCAGGTAAGAAAAGTTACACTTGTCGCTCCAGTCAGTAGTTCCATTGTCTTCTCCTAGTCCAGGCGACCTTGCACCTGTTGCGAATTACACTGTTGCGTTCAGCAAGAATGTCTCCTTGAGCAAGTCGGATCCCATAAGAAAGAATTTACTACAGCTACACACATATCTCTAGCTTCTGGAGAAGTACAGCTTCGTGTCCTTCAGAAAAGGAGCACATTGCACGTTAGAAAAACTCAATTAATATGAGACCAGGCAGCTAGACCCAGACCCTTGCTAACTAAGGCCAAGTGATTAATTTAGCAAAACCCTAATACATAACTCTTAATACTAATACAAAGTCATACATTAGTACATTGTTAATTCATTAT
Organism: Pleurodeles waltl; assembly: GCF_031143425.1. Classification (NCBI taxonomy): domain Eukaryota; kingdom Metazoa; phylum Chordata; class Amphibia; order Caudata; family Salamandridae; genus Pleurodeles; species Pleurodeles waltl. The sequence continues at coordinate 1,675,208,329 of NC_090440.1, forward strand.
TAGTCAGTTTCATTAGTCATCGCATACATTGATGGCCACTCCCCATGGGCACATTGCAAACGTGTACATTATTTTTACTTTAACACATTCTCTATGCAGCTTCATTATACATTATATTGCAAGCTTTTCATGTTGATATTAATTTTAAAGGTCACACTCCAACAATTGCCACAGCAGCGGCCATCCTGACCGCCACCGTGAGGCTGGCGGTCTTGAGACCTCCATGCTTCATTAGGAGGCCCAGAGTCATTAACAGTGAGGAAGCCATTGCCATGATGGGCTTGACACTGGAAGAATCCCAGTCAGCAGTGAAAAACATATTGAAAGAGCATAGAGAGCTGAAGGACAGATGTGAATTCCTAGAGGATAGATCACACTGGCACAATATAAAAAGCACAAACGTGAAAGAATATGCGGAAAAGAGCAGTGTAGAGCCATCTTCAGGCAATTGATGGATGAGAGTAAGACTATGTAAAGTGAAACCCCATAAAGCTGGTCATCCTCAGCCGGCATTTAGGACCCATTTAAGAGATATATTTGCAGAATTTTCAGGAAGCTGAAGAGACAAACAACATACACTTTGATGACTGTGCTATCCAACTTTAGCAAAATTGTTCCCAAAACACACTGAGCAAGAGAAGAACCCAACAAAGTAATCCTGAAGAGACTTAAGCAAAGACAAATCAGATACAAGTGGGCCTCTCATTTTCCATTATGTTTCTATTATGAATTCAAGAACCACACAGTTAAAAGTCATGAAGATGGTGTTAGGCATGATGACAAGTGTGCCGTTGTAATCGCAATCAGGCAAAGACGGGCAGCACTCGATGATCTTAGGAAGATGGGAGCATCCCAGAAACATTAGGAAGAGAGATAACTGAGCAAACCGTGATTAGGGGAATGAGAATTTGATTGTGCATTAAATTAGAGGAAGGCTGCATTTTTCTTTTTTTTATCTCTCAGTGACTGCAACGAAACACAGGAGCTCTTGAACTTCAGCTTTGGAAGGTGTCCAGAGCTGATGTGCAAACGCACATGCGCCTGGTGGGAAATGGGTTTATGAGGTGGGAGGAAGGTTACTGTCTGTGTCTGGCGCTTCTCTAAAATATGAGGTTTGTCTATTCCCCAACCAGCCTTTCTTTACGGCTTAACGGTAAGGTTCTTGTTAGTATTAAATATGTTGGAGGGATAGGAGTAGGCCTGGGTAAAAGTTTCGTTACACTGGCATTACATGCTTGTTATATACAATTCTTGAAATAGGCCATTATGCCAGGTTATGTAATTTCAAGTCTGTTTGAATAGAGATCCTATAGGGGAACAGAGGAACAGAGCCTGATGATCATAGCACTTGTGTGTTTGTACTTTTATTTTTGCATGAAAGGGATGTCCAGGGACACAAGCACATATTTTACAGCAAAATATAGCACTTAGGTCCAGATGTAGGAAAAATCTGGATTGCGACTCGCAATTTGCGAGTCGCAGTCCAGAATGTAGGATGGTGTCCCTGACACCAACTGCGACTCGCAAGGGGGTTGCAAAGGCCCACCTCATTAATATTAATGAGGTGGGTCGCAATTTGCGACCCCCTTGCGAGTGGCGACACTCACAGGGATGGTGGCCTGCTGGAGACAGCAGACCACCATGTCTGTGACTGCTTTTAAATAAAGCAGTTTTTTTTTTTGTAATGCAGCCCGTTTTCCTTAAAGGAAAACGAGATGCATTACAAAACGAAAAAATGAAACGTTTCTGTTTCATTTTTTCAGAGCAGGCAGTGGTCCAGGTTAGCGACTCGCAAAATGGGGATTGGGCATCGCAATGTGTTTTTTGCACGTCGCAAACAGCGAAATTCGCTGTTTGCAACGTGCAAAAAGGATTGTACATCTGGCCCTTAATTCCTACATGATCCATGGTGTGTTTCTTAAAAAGAAATTTAAGGAACCAAACTTTCCCATAAAACGCCATAAAATATGGCAGGCAGTCACTTCAGAATCCCCTGATGTGGTGTGCCTACAGGAGACACAGCTCCTATCAAAATACACTAAATAAAGGGCTTACAAACATTGGCTGGCATAATTCCATCCATCTGCCAAACAGAGAGTGAGTGGAATACCAATAGGCATCTGTAAATATTTGCCACTTGAGGGACAGTTATAGATAATGAGGAGATGCTGTGACGGGACAGTCCACTACCTAATTATTAGGCAAGTGCACCTGCCCAGCGTGACTTGACTGCATGTGAAATTGATATCTTGATTTATTTGTCAGCCCAGCTGGCATGCTAACTATTGTGCGTGCTAAGGCCCAACCCTGCCCATGGTGATTCCAAGATACAGGACTTGTTCTATGACCTGGAGGGGCTCACCAAACGTGTCCTATTTATGGGTCTACTGTTCATTTCCAGGGTTGCTGAAATAAAATGGTAGCTGCAGCATACAGATTTCTGTGGATTAATAATACTGAATAGGACTTTTTTTTGGTTCAGTAGGAGTGCAGCTTACCGGTCTCACCCATTCAAATTTCCTCTTATTTATGACACCCAGACACTTGTGCTCACATCGCATCTGCCTAGCAGGTGTGTGTACATAAGGTATGAGTGGTGCAATGAGAGTCTGATTTGTGGACCAGTGGGAACCGTTTTGGATTGCCCCTGGTTTGACATGGCACAAGACTGAGGATGGATTACAGCATTCCCAGACAGTGGAAGTGTAGTGCCTGTATTCCTGGAGCTGAAGTGAGAAGGCCCAGACACTGAAGTGTGGGAGGATGGTGTCACAGCTACAACTGAAAATTCTGGGAGAACCTTTTAGTAGGGAATTGCTGAATCTGTGTAACTTGCTGGAGAAGCTGTAGGTCTGCTTATCACCAAGAAGCCTGCCTTCCTTCTCAGAGAAGGAAGGAGAGCGCCTGGCGGTGATTAACTGCCCAGCATAAAAAGTCAGGCTGTATTTCCAGCATGTGGAGCTCCTAAAAAAGCATACTTGTACTGAGTGTAACTAGTGCAAACGCAAGCTGTGAGGGGTCATTTGGCTTCCCTGCTTGGTACATGTGCTGAACACCGTGAAATATTGATACGGATAGCAGCATTCTAAATGGCATCCCTGCAGCATGCCTGGAGGACTTGTTTTGCTGCTGCCTCTGCACATACTATGGAATCTGGAAGGATCAACATCACCATCGCTGAGGACCTTCCCAATTGTCTGGGTGGCACAACTGCTGAGGATGAGCAACTGCTGCTTGGCCTGCCCCCCTGTTCATTCCCAAATGGCAAGATTTGGGACTGGTGCCTGCAATCCTGTGCCTTGAGGCATAGCACTGATAGTGCAACCTTGAAGTGTGCTCATCCACTATCTACACTCAGTCACGTCCAGCAAACAGATAATATTGAGCCTGAACTCTTAGAGAAACTGTGTCTTGACCTTGTATTGAAAAGCCTGCCCATTAGGAGAGGATAATATAGTTTTCCAGTGTGATCTCTTTTGCTCAGAATGTGAACTAACTGACCTATGGCTTACCCAACATAGTAGTTGTGTGCACAGCCATATATTGAGCTTCCATCTTTGCCAGAGTCTGCCTATGACATTTTATCTCTTCTAAACACTGTAGATATTGTGGCCACTATAGGACTTGTGTTAGGTCTCTGTAGATTGTGTGAAAAAAAACAATACTTGGTTAGAGACATTGTTTGTATTTTTTATTATTATTTATTTTTGCATTTATTGGTAACAGGACCCAAACAGCACAAAGCTCTGAGGTCAGAGACATAGATTTGACTGTAGAATTCTGTAGATGAATCAGCATTAATGTGTGTAGTATTTCAATTTGCTGTGATAGTAAAGTACATCTTTTTTTAGTAAAATGAGCACTGGGCTGGACAGTGAGTTATTGTGTCTGTCATTTGACAGTTTGAGTTTTGCTTCTCTGCCTCCAGCCCTGCTTCCCTGAGAAGACTGCTCATCCCCACTACCATGATAGTCAAGTGCAGAAAGTGGGTACTTGGCCCAGTTTACAGAACCATGATAGCACAGTCCCCAGGGCGCCAGATGTAAATGATGCAAATGACTCCAACCACCTTAGTTGTGACCCAATAGCCCTTGCCCCAAGCTCAGGTCAGTAAAGAGTCCTCTGTGTCTTATGAGAATAAGTATGGAGAAATTGAAGTGGGGCACAGGCCTGATTGGGTGATTTTAATGTAGTTCACTCACCTGCTAAAATATACATTATACCAAGAGAATAGACCTATTCTGGTGTTTAAAAATAGTAATGAACGCTATGGACAAGATGGACGTGGGTCCCATTACCATCTCCAACCACAGGCCAGTTATATGGGACTGCAATTTTATAACTCCACAGAAAGAAGTGAACATGGTGCTTTCACCACTTGCTCCTCAAAGGCTAGAGGTGAGCGAGCCACTGAAGGCATGGGCCAGGCTTGTGCTATATTCCTGGTTCATTATAGGATCATCTGGGACCTGCAAGTCCAAAACGAGTTAAGCTTTCATGTTGTGTCTTCCTGCCACCCATGTTCTAATCTCATGCATCAGGAATTAAAGACAAAGCATAAATCTTTGATGCAACACGGGATGGGTAATGGATACCCATCTAGTGACGTAATTGCACACTATGAAACGATAATACCTCAGATCAGGGTTTGCCGCTAAACCAATTCGTGTGGTCATTGTCAAATAATTTCGTTCACATTTCCTCCTTTTTGCATTATTGCTTATGAGAGCACCTGGAAACATATTAGTTCAGAATGTGTGCTGAACATATGCCTTTTCTTGTGTTTGATAAAGTATAATATTGCTCCATGTATAATAAGAATCCAGGCCACATATAGGGTTCACATGGAAAGTGCCTTGCCTCTAAATTCACTAGTAGCACTTAGGTCAGGATGGGGGTCATTAATTTTCCTAAGCTATTGTTTCACTTTTAATAAATGCTTTTCAATGCAGATATGTAATCTGATTTACTAAGGTGAAACTCTTCTCCATGTTAAAGAAATATATATTTCTTTAATTTGAAGAAACATTTTTTTATGACGTATGTTACATGATTTACATGTCAAACATTACATGGCTCAGCTTGTACTCAGACTCTTATTCTTAGAGCCAAGCCAGACCCTTTGTTGAGATCTGGCTCGAGTCTAGTAACTCTCTGCATTAACGTTCAACGGGGAAACAATTGAGGAAGTACTCTGAGATGTCTTCAAGGCTGTCATAGGGGATAGCGCAGACCAAACAAAACTGATCAGAGGCAAAATATAACAAAGGCAAAAATAAAATCTGATCATAAACTAGCAGAACAAGATCACATTGAACCTGGATCACTTAAATCCCTTTGATAGGTCACAACACCGAAGATGCAAATTAATCTCAGAGATTAATTAAGATCAGAGAGACCTCATCTTAGACCTCATCTTAGACTGATGAAATGAAAAGGGAACAAAGCAGATAAACTGTTAGCAAATAGATTATGTTGGGCAAAAGAATCCATGATACCTAATTTCATAAATTTATAAAAGGAGTTGTGACAGATTCTGAGCAGGGAAAAATACATGAATTTGCTACTTTCTTCCATGAGATGTACCAGGTGGGTACTCACTTATTCCATAATATTTAGAGGAACTGGATCTACCCATTCTAAGACCACAACATAGCCAAAGCCTGAACAAAATATCTCGCAGGAGGAAGTAAGGCCAGTAATAAAAACGTACCGGTAACCAAGGTTCTGTGCCCTGACACTTTGGAAGATCACATTTTACGAACGTTTCTGCTCAATAGTTACACCACATTAGGAAATGCTGTCCATTTACTTTAGAGAGTTGGTGGTAGTTTCACTCTCTATATGAGAGCAGCTAACATATCCAGATTATAGAAGAGAGGAAGATTAATGAATGTTGTGGATCCTCCAGGCTGATAACATTGCTAACCCTATATAATAATATAGAAGCTTCTACTGAACAGATTGCATAATTTGATATCCTTTATAGTAACTAGACAAGCCTTTACTGTACAACAGGTATAAAGCTTATTAGGGAAGTCAAATAAGTGCAAGATCACAGTGGTCATGCTGCCTTTAAACACCAAGAAGAGGTTTCACTGAGTTCATTGGGATTGCCTGAGGAGTTTATTGGAGTGTGTTTGAGGATAGGACCCATGATGACAAAACCCAGAGTCTCGAGAAAGGTGTTGCAGACAGGGAAAGGGGGAGGAGGATTTGGACTCCCTGAGATAGAGAAATATTGCAGTGCAGCACCCCTGCGGATGTGGTTGGATGGTCACCAAGAGTCTCAGAAAAAGCTTTGGCTTCATATGAAGTGAGCCCTGATAGAACAATCAATTTGGGACCATTTATGCCTACCAAAGAAATGCAGGCCAGCCGTTGCTTATGTACCAAAGCTCATATGCTGGTTATTGGAGGTGTGGGATGCAGTATCTCAATGCATGGAGAGTAATGCCTCGATTATGAGTTTGGTGTTAAATACTTGCAATTGGGCTAAATTCTGATTTCACAGGGTTCGCTAAATCTCACAATCATTCAGTAATACTAAATAAGAGATTTTACAGTGTGCAGCTGAATCAATATTTAGCACATTAGTTACATACCGAATTTATGTTATTTAGTGCATGTGGTAAATATCGCACCTGATAAGAAGCACAAGCGCAAACCATCAGGAAGTGCTGATTTTCAAACATTGGAAGTTCCCAGAGTGAGGAGATTAATCTTTAGAGAACACAAAAAGCCAGATACACGCACAATAGGACATAAGGACACCCCAAAGGTACACCAACAACTGCTTGTGTGGGAGTGTGCAGGCATTCATTTTGTGTGGACAGAACACCTTGAAACAAGACAAACAGAATCAACTGTCATCCTATGATGTAATTCAGTCATCGCAAACAGAAACCTGCCAGACCCTTCCATTATGAAGCCAGGCAGGGAACGGAACTACAAATGTATGCATCTTGAGCTGGAGGTCTTGGCGAAGGAGGTGGTAAGACACGTGACCATATAATGTGCAATGTCATGCTTGTGGAAGGAGATAATGGACACAATCAATACTGAATCAACATATCCACATCATACTGAGAACATTAAAAATAGGTTCCAAACCTCGAAATTCTAGGTAATTCCAGGCCCTTCCTAAACCGGAATCTAAGCAGTTTTGCCCTAGGTTGCTTGTGTTTTGGTTCAGGAGGATCTGCCCTGGCAGTTCGTGCTGGACTGTTTCCAATGGAGCAGGGTCACAACTGATTTGCATATGACGGGGTGCAAACAGAGGTGGCATGGTGTGCAAAATACTGATGGACTGAGATGCAGCCTGAGTAATGACTGAGATTAATTAAAGCATTCCATCCATCACGTTTTGCATACTGTAGTGTGCCACCTTAAGTGGGATGGGTATGCACAAATGTGGGTCCAATGCACACTGTGTCACTGGAACCAAGATATACCTGGCTGATGAGCCCTACTTAGGGCAAAACCGGTGCTAGGTTGGTTGTGGTCCAGTTCAGGGAGGACCTGGGCTGGCAGTTTGGGCTGGAGTGTTCTCATTGGAGCAGGATCAAGACTGATTTGCATATAGCTAGGTTCAATTTGAGGTGGCATGGTTTGTTGTAGCACATCATGGATCTGGCATAGTATGATATAGTGGCCCAGCAGTGCTGCAACCATGATGGTGTACTGTAGAATGGAAGTGTGAGTGGATGCAATCAACCTGTGAGAGCTTCACTTGTGTTATTTTTTCAGCTCAAACAATGCACATGCTGTGTTGTTTTGCATTATTGTGTTGGTCTGTGCTGTTTGGTTTGTTTTACAGCTTTTCTTTTATTCCCTACACTTTCAGGAAATGTTATCACCTGCTTTTGACTGGAGGTATTTTAAGGTGGTATTTTCCACTAGTTGTTAATGACTTCTCATACTTGTAATCTGGTGTTATTTACCACATGCATTGTTTTTTTCATGTGGTAAACACCACATGCATTAAATAGCACATGTGGAGTACAGACATACATTTATCACATGTGCTAAATAACAGATGCGTTTTTACTCTGTAATCAGAGGATTTGTTAAAGTTGGCGCTATACACCACTGCATATTGGAGTCATCACCACGAATAACTCCTAATCAGGGCTTAAGCATTTCCATCTAACTTTGCCTCCATACACCAGAATCCAGATTTATTACCATCCAGGTCAGAGGATCTGTTTGCAAAATGGAAAGTAAAGAATTGTTGTTCTAAGAGAGGTCTCTTTCATCAAGAGACGGCTACACAGAATTTTCGATAGGTGAATCAGAACGGCTCCAATACATGCAAATTAAACTTAGGGTCACGTCTCCCAATCTCTAGGAGATGGCTAAGAGAATGTATGCAAAAACAACAAGGTGATGGATGGAATGCTTGAATTAATCTTAGCCCCTGACAGTCGCTCGGGCCGCATTCCAATCTGTCGTTTTTTGCCCACCATGCCACCCCAGTTTGGACCTAGCCATATGCAAATCATTTTTGACCCTGCTCCCCATGTTCTATATACTTGATATCGTGCACGACTTGCTCCTGTAGGAGTATCTTGGCGCTGTGCTGTATGGGTAGAGGAAGAGCTGACTAAAACAACCATGTTTTCAGCAGTTTCTTAAAGTTCCTACAACTGAGGCAGTTGCAAATGTGAAGAGGGAGAGCATTCCAGTAGTATGAGGCTAAGTAAGAGAAAGCTCTGCCCCCACATTTAACAGTACGAATACGAGGGATCTGCAGGAGAGCTTTGTTAAGGGATCTCAGATGTCTGGGAGGCAGGTAAAACTTCAATTTTGACGCAGATAATCGGACAGGCCTGATACAAGGCCTTGTGTGTCAAACAGCAAAGTTTGGAAATTGCCAAGTTTTTTTATGCAACCAGTGCAGAGCTTTTAGAATGGGGGCAGAGGATGACTGAGCTGGCAGTTTGCAAATCAGTCTGGCGGCGGTATTTTTACTGACCTGTAATATAGCCATCAAGGTGAGATTAGCTGCAGGCAGCAGTGGATTACCATAATCCAGGCGACTGGTTATCAGCGCCTGGACCAAGGTTTTCCTAGCGGTGGAAGGTAACCAAGGGAAGACTTTTTTTAACTGTTTAATTGTGGCAAGGCAAGTGCAGCATGTGGCATTGACATGATGTCTCATATATAAATCCCAGTCTAATTTTACTCCTAAATTTCTCACCACCTGCTTGAGAAGAGGGGCAGGTCCAAGATCAGAGGGCCACTAATCAGGTGACCAAAGTTCATGTGCCTTGCCAAACAGTATGATCTTGGAATTATTGCTGTTTAGCTGGAGACAATTTATAATTGCAATTTCTCTCATGCAGTACTTAATATGAAATTGCACCTGATCTGGCCCAAAAGACATAAGCAGCTGAGTGACATCTGCGTATGACGCACATCTGCGTATGTGTATGACCCATAGGATCAGTCCAGCCCGAACTGCAAGGCCAAGTCCTCTCTGGGCTGGAAACAAGCATTCTGGGGGAGTTCAGGCAGGACTGTTCCAATGAGTAACAGGGTCAAGGCTGATTTACATATGGCTGGGTCCAAACTGGAATGGCATGGCGAGCCAAAATGATGGATTTAGGCCCTGATCTGTGACTGGGGGTGAATGTTTGACATTATTCAGCATTCTGTCCATTATCTGTTCTCTTTGCATTTGTTGCCCTAACTGGGAAAGGTTTGCCCAGGCGTGGGTCCCGTGCTCACTATGACACCAGATTCAAGCTAGTCTGGCTGATGAGTGGTAATACCCTGAAACCGGTTCCAGGATGCTTGTTTGCAGTCCAGGGAGGACCTGACCTGGCTGTCCGTGCTGGACTATTCCAATGGAGAGCAGGGTCAAGACTTATTTGCATATGGCTGGGTCCAAACTGGAATGGGATAGCAAGCAAAAAAACAATGGATTTAGGCCCAGATCTCTGACTGGGGTCAATTTTTGACATGGTTCAGCATTTTGTCTGCTATCTGTTCTTTTTGCATTTGTTGCCCTAAGTGGGAAAGATATGCCCAGATGTGGGTCCCGTGCTCGCTATGCCACCCAATTCAAGCTAGCTTGGCTAATGAGGGGTAATAACCCAAACCGGTCCCAGGATGCTTGTTACCGGTCCAAGGAGGACGTGGCCTGGCAATTCAGGCTGGACTGTTCTAGTGGGGAGCAGGGTCAAGACTGAAATGGCATGGTGAGCAAACAAAACAATGGATTTAGGCCCAGATCTGTGATTAGGAGTGAATGTTTGACATTGTTCATTATCCTTCATCTATTCTTTTTAAGAAACTAGATGGTCTTAGAAAAGTTAGTCACAATGTGCAAATGACTGATGGCCTTATAGACACAGTACTTCTTAACACGTTTCCCATCTTGTTCCTGGAGAGGGAAAGCCGGGATTATTAGTCATTTAATTCCTATATGTCTATAGCAGTGAATTCTAGCTGTTTGCATCAGTGCTTGTTGTTATGGTCTTAACTACATTAAATAAAGTGTTAGTGGAACCATTTTTATATCGAGATGTGACTGATATGCTTATTGAATATATTTATAGAAGTAGGTAACTATACCATACACTTCAAAGTGACTTCTGTTGAATTTATATTGATAGCTACATGAACCTCAACTATGGGTTTAATTATTTTTCATGTGCTTTTATCTCGAAGTGCAACAATTCAGAAAAGGCATCAGCTGTGGTATTTCACTCTCTTACCCTCTTACTCACAAAACGCTGATAATTCCAGTGTAAGGTAAAAAGAAATATGGTCAAATATCATGTGGCATGAAGAATATATGGGGCAGACCAAAAAGTAAAGCAAAACAGAAACAACTGATAATACATAGATCAGATAGGTAATGCTGACAGGCCACCATGCTTAATCTCTTTTTATACAACAGGCTACCAACCTTCTTCTAGATTTTATTGTCAAAATTGGTTACTGCATTTTGCCAGCTTACTTTCCTTTCCCTGGACTGTTCGCAGGCTCTGCTTTGTTTTTGTATATGTGCAACTCTTTATTACTGTTCTTGTATCAAACTGTGTTTTGTGCTGTCTGGCTGTGGAAACGCCAACCTTTGTTCTTTGCACTTTTCTTAATTCCTTCTATTTCGTAATTTAATAATAATGTCTAGTCAGTTGATACTCAAACTAGATGCAAAGCCTTTTACTTCAGTATGTGATGTGATGACTTTTATGTCAGGATGTCACCACATTAATGAAAAGCAGAACTATATCATTTGCAAATGCAACACCATTGAAACCAATGTGGAGGGTACAATTTTCGATAACATTCAGTGTCACTTGCATCAGGCCACAGGGGATGGTGTCCCCGGGGCCTAGAGTTGCATGGGGAAGGGTCCTCACGCACAACCCCTTCCCATAAAAATTCAATAGGGAGGCGATACTTGGGCGCCTGGCCCTTCCCATAGGCATTTTTACAAACTCAGTTGGTTCTTCCCAAGTCAATTTCTATGGCCCCATTGGGTCAGTTCTATTCTCACAATGATGGTGTGGTTTTGCTCCTGGTGGGCAGCTCTAGCCACCTGGATCATTTCCTTCATGCCCTCTGTACATTTTTCTCTTATTCCTGGTGCTTGGGTTTCTGCTCCAGCTACTGAATCTGTCCTCTGTTTGGGCTCCTGGCATGTGCTTTCGCCTGGGGCTTCCTCAGCAGACTGTCTACAGCTACCTAGCAGAGTACTTTCTTGAAGCACTCCCCAGGTCCCTTAACTTTGGCTGTCTTGCGGTGCACCCTTATATCAGCAGCAGAGCCAGTGGCCTCACCGTTCTGATGGGGATCCTGTGCATGTGAACATTTAACTTCACATTCATAAAAAAGAAATAGATTGTAGATAAGTGAGAGTGTAGATTAGCATGATTTTTGTTTGAGAATGGTTGTAAATGCAACATCAGTATCGTGGATTTCAATTAGTGGTAGTTGTAGTTAGTAACTGTCATCTGCTACTTGCCATCGGATTAGGGTGACCAGATTTTGAGGAGCAAGGTCAGATATAAAAGAAGGACTAAAGACTTTACTTATATTTCTGGCCTGTACCGTTTTTTTTTTTTTGCTTAGCTTTGTGAATGTGACACACACATATGCACACACATTTACAAGACTACATATATAAAATTAGCTATGGCTTGACCTCCCACTCTGCACCCCCAACCCACCTCTATCCAACTCTCTCTGCTCCACACTCCGTCTCTCTGCTGGGAGCAGACAGGGGACTGTGTTGCCTGACAGTGACAGATAATTTTTTTATTATTTCATGCTTTACTTATGCTTCCCTACATGATCTGACCTTTGTTCCAAAAACCGGTAGATCTGACCTTTGTCCCAAAAACCGAGACATTTGTTTAAAATTAAGAGAAGCGTCGGGACACCGGGACAGTCCTCTAAAAACCGGGACTGTCCGTGGAAATCCGGGGCGTCTGGTAACCCTATATCAGATACCCAGCCGCTGCTCCTGTTACCCCTGGTTGCCGGATTCATGAAAACTGTGGCAGCAACTGTTGTTACTTTCAGTGGTTCACTTCCACTTTCCCTCCCCCTTCCGTTCCCCTTCCCCCTTTCCTTTACCCTTTTCCCTTTCCGCTTCCCTTCCCTTTACCCTCACCCTTTCTCTTTCCCTGTCCCTGCCCCTGTCTCTTTCCCTTCAACTTTCCCTCTTTTTCCTTTTCCCTTCCCTTTCCTTTCCCCTTAGCTTCTTTAGGAGGAAATGGGAGGGCTAAAGCAGGGACAAGGGGTCAGCCACGTAGAACCAGCTGCAGCAATGCTTCATGTATTTGATGATGCACTGCACATTCTGGGCAAAGGCAAATCCTGCCTCTTCGTTCCTCTGAACCTGTCAGCTGTGTTTGACATGGTCAACATTGTTTCCTTTTTGAAACTTGGAAGAATGGATTGGAACAGGGGCACAATGATGTAATGGTTTGATTCTTACCTTGCAAACTGTTCATAGCAAATAAAATTGGCAAATGTTACCAGGAGCCCCATTCATCTCCAACAAAAGAGAGTGAAGCCCTGTGTGACTCTTTTGTAAGCTGATCAAGAGCTGTTATGTCATTATGTAGATGCAGAAGCCAAATATTTGCATGTGTGTTGTATTGCACATGCATGTAGTATTTATATAGCACAAACATTACCAAAAGACAGAGGAGATCTGTGCAGAGTTGGATGGGATTCTGCGTTCTGAGAGTGGAGGTGGATCGCACCTTTGTCGTGATGTTGTTACTACTGTTTATGCTTAGCTTTACCATTAGAGGAAGATGTATATAATTGTGTTGAAAGAAGTCATTATTTCACCACTGCCCTAAGTGGTCAACAGTAAAGGCAAAAAGCAGCATATTGAGGTATATATGCAACATATCAGAGAAGCATTTTAGAGACGTGGAGAGGCAAAAAGTGACACAGCACTTCCTAACTCAACACATTAACACAAAACATGCATTGTTATCCTGTGCAGTACCCCTAAGTGTGCAAACTTCTTCCAAAATTCACTAGGACCAGCTTGGCCCTTATGAAGACACGAAGAGTGTTGATTTTCTAAATTTAGATAAAAACGAGAGTTGCTTTATTTTAATAATGCAAACTGTGACAAAAACTTTGAATCAAGGGGCAGTGCCAAATACGTGCCTGCTATGGTGTCATCATTGGCTGACCCATGTCCCTACAATGGAGAAAGAATGTACATGGAGCTCTTCTTAATTACCTTAATGCCTCCACATGTCATGAGCATGTCATACCTGCTGGAAGATCTTTTTAAATCTACAAGTAGAAGGTTTTTCAATCATTATATAAGACAAGTATGACGTGGAGCTTCTAGTTACTGACCTTTCCCACCGATTTTGGCTCCAAAGCTGCTCCATTTGGACTGATTTTTGACATCTGCACACTATGCAGCAGAGAGGCAATTCCTATAGAAAAGAAAATAGTTTGTGACTGATTCTGAACAGGATGCTGCCTGGAATTACCTGTTCCAATCTAGTGCAATCAATGTCACTCTAAATACTGTTTCAAATCCCCTTTGCAGCCCTCTCAAGATCTGCCCTTCTTGTAGGGGTCTGCGTGAGAAAATCATCAATTTTTAAAGCTGGCTATTCTGAAACTCAGAACCTTTTCCCTGACCTGCGCAGACTTTGCTACCATTACCTTCCTAATCCTCAACTTATTAGTCAACCATAACAAGACTACCTCATTAGGAGTGAATCATATTTCTGACGGTTTCAGGAGCACACCTATAGGCAGTCTACATTATCTGTGCCTCTTTCTACATAGAAAGCTAGGACACTAGGACGCCTTAGTGCATGGTGGGAAAATTGCTATGCCTCATCAGCAGCAGATACACTTTACTGGATTACCTAAAAATTGTAGGAATGTCTTTATGCCCAATCGAAAGGTAGCCAGTAGATTACATCAGTAAAGATTTTGCTCTTTCTACTTGTCTCTGCTTGAGTGCTTCTGCGTTTCCTGGACTCCTGTTGCATTTTTGCTTTCTCTTGCATGAACAGCCAGACCCAAACACACCAACAGGGCCGCACTGGTCTTGTTTACTGTCCATAGTCAGACAACTAGTCAGAATTGAAACAAATAAGTAACAGATACACACAGAGAAGAGTTAAGGCATCGGCAAAGTTGGCTCTGAACAGGGCCCCAGCCTTCTGGTTGCTCCCTGATAGAGCAAGCTCTGTTCTGCAGAGAGTCTTGCCCTAATGACCATGAATAATTCCTAAACAGATTGTTTTAAATACCTTTTAACTTTAATTTATTTTTAGTCTGGGTGATGTGTCAGAGTCTGTTGCAGACATTTTGAAGAGAAATGCTGTGTTTATTTTTCATGCATCCATAAATAAGGTTCTTTTAGATCAAAACAGGACCTCACATGTGGAAAATGGGAGGTGTCACAGAGATTATTTGCAGTAATATTAGTGAGTTGCTGCCATGTTACAATATTGAAAATACGTCAATCATCCCTGAATATTAGATGTAAACACATTTAGAATTTTGACCAGTGAGCCTGTGCACTGTCAGTGACCTGCCAAAGAGGGCATGAAAGAGCTGAAATTGGATCATAAGTCCAAAGCTGTTCCGAACAGGGGCCCCAAAAATTCCCAAGATGTTCCTGGATACATTGGAGGCTCCAGAGCGGCTACCCACATGGCCTTGGTGATATATGCAGATCAGCGACAGGCGATAGGAGGAAACATCACTTACAATGAGGTCAATGCAACGCTATGCGTTTACCATGCTCCCATTACAATGCATATGCTTTTAGCACTCCTGCTTTTAGCACGAGGTGTGCGTGGTGAAGGAAAAGAGAGCGATCTAGCTGTCTGGGCGGAATGGGCAGGAGCAGAGGAGAGAGAGGTAAGTGGGGCAGGGGACAGGTTTAGGGGAGGAGGTTGGGGAGTTTTTAGGACAGGGTGGGGTAGGTTTTAGGGTTCAGGACGTGGTTGGAGGGTCAGAGTAGTTTTTAGGACAGGGTGGGGTAGGTTTCTGTGTTTAGGGCGGGGGTGGCGGGGTCAGGGTAGTTTTTAGGAGAGGACTGTGTTACTTTTAGGGCTCAGGGCAAGGGCAGGGGGGTCGAGGTCGTTTTTAGGACAGGCTGGGGTAGGTTTTAGGGTTCAGGGAGGGAAGTCGGGTTAGCTTTTAGGACAGGGTGGGGCAGGATTTAGGGTTCAGGGCAGGGGTGGAGGGGCTGGGGTAGTTTATAGGACAGGGAAGGGTTACTTTTAGAGCTCAGGGTGTGAACAGGGTCAGGGTTGTTTTTAGGACAGGGCGAGGTAGGTTTTAGGGTTCAGGGCAGGGGTGGGAGGGTCGGGGTAGTTTTTAGGACAGGGCAGGGTAGGTTTTAAGGTTCAGGGCAGGGGTCAGGGTAGTTTTTAGGACAGGGCGGGGTAGGTTTTAGGGTTCAGGGCAGGGGTGGATGGGTCGGGGTAGTTTTTAAGACAGGGAAGGGTAGGCTTTAGGGTTCAGGGAAGGGACGGGGCAGGGGTAGTTTTTAGGACAAGTCAGGGTAGGTTTTTGGGTTCAGGGCAGGGGGTCGGGGTCGTTTTTAGGACAAGGTGGGGTAGGTTTTAGGATTCGGGTAGGATCAGGTAGTTTTTAGGACAGGTGGGTAGGTTTTAGGGTTTAGGGTTGGGGTAGTTTTTAGGACAGGGCAGGGTGGTTTTATGGTTCAGGGTGGGGTCGGGATAGTTTTTGGGAGACGGCAGGGCAGTTGTGCAGAGTATGGTATCAGGTGTAAGGGGACAGGGCGGGGGACATTTTACCACACCTGTTCCTTTACCAAACATGTTTTTAAAACAAAATTCATGGTAAAGGCATGCGTGGTAAAGACGCGGTCATTGTTGGTTGAGACTGCGTTCTTAAGGCATGCATGGTTCAGACATGCGCGATTCCAGCATACATCCGCAATAAGAAGATGAGATTCTGTTGTTGCTGCCTCGTCCTAAGAGCATTGCTCAAATTGCACAAATACATCTTATTATTCCTGTGAGCTTTATAAAGAAAGCATGGATGGTAACAAAGTGTATTTATTGTACCATTTATATGCCGCTTACTACTCCTATGTGAGGAGCTGAAGTGCTTACCTACTTGGCCAGCATGATACACCATGGAGAACGTGTGGTTGGAAGGGTTTTGATCCAATGTAAGAAGTGTTTCCATGTCGTGCATGATGACCACTAAGGTGAGGTTTTCGTGTTATGGAATGCAGAGCTTAATAGTGTGGTGGATGGAGAGGTATGAGAGATAGACACACGATTTATAGTTTTCAATAAGTTTGCAGCTTTGAGCAGCTCATCAGGTCCCCTTATGGTACTTCTTATGATCCCAGCCCAATTAGCTGGTACCGCACAGTATTGTCCAGTCTAAAATGTTTGTTTATGTTATACCCGTGGCTTAAAGTTAAAAATAAAGACTATGGGGGTTATTACAACTTTGGAGGAGGTGTTAATCCTTCCCAAAAGTGACGGTAAAGTGACGGATATACCACCAGCCGTATGACAAGTCCATTATATCCTATGGAACTCGTAATACGGCTGGTGCTATATCCGTCACATTTGGGACGGATTAACACCTCCTCCAAAATTGTAATAACCCCCATAGTCTTTATTTTTAACCACCAGAAAAAAACTACCATCATAAATTGTAATTTAATGAACGTATCAGGAAATCATTTTACATCTACCTTCCAAAAAGTAGACAGTAAAATGATCCCACTTTCAGCCCTGATCGGGAACCAGTGCTTCAACTCTGTCATTCTCATTTTTTAACACTGGTGGTTGAAAAGAGCACACCCTGGTAAATCCGTCATGCAGTTATTGTTCTTATGTCACCATGCCTCAAGCAGAATAACAAACCAATAGTGGAAAGCCGTTTTACTCCCTTACTTCCATGTCTATATTCTAGCTAACTGGCACCTTTCCATTTGCAATTGGGTAACCTAAAACTCATCCCCTAACAAGGTCTTCTTAATACTGTAGAGCAGTCTGGGTTTGCTTTTCTGATGCAATCTTCCCTGCGAAAGTTTGACCAACAATGTCTTTTTAAATTTTCTGACAACTTGAAGTGGGCTGGTTGCTTCTTTGCTGAGCCAATAACTTAAACCTGACCTTTTCAGGTAAGAATATTCCCCTTTTCTACTTTTAGTACAAAAATCATCTCCAAGAGTCTGAAAATAGGTCAGCAAGTCGAAGGCCCACTACATAGATCTGTACCAAGTCTGAAAATCAGAAGGTCGACTCTCAGAAGGGCTAACTTAATTATTAATTCATATAAAGTCCAAACGTTGACTAAATTGGGTGCCCTGATTTGGATAAGAGTATCATGCCTTATGAATGCACCCAGAATCAGTAGAAACTAAGCATGACACTCAAATTAAAATAAGATATTACTATTTTATCACTTAAAAGATAAAGGAGCAGTTTGCTTCAACAATCTTTATTCGTGCAGAATTATTTAGCTTTTTATCCATATCTTCTTTTTTAAATAATAACACTATTAAATTGTATTTTAGATTTTTTTTAAAAGCTAGTTTGCAACAGAAGTGGAGTTAAAATAGATATAAGCCTTTGTAGAAAGTTAGTCAGTTTCTTAACAAACTCACAGTCGTTTGACAAGGTTTGCTTCCATTGAAAAAATGCGTCTCTTGTTTAACTTAGTATTTCTAAACTGTAATATGAGAGGTAGCCACACACCTTTCAATACAGTATTTGTCAGTTGCATGTGTGTCTGCTTCTATGTGCTTAGACCTGTTCTACATTCTGGCACACCCTTGGGAATGCATCTTCGACAGTTTCAAAGGCCCACTGAATCTAATCTGGACCTGAAGCTAAACATGTGCCACACAAGCATGGGCTAGTCAACGAGGGAAGGTGCACCCACGTCCTTTCTAAGGGCGTTCCATGATAATTTTTATAAACTGTTTTATTGGGGTTTTCATATCCAAACAAAAACAACATTACATGACTCCTCTGAAACTGTGTATAACCACAGTACAAGTGATTGGGAAGCAGTGACAGACATAAAAGGCAATGCATTGAATGTGATAGTAACTAAAACCTCTGTGTGCAGGTTAATGAGTGTAAGAACATTAAACATGTGTTTCCCGAAGTGTCTAGCTGTCTAACCGGGGTACTACCCTTTAACTTGGGAAAGGGAAATGGTGATTCAGACTCAGAGGTAGACAGAAACGTACCCAGAAAGGGTGTTGTTGTAAAACCGGAGTGAGGCTCCAAATGTGGTGAGGTTGGGGTCATAGGTGTAGCTGAGGGCAGGGCTAATATGCAGTTGCTATGGGCTGGAATGCTGAGCGACTGTATAGCAGGGGGGAACTGTTGAGGGCGCGGGCAAGTGCAGATGGAGACCAACTAAGCAATCAGTGACAACTCACCCAGACCCTCCAGGCAGGTGGGGAGGTGGAGCAGGAGTAGCAGACGAGTGTGTGCATGGGATGTTGTCAGCCCAGTCGGGCTCATGGGGGGCATGTCGTCCTTATTAGTAATTCAATTGGTAAAGGAGCGTTTCCAAAGCTATTGAATTTGGATGCTCTTCGAGGTGCCGAACTTCGTCATAGCACAGGGCCTCTCCCTCAGCCTTCCCTCACTACCACACGCTCCACGCCATGCAGTCCTCCTAAACTCTCCACTGCAAAGGAAGGGCTACTTTAACGAGCAGGAGGGCCATGCCAGCAAAGTGTGTTTTCTCCCTGCGATGCTTCCTATGCTTAAAGATGCCAAGGGCTCAGACTTCCCATGTGCTAATGTCATGAGCTCCATGTCCTCCTGTAACACGTTGTGGACGGAGCGCCAATAGAAGAATAGGCCCAAGCAGGACCACAGTTTATGCTGTAAATTGGGTGAAGCCAAGCGGTGACAACAAATGCGCGCTGTGGGGAAATCGCAGTTGAGCTGCTCTGGTGTTAGGTTCAGTGTAAAATAAAGACCTGTATGCATTTATGAATACTCGGGGGAATTCTAAAGCTTGATCCCATTTGGTGTCATGTAGTGCCGTTCCTATATCGTTCTCCAATTTGCGGTGCATGGTGGTCAGTGGGAACCCTATGTGTTCCTGTATTGCCTTATAGATCCATGTTATCAGATGCCACCCTGCCCCCATTTAAAGCGGCCATGTGGACTAGGTGCAATTTTGGGGAGCAGGACATTTTGAAGCATAGCTGGGGCAAGGAAACCGGACCCATTGCATGTCTCTCTCATGTAGCACCCCGCCAGCCATCGCAAAACCCACTGTTATTGTACTGCTAAGTAATAAGCTTCGAATTATGGGGCTTTGAGTTCACCTCTGTCTACTAGCAGTTGCAGGTTTTTCAGACGAATTTGATTACCTTTGTCGTTCCATCATCATTTAGTAGATTTTTTGTGATTTTTGTTTTGCCTTTGTGCATTTTAACCGAATATAATATGTGTTAGTGTGCATATATATTTAGGGGTCGATTATGGGTCTGACTATGCCCAGAAAACCCGATGCCCACTCCCTCCGAACACAAGAGATCTGGTGTTCTGGCTCCGGGGTCCCATTAAAAGCATGTTTTTTTTACACTCTGATTCACTATATCATATGTTATAGCATTTACTCTAATTTTATTGGTGATAGCATGGAAAGTCTTGATGCTCCACATTTGTTACAATCTTTTTTCTTGGCTGTGCAAAATTTTTGAGTTGCTAAGTGAAACTTGCTCCTCCCCTGACTTAGGGGGTCATTATGACCCCGGCGGTCGGTAGAAATGTGGCGGTAGTACCACCAACAGGCTGGTGGTACATACTGCCACATTATGACATTGGCGGGTTGGCTAAAGCCAACCTGCCAATGTACCACACCGACCGCCATGGTGGGAGCAGCCTCCGGGGGCATTATGACCCTGCCTACCAGTGACAGGGAATTCCTTCCCTGTCACTGGTAGGAGGCCCACCGACCCCCCCAACACTCCCCAGACAACCCCCACCCCCCTTCCATCCACGCTCCCCCCCTTTAAGTCCCCCCATACGCACACTCACAGGCACACACCATGCATTCACACACCATGCATTCACACAGGCATACACGCATTCATACACGCATGCATCCATTCATTCACGAACACATCTGTGCAAACATGCAAACTTACACACAGACATGCATTCACATTTCCATTCATTCACGCATTCTCACACATGCACACACACATGCAAGCAACACTACACACTCATTCTCATGCACGCACACACTCACACATTCATGTGCAAACCCCAACTCACACACACAACACCCCCACCCCTCTCCCCTGTCAGAAACCCGACTTAACTGAATCGAGGGGGTCTTTCGGCAGGGGACGGGACGGGGCACTGCTACCACCAGCAGTGCCCGCCAGCAGAACATTGCAAGGCCGTATTTTTTTTCATAATACGGCTGGAGGCGGTCTATTGCTGTGGCACTGCTGGTGGTAGCAGTGCCACCTTAACACCGTCTGCCAGCATGGCCACAGCCAGATTTCCACCCTTCTTGTGGCGGAAATCCGGCTGTGGTCATATTATGGCAGACAGCTGTTATCCGCAGCGACAGTCTTTTGGCAGCCGTCGCCGCGCCAGTAGGTGGTACTTACCACCAAAGTTATAATGTGGGCCTTAGTGTTTTTTTCACCTATGAAACAAACCCATTTTCTTAATTGGTTTTGCAAATTTCTTACTTGATTCTTTTATGCTTTTAATATTGATAGTAATTTAAACTTCCTCATCCAAATGTAGGGTTTTTACAAGTTAGCAACCTCGAAATGTCTAGTTGCTAGTTGATCCCTAATTAACTGACCAACAAATGGCTCAGATTCATCTTTTGCTGTCAGCACTCCTAAAGAAGCAACCTACATATCAATGATTTTAGTGGCTTATTCCCCTGTTGAGAAAACGTATACCGGTACCCCACTAAACCTAGTGCCTTAAATAAATATTTTTCCTCATCTAACTACAACCGCCTGACATTCATTGTTTGCTTCTGTCCCAGGAGCACATAGTATGGTAAATGGTCAAATGTATATTGGCCCTTCATTCCCAAAGAATGTTTCAAAAGGCATCATTTTCTGATGACCTTAAATTTGAAACCAACAGTGGCACCCTAGTATACATTAACTCTCTAAACCACTTGTTCCAGCTAAGCAGTAATTCAACCAGACTTTTGCGAAAAGGCAGTGGAGGATTTACTGCCTGCATGTTTCCTCCAGGGAATTATTCAGTACCAGAGACACCAATAGGTTGCCAGAAATGCTGAATGTAGACTGTTAATGATGTTAAACCCCCAAAAGCATTAAAGGGACTAAAAGTCCCAATAAGGTCAGTTTGTGTACCTCTCCATGAAACACCTTTACCTCACACCTTGTTCTCTGCTGCAATTATGCTGGCTGCCCAGTCTGCGCTGTGCGAAAATTATGTTCCACAGTAACTTTCACAATGGTGTAATTTATATCAAATAATATGGCAAATGTCATCTCATCTCACCTGCCACTCTCTCACCAGTTGACCAAATGTACTGGCGGTTATACGCTAACTCACTTTCTAGGCATGTCTCACATATGCCCAGGAAAGAAAATGCTTTTGGGTGCTAAACACTATGGCCCTCAGGTCAACGTCCACACAAGATGGCTATTACCTGATGTCACTCATTATGCCCTGCACATTAGTATTGCCTGACCTGCCTGGAGGGATGTATGTGAATTAACGGAAAAACGAAAACTGACAAGCCACATTGGAGGAAACCAAATTGTGGAAACCAATTTTAAAGAAAGACAATTTTAAGTAACTACAAATAAATCAATAATTAAAGGAAACATTTTAAAGGAAATATAATTTTAGGGAAACATTACAAAATCATACACTTTGGAGAACATTAGGAGTAGTGAGGTTTTTTTTGGATTCAGGGATCGGTCGAGTTTAGGCGTGGTGAAGGTTTCAGGGATCTGGCATGGATGGAGTTTAGGCTGGTGAGGAGTTTTTAGAGTTCATGGATGAGAGTAGTTTAGGGGTGGTGAGGGTTTTTGCGGTTCAGGGATAGGTGGCGTATAATGGTGTTGAGGTTTATTAGGTTTTACGGATAGGTGGAGTTTAGGGCTTGTGAGTGTTTTAAGGTTCAGTGATAGGTAGAGTTTTGGATGGTGGTTAGCTGTGGTGAGGTTTCAGTGAATTAAAGTCATCCAAAGCAATTGTTTGAAAATGTAAAAGTAATACATCTGAAATAATGGTCCCTGACATAAATCACTGAAATAAATACATTTGACAAAATGTTTTTGAAAGTAATATTTGCAAACATCTCATTTCTACATTAAAAAAGCCAACTTCGAAATAAAAGGCATTCTGTGAATTAGTTCCTATGAAAAGGTAAATGCCATTCATCCTGAAAACTTCCATTTAATTGTTTGGGAAAAATGATTTCTCAATTATTGGAATTACATTAAATTGCTTTTCTATGAAACCACATACAGCCACCTGGAGTGACATTAGTAAGTGTTATCATTGCTCTCACTCTACTGTGCTTCCTTCAGCGCACTTCCAACAGCCAGCCCAAGAACATCATACTGGTCATCAGTAGTACCCTTAAAGGAGCACCCACTCGCTCTACTCCGGAGATAGAGAAAGTTGCCAAACTGCTGTTTGGTTTTAGCATGAAGGTAGTAGGGGCACATATGCCGCTTTGATGGGTTCTCGTCACCGGTATTAAGTTGAAGAGAAACAGTATTGAACACAAGAATAATCATTATTGCAAAGCAACACAGGAGAGCTGCCAAGCCAGAGTCTGACCAACATCATCTACCAAAGCACATGGACATCAGCCATCTCCATCCCAGCAGTCCATATCCATAATCTTGCCCTATTCCATGGAAAAGTAGAAACAGGGCATAACACTAGGGTAGGAATGATGCCCTTGTCTAGTCTCCAAGAGCTTCAATCGACGTTGATATGTTGAGTAAATGTTGCCTTTGCTTTACCTCCTAGGGCCTGATTTAGAGTTTGTCGGAGGGGGTTACTCTGTCACAAACATGACGGATATGCCGTCCTCCCTATTACAATTGCATTATAGGCTATGTAAGTTGTAATACGGAGGACATGTTTGTGCCGGAGTTATAACCCCTTCTGAATCAGGCCCATGGTATCTTGTTATAAACGCGCACGGTGCAGGAGAAGATGTGTATGATATGTGACATGAAATAAGATACAGCGATTTTATAATCTCTAAAATGTCAAATTAGTTAGCTAGTAGAATATTTTTCCAAAACAGAAATATTTAGCATTTCGTCAACCCTTTTTATTTTAAGTATCTCTTTCTAAAAGTAATTTGTTGAAAAACTAGTTTGCAAAGGACACGCGATAAAACTAATTGTAACTATATGTAAAATGTTAACCGGTTTTGCATTATACTGTCAGCATTTTGACATTTAGTGTTTGGAATAATAAAAAAATACATTTCTTGTTGAACTTTTTATCATGTTTCTACAGCAGCAGATGGGGTGTGGATTGAGGGGGAGGAATGGAGGAGGTGATTGTAAGCCATATTTTAAGTTGAATGTCTTTTGTTTACTTTTACTGTTTCTATGTACTCAGGCATGTTCCACAGTCTAACACACCTTGCAGAAGAGATCACTGCCAACTTTAAAGCAGCGTTGAAGCAAACGTTTTCCCGCCATTAAAACTGGGTCACTGAAGCATGAGCTAGGAGAGGTGGGGAGAAACCCAACGTCTGCCTTTTAATGTTTTTCCACAAACACTGTAGAGTTTCTTGTGGGATTTTTCTTTTTCTCTTTTTGTCTTTCAGATATTTATGTCTATTTTCCCAGCACTTCAGGGAGGCGTGTGACAAAACAAACCGTAGATAGGCCTCACTACCTCAACAGGTCTGGCTTTTGGCATAGGTGTGCTGGACCCACGCCCAGGGTACCAGCATTCTGAAGGGCACAGGAAGCTGTCAGACACAGGTCATGAAAAAGCCGTCTTCCTAACTGGCTGACGGGATGCAAACGTTTTAATAGCTTCTGCAGAGAGCCGCCACCAGCCGTGATCATCTTGTCTGTAAATCTCCTCATCCTTCCTCCCCATCTCATTTATCAACACATTTCACCGGGTTTAAAGAGGACCTTGTATCCTAAAACAATTAAACGAAACACGAGTAGGTGCATATAAATGCAAGGAAGGCTCCCCACTGTGCATCTGAAACAAGGTAGTTACTTCAAGCACAGTGCCCTCCAATTTGGCGCCTTGTCAGAAGCTCCCCTATGAGTGATTCAGATGAGGCCTGGGAGGAAGGTCCAGGCCAGCAGAGGTTTGTTCAAACATTACTGCATGAACCTAATTGGGAATACCAGCTTTGGCTTTGCCAGGAGGCCTATCTGAGCAAAGCTCACCACCTATGGTTGGGTGGCAGAGAAAAAAAATGTAATTAGGATTACATGTCAATTTTTCTGCCCTCTCAATTACAAACATCTCTGAAAAATTATTGGTAGCTGGTGTGCTAATGTTGGGTCATAAATTAATAGCAATATGTTACTGCTCCTTGCATTATCAGCAATGTCTTTAGCAGTATTTCTGATGGATAAAAAAGGGGCTTCATTTGGAAACTCTAGAAGTGGGAAAATGGTCAGCACATTGGTAACGGGTAGTGTTCCTGTTTCTGTGGCATCACAAACAGTTCTGCAAATTACAATGAGGTGTGACATGGAATCCTAAAGCACTTTCTCTTGATTTCCAGACATGTCAACAGCATCTGTAGCGACCTTTTACTGATGTATTGTGTTGGAAATTGCTCATTTTGCATGGCTTCCCCTGTCTTTTTGCTTGTGACATCCTGTTTTTGATCCTGTGCTGAATTTCGTTTTTGCTGGCTTTATGACTTAGGGCACTTTACCACTGCTAACCTGCGCTAATGTGCATATGCTCTGTCTAAAATGTGTTGGTGACTGGTTTCTCCATGATTGGCATTTTTGATTTACTAGTAAGTGCCTAGTATAGTGTACCAGGTGTGCCCGGGGTCTGTAAATCAAATGCTATTAGTGGCCTGCACCACTGATTGTGCCACCCACGAGTAGCCTTATAAACATGGCTCAGACCTGCCACTGCAGTACCTGTGTATGCAGTTTTAAACTGCCATGTTGACCTGACAAGTGCACCCACTTGCCAGACTCAAACCTTCCCTTTTACTACATGTAAGGCACCCCTTATGTAGACACAATGCAGCCCCATGGGCAGGGTGCAGTGTAGTTAGAAGGTGGGACATGTACTGGTGTGCTTTACATGTCCTGATAGTGAAATACTGCTAAATTCTGTTTTCACTATTGCAAGGCATATCTCTCCCAAAGGGTAACTGGGGACTGCCTTGAAATATATTTTAAGCGTAATTTCCCATTGGGAGCACATAGAGATGTGGAGTTTGGGGTCTCTGAACTCAGCATTTAAAAATACATCTTTTGATGAAGTTGGTTATTGTATTGTAAGTTTGAAAATGGCACTTTCAAAAAGTGTACATTTCTTGCTTACCCTTTCTGTGCTTCTGCCTGTCTGTGGAATACACGTCTGGGTCAGGACAACAGTTGGGATGTTTGTGAATTCACTCTAGACAGTCACACAAAGGGAGCTGAACCTGCATATCCTGATCGGTCTTCCTGAGCTAGAGTGGTGGGAGGAGCTGACACTTGCACCTTAATAGGGCTGTGCCTGTCTTTATACAAAGCAGTTTCCACCCCCCCTGGAATGTGTCTGGGGCCAGGGCAGGGAAAGACAGGGTCTTGTGCACTTCCAAGACTTCTTATTTAAAATGTGCATATTCCAAAGGCAGAAATGAGTATAAGTACTGGACCTCTGACTACTCAAAGTTAGAACGCTTCTAGACTGAGGACATTCTGCCAGGAAGAAGAGCTGGATCATGTAAGAGGGACTGGCACTCTGCCTGTTGCCCTGCTGCTTCTGTCTTGAGAGTGAAAGAACTGGACATTGCTTTCTACATTCTGCTTTCCAAGGTTCACCAAGGGCTTGAACTGAGCTTGCCTCCTGTTAAGAAGTCTCAAGGACATCAAAGAGTTCATCTGCCAGTGCCTGGGCTCTTCTGCTGAGAGTCCTGGCTTGCCAAGCGGTGCCAACTCCAATCCCTGGGCCCTTGAAAGTGTAAGCTGGTGACATAAAGGAGAAAAAATCAATGCGCAGATGCGCCGCAGCAGAAAACAAGATGCACAGCCTGTCCCACTGCTGAAGAAAAGATGCAGCACCTATCTCGAGGCTGCAGAAGTGAATCAGTGCCCGTTTCCCCGCAGCTCAATCAACACAGTAAGTTTGAATTTTCCACACATCGTCCCTGGGGCATCGATTTCTCATCTACCCCGCAATGCAGTGAGGAACTGAGGCTGCATTTCTGGAATGCAAGCATCGCCTTTCTTGCAAGAAAAGAATCAATGCATCACCTCCCCTGCCGGTAAGAAACCGATGCATCACCTCTCCTGTGAAGAAATAATCAACACATCACCCCTTCTGCGCAGTAAGAAACTAACACATTGCTTTGCTTTTCGGCACGTCATCTTCCCTGAGGCCCGCATCGTCTTTGTTTTTGACACATCCAGGTACTTTGTGCTAAAAAGATAAACCATTGATTCCCATGGATTAAGACTAATTGAAATCCTTAAAAAGTTATATCTTTACTTGTGTATGTTGGATTTTTGTCGTTTTGGCCCTGTTTTATCTTCTGTAGTGTTTTCACTGTGTTATTGTGTGTATGTGTGTGTGTGTGTGTACAAATACTTTACATATTGCCTCTGAGATACGCCTAATTGATTGAGCCAAGTTACCAAAGCGGTAATCTAGGCTGTGTGACTCCCTTACCCTAACTAGACTGAGGGTCCCTACTTGGACATGGTGCACACCACTGCCAACCACAGACCCTATTTCTAATATAGGGGATTTGTGGTAATGAATACCAGACCTAACATTTTAACAGTATTTAACAGTTTATTGTGCACTTGGGCCATAATATGACAATTACCTGCAGAAACAGAGTTCATTCCCAAAATTACCAATCTAATAAGGACACCAGACAGGGCTGTCTTTACGACATTACCAGCTCACTGCCATATTTATCAAATGAGATCCTAATCGGCATATATATGTTTCATAATTGAGGAACGGACCCAAACTAACATTGTACCTTGTTTGCCTCCCTTAAAAATATCCCAAACTGCACAAATGCACTTTGTAGCACTTTATAAACTCACTAAACAAGTAAACTAAGTAATCATGTGGTGTGGTTGTACATATAAAATGTAAAAGAAGGTATGTACACAAGCAAAGTGCAGAAGATGTTTACATAAGGACAAAAGAGCCCCCGAGTAAGAGCTTTTTGTCCTTACCAGAAACTCAGCACCACTTACAAAGATCATTCCATCGGACAGAAAGAAAATCGCTATCACAAGAACAAAAGGAGACTGAAGGGATGCGGGGAAAACAAGAAAGGACACCCCAGAGAAAGAAATAGATATTGTAAATTTAAAATATGCCTTTTTTAATCACAGCCAC
Organism: Pleurodeles waltl; assembly: GCF_031143425.1. NCBI lineage: Eukaryota > Metazoa > Chordata > Amphibia > Caudata > Salamandridae > Pleurodeles > Pleurodeles waltl. The sequence goes on from NC_090440.1 coordinate 1,675,236,375, forward strand.
TTAAAAGTCTCATGCAAAAACTATCAAATTATTCTACTTGCTATGTAGTATATTTGTGTCCAGTATGAAGAGTTAGAAGGTTGCCTGGTGCTGTCTAAATGTTTATTTAGAAATTGAGTTTTTTGGTTGGTTGGATGGATGAGATGCATGTTTGGAGTGCTTGTCTGTCAATGACATGGGAGTCAGTTGCTGATTAGGATGCAGAGGGCTCACTTAACACTCCATTGGTGTCTTCCCTTAGACTGTTACCGGGTGATAAGCCACACTCTACAAATCTATTCAACATAACTTAACCTAACAGTGCATTATCCCACCCTCAAGCCATGGGGAGATCCTCAGGAGCATAACAGTTGCACAGCTATCATTTTATACAGAGCCGCTAACTAAAATATGGAGCTGGAGAGCTTTCCTCAATGATCAATGCATGGCTTCTTCCTATTGGATGCATTTTGTCAGAGAATATGAGTGTGAATGGTGTTTGCGGGCTATGCCATAACAAATGGATGTCTGAACTAGGTGGGTGAGTGATGGCCCTGACTTCTTTGATCCAGCCCCCTTCTGGTAGCAGGCCTGAATGTAGAATGCAGCTTCAGGTGATTGATTGTGAAAGGTTCCAAACCCTGACAAATTAAAGATATAACTTGAAGATGTGCAGAGGGCTCAACTTGAATATCATGCCTGCACTCTGTCCACAGGTAAAATTCCAGATCACTGGAATGGGTTGTCCCAAGTCAAAATATTTTTTGACCCCTGGGTTTTTTGTGGGTTTTCTGAGCAGGAATATCGACGGGGATCTCATTGGCATAGTTCACAAGTATGGGCCAGTACATAAGAAAAATAAAAAATAAGCTTATCTTACCGTTGTCTCCGTCTCCTGCTGCCCCCTCCCGTTGCTCTGCCCCTCCCAGTAGTGCTGGCTGAGTCAACAGATGAAAAATAAAAAGATAGTGCAACAATCGCTTTATTATTCATCTCCTGGCTTTTGGCTAGGGGGCCATGTGAAGGAGCCGCCCCTGAATACATTGATATATATAACATATTCATATTGTATATAAAAGCAAATCAAAATTATAATGAAACAACAGAAATCATTCACCCTATGAAATTATTGGTATATAACCATCTTGTGGTACCCAATGAGGGAGCAGGGATCAAAGGTCAGCGGCGTGAAAAAATTAACAACACTTAACCAATTACTTATCTTAGATAAAATTAAAACAACTGGAAAAATAGCATTATTCTGGCATTGGTTTGTCTTAAGTGAAAAATCAAAAGCAATTTTCCTGAAACAATCAAATGTTACAATGTTAAATTGAGGTGCAGGTCTGGGGGTGTGTGATCAAGGCAAAGAATAAAAATGCAATGTAATCAAAGCTTGAAACATGGTGAGATTAGGCTGATATTTAAATTGGGTGATGCAGTGGTCCGAGTGAGATAGTCTGCTGAAAATTCAAGGAATGATCAGTAATCAGTCCAGAACAAAGTTCAGTCTATGTTTTGACCTATAAATGAAATCTATACAGAGGGTTTTTATGAAGTCGAAATAGTCAAGAAACACTTGGTGTAACACCTTGTATCTTTAAATTTAAAAGAATATTATCTGTGGTGCTTATGTAAATATTGTGGAATACCAGGTAGGTCAGAGGGTTCCAACTGGTGTTTACTTTGGAACCAGGCTAGCTCAGTTGCTCGATTGGTGCCTGACCTTGATGGGTGTAGCTTGGGGTGTTCCTGATTAAACATCTTATTTAAACAAGATTGTTTCTGAGGTATGGTTCTACAACATTTGGTAATGATTTGGCCAGCATCGCCAGGCAAGGACAAGTACGTGGACAAAATAAAGGACTCACGACTCAAAAGTAAAGGTTATGTCATACACCAATTAATTTGCTTCTCCCTTCAGCATTGTTGGAGTGTAGCTTTTATAATCAAAATTACCATGAACTGCTTGCAAAATAATGTGTAATGAAGCTGCATAGAAAACACATTAATATGTTTCTAATGTATGCACTTGGAATGTGCCCACGGGGCGTGGCCACCAATGTACACGATGATTGATGAAATTGATAATGAATTATTAATGTACTAATGTATGATTCTGTTTTAGCATTAAGAGTTATATGTTAAAGTTTTGTTGAATAAATCATTAGGCCTTAGTTAGCAAGAGTCTGGGCCTAGCTACCTGGTCTCATATTAAATGTGTTTATTCTGACGTGCAATGTGCTGTCTTCCTGAAGGGCATAAAGCTGTACTTTTCCAGAAGTTAGAGATGTGTGTAGCCGTAGTAAATTCTTTCTCATGAGACCCGACTTGCTCAAGGAGACATTCTTGTTGAATGCAACAGTGTAATTCGCAACAGGCACAAGGTCGCCTAAACTGGTAAAGACAATGGAGCTACTGACTGAAGTTGTGCGTGTAACTTTTCCTACCTGCCATCTCACCCGATGAAGACGTAAATCACAGGAGCCAATGAACTGTATGAGAACTGTCTTAGGTGAAAATTCTAGTAAAGTGACCACTCAACCATTGGATAGAGATAGTGGTGCACCAAATATTGACCAATGGGAAATTAGAGACTTGTCTGGCAAATTCATTCAATTTAACGTCGTGACACAAGGAGACATCAGCCATTAGAGGGAAACCCCAGTTGTTACTCTGGCATTCCGACTTCACCTTTGCTGCTTTGATTCTTCAAACCATCCTCACCTTGTCTTGCCCGATATCTATTTCTTCTCCTCCTTAAGAGGAAAGAACTTTCTGCCCTAGTTACTGAGACTTTGCTTTTTATCCTGGCAGATGGCGAATTGACTACTGTCCTAAGGACGAAGACTGACTCTGTATGCTGACCCATTGCGGAGGGTAACTATATAATAATGAAATTGTAATTGTCTGCTTGCCTTTCCTTTCTAAGTACCAACTGCTTTTGACAGAGACCATAGTTAGACGTTTTCCAAATTTGTGTTACTAAATTGTTTTGCATGAAGGCCAACATGCTGATGCTAATTCGAGATTAGTCAAGGAGTTCACTAATATTGGGTGCAAACAGACAAAACGACTGAATCTTTGCTGTGTTGAATAGATGCGCTAATGATACTCTGCTAAATAGATACATGTTGACGCCGTGTTTTGTTCTAATGTTTATAATCTTCGCTTTGCTCAAATCTTATTCGAGTTGCCACATTAAAACTCTGTTGATGTGTTTTCTGGTGTTGAGACTAATAAACTTGCTAGTAGAGTGTAACCAATAGGGAATAAATATCATAAAACTTATTAAATTTGTGTCGTTATTCATGGCTGAAAGGTCACGTTGCGTTTCAAATTCATATTGATGTGATTAACTAATTTGATTGATTTGCTGTTGTGAATATTGATGAGACTATTGATCTATTGATTGACATGCTGGACAGGGATCTCGTCCTAAGCTGTCTCCAATCAGGGTCAAAAGGTTCATTGGCCTAAAACGAGTCCCAGACTAATTAAATTACCTAGGGCGGGACACGTTATCAGCATCCATTTTTATTGGCAAACTTAATGTCCGCCACCCACTGCAGTGATATATGAACCTTACCTCTTCCATTATTCAATAAGTTCACAGCGTGCAATTTAACTGAGGCGAAGCTGCCCTGAGCAAGCTCATGTTGACGCATGCAGCACTCCTTTCCATCAGTGCACAACCGTTCTCGGTGCACAGATTGAATGGTAGTGCTGACAGACGAGAAATACATAAAGACACTCACGCTTTTCTTACTCACTTACTACTGGAAGAGTTCAGTCCTGGACATCTGGCCACCTACTGGTTGTCAAACCGAGCAACATACAGCAATGCACATTGTATATGAGGGGTGAATCACTAGTCTTCTCTGCTCTGCAGGGCACTATGCCATCTGTTGAAGAAAAAATGTATTGTGATCTAGTTTAATATCGTACATATTGTAGAAAGTATGCCATCTACAAACACTATTTGATGTTATTACAGATAATACAGCCGCACTAAATTAAACATGTGTATGTCACAAGCATAAACACCTCACCCACCCTTCTGGTACAACCAGGATCTCCTCCCATACAATGGAAAGACTGGATTGAAATGTTTGAAAAGTATACTGAGGGTTTTGATGGTTTATATTTTCTAGCTGCAAAAAAGCATTTGTTGAGTTCCTCAGCAAGGAAGGTCAGCACATATTAAAATACCTTCCTCTCATAACTCTCATAATGAATGCACAAGGTACCAAAATGCAAGACATTTACAAAGAAGCTCAATTGTGCCTGGAAACTTGATTTACAAAATACATCAATGCCACAACGTGTTGACATAAATGTTACACCCAACCACAAAAACCTACAGAAATAACAGACACATTTTTGGCGAGATTAAAAGAACTGGATATTAAATGTCAGTTTGGTACTATAACAGATGAACTAATCAAAGATCAGCTCATTGTGCACGGTGCAAGCAGACAGATGAAAAAACTACTTTGGGGTACTAATCGCTAAAAGAGGCAATCACAATGGCAAAAGTGGTAGAAGAATCAGAAAGGTGCATGAAAGGCACACAAACAGTAGATATCAGGAAAACTATAGAAGACACTGAAACATTCAAAACCTAGATAAAGTGAATGCGGTTAGAAGAAAAATAAACATGGCAACCACCAGCAGGAACTATAACAACAACCCAGACATTAGTGGTAATGCCGTTATCAGAACTGGGGTTACAACTTGCCATAAAAGTTGAAGCATTTTTCATTCTGGAGACAAACAACTGATTGACAAAAGAGGACACTTTGCCAGAATGTACAAAATTGGAAGCAAAAATCTAATTTCCACAGACGAGTGTCAGGATACTTCAATTCGATTTCCTCAGAAGCAGAAGATAACTCCTCAGTCCCGACCCGAGCTACTCACAATGAATATTAATCCTTCGTGCTGAGTACCCCGGAGGGGGAAAGGGGAATGGGATGGTAGAGAGACTGCCACAGAGATGATGAACGCCAGTACTCAGTCTGCCTCTTCACATCTAAGATTGGATACAGCACCTGCAAGAGTCACAGTCGCAATTACTAGGGACATACAACATCAGTTTTTCACTTTCTACTCTCAACACTTAATTCTCTTTAATTCTATTATTTCTTCACTCACCCTGAGTTCTCTGTAGCCTTGCTTCTCTCTATAAATGATAGCTCTTCTTAAAAAATGCTTATTACTGATTCTGGAAGAACTTCTCAACCTTTGTTAGAGATTGGTTTTATGTTGCTATATATATATATATATATATATATATATATATATTGTTGGTGATAATGTGTTCTTCAAATCAGCTGATGTTATTTAATTTCTCCTGTCTTATTGTGACTTCTGTCAATACTTGTATTTGTAAATGCTTGTTTATTAAAGTTCGTTTCTCCTTTCTTACTTCGACATTTGTTGATAACTTGTATTTGTAAATGCTTGTTTATTACAGTTAGTTTCTCCTTCCTTACTTCGACATCTGTCGATAACTTGTAGTTGTAAATGCTTGTTTATTTAAGTTCGTTTCTCTTTTAAACTCTATTTTGGTTTATTACCATTGAATTTGTAAATGCTTATTTGTTAACAGTTCTTTTCTCCTTTAAACTTGGCCTTCGTTTATCACCTTGACATTTGTAAATACTTGCTCTTTTAAAGTTCGTTTTTTCTTTGACTTTTTATATCTTAAACAAGAACCTTGTAAACATAAGGTTAATTCATACATTAACTCTGTAGCCTTGCCGACTCCCACGGGAACGGTCTACTATCAAACTCTTCTAATAAACCTTGACAATATTTATCTGTTTTCTGTAATATAATCTTCAAATGTAATTTTACCTCACAGGAGTTTCTGTTCTGAAGCGCGCTCTCTCTCCACACAGCTGATTCCTGTCAGACCTCGGTTGAAGTGCAAGGCTTCCAGCTGGAGAGCTCGTAACCTAGCAACCAACCGATTGCAAGACTAGAACTGTAACTAACCTTCAGGACTCACAGCGGCAATCTTGGATCTTCTCTTCTTGATTCTTCCTTTGAAATAAGTGCAAGATTACTCTGCAAACCTTCTTCCAGTTTGGGCTTTGCTGTCTCCACTGAGGAAATCTCTTTGCTTTTCTCATGCACTTCTTTGATTTGACTTGGCAAGTTTGTGTGGTCATGACAGTACTTCCCCTCAAGGAACAGTCCTCCAATTTAGGTTTGCTTGGGTAGGTTCTATGAAAGGTTCTCACTAATCTTGAAGCATGTACATACTCGTGCGGCTCCCAGGATCGTTCCTTTGGACCATAACCTTTCCAATCAATTAGATAATAAAGCTGGCCATTTCGGATTTTGGAATCTAAGATTTGATTGACCTCATACTCTTCTGCAGAGCTAATCTGGATAGGAATTGGAGGGGAGTTTTGACGTAAATTTGGAGGACTGTTCTTTAACAAGGAGACATGGAAAACAGGATGTATCTTTAGATGAGCTGGCAACTGCAATTTAACTGCCACTGGATTGATCATCTTGTCAACTTTGAATGGGCCTATAAATCGTGGCTAAAATTTGCGATTTCCTTTGAGAAGTAAATGACTAGTGGATAACCAAACTTTGTCTCCTTTCGAATAAATGGGTCTCTCTCTTCTTTTTCTATCAGCCTGAGTCTTATATGAGTCTTTTGCTTGAATGATGTTTTTTCTAGCCCTAACTAACGTGGTCTGCAAATCCCTCACCATCTCTTCTACTGCAGGCACTGAAGCATCTTCTTTACCCAACATTACATTAGGATGTCTACCATGGTTCAGATAAAAGGGGGTGAACCCAGTGGTGGAATGAACAGCATTATTGTAAGCAAATTCAGCTGCCCACATCAACTCGGGCCATTCCTTCTCTTTATCAAATAAATTGAGTCTTAAATACTGTTCTAACTCTTGATTCACTCTCTCTGTTTGCCCATCGGTTTCAGGATGGTAACTGGTGGAGTAACGAGAATCAATTCCTAATCTTTTACTAAAGGCCTTCCAAAAACGAGAAACAAATTGGGACCCCCTGTCTGAAACTAGAATTTTTGGGATACCATGGGCGCGTACTATGTGTTGTGTAAACAACTGTGCAACCTGTGGGACTCGAGGGATTTCTTTCAAAGGAATGAAATGCGCCATTTTAGTGAAAGTGTCTACAAAAACTAGGATACTGTTAAAACCTTGGCTACTAGGGAGGTCCACTATAAGATCCATAGTAACAGTATGCCAGGCATGGGGTGCAGTGGGCAAAGGTCTTAACAGACCTTGTGAAGCTGTTCTATTTGATTTCCCTCATTGACATTTGTCACAAGTTGACACACATTGTCTTATCTGAGTTTTCATTTTTGGCCACCAAAATTCTCGTTGTATTAGATTTTGAGTCTTTTGAATTCCTTTGTGTCCAGCCAATTGATCGTCATGATAAGCCTGAAGAATTTTTTCTTGCAGCTCCACAGTCGGAACATACAGTGCACCTTTAAAGTATGGCAAACCTTTTTTGATTTCTCTTCCTTGGCCTTCTTTGGACCACTTCAGCATTCCTTCGAATGTTAAGTTTTCTTGAATTTCTTTGGTTAAATTTTCATACAATATGGCAGATATGAACTTCTCTTGTGGAATAATCAATTCTTTTTCTGGAGGCTCTTTAACTGCACCGGTATCAATTCGAGATAGAGCATCTGCCTTCCCATTTACTTTTCCTGGTCTGAAAGTGATAACAAAATCAAAGTCTGCAAAATATAGGGACCAACTCAGTTGTCTAGCTGTTAGAGTTTGAGCTGATTTGATAAACTGTAAATTTCGGTGGTCCGTGTAAACGGTCACTTTATGCTTAGCTCCCAAAATGTAATGCCTCCACTCACGAAAAGTTTATTTGACTGCCAATAGCTCCTTATCCGCAATTGAATAATTTATCTCTGGTGGTGTTAATTTTCGAGAGAAATAGGCCACTGGATGTAATTGACCTGTATCTTTATGACGCTGGGAAAGGATACCTCCTATGGCAACATCTGAAGCATCTGCCTCCACATAATATGGCTCATCTGGATTGGGGTGGAGCAAGATTGGAGCTGAGACGAAGGAATTCTTCAAAAAATTAAAAGCATTTTCAGCTTCTTTTGTCCACTCAAACTTCACTCCTTTCTTCAACAATCGACTAATGGGTGTAACTGTTTGAGAAAAATTGGATATGAATCTTCGATAAAAATTAGCGAACCCCAAGAAACTCTGGATCTCTTTGACATTGCAAGGAGAAGGCCAATGTTGCACTGTCTTTATCTTGGCAGGATCCATACTAACTCCTTCAGGTGACAAAATGAATCCTAAAAACTCAACTCGTTCCACATGAAATGCACACTTCTCCAATTTTACATAGAGATGGTTTTCTTGCAACCTTGTGAGGATGGATCGAACATGGGAAATGTGCTCCTGTAGATTGTCGGAAAAGATTAAAATGTCATCTATATAAACCACGGCAATCCGGTCAAGGAATTCTCGTAATATATCATTAACGAAATGCTGGAAGGCAGCGGGTGCATTGCATAACCCATAAGGCATCACTTGATATTCAAATAATCCGTATCGAGTCCGAAAAGCGGTTTTCCTTTCATCCCCTGAAGCCACTCGAATCAAATGATATGCTCCTCGCAGGTCCAATTTGGTGTAGATTCTAGCATTCTTTACTTGCTCTAATAAAACTGACACTAAAGGCAGTGGGTATCGATTCTTGATGGTAACCTGATTGAGGGCTCGATAATCAATGCAAGTTCAAAGACTCCCATCCTTCTTTGGTATGAAAAATTGTGGGGATGACACTGGAGATTCAGAAGGACGAATAAAACCATTAGCAAGATATTGATCCAAATACTCCTTTAAATGTTGATTCTCTGCTTCGGTCAATGCGTATATTCTGCTACATGGCAATATCGCACCTGGCTCCAGTTCAATTTTGCAGTCGTAGGGTCGATGTGGTGGCAATTTCTCAGCCTCCTTTTCATCAAAAACGGCGACTAAATCCTCATATTCCTTTGGGATTTCTGCTGTCTTTAGTGCACAGATCACTGAATAGTGTGATGATAAACAGGCCGCATGGGACTTGGTGGACACTTCCACTCCATCATGAAAACAATTCTCTTTGCAGTAAGAGGAATTCATCTTGATCGTTCTTTTGCTCCAATCAATTTGTGGATTATGTTCTGTAAGCCAGGGCAGACCCAAAATGAGTTGAAATTGTGGAGCATCTATCAAATTAAAGATTATCTGCTCCTGATGTCCACCAAAACCTTGCATCTGAATTGGTTCGGTCTCATGGGAAATGGGTCCTGAAGAAAGATTGGTTCCATCCACAGCTCTTACTACTTCCAAAGTAGATTTCTTGATAAATCGAATACCCATTTTACGAGCGTATTTGATATCACAGAAGTTGCCCGTAGCTCCAGAGTCTATCATAACTGAGATCCCTTGAATTTCCTTCTCAAGGGTCTTAACTGATACTGTTTGTACCAAATGTGGCGCTACGGTTTGTAAGGTATTCGCCACTCGTTGATCTAAAGGAGTTGTCTTGGGTTCTGCTTTCATCAGGGCAACTCCCTCTACTGATGAAGCTGGCCTTTTCCCGACTGAAGAGCGTTGGGTTTCTTGGGACAGTTTTTAACAAAATGCCCAGATGCACCGCAATATAAACATAGTTGATTCACTCTTCTTTTCTCTTTTTCTTCCTTAGATAAAGGACCTCGGATGGAACCAATTTGCATTGGTTCTTCTATCGTTATCCCTTCTCTGGCTCTCGTATGATCATTTCTTACACGATCAATTCTCTGGGGAAATGGTCGATACTCTCTTCTCTTTTCTGCTCTTCGTTCAGTTAACTGGTGGTCAATCTGTAACACAAGATCAATTAACTCCGAAATTTCGGTGGGTCTATTTGGAACTTGTGCTAAGGCATCTTTCAATTCATCTCTCAGTCCACGATAAAATACGGCTGCTCTTTTTGACTCCGGCCAGGCAGTCTCTACAATGAGTTTATTGAAATGAGCCAGATAGGCTACTAGATCTTTATTACCTTGCCTGATTTCCAGTAGTTCATTGTCAGTGGCTTGAGCTGCAGTTCGCCGATCAAATATTCTTAAGAACTCTTCCTTGAAATTTTGGAAATTATATAAAACAGGATCATTTCTGGAAATTATTGGCATGGACCATGCGGCCGCATCTCCTGTCAGATAAGACAATATAAATGCCACTTTGGACTGGTCTTCGGAAAAAATTACTGGTCTACATAAAAAATGCAATGAGCATTGGGTCAGAAAAATCTGCGCCTTATTTGGATCCCCACCGAAGCGCTCGGGTTGAGCCAAAGAAATAATAGGGGAAACTGCATGAATTACTTGAGTGGATATACCTGCAGACTGTGAAGGGCTAGGGATTTGTGAAAACACAGATTCATTTGATTTAGCGGTGTTCCCTAACTCATTTATTTGCTGTTTTATTTGGACTGTTTCTTCTATGGTGTTATTTAATTGTTTCTGTAACCCTTCCAAAACGGTGGCTAATGCTTTTTTATCAATTCCCTCTGCCATTCTGCTCAGGAGGAAATCTGTTTTTTCCCTAAAATTAGGGTGATGGCACTTCAATCTGTCAGGATACTTCAATTCGATTTCCTCAGAAGCAGAAGATAACTCCTCAGTCCCGACCCGAGCTACTCACAACGAATATTAATCCTTCGTGCTGAGTACCCCGGAGGGGGAAAGGGGAATGGGATGGTAGAGAGACTGCCACAGAGATGATGAACGCCAGTACTCAGTCTGCCTCTTCACATCTAAGATTGGATACAGCACCTGCAAGAGTCACAGTCGCAATTACTAGGGACATACAACATCAGTTTTTCACTTTCTACTCTCAACACTTAGGGGGTGATTCCTAGATTGCCGCCCACCAAGCAGGAACCGCCAGAAGACTGTACCGCGGTCTTTCATTCTGAGTTTCCTGCTGGGCTGGCGGGCGACCGCCAGAAGGCCGCCCGCCCAGCGGGAAACCCCCTTCCACGAGGATGCCGGCTCCGAATGGAGCTGGCGGAGTCGAAGGGGTGCGACGGGTGCAGTGGCACCCGTCGGGATTTTCAGTGTCTGCAAAGCAGACACTGAAAATCTTTATGGGGCCCTGTTAGGGGGCCCCTGCACCGCCAAACGCCTCCTCCGGCTTCCGTCCACATCGTCAAGGAGAAGCGTGGGGGCGGAGATGACAATCGGCCCCGGACTTCCGGGTTGCCGAGCAGCCACAAAAGGAAGACGCCGCGATCGAAAGGGTCGAAAAGAAGAAGGAGCAGGAGAGACGCCACGGATCCCCATCGAGGAGAGAGGAGAAGACGAGGAAAGACCCCGACCGGGAGGAGACGCCCGTGACCGGAGCAACAAGCCGTGCTGCATCGGCACCCCGTCCAGACCCTATCAAGCAGGAACGACCGAGAGGAAATGAGAAAGCCTGCCACGGCCCAGGAGGGTCGTGGCTGCACAAGGTACGTGCCCTCTTCAAGGGCAGCCACCATAAGGAGGGAGAAGGGGAGGCAGAGGGGGGAGAGGTAGAAAGGGGAGGACAGGGACTGGGGAACTACCAGGGCACCCTCCCACCCGACCTTTAGCCTAACAGAGCTCAGAACAGCCTACCCTCACAAGCTCCTAACTTCCCCACTAAAACACCACTTGTATTAATTGTTTTCTTTATTGTTCACTTCGTATCCCCCTCACACCTCCTCCCCTCCCCACACTAATCCCTAAAATTAAGAGACAAGGAAATACCGTCCCATTTACCTGCTGTGTCCTCTTTGTTCTTCCGAGATAACCGCGATACCCAGAGGAGGACACCCAGAGCTCGCCACCTGAGAGGGAGAAAAAAAAAACCCGTTAAAAGACCGTAGTAACCCAACGCTCACGCAGAAGAGAAACAAAGGAAGAAAAGAAGACCTACCATTGTATTAATTGTTCCACCTCTCCTATAACTCAAATAAATCACGTAAAATCCCTGTCAAGGGTTTTTTAAATCTGCGTCCGTGTCCTCTGTAGCCTGATCCCACCCCCACAGTGGTGCCAGAAGTGGGATATCGGTTCCATACGGGCATACAGAGACAATACAACTATGGAGGACAAACCCAGTCTCGAGGACATGATCAAACAACTTGCGGAAGGTCATCGCCACCTCCAATTAGTGTGGGAAGCGCAACAAAGGGAGGCCAAGGAGGACAGAGAGGCCCTGCAATCCGCTCTAAAGAGTCAGGCCACTATAATGGCCAGTAATCAACTGGTCCATGAGACTGCTCTAAAAAAACTGACCGACACAATCGCTGCCAGCAAGGTACATCCAAACGTGCCAAGTTCGGTATTACAAAAGTACCAGGAGGGAGAAGATCCTGATTCTTTTTTCACGAACTTTGAAAGAGTAGCCTCCTCAGCTCAATGGCCTGAAAATAGGTGGGGCCAATACATTGCTCCCCTCTTGACGGGCACTCTTCAATCCGCTTATCAGGCTGCCAATCCGGGTGGCACCACCCCATATTCTGAGATAAGAAAAGTATTTTAGAGCGTGTGGGACATGACACTGAGTATTACAGGGCCAAATTTCGCAAGGTTAAATGGGGACCCAACGAAGACCCACGTACCTATTATTACCAGGTGATGGACCTGGGACTAAAATGGCTGGAACCCATAGGGACTGACCGTGAGGACGTTATCAAAGTCATTATCTTAGAACAGTACCTTGATTCCCTGCCTCCCAGCACCCGAAACTGGATAAGGCAGCACCCTAAAATAGACACTGAGACAGCCGTTGACCTGGCATGCGCCTACCATAGGTCTGTAGATGTGAAACATCAACAACCCCGGCCCTTGGGTAAAATGCCTATAGCTCCTCCCCATTTTCCTCCCAGACGAACAGCGGAAGAACCAGGACCCTCCCGGAGTACAGAGAGAAATCCCATGCAACAACCTCAGTGTTTCAGTTGTGGGGAGTGGGGTCATATTGCCCGTGGATGTCCAAAAAAACATGAGGGTGTAGATCCGATGGAAATAGGAGTTACTCGAGGAAGAGTCCTATGCCTGGGGAAAAGTGATGTGTCCTTCAAACACCCCCTTCGGATAAATGGACGTCCGGTCATGGCCTTGATTGACTCTGGATGTAGTCAGTCGGTAATCCGTCATAGTATAATCCACCCTGTTAAACCTACTGACGATCATTGGGTAACGATATGTTGCATTCATGGGGACTGTGCTCAGTACCCCCTTTTAGTGGTAGAAGTAGAATGGAACACTCACCTTGACCTCCTCTCCATGGGGCTCATGGATAACTTAATAGAGGAGTGCGTCATTGGGACTGATTATCAGAGGTTTAATGAGATCCTGGATCAAACACGGAAGCATAATCCGGTTGAAGAGTGGTGGGGTACTGCCCCTTTCTGGGATGATTCTATATTTAGCCCCCCCGCAAGGAAAAAGTTAACACGAAAGGAAAGGAGAGCAGAGAAACAGAGATTTTCAACTAAACAAGATCGGAAGGAAGAGGAGAGATTAGTGGCCAATATAGACAGCGCCCCCATATCTTTTAGAATGAGTCAACGCGAAGATCCTACCCTAGGTAATGCCTGGAAGAATGCCAAAAATGCCTCTACTGGAGAGGTAGGTCCCTACTTCTTGGTACACAAGGACTTGCTATATAGAGTAACCACAAACGTGAATGGGGAGAAGAGACAGCTCGTAGTTCCCGAACCGTACAGAACTCAGGTACTCTTCCTAGCCCATAACCAACCAGGGGGAGGTCATTGTGGCCGGGAGAAAAACGAGGAATACTTACTGAGACGGTTTTACTGGCCCGGAGTTTATGCGCATATCCGACGATATTGTGCCCACTGCCCAAAATGTCAACTAGTAGAACCGGGAAACACTAGAAGAGCCCCGTTACGACCATTACCTATTATCGATACCCCATTCAAACGAGTTGGTATGGATCTAGTTGGACCCCTTTTGTCATCCAGTAAAGGACACACCCATATTCTCGTCCTGGTCGATTATGCGAGCAGGTATCCAGAGGCGATTCCTCTTACCAGTATCACCACTAAGGCAGTTGCACAAGCCATGATCACATTTTTTTCCCGAGTTGGTTTCCCTGAAGAAATCCTTACTGACCAGGGGACGCCGTTCGTATCTGGACTTATGAAACAGATATGTAAGTCCCTAGGCGTTCTCCAGATAAAGACGTCAGTATATCATCCACAAACGGATGGTTTAGTGGATCGATATAATCGCACGGTCAAAACCCTTTTGAGGAAAATAGTGAGCGAGACGGGAAAAGACTGGGATCAGAAACTTCCCCTAGTGTTGTATGCAATAAGGACACATGAGCAATCCTCTACCGGGCATAGCCCGTTTGAACTTGTATTTGGGAGACAACCCCGCAATTTACTAGATATGGCGGCGGAATTGTGGGAGGAGGAGAACAATGAGGAGCGACCCATCCTAGACTATATTCACAAATTAAAGACCCATCTCCAGACGGTGTGGGAGGATGTAAGACACCATTTAGAGAAAGCCCAAGAAAATAAAAAAAAGTATTATGATCAGGGTACCAAAGTACAGGTACTACAACCCAACGATAAGGTATTAATCCTACGACCCACCTCTGAACATAAGCTAATAGCCAAATGGCAAGGGCCCTATCGGGTAGTAAAAGCGGTCACCCTGGTTACCTATTTGGTGGAACTAAATAACCACCCACGACGAACCCAAATTTATCACATCAATCTATTAAAGAAATGGGAGGACCCGGGAAACGGCAACGATGCACCTGCAAGGGGTTACCTGATCACCCCGACAAACCCACTAGGGTTGGAACTATGCCCCACATCCCAACCAGACCCACAAAAACTCCCCAGTATCAATGAGTCCCTTTCTGAGATGGAGACACGGCAGTTAATGGGGCTAATCCAAAGTCATGCCAGCTTCTTCTCTGAACTTCCGGGAAGAACTTCTTTGGTTCAACATCATATTCGAACACCTGAGGGCCAAATTGTGCGCCTACGTCCCAATCAAATCCCCGAAGCTAGAAAAATCCTTAAAGAGGAAGAGATAACAAAGATGCTATCTCTTGGAGTCATTGAAACATCCACAAGTCCATGGTGCTCTCCTATAGTATTAGTGCCGAAACCGGATGGTTCGGTCCGCTTCTGCATCGATTTCCAAAAACTCAATGAGGTGTCACTCTTCGATACCTACCCCATTCCCCGGGTAGATGAAGTTTTAGAGAAAATCGGGCAGGCCCGTTTTATGTCCACTATTGATCTGACGAAGGGATATTGGCAGATTCCCTTAGCTCCATCAGACAAAGAGAAGACAGCGTTCGTTTCCCCTTCGGGGTTATATCAATTTACCGTCCTCCCATTCGGCCTTCATGGTGCCCCGGCGACATTCCAACGCTTGATGGATCGACTTTTGAGACCCTTCCATGACTTTACGGCCGCCTATCTCGACGACATTGTCATTTTTAGCTCTACCTGGCCAGACCACCTCCTCCATCTAGAGAAAGTGTTCTCAGCACTGGCAGCCGCTTGCCTTACCGCCAATCCAAAAAAATGTGTCCTAGGACAGACCCAGATTGCTTATCTTGGTTATGTCATCGGTAAGGGGGTATTGAGTCCACAAAAAGATAAGGTAGACACCATTAGACAGATACAACTCCCCAAAACTAAGAAGGAACTCCGTTCATTTCTGGGGTTGGTAGGGTACTACCGACGGTTTATACCACAGTACTCGACCATTACGGCCCCCCTTACTGACCTGTTAAAGAAGCAATACTCAAACACCCTTCTTCCTTTTTCTCCCTCACAACTCCAGGGGTTTCACTGTCTCAAAGAAGCCCTGTCTACTGAACCCGTGTTAAGATGTCCCGATTTTTCCAGACCTTTTCATCTTTTTGCCGACTCTTCCAATGTCGGGTTAGGGGCCGTATTAGCGCAGCCGGACGATCAGGGAAATGATCACCCCATTGTATATATCAGTAGGAAGTTGTTACCTAGGGAAACAAACTATCCTACCATCGAGAAGGAATGCCTTGCCATAAAATGGGCGATAGAATGTTTACAATACTATCTCCTGGGTCGTCCTTTCATCCTTTACACCGATCATGCACCCTTGACATGGTTGGCATCCCATAAGGATACCAATTCCCGAGTGTTGCGCTGGTTCCTTGAATTACAACCCTTTACCTTTCAGGTCTGTTACATTCCTGGGTCACGACAATGTCCCGCTGACTTTCTCTCCCGCTGCCCAGACTCCACGGTCCTATACCAGTCCCGTTCATGGGAAGGGGTATGTAGGCGGGCGTTGCTCGCCTCGCCTACCTTCGCGCAACACTGGCGATCGCCAAACGCCTCCTCCGGCTTCCGTCTACGTTGTCAAGGAGACGTGGGGGGGCGGAGACGACAATCGGCCCTGGACTTCCGGGTTGCCGAGCAGCCACAAAAGGAAGACGCCGCGATCGAAAGGGGCGAAAAGAAGAAGGAGCAGGAGAGACGCCACGGATCCCCATCGAGGAGAGAGGAGAAGACGAAGAAAGACCCCGACCGGGAGGAGACGCCCGTGACCGGAGCAACAAGCCGTGCTGCATCGGCACCCCGTCCAGACCCTATCAAGCAGGAACGACCGAGAGGAAACGAGAAAGCCTGCAACGCCCCAGGAGGGTCGTGGCTGCACAAGGTACGTGCCCTCTTCAAGGGCAGCCACCATAAGGAGGGAGAAGGGGAGGCAGAGGGGGGAGAGGTAGAAAGGGGAGGACAGGGACTGGGGAACTACCAGGGCACCCTCCCACCCGACCTTTAGCCTAACAGAGCTCAGAACAGCCTACCCTCACAAGCTCCTAACTTCCCCACTAAAACACCACTTGTATTAATTGTTTTCTTTATTGTTCACTTCGTATCCCCCTCACACCTCCTCCCCTCCCCACACTAAACCCTAAAATGAAGAGACAAGGAAATACCGTCCCACTTACCTGCTGTGTCCTCTTTGTTCTTCCGAGATAACCGCAATACCCAGAGGAGGACACCCAGAGCTCGCCACCTGAGAGGGAGAAAAAAAAAAACGTTAAAAGACCGTAGCAACCCAACGCTCACGCAGAAGAGAAACAAAGGAAGAAAAGAAGACCTACCATTATATTAATTGTTCCACCTCTCCTATAACTCAAATAAATCACGTAAAATCCCTGTCAAGGGTTTTTGAAATCTGCGTCCGTGTCCTCTGTAGCCTGATCCCACCCCCACATTACCAATAAAAGCCCAGATGGCATTTTAAGGTTTTGTGTAGACCGTCACAGCTTTAATGAAAGTCTAATCAGAGACTGTTTTCCACTTTCTAATATAAATTAAATTAGATTGGTGTTGTCCAGTGGTAAGGGAATCTCAAAACTAAACTGGAGGAATGCTTACAACCATATTAAATTGCATATGGAGTCAAAAGCTTTGGCAACATTTATTAATACTGAAGATGTATACCAATTCACATGGCTACTGTTTAGGGTGTCTTTGGTAGCCAGTATTTAAAAAAAAAATGAATGACAAATATCCTAGCTGGCCTTGAAAAAGTCATATTTTTTCAGGATGACATTTTGGATATCAGTGAATCTGTGGAATGACATAATGAGGCTCTTCAGCAGGTCTTGAGCAGATTAGCAACCCCAGGAATAACTCTGTAAGAACAAATGCAGGGTTTTAGAATAGGAGGTTGAATGTTTGGGGTATTTGCTATCAGGAGATATTGTCAGACCGAACTCCGATGAGTGTCATAGTTTACGCTGTAGTTCCGGATGCGCAGATAAACTGTGGTGATTTATGGGGATTGAAGACTAGGATAAGAATGAAAAATGTAACGTTTTGCTAAGTAAGGGGAAATCATTTGAATGCAATACAGAACAACACAGAGTACTTGATGAGGTGACAGCTACTATTGTTGGGGCAGGTGTCTTATCCTCATTTGTGATTGCTTTCAAAACCATTATCACAGTAGATGCCAGTGCTGTGGGAAATGGGGCACTTTTCTCACAAATGCATGAAGGATGGTAGCTTTTGATTGCCAACTTTGTCTAGCACTGAGACAAATTCCCCAGTGATTGAATGAGAGGTGTTAGCTGCTGCATGGGTCATTACCTATTTCAGAATTTGGGTCTCAAGTTGCTTTAAAGAGCTGATCACAAATTTTTACTTGAGGAAGTGATTCATTGAGGAATGAACAGTTGTTCAGCTAGAACTGCGAGGTTTGTTGCAAGGTTTCAGTCATATATGTATAGCATAGAATATGTCTCTGGATGGAAAAACAAGAAGTAGTAGCTAATAGTGGAGATACTTTGGAAAGCTTTGGAAGTACAATCTCTAAGGAACTTTGGGTTGTAGCAATGTAAGACATTACAAGCAATAGGTATCCTGATCCAGAAAGGATCTCAAAAGGAGAGCACCTTCTCTAGACTGTTTTTCAAAGTTTTATATTAATTGCCAATATGCAATAAGTTTGTGATGATGAGTGGGTAAACATGTGTACCGCCCCTTGAGTTTAGGTCGATGTTGATAACCTTACCCTATGAAGATCACCCTTGTCATTCTCTGACGTCTTGAAGAAAAGTTTTGGTGGCTTAGTATGAACGACCAATACTGGTCTTGGGTTGCTTAGGTTCCGGTTCAGAGAGGACCTAGCTTGGAAATTTGGGCTGGACTGTTCCTATTGTAGCAGGACCAACACTGATTTTATATGGTTGGGTCTAACCTGAGATGGCATGGTGAGGCAAAACAACAAAGGGACTGGGATGAGGATTAAGTAACTACCAGTGACTGAGATTAATTCAAGCATTCAGCCCATCAATGTTTTTCTTTACTTCAGTGTGATGCTCAAAGTATGACGGGTATGTGCAGATGTGGGTCCCATGTGCACTGTGTCCGTGGAATCAAGTTGCACCCAACTAAAAAGCCTAGGGCAAAACCAGTGTTGGGTTGCTTGTGTTCCGGTTCAGAGACAATCTGGATTGGCAGATCAGGTTGGATTGTTCCTATTAGTGCAGTAAATACCAGCAGCTAAGAATAATTCAGCCATTTCACCCATCGCATTTTTGTTTACTTTAGTCTGAATTACCAAGTGAAAAGATACGGTTGGGAATGTCATGTGTATAAGGATGATGAGAAGCAATTGATGTTTGGTTTAGGGACGGGTAGTGATGAACAACATATAAATATTAATGAAATAGTTTGAGACAAGATTTGTCTTGACTTTTAGACCTTTCTCGTTGTTACCTGAACATGAGAGATATTCAGCAGTAGCTGCAGAATTATGTTTCAAGTAGACAGTGTTCATGAGAAGTTAACAGCCATTGTACGATTAGCATGTCTAGAGAAATCTTTGGTATAGAAGGTACTTGTCTTCTTTGGCGACAGGCAATGGTATTCAGTTGTCTTGTTGGAAGTGAAGAATGTTTTTGGACAGTTGTGGAATAAAGAATATGTCTACTTCCTTGTACAATCCTCAGGAAAAAAGCAGCAGTTCCATTGGTACATTAAAGACCTCTGAAATCACTGATCAATTAACAAATGGCAACCGTAGCACAATCAAATAAAGATTTTGAAATGAATCCCGAACAAACACGGTTACCTAAGACATACTTGCAAAGAGACAAATACAAAGTTCAGCAACAAGTGCGATTGTGATCACTTCTATTTGTCTCCCGGTAAACCAGTGAAGGACAACACAATATTTAAAACTGAGGGGGACTCTTTTGCTACTCTTTGCCGCAACTCCTGCATTATCGGAGATCAAATTATGTGACATTGAAATGGTGGAATGTATAAGAGGTTATAATGACATAAACAATTGACTCAAAGAACAGACTAGAAAAAAGTGTTATGCACCCGAGACAGCAATTATAATAGTGGCCCAAAAAGATCAGTTTGCTGAATGGGGAATAATGTTGGAGCAAAAAGAAGGCGCAAATACTCATCTTTGCTGCACAGAGAAAGTATTAATTTAGGAGCCAAACTACGCCTAGTCACCAACCAAAAGACAACATTCATCAGATGCACATTGGATGCAACTTAACTACCAAAATATGTCAGGAATATATCTATCACAAGAAAAAAGGGAGTTGAGCGAATGTGCAACCTGAGTACTCCAATAAATGAAAAGGAAAATCCAGTCCAAGATGATTGGGCTTGGTTTCCAGGGCTATATTCACAAAGATCTCAAACAAATAGCAAGCAAAGAATACTGCAAAAACTAAAAGTAGTTGTAATCTCCTCTTAGCGGTTTCTTGAAACATTTCTGGGATATACAAGTTGTGAATGAATCCAGAGTTGTAGAATTTGTGAATGAATATATAATCATATGTTTCCAGGAAACCTGAGCAAAGGAAGAACTAATTCTAAATAACTTTTGCTTCAGGATAAAACCAATAGTGAAACTTTCAAATAAAGATAGATTATCTGGTGGGCCTGCAACATATATTTCTACAAGGTTGGGTTTTGCGTGGCTTACGGTAAAGGCTGATTCCAATTAGGTTTTAGCTACAAAATTGAATTTTAAAGCTATAAGTAATCTGAAATTCACTCTTTACAATATTGATATACCCCGGACCTCTTCTAAAAAAAATCACTGAATGGGCATTATTTAAACATATCCAGAACTAGCAATTTGAACACCCTAATCTGGAGATGTTATTTAGTTGATATTTAAATAAACGTCTGGATCCACATAAACTGCAATATAACCCAATAACTGAATTTAAACTGTTTTGGAAAATCCTAGGCATGAAAATTATTAGAAACAACAAAAAATGGCAGTAATAACTATAGTCCACTGCACCCGTGGGTACTTTATAAAATTCACAATTGTGGTGCATCTATCCCTGAGGTCCCACTACCCAAAACCCTCACTCAAACACTCAAAGTGATCATACTGGTTGGGCTAAGGATTTATTTTGGAAGATGCAAGAATAAAGTTAAACATAACATATACCAGTTTCCTTGAATCAATGGACTGAATGTGAAAGGACCATACACGTGGACTTTAGATATAACTGATTCGATACTGCAGTCATGAAATGAATTGTGCCTTTGATCACTTTTTTGAGGGCTACGTTCTTTGCTGTATTCAACATTAAGCGGGAAAGGAGATAATAAATTCTTAAAATTTTTAGACTTCCAGTAATCAATCTGAATGGTTGTTTCTATCCTGACAGCCAGTGTGTTAGACTACATGCTAGTAACTCCTCACCTTTTACAGAATATGCATTTGTACACATAGGACATCGAAAAGTGAGTGATCATTTGTCACCAGTGCCCAAAAGAAAATACAGCCTTGGCTATAATGAACAAATTAAGACAATATTGTTCAAACAATATAATACAAGACTGAGATGGAATCGACATTCAGAGGTAGTGTACAGCCAACCGAAACCGTGTCAAGGCGCAGAACTAATAATGAAAATGGGCACAAATTACCTCTGATTAATCTGTTATTTTACACTGGGAAAATACAGTTAGATCACTTGTAGACTTTCAGGCACCTAAACAAATAACTAGAAAGACAGTTACCTCTTTAGCTAACCGTTCTCATAGTAGCCACTAAAAAACATGGTATACAGAGGACTTAAATGAAAAAAGAACCTCACCGTCTAATGAAACAACTTCATAGGCATGAGTCATTATCAATAAAGGTAGAAATCAAAAGCCAATCAAAAGCATAAAAAGCAAACTGCTGGCAACAAGAAGACATCCTTTAAGTGCAAAGTTGGTATAACATCAGTATGTGATCTGTAACGCGAATTGCAAAAGAATTTTGCAGGCTAGTTCGAGCATGCTGAAACCTCAAGGAACAACATTGATGGGGACGCTTGGTGTCAATATTTTTCCAACATATGTACTATCATCCCTTAGTCTTGGAGAGAGAGCAGGATGCATTAAGTATAGTGAATGACGAAATATGAGGACAAAATGTATCTGCTCCGAGTACAAAGGCCATGCCTGCCTCACAGAACATCATATTTGAAGGATTAACCTCGTTTAGAAGTAACAGTGCACTAGGGCCGAATCGTGTGCCCACTCCAGTCTTTAAAACAGAGTCAAAAACATGAAGGGGGATCTTCATGCAGTTATATAAAGGAAAAAATATCAACAGAAATGATTCCTGAAACTTGAAAGGGATCAGCACTGAATCCCATTCACAAGAAGGGACCTCTTACCAATCCTCAGAATTACAGAACTGACACATTATCAGAATGAGATACGTTTTACAGGTTGTTACTGGATAAATTATAAGAATGGGTTAATAACTCAAATATACTCCAATTTCACCAAACAGGCTTTAGGAAAGGTTGTGAGACACTAGATAGCATCATGACAGTCAGTCCCTTGGCTGAAAAAGCTACGGCCCAAGGGACATCACTATATGCATGTATTTGAACTACAACGTGGCATTTGATAAAGTAAACAGAGCTATTGTGGAGAAAAATATGTGCTGGGGACATCCCTGGGCCCCTGTTTAAAAGCATCTGCCTTCTTCATACAAGTACATGGGTATGGGTTAAGTTGGAAACAAAATATTTGTGTCCAAGAAAATTCCAACCATTCGTAGGCTTGCCCCTCTGCTCTTTTTAACCTATCTACTGCTGAATGCTCAAAAAGCTAAGAGATTTCCTACCTAAACTAAGCACTTTGCATATACTGGTCCTAAAATATGCAAACTATGCTATACTGTTGGACCACACTCCAGTTGTTCTACAACGGGCACTAACGAATTCACTGACTAATTCACTGAGTTATAATGAGGAAATATTTTGAAACTGAACTTGTTGAAAGCAAAGATAGTGGACTTCAGAAAAACAGTTTGTAAACATGTGTGTGGAGGATTCCTGGAGCAAAGATATCAACAACAGATTCACATCTATACTTAGGAGTGTGGCAAGACTGATGATTAGGTTGACAAATCAGATTGCAGCCATACACAACTGTGCAAGAAATTTGCAATTTCATATGGGTAAATGGTATAGAAATGTAAACAGTCCCAATGGTACAAGCATTTTGGGGCTATTCAGAGATAAATGTATTTTCCCAGTACAAGCATTTTGGGGCTATTCAGAGATAAATGTATTTTCCCAGTAACATATGGTCCACCAATATGTGCATCAAGCTGCACAAAGACATGAAAAAAATATTTTCTGCTGCAATGAGGTATGTGTTTGGTCTTCCAAACGGCACGCCTATTACACAACTTCGATTAGAATTTGCAGTATTTAATTTGAATATAACTATAGATGTTCAGTTCATAAAATACTGTCTAAGGCTAAAAAGCACATTGTCAGGCACATTGAAAAATTTGATCTGAAATGAACTAAGTGAATTACTGCACATACACATCTATACTGGCATTCCTATTCTGGATAGAATTCTTAAAAATATGGCTCTAAGTTCTGGGACAAAAACATTAGTTACATTCAATTCAAGTCATTAGCCAGGGATGCTGTAACCTAACTATCATTTGGAATAAATATTGAGGAATTGACAAATTTATCAAAAGGTCATTTTACTATTGCCAACATATTCCTTACTGTGTCCTCGGTTTGTATCTGCCTGCAAATCCGAGGCAATCATGTGGACTGAAAAATATGACATTGAGGATTATCTTCCACTGAAATCTAGGCACTCTTGCAATAAGCTGCAAAATCAAACAGGCTGCTCATGCCGCAGAGCTTGTGGATATCAGATTGAGTTACACAGGCATGTAATTAGCACACGCCTGCAGCTAAAAGATATACACAAGAGATAGCTGAGGCCATGTTTTCATAGACCTTATGTCCCTACAGTTGCTGAAGCAATCACATCATGTGTGCAAGGGTTAGACCCTCACTTGATATCCCGGCTGATAAAATAGATGGACTAGGTAATCATAGAAATAATGAAAAAAGAGAAGGATCTCCATACGCCACACTTTTATAAACCTCAGAAAAGTTAGAGAATATTTTTCTCTCAAGAAAGTATGTGGATTTGAATTTTAACTTTTAGATAACCGCTTATGTACTTAAATTACCATTTTTATTGTTTGTAAATGTAGATATCATGATTGCTCTTTTAGATATTTTATTTCTATTTGTGTGGATATTTATGCAATAATAATGCAAAGAAAACATAGTTTAAATCGTTTTAACAGGAACATTTGTTATTGGTGTGTTTTTGTCATTCTAGACTAGTCGTGTAACTGTTTTACTTAACCATGTAATAAAGAATTTGACAAGTACAGAGGGTGAACAGATTGATTAAAGGGGCCATATATGTGGCTGTTAGGGTCGCACCTTGAAGGTGTTTTGAAGGAAATGCTGTTGGTACACCATATCACAATAAATTCGTATTTGGGCAAATACTCTTTTGGGTTGAAGAGAGGCAGCTCACCTGGTAAAAAATTGACTCCAGGGTGGTTGAGTAGCATTAAGTCTTTGAAAACAAATTGAAGTCCCGAGGTTGGATTTTGTTAAATAGGTGTCAAAAACCTATTGGTGAAGGTTAAGGTTGCTCGAGTGTGTGGAGGTTTATCTATATTTAAAGGACTTCTTAAAGTGCACTCGGAATGGAGATTGGATTCAATCCGAAAATGAGCAGAAGTGCAAAGAGGAGTGGCATTTTTCTGAAAGGAGGTGTCTATAATGAAGAGAGACGAAGAAAGGGGGTGCAGTGGCCGGTCAGACTCAGGATTGTATGCCAATGCAAGACGTAGGGTACCCGAAGCAGCTTAGTTGTCTATATGAGCTGCTAGAACTGTGGTCCTTTATTTGGTTCTCAGTTACCAGTTGTCCAAAGGGTTGTCCACCAGTTATCCTTGCGCCGCCGAGGTTAGTTGGGACATATTGTCAGTGGCTAAGCATTGTCACTAATTGTTCAATCAATCAATTAGTGATTTGTAAAGCACGGCTATTCATCTGCAGGTTCTCAAGGTGTTAGTTGTATTGTGTTCTCATTTGGTGTTATGTTTACATGTGAGTTTGAACTTCTGTGCCGTTGTTTGTTCTGGGTCTTTGTGTGTGCATCTGTGACTTGTGAACTTTGTTTTTCTTTTATGTGTAAAACGTTTTATCTCTATATTTAAAAGAATGTTATCTGTGATGCTTCTGTAAATACTATGCGATGCCAACTAAGTCATAGGATTCCAACTGGTGTTTACTTTGGAGCCTGGTTAGTTTAGTTGCTGGATAGGTGCCTGGTCTTGATGGGCGTCACAGATTTGTTCCTGATTAAACATCTTCTTCCAACAAAGCGGTCTCTGAAGAGTAATGCTGCAACACATCTAGGTTTCAAAAAAATTGCAAAGCCTGTAAGGTTTGAAAGAGGCACCAATGATCTGAAAGACCTATTGGTTTGTTAAGGCATGACTCAAAGTGTCATTTAGAGTTCAGTGTAGTGAGGTTTCTGCCATACGTTTGGCAGAGCTCCTGCACCGTTGAACCAGCGGTTCATGCTCCCCATTTGGAGGTTAGTGAACTAGGTTATGAACGGCAGAGCCTGAACTGGCTCAGCCGTCAGACACCCTTGATCTGGTATTCAGTTCAGAATAGACCTGCATGGTCACTGTGGTGAATTAATGCCCCAACATATTTAGAGTGGGGCCACTGTCACTGATTTTTCCTTGCCAGGGTCTGCATACGAGGTGTGGAAGTCTGGACAATGAAAAGAAACGGTGGCCTGCATCCACAGGGAGAAAACTCTCTGCAGGTCAGGGTTATTTAGTTTAGTTATTGATTTTATTTTTTACTTTCAGAAATAAGCCTCCACGTTGGGAGTCCGTGAAAAATCAAAAATAATGTTGTGTGGGTGAAAAAGCATGACACTCACTCTGCATCTTGCAGCACTGGACAAGGAATGCGCTGAATGTGCTGAGATTGCAGTCAAGCGGGCTGGGATCTCCAGATATGACAGGTGGTCTTCTGCCAGAGGAGTAGAGGCCTCTACTGACCTAGTGGACTAGCAGACTGCCCACCAGGGTCTAAATGACCCACAAAGGCTTAAGGAGGCGGAGCACTTTCCAGCATGTCTCTGGTGAATTCCAGCTAAATTATGTAGCTAAATGTTGTGGTAAATGAGAGGACAGGTTAAATTAACAGCATTTTCCGACTTGTCTGTACTTCCTATGGCTTTTTAGATATTTTAGGGGACCTTCTTGAAAACGTGTTAGGGTGAGCAATACTTCTATGGAGGTTTACACTTGGTATATCATGAACGTACTGAAATATTTAATTAGTGCCCTTTCAGAACCTACAGCTTATTAGTAAATGTATATTAAACATCTACTGTAAAATTCACTATTTGGACTTCAGACTCACTTGTTCGCTTGCTCAATGCTGTTCGGGACAGGTACGATACTCCATCACTAAAAGAGTTGCAGCATTGACTAACAAGGATGCATCCTGGCATTGTTGAATAGATCTGGAAAATAGTACCAACAGCTACATAGGGGGGCATTACTTCACAAATAACGTAGTTATGAAAGTTGTAAGTGATGTCTAAGCAGAGTGCTTCGAGGGCCTACATTTATACCCAAGTCTGGGGCAGTGTGTGAGATCCCAGCTGTTGTGTACATGATGTAGCGTAGTAAAGGCCAAAATTATGCCTCCTTATGTTGAGGGTGTCGGTTTGCAGTCATGTAAATAGGGGGCCTATGTGACACTTTGGGGGTCATTCTGACCCTGGCGGTCACCGACCGCCAGGGCCAACGACGCAGAAGCACCGCCAACAGGCTGGCGGTACCGCCGCAGTCAGAAATGGGAAACCGGCGGTGTCCCGCCGGTTTCCCGCTGGTTTCCCGCTGCCCCAGGGAATCCTCCATGGCGGCGCTGCTTGCAGCGCCGCCATGGGGATTCCGACCCCCTTACCGCCATCCTGTTCCTGGCGGTTTTCACCGCCAGGAACAGGATGGCGGTAAGGGGTGTCGTGGGACCCCTGGGGGCCCCTGCAGTGCCCATGCCAATGGCATGGGCACTGCAGGGGCCCCCTAACAGGGCCCCATTGAGATTTTCAGTGTCTGCCAAGCAGACACTGAAAATCGCGACGGGTGCAACTGCACCCGTCGCACCCCTTCCACTCCGCCGGCTCCATTCGGAGCCGGCATCCTCATGGAAGGGGGTTTCCCGCTGGGCGGGCGGGCGGCCTTCTGGCGGTCGCCCTCCAGCCCAGCGGGAAACTCAGAATGACCGCCGCGGTCTTTTGACCGCGGTACGGTCTTCTGGCGGTTCCCGCCAGGCCGGCGGCATCCGTCGCCAGCGGGGGTCAGAATGACCTCCTTTGTTGTCTTTTGGCATCTGGTCTGCACATGAGAGCGATGGATGTGATCTGAGGGAGGATATCACTCTTCCTGGTGGCAGAGCCACCGCTGGCTTCACTATCAGGAAAAGCCCTGCGATGCCCTAAGTGTCGACTGCAACAGCATTGTAAGGCCCACTTTAGTAAGGCTTTCCAGTGCCACAGACAATGGCATCTCTTTATCTAGAAATGCCATATAAACCATGGCATTCCCAGTGAGAAAACAGGAGGGAAATCACAGTTTATCAGTGATATTTGATTTTCATTTTCAGAGGACCGACCGGCTCCACTGAGGGGGTCTGTTTTCAGAAGATGAAAAAAAGGCGAACCGAACTTCCATTACACTATGGTTTTGCAGACTGCCAGTCAGGCCCTTTTTCATGGAAGTAGCTTATGCAGCAAAAATAACTCAATGTGAAAAGACCCGGCATGAAAACAAAAACGCTGACTCTGAGGCAAGCTGGTAGCTGTTGTGGCCCACCTGATCTTAAATGACCCATTGATTGATCCATCAGGTAACTTTGGTCATTCAGATTGTAGGAACATTGCTCCAGAGCTAGAATACAGACAGGCATCCCTCAGCATAGGGAGTGGAGAGCAAGAAGCATCCGAATAATTATGAATGGGCTACATACTTGAATCTTTGCTTATTAGGAAATGAGCAGGTTAGAGCTTCTTGTGATAGTTCTACAATCATTATCTGTTTTTTAATAACTCAAAACAGGATAATAGGAATTGCATCAGGTCCTTTTCACCACCTCATGAAAGACCCTGAGAAAGCTGCAACTATTTACCTCTTTATTAACTGTCAACATTGAAAAAGCAGCTTCTGACATGTTATGGAACTGGGGTGGCAGTACGAATCTTCCTTGCCGATAAAGAACATGAATTTGATATCCAAAGGTTCACATGTTTGGGGTTTCTGGTGCTGCTCTTCATGAGCCTGTGGACCTTTAGAATTGTGAGCGCGTCTGACCTTATTTGGTCTTTTATATTGAATTAATAAGGGAACGCATCCGAGGTTCGATGGACCTTTTTACTACGCTTCAAGTGATTCCACTAGGTTGTATCACCAATTGACAATCCTTCAACATAATCAATAAACAAACATTTCCTTTTGGAGACAATAATCCTTTGCACCATGACCCATTTGACCACAAATAACCACACCTTTTAGTAAAAGTTAGAAAGTTTATTTCCCTATATGAACAATGCTAATGTCATGTAAATTAATCTCAAAACCAAATGATAAACATACATGAATAACACTGGCTGACCGAATCTTCTAAAGAATCTCAATGTAACCAAAGCATTTGCGACTAAGCATTCAAGAGTCACAGTACAAATCAATAGCAAGAATAACTGCACAATAGAAATGACATACATCTAGATTCAACAGGTGAACAACATAAATTTTGTTAATTTCCATTTGTCAACATTCCCAGGGCTCCCTAACTAACCTTCTGATTAGAATAGCATGTTTGGGCTTCATGCAAAACAATTTTAGTCAAAGTTAATTCGGATAAACATCTAAACTATGGCTCTATAAAAATATTGGTCGGTACCTAGAAACAAAGAACAAATCTACAACAAGGACAATAGCATTTTGTTATACCTCTCCTCAGTGGATCAGCAAGCTGCGATTCTCTTCATCATCCGTCTGGTCAGCTTCAACCATGGGGCAATGAAAGGGGGTGGCTCAGACACAGGGGACTCCAAGCTATCTGAACCATTAAGAAGCAATCTCTAGGGGATCAGCATCCACCATTAGCAATTTAAGCAATAAAGTCACAGATAGAAATCTAAGTTCTCAACCAGAGAACAGCTCCTCAAACACAACCACTATGGGGAAAGTCAGAATAGAAAGAGCTCTCTCTCCTCTGTACAGTCGAACTAAGTTAGAATTTCCTAAAGAAACGTCCCACATTGTAATTGGTCAGAAAATCGTATGTTTACAATTAATCCAATAGAAACTTGAGCCCAAATCTAAGATATAACTAAATTGTCTTTCACACGTCGATGATTGGCTTCTCTTTTCCTGTTCCCATTGTCAGACTCGTCAGGCAACGATTTTGTCGCAATCCACGCTCCAGTCAGTGCATCCATTGTTGGTTCCTGGGAACATCGCTGTCTCACGCATCAAACTTTACAAAGTTTCATTTCCTAATACAAGGCATTCTCGCCAGCAGTTCTCATGAGAAAGCTAAGGACATCTGCAAAAATGTTCGGTCAGCATAGTGTGAACAATGAAGGCATTAATTTTCTGGTCGTACATTTTCCACTATTTTATTACACGTGGCAGCTTGACATGAGGTTGTGCAGACTAGGCCCAAACCTTGCTAACTTAAGGGCTAAAATTAATACAGCAATTACATAATGTGAAATCATTAACATGACATACTACAACAATTTTTCTCTGCATGTTCACTTCTACTAATAATAATATGAATTTCCTAAAAGCATTACATATTTATTGGCAGCCACTCAAGTGGACATATTTTGCAAATTGCACATTATTTTCTATGTTTTCCTAATTCTATGCAAATTCTTAACCCATAATAAATGAAAATCATTAGTAATTAATTCAGCTTTCACAGACTTCACACTCTTCTGCATGCTCAGGGTGAATCCACACAGCCACTGCCAAGTGGGGGTCTGCAATTATCTTGAAAACGGCAGTCAGGGGGATTTTAATACTGAAAAACACCTGTTTTGGGCAAAAAGAAAGTGTACACACGTGAGGCCACAGCCACCGCTCTATGGAGCTTCACATATGTTGATTGAATTTTCTTACTTTCATATTGTTCACTGCAACACTCTGTTGGCCTTGCATTAGTAAATAAAAGGGACAATTATTTCACATAGTATGATCACGTGCATTTTCATAAGCCCCTCTGCTCACCTCTTCACCACTTGGCCCTCACTTCACAATAACACATCCACGCTAATAACACCTTCTCAGTTTCTTGAGGTCTTACCACAGGGTGGTCCAGGAGGCCTTGGATATCTGGACATTGTCAGGTAGCTCCAAATCCCATAGTATGTAGTTATATAAAATGCCATGTACGCAGTTGCTGCAGCTCTTACCACCACAGTCTCTGTATGCTCTCTCCCTTGCAGTCACACTCTCAATAGTTACCGTCACAGCCACCACCCCTTCATGTTTTCATCAGGGCTTGAAGGTCTCTGTGAGTATGTGGGAGTGTAATGCATTGGTATGTGATGGACTACAGTGTGGTTTATCTGCGTGCACATGAGAGTCCATCTGTTTACCTTTCTTGTGTGTATCTTGAGAGATGTTGCTTTCTCTGTGTCTCTTTCCAGGGGATCTGGACAAATAGTAATTATTTTCTAGATATATTGTCCTGGTACTGTATGTTCTAGTAAAATTATGTGTGAACACACTTTCTTTAAATGTATCAGATATTTTGAGAGTTTGGTTATGTGCTGTATCAGTATCTTTGTTCATCTACTAAACAAAGTGGAGGCACAGTGTATAGTATTGCACTGTCAGGATTAGTCAACAGACAAATTAGAGATTCACCATCTGATAAGTGTATGGTATTTGCATGGTTTACACCACCACCTTGACCCATCACACCAAAAGAGAAATACACTTTACAATTAGATATGTCTCTTTTATCATATACAAGGGTACCATCCTTGTTAACCATTTGTGTTTGCAGTGCCTATCCTAGTGAAAACCTAAATATAGTGTGTTCTCTTCTCTGTGACGTGTAAGATCATGCCTGTAACCATAAAGGTACATAGGGCCACCCAGCATCCTTAAGAACTCGGGCACACCTTATATTTTAGTAGCAACAATCGTTCTCTCAGTAGAAGTTTTGTGCGCTTAAACCCCTAAAGCATAAATATCAGACGTGTTACACATCTTGCAGATGATTTCACAGGGTTTTTTATTGCTGTCAGAAAAAATCAAAGGTCGAATAGTTAATATTGACAATAGGTGCTCCGAAAAGACAGCCCAGCGAAAATCATTGGTGACAAAAGTGAAGTCAATGTGCGCTGGTGAAGAGTTACAAAACACACTGTTGACCAAATATTGGTTGTTTTTCTACCTATGACGAGGCGGAGCAGCCACTCCAATGCTCCTCAAATCAAAACAGAAAGTCACATAATCTGCAGCAGAAGATGCAAGCCCTCATGAAAAAATCAAGTGTCTTGATGGTATTATGTAGATGGATCTTATTATGATACATAGCTCTTATTCATTGGTCAGGATTTAGCTAACATATATTTCATCAAATGGATATTACCAATGACTTCATCAAGTCTATAAGAAATACACTGTTTGAAAAATGGGCTGATTGCAGAAGCCCCATAACTTTTTGCCCCCCTTTTTCACTTTTTGCTGGTGTTTTCCTGACTCTTAGCGTGTACTGGGCACTGCTAAACAGTCCCAGGGCCAGTGCGCTGATAAAAATGAGTATGCAAATTAGGCTAAGTATAATTGGCGATGCTAGCCTAACTATAAGTCCCTAGTATATGTCAGGGCATGTAGGTTTAGGGACCCCCAGCATACATGGTGCACCCATAGGTGCACTGTTGGGGTGTCCAGTGTCATTTTAAAGGCAGGCCTGCCTTGCTGGCTACTTTTAAACTACAGTTACATACAAATTCGAATTTCGAATTAAAAGTACTTCCAAATACTTAAACTATGTTATTTTTACATATAGGTCGCCGCTAAGGTGTGCCCTAAGTGTTCCCAGGGTTGGGAGCATTGTAACTCTAAGCAGAGGCCTTATAAAAGATGTTTCATAAGCCCTGATGAGGAAAAATAGCCAAATTTGTTTTTCCCTCATTGTAGTGAATAGGCTCCATAGGCTAAAATGGGGAGACTTTATTTGAATTAATACAGTCTCAAAAGGAGCTAAATATTTCAAGTTTGGTATCAAAGTTATTGTTATAATAAATCCAGCAACTTCCCATTGTTGAATTTAATATAACTACTTCAGGCAAAGAGTTTTAGAACTCTACCTGAAATTTGCCAACTTCAGCTCTGTAATTCCCTTCTTTGATAGGCCAGTCTCTGGCAGCCTGGCCAGGCTGCTTTGATGAGGTGTGAAGTGGCCTGGGCTGAAGACAAAGGAAGTGCCTGGGGAGGAGATCTGCAGATGGTGAAACAGGATGGGGGGAGAGCAGCCAAACAGGTCTTTAAAGGAGGGAAGGACATTTGGAGCAGCTTAGGACACCCCATTTCCCGCAAACCGGACAGCCAGGTGCCTCCCTAATTAGATTAGGAGAGGGTTGTGTTAAGGGACTTTAGCCACACCCGTAAGAGGACTCCGCCAGAATGAACCTCCAAAATTCAGATTCTGCCATTTTGGATTTTTAAAGAATGTTGCTCCCTGGGATTGATTTTTGCCCCACTTCCCATGAAGTGGTCATCCAAGAGGGTGGTGGCAGCCTGTGATTGGACAGTTAGCCCCTCCTGCTTTTCAGTCCAGGAGTAAGGATACATTTGCCAGAGCTTCACCCACACCTCAGGTCTCTACAGAGGAAAAAGGACTGCCCTGCTGGACACCTGACCTGCATCTGGACACTGCACTCTGAAGGACTGCATCAGCTGCACATTTGGGCTTCACCACTAAAAGGACTTTGCCTGGCTTTTTAACAGGTTCAAGAAGGAACTCCCTGTTTGCTACAGGTGAAAAATAGCTAACCAGAGTCCCCTCCCTCAAATCCTGAAGAAACTGACCAGCTGACCACTGTCCGGTGGTCATTTTGGAGTTTGAGCCAGGTGCAATCTGAGAGTTGGAGTCCTAACCCTCAAGGAGCAACTCAGAGCTTCTGGAACCTTGGATGAGCTGTAGACTCCCAAAGAACCTTCAAAAACCTTCTGGAAGAAGATCCAGAAGTTTGGAGAAGATTGGATAACTTATGGTAAAAAGCTCCATAAAGGGACCGACACGTCGTGGTAAGTCAAGCAAGCTTACTTCAACCGCGACCCGGCCTGACATGCAGGTTCATCATGCTAAAAACCTCCGGAGCCCCAGACATCCAGGATTTCAATAAGGGCTCCTGGAAAGGTAATATGATGATCTTGCATTGAAATCGGCTTGCTGTGGAGGGCCGACCACCGTCGGAATGAAAAAGCTCCAAAATAGTGACAAAGTCCAAACTTAAAAAGTTGACCGGGACTTTCAGCGCAGGGACATTGCACCCAATTTCAACTTCGTCCCAGACGAAGATTTACATCCTGAGAAATCGTCTAAGTCGGAAGGTAGAATTCTTCACAGAGGTGTCCTGCAACGCTTATCTGAAGAGGGCTCCAGGGAGATCCTACCGGATTGGTGACTTTGTCCTGGTGAGAAAAATCTTCAAGAAAAAGACTAAGGGCCTCATTATGACCCTGGCGGTACAGAACCGCCAGGGTCAACGGGGGCGGGAGCACCGCCGACAGGCCGGCGGTGCTCCCTTGGGCATTCCGACCGCGGCGGTAACGCCGCGGTCGGACCGGGACAACTGGCGGTCTCCCGCCAGTTTCCCGCTGCCCAAATGAATCCTCCAAGGCGGCGCAGCATGCTGCGCCGCCTTGGGGATTCTGACACCCCCTACCGCCATCCTGTTCCTGGCGGTTCGCCCGCCAGGAACAGGATGGCGGTAGGGGGTGTCGCGGGGCCCCTGGGGGCCCCTGCAGTGCCCATGCCAATGGCATGGGCACTGCAGGGGCCCCCGTAAGAGGGCCCCGCTAGTATTTCACTGTCTGCATAGCAGACAGTGAAATACGCGACGGGTGCAGTAGCACCCGTCGCACCTTCCCACTCCGCCGGCTCGATTACGAGCCGGCTTCATCGTGGGAAGGTTGTTTTCCCCTGGGCTGGCGGGCGGCCTTTTGGCGGCCGCCCGCCAGCCCAGGGGAAAACTTGGAATACCCTCCGCGGTCTCTGGACCGCGGAGCGGTATTTTGGAGGGGGGAAGTCTGGCGGGCGGCCTCCGCCGCCCGCCAGACTTAGAATGAGGGCCTAAGTCCGAAGGTAATCGTTTGAACGAGACCTCCCGCTTGCTGTAGCAAGCAGGGCTCCATCGCGGTCGGCCTCAAATTTTTACTTTGCCCCGGTCGAGTGCGACCGGATGACCAGATTGGCTCTTTTAATTTCTATGCACTAGAAAACATTAATTATTAAAAAATTCATATCTCCGGTTCCCCGTATCCGATTTTAATAGTTTTAGTGTCATTTTAAAGATACAAAATATAGGGGGTCATTACAACATTGGCGGTAAAAGGCACTTACCGCCGTGCAGAAGACCGCCAATACACCGCCGCAGCCGCGGTATACCGCCACAGCTATTATGACACACATCTCGGAATCCGCCGAAATTCAGACACCCACACAACACCGCCACACCAAAGGTCAGTGATAAACAGGCGGAAAAAATCCTCCACCTCCATGCCAACAGAAACACGCCCATGCTATTACGATTCACGCGGCGGTCATTCAACCGCGGTATTCCATTGGCGGTACACACCGCCGCGCTCAAAATACACACACAGCTCCAAAACAACGCCACATTGGACAATTCAAAATACACACACCTGACACACATACAGACACCACTCCCACACCCAATACAATATCAAACACACACCGACATCACCCACAAACCCCTACGACCAGAAATTCTGAAAGAAGGCCAGAGAGAGAGCACAGCAATTGACAACCCCATCACACAGAGGCACACAACACCATCACCCACACAACATCCACGCACAAAACACCACACACCACTACACTCACCACACTCATCACCACATACACCACCCCACACATCACCCACACCACCCCATGGCATGCCAAAGACACCCCCGCTTCTCCGAGGAGGAGCTCCGGGTCATGGTGGAGGAAATCGTACAGGTAGAGCCACAGCTATTTGGCTCACAGGTACAGCACACATCAATAGCCAGGAAGATGGAGTTATGGCGCAGAATAGTGGACAGGGTGAATGCCGTGGGACAGCACCCAAGAAATAGGCAGGACATCAGGAAGAGGTGGAACGACCTACGGGAGAAGGTGCGTTCAACGGTCTCCAGGCACAACATCGCGGTGCAGCGGACTGGCGGCGGACCCCCACCTCCTCCCCCACAACTAACAACATGGGAGGAGCAAGTCTTGACCATCTTGCCTCCTGAGGGCCTCGGAGGAGTCGGTGGAGGATGGGACACTGGTAAGTCAAATCTGAACTATCAGATCCCCCACCCTACCTGCATGCTCTCACACACCCCCTCCCTCACCCCCTACCCTATCACTACAACTCCACACTAATGTACCCATGACACCAACCACCCATCCCAACACCAAGCCCTGCATGACACAACCAAGCATGGACACCCCTCACTAAAGCATGCCCACTGCATATACCCAGAACACCCCCCCAACCATCATCACACAAACCCACACACAGGAATGCTTGCACTGGGGTACACATACACCCACCCATTGCACACCATGACACACACAAATGCAATAATCATGCTCTTATGCCCCTGCAGGAACCCGAAGGACCGTCACCACACCTGAGGGTCCAGACAACACCACTCCACCCCCAGAAGAGGCCCACAGTGACGAGAGCAGCTCTGCCCTACTGGATCTTGATGACCAGCCCGGACCATCGTGGGCCTCAGGACAGTCGGTTCCCATTGCACAGGCACAGCCCAACACCGACCTTTCACCCTCTGGTAACACCAGCACAGCACCCACCCAGCGGGCCCAAACCTCCCTACCCAGGACAGGTCAATCAGCGGTGTGTCCACCACTACAGGGCACCCAGGCTAACCCACCACCCCAACAACAACAGGGACCTGGGGGCAGTGGTAGTGGGCACACGGTCCAGGGAACGGAGGCACAGGAACACAGGGGAACTGGGAGGGCTGCTGTGCGACAGAGGGAGGACAGGCCAAGGGAACCAACTCTCCACGAGGCCCTCTCCTCCATCATGGGAGCATACCACCACTCCCAGGAGACGAGGCTACGGTCCTGGACAAGTTTCAGGAGACCCTGCGCCTGCAGGAGGAGCAGTATTTGGGGTTCAGGGAGGAGCTCAAGACCATCGGCTCTGCCCTGGGCACCATCGTAGGGATGCTGAAGGACATACAGCAGACCTTGAGGGACACCGTGGCACTCCAAGGGGCCCCTGACACTAGCCACGACGATGAACTGCCCACCACCTCTGCCGGCGCTAGTGGACAGGACGCCCCGCCACAGGACCACCACACCAGCACCCCACCCCCTGCAGGCGGACAACCACCACGCAAGCGGTCCCTGAGATCCAGGAACAGGACAGAGCAAGATGGCAAGACCCCCGCCAGGAAATGAGACCACCCTGATTGTCCTCCCACTGTCCCACTGTGTTACCCTGTCCATATTCGAACTGCCCCAGATCCACTTCCTATGCCCAGATGGGCAGTGCACCTGTGAGACTAATAGACTGGACATTCCTCCACCATCCCCCATCACCATTTTTCAACCCCCCCTTCATTTTTTGAGCACTTAAATAAACACCCTTGAAACACAAAACAATCTGGAGTCAGTCTATGAGTTGGTAATTTGTACTATCAATGACAGTGTCATAATGGCTTTACCATTGTAAGGCTAACATACCTATGTCACACATCACAAGCCCTTGAAGGATGCAAGTAGTTGACACGTAGGTAACCACACCTGTGAAACCGTAATGGAAGGGTACAACTCAGTTAACAAATAGTGATTTAAATCGAGGAACAGGATAGAGGTAGACGTGTGAAAGTTAATGTAATGTTAAACCAGAATTGTTGTCACCTGTGTGTCACTGGAAATATTGCTGTATGACTGACTCCATGTTGTCGTTTTCTTCTTCCTCAGCTTCATCCTCATCACTGTCCACAGGCTCCACAGACTCCACAGCTGCTACAACACCGTCATCTGGATCATCCTCCTGCAGAAAAGACACCTGGCGTCGCAAAGCCAAATTATGGAGCATGGAGCAGGCGATGATGATGTCGCACACCTTCTTCGGTGAGTAGAATAGGGATCCACCTGTCATATGGAGGCACCTGAACCTGGCGTTCAGGAGGCCGAAGGTGCGTTCGATCACCCTCCTAGTCCGCCCATGGGCCTCATTGTACTGTCCCTCTGCCCTGATCCTGGGATTCCTCACTGGGGTCAATAGCCATGACTGGTTGGGGTATTCAGAGTCCCCCAATAGCCATACACGCTGCCTCTGGAGTTGACCCATCATATCAGGGATGCTGCTATTGCGCAGGATGTAGGCGTCATGCACTGAGCCAGGGAACATAGTATTTACCTGCGAGATGTACTGGTCTGCCAAACAGACCATCTGGACATTCATGGAATGATAACTCTTCCTGTTCCTGTCCCCCTGTTCACTCCTGCGGGGGGGGACCAGAGCTACATGGGTCCCATCAATGGCACCTATGACGTTGGGGATATGTCCAAGGGCATAGAAGTCACCTTTCACTGTAGGCAAATCCTCCACCTGAGGGAAAATTATGTATCTCCTTACGTGTTTCAGCAGGGCAGACAACACTCTGGACAAGATGTTGGAAAACATAGTCTGGGACATCCCTGATGCCATGGCCACAGTAGTCTGAAATGACCCACTTGCAAGGAAATGGAGCACTGACAGCACCTGCACGTCAGGGGGGATTCCAGTCGGATGGCGGATCGGTGACATCAGGTCTGGCTCCAACTGGGTACACAGTTCCTGGATAGTGTCACGGTCAAACCGGTAGGTGACGATGACATGTCTCTCTTCCATTGTCAACAGGTCCACCAGCGGTCGGTACACCGGAGGATTCCGCCATCTTCTCATATGTCCCAGCTGACGGTGCCTACGAAGGACAACAGCGAAGAACCAGTCATTATTCCTCCAGGTATGTACCAACAGTTACACACAAGACTACAGCAGACACAAAAACCTTCCTGTATGTGTGTTGAGTGTAGGCCTAGTGTGACGCAGTAGTAAATTAAGCCATGTGGGTCCCTGAAATGGCGGCTGCCTGACCTCTAAACTGGGACAATGGGATTGTGGGGTAACTGTGGGGTAACTGCGCTGGCGTTGCACACCGTCGCGGTAGGCAGTCGTAGACCGCGGCGCAATGCTGCATTGGTTAACATTGGACCCTCTGGGTCCCAGGACCCAATGAACAGGTGCGCCGGCAGTGATGATGTGCACCACCGCAGACGTCACCGCCGCGGACGTCACCGCCATTTCCTATCTGTTCAATCACTAGATACCTGACCTTCGACAGGAGAGGACCTACACTGCAAGTGTTGCTGTGACCTTGGTCTGGAAGAGACAATGGCTGCTGCGTCTGGGGAAAGGGCCCCTGCCTTCACTGCACAGGAGTTGGAGGAACTTGTGGATGGGGTCCTCCCCCAGTACACGCTACTCTACGGTCCTCCAGACCAACAGGTTAGTACACAGGGAGCACATTGTAGGGGCTAGGCCTGGTGGAGAGGGCTAGTTGGAAGAGGGAAGGGGGCAGAGTACATAGAACAGTAATGCATGGGAATGAATGGGCCACATGGCCAGAGTAGGGAGGGGGCCACTCACATTGACGGTGTAGTTGGTAATGACTGTTCCTCTTCCCTTGTGCATGTCATGTAGGTCAGCGCCCACCAGAAGAGGGACATCTGGCGTGCCATCGCCAAGGAGGTTCGGACCCTGGGGGCCCACCAGAGACGGGGCACCCACTGCCGGAAGAGATGGGAGGACATTCGCCGCTGCAGCAAGAAGACGGCGGAAGCTCAGCTGGGGATGGCCTCCCAACGTGGGAGGGGTGCCCGTCGCACCATGACCCCCCTGATGTTCCGGATCCTGGCGGTGGCCTACCCGGAGTTGGATGGGCACTTGAGGACATCACAGCAGACACAAGGGGGTGAGTACAACCTCATTCTGCGGACTTTGCGTGCAGTGGAGGGGTCTGGGTGGGGGAGGTGGGCTGTGGGTGTCCCTAGGCCAGGGCGAGTTAGGTAGGCAAGGCCCCTCCGTAATGTAGGCCATGGGGCACTCAACCCCACCTCAGCAGAGTGGCTAGTCGAGGTATAGTTGCCCCTGTGGCATCCATGTGCGCAGATGTCCACCCCTGCCATGTAGGCCATATCCCAGAAATTGCGTGTGCAGAGTGCAGGAGCAGTGCGTAACGCTGGGGGCTGCTGCGTCTGTCTTGTCCGCCAACGGTAGCGGAATGCCATGCACTAAAACTCTCTTTCTTCTGTCCCCCCCCCCCTTTTCCTGCTCTCCCTGTCCTTTTGTACATCAGCATCAACAGGCGGAGGTACAGTGGCACCGGAGCACGAGGGAGCTGCATCCCACATGGCCATGGAGGGCCACACCACGGACTCTGAATTCACCAGTGGGACGGAGGGCGAGGGGAGCTTCACGTCGGCCACCGCATAACCAACCAGCGACACGGACTCGTCCGCCGATGGGAGCTCCCCTGTGGTGGCGGCACCATCTGTGCGCACCACTTCTACAGGTACAGCCGCCACCTCCCCTACCAGCACCGCCCTCCCAGCAGCCCCTCAGCCTTCACCCCGTGCCCGCTCACCCAGGAGGGTGGGTATCACCTTCGCCCCAGGCACCTCAGGCCCTGTCCCAGTCACCCCTGCTGCCCTCAGTGAGGAGGCCATTGACCTCCTCAGGTCACTCACTGTTGGGCAGTTTACCATTTTGAATGCCATCCAGGGTGTAGAACGAGAGTTGCAACACGGTAATGCATTCCTGGAGGGCATTCGTTCTGGTCAGGCTGTCCTTCAGCGAACCCTGCAATCTCTGGCCTCAGCACTGATGGCAGCCATTGTCCCTGTGTCTAGCCTCCCCCCTCCAACTTCCTCCACCCAGACCCAGTCCCCTGTACCCCAGCCCATCCCAAGCACACCTACAGACCAGCATGCACACAAGTCAACACCCAAAAGTAGCTCAAGCAAATATAGGCACCACACATCCCACAGGCACTCACACAAGCATCACACCCATACAGACACAGCAACATTCACTGTCTCCACTGTGTCCCCCTCCTCCTCTTCTCCCTCCTCCCTCCCAGTCT
This sequence comes from Pleurodeles waltl, assembly GCF_031143425.1. Classification (NCBI taxonomy): domain Eukaryota; kingdom Metazoa; phylum Chordata; class Amphibia; order Caudata; family Salamandridae; genus Pleurodeles; species Pleurodeles waltl. The sequence goes on from NC_090440.1 coordinate 1,675,276,789, forward strand.
CATCTACACACACACCTGCATGCACCACATCTACAGGCACCAGGAGTCGCACAAGGAGACTCAGCACCCCAAGCCGCTCACCTGCACTCACCACCTCCACTGCCATTTACACGTCCCCTGTGTCCTCTCCCTGTGTGTCTGTCTCACAAAGTACACAAACGCCAGCAATCACTCACCAAACATCCATCCACCTCACGACAGCCTCCAGTACCTGCACCTGCACCCAAAACACCTAAAGTGACACCTCCGACAACCACCTCCTCTTCCTCCACTCCCAGACCCCCTCCAGTCGGAAACTGTCCCTCTGTAAAATTGACCTTTTTGCCCCCACCCCCGCTTCAATTCATCTGTCCCGTCGTAGCGCCTCAGCCAAAAAGCCACCAATACCAGTGGTGCCTGTTCAAGGTGTGTGGAGTGCACCGGCCACCAGGCCAGGCAGTAGGACCCGGAGCCAAGTCACTGGCAGCCCACCCCCTGTAAAGGCTCTAAAATTGGAGAGTGGATGACGGGACCGTGTTAAGACTCCTGGTGGTACAACAACTGACATGGGTTCGAAGGGGTGTGACTCCACCAAAGGTGGGGAAAGGGCCAGAGGAAGTCTGCCCAGCCTGTTGTGGGTGTCACGGCGGAGAAGTGCGCCATCATTTCCGGCGGTCGAGACACAACCGCCACCACCGTCGTCACTGGTCAGGAGACCACCGCCAGAGTCACAGCCCAGGAGGGCCCAAGTATCGTCACTGGTCAGGAGACCACCGCCAGAGTCACAGCCCAGGAGGGCCCAAGTATCGTCACTGGTCAGGAGACCACCGCCAGAGTCACAGTCCAGGAGGGCCCAAGTATTGTCACTGGTCCAGACACCACCACCAGAGTCACAGCCCAGGAGGGCACAAGTATCGTCACTGGTCCAGACACCACCGCCGGAGTCATAGCCCAGAAGGGCTCAAGTATCGTCACTGGTCCAGAGACCACCGCCAGAGTCACAGCCCAGGAGGGCCCCGGCTGCCACAGCCCCGCTGGGCAACGATGGAACGTCATGCCACACACCAATGCCCAGTGTAGAGAACGTCATGCCACACACCAATGCCCAGTGTAGAGAACGTCATGCCACACACCAATGTCCGTATCAGAACCGCCATGGCAAAGCACCGCTGAACAGTCGAGAACCGCCATGGCAAAGCACCCGCGAACAGGGCAAAGACCGCCATGGCAAAGCACCGCTGAACAGTCCAGAACCGCCATGGCAAAGCACCGCTGAACAGGGCAAAGACCGCCATGGTGAAGACCGCTGAACAGGGCAAAGACCGCCATGGCAAAGCAGCGCTGAACAGGGCAAAGACCGCCATGGCAAAGCACCGCTGAACAGTCCTGAACCTCCATGTCAAAGCACCGCTGAACAGTCCTGAACCTCCATGTCAAAGCACCGCTGAACAGGGCAAAGACCGCCATGGCAAAGCACCGCTGAACAGGGCCAAGACCGCCATGGTGAAGACCGCTGAACAGGGCAAAGACTGCCATGGCAAAGCACCGCTGAACAGGGCAAAGATCGTCATGGCAAAGCACCGCTGAACAGTCCTGAACCTCCATGTCAAAGCACCGCTGAACAGGGCAAAGACCACCATGGCAAAGCACCGCTTAACAGGGCCAAGACCGCCATGGTGAAGACCGCTGAACAGGGCAAAGACCACCATGGCAAAGCACCGCTGAACAGGGCAAAGACCGCCATAGCAAAGCACCGCTGAACAGGGCCAAGACCGCCATGGTGAAGGCCGCTGAACAGGGCAAGCACCGGGAAGGAATTAATAGGCCGCTACATCAGGCATCCTTATCCCATGTGCAGCTGGGACAGTGACAGGACAGGAACTTTCACGGGGAGACTCATCCAGTCTGGGCACCAGTCCCACCCAGTACCAGTAGAGAACTGCATCTACTTGAGAGACTGTGGCTTTGCACTCCCCAGGATGGCACAGTGGGCAAACCACCCACTATAGAGACTTGAGAGACTGTGGCTTTGCACTCCCCAGGATGGCACAGTGGGCAAACCACCCACTGTAGAGACTTGAGAGACTGTGGCTTTGCATTCCCCAGGATTGCACAGTGGGCAAACCACCCACTGTAGAGACTTGAGAGACTGTGGCTTTGCACTCCCCAGGATGGCACAGTGGGCAACCCACCCGCTGTAGAGACTTGTGAGACTGTGGCTTTGCACTCCCCAGGATGGCACAGTGGGCAACCCACCCACTGTAGAGACTTGAGAGACTGGCTTTGCACTCCCCAGGATGGCACAGTGGGCAACCCACCCACTGTAGAGACTTGAGAGACTGTGGCTTTGCACTTCCCAGGATACATCAATGGGCATGGAGCCCCGTCGTGGATCTGGCTTTGCATTCATCTGGCTGAGGTGCCCCCCCTTCCCTTCCCCCTGAGGTGCCTGTAGTATTTCTATCTGATGCCCCGGCAGTGTTCTCTCCGATTGTGGTCAGGTATCGTTTGTGCGCCTCGCCCATGCATTTTTGGACTGTTGGTGCACGGACATTGTTGTGTACATATCTGCACTACTTCTCGTATTGTATATATGATTATGACTGATTTTCATATATATATCTGTATATTTTTGTATGACATGTATATTGGCACATTATAATGTTTGACCGAATTTTGCATTGTCTTTGCATTCTTCCGGGGGGATTGTGGGTTGTTACTGTGATTTTTGTGAATGCATTGGTGTGTCTGTTGTAATATGCGAGGGTGGGGGTGTTTGGTGGGTGTCCCCCTAACTTTTGCCTCCCCCCTTCCCCGTGTCGTAGGTGCAGTACTCACTGGTGTCTTCTGCGCCTACGTAGCTGTTGGTCGTAGAGGAGCAGAAAGACAAGGGCAGGGAGTATTTGTAATTCCGGCTCCATGGAGTCCTCGTTCCTTGTGGGATGTGTTCAGGTGAGCATTTTCCCATAGCAAAAGCTGTTTCCGCCGTGTTTTTATCCACGGTGAATCCGCCCTGGAAAAGGTGGCGGATTGGCGGGTTGTAATACTGTGGGCGGTACATTGTTTCCCCCCTGTCTGTTGGCGGTGACCGCCGCACTGCTTGTCTGTACCGCCGTGGCGGGCGGTGTGTTAAAGTGGCTGTCTTAGTTGGCGGTTTCTGCCAGGGTCATAATTCCCTTTTTTTGTCCGCCGGCCTGTTTGCGGTATTTCCGCAGCTTTAACACCGTCCGCCAGGGTTGTAATGACCACCATAGTCTATTGTTATACACTGGTGTTGGATTTTTATTGTGTTTTGTGTTTTACTTATTTACTGTTTTGTGATTTTTAAAATCTTTACACCCCTGTCTTCTAAGTTAAGCCTTGTCGCTCGTTGCCAAGCTAACAAGAGTTGAGCTGGGATTCATTTATTGAGACCTAACTGGACCTAGTGGGGGTTGGTGGCCTATTGCTAAGTGTTTTCCTGCCCTTATCAATAATCCACTTTCCAACATACACATATACCATTATCAGTCTAACAAGTTTTATGCTGATAATATACTTTGTGAAAGAGTGGATGTCCCTGTCCCCAAACAATTGGGAAAAGTGAGAAGACACAACTATACTTAGAAATGAAGAGTTAGAAACACCTGGAGCAAGTAATGCATGTTAAAGGCGGTGGTAAGGAAGATCAGGGTAAGAGTTGGAGATAACCATCCAAGAGCGATGATATTAGGGAGAACAAATCACCTCTGATATAAAAAGACATGTTGCTTGAGGTTGAGGAAGGGCAAGTAAAATGTAAAAATCTCACCAAATAGTTAAGTAATGAACAGTCCTTCAACAATTTACAATGGACATCTAGTTTTGTGCCAAATGAAATCCTAAGCTTCAAGCAGACACACAATTGACTAAAGGAACAGCTGCAACCTGGAAAGAGCACCCACAAGCTCCCCTGCAAGAAAAAAAAAGTCTATCGGTCTAGGTGACCTCATGAGGTGGGAGAACTGCAGGTTTAGAGGAGAGGGTAAGACACCATGGGCGTCATTACGACCCTGGCAGCCGGCAGTAAGCTGGCAGTAACACCGCCAACAGGCTCGCGGTGTTCCACCAGCTATTATGACCGTGACGCAATAGCCACGGCCATACCGCCGGCCCCTCCACTATCCCCAGGGCAGCGATGCCAACACCGCTGCCCTGGGGATTATGAGTCCCCAACCGCCAGCCTGTCCACGGCGGTAAACACTGTCATGGAAATGCTGGCGGTAAGGGGGACTTGGGGTGCCCCTGGGGGCCCCTGCACTGCCCATGCACTTGACATGGGCAGTGCAGGGGCCCCCAGGCACAGCCCCATTGTGCATTTCACTGCCCGAATTTCGGGCAGTGAAATGCGCGATGGATGCCACTGCACCCGCTGCACATCAACATTGCCACCGGCTCTATTACGAGCCAACTGCAATGTTGATGTGACTTTTCCGTGGGCCAGCGGACGGAAACACTGTTACCATCCGCTGGCCCACCGTAAAAGTCATAATAGGGAGCCAGAAATACCGCCAGCACTGGTGGTATACTGGCGCCCGCAGCTTCGGCAGTCTTTGGCCAAGACCGCCAAAGTTGTAATGAGGGCCCATGTGTTAGAACATGATGTTTTGAACAATAAATCTAGATGCACTTCCATGTTTTCATAAATTAATTATCAATGGTACTGATATGGAATTTATTGTTACTTTACCTTGAAAACGTTGATATACCAGAGCCCTTTGAACTCACTACATGACATAAAGAGGGATCTCAGTACTCTGGGAGCCTCTGCCCACCCCCTGTTCTGCTGTCTTCCAGGTGGGAGGACTAGTGGAGTCATGGGGCAGGTAAGAGATAATGACTTAGTCCTGGGACAAGTGAATGAGCAACCTCTGCCCAAGAAATACTTATGCAATGTTTGAGTTCATCTGCCTAGGGGTCAAGGCCATGGTACTGACTTATCAGAGGTTCAACTGTTCGTGGTTGGTCTCAGTTTAGCTGGAGCATGTGCAAGAGCAGGTCAGCGCAGCTGCCATGGGTGAAAATTATAGCTCAAGTTACTATTACTCCTGCCCTAAGGTAACTACAACTTGTGCCCTCGCCATGCACTGCTAATTACCCCCACATATTACATCACTCATGACATCTTTGATAACATCATTCATAATATCACTGTAACATTTGCAGTAAATTTATTGAGGAGATAACTGTGCATGGCAGGGGCACGGGTTCTAGCTACCTTAGGGCAAGAGATATAGTTACTAGAGTTAAAAAATATTTCTATGGTTTTGTGTGACCATAGAAATATGCCCTGTAACCTTTGTATTTTTCAAGAGAATATATATATATATAATATATATAATATATATTTTCCCACTGAAAAAAGCAAAGGTTACTGGGTTGTTATAGTTAGGTTGAGGTTTTACCCATACAAAACCAAACAAATTCAGCAGGTATAGTTATACTTATGTTAAACTATAACTCATTGCCTACAGTTACTTTCCAGCACGAGTTGTAGTTTCTTCAGATAAGTACATTGTAAGTATAACTATAACTGCTGAGTTTGAATTTCTGTGGTTTTATATGTAACTATAACCACTGCTGCGTAGGGCCTTAGGACGTGCACAGTGGGGGTTGGCCACAGGGCCTGCGGTTAACGCTCCTGCACATACCCAAACACTTTGCTGTGCGCAGCGTGGAGTTGGATGCAGTGGGTGTATTTATTTTTCCTTCTTTTTTTGGGGGATCCTCGGATCTTTTACAAGTTTACACTGGTGGGCCATGCTGAGCCCCACGGTGGATCTGCTGATTTGCAGATCAGAAAAAAAGCCACTCCTACGGGACCCCTCCATGTGTCCTATGGGGTCAGGATACCTGTATCCTGACCCCATATATGTTTTTACACTCTTGTTTTCCCACCACAAGCCTATATGAGAAACAAAATGGCAGCCTCAACTTTCCTGTCAAGTAGTGACCAGCCATTCAGGGCCTTGCTTTTCCCCTGGATCCTCTGTGAGTGGACTCCATGGAGGATCAGCATTCCTACATAGCTATATTATTTTAACTGAAATAACTCCAGAAGTACTGAACACCAAAGCACAAAAAGCATGATCTGCGGATCAAGATCTAGCTTCCTGCCAAATCTGCTGTAATTACATTCAGCGGTTCAGGCTGTAGCTATGTCTAAAGAATGCAAAACCCCCTTAGACATAGAATGGGAAGATGTTTTTTGGGACCCTCCCACCCGTTTTTCTTGGCCCTCACTTAATGAATAACCTCGAAGGTTGGTAGCTAACATAAATATATATATCTCACAGACCTGAAAAACCGATGGTTTAAGGTATGTTATAGTTATGTGAAAAGTCAATTAAAACATACCATATTAAATGAATGAAACAACTAAAATTCACCAGTTATAGTTAGTTCAAGTAACAATAACTTGTGCCTTAAAATACCTGTATCTTGCGTCCCTGCCATGTACAGTGTTGTCATCAATGATACCAATTCAGATGTTGCAGTGATGTTATCAATGGTGTAATAGAGCATGTAATGAGTGATGTCATATTGGAGGTAATTAGCAGTGCATTGCGCAAGTTATAATTACCTAATTATAAAAGCCTTTTAACCTTTGTTTTTTTTCAATGAATTTCTACGTTTTTTAAAATTCAAATTAAGATATTATTAACATACCTAACTATAATGTAACTTTAAGCGTTCTTTGTTCTATGAATTTCAATATTTTTTAGCATAAAGTAAGATATGCATCACTGTGCACAGTGTGGGGTTGGATTCAGGATCTAGCCTATGACCAGGCCTGGACCCAACTGCCCCTGGCCGCCCTACCCCCCCAGCGTGAATGGCCTTTGATAGTGCACAGCGGGGGTTGGGTGCAGAGTCTGGCAGTGCACAGTGGGGATTCGACGCAGGGCCTGGCCTAGGCCAGGCACTGCGTCCAACCCCCTGGTGATAGTCAACCCCCACGGCTTTCAGTGGGGAGATGGGCAGAGGACCTGGGTTGTGGCCTGTTCCTGCACCCATCTTCCACTGGCACTGCTGAGTATGTGTAACAAAATAAAAGGTGTAATTTCAAATAAGACAGGCATAGAGACTTTGTCGAAAAGTCACCAATAACTATAATCAAATGTATACTTCATAAATTCACACATTGCAATGTTTAATAAAAATTATTGTCATAAAATGTTTTGAAGAAAGCCTTTTTGATAAAAAAGAATAACATGTCTTTGAGCCTTTTCTTTAACAGTTTTCAAAGCACAAAGTATAACCATAGCACCAACCACTAGAGGTCCTCCCTCCCGGCATTAAAAATATTTGTCCCCCAGGATGGAGTCACCAGGGCCTCAAGGAGGCTCTGTGGGGAGCGCAGAGCACTCCTCCTATTAAATGATTTGACCCCAAGGGATGGTCTCCCGAGTGCCTCAAGGAAGCTCGGGGAGAGGGCTGCATGCCTCCTTGTAACTCATAATTGATTCAGTCCTGGGAAACGGAGTCCCCGGGGCCAAAAGAGGCTCAGGAAGGGGGATGCATGCCCCTCTCCCCTATTAAATAAATCTTGCCGCCCCTTTCATGCCCTGGCCCACCCAAGGGGGGGTTTAAAGCACCACCAGGCCTATTCATACGATAACAGCAGCCTCATCTTTTTTGGTGTGGTGGCAGTCAATCAGATTTCAACTTTAGATCTGTAATCTGTCGGCTCCGCGAATCCTCCAACATGCGAAATATGTATATTTTATTAACCTTAATTTCTCATAAAAGCACACTTTCTAGATTAGGATCAAGCTTTCTGCCACACTTGGTAATTCCATTCAGCTGTTCTGGCTGTAGCTGTGTCTAATTTTCTTATGGAAATAAGAATGGGTAAAAGGTGTGTTGGCACTTTCTCTTTTTTTCGGCCCCAGCTTGATGGATCACAGTTGTAGGCAAACTTCAAAAATGATTTTATGTCAAGACCGGAGGCTAACATTATTGCAATCTCCTTTATTGCCACCACTCACAGCAACTCCTTTAAATAATATAGAACTTCAACAAAATTCAAAACTTCAACAAAAGGCCAGAACACCCAGCCATCTTCCTTCTTTTATGCTGTTGCTCACAGAAATAAGTACTCTCCTACTATCATCTGATTTTTTAAATTATAAATCAATTTTTATCTGTTGGTGACTGGTTAGAGTGAAAAAGAGAAAAGGGTTAGGGTTCTTATTTATGGCATGTGATGTCTGTGAGGTGATCGTTAATACAGAGGTATATCTTTGATGTGGAGTATGAATTATTAGGTTTGTCTTGGTTCTTTTAAGTGGTTTTGAGTGTGCCATCGTTTGTAGGGGTCGCGGCCGCACTGATCTGTCAGCACGTAAAGGGATTGATCTTAAGCGGTTGGCTGCTTTGAGCAGGGGCACTTGTTTTGGTAGTGCTGGAGGATTTAATCTTGTAGGAGGGTGTGTTATCTTTACAGCGACACACTCTCCCGCTTTAGGGATTGTAAACTAATTAGTAGGGAAAAGAGGCCGATCCGCGGAGCGTGTCGGCTTTTCTTCTTTGTAAGATACAGATGCGCTCGCTCATGCAGCCACGCTCATGCATAACGTTATCGTAGGGGCAAGCGAGATGCATTTTTTGTAGGTAAGAAGAGGCCGGTCTGCTTGAACATGTCAACTCTTTTTGGTAATATGCAGCCACGCACTCTCTAATATTAAGGCAAACTGAGTTCAATAAAAATAAAAGATCAAATAAAGGCTAGATGTTGGAGCTGGCTGTTTAATTGTTTTCAAGTCGAAAGTGTCTTGGTGAAATTGTTAAAACAAAAGGACAAAAGAAGGCTGTCGTTCACGTCATACGTGGGGGTCATTTTGTGAGTTTGAGAAAGATCAAAGTTTGTTTGAGCATTTTATGAGTTTATTTGGTTTTAAAACCTACAGTTTAACTGAAGCAGTCTATTCATTTCTGACAAGACTGTTGGTGATCTGAGGTGCAGTGTTTCAGTAGGAGGCGAAATTTGAGATTTTTATTAGTACTATTAATTGTGGTTTTATTTTATGTTTTGGTAGCTGATTGGTATTTTGTGTATTTAGTGGTTCATTCTAAATAGAGTTTAGGACTTATGTGTTGATGTCAGAACCTATGTGGGAGAAATGGATTGCTCACTTAAATAAATTTACTAGTGATTTAGATAATTAGCTGGAGAAAAAGATTGATGATTTACTAAAAGAAAAAGGAATGACAAGCCAGGAGGAGAGGTTTTGGTATGCTCGTGAGGATCCAGCTATGAAAGGGGGAAAAGGACCAGAAAAAGAAAACATTTAGAAATGGATCAGAGTATACCAAAAAAACGAAAATCCTCAGGAACAGACTTGGGTTTTTGTGGTTGCACAAAACAAGGTAGTGTCGAGGACATGTAAGGGGACCAGAGAAAGGGTCCAGAAAAAATAATAAAGAAACATAAAAGAGTACATAAACATTTGCCTGTTCTTTGTGAAGATTCATCAGGCAGTGCACAGGTGGAGTTAAGGTGTTCGGCAGCTTGTGATTCAGGTGAAGGGGAAGTTGGTTTGTCACAACAGTCAGAACATAATATTGATGTTAAAGGGGATGAGTTAGGCTCACTAATAGATCTGCTTGGTGATTAGTGTTTGACCCTATGTTGATTAAGGATCCACTTTCCCCTGAGTGGATCTCAGTACCCCATATAGCGGAATACGTTGAAACATGACTGGGAAAGCAGATCTCTAAAGATGAGATTACGTTCAGAGTCTTCTAGTTCCAATTTAAGAAACAAAGTCACTGCCACACCAACTTTGGATGCAAAAATACTTGCTTTTCTGTGTAAAGGTGGTCCAGTGGCGTAGCGTGGGGGGCACAGGGGGGGCCGGCCGCACCGGGCGCAACATCTGGGGGGGCGCGCTTGCACTCGCGAGTGCTAAAATCCACGGGTTAGGGGGCACAAATTACTTGCCTTGCCCCGGGTGCTGACAACCCACGCTACGCCACTGAGGTGGTCGAGATCTGAGGAAAGGTTTACCCAAGGGTCTAAGAATGTGTCAAGATAGACTTTTGGATCTCACTGGCCCATTAATGAAAATTTATGATATGGCCGAGGATCCCTATGTTGCTAAGACACCTCTAGATGTAGAGGAATTGAGAGAGTGGGTCCAGAGGGTGGTGTGCCTTCTTGGGAATGCCAATACAGCTATTTTGGTGGAGAGAAGGAAAAGTTTCTTATTATTAATTGACCCAAAATTGATGGAACTAGCAAATAGTGAATCAGGTCAAGAGGCAAATGGCATGCTTTTTGGTGACACTTTTATTAAATAAATGTTGAAATATTTGGGAGCTTTCAGTTCCTTACAAAAGTCTCAACGAGAAATAAAGAAAGTGTTTGACTTTAGAGTTGTTGGTTGGGCCAGGAGAATGAGAGGTCGGTTCCCCGGATGAGGATAGGGTATCAGTAGATGTTTGTTTTCACAAGGTTACAGAGACTACCAGTTTCAGACCTCCTTTCACCCAGGAAATTTCTACCCACAAAGACAAAGAGCAGGTCTTGAGGTAGTCGTGGAGGCCGGCGAACGTGGGACACAGGTAAGTCAAGACCCTTCTGTCATCCCAATTTTATCACAAATGAACTTGGATAACAAAAGACCTTTGTGTACTTGAGACTGTTTTAGGCTATCACATAGATTTTGTGGAAGATCCGGTTCAGGACCGACTACCAGAGATGATAAAATTCAGCACAGAATTATCAGGGTTGGTAGACGAGGAAGTGAGAGAATTGGAGAGGAAATGAGCAATTGTAGAAGTAATAAGGAGCATATTTATAGTGCCCTAGCGCCACCTTGCACCACACTAACGTAATTGTTTATGACGTTAATGTGGCCCAACAAGGCCGAAATCCCCGCACCTTATTTACAAGGTGGCGCAATGCATGCATTTCGCCACACTGTAAACCTTTGCGTTACATTATGCCTGCGCGAGGCATGATGTATGCTAAGGGGGCGTCCCCCCATTAGGGGAGCTGGAAAAATGGCGTAGGGAAATCTATTAGATTTCACGAAGCCATTTTTTACGGCACTTTTAACGCCTGCTCAAGAGCAGGTTAAAAGGGGGCTTCCATTCTTAGCATCATGAAAATTCCGCTATTGCCCCATACCCTGCGCCATGGTGTGCCGTATTTTAAATGGTGGCTGTAGGGGGGTGCTGAGGGGCGCAGGGAAAGGGTTCGAAAGCAACATGTTTTAGTGGAAAAGCAGGACAGAGGTATGAGGCCTGTAATTAACCCGAGCAATCTGAATGATTGGGTAGAGTACCATCATTTGAAGATGGAACAAGTTGAAGGATGTTTTGCAGACAGGGGACTGGTTGACATGTCTGGATTTGAAGGATGCGTATCTGTTAATACCAATTTGGGAGCTGCATCAAAGATTCCTTCAGTTCAGATGGACCAGAAAGAGGTGGAAGTTTGTTTGTCTTCCATTCAGACTATCTTATGCACCATGGTGTTTTACAAAGGTTCTCCGGCATGTAGCAGCGTTTTTGAGGGAAAGAGGTGTGCGTCTGATAATTTATTTGGACAACATTTTGATAATGGATCAGGACAGGTTGAGGGTAGAATAATATACAAATCTAGCTGTGCGGTTGTTAGAGGACTTAGGTTTTATTGTGAACAGACAGAAATTGTGCAAGGTTCAAAGTCTAGAGGCTCAGGCCTACCAAAGACTGCTGAAGCCTCCTTAGTCAATAGACCGCAAGTGGTGGCAGTCTGCTGACCTCCATACTAGGAGTTGTGTTTAATCTTCCACACATTTATGGGCAGAAGTCCGAGGCCGACGAAGTTGAAGAGGCGGTTGCATCACCAGCACCGCCACACCAGCAAGACTCCACCCGTCCGTATTATGAGCCGTAATACAGCTTGGTGGAGTCTTGCTGGCGTGGTGGTGCTGCCGTTGCAAAACCACCAGGACCCATCCCATCCTGGATGACCAGCTCACCAGAAAAGGTAAGCTGATCGTACGAAAGGGGGGAGTGTTGGGTGCATGTGTGTGGTGTGTGCGTGTATGTGTGCGAATGGGGGTGTATGAGTGCATTTTTGTGAGTGAGCGAGTGGGGGTGTCTGTATGTATGTGTGCGGTTGAGGGGGGTCTGCATGTTTGCGGAGGGGACGGGGTGTGCCAGGGTGCGAGTGAGTAGGTGTGTGTATTGGGATGCATGCGAGTGGAGGTGCATGTGTGCAAGTCTGCGAGTGAGTGTGGGTGTGTGTGTGAATGTATGCAGAGGGGTGTGTATGTAAATGTATGCATTAGCGGAAAGGTGTGTATGTGAGTGTATTCATATGCGCAAGGGCGTGTATGTGAATGTATGCGTATGCAGAGAGGTATGTATGTGAATGTACGCAGAGGGGGTTGGGGCTTGTGAATGCCTGCGGAGGGGGTGCGCATGTGTGAGTGAGGGTGTGTGTCTGTCAGTGTGACAGCGGGAGGGGGTGTAAGAATAGATGTGTATGGTTGAGGGGTTTGTAAGTGTGTGGATGGGTGGAGGGGTGTTTGTAAGTGTGTGAACGGGTAGGGGGGTGTCTGCATGTGTGTGGACATGTGGGGGTGCATGTGACGGTGACAGGAATGGAGATTCCTGTTGCCAGGTGCGTTACTGCCAGGGTTTTCGTGGCGGGGTGACCGCCGCAGAAAGCCCGGCAGTCTGCAGCCTCGTAGTCCAGCCAGCAGGTAGAGGCCTGCCGCCGAACTGGTGGAGCTCACTGCCTGCCATGTCGGTGCGACTGCAGTGGTGGGACAGGCGGCGTTGTGTCAGCTTGGCTTCTGCCAAACACCACAACATGTAATGCGGCTGTCTTCACTGCCGGGTCTACGGCTGTAAAACCACCACAGCAAAGCTGGCGGTCTGATGACCGCCAGCCTCGTAATGAGGGCCTCCGTTTTTTTTTTTTTTGGGTGAATACTATTCAAGGTCAGTTGAAACTTCCCAATGAAAAATTTAAGACGATTAGGAAAGAGATACGGAAAGTGTTGAGTTTGGAGATGATTTCTTTAAGAATATTAGAGAGAGTGGTAGGATTGTTGACTTCAACGATTCAAGCTATTTTTCCAGGACCTTTAAACTATCCGGCGCTTCAGAAGTTGAAGGCCAAACATTTAAGAAGTGGTTTGAGCTATTCAGAGAAGATTGTACTTTTGGAGGATACAAAAGGAGTGCTTGTGTGGTGGTTAAGAATTATGGAGGTTTAGAATGGGAAGGCTATCTTTGGAGAGAGCCTGGACTTGATCATAGAGTCAGATGTGAGTTTGGCAGGTTGGGGAGCACGATGTGGTGCAACTTCAACTGGCGGTTTTTGGACAGAAGAAGAAAAGAAACTGCATACAAATTGTCTAGAACTATTGGCAGTGTCCTTTGCCATAAACAGTTTCACAAATGACGGGGTGCAGTGTTCAGTAATCTTGAAGATGGACAATGTGTCGGCTTTGAGATATGTGAGCAAGATGGGGGGTCCAAGATCGAAAGATTTGGCGGATTTAGCAAAAATCTTTTGGGATTATTGTCTAAATCAGAATGTTCTAGTGCAAGCAGAATACATTTAGGGATTAAAGAATGTAGAGGCAGATTGGTGCTCTCGGAATTACAGGAATTCCAGTGATCAGACTCTAAACAGGGCAGTTTTTCTGAGGTTGATGGAAATCTGGGGTACTTGTTAGGTAGATCTGTTTGCAAACAGACTGAATGCTCACTTGGAGAAATTCTTCAGCTGGGGTCCGGATCCGAAGTAGATGCCTTCAGGCAGGACTGAAGGGGTCTCTATCCCTATCCGTTTCCACCATTCTCTATGATTACTCGAGTGACTATGTTGGTGTGCAGGTGGAGAGAGACAGTGGTGTTGGTGATACCTCTTTGGAAGTCTGAGGTGTGGTACCCAATCCTGTTGGAAATGTCAGTGGATTGTCCAATTCTCTTCCCAGTGTTCAGAGAGATTGTGTTGGGTCAGAAAAGAGAAATTCACAATTTGGTAGTGTAAGACCAGTTGAGATTGGTGGCATGGAAAATTTCAGGAGAGTCTGGGAGTTGCCAGGACTTTCAAAAGAGGATTCTGATCTTCTTAGAGAATCCTGAGTACCAGGTACGCAGAAGATATATAGATTGGCATGGCAGAAGTGGGTATGCTGGTGTGTGAAAAGCAATTTTGATCCTGTTTCAGTGGATGTTGTAGAGGTTGTTAATTATTTGTCACATCTGTTTAGGTCAAATTTGTCTTACAGGGCCAGAAAGGCGCATAGATCTGCAATTACTGCAGGACATGTTTTATTGGATGGTGTTAGAGTTGGACAGTGTGTTTTAGTGAAACATTTATTGGGAAGTATAGGAGTTTCAAAACCACCAGTCTCAAGATGCAACTCAGTTTGGGATGCTACCCAGGTGTTCACATATTTGGAGACTTTGGGAGCTAATGCAGATTTGAGTTTGAGAGATTTGTCTCAAAAGTTGACCATTTTATTGAGCTTATTGTCATTCAGAAAGGTGTCTAATGTGAGTGCATTAGATATTAGTGCTAGAATTTTTGGTCCTGAATGTGGATGTTTCTATTTGAATAAAAACAACTAAAAAAAATTCAGAGACAATTTTTTTATCCATATTTCGATGAGTATAAGAGGCTGTGTGTAGCTTGTTGCGTGAAGAAGTATGAAAAAAGAACGAAGAAGATTTCCTTTAGACATCCGTATAAAGCTGTGTCTGTGTCTACTCTTGCTCGTTGGCTGAAAGAGATTATGAAGAATGCAGGTGTGGATGTCAATTTGTTTGGTGCTCATTCTGTGAGGAGTGCTTCTGCTTCAAAAGCTTTTATGTTGGAAGGTGCTTTGCAGGATATTTTGAGATGTGCAGATTGGTCGAATGATGGAGTCTTTAGAAAGTTTTATTTTAAACCTGTAGATAATTATGCTTCTTATTTATTAGAGAAGCTTTGAACCTGCAATAATGTTAGCCTTGGTCTTGTCATAAAATTTAGTTTTTCCCCAGATTGTTGGTCAGAAAATCTGGATTTTATTAAAGACATGTAACCAGTAGAAAGTACTATGTTGGGTAGACATTTTGCACAACACTGTGGACCCTTGTTGGATAAACGGGCAAGCACAGTTTCATTGTGGCTGAGTCACTCACACAGCTACTGACATACCCACACAGACACTCACAGACCCACTCAAACGCATGCACCTTCTCACAGATCCACTCAGAGACTCATACACTCACTCACAGACCCACTCAGAAACTCCTGCACTCACTCTCAGACACACTCAGAGACTCATGCATTCACTCACTGACCCACTCAGAAACTCATGCACTCACTCACAGACACGCTCATATATAGTCATCAACCTACTCACAGACCTACTCAGACACTTGCACACCCACTCACAGACCTACTCAGAGACTTGTGCACCCACTCACAGACCCACTCAAAGACTCACAAACCAAACGCACACAAGGTTGCTGAAGACATTTCCTTGTGGTCTGTTACGCAGCTGTAGTGTAGACTACACACTGGACTAACCATTAGAAAGTACTTTAGTTGGGTAGACATTTTGTGCAAAACTGTGGCCTCTTGTTGGACAAACGGGCAGGTGTGGCTCCTTTGTGGCCGAGTCACTCACACAGCAACTGACACACCTACACAGACACTCACACACCCACTCCTAGATGCACTCAGACACTCACTCAGACACTCATGCACCCACTCACAAACCCACTCAGAGACTGGTACTCACTCACAGACCCACTCGGACTCCCACACTCCCACTCATAGACCCACTTAGACACTCATGCACGCATTCACAGACCCACTCAGACATTCAATCACCCACTCACATACACTCTCAGACATTCATACACCCACTCACTGACCCATTCAGACACTTATGCGCCAACTCACAGACCCACTTAAACACTCATGCACCCTCTCTCAGACCCAAAGACTCACACACCCATTCACAGGCCCGCTCAGACATTTACACACCAGCTAACAGACACTCTCAGACATTCATACTCCCATTCACAGACCTACTCAGGCTCACACACCCACTCGCAGGCTCACACACACTCACAGATCTACTCAAAGACTCATGTACCCATACACAGACCCATTTAGACCCTCTCAGAAATCACACACTCACTCGCAGAACCATTTAGACACTCATGCACCCACTCACAGACCCACTCAGACATTTAAGCACCCACTCACAGACCCACTCACACGTTCATGCACCCACTCACAGATCAACTCAGGCTCAAGCACCCACTCACAGACCCACTCAGACACTCATGCACCAACTCACAGACCCACTTAGACATTCTTGCATCCACTCACAGACCCACACAGACACTCACACACCCACTGACACACCCCCTCAGACAGTCTCACACCCATTCACAGACTTACTGAAAGACTTATGCACTCACACACACACTCACTATCAATGGTTAGTGGTTACAGCTAAGAAATAAAAATAAAAAAAATTAGAAATGCACTTAAAAAACAAAGATTACAGGGACATTATAGTTAGGAAACAACATTAAAAAAACCTTAGAAATTCCCTGAAAAAACCAACGTTACAGGGATGTTATAGTCGGGCTCACATTTCACTCGTTCAAAACCAGTGAAATTCAGCAGTTTTTATTATCTGAGCTAACTATAGCTTACACCCCGCAACGCACTGCTTTTGACCTCACATATTACATCACTCATGAAATGGTCAGTGACATCACTGCGCACTGAGCTGTCTCCACTCCGAGCTGCATTGCTGGGATGGAGACAGCAGGTATAGGATCCTGGTATGTTTGGGAGTGCAAATCAAGGGATCCAGGCCAATCCTGATACTGTTCTCATGCAGCCAGAAGCATGAGACCAGCGTTAGGATAGGCTGCAAAGCAGTCTCACAGCCTGTGCCTGCAATGGAGCCAGAATTGCAGCGATTCAGCAGGAATTCAGGAAGACTTTTTTGTGCTTTTTTTTTTGTTTTGTCCCCCGACCTACCACTTTGCCCAGATACCAGCCGCAACTGCAGAGTACTTGTACAATCTTCGAACACAGGGACTTGGCTGTGATGCAGGACTCATTAAGGAAACACTGGGCTTAATCCACCACTGTAAAGGGCCAGATCATATTGTGCCCATTTTAATTCACCTCTTCGTTCTATGTTCACTGCTGGGGACTGTTAGAAATGAGATCTTTGGTTGGCAGTCAGGTTACCCACTGTCCAAGCAAGGACCCTCTCTCTAGTCAGGGTAAGTCACACACAATCCAAATTATCCTGTGCCCACCATCTGGTAGCTTGGCACTGAGCAGTCAGGCTTAATTTAGAAGGCAATCTGTAAAGTATTTGTGCAATACATCATGCAATAACAAAGTGTAACACCACAAAAATACAAAACACAGGTTTAGAAAAATATAGAATTTTTATCTGGTTAAAATAAGGTCAAAAGAATCGAGATTTGATAAGTACAAATTGAAATATCACTTTGGTAATGATAAATAGAGTCTTTAGTTCTTAAAAAGCAATAAGTGTCTCTTGCAAGCACAAAGTACCTGGTTTGCATCTAAATTATCCGCACGGGACCGCAGAGGAGGAGATGCGTGGAAAACGGGGAGGTGTGCGTCTGTTTCTCTGGGCGCACACAGACAATGCGTCAATGTTTTTCCACGTAGCGAGGGCTTTGCGTTGATCTCCACTCAGGGAGCCGGGCTGCGTCGTTCCGGTTCGGCGTGCAGTGATTTTCTCACCGCGATGCAGGCTGTGCATCGATTCCTGCAGGCTGTGCATCGATTTTTGCTGCACAAGGAGTTCTTTGCAGAGAGGAAGTCTTTTTGGCCCTGAGACTTCAGAAAACAGGAGGCAAGCTCAATCCAGGCCCTAGGAGAGCACTTCTCAGCAGAGCCAGAGGGCAGCAAGGCAGCAGGGAAACAGCAATCCCTTACAGCAAAGCAGTCAGGTGAGTCCTTTGGACAGCCAGGCATCTTCTCTTAGCAGGTTGCAGGTTCTGGTTCAGAGTTCCTCCCCCAGTAGGTATCTTGTCCAGAAGTGTCTCCAGAAGTGTCTCCAGAAGTGTCTGCAGATGTTTTTTCAGACGTGTCTGAGTTGGTAGGGCTAGAGGCCCTGTTTAAATACCCAAATGTGCCTTTGAAGTGAGAGAGATTTCAAAGAGTGGCTTAGAAGTGCAAAAGGTCCCCTTTCAGTTCTATCCTGTCTGCCAAGGTCCCAGTAGGGGGTTTGGCAGTCCATTGTGTGAGGGCAGGCCACTGGCCTTTGATGTGTGTCAGGCCCGCCACCCTCCCAGCCCAGGAGTACCCATTTAGTATACAGATGTGTGCAGGTGTTACTGAGCATCCTGTGTTTGTGGTTGTCATGTGTGAAATGGACAAGGGAGCAGTCAACAAGTCCAGCCAGACGTGGATTGGAGACAAGCTGTAAGGCACAGAAGGATCTGAGAGTAGAGAAATGCTCACTTTCTAAAAGTGGTATTTCTAGAATAGCAATATTAAATCCAACGTCACCATTAAGCAGGATTTGCTATTACCATTCTGGCCATACTAAATATGACCTCCTTACTTCTTTCAGATCAGAGTCTACCACTCAAACAGTATATGAGGGTAGCCCTAATGCTATCCTGTGAAAGGAGCAGGCCTCACAGCAGTGTAAAATGAATTTAGGAGTTTTACACTACCAGGACATATACAACACACATGTTCATGTCCTGCCTTTTACCTCCATAGCACCCTGCCCTACGGCTACCTAGGGCCTACCTTAGGGGTGACTTATATGTAGAAAAAGGGGAGTTTGAGGCTTGGCAATTACTTTTAAATGCCAAGTCAAAGTGGTCGTGAAACTGCACACACAGGCCTTGCAGTGGCAGGCCTGAGACATGGTTAAGGGCTACTTATGTGGGTGGCACAACTAGTACTCAAGGCTCACTAGTAGTATTTAACTTACAGGCCCTGGGTACATGTAGTGCACTTTGCTAGGGACTTACAAGTAAATTGAATATGCCAATTGGGGATGAATCAATGTCAACATGTTTTAGGGAGAGAGCATATGCACTTTAGCACCGATTAGCAGTGGTAAAGTGCTCAGAGTCCTAAAGCCAGCAAAAATTAGGTCAGAAAAAGAGAAGGAGGAAAGCAAAACATTTGGGGGTAACCCTGCAGAAAGGCAATTTCCAACAGGGACTATTTTATTAAATGTTGGGGCAGAAATGCCTCACAATGTAGATGGAAGAGGGTTGGTTAATTTACTGCACTCACTAATATAGGAAACATGTATTTCTAACAATTCTTACAATTTGACTGATCTAACTACAGTGGCCATCATCCTAACTCTGAAAAGTGCTCCAGCTCAATTGCCTCAATAAAAAGATTTCTGTGAAATAAAAGCATATCTGTTTGTTACCAACAAAAACATTTGACCTAGATCTACTAAACAGAACAACCAGCTCCCTTTGTGAACACTGAGACAAAGGGAACAGCTCAAAGAGAAAGTCGTCCACCTAATTTTCTTTCAGGTAATGACACATCTGGACTTCCACAACATGATAAAAGCCAATGGACTTGCTGGATCCCCATCAGACCTTACCTGGCATAAATGTTTGACCAAATACTATCAACATCAGCTGCAATTCCAACAGAGAACACACTCAATAACTCTTAAATGAGGGTGCGTTATTAGCATAACTTAAGGCAAATGACCACTCATTAAGAGAAGCAATCTGTGCTCAACTGACCAAAACAACTAAAGAGGAACTACTAATGGCCTGTTCTTGAAAAACGAATTGAAAGGGCAACTCCCATCAGGTTTTAAACTTCATGGAAGATCATTTAATTCTATCCCTTTAACATATGGGGACTGTGCATCGTGAAACACTATTAGATAGATTAAAAGATATTGGCATGGAAGACAGAACCTGCATCTCCTCCTACCTTAGAGGCAGATTAAGCATCACATTGGGCCAGGTGGCTTAGTGGACTAATGAGTCCACTGTAGGGGACTGTGTTTGACCTCATAGTCACAGGTTCAAATTCCTACAGTTCCACTAAGCCTTTCATCCTTCTGAGGTCGATAAAATGAGTACCATTGAGTTGGGTAACAATAAACATCTGTTATTCAGCACCAAGATACCCTTCTGGGTGTATGTGCCCTTTACAAATACACATTATGTTTGTGTTATATCCATACCTGCATTCAACTTTGCACCATTCAGCATTAAGGCAGATGCACCTAAGGATTAATCATTTCACCACTCCTTTTGGGTAAAGTGCTATAACTATGCTATACTCCCAGATAAAGTGAAAAGTGGAGAAACCTAATCACCTTGAAGTTTCAAAGCTAAGTGATTGCCTCAGGGCTATTGACGTGTGGGTGATAAGAAACAATCTTAAATTCAACACATCAAAAAATAAGAGTGTAACAAGCTGAGACTAGAACAAATACTGTACTTTTACAATCTGGCACAACGTAATGGGAGGACCACCAACAACTTCAAATAATTAAGAAACAGAGGAATTATAGGCCCTGAGTAGGAACCCTCAAATTAACCAAGTAACAAAATCTACATTCCATGCCATGCAGAACGGTGTAAGCCTATTTCTGGGATTCCCTCAAAAGATCCAGACAAATACTTCACTCATCACATTATAAGTAGATCTCTCTAAATGCTTGTACTGAGGAATACCAACCACAGGTATGAGATGCCTCCAAAAAATACTCAAGGCAGCAGCAAGACAACTTTGACTTCTAAAGCTGAAACCACATGTCACCTGCATTGAAGGCCCACCACTGATTCCCTACTGTTAGAAGATCTATTTTATATGACATTAGCACTTTTGGTTCCCACTCTGGACCCTATGGGCCATGCTGTTGGATCCCAAGTCATTCATACAGGATGCTACCATGCACACATTATTGTTGTGTGGACTGAGGAGAGAAAGTAAAAAGCATGGGGATATACACTCCTTGACATTTACATGGAGACTGAGTTTCTGTCACAATGCACACTGTCCTGCTAAATATATCTTAAAAACATATTAATAAGCATGTACACAGTCCTCCTGGTTTTTCTTACATTCAAAGAGCACATACAATGTCAGAAGTGGGATGACACAATATTTGAAACATCGGTGAAAAAACCCTGAACTCAAGTAGCTGAAGACACGGACAATTCAATCCGAATTGCAACAACAACTACAGCAGTACGCCCAGAATCTTTGGATACCCTTCCATAGGGACATCTAAACCAATGTCAGACAGCACACTGAATAACTAAACAGTCACCTGATTCTCTTTTCTGGTTGGCGGTTGCTATCATAACACAGCTCATCAAAATAATACATTTTTCAGACGAGCAATAATAAAATATTAGCAGATTTTTTAAAAGTGCCGAATACCCAATATACTCCGGAAGGAAGACTTTAGAAGGTAACTGGCACTTGCTAGAAATTACTGCAGTAGCAGGGTTAGTAGAAAAAATGTAACGAAGATGCCTTCAACCAGTCTCAGGACACATTCAGGGATGGTTGTGGTAATATTCCAAGTCAATTCTCAGTAATGCCATCAACATGGCTTCACCTTTTAAAAGCTAAAACCTGCAGGGGGTATGGAAAAAACCTAAGGGATTCATTATGCCTCCACCCCCAGGATCAGGGATTCTGATGGGTTGGCGGCCTTGAAAGTTGTGGTCAGCAACAGCAGTGCCCAGTTTGGCACCACCGTGCTGATCACGACTTTCCTTTCTGCCAGCCTTTTGATGGCGGGGTTCCGTCATCAAAAGGCTGGAGGAAAGGCAGAGTTGAGGCTACAGGGTGGGGACCATGCACTGTCCATTTCCATGTCATGGGCAGTGCAGGCCCCCCCCCTTCAGCACATTGCAGACAGTGTGCATTCCGAGTGTGCTGTGTGTGGAGGCATTGGCTCAGCTCTCTCTGAGAGCCAAGTCCAATGCTTTTGCACTGTTTCCACCAGTCAGCCCGACGGAAACATTATAATATGGCGGTGGGGAAGCAACTGGCTTGGCGGCCGCCTCCCCACCATTGTATTGGTGGTCCAGAGGTCTCACTGCCGCAACAGTAATCTGGTCCTTAGTCTGGTTTTGCTTCCTAATATCTAGGAAAGTAAAGGAGAGGAAATCTCTTATTAGAGAACACTACTCCATCCTACCTTGGATGTGGGAAAACCCAAAGCTCAAACAAATAAATAGAGAGACAGGTGACTAGACAGTCAAATTCATGAAGATTTGCAATGATACAAGCATACAACATGGGGAAACGCAGCTAAGATGTTTTCCAAATAACGGAGGAACCACTAGGGATACGTAATTTTTCCATATATATAAATTACAAGGGACACTGTCCTAGAAGACACTGATTGTTTGTAATACAGAAAATACTGATCCACACTAAATAGGGTATCTATGAATCCAGATATAGGTCAAATGTGTATTTGCATTTTAAGAAATACCTAAACAACGTCATGCTTTAAGCTAGAAAAAACATAACTCCTACTTACATTTAGGGTGCTTCCAACAACTCTGGTAAAGATCATTCTGGAGATACCTTATTTCAGGATTGGTAAAATCTTAGTGTAGCACGTCAGGGACCGATAGAAGGTTGAGAATGGTGGAACAAAGCTGCATTTGCTTAGGGACTAACCAAAAAAGAGAGGTATCTGCTGGTCCCAAAGGACGTATTGAAAACCCATGCATGCTTGGAATTGAAGGACCTAGCCCATCTTGCAAGTAAGCCTAAGAGAGCATCACAATTTTTTCTTCTAGGCATCTATAAGATTTACTGCTGAAGAAAAGTAATGCTCCTTGATATTGTACCCGATAATGAATTACAGTGGCGGCTGCCACTGAACGGGCTGATGGAGTGGGGGTTACATTTTTTAAAAAAAGAAACACTTACCTGCTCCTCTGGAAGATGATTTTGTCTCTCCTCTGTCCTCGTCCTCTTCCCGGTAGCATACAGGCTCCTACACTCCTCTCAGCCAATCACGACGCTGCTGTCACTAGCATGACAGCAGTGTCGTGATTGGTGTGAGCGCTCTGCTTCAGAGCTCACACAGGGAGTGGGACCCTGTGCACTTTCTCCTCGCAGCTGTGCAATACAGCCGGGTGGAGAAATGCAAAGTGTGCATGTCTGTTTGGCCGGCCCAACACGGCCGGCCAAACAGACATGTGCTCTTATAGGTGCATGTACCACTCCTCCTCCAGCCCAGCCCCGCCCACCATAATCTGGCTCCAAATGAAAAATAAAATGATAATAACATTGCATTATTAGCATTTTATTTTTCCTTTTGCTTAATTCAGTGGGGTGACACTCCTCCACCTTAGTGGAGGAGCCGCCACTGGTGAATTAAAGTAATATTTAATGAGACTGCCCCCAAAATGGCTTTTAAAACCTAAGATATCTTTTCCTACATATTTAGAAAATTATACTGTTTGTACATTTTAACAAACAGTTGTTCAAGAGAGCCCCTCCCCCATTCCACACAGGAAAAGGTCACCCTCACTTGGTCTCATATGGTGCTTTTAAAAAAAAGATTTCCACGGTTGCTCGAAGCCTTCAGTAAAACATGAACAAATTGATCCCTCGTCACTGGAAGTCTGAAGAGAAAGGCCTTGGAAGGAAACCAAAGAATTATGATTAATATAATTACAGATGATGAAAGCAACATTTTAGAAACTGACATAGCCTAAAAAAAAGACAAATTGTGAAGGGTGTGCAAAGCACAGACGGCATACACTGCACAAACCAGCAAACAGATCCTCTGCAAAACCATATTATTCGGGTCTATTCTGCAATAAAGAGGATGTACTGACTTATTGTCCTGCTCCACTGCTGAGGGAAAGAACAGACATCAGTTGACAATGCCTTGTTTCAGACCATGCGCGCTGCTTAGAGTAATTTTTTAGGGTGGTGCATACTAAACGGAAAATCTATTAAAAATCTACTAGATAGGTTTTATTGGTGAGAGAGTACAGTCTATCAGGACACATGGCCTTAAACGCGGGGCTTAGTATGGAGCTTTTTCTCCCCTGCCTAAATAATAACTATCAGTGGGTTTTGTTGAATAGGTTGAGACTAAGTACTTTTCACCTTATGGCTGCTTTCATGGGACCAGTTAGGCATGCAACGTCCTTAGATGTGTGCCCCTGTGATGTTTTTTCTGCACAATTTACCCTGCACCTTATGCTATTTTGTAAATTTTGTTTAGGAATCAGAAAATATTACTGCTTTTGAAGGGCATTAGAACAATACATGCAAGTTGTGTTTTATTTAGAAATCACTGCCTTGTTTGAGTGAATGTTTGACAGTGGCGATTTTTATACTGTGTTATTAAACTTAAGAAATATTGTCTACCGGGAAATTAATTTACCTTATGGTTTTAATGCACTTTCTATCTGATATTTTATGATGATTTTAATCTGTTTATTAATCCATTTTGTCGATTTTTGTGTCATGTAATCACTGACTGTTGTTTATTACCATTCAACTTGGCTTTTATGGCAGCTTTTTTAAGCTTGATTAGAGCTAATTGATGATGCTGATGAGGGGTATTTGCCCAAACCCAGGACTTGAATCAGAGAAGTTCAACATATTATGTGAAAAAAACAGGGGGACCAAGCTAGCTTATATTACAAACTGTTCCATTACCGAGAACCTCCTAAAAAAAGGAGGGTGGGAACTGCTTGGAGGTAGGTGACCCCTTTAAACACATAGGGGGTCATTACGACCCCGGCGGTCGGTGTTAATATGGCGGTAAATACTGCCAACAGGCTGGCGGTACTTACCACCATATTATGACATTGGCGGGTTGGCTGAAGCCAACCTGCCAATGTGCCACACTGACCGCCTCAGCGGTAACAGCCATCACTGTTCCGCCTGCAGGATTATGACCCTGCCTTCCGCCATGGTTTTCGTGGCTTCCTTAACGCCACGAAAACCATGGCGGAAGGCACTATCAGTGACAGGGAATTCCTTCCCTGTAACTGATAGGGGTCTCCTCCTCTCTCTCCAGTTAGCCCCCCCAAACCCCATACCTCACCAAAGAACCCCTCCCCCCCATATTCACGCCCACCCCTTCACACACACACACACACACATGCATACACACACCCATTCCCACATGCATCCACGCATCCATAAATTCTTTCACACACACATCCGCACACACTTTCATACATGCACACAGGCACACATTCACATAACACAACATACATGCACATATACCTCCATACATGCACACACGCATTAACACGCAACTCACACCTGCATTCACGCACACACAAAGATTCACACACACCCACACACACACACAACACGATCCACCCCGCTCCCTATCGGAGATCCGACTTACCGGTGTTCAGGGGGTCCTCCGGCTGGAGACGGGATGGGGCGCTGCTGCCACCAGCAGCGGCCACCAGCATAACACCGCCAGGCCATATTATGGGTCATAATACGGCTGGCGGCGGACTACTAGCGTGGCGCTGCTGGTGGCAGCTGTGCCACCTTACCGCCATCTGCTGGCATGGCCACAGCTGGATTTCCGCCATTCTTGTGGCGGGAATCCAGATGTGCCAAAGAAAGAGTGAGAGAGGGCCCTCCTGAACCTTACAACAAGGGGACAGGGCACTGAGAACAAGGAAAATAAAAAATCCCCAAAATATACAATAATCAATCAATCCAACCTTTTCTTAAAGCATAATACTTAAATACACAACAGACAATCATATCCACTCAACACTGCAGTGATGAATCTCCAACAAAAGAATCAGTAAAAAAATATTTTAAATTAAATATAATAATACCCCATTCATGTAATTAATCCATAAAATCCTCCATGCTACCTACAACATATAAATGCAAAGATAAAAACCCAACCGTTTAAAAACACCACACATATAGGAGAAACATAAAAGCATCAGTATCATCTAATGTCTTGAGGCTGTCCGAAATTTGGTATTATCTAGGCCAATCAATTTCTGCATACAGTCTCTGTTTGAATTTAGGCCCGATCCAATAGGTCCAGCAATCCAATTAGCGTTGACGCATTTCAGTGGTCTAATCAAAGTTCTTTTACCACCTTCTTCAGGACAAAAAATTAGTATGTTCTCAACATCTGCATCCAACATATAACATACACAACACTGGTCACCAATTATCACAAGTCCATCGTCCTGTTCCAATTCTGTCCATTGTTCCAGGATATTCAGAAAGGTTTTACATTTCCCAGAGTCTCCTTTTTATTCAAACTTAATTATATAGAATTTTTCTAAAATCCAGTATCCTCCGATAAGACATCTGTCTTTCATCTCATTTGTGATACCACTTACTCCTCAGACCTTTCTTACAATTTTTGCCACTTGTGGGAATCCGGCTGTGGTCATAATACAGCAGACAGCTGGTAGCTGTGGCGACGGTCTTTTGGCAGCCGTCACTGTGGCGGTAGGCAGTTTTTACCACCTATGAGGGCCATAGTGATTTCAACTAATATTTGTTAGTTATGCTACCTGATGCAATGCCTGTAAGCAGCATCAACACTTTAACCTTTGTATTATAATGGGTTTGTAGTTTTAGTTCGTAGGGAATGTTTGACCAAAAAGAAATCAAGCAAACATTTAAAGCAAATGTGAAAAATAGTATCAAAGGTCAAATTTACCAGTACTCCTCCCCAACAGATTCAAATGGATAGCTTAGTGGAAAAGATATAACCAGTCCATTGAACAAATATTTGTCCAGTTCAGTTTAGTATATTTGATTTGCCACATCTGAGGAGATCGACATATTTCACAATAAAAATAACATAGTTTAATTGCTGGATCGTGTTAACGCTGAACATTTTTGCTAATGAATATTCATGTATTCTGAATGCTGCATTGAAAGTGAGTTCATATAGAAAAATAATACACATGTTTGAAAATGTGCCTACTTGAGTGACCATCAATAATCACGAAGTGTATGTATTAACTGCCTTGTAATGTAAAATGTCGAGCTCATGTTTAGTTTAATGTAGTAGTATGTCATATTAATGGTTATGTATTATGTATTTGCTTTATTAATCACAGACCTTAATTTAGCAAGGTCCTGGGCCTAGTTGCACGTCCTCATGTCAAGTTGCATTCCTTAGACGAATCATAAAATGGCTGCTTAGAGAATTAAAACGTAATTTTCCATTGTGTTGAACGAATGCTAGTAGCTAAAAATTCTCTCCCATGAGAACTGCTTGCTAGAATGTGTTGTAGTAGCTGTAGATACTTTGTATAACTTAGTGTGTGTAAAGGCAGTTTTCCCAGAAGTAACAATGGATGCACTGACTAGAGTATAAGCTGATACAATTTTGTTACCTGACAAGCCCAACGACAGGAACAGATGCACCATTAGCTATTATTCTTTCCAAACTGCATGAAGAGACATTTTCTGTCTTGAACTTTAATGCTGAATTCCGATATCTTGCTGACCGTACAGATGTCCAATTGTTGAAGACAGCCAGAGCTTGCTGAACCTTACTGAAGCAAAGTATAAGACGATGTTAATGTCTGCTATGTCTATTTGCTTTTGTCTTTAGGTACCAACCGCTAATTTTGATAAAGCCATAGTTAGATTTTTTTTCAAATTTGTTTTGTCTAAATTGTTTTGCGTGAAGCCCAACATACTATTCTAATCAGAGGGTTAGTTAGGATACTCACTGATTGATGCCTGCTACATATTAACAACAGTTGATGTATTTTCTTTGCTGAACCTAAATGTATGAAATTTCTATCACTCTTTCTATTGATTTGAATTGTAACTCTAGAACGTGTAGTGATCCAAGATTTGATTACATTGAGATTTGTTAAAAGATTTGGTCAACCAGTATTGTTTCTGTATGTGTATCATTTGATTTTGAAACTAAGTTACGTGACATCAGAGGAGCCAAAATGGTGGCCGAGAAGGTCACTTAACCAGTGAGCTCGGACTCGGGCTTGCCGGAAACATCCTTCAGGGTGCTCCCAGAGCGGCGCCCCGCACCTAGGCCAGGCTCAGGATACCGGCGTGAGATGGAGGGACCGCTCAGCGCCGTGAGCGTCAACGTGGCTGCGGAGGTCGGGCGGTGCCTGTGGAGGCCGTAGGAGAGATAGGAAGGCCGTGGTGGCTGGGGCGACGCGAGGCACGTTTGCAGCCCCGGCCGGGGGATATTGTCGGGCGGTGAGTGGGCGATCGTGGGGGGGCTCCCAACAGGGGGAGCCAGGTCCCGGCTGGGGCTCTCCCCCCCCTTTCCTGAGCTGATTGGAGGCGACCGTTAGAATCCCAGCACTCCTGCTGACGAGTGCGCCATCTTGGTGCTCGGATTGCGGCGGACCCCGTGGGGGGTGTTGGGAGCCGCACACTACACAAGGAACGAAGGCCTGCCATCCGAGACAGGCAAAAAGGATCTGGCCTGGCCCGGACTCGGGCGCCTGCTCACCGCGCAGCCCCAGAATCTGATTGCCCAGGTGCAGCGGTGATAATCAGAAGCCGGGAATGCGGCTTCCTGCCTGACTCCAACAGCGGACCTCTCCCCACCCTCTGGCGGTGCCGGCAGCCTGAACAAAAAACCTGGGAGGGATCTGAATGGGGGGGTGAGGACGCACCCCTCCCCCCCTTTTTTA
Source organism: Pleurodeles waltl (assembly GCF_031143425.1). Lineage (NCBI taxonomy): Eukaryota > Metazoa > Chordata > Amphibia > Caudata > Salamandridae > Pleurodeles > Pleurodeles waltl. The sequence continues at coordinate 1,675,305,442 of NC_090440.1, forward strand.
TTTTTCTGCACTCGCCGCTGCTCCTCGGGCATAGTTGCTGCCTGCCCCCCTCCCCTGCTCCCACTGGGGGCCACAATGATGTACAGGGGCCACACAGGAACTGTATAACGGGGGGCGTCTCAGACCCCTTGAGGCCTTATGTAATTGTGGATGGCTGGCATGTAGCAGGTCTCTGCACCAGAACATTCATAAACTGGAGTTAGTGCCTATCAGCTAAAAGCTTGTGACGAACGCCACTTCTGCCTAGCTCGCCCAAGGAAATCTTAGCGCTCCCGACAGCACCAAAGAGCAGAGAAACACGCGCTGGATCAAGGAGTTGACAGCACCTGGACACGCTCCGCTACACCCCAAGAGGGGCCCAATAGTTAGGCAAAAATGGCTGGAAAGTCCAAATCAGCAAAAAATCAGGACAGAATCACACATGGACCAGCACCCGGCGACCAACGATCAATACCAACCTTACAATCACTGGAAAGCACGCTCCAAGCCCACTCCACACAATTTGAAAAAGTGCTACAGGCAATCATGGACACTAAATCTTCTTTGGAAAACAGAATAGACACAGTATCACAAGACCTGAACTTACTTAGAGTGGACCACCGCAAATTGACGGAGAGAGTGAAATCAGCAGAAGAGGTGCTGACAGAGCTGACCCCTATGGCCTCGGACAATCAAAAACAAATTCAACGCCTGGATGCAGAGATGACAATATTATGGAGGCGGGCAGAGGAGGCAGAAGGCAGATCACGCCACAATAACGTACGTTTTCTAGGGTTCCCCGAAAAACTACAGAAGCAAAGCACGGAAATATTTCTAGAACAATGGCTAATTAAAGAAGTACTGAACGGAGTGCCATCGAAGTTCTTCTCCGTGGAAAGGGCGCACAGAGTTCCTGGGAGACCGCCGGCCCCAGGCCAAACACCCAGACCGCTGATAGCCGATTCCTAAATTACAGAGACTGAGATGCCATACTGCAGCAGTTCCGCAACAAAGGCCCATTCAGGTATGAGGACTCAGCTGTTAATGCTTACCCAGATTTCACTCAAGAAATATAGAGACAACATAATTACTACGCTAAAATTAAACAACAGCTACGCTCGCACAATATTAAATATGCCCTACTGTTCCCTGCTAAATTAAGAATGACATCAGATGACCGCACCCATGTGTTCACCTACCCTGAGGATGCCTGGACGTGGCTTCACGCCAAGGGGCTTGCACGCTCCCAGGAGGGCACGGATGAAGGTGAGGAGTGGCTAATTTCCCCCTTGCGGAAACACCTCAGGAAACGACCGAAGGGACAACCCACTGAAAAACAGGCAACTGAAGAAAGGGCAAAAGTCCTGAAAGAAACTCCTCTGCTCACACAGAACTCCTTTGAGGCACTCCGGGTGATCCCTGCGGACAGTTTGGACTCTGACTCGGCTAGCTCAGACACAGCAATGACAGACGTGCTGAAGGGTCTGAGACTTACCCCCAGATCCACTGATACACTTTGACTAAATGCTGCCATGCCGCTTCTCCTTCTGAATTGTCCGTTAAACTTGAAGGAAGGCACAGGACACCCGTGTGCGTGATTACACGCTGGAAGACGTAATCTACAACAGTGAGTATCTTTTGTACAAACTTTCATCTTTTCACCGAGTGCACTGCTTGATGCTGCTGAATATTTGAATATGGGGGGGCACGCACTCCGGGAGCGCCCAATTGCATTTGCGGTCTAGGTCTGCGGAAGGACGTGAGCCACGTCAAAGAGCCACATCTGGTCGTTACAATAGCTCCACCACAGATATCCACATGGATACAGGTTTTCTCACACAACCACGAGTTGAGTAGTCTAGCACAAGTTTATAGTTGGGTTAGGGAATCAGTTGGGGGGGAGGAGGAAGGGTGAAATAGTTAATTTGTACACTACAGGTCTATCCAAGATACAGAAAACACTGCTGAGGCTGTTAGTCTTAACAAAATACTTTGCAGGGCCGGGAGGTGCCTGGAAGGGTTTAGTAAATAAGAGTGTGCCATATGCAGACACACCTCACAATGCTACATGGCTCAAAAGGCGAATCACACCACACAATATGAAATAGTCACATGGAATGTGAGGGGTCTGGGGACACGGAGCAAAAGATCCTGAGTTTATGCACGCCTCAGGCGCCAGGGCACACACATCGCCATCTTACAATAGACACACCTATTGAATCCTGATTTACAGGAGATGCGCATGAAGTGGGGAGGACAGCTTATAGGCACATCATACTCGGCTTTTGCTAGAGGAGTACTGATATGAATAGCAGGAGGCGTCCCATATGTCCAGACTTCGCACAGAATAGATCAAGGGGGCAGATTTGTGGTGGTGGAAGGTCAGCTGGATGGTAGACAATTATCGTTAATTGGCATATACGCCCCCCAATAGCGCGACAACAGTATTCTTGGGCACACTGACTCCGGCATTACTGATAAACCCCGAAGCCCCGGCCATATGGGGTGGTGACTTCAATTGCACACGGAACGCAATACTAGATAGGTCAAACACTCATTTGAAAGCGACAGCAAACAGAAATATCCGATGTCAACTGCTGGTATGGGCTGGCGACATGAGACTCCATGACGTATGGCGTATGAAGAACCCACAACAGAGGGAATACTCATTCTATTCAATACCACACAAAGTACATATCAGCATTGACATAATATGGGGAACCCAGGATATATGCGCATTGGTCCACAGGACAGAATACTTAGCTAGGATACTATCGGATCACTCACCGCTTAGAATAACACTAAATTGGGGCAAGAGGCGCCAAATGATCCCCACGTGGAGATTGCAAGTGGAAGCTCTCCAAGATCAGGCATTCACAGAAGCTCTGAGCACAACACTGAGGCAGTACTGGGAAATAAATGACGGATCCACAAACTCAAGAGCTGTAGAATGGGAGGCCCATAAGGTAGTCACCAGAGGCCATTGCATATCTACCACGTGGGGAGTGAGACGCACCCTACATGCAGAGGTTAGTAAACTGGAAAAGGAACTCAGAGCAGTAGAAATTGCAGTGGCACACAATGAAACACCCCACACAGCGCTAAAAGAAGTGCGCACAAAATACAACGAGGCAGATACCAGACTCCGCCGACATGACCATAAATATCACCTAATGCGACTACAAACGGAGGGAGATAGATCGGGCAGGCTGCTGGCGTGGCTCCTACATGAGGACCGGCAGCAGACCCCCATTGGGACTATACGGACAGGCGCAAGCACAATGGCCACCACGCAGGACGAGATAAATGTGACGTTTAGGGAATATTACACGAACCAATATACCAAACGCACATCATGCACGATCCAACAACTTGAGTCCTTTCTGGCAGGTTCAACCCTGCTGCAGCTTTCACAGGCAGATAGGGAGATATTGGAGGCTCCCCTGACTCTGGGGGAACTAGATTTAGTTCTAGTGCAGATGCCTAGGAACAAAGCGCCAGGCACAGATGGCCTCCCGATAGAATATTACTCCACTTACTCGGCACGCTTAAAACCTCATCTGCTGAAAGTATTTGAGGAGGCATGGGCCAACAAGATATTGCCCCCAACACAGAGAGAGGCAATGATAGTGGTTCTTCCTAAGCAAGGGCGTGATCCTACAGATGTTAAATCTTATAGACCAATCTCGCTCCTAAATTTAGAATGTAAAATACTAGGCAAAATATTGGCTAACAGGATAGCCCCCTACATGCACACTCTGATACATGAGGATCAAAACGGATTCATCCCAAAACGCAACACCTTTCTAAATATCCGTAGACTGCTGAGCGTAATGGGAGACACTCCCCTGAATGCACATGACAAACTAGACATTGAGAAGGCATTTGACACACTAGAGTGGGACTTTCTGATTGCCACTTTGCAGCGAATGGGATTCAGCCCTAATTATATACGCTGGATACAGACATTATACACCAAGCCACAAGCTAGGGTGAAAACGGGTGGAGTTATATCCGATAGTTTCCCGATCACTAGGGGCACAAGGCAGGGATGCTCCCTCTCCTCTCTATTGTTTGCCATAGCAATGGAGCCATTAGCGACATGAATACGCGCCATGGAAGATAGTTGGGGAATAATCAGAAATGGGCTACATCACTGTATGCAGACAACGCCTTAATATATATACGGAAAGGAAGTGTCTAGTAGTAAACTGGGAAAAATCGTGCGTGTACCCACTAACTAGATGGCCCCTGTCAAGACAAGAAAATGCCCCAGCAGGACGCCTGAAATGGTGTTTCGAAACATTCAAATATTTAGGGGTATACATATATCATAAAGCTGAGGACCTCAGAGATGGTAATCTGGGGAGAGCGCTGGCATCAATGAAGGGGTCGCTGCGCTTCTGGAATAAACTACCACTAACACCACTGGGCAGGGTGGCGGTGGCAAATATGCTGATACTGCCCAGGCTGTTATATCACTTTGCGGCACTGCCACTCAATGTCCCCAAGAGTTTTTTCCGTAACCTGAACGCAGTCTTGCTGCAGCTTATATGGGGAGGGGGTAGGCCGCGCGTTGCACTCTCCACTCTCCACACTGCAGCACCCAGTCGGCGCTGGCGGACTGGGCGCTCCCAATTTTGAACTCTATTATGCTGCCGCTCAGTTACAGTGGATACTACATTGGCTCCACAGGCCCGCGACAGCTGAGTCCGCATGGCTGTCGGCCCGACCACAGGGGGCGCCCCTACTCACATGGCTAACAAATAAAAACCTCAAAAGCGCGTCTGATAATCCACTAATGGCAGTGGCACATTCATGCTGGAGGAGGTATGTACAAAAAGGATGCAAGGTGCTCCCCTACTCGCCACTTATCCCTCTGGAACGGCTCCCCGGCTGGGCTGAGGCAGGGTCGCACCCACTCACGGTGTGGACGGCAGCGGGCATACAAGTAGTGGGTGACTGCTTTGAAGATGGTAAACTAATGACATCCGAATCTATACAAGCCCTCACAGCAGTGAACCCGGGCCAATTTTTAGCTTATTACGCTATAAGCCATTCAATCAAAAAAACATGGGCGGCCGGAGATCAAGAACCAGAGATTTCCCCCACACTACATCATATGCTGCAATATGATGCCCAAGTAAAATTAGTGTTGAACCTGTATAAACTCCTGAGTAAGCCCCCTGAACCTGATCTGGAGGGGGCTAGGGACAAGTGGAACACCGTTCTACCAGACCCAATTCCCCAAGAAGACTGGTCGAAAGTCTTATACCACACCCGTGGGGTGTCGAGGAACCCTAGATTCCTTTATACGCAGTGTAACTACACACACCAAACATACTAATCGCGGGCCAGGATTAAGCGAATGTTCCCCGGTTCGGACCCGGCTTGCCCTAGATGTAACGCTCCATCAGCGCACTTCTACCACATGGTTTGGGAGTGTCCTCACGTACAAAAGGAATGGAATGGAGTGGTAAAGAAAATAGCAGAACTGACGGGACTAGCACTGGCAGTGGATCCCAAGTCCTACTTACTAGGACTGAGGACAAGAGTAAAAAAAACAGACACCTACATAAGTTCGCAGACCTAGCCTATGTGATGTACAAAAGATTGATAACCATGCATTAGAAAGCACCCAACGCGCCCGATTTGAAAACTTTGCACACTCTCACATTGCGTTGGTCCCGCACAGAACACCAGGTACTAAGGAAACTAGCACAGAACGGCCAACAACACACAGGATGTGAAGCCTGGGAAACGCTAGTAGCCAGGCTAGAGGCTAAAAACGACGAGAAACAGCCTTGAATAAGGGAACGTAATAATTACAACACAACCAGATATTACATGTCCACTTACAACACAATTACGCAATCACCCGTGACTCGACACACCAACGCGAAAACAATTATCCCCGCACCCGCTGGCAACCATGTCAGCCAGTGAGTGCAGGGCAAACACACAATATACTCCTAACACTCATCACCAATAATCTTCCAGAATGGCACTCCTAGACATCATAAGAAGTAGAGACCAGCAGGGAATAGAGTAGGCAAGTAAATATAAGTGGGGACACTCAACACCAAAATACAAGACCTATCAGTCAGACACAGCAGACGAATATACTGGACGTCATAACCGGACCTACTAGTGTACACTTTGTTTAGTTGTTTGAATGTAATTGTTCTACTTGATCTACAAAATCCTGCTGATGTAATATTAAAATCATGATACATGGATCTGTTACGAAAACTCAATAAAAATATATTTCTTTAAAAGGTTACGTGACATCAGCATTGTTAATATAGGGAAATATACATTTTAACTTTTATATGAAGGTGTGGTTATTCATGGCCAAGGGGTCATGGCGCATGGAACCTCTAACGCGTCCCCTTATAAACTAATGATAAATAACCAAATAAGGTCAGACACTCTAACAGTGATGGTAGCAGAGTATGATGGTTTGTCTCCTTAAGAGCCATAAATGCCCGGTACATGGTTAGTCCCCTAAAGAGAAAATAATTTGCAGGAAGTTTGGATCTTCAGATTCAATGACACAAAGTGGAAAGAAAATGTGTCCCTAAATACTTAAAATGACTTTCCCAGAACCTTGGAGCTTGCCAATGATTGAGGAGGTTCTCGACGTTCTAGTGACAGTGTCAATGAAACAGGTTTTGCGCTTGCACAGCTTATGCAAATCGCAGGTGAATTGTGATGTTTGTGAGGGTTTAGGGAGTTTGTGTACTCCAAATGAAGTTGTTGAAGGAGTTTGCATACTCCGCAGTGTGAGAGTAGGGAAGTCGTTGAACTTCAAATGTGTGTGGCGCTTTGTGCTAAAAAATTGTCCACATGGTTGTATGGGCCCTGCGTGGTCTAAGACTCCGGAATATATTGAGGTGTATGAGACACTTGGGTTTTGTTGTAATTTGTCTGGTTTAGTAGGTTGATCGGGCATGGTCGACAAGTCAGAGTGGAATTGAAAAGGAGTGAAAGAACTTTTGACTGAGATCTGGCAAATCCTATGTGCGCCAGGACAGACCCAATAATCAGTTAAGAGTGAAATTTGCAGGTTGAATTTTGCTTGCGAATCAGGGAAACTTAAAAAGAAACAGCAGCTGCTAGAGCAAAATACCATCAGTGAAAAATCCGTAAGGTTTCTGAAGCGATTGTGTTACCTTATCTGTAGTAAACAGACAAATTGGTTTTGATTTTGTTTAGTGCTCACAATAATCTTGCAGTAGTTAATGTGATTCTGCGTTGAGGAAGACAAGCCAAAAGACTTTGTCAGCCATTGTACGTGTGAGTGTGACATCATTAGAGCCGTGCTGGGATAGGTCAGTTAGTGAGAACAGTTGCGCACAGATTGGTGGACAACCGTGAGGCGCAATTGGTTGAGGAGGTCAGCAAAAAGAATTCTGGGATTGAAAGTCACTTCCTGATTTGATTTAGACTAACATAAAGGTCGTAGAAATGACATTTTTCAAAGCTCTAAAAAGCACCTTAAGGGGAGATACATATATTACAACAAGCGTTGGCCATATTGCACTGCCAAAAGGTACACCTCCCTACATTGTAATCGATGTCTATGGCTGAAACAATGGTGTAAAGTGACAGAGAAAGATGGGAGTTTAGCTTTTCCTGCCCACTGGACATTTCATTTGAGGAGTTTTGGGAATTTGAGGAGGGTGCTATATGATTTGAAAATCCCTCTGAGGCCATCAAAATTCAAGGCATTAGCAAGAAGGAATTAGTAGCCAGACAGCAACAGCAACAGAAGTTTGAGAAGAGAATGAGAAAGGTAGAAAAGACACTAGCGGAGTCCAGATGGAACAGTGATCAGAAGTTCTGGAGAACCAAGACTTTACAGGGAATTAAGGGCCATATGTACCAACGCATTTTCCCATAGACACAGAATGGGTAAAACCCTTTGCTACATCTGGCCCTAAGTTGTTACCTGCAATTACACAGGACAGCGAGAGTGAAGAAAGGAAAGCTACCAGAAAGACAAACAAAAGTCCCTCCGAGAGTAGGGAGCGGAGATGAAAAGAGTCTAGGAGATCTTTGGCACTCGATGAAGAGTCAGATGATGATGAGTTCATTTTACAGTTACTGAGAATTCACCCCCACCATATGCAGCACAAGAGAGCAGTCCAAGCACTATTAGAACATTGGAATGCTGGGGGCTCCATTGAAAACAATGGAGTGCTGCAGGCTTTTACTGGCCGGTAAAAGCCCGCAGCGCCAACATTCCAATGTTCGCTTTGTTCACAGCAACAGCTGTGAACAAAGCCTCACGGAGCTCGAGGGGATTTTAATCCCCTCGGGCTCCGTTTTTTTTTTTTAATAGAACATTCTGCCCTGAGAGGAAGAATGTTCTTATAGCCTTAGAACCCGCCGTAGCGGGCTCTACCGGCTATTAAAGTCCCTCTCCCTTGTTAAATGCCCTCGCCTTCGGCTTGGGCATTTAACGCGGGGAGCGGGCCTTTAATAGCCGGTAGAGCCCGCTACGGCGGGTTCTAAGGCTATAGCGTAAATCCTTCAGCACTGACACCAGTTAACATGACGGCGAGTCCAGTGCAGATTAATCCTAGCATGACACAGAGCCAAATGCAGAGCAGGCCAAATCTGCCTACTACGTTGGCAGCTCAAAATCCAATGCCACCGCTGAGTGTCCCGCAAATTTACCATGAGGTACCCATTGTGGAAACTGCTACAAACTTAATAATGCCAACAGGACAGGTTTTCTCTAAACCAATTTTGGTTCAGACAGAGCCAACTACACTCCTATGCCTCAAGTGCAGTCACAAGCAATGCCAAGGTATACTCCTATGACAGGGACACAGACAGATATGTCTGTACTGATGAATCAGAATACAGGAATTATGCACCCACAGAACCTGAACGTTAGACCAAGTCCAAATGCTGTGTCTGTACCCGTCAGCATTGGCCCGGTCATACCCTTTTTTGCCCAGGGAAATAACAGTACAAAGGGACAGGGAGTCCTGAGTCAGAATTCAACGAGGGAAGGACACAATGAGAATGCCAGAGTAATCTCTCCTTTGGGACAGACCTTTGATGGAACAGGATCATTGTTAGATCTTAGTCCTTTCGGAGTTCCTCTGAATACAATAACAGGGTCAAACATTAGCCTTAGCCTGAAGTTATTGGCACAGCAGTCTCCAAACCTAACTGTACAACCATTGTGAAATACCCAGCCCAATAACACTTCACTGCCCAACAATTGACCGAATGTTTAGATAAACTGAATACCCCGCAGAGTACTCCTAGGGGAGAGGAGTACTTTAACTATACTAGATGAGGGATGGAAACGGGTGATCTTATTGAAGGAACTATGGGTATCTGAAGACTCAAATCCTACACCAAAGCAGAATTGAGATACTTATGCCCGAAAATTGCAAGGGAAAGCAAGTGATATGCATCAGAAGCTAGCAGACTTAGCAGAGAAATACGCTATAGAAATATAGAAGACAAAACACTTGAAGAGGAGCTACCGATTAGATTTTGACTCAAAGGATTTTTAACACATGAGATCTGCAGGAATGAAGGCACACCTTAGGGAGTTAGCGCAAAGCGTCCAGACATGGGGCACATTAGACAAGTGGGAAGGAAGATGGGTGAAGAAAAGAGACAAGAAGGAAAGGGATTCTGCAAATCTTACTGCAAATGTGCAGCAGGTTGAGGACCCAGTGAAAATTCTACCAATGAGAGAGATTCCAGGAGGGAATTTTGTTCATGTCCCTTGGAGCAGAAGTGACATTCTGTCCTTTACAAAAGATTATCCCAGGTTGAGAGAGAAACCAGTGAAATTGAACCAACAGACAGAAAGGTTTGTGAACTGCAAGTGGGAAGATTTGAACACCCTATTAGAGATAGTAGTTCCTGCAGACTTATGGATTGAATGCAAGAGGAGCATAGACTGCCCGACAAAGGAACCAGAGAGAGAGACCTGATCACAGGAGCACCATCTCCTGATTACTATAAAGTAATTGAATTTTTGAAAACCAAAATTTCGCCCAAAAACATTGATTGGCAGAGAATAGAGAAGACAGCCCGGGAAATGAAAGAATCGATACATGTGTATTATGAGAGATTGTTGTAGGCGTTTAAGCATTACAGTGGTACAGAGACTATTGAGCCGAAAACATTATTCATTTTGTGTTCAGATTTGTGGAAGGATTGAGACCTGAAATTAGCCAGATGATTAAGAGTCATTTGATTTGCTGGCAAGCAAAACCGATTGATGAGGTATTGCAATATGCAAAATACTGTAGTGACGAGATTGAGTTGAAGCAGAGAAAGTTGAAGGAAAAGGTAATGGTAATGCAGATTACAGCATCACAAACAGGGATGTAGGGAAATCTTTTGCAGCAGCAAGAAATGTGGTATTTCAGAATCAGTCGCAAGGTAGTGGTCGCAGAGGAATTGGAAACGGAAATCGTAGTCTTGATTTGAATAATGTAGTGGTTCAGAATGTTGTGCAGGGAATGAAGAAATTGTTGCCATGTCATGCTTGTGGAGGGCTCGGACATTTGAAGCGGAAGTGTCCGATGTTAGTACAGGAAGGTGTTGTTTAACAAACAAGTGACATTAATTCATTCCAAATCATGAGAGGACCGAGAATGAGGGGTCATAATCTAGATTTTCAAAGCAGTGTGAATCAAATGCAAAATGTTCAACCCCTGCAGCAAGTGCAAATGCCACATGTGCTGATGGCCTAGTCACAGCCAATTCAACAGCAGGTTCAAATGGTACCTAGACAGCAAATCAAAATACCTCAAGCCCCAGTGGAACAGCAGCAAGTGATGCTTTCTCAACAGGTCAAAGGTTTAACCAGAGTAATAACACAGTGCACCATTCTCGTTACACAGTGAGAATGGAATAGACAATGATTGGGTGAGCGAGAGTTCAGATGGAGAGGAATGTCTGCTTGCAGCTTCCTTAGAAGTGGATCATAAGGGTCCATATGTGAAGGGAAAGGTAATGGTTCACAAAGTTTCATTCTGGGTTGACACAGGAGCTACACACTCTACAGTGAGAACTGCATAAGTTCCAAATCGTCCCCTTTCAGGAAAGACAGTCCAAATTGTGGGCGTAGCGAATCGGTACTTGACCAACCCAATTACAGAACCAGTTCAGGTTCAAATTGGCAACTTTAAAGGCGTTGTGTAGCCATTTTAGCTATAGCTTTATACACGTTATTTTTAGCAAACTGAGGCTGCCATTGTGCACTTTAACCTAGATATGTTTTATTCTAGCTTCGTTATATTATTTTAACAAAAGCCACATTTACGGTCTTGTTTTATTTTCTCTATCTAGCTGTTCTTTGACTAGGTCAACTCTACGTTCTTAAACAAGACATTTCTTTCACTCTGTGCTTTTCTTAAGGCTGCAGTAAGATAGGCTGACAGCAAAAGTGTTACGCGTTGTCTCCAATGTTCACAGAAAATACACACTCTTATGTGGGGATCATTTCTTGGAACAACATTTGTATTATAAAAACACTACTTTGACCCAGGTACGTTAGGGGGACATTCCAGCCAGATGACCATGACTGTATGTTGATTGCTTCACTGCAGCGGCTTATGTAGACTACAGTCTTCTTGCTCAGGTATGAGGGATGATGTCTTCCCATGGGGAACCCCAGAGGCAGAATTAGAGCTTAACATGCTGTGCTCTAACATAGCCTAGGTAGGAACTATCTTTACAAACCTTAGTGATAATATGGTAGTGTTATTCTTGTGTTTTACTCTCCATGTACCCAATTTAATCCTGTTGTGCTTTGTCGTCCTAGTTATTGCAATACATGCTTTATTAGCTAAGATTCATTTACTTCAATAAAACCTTATTGAACTTTATTATGCCTCTGATTGTCCTTGCACATGTGAGACTAATGAAACTGAGAGAAACGGATGAGATCTGAGTGACCACGATTCCCCCGAGGAGTCATTTATGTCATGCTCCCGGATGCCCTAATCATCCCTGCTCTCGGGCGCAGATGAGGCACTGCTAGTTAGCTGGAACAAACCCGGATTAGGCCAACAGGCATCACATGGTGCGGGTTCTCACTCAGTCTCCTGCAGTACAGGTGATTCTGCCGCCCGAATTCAGTAGTCTCATTAGGATAATGAGAACCTATGCGACAAAGGGTTACACAAATTCGTAGTTTGTGACTTCAGTCTGGAAGAGATTTGTTGTGTAAAACCAGATTGCTCAAATGATGGAATTGAGATACAGACGAACAGTGATGAGGAGGATGACCCAGCTCTAGAGACAGAGGCCCTCATTACAACATTGGCGGTAAAAGCCGCTTACCGCCGTGCAGAAGACCGCCAACACACCGCCGCAGAATTCCGCCACAGCTATTATGGCCCACATTTCGGAATCCGCCAAAATTCAGACACCCACACAAGTCCGCCACACCAAAGGTCAGTGATAAACTGGCGAAAACAAAACCTCCACCGTCACGCCAACAGAAAAATGCCCACACTATCACGACACACGAATCCACGCAGCGGTCTTTCAACTGCAGTATTCCATTGGCGGTACACACCGCCGCACTCAAAATACACACACTCTTACAAAACACAGCCACATTGGACAATTCGAAATACACACACCTGATACACATACACACACCACTCCCACACACCCATTACAATATAAAACACACACCCACATCACCCACAAACCCCTACGACAAAAAATTCCGAAAGAAGGCCAGAGAGAGACAGCACCAGCAAGAACAACAGCATCCACAGGCACACAACACCATCGCCCACATAACTTCCACGCACCTCACACAATACACCACTCCATATCAGCACACTTATCACCACACACTCCACCACACACATCACCTACACCACCCCATGGCACGGCAAAGACACCCCAGGCTCTCGGAGGAGGAGCTCAGGGTCATGGTGGAGGAAATCATTCGGGTAGAGCCACAGCTATTCGGATCACAGGTGCAGCACACCTCAATAGCAAGGAAGATGGAGCTATGGCGCAGAATAGTGGACAGGGTCAATGCAGTGGGACAGCACCCAAGAAATCAGGAGGACATCAGGAAGAGGTGGAACGACCTACGGGGGAAGGTGTGTCCGTGGTCTCAAGACACCACCAGGCGGTTCAGCGGACTGGCGGCGGACCCCCACCTCCTCCCCCACAACTAAAAACATGGGAGGAGCAGGTCTTGGCGATACTGCATCCTGAGGGCCTCGCAGGAGTAGGTGGAGGAATGGACTCTGGTAAGACAAATCTTAATTATTACATCCCCCACCCTACCTGCATGCCAGCACATACCCCCACCCTCACCCTCACCCCCAGCACCCCAACTCCTCACATATGTCCCAACATCACAAACCACCCATCCCAACACCAAGCCCTGCATGCAACAACAAAGCATGGACACCCATCACTAAAGCATGCCCACTTCACATACCCATACAACCCCCTAAACCATCATCACACAAGGTCCCACACAGGAATGCAAGCACTTGGGTACACGGTCACCCACCCATTGCACACCATGACACACACAGATGTCATAACCATCCTTTTATATCCCTGCAGGACCCCAGCCCAACGTCACCGGACAGGAGGGTCCACACATGTCCACACCACCAACAGAAGAGGCCCATAGTGATGACAGCAGCTCTGTCCAACTGGATCCAGATGACCAGCCCGGCCCATCGGGGACCTCGGGACAGTCGGTTCCCCTCACCCAGTCACAGGCCACCACAGACCTTCCCCCCTCTGGAAACACCAGCACAGCACCCACCCAGCGGGCCCATACCTCCGTCCCCAGGACACGTCAATCAGCTGTGTGTCCACCACTACAGGGAACCCAGGATAACACACCACCCCAAGAACAACAGGGACCTGGGGGCAGTGGGCACACGGTCCAGGGGACGGAGGCCCAGGAACACAGGGGAACTGGGAGGGCTGCTGTGCGACAGGGGGCGGACAGGCCAAGGGAACCCACTCTCCTAAAGGCCCTCTCCTCCATCATGGGAGCCTACCACCACTCCCAGGAGAGGATGGCAACGGTACTGGCCAAGTTTCAGGAGACCCAGCGCCTGCAGGAGGAACACTATATGGGCTTCAGGGAGGAACTCAGAACCATCAGCTCCACCCTGGGCACCATCGTAGGGCTGCTGAAGGAAGTACTCAACACCAGAAGGGACACTGTGGCACTACAAGGGGCCCCTGACACTAGCATGGACCATGAACTGCCCACCACCTCCGCCGGCGCTAGTGGATAGGATGCCCCGCCACAGGACCACCACACCAGCACCCCACCCCCTGCAGAGGGAGAACCACCCCACAAACGGTCCCTGAGATCCAGGACAAAGACAGAGCACGATGCCAAGGCTCCCGCCAAGAAATGAGACCACCCTGATTGTCATCCTACTGTCCCACTTTGTCACCCTGTCCATACTTAAACTGCCCCAGCTCCACTTCCTATGCCCATATGGGCAATGCACCTGTGAGACTAATAGACTGGACTCTGCCATGGACATTCCTCCGCCATCACCCCTCACCATTTCACTACCCCCTCCTGTGGGGTTGGGACCAAAGCCACATGGGTCCCATCAATGGCACCTATGATGTTGGGGATGTGTCCCAGGGCCTAGAAATCACCTTTCACTTTAGGCAAATCCTCCACCTGAGGAAAAACGATGTAGCTCCGCATGTGTTTCAGAAGGGCAGACAACACTCTGGACAATACATTGGGACATCCCTGATGCTATGGCCACTGTTGTTTGAAAAGACCCACTTGCAAGGAAATGTAGCACTGACAGCACCTGCACTTGAGGGGGGATTCCTGTGGGATGGCGGATTGCTGACATCAGGTCTGGCTCCAACTGGATACACAGTTCCTGGATTGTGGCACGGTCAAGCCTGTATGTGATAATCACATGTTGCTACTCCATTGTCGACAGGTCCACCAACGGTCGGTAGACCGGAGGATGCCGCCATCTCCTCACATGTCCCAGCGGACGGTGCCTATGAAGGACAACAGTGAGCACAGAGTCAAACAACTCAGAGGTACATACCCACAGTTTACACAGAACACCATTCATACACCAAAGATGGCCTGTATGTGTGTAGAGTCTAGGCCTAGGTATGTGTGACGCAGTTGAAAATGAAGCCATGTGGGCCCCTGAAATGGCGGCTGCCTGACCTGTAAAGTGGGACAATGGGATGTGAGGTAACTGCGCTGGCGTTGTACACTGGTGCGGTAGGCGGTCGAAGACCGCGGCGCAATGCTGCATTGGTTAACATTGGACCCTATGGGTCCCAGGAGCCAATGACGATGTACACCGGCGGTGACGGTACGCAGCACCGTGGACATGACCGCCATTTTCTATCTGTTCAATCACTCGATACCTGATCTTCGACAGGAGAGGACCTACACTGCGAGTGCTGCGTGCATGAAAGACGGTGGGGATATACCAGTTCAAGCATATTACAACTGGCAGAGAATAAATTTCTCCATCGGCTACTTATGGTGCCCAAGAACGTAGCGAATATTAAATGCCATGAGGAGTTGGGAATCCGTTACATTACAGACTTGATAGATATTGCCCCACTTCTGTTATGGATAAAAGTATGGTTAAATTCGACAGCTATTCTAACACATTATTGTATAAAAGACTGTATTTCGTTAGCAAACTCTAACAAAATTCCATGGCTAAATTCTGTTCACAATGGTTTTCGAAACTTGGATTTGGAGTTTATGTATTTCAAACCAGGGCTCTTGCCCGCCAATGCGAAAGAAATTGTTAAACTCCGACACAAAGAGCACGTTATGAACCTTAGATATCAAGTGGCAGAGAAATTAAATTCTTTTAATTCATATGTACAAATTTCATCTTCAGATTCGTTAGAACCTTATTTTGTTTGGTTCCCGATCCCTTCTCTATATTCTTTACTTGCACTTTTTAGATTTAACATGATCCATTTTAGAGTGGCGTTTCCAACAAAGTGCGTGTGGGAAAAAATATTACCGCCATGCCCTTGCGACAATTTTTCAAAACAAAGTACTTGTCACTTTATTTTATTTTGTACACTCTACTCAGCTCCTAGGGAAACTTTTTTATTACCTATTTTGCGTAATTTGCACACCTTTTCTTATAAAGAAGGATTGATTGGCATTCAAAGCCTTTCATCCAAACAAATGTGCAGCTCTATTTTAAGTTTTATTAAATCCGCTATCACCATTAGGAACCGATATGAATTAGTAACGTGACTATTTATTAAGGGAATTTAGATATCGTTTTACTGTTGTATACGATTTTATAAGTATTTATTATTTTATATTGATTTAGTAGTCTTAAGTGGTAAACTTAGATTTTATAGACTTGCAGATCAAAGAGACTTGCCTTTGAGTTATGTAATAAGTACTGTATTTTATGATGATTTATATGTATGTATGTGTACTTTCATGGCAATATGCCGAATAAAGTTATTTTGACTGACTGACTGACTGAAAGACGGTGAATGCATGTGCCACTTGGCAAGGGTAGGGATGGGGGCCAATCACTTTGACGGTGCAGTGGGTAATAACTTCTCTTTTTCCCATGTGCTTTTCATGTAGGTCAGCGCCCACCAGAAAAAAGAGATTTGGCGTGCCATCACCAAGGACGTCCGGACCCTGGGTGTCTACCACAGACGGAGCACCCACTGCCGGAAAAGATGGGAGGACATTCGCCGCTGGAGCAAGAAGACGGCGGAGACTCAGCTGGGGATGGCCTCCCAACATGGGAGGGGTGCCTGTCGCACCATGACCCCCCTGATGTTCAGGATCCCGGCGGTGGCCTACCCGGAGTTGGATGGGCGCTTGAGGGCATCACAGCAGCCACAAGGGGGTGAGTACACTCTGATTCAGCTGACTTTGCCCGCAGTGGAGGGGTCTGGGTTGGGGAGGTGGGCTGTGGGTTTCCCTAGGCCAGGGCGAGTTCCGTAGGCAAGGCCCCTCCGTAAGGCAGGCCATGTGGCACCCCACCCCACCTCTGTAGAATGCCAAGTACACCTAGTCATGCCCCTGTGTCATCTATGTGTGCAGATGTCGTCCATAGCCTTGTAGGCCATTTCCCAGGAATTGAACAGTGGACCCCAAGAGCGCGGCGTAGTGCAGGGGGCTTCTGTGTCTGTCGTGTCTGCCAACTGTAGCAGTAATGCATGCACTCAACATGTCTTTCTTCTGTCGCCCCCCCCCTTTTTGTGGTCTCCCTGTTCTTGTGTGCATTAGCATCATCAGGCGGAGGAGCAGTGGCACCGGAGCACGAGGAAGCTGCATCCCACATGGCCCTGGAGGGCGAGACTACGGACTCAGAGTTCGCCAGTGGGACAGAGGGCGAGGGGAGCTCCACGGCGGGGACAGGAGCTGACACCAGCGACACGGACTCGTCCTCAGATGGGAGCTCCCTTGTGGTGGTGGCAACATCTGTGCCCCCCGCATCTACAGGTACAGCCGCCACCCCCCTACCAGCACCACCCTCCCAGCAGCCCCTCAGCCTTTGCCCCGTGCCCGCTCACCCAGGAGGGTGGGCATCACCTTCGCCCCAGGCACCTCAGGCCCTGCCCCAGTCACCCCTGCTGCCCTCAGTGAGGAGGCCATTGACCTCCTCAGGTCCCTCACTGTTGGGCAGTCTACCATTTTGAATGCCATCCAGGGTGTAGAGAGGCAGTTGCAACACACAAATGCATTTCTGGAGGGTATTCATTCTGGTCAGACGGCCCTTCAGCGAGCTTTTCAGACTCTGGCCTCAGCACTGATGGCAGCCATTGTCCCCATCTCTAGCCTCCCCCCTCCAACTTCCTCCACCCAGACCCAATCCCCTGTACCTCAGCCTATCCCAAGCACACCTACAGACCAGCATGCACACACATCAACACACAAGGGAAGCTCTGGCAAACATAAGCACCACACATCCCACAAGCACTCACGCAAGCATCACACACATGCAGACACACCAACATCCACTGCCTCCACTGTGTCCCCCTCCTCCTTGTCTCCCTCCTCCCTCCCAGTCTCGTCTACACTCACACCTGCATGCACTACCTCTACAGCCACTACATACCTCTCCAGCACACCCACCACCACACCCCGCTCACGTGCCGTCACCACCCCCACTACCATTCACACATCCCCTGTGTCCTCTCCCAGTGTGTCTGTGACACTCCCTCCCAAGATACACAAACGCAGGAACACACCCACCCAACAGCCATCCACCTCATGCCAGCCTCCAGCACATGCACCTTCACCCAAAGTCACCAAACGTACACCTCCTACAACCACCACCTCTTCCTCCACTCCCAAACCCCCTCCAGCTACCCATCCCAGTGCGTCCCAAAAACTTTTCCTGTCCACCCTTGACCTCTCTCCCACACCTCCCCCACCCCGTCCGTCTCCTTGGTCCTGAACTAGCACCTCAGCCACAACATCTCCGGGACCAGTGGTGCCTGTAGTCACCAGAATCTGGAGTGCACCGGCCAACAGGGCAGCCAGTGTGGCACGGAGCCACAGCACAGACAGTCCCCCACCTGTGAAGCATCAGAAGTTGGCCAGTGCCCGGCGGGAGAGGTGGAAGACTCCAGCCACCAAAGCGGCTCCCAGGGGTCCCGGTGGGAGTGTGGAGTCAGCTGTGACACCTTCCAAGGTGGGGAAGGGCCACAAGAAACCCGGCAGGTCTGGGAAGAGCAGCACAGCGGAGAAGTCCGCCATCATCCCCGATGCCCAGGAGCCCACCTCCAGAACAAGCCCAGCTGCCCAGGACAGGACCACCAGCACTAGCCCACCTGCCCAGGAGGGGCCCACCAGCAACAGCCCACCTGCCCAGGAGGCCACTGCCAGCACCAGCCCACCTGCCCAGGAGGCCACCACCAGCACCAGCCCAGCTGCCCAGGAGTCCACTGCCAGCACCAGCCCACCTGCCCAGGAGGCCACCGCCAGCACTAGCCCACCTGCCCAGGAGGCCACCGCTGGCACCGCTGGGCCATGAAGGACCGCCAGCAGCTGAGACCCTGCAATGGAGACCGACATCTCAAGCACCGCTGAACAGGGCACCACCAACTCAAGCACCGCTGAACAGGGCACCGCCAACTCAAGCATCGCTGAACAGGGCGCCGCCGTCGCAAGCACCGCTGAACAGGGCACCGCCAACTCAAGCACCGCTGAACAGGGCACCGCCGTCTCAAGCACCGCTGAACAGGGCACCGCCGTCTCAAGCACCGCTGAACAGGGCACCGCCGTCTCAAGCACCGCTGCACAGGGCACCGCCGTCTCAAGCACCGCTGAACAGGGCACCGCCGTCTCAAGCACCGCTGAACAGGGCACCGCCGTCTCAAGCACCGCTGAACAGGGCACCGGCGTCTCAAGCACCGCTGCACAGGGCACCGCCATCTCAAGCACCGCTGAACAGGGCACCGCCATCTCAAGCACCGCTGGCCCATGAGCGGCAAGGGCACTGACGCAACTGAGTCCGTCACGGGGTGAATGATGCACTCTGAGCACCATGCCCCCTCCAGAACCAGTGGGGACTGTCATCCACTACCTCTGTCCTTAGCAGGATGAAGCACTCTGGGCACCATGCCCCCTCCAGAACCAGTGGAGAAAAGCATCCACTACCACAATCCTTGGCAGGATGAAGCACTCCTGGCACCATGCCCCCTGCAGAACCAGTGGAGACTGTCATCCACTACCTCTGTCCTTAGCAGGATGAAGCACTATGGGCACCATGCTCCATCCAGAACCATGGAGACTGTTATCCACTTGTGAGACTGTGGCTTTGCACTCCCCATGATATGGCAGTGGGCAACCCACCCACTGTAGAGACTTGAGAGACTGTGGCTTTGCACTCCCCAGGATTGAACAGTGGGCAAACCACCCACTTGGGAGACTTGAGAGACTGTGGCTTTGCACTCCCCAGGATTGAACAGTGGGCAACCCACCCACTGTAGAGACTTGAGAGACTGCGGCTTTGCACTCCCCAGGATTGAACAGTGGGCAACCCACCCACTGTAGAGACTTGAGAGACTGTGGCTTTGCACTCCCCAGTATTGAACAGTGGGCAACCCACCCACTGTAGAGACTTGAGAGACTGTGGCTTTGCACTCCCCAGGATGGAACAGTGGGCATGTGGCCCCCTCGTGGATTTGGTGTCGTGCACTCAAGCGGCTGAGGTGCCCCCCCTTTCTCTCCCCCTGAGGTGCCTGTTTAGTTGCTCTATGATGCCCCTGCAGTGTTCTCTCCGTCATGGTCAGGGATCTTGTGTGGGCCTCACCCATACCGTGTGGTCCCAGTGTTCCACGGACTTTCTTAGAGCACTACCTGGACTACTATGCTTGGTATATATTATGTACATGGTGTATATATATATTTCTGCCTACTTGCTTTTAATCTATTACAATGGTTATACTCATTTTCTATTGTCTTTGCATTCTTACGGGGAGCTTGGGGGGTGTAACTGTGATGTATTGATATGCATTAGTGTGTGTGTTGTAGTGGGTGAGAGTGGGGGTGTTGCGTGTGTGTGCCCCTGTTTTTTCCCTCCCCCCTCCCCTGTGTCATGGGTGCAGTACTCACTGTGGTCTTCGCCGCCGGTGTTCGTGCTCCTGGTAGAGGAGCAGGAAGACTATTGCAGGTAGAATTTGGAGTTCCGGGTCCATGGCGTCCTCGTTCCTCGTGGGGTGTGTAGAGGTGAGCGTTTTCCCTTTGGGAATCCTGTTTCCGCCGTGTTTTTATTCACGGTGAATCCGCCCCGGAAAAGGTGGCGGATTGGCCTGTCATAATAGTGTGGGCGGTACATTGTCTCCCGCCTGTCTGTTGGCGGTGACCGCCGCGCTGTTTCTTTGTACTGCCGTGGCGGTCGGAGTGTTAAAGTGGCTGTCTTTGTTGGCGGTTTCCGCCACGGTCGTAATTGCTCATTATTTACCGCCGGCCTGTTGGCGGTCTTACCGCCACTTTAACACCGACCGCCAGGTTGTAATGACCACCAGAGTGTGAGAAAATTAACGAGGAGTACGCTCTGATTAGCTTCTTTTCAGTTTTCACAGTAAAGGATCTTCCTTCCAACTTACAAGGAAAAGTTAAACAGAGAGTGTGGGATTTGACAGGGAGAGACATTGGCCTGATAAAGGGAGTTGAGCAAGTTAAGGTTCCAGTAAAGCCAAACACAATTTTTCCCAGATTCCCCAGTACCACATGACACAGGACATCATTGAGAAAGTTGCTCCCATAATTGCAGAATCTGTGAACCAAGGGGTTTTGAAAGAAGTGTAGAGCAGCCCATGTAATTCACAGATAATGGGATTAAGAAAGCCCTGTGGGAAAGTTCAAATTGTTCAAGATTTGAGAAAAATAAATGATATTGTGGTTAAATGTTGTCCCGTGGTGCCAAATCCGGCAGTGATTTTGTTTCAGATCCCATGCGATGCTGTATTGTTCACCGTAATTGACTTGTCACAAGCATTCTTTTCTGTACCTTTACATGAGGATAGTCAATTTCTCTTCTGTTTCACATTTTTAGATCGAGTCTACTGTTGGTGTAGAATTCCTTAAGGCTTTTCAGAATCAACTTCCATATTCAACCAGATCTTGAAAAAGAACCTGGAGTTGTACAGTACATAGATGATTTGTTGATTGCTTCCAAAACGAATGAACCATTTAGGAAAGAATGGCTATAAAGTGTCCCCAACTAAATTACAGTACTGTCAGCAACAAGTGAAATATTTGGGTCACCAAATTGAAAAGGGAATTAGGAAAATATCCAGAGAAAGGATCACAGCCATATTGCAGATGAGTCCCCCAGCCACACAGAAAGATGTCAGGATGTTTTGGGGGATGGTAGGCTACTGTCGCCAGTGGATTTCCAAATTTTCAGTCATTTCAAAGCCATTACAGAAGCTGCCTCACAAAGAAGTCACTGATCCCCGAGTGTTAGATCAGGCCTGTATGAAAGCATTTTCTGGGTTGAGAGAAAGTTTGTGCAAAGCCCGGCTTTGGGAATGCCTGACTACACAAACCCTTCATGTTGTTTTGTAATGAGCGTGATGCATGTTCTTTGTCTGTCTTGACTCAGACCCATGGTGGTGTAAACCGCCCAGTAGCATATTTTTAAGCTAATTTGGATCCAGTTGCAGAAGCTTTACCAGGTTGTTTGCGTTCAGTCGCTGAAGTTGGACAGAGTCTCACACAGAGTGAGAGCATAGTGATGGGACATCCCCTGACTACTATGGTCCCTCACTCCACTGAAGTTTTACTTACCTGAACCAAGACACAATACCTAACAGATGCCAGGCTGACTCGTTACGAGACGAGTATCCTGGGGTCCCCAAATGTGTCATTGAAAAGGTGTAAAGTGCTTAACTCAGCAACCTTGCTCCCAAAAAGAGAATTTTGAAATTGCCAAATTGGAAGATGTTGAGCATGAGTGTCTCACAGTAAATGATCTGTGCACAAAACCGAGCCCTGATATTAGAGATACCTGATTGGAGAAAAATGACCAAGGGCCAGATGTACCAAACAGTTTTGCCCATTGTGTGTTTATGGGAAAATGTGTTCGTACATATGGCCCCAAATTATTTTTGTTGATGGTTCTTGTCTAAGGGACAGTACTGGAATACTGAGAGCAGGATATGCTGTGTGTACGGTTTCTGGTATACTTGAAGCATCATGGCTTCAAGGAGTATTTTCTGCACAAGTGGTGGAACTGGTAGCCCTTACTAGAACATGCCATGTTTCTGCACAGTTTAAAATTACCATCTACACGGACAGCCAGTATGGATTTGGATTAGTCCATGGCCAGCTGTGGTCTCAAAGAGGTTTCCTGACCTCTTCTGGTTCACCAGTAAGAAATGGTGAGAGAGATCAGGAGTTGTTGCAAGCTATCCAAATGCCTTCAAAGATTGTCGTGGTGAAGTGCAGTGCACACCTGAAATCACAAGATTTTGTGTCAATGAGAAATGGATATGTAGATCAAGTCACAAGGTTTTGTGCATTGAACTGTATATCGTTCAAAGAAAATGGGAATTGTTACCTGAGGAAGATAAAACATGTCTAAATTATGCATTACATGTTATAGATAACTTGGAAAAGCTGAAGACATTGTCTAATAATGTTGATAGGGAGGAAAAAAGATCATGTGTCAAGATGAAATGTGTACAGCGTCAGGATGAACTATGGATTTCAGAAGAGGGTCAATTAGTACTGCCGAACAGCTTGTTGATTCAAATGGCTAACTATTATCACGGTTGAGCACATATTGGGAGGGATGCAGTGATTTGATTGTTCAAGCAGAATTTTTCAATCCAAAATTTAGACAGGTTGCTGAAGCAGTTTGCCATTGTTGCGTCATTTGCCAACAAATGAATATGGGTAAAGGGACAGTGGTCAATTTGAGCCACATTGGAAGAGCAGGAGGCCATTCAGCAGAATGCAGATATGTTTTATTGAGATGCCTGTGTGTGGAGGATTGAGATATGTGTTGGTGATTGTTTGCATCTTTAGTCATTGGATTGAAGCATACCCTGCACAAAGAAATGACAGCCTTACAGTAGCGAAATTACTGCTAAGGGAACTGATAATATGTTTTGGGTTTTCGATCTCTTTAGAATCAGATAGAGGAAGTCACTTCATCAATGAAGTAATTCAATTACTATGTACAGCCTTAAACATTGAGCAGAAGTTGCATTGTCGTTACCTCCCCGAAACATCAAGACTTGTGAAACAGATGAAAGGTACCTTGAAATAACCTTTCCCAAGAGGCCAAATTGATTCCCCAAGATGCATTCTATCCTTTGAGAGCCACTCTTTCAGTTTTTCAGCCCCTGACAGAGGATCAAGTAATGAACCATTTATGTACTATATAATCAGGCTCTCCCCTTAATCCTACTCCACCGTCTATATTGGCTTTAGGCTCGGACGTCATAGTGCCTGCCCTAACCAAGGTTCTTAAAAACTCTTTTACATCTGGTCAGCTTCCACAGTGTTGGAAACATGTTGTTATTAAACCCCTAGTCAAGAAGCCTAGGCTTGATCTGACTTTATTGAATAATTATAGACCAATTGCTCTCTTTCCGATAGTATCCAAAATCATTGAAAAACATGGCAACAAACAAGTTACACATTTTCTTGAGGATTATAATATTCTGGACCATTCCCAGATTGGCTTTGGACCTTTACACAGCACTGAAACTGCCCTTTTGGCTGTCACAGAAAATATTCATCAACGCCTGTATTCAGGCGGATACGCAGTGATGATGTAAGTGCCGCATTTGACACTGTAGATCACAAGATACTGCGACATAGAATATCTGAAATGGGATGTGTAGGGACCTCCTTTGAGTTGCTTTCCTCCTTCTTGAAGGGCTAGGACCTTTCAAGTTTTGGGTCGGTCTTTCTTCTGCAATTCTTTGCCCCTTTGTTGTGGAGTGCCATAGGGCTCCTCCTTAAGCCCCACTCTTTTTAATATCCATATGTCCCCTTTGGCAAAAATCATTGAACCCTATGGGTTATCCTTGGTATCCTATGCTGATGACACTTAGCTGGTCTTTTCCTTTTCTACCTAGGCTAACTTAGAACAATCCACTTTATCCTCCTGTCTTATAGATGTTGCCAGATGGATGGCAGATAGCAAACTCAAGCTCAACGATGGAAAGACAGAGGTTATGATGGTTGGGAATCCTTCCTTACTCAAGTCTTCTCTTCTAGTTATGGATTGGTTTAAAGAACTTCCCCAGCCAAAATAAACTATAAAGAGCTTGGGCTTCTGGCTAGACTCACATCTCACAATGGAATGTAATTCTAAAAAACTTGCAGCCACCTGCTTTAGTCTTCTAATAACTCTTAGAAAAATGTTCAAGCTTCTTCCTTTCTCTGCCAAAAGACTCCTTATCCAGGCCCTCATACTGTCACGTCTTGACTATGGGAATGTTTTGGTCCTGAGTTCGCCTTCTTATGTCCTAAAGAGACTGCAAGTGATGCAGAATGCTGCTGCTCGCCTACTCACGGACACCCCTAGACATCTCTCTGCTAAACTGGCTTTGGCCTCTCTTCATTGTCTTCCTATTGAACAGTGAACCATCTTTAAAGCCATGTGTTTTGTGCACCGAGACCTTTGAAACAAGGGCCCGATCTTCCTCAGACGAATCGTTACACCCTACATCTCTCAGAGAACACTCAGATCTTCATCAGCTTTTTTATTCAACTCTCCCATGCTAAGAAATCCAGGTGGGGAGGTAGATCCTTTGCCTGTAGAACAGCCAATTTTTGGAACTCTCTCCCCTTAGTGCTTCGCCAAGACACTTCGGAATTCTCTTTTCGTAGGAGATTGAAAACTGCACTGTTCTCAGTATAGTCTTGAACCGATCATCTAGTAGTCCCTCATCAGCGCTGGGAGGCCTTCTGGTAGCTATGCGCTTTATAAATCCCATAAACCAAACTAAATCAAGAATGGTGAAAATGTGTGCATCCACGAATCTGAAATGGCCCGACACACTATTGTTAGTTCTGATGACAATGAGAAACACACCCGACAGGAAGACAGGACTGTCACCGCATGAGATCCTCATGGACATGGCAGTGAGGTTGCCAGCGGTTCCTGCAAATGCTCTTGTGAACATAATAGATTATATGGTGCTGGATTACTGCAAGGGTCTGGCTGATGTGGTTCGCTCTTTCTCTCATCAGGTGGAAGCCACCGCACTGCAACCGTCTCAAGATCAAGGACACAACCTGAGAGCAGGTGACTGGGTTGTGATCAGAAAACACGTGAGGAAGGCGTGTTTGGAGCCTCGGTAGAAAGGCCTCTACCAGGTAGTTTTGATCACTGCCAGAGCTGTAAAGTGCGCTGGAGTTCCAAACTGGAGCCACGCAAGCCATGCGAGAAAAATGGCATGCCCCTTGGACAATAAAGAGGAGTTGTTGAGAGTACCAACAACAACCAGACCCACCTCAGAGCCGGAAAGGGAAAAAGAGAAACTGAGACCGGATCTGAGCAAATAGAGTACGGTTCAGCCACACCTTTGAGAGATGAAGGAGAAGGCCTACAGGAAAGTGAAAGTGAACCAATCTCAATTGAGGCAGAAGGAGAGTCTAGTCAGAGGCGGGCTCTCCCAGAAATAGATGGTCTTGAAGAACATGCAAAGCAAACAACAGACTCCAACGGGGAGGGTGTTGAGGTGGATCAAAGCCACTGCTGTCTGACTCCTCCTGAACCAGTTGCAGGTCCGTCAAGAGAAAGTCCTGCTCAGCATGAAGAAGTTACAAGTTCAATACTGAAGAGAGCATTGACAAAGGTCCACTGAAAGGAGATAAGTGGCTGGAGTCACAAGCCAAGAGAAAGGAACAGTGATGACTATTGAGGAGGAAGTAGATACGACAAGGAGAGAAGATCTGGGTGAAGGAGAATTAAATGAAGATCGAAAGTTGAAAGCAAAGAGAATTGCAAGTCGAAGGTACACTGGTTCTGAATGGGCATATGCAACAAGTGAATGGCAAAGAGAATTTTTGTCTTTTTGTTTTGATCAAGACAACGAACTGAACTATTGATACTGTAAGCTGAGAGAGTTGCAAAGAAAAAGAGACTATTGAAAGTAACTGGAAAAGGCTTTGATAACCTAACAAGTTGTTAAACCGATTTTGACAAAAGGATCCTGGAACTAAGACTGAAAGCTATAAATAATTTCTAGAGAAAAGAGAAGATTTGTTTTTGATTTTTGCAGTATAGTTTTAATTTTTTCTCTTCTACTTTCTGATTCCCTACAGATCATGAGTAACCCTGGACAGCAGGGTAGGAAGGATAGGTGCTGTAAACACGAGTATTAGTTTGGCAATTATATGCATGATATTATGCCTGGTATTGGTTGTGGGAATGACTGTTCTTGACAAGGGCAAAGCCAACCATACTTCAGCCTTAGAGACAACTACTGCCCTCACAGAAATTGAGAAGTTTAGCTTAGATGAGAAATACCTGCACGTAGACAGTGCACAAGCAGAACTATCTTTCTTCTAATGTTTTCTATTGCTTATTGAGTGAGTATGTTGAGACAATGGATGCGAGAAATAGATATGTTTGCACACAGATTGCTTCATCAGTCGAGGAAGGAGTTACTTATCATAGTTAGCCCCTTACTTATGGAATAAGTTGCAGTCTACTACTAACAAGATTCTATAATCAAGAGTACAGTCAGTATTTCTATTCTAACCAGGATTTTGTGTTTTCCTTTATCCCTATAATTAGATACCTAAGTAGAGTAGTGAAGGATAATGACATAGTATTAGTGAGAGGTTTCTTTGAACCTACCTTGACTTTTGGCACCACATAAGTACACCGCAATAATTTCACATGCTTGCTTACATCTGTAGAAACGAGCTTCTTAGATCACACAGATGACTGGAGAAAAACACTAAAGGAAAAATTAGAAATGGGGTTAAGAGAAAAGGACATATAGAAATGATTATGCATTTAGTGAAATAAAGACACAAGGAAGGTTAGCGTTAAATGCACAAAACATAGGAAAGCTTTGTGTATATAGGCCTAAATCTAGAAATGATACTTTGTTTGTGGGAACGAGTGAATGTAGACATGTGTTTCTGTTTCAGAGTAAGTGGACGATCATATTGGATGAACAGGATCCAGCGATTCCTGGAATCTATTACATCTGTGGGCCAAGTGCCTATTACCATTTTCCAAGCGGATGGTATGGCACATGTTACTTAGGGATATTTTTCCTAAAGATATTTCAACTTGAGGACTTGAAAATATTACCGCAAATGATGAAATTACATCACGTTAGACAAAAGAGAGAATCTTCTTCTAGTATAGTTGGAGATATATTTGGAACTATAATTCCTTCAGTAGGAGTTATCCTAAGTTCAATAAAGATAACACGTTGACAATTTTTTCAGGAGCCATGATCCTAATGGATACAGAAGTGGCTGGTGTGAGATCTCTGACTCTTCAGAACCGCCTTGCATTAGACATTCTTTTAGCAAAGAATGGCAGAGTTTGCAAAATGCTGAACTTGAAGAATTGTTGTTCGTATATTCCTGATAATAGCAAAGAAATTAGAAGCTTACTTAGTAATCTGACTAACAATAGCACTGATTTGAAAGAGCTGGAGGAACCAGGTGCTTGGGAGAGAGTTGGCAAAGGATTTGCTCCAGTGGAAAATTGACTCAACAACATTGGGAAAGGGATAATATTGAAAATAATACAAGGAATATTGATTGTTGCAATGTGCATAATGGAAGCATGGGGAATATGTAAAATGTATAAAGTGATTAATTCAAGAAAGGAAAAATTATCAGAGGAGGGAAGAAGTGAAAAGCGAAAATTTGTTTAGGAAAAATTCAAAGAGGGAACGAAGAGTAAAAGGGATAGAGATGACAAATTTTAGCTGGAGCAAGACATTTTGTGTGGGAAGATGTAAGTGTGATGACCTATTTAGTCATCAGAGGAGGGATTTTTAATGCTGAAACATTTTACTAATAAATATTCATGTATTCTGAATGTTAAATCTGCATAGAAAATGAGTTAATATAGAAGAATAATACACAAGTTTGAAAATGTGCCTACTTGAGTGACCATCAATATTCACGAAGTGTACGTATTAACTGCCTAGTAATGTAAAATGTTGAGGTCATGTTTGGAATAATGTAGTAGTATGTCATATCAATGGTCATGTATTATGTATTTGCTTTATTAATCATTCTCCTTAATTCAGCAAGGTCCTGGGCCTAGTTGCACAGCCTCATGTCAAGTTGCATTGCTTGCTGAATCATAAAATGGCTGCTTAGAGAATCAAAATGTAGTTTTCCATTGTGTTGACCAAATGTTAGTAGCTAAAAATTATTTCCCATGAGAACTGCTTGCTAGAATATGTTGTAGTAGTTATAGATACTTCGTATAACTTAGTGTCTGGAAAGGCAATTTTCCCAGGAAGTAACAATGGATGCACTGACTGGAGTATAAACTGATACAATCTTGTTACCTGACGAGCCCAACAACAGAAACAGGAGACGAGGAGCCAGTCATCGACATGTGAACAACAATTTAGTAAATTCCTAGATTTGAGGTTTTATCTTCATTGGACTAAATGTAAATGTGTGATTCTTTGACCAATAGCAACGTGGGAAGTAGTTTTAGGGAATCTAACTTAGCCAGACTGCACTAAGAGGAGAGAGGCCATTCGCCCCATTTTTCCCAAACCGTCCTCAGAGTAGATGCACCATTAGTTATTATTCTTTCCGAACTGCATGAAGAGACATTTTCTGTCTTGAACTTTAATGCTGAATTCCGAGTTCTTGCTGACCGTACAGATGTCCAATTGATGAAGACAGCCAGAGCTTGCTGAACCTTACTGAAGCAAGGTATAAGACTATGTTAATGACTGCTATGTCTATTTGCTTTTGTCTTTAGGTACCAACCACTAATTTTGATAGAGCCATAGTTAGATGTTTTTCCAAATTTGTGTTGACTACATTGTTTTGCGTGAAGCCCAACATGCTATTCTAATCAGAAGGTTAGTTAGTATGCTCACTGATTGATGCCGGCTACATATTAACAACAGCTGATGTATTTTCTTTGATGAACCTAAATGTATGCCATTTCCATTGCACAGTTACTCTTGCTATTGATTTGTATTGTAACTCTAGAATGTGTAGTGAACCAAGCTTTGATTAAATTGAGATTGTTTAGAAGATATGGGCAACCAGTATTATTTCTGTATGTGAATCATTTGATTTTGAGACTAAGTTATGTGATAATAGCATTGTTATTATAGAGAAATAAACATTTTAACTTTTACATAAAGGTGTGGTTATTCATGGCCAAGGGGTCACGGTGCGTGGAAATTATTGACTCCCATGATTATTGATGTTATTGATTGGTATTGCTATTGATTTGTACCGGAACTGAGTTTATGGTGGCAGTCAAAAGGTCCACTCGTCCCCTTATAAACGAATGATAAATAACCAAATAAGGTCAGACGCGCTAATAATCCCCATTATACAAAGGAAACTAACCTTGCTCCAATTTCAAGCCTACATACCTTCCCATAACTGATTTGAGTGGTAGACCCTCAGTCCACAGTACAATACACAAAACCTCTGAATGTTATAATCTTGCAGCATTTCAATATACTTTGAATATTTTTCAAGACTGCCACTACTGTATATGACAAAGCAAAACAAAACACAAATGATGGACAGAATGCAGAACCAATCAGACATTCACCCCCAGTCACAGATATGGGTTTAATCCATTGTTCTTTTGCTCACCATGCCACCCCAGTTTAGACCCAGCCACAGGCAAATCAGTCTTAACCCTGTTCCTCATGGGAACAGTCCAGCCCGAACTGCTGGGCCAGGTCCTCCCTGGACCGGAAACAAGCATCCTGGGACCGGTTTCAGGGTTTCACCCTTCATCAGCCAGGCTAGCTTTAATCCAGTGGCATAGTAAACCCGGGAACCACGTCTGGGCATACCTGGCGCACTCCCAGGATGCTTGTTTTTGGTCCAGGGAAGACCTGGCCTGGCAGTTTGGGCTGGACTGTTCCCATGGGGAACAGGGTCAAGACTGATTTGCATATGGCTGGGTGTAAACGGAATGGCATGGCAAGCAAAAAAACTGATGGATTAAACCAAGATCTGCGACTGGGGGTGAATGTTTGATTTGTTCTGCTTTCCGTCCATTGTCTGTTGTTTTTACTACTGTATGTGAGACTGTTCTCAAGTATAAAATGTCTGCCTCTACACTTACTTTTACAGTCAGTTTCTTCAAATTCAATTTCATTTGATTCAAGAACACCCAGGATTTAACAACAAAGACACATCTAATTGTTGTAGGCTAAAAGCAAAATTACTCCGAAATGGATAAACAATGCAAATTTAGATAGTTAATTCCTACTTAACCCTGGCACATAATGAATTGCTGGGTGCATGATATATTCAATATCTTTAAGATATTGCTGCTCCAAGGAAATAAACTAAATACTTGGTATACCAAGTTTCTGATCAGTAGTTTCCAGATGACAATGATTTCCAGAATGTGCATAACATTATTAAACGTAACTGAATATGAAAGAGTAGGCATTATCTCCAACTTATATACACATTTCAAATAAAAAATAGGCCATTTTCCCAGCAACTGCACAAAGACAGATGCCACACAATTTGTATTAAAGCTTTCATAATTGGTTACTCAGTATAAGGAAAATCAGGCACATTTTGAGAAAATGTTGTGGTATGCAGATTGTTAAACTATTGTCAATGATTTCTTGCCTAAGTGCCAGTTAAAGGAAGTTTAAGAAAATTAGGATTTTGCTACTGGAAATTTGGATCATTAAGAACGTTTTTTTCATGTATGCTGATAAACTGTCTAATTTTCCACTGGAGCCCAATCACAATGATATAAAAAATGATCAGGTCCTAGCATGTAATAGTAGATGCACTGGTGTATTACTTAAGATAGCAGGAAATTTCCCTAAATCATGAAATATTTTCAGAAAACCATACAGAGTAAAAAATTTAAAAGGAGCCAAAGGGTACCCTTGCTGTATGCCATTAAGTGTTTAAGGTCTTTGGGTTAGCTCTTGATCATCTTCCACTGCCCCCCCCCCTAAGAAATGTTTTGGAGCATTACACAATTAGTAATAAAAAAAACCCTGAAGATGTTTTCAGGGCAGCCAGTTTCCAACAAAGAGTTGGTCTATTCACCCAATTAAGTATTGGAGAAAAATCTATGCATGCAACATAAACATGCTGATTCTGAGTCTTTCCATATTTATCTAAAATTGTATGAGCTAGTGTTATATTTTCCAAAGTATTCAAGCTCTGCCCAAAGCCTAATTGTTCAATGGAATAATATACTGTATCTGTACCCACAATAGTATATATCAAGGAGACATCTTATAAATATTTCTCTTTGGAATTTTTAAGGCAATTTAGTGATAACTGAGGAGAAGATTTACTGCCTTTCTTGTATAAGAGGAATAACATAATTCCATTAAATGACTATGGACTCAACCCAGAAGCACAGCAAGATTTATAAAGAGGGAGCAAACATTTCCCCTAAACGGCAGGGTGGCCTTTCAAGTCTGAGATGGGGATTTCATCAGGACCCACATTTCAGAATGTCATGCTGACTTGATATTAAGGCCCATATTTATACTTTTTGACGCAAAACTGCGCCAACGCAGTTTTGCGTCAAAAAAATTAGCGCCGGCTAACGTCATTCTGAAGAAGCCATGCGGGCGCTGTATTTATTGAATGACGTTAGCCGGCGTTAGCCGCCGGCGCTGTCTGGTGTGCGTTAAAAAAAACGACCTACACCAGGCAGCGCCGGCGTAGGGGGAAAATGGCGTATGGGCGTCCAGAAATGGTGCAAGTCAGGCTGAGGCAAAAAAATCGCCACAACCTGATTTGCGCCATTTTTTTACGACGCCCATCCCCCATTGAAATGACTCCTGTCTTAGCAAAGTCAGGAGTCATGCCCCCTTGCCCAATGGCCATGCCCAGGGGACTTCTGTCCCCTGGGCATGGCCATTGGGCATAGTGGCATGTAGGGGGGCACAAATCAGGCCCCCCTATGCCACAAAAAAAAAAAATACTTACCTGGACTTACCTTAATGTCCCTGGGGTGGGTCCCTCCATCCTTGGGTGTCCTCCTGGGGTGGGCAAGGGTGGCAGGGGGTGTCTCTGGGGGCTTGGGAGGGAACCTCTGGGCTCATTCTGAGCCCACAGGTCCCTTAACGCCTGCCCTGACCCAGGCGCTAAAATCCGGCGCAAATGCGGGTTTTTTAGTCCCGCCCACTCCCGGGCGTCATTTTTGCCCGGGAGTATAAATACGACGCATATGCATCGCAGTAATTTTTTAAGACGGGAACGCCTACCTTGCATATCATTAACGCAAGGAAGGTGTTCACGCAAAAAAATGACGCTAACTCCATGAACTTTGGCACTAGACGCGTCTAACGCCAAAGTATAAATATGGAGTTAGTTTTGCGTCGAATTTGCGTCGAAAAAAACGACGCAAATTCGGCGCAAACGGAGTATAAATATGCCCCTAACTGCTTTGGGTTTGAGGTAAAATTAAGCTCAGCCTCGGCACAATGATTCATTTAGGACATTGCAAATTGAAAGTAATCTCCATTTACTGGCATAAAGTAAGGAGATGCGTGCTACTTAAACTTCGTGAGACACAGAGACTGTTCTTCTGTAATTTTTATTATTTAGTGTGATGATCCACCAAATTCTTTTAATATTCCTGCCTCTTGCAGCTTCATGTAATAAAGCCCACATTAGATTCTCTCTAATAGTGTTACACATAACATGTAATGTGATAACTTTGTATTCTATTTCTTAGTTGCCTTATTAAATCACATTTTAATGGGAGAAAATATTGTTATTGATTCTGAATTTTTTGTTAATTGCTGTAACCATAATGCTATCCTGTCTGTCACTAAGGGCCATATGTACGAAAGCTTTTTCCCATAGACACAGAATGGGTAAAATCCTTTCGTACATCTGGCCCTAAATCTGTTACATTTTTGCCCCTTATTCCCCTTGTTGTCCATGGAAGATTTTTCAGAAAAACAACAGCCTAAAAATAATAAATTCAGACTCTTCTCTCACGGTTAGGTCAATATTAGGTATAAAGAGATATAACAAGTCATTTACTTTCTCACTCAATTCCGTAATATCTTTGTGGATCTAATAAATTCACCTTTTCCTAATTTCCCATGGGCCTCTCCTCCAGCTAAATTCCATTCTGGCATAGCTAAAGGCTTAAAAAATGAGAGGAAATCATTAAATTATGATCACTAAAATCCATTGACAAATGTCAAGCTTCGGCTCAACACACAGACCACCTCAAAATCCCATCTTTGTCAGAGACAATATGTAGGTGTCATAAGAGAAAGGAGAGGGAAAGATGGAAGGGAGGGATATGGCATACTATTGTTCTAAGATGGCATTGGGAAACCTATGGCTACACTGGCTTTCAGTTGTGGACTGGTATGCTGAATAGTTCTCAGCTAGAATATAGAATAAAAGCTGGATAGGTAAAAAAATTAGCACAAGGTTAATTGTTAGGTAATACCAACACATATGAGGTGCAATGAGGCACTATCCAAAGTGGGTTCAGAAGACTTACCTGGATACACCATGGAGAATTTGGTAATGAGATGACAATACCAGTGCTGATCCACAAGATGTCCAGAGACAGGAGATCAGTGAGCAGCAGCACACCAGGCGTAACAAACAAGAGATGAACCAACCACAAGAAGAAGCCAGAGTTGCTCTAGGAAAGGATTAACCCAAAGGGTACCAAGAAGATCAAAAACAATAAAGATGGGGGACCGTAGGGTTGAGTGGACAAACCAAGTGGGATCGGAGAGCCAATAAAACTGCCAATCATTGAGGCGGCAAGGAGACTTGTGTATGGTGCAGTTAAATATGTTGTACAGCTAAGAACCCAGAAGCGAATTCCTAATCTAGGAAGTGCCCAACCACAAAGTGGTTATTAGACTAGTATTTCCCAATTGCCATTGCTTTGTCGCCCAGAGTTCCAAACCCTTACCTGTCTGGATCACGTCATCCAATATTGCTGTGGGGAGTACCACAGTGATGGCATGAATGAGGAGTTTGTA
This sequence comes from Pleurodeles waltl, assembly GCF_031143425.1. Taxonomy (NCBI): domain Eukaryota; kingdom Metazoa; phylum Chordata; class Amphibia; order Caudata; family Salamandridae; genus Pleurodeles; species Pleurodeles waltl. The sequence continues at coordinate 1,675,340,101 of NC_090440.1, forward strand.
CTGGTTCCACCGTGAGCATATACTTTGTGACCCATTTCTTCTTCACTCTTGGCAGAAATCCTGATAACCTGATATTCATGTCTTCAAATAAAAGGAAAGACTCATTGGAGATTATTGCAAAATAAATGATTGTGCTTCTTACTCTTAGCTGGCCTACAGTTTCAAGACAGACAGCTTATAAGAATAACATGATGTTGTTCAGCTAACTTCTGCAATAATAATAAACTTCCTTCCTTTTGACATCAATAATCAATTCAAATACAGTTGATACTATCTTGTCCGGGAGGAATATATTCATGGAAGATAGTCAGCAATAAACTCCAGATCAATCAGATGATGGAACCCTGATCTTAACTGTCAAAGCATAGTCAATATTCATTTGAAGTTGCTCAAAATGTCATGATATTTCAGTCAATAAAATAGTGAATCCTTCTGTCAAATTAACTTCTATTTAGCTTACAGCAGCATTGGCAATTATGAAGTAATTGATGAATTCCAAGGAGTTGCACTGTCAGTTTTCCTGCACACAAATGATAAAAGTGTTTAACTGTGAAAGAAAAAGTCCTTTTGACAATTGTTTTGTGAAACCTTACTAATTTCATGAAACCAACAGTAAATTACTTCAAACAGAACCCCACTCTGGGCGGTTTTAATTTGTAGGAGTTTAGAGATGCAGATAGCCAAGACCATGATTGATATTCCATATTCTAGAACTCTTTTAAATTGAGATTTTGATTATCTGGGCCTGAATACATCTTGATTAATGATATAAATGTACAAAGAAACAGCAAAATGCTTTAAAACAATACTTCAAACAGTAATGAAATATGGCCTATGGCAACCATGTTCCTACCCAATTACAATCCGAAAAAAAATGTATTGAGCAGACTTTAAACAGTACAACTGATTTCTTTCTAAATAGTTGCAGATGATACACTGACAAAGAAAGAATAAACCCCCAAAAAAGCATTAAAATAAGAAAACGAAAAACTCTGTTTCGAAACAGAATTTTATGGCTATATAGAAAAATCTAAGTCCCTTTGAAACTAAAAATAGAATACACTCTGAAGATTTAAAGGTCTTTAAAAATGATAAAGCAAACAGAATATTAACTAAACAAATGCAGAAAATGGGGAATCACTAACAACACCCTAGTTTTGGAACAACTGTAAAGCTTTAAATACTGTCTCTGAACAACTGCAAAGCTTTTAATATTAGAAACAAAAAATATTAATTAAATGATTTTAAAATGCTGTGAAATTTGTCGAATCACTTCTAGATGCCACCATGCCACAATGATATGAGATTAGATAACAGCATAAACAAAAACTACTATTGTGTTATATGTGTAGGTAGCACAATAGCAAACTCTTGTTAATTTCCTAAATGAAAAACAAAAAAATGCAGACATTCCTCAAAGAGAAAGACATTCTACATTGAAATAGGTATGGTCCCATCACAGAACAGGTCATGTCCACAAGAAGCAGGAGGAAAGTATATTATCAAGGAAATGGTCTCCCAGGCTGAATGCTGCATCAAAATGAATAACATGAAAATTGACCATTTGACACAGGAAAGGCATGAAACAGTGGTGAGGTGTGTGTCATTATTGTCATTATCACAAAACCTATACATGCTAGAAAAGTCCTAAACAGCAAAAACACAAATACTGATTATGAGAAAATACCTCTTTTGTGAGCTCACCCCCATTGTTTTTTAGACTGATGCTGCTGGTTTTTAAATTCTGCCTACTGGGGCACTACGTTCTGAAATTCATGGTAAAATTAACTACTATTGACATATTTCACTTGCCAGTAAGGCCATAGTATATGGTGCATAAAACACACTGATAGCATGGAAAAGTTGGATATCACCTGTAGACTGCAGCACTCACTGTGCCATCCATTAGAGTGACAAAGAAAACATGGCTTCAGGCCTACCTGTGTAGCCTGACTCCAGCAGCTTTACTTCATCTACTTTTAAATAACAAATAAATTGCCACTAAATCAGCTGTGCACCCAAGAAGGTAGGGTGCCTAGTATTTAAAAGTGGTACATGCAGTCATTTAATATTGACATGTAACAACAATGACTAGCACCTAAAGCAACGTTCACTATCAAGGATTGTAGCTATCCTGTGAAAAAAAGCTAGATTTCAGAATAAAATCATAACCCTGCTCTTTGTGGTTTTGGACAGGCTACTGGCATAATTCAAATGCTCTTTTTAATTTTCAATAATAATCCAAGTCAATGGCAAAGTCAAACGTTTTATAAATATTTAGGAAAAGTGACTTTTAAAAAGTTACAGTGTACCTCCCCAAGCCTTTAGTAGGCTAATTAGCATTTGGCTGCTGCCAGATGCCCTTCTATTGCTTTCCTTTACTGAGATGTAAGAACTGCTCCCAAAGTAGGAACAATGCCTTAGGACTTTTCAAAGGAAGACCTGGGATTGAAGTATGTGACAGATAACAGCTCAGGAAGGACAGCAGGAAAGGATTTAGGAATTTCATTACTTAAAAGGGACCAGGATTATTCTTGCTCATTCGTAGTTAAGTGTAAAGGGAGACCTGCGGAAGAGAAGTCTTTCATACTGTAGGCCTTTTGAAGCCACAATTGATGTGATGTCCAGCTGAAACTCACAAGCTCTTGGTAGTCCAACTTTTCAGAGTTTCTGGAGCAGTTCCTTTAGGTTTCTTCTAGGCTTCCCAGCACGTCAGGCACAGCAGTTACTGGCCAGGACTAATTTCAGCAGAGGCCACCAGCAGGGTCCAGTCCAGGTCCAGCTACTTCTTGTTATCTGGTTTAAGGTCTCTTGCTGCATGTTGTCTCCCTGCAACCAAACAAGAGGTCAGCCAATGTATCCTTGGAGTCCACTACTCAGTCTGGGGTACACTTGAAAGCAGGTCCAGCATCACATATGTCCCCATGGGTCACAGAGAGCAAGCCCGGTCTTCTATTGTTCTTCCTCCAGTCCATATGTGTTCTAATGAGCTGTGAGTGAGATGCATTTGTGAAGGATTAAAGGATGAAGGTGACTCAGGGACACTCAATAAACAATGAGAAAAATATTCCCAGGGGAAATCTGTACTACAGATACAGCACATCCTGTCTGCCGTACTGCAATCTCTCACACAGCGAACTATTGTACTATTGTGAGTAAAAACCAACACAGCAGCACTCTTCTGCCACTAAAGGCTTCTGGTAACCTAGCCAGGGTTGTGTTTAGGGAAATGAGTAGTCCCCTTCACCACAACCCCACTAAACTAGCTCTGGAACCCGCTCCCTCTTCCACTGGGCTTGTGCCAAACAAGCTTCTGTTGGCCCATATTATGAAGGCTTCCCTTCCGTAGGTCTCTCTTTATGCTTAACAATGAATGGGCAGGCCTCACCATGGTCCCTTTCATGCTAATGAAGTTCCTGAACCCTCCTCAGCTGCCTTTCCTGAGCCAAGAAGTCACATATTACACACTCATGTTTTCCTGTGAAAAGGCCTAAGCTATTTGTTCTCCAGGAGCAGTTTTCCCTCCCCATTAGGTGGAAGCACTGACCAGCTGTTGGCAGACTAAAGCTAATTAGCCAACTTGAGGTTTAGGCAGACAAAGTCTAAATATTTTTAAAGATACTTTTGGTAAATGTTTATCAAATGTTGATCAAAACTCCAACTTCACCAGTGAATTAGACGTTTGATAATATTAATATTGGTTGAATGATTACTGTAACTTATTCCAAAGCCAAGTTAGCAAAAACATATTTTATTCAGACTTTAATTTTGCTCACAGGTCAGCTATGACCTTTTACAATGAAAATAGCTTATGAGGGTTGGTCACTGTAGGTACATGTCAGCACTAAATTGTTGGAATGTACCACTTTTAAATAATAGGCACCCTGCCTTGTAGGATACAAGGCTTAGTTAGGCGTGACTTATTTCATATTTAAAAGTAGGGTTCTTTCCTCTAAAAAGGGCTACTTTGACAGGTTCTGCGCAGGTTTCAAAAGATGTAGCACACAGGCTACCCGAACAGCCTCTAAGCTACATTGTCTTTGTCACTCTAGTGCATGGCAGAAGGTGTGTTACAGTCCACAGGTGACATTTAAGTTCCAATGCCATATGTCAGTAAGGAGTTAGCCACTTCTGTCTTGTTTTTAGGGTAAGAGCTGAGGTTGGACAGCAAAGCCTCAGCGTGCAGTGTTCAAACACCAGCAGCACCTGTCCACAACAAGATAATGATGCTACACAAAAAGAGGTACTTTCTCAAACTTTTTCCAAAAACTCTTTTTAGTACTGCTTTTCCTTTGCAAAAGTGAAAGTAGAGCCTCTCAACATCCCCTTCATTTACCCCTGAGCCTCCTAAATATTCACAGGCCTTTATTCTGATTTACATGACCTCTGATATACAGTGGGGCAGTGTTGTACTGTTCCTTATTTGAAATCTCAAAGTTTCCAATCATGGTTATCATAGATGCCTTTATTGCACAGAGAAAGAATCCTTAAATCCTATGTGCGTCTACTGGATTTGGTACTACCTTCAAACATCCTGTATGCCTGGGTTTGAAACGGAGCTCACTAAAGTGGTAAGAATATCTACATATCTATTTCTAATCCTTAACACAACTTGGCCAAGCAGCATCAGTCAAACTCTCCTCAAAATCTGACAGCACTTTGACTCACCCAAGCTTTCAAGATACATTTCAGTTTCATTTGAGGAAGAATCACTTCCATTCTTCTTTCTCAAGACAGTAATGCTGATGTAGTGGTACCCAAACGATGAACACTGACCCACTAGTCATCTTCCAGCTTTCTGGGCCTTCTCTTTTTAAAACCAGACAGCACTTGCAATGAGCCATTCTGGAGATTGTCATGGGTGAAAATGGGCTATAGGTACATCTTTATAATTTAGTTAATTCAAGGTTATATTTTACAGAATAAGGAAAGTAATCATATATCTGAATCTACATCGTTATGTTCCATTTTAAAGTTCACTACCTCTATCTTGAGGAAGAGTGGGATGGAAGCATTCCCTGCAGTTTTGCCACTTTTACCCATGCACAAGCCAGGATGTGGAACATCAATCATAAAGCAACCAAGCAGGAAATAGTAAATTTCAACTATTTTAGCTTCAGTATTTTCTCAGACTCTTTTGTGCCATTAGCGTACTCAGAAGAGGCAGAAGCACGGAGAGGTGGCTTTGAGGCCCCCTAGAGTACAGAAACCTTTGTAACAAATGTAATCTTGTGAAAAATTACTATTAACCTGAGGCCAGGACTATCCATGACTACTAAACTGAGCAAGGAGAGATATCCTCTGACACAGGACGGTCTGGAAAATGTAGGGAGGCTAGTAGAAAAGACTGCCAGAGTTGTTTCTAAAAGCAAGAACTAAGGAACTAAATATGATACCCATTAGTAAGCTGTTCACTCCCTACTGGTGGAGCAAATAGATAAAGAACACAGAGGAAAAACTGAGAAAGACTCCTCATCCCCTAGAAGTGACTATGAAACAGCAAACAGCTTCATTGTAACAGAAACATTATGGATAAACTTGATATATCCTAAAGTATATTCAGAGAAAAAACATAGGTGCTCTGTAATAAGCTGGATATAACAATGGAGGGTATGACCGAAAGAGTTACCTCTCTAGGGGCCAGATGTATCAAGTTTTCCAATAGAGATTACCAAATTGCAACTTTTTGTGAATCGCAATGAAGTAATCACTATTGGAATGTATGAAACTCCAGGAGTTTTATATAGTGATTCGCAAGGGCTTGCAAATGAACTACCTCAATAATATTCATGGGTAGGTCGCAATTTGTGACCCATTGTAAATGGCTACCATCACAGGGATGGTGGCCTGCTGGGCTCAGCAGACCAACATGTCTGTGATTGCTTTTCAATGAAGCAATCTTTTTTTAAAATGCATCCCGTTTTCCTTGAAGGAAAACGGGATGTGTTTAACAAAGAAAAATGAAAAGTTTTCTTTTCATTTTTTAAGTTATCGAATCGCAAATTGGATTTGATACATACCAAAATGCAGTTTTTGCGATCACAAATAGCAAAACTGTTTGATACATCTGGCCCTAGATCTGGTATCTTATTGAGGAAGATTGGGTCAATTTTAAGATAAACACAGAAACTGAGGGGGTCATTCTGACCCCGGCGGGCGGCGGGCACCGCCCGCCGGGCGGAAACCGCCCAAAGACCGCACCGCGGTCAAATGACCGCGGGGGTCATTTCAACTTTCCCGCTGGGCCGGCGGGCGATCTCCAAAAGATCGCCCGCCGGCCCAGCGGGAAAGACCCTGCAAAGAGGAAGCCGGCTCCGAATGGAGCCGGCGGATTTGCAGGGGTGCGACGGTGCAGTGGCACCCGTCGCGATTTTCACTGTCTGCTAAGCAGACAGTGAAAATCTTTGTGGGACCCTGTTAGGGGGCCCCTGCACTGCCCATGCCAGTGGCATGGGCAGTGCAGGGGCCCCCAGGGGCTCCACGACACCCGTTCCCGCCAGCCTCTTCCTGGCAGTATAAACCGCCAGGAACAGGCTGGCGGGAAGGGGGTCGGAATCCCATGTAGGATTCCCTGGGCCAGGGGAAAACCGTCGGGAAACCGCTGGTTCCCCTTTTCTGACCGCGGCTTTACCGCTGCGGTCAGAATGGCCTGGGAAGCACCGCCAGCCTGTTGGCGGTGCTTCCTCTGCCCTCCACCCTGGCGATTTGAAACCGCCAGGGTCGGAATGAGGGCCTTAATCTCCAATCATACATGTACCAATGAAGAAACAGGGTGCTATATGCAATCTTTCATTATCACAGTACCTAAAACCTGTTCTTAAAAGGACATCTAAACATATCAACATACTGTGTATATAAATTAGGGAGAGACAAAAAGCATAAATGGATTAATTAGGATAAACCTTAAGAGGGAGTGCAGTGCCACCTTCCTTTAGAGTCCGTGAATATGTAAATGCATGGACAAGTTCACTTGTTTATGTCCTTATCAGAAGGGTGAATGTGAAATGGATGCAAGCTCCTAATGCCCCCCTATAATGGCAGTGCTGTATGTAGCCTAATGGTGGTGAGATAATAATGGATGTTCGGGCCGATGGTCCAGTTACCCGGTATAAACTTATGGTACTCATAATGAGACCCTACATGTCTTGCAACTCCAGGAGCTACTATTGTACTCATCCTGTCAATGACTCCTAATCTCATGACAGTAGACACCAAATTTCAGAATGATGCTTTCCACATCCTCTGCGTCTATGGGACTCACAACCTGTGAAGTGATATCAGGCCACGTCGTTTACAGAGCTCTTACTACCTTTCCCAACCTGAGGTAAAAAGTTTTTGTCTGCCATATCTATTATTTAGTGGCTTTTGCAATCTTATGAAAATGTGTGTTTGGCTGCCTACTTCCCTCTACTGACAGACTGTATTAGACAACGACAAATTAATAGTTTTTAATTTCTATGTTTTACCTAAAGAAAGGCAATACTTCTCTGGGCCCATCTCCTAAGAAGAGGGTCCTTGCTGGAGAAACTGCCAGTAAGCTGTCTGGGTGTAGTAGGGCTGAGTAAAGCCCCTTACGCTAATTAAGAGGCATTCATTTGATAGAAACAATCTCTCTGAATCTCTCACAAAAAGTGAACAAAATGTATATCAAATTGGAGAATATAACTTCGTGGTCGTTTTGTTCGCAATAGGATGCCATTAATAAGATGCAACTCTCTCTTTCTCTCTCTCTCGCTATATATGTATATATATATATATATACATATATATATATATATGTATATATATATATATATGTATGTGTATATATATATATATATATATATATATGTACATATATATATATTCACTTAAAAAACCAAAGGTTACAGGGATGTTATAGTTAGGTTTTGAAGGTTCTGAATTTACATATATATCTAAATTATAGTTAGAGTTATTATAAGTCGCGGCCTAAGGTAATTATAACTTGTGCCTGCCATTCCCAGCTTTTTCTTCAATAATTTGTCTTCTAATGTTTCATTAATAGTTTTATTGATGTTATAAAAGTTGTCATGAGCGCTGTAATATCTGGGGTAAGTAGCAATGCATGCGAAGGGCGCGATTTATAGTTACTTTGGCTGGGAGTTATAGTTACTTTAAATAACTCTAAATATAACTGCTGAATTTCTATGGTTTTGTGCGAGTAAATTCAGAACCTTAATATAACGTCCCTGTAAACTTTGTTTTTTTCAGTGAATTTCTATGTTTTTTGCCATAAACTAATTTCATTACTATACATTAATCCAAACACTGCTGTGGGGGGGCAGAGAGGGGTTGGCCGCAGTGCCTGTCTCTCTGGGTGTGAGAATACATGTCTGGATGTGAGACTAGCTGTGAGAGGATCTGTCTGGGTGTGAGAATGTCTGATTAAGCTCCAACAGATGAAAGACCCATTCACCTCTACAAAGGGATTTCATATAGTTTTTTAATATAGAATCACAGAGTATACATACTTGCTTTGCCTTCACCAAGCACAGGAGTGGGATCATTTGTCCTTTCCAGAAGTGGAGCTTTAACTGGAGCACCTCCTACGTTTATATTTGTAAGCGCTTCCTGTTGAGGTTCAATTTCTGTGAAATGATCATCATGGCCAGAATGGCCTGGTCTTCTTCTTTATTTTTTTTTGGGGGGGGAGTAAGGGGTCCAAAAGTGCCCCCCTCCCCTGTCCGCTTTTGGCCCTGGGGACCCAATCCCCTGGGCCTGGCTTTTTAATATTTATTTTTTTATGAGATGGGGCAGAGCGGACCCCCTCCCACAGCTGAATTCGGCCCCAGGGACCCAATCCCCTGGGGCCCACCGATCAATCCTGGGTGCCCCACAGGGCATCCAGTGTGCGTTGTGGACTGTGGAGGGAGCCTGAAGGTCCCCGCGGTCCCAGCCGGTTGCCCGCCTCCTACGGGAGCTGGCATTGCTTTTGCATACAGGGAGCTGCTATAGATGCAGCTCCCTCTGCTCGCAGTAAGTGAGACCTGTTTGACAACTCTCACTTGCTGCGAGCAGAGTGTTTGCTGTGACTTGGTGGTAGCTGTCAAAGTTCCTGTCAAGTCACAGCAAACAGCTATGCCCTGGGGTTGGGGCACCCCAGGACATAGCAAGAGCCAGCACTGGGGGAGGGGGCATTATAGGGTCCGTGATATGTTGAAATAGCCCCGGTGAGGTGGCGGTTCCTGGGTCTGGAGGTTCGCAAAGGACCCCTTCATTATTTTTGGAATCGAACCCAGTGAGGTGGTGGTCCCAGGGGCTGTGGTGGGGGCCGCGTGGCCCCTCCACATAATTCTATGTTAGCCCTGGGGAGGTGGCAGTCCCCAGGACTTGAGGGGATGGACCACCCCTAGTACCACAAATACAGTTTGCCCCAGGGAGGTGGTGGTCCCCAGGGCTCTGGGGCACAGGGTGTGCAACTCCCACATACTATGAAAAAACCCCTGGGGAGGTGGCGGTCCGCAGGGGAGGAATAAGCTTAGGAGGGAGGCCCCGTGCACCTCCCTTCTTTATTTTAAACATTCCCCCAGGACCTGGCCTAACTGGGGGAGTTCATCAAACAAGCACAGGAGACCGCGATTTGTTTTTTAAAACATTTTTGCCAAACATTTTCTACGTCATTGCAAATTTATGCTACTTTTATTTTTTTTAAATCACTTGTTTGCCCTCTGGGACCCTAGCACCAGAGCTAAACGGTCAGGGTGTCCCTACCCTGGACCCTTTTCTTTTTTTTCTACTTTTCTTTTAGGAATGGCTGCCAACACTTCCTGGTTGAGGTTTGGCTAGCCAATCAGAGCTCTGTATTTCCCTGTGTGAGCTGGTTATTATTCATCGCAGCCTGAGATATACAAATTTAGACTTCCTTAAATTTCTCAATAACTACTGAATGGATTTACACCAAATAACTTCAAGCATAATATGTGTATCGAAAGCTACATTTCTGCCAAATGTTTTTTGACCCCACCCTCCTCTTTTTCCCAGCCCCCACTTCAGGGATCACCCTGAAACTTTCTGTGAGCAACCAGAATCACAGCACACTTTTTGGGGGGAAAATTGCATGAAGATTCGTCAAACAACACCAAAGACATAGGCAAGTCAAAAAATGCTTTTCCATGGAAACATGGTCCTAACTATAACTACCTTTTGCCTAGAACCTTAGCATCGTTTGACGAATCTTCACAAACTTTTCAAAACTAGTACAGTATAGAAGTCACTTTAACTGCTGTGTGGAAAGTTTCAGGGTGAATCGTCAAGGGGGAGCCGACAAAAAGAGTTGTCCCAAAACATGTTTTCCCCAAGCAGTTTCCCTTCGGGATTGTAAATGCGACTACAGCCTGAACCACTGGACAGAATTACACCAAATTTAGCAGAAAGCTAGACCTTGGTCCAGAAAGAGTGCTTTTTGTGACTTGGTAAAAATCTGTTCAGTTGTTTTGTAGTTATTAAAGGAAAAATAATTATAGCTGTCAAGGGACGTGGATCATTGCAGATCCACTTGCAAAGGATCTGAGTATCCAGAGGAAAAGCAAGGCCCTGATTGGATGGCTGCAACCTGAGAGGAAAGTTGTGGCTGCCATTTTCTTTCTCACATCAGGGTGGCGGGGGGGGTTTTCGGAGGTATCCTGATCCCATAACAGTTGAATTTGTATGTGTAAAATGTCAACCTAACTCCAATTTCCCTGTAACCTTTGGTTTTTCATTGAAAAAAAAAAAATTATATATATATATATATATATATATATATATATATATATATATATATATATATATTAATTACCTACTGACGACTGCCAGTAGGTAGTTATAGGTAGGACCTAGTTTCCATAGGAAGAGCATTTGGTGTAAATACATTCAGTGGTTTTAGAGATATTAAAGGGCAAAAAATATAGATATCTAGGGACGCAGATTCTCCACGGATCCAGCTGTTCCCATGCTGATATCTGATTGTCTGCCAACACTTCAAAGAGGCAGTATTTGACAGCCATCTTGAGGCTTGGCTTCAGCCATGTCCCACTAAAAAAGTTTAAAAAAAGAAAATGGGCCAGGGTAAAGTCACCCTGAGCTGCTAGACTTGGTCCAGGGGTCCCCCACGGACCTTGCCAGGGCTAAAAAGCATTTTTTCAAAAACAATCTCAGAAAAGTTTTTTTTTAAAAGGGCAGTCTCCCACCTGTTTTTTTATTTTGCCCCCCCTCCCCATTGTGGGCCAGGTCCCAGGGGGATTGGGAGCTTAAAAAAGGAGGTGGTTGCATAGGGCCTCCCTTCTATGGGGTTATATTAGCCCTGTGAACCACCACCTCAATGATGCAGTGATGTTAATATATGCAGGCCGCTTGGCCCCCTGCTTCCTGGGGACCATCACCTCCCTGGGCCAAAATGCTTATTTGTAATAGGGGAGGCCAGTACCGCCCCGGGGACGGCCACCTACATGGGGCTGAAGATTAAATATATGCAGGGGGGACCGCGAGGTTCCCCCCAACACCGGCGACTGCCACCTCCCCGGGGCTGAAATAACATGATGAAGGGGGTCCATTGTGGACCCTCCCTGGGACTAAATTAATGTTAGAAGGGGAGGCTGTGTGCCCCCCCTTTCCCCCTGGAGCCAATAATGGCCTTGGGGACCGCCATCACCTGAGCCAGCTTCTGCCACCCATGGGACATAGCTGTTTCCTCTGACTTGGCGGGAGAAGTCAGAACAAACACTCAGCTTCCAGCGGGCTAAAGCTGTCAAAGTGCTGTTGCCCGCTGGAAGCAGAGGTTTTATCTCTTTGCCTGCCTGCAGAGATGCGGGCAGAGAATGAGATGAAACAATTGCTCTTGCACACAGGGAGTCACATTTTTAGCAGCTCCCTGTGTGCAAGAACAGTGCCAGCTCCTGCAGGAGGCAGGGGTCCGTCTGGGACCATGGGGGCCTTGAGGCTCCCACCATTGTCCTATTTCACTCTGGGTGCCCTGGGGGGGGGGGGGAACCAGGAGACAGGCCCAGGCACCAGGGGATGGGACCCCCAGGGCCAAAATCAGCCCGGGGAGAGGGACTGCGTGGCACCCCTCCCCTATTAAATGAAGGCTGGGCCCTCAGGGATGGGTTCTCTGGGACAAATTTGGCCGGGTAGGAGGGCCGCGCAGCCCCTCTAACTCTAGAGTCCATGGTTGTCACTATAAGTTGCAAATGTTCAAATTGCCTGAAAGCCTCACCTGCTTGGCCCCACACTGTCCAACTTAGTAGTGTGCAAAGGTCTTCCTGCCTTTTGCCAGGATGATGTACAGCTTACCAAGAAGCACCCACATGCACTTCCCACCCATTTTGGTGGCATGTTCCTGATGCCAAGGAATGTGAGGACTTTTCCACAAAATAAAGAAACATCGCATAGATAAGAGGAAGGACCCTGGTTTGGTGAGGATTTCCGCCTTTGTAGACTCATTGGGCTCTCTATAGCAGGATTCATGTTATAACAGAATTCTGGAGAAAGACGCATGAGGAACAATCACATTGCTAAAAGCACACAAGGTTGCCTGGAGACATTTCCTCATGGTGCATTATGCAGCTGTAGTGTAGAATACATACTGGCATTTATCCAACAAGGTATCACTTACTAACTAACCAGTAGAAGTACATCAGTTGGGTAGACATTTTGTACAAAACTGTGGACTCTTGTTGGATAAATGGGCAGGTGCGGTTCCATTGTGGCTGAGTCACTTATGCAGCTACTGACACACCCACAAAGACACTCACAGACCCATTCAGGCACATGCACACACTCACAGATGCACTAAATGACTCATACACTCACTCACAGACCCACTCAGAAACCCATGCACTTGCACACAGACACACTCAGAGACTCATGCACTCACTCACAGACCCACTTAGAAACCAATGCACTGACTCACAGACACACTCAGATACTCACACACCCACTCACAGACCCACTCACAGACTCACGCAACCAAAGCTTACAGGGACGTTATAGTTAGGAAATAAAATAAAAAAAGGCTTTGAAATTCATTGAAAAAAAAGGTTACAGGGACATTATAGTTAGGTTCTGAATTTACGCGTCTAAAAACAAAGAAATTCAGCAGTTATAGTTAGAGTTATTACAAGTACCTATATCTCGTGTTTCTATAACAATCCAACTCCGTGCTGCGCATGGCCTTCGGCAGTGTGCAGCAGGGGTTGCCCGGAGGGCCTGGCTTGCTGCTAGGCCCTGCAGCCAAGCCCTATGACAACCCAACCCAACCCCAGATGGCCCCTCTCCCCAGGCCCCCAGCTTAAATAGTTTCTTTTTTTGGAGGGGTGGGAGTCTGTGTGGCGCCCTCCCCAGAGCCAATCCTGGCCCGAGGGACCCATCTCCCGGGGCCGGCCTAATTATTAATTTTTTAGGGGTGAGGGGGGCTGCATGGCCCACCTCCCCAGGGCCGATCATGGCCCTTGGGACGCCATCCCCTGGTGTCCTGCCTAATTATAAATTTTTGGTGGGGAGGAGTACGGCTCTGTGGCCCTTTCCCCAGGTCTGATGTCGATCCGGGGGAGCCCATCCCCGGGGCCTGGCCATGTGACCTGGGTGCTTCCCAGTGCCCCCAGTTACAATGTGGGTACTGCGGGGGGAGCCTGAAGGCCTCAGTGGTCCCAGCTGGCTCCCCACTTCCTGTTTATCAATTCTACAAAGAACCTTTTTTGTGTGCTAATACCATCAAGGCCACTTCCAAGGGTACCAACTTTAGGAATGCAATACTGCACCCTCCACCCTTCCATGCCTGCGGCTACTCCCCTGCACACCATTGTCCCTGCCAGTAAATCCCGAAGCCTTGTCCACCTGCCGCATCTGAGAAAATCTGAGCATCCCAGTGCCACTCCTGCCAAGTATTCACAGGGATCCTGTTAAATGATTCAAAGAAAAATCGCCACATCCGTAAGTCCTCCTTCACACCCGCTGACAATCTAACATGATGATTATAATTGTAATTGTATTTATATAACGCTTACTACCCCTGATGAGATGTTAAAGACTTTTCGGCAAGTAGCATGCTACTCCGGAACCCAGAAGGATTAGTGGTGAATTAGTACAGGGAAATATGAGTACAGTATTAGTATTAGTATTAGTATTAGTTTGAGTTGATTTGAGCAGGAGGATATGTGAATTTGTTAGTAGGTTGGAATAGAATAATGGAGGGATAAAGGAGGGAAGAAACCAGAAGTGTTAGTTGGGAGTTTATAGTAATAACATGAGGCTTGGGATGAGTAAAGGAGAGATCGAGGAGGGAAGAGTCTGTAGAAAGGGGTTAGGGATATCGTAGTAGTGGTTATATCTCGAAACCATGAGTGCTTCAAGCACCCATGCCTCAAAAACGAGTTCCGAACAATGAACTCATTGGTATCACTAATGCCTTTTCCATGAATGCCTTTACAACGATATTTCTTTGTAAACGCATTCCTGGTAAAGGCATTAGTGATCAGCATGCACGGTTCCAGCATGCTTCCCCCCTTAGCCCCCCCACCCCCAAAAATTACTGCGACCCCCCCACCCCTACAACCACCCCAAACCCCCACCCCCAAAATTACCACAACCCCAACCCCCTCCCCTAAAACCTAAACCACCCCAACCCACCCCTTAAACATAAACCCTGACCCCACTCCCCCCTAAATCCTAATCACCCCAAGCCCCCCACCCCAACCCCAAAAACTAAAAATACCCAGAGTCCCCACCTTGCCCCTAAAACCTAAGCACCCCAACCCCACCAACCCACTCCTAAAACCTAAACCCTGACCCCACTAACCCCCTAAACCCTAATCACCCCAAGCCCCCACCCCCAAAAACAAAAAATACCCGAGTCCCCACCCCTGCCCCTAAAACCTAAACATCCCAACCCCCCAACCCACCCCTAAAACCTAAAACCTCCCCCCTAAACCCTAATCACCTCGAGCCCGCCACCCCATTCTCCCCAAAAAAACAGCCCCAGTTTCAGCCCAACTTACCTCCTCCTTCACCGCATCGACTCCGACTCCCTTCTTCTGTGCCTTAACCACGCATGTACAGGGGGCGTGGCCAACAGGGTGACCGGAGCAGCAGCATAAACTGCAGCTCCGCGCCCGGCCCACTAAAATATCCTGTTTATGGCGCCTATCACCTTCATTACGGTAGGCGCCGTCTGCCCAGCCGCCCAGGATCACAACCCGGAGCAGCAACCCTCTTCCGGACACCGTGGTCGCCTCCCACGCTGAGGAAGGATCGGCGTCCTGCTGTGCCTACACCCGCGGATGCGGCTGGTGAGTGCGCTGCCCGGGGCCACGGGCCGGCTCCGCCCCCGGCCCTCTAGCGCTCGGCGCTGAATCAGAGAGGCCCAAGGGGAGATTGGACGCGCCGACGGTCAAAGGGACACGAGCCCCGGAGTTTGCGTTGTCGTGGAGCGCTTGATCGCACCCCCACCCCCGAGGCGGAGATATCGCTGCGGCGCTGGACCCGGCGGGGCACCCAGCGACACGCGCTGTGATGGACTGCAGCCGCACGAGGGCCCTCTAACCCGCGGTGCTCCCTTCCCGGCTGGGCACCGACTCCCCTTCCTTGGGCCGGACGGCTCCCGCGGTGTCTATCGGGCCCCGTGGTGCTGGAATACCGTGCCTGATCTGGGCATGGCCCACGGGTGCTGAGGCCCCAAAACTCGAAATGCGGCCTGCGGGCTTGGGAAATAAGGCCACCAACGTGCCCACGCCGACCTAAGCAGCTACTCTGGGGACCCCCTGCTTGGCCCCAAACGCCCACACGAGGTTGGTGCTGCAGGGAGCTACACACCCTTTGGCGACACAGACTGAGTTGCGGTGTGAGTGCAGGTCGCTGTCCCCCCCCTGGGCCTGCCCACGCGAAGCAGACAGGGGAGGCAATAGGGCGTGGGGGACACCATCTCTGGCCCTACTGGCTGGGCAGAGAACCAGCGTTGCCCCATACCCTTATCAACCTTTTCATTGTTGACCTACTTTCGCCCCGACGGCCTACGACATTCATGGTACACTGGAGCACCGTGTTGCCGCGGCCATTGTCTTGACTGCATATAGCACTCCTCACATCCTGGTCACATCGATGCCCTGGCATTGTGTTCTTCGCCACTGTGTGACACGGCTCTGGGCGCACGACATATCTGGCACCAGATTGCGACCCGGAGGTAAGGTGAGAACGCGGCGCAGCGCTAAAATACATCGCCAACTACCGGGATCTAAACTGCATGCTTCACTTGCACTAATATCTACGCCTGGCACTAGAAAGTCTGTCCTCTGCAAGTCATTACTCTCCTACTCGTGCTTACTCTACTAGTGGCCACCCAGTGCTGCGGTCACCAAATGGGTAAACCGAAAACCCCACGGGCACCCCCGGGTAATATGGATCCCAGCGCACCCCCCTCATCCGAGGCCCAATCTGCCACGCAACTGGCTCTGCAGAAGATGGAATTTACTTTGCAAACACATACAACGCAGTTCGAAAAGATTTTGCAAGCTATCCTCGACACCAAGTCCACCCTGGAAGCCAAAATAGGCTCAGTGGCAGAAGATGTCAACGTATTGCGTGCAGACCAACACGTGTTGGCTGACATGGTGAAGGAATTGGAAAAAGACAATGTATCCCTTCCTCTGAATGGGAAGAACCTCCAATCGCAGATGACTCATCTAACAGCCGAAGTAGAAGACTTAAAACGCAGAGCTTAGGATGCAGAGGGAAGGTCACGTCGTAACAACATCCGACTAGTGGGGTTCCCTGAACGCGCTGAAGGCCCTTGCACAGAACTCTTTGTAGAACAATGGCTCGCGGACACAATTCTCAAAGACAATATCCCGAAGTTCTTTTCAATTGAGCGTGCTCACACAGTCCCGGACAGTCCCCCTCCACCTGGTGCGCAGCCTCGCCCGCTGATAGCAAGACTCCTGAATTATCGCAACAGAGACCTTATCCTACAACTATTCCGCAAATCAGGACCCATACGATTCGATAATGCTGAGATCACAGCTTATCCAGACTTCACAGCGGAAGTGCAGAAGAAGCGAAGCTCCTTCTACCGGGTTAAGGAACGCCTTCATGAACACAACATCAAATACACACTGCTGTTCCTGGCTAGACTTCGTGTACAAGACGACTCATGTAGATTCTTCTTCCCTACACCGGAAGATGCTTGGACCTGGCTGCACGCTAAGGGCCTGGCCGACCCGATAGACACTAATAACTCTATGGAAAAATGGTCCTCTCCCAAAACAAGATGCAGGCAACGTGAAAAACATGGCGGCAAACCTACACTCGAACAGTCTCGTACGGAACGATCTCTTCTCCTACAGGCAACGTCTCGCTTTGTCAACACTTCACGGACAACCCTGTCCACTCAAACTGAAGGAGAACCAGACAACTAAGTAAACTCTGATTCTGCGGATTCTGATCGAGGCCCTACCCTTACTCCACACACAGCAGATGACATTTGTTAAACAATCATGAGCTACTCACCCGAGTGCCCAGCGCTGTGCTTACCCCATTATGTCACGGCCTGCTCTGTACAGTTGTCTGGGGCCTGTGGGGTGGAACCACGAGTCCCTTAATACAGCACTCTAGTCAATCATGGTCCTGGGTGGCGGATCCAACACCAAGAGCAACTCGGGCTGGGCAACCCAATGACTCAGAACCAACGTCCGCCAGCATCCCCCGCTCCATATGGACTGTTCCTCCACGCTGGCAACCGCCTGAACTTTTCTCGTCTTGCCACAACCTCGGTTGGTGTTATATATAGTTATTGTTTATTTCCCCATTCAATGGTTTTGTCCCATGCTGTTTAACAGGGACTACGTTCATTTCAGACCACGTCACACTTGTCTTACCAACAGAACCATGCTTACCAATAATAGGGGCACAAACTGGCTAACCCTGGAGGGTAATGGGCACATCACCACTACAAGAGGGAAGGGGGATACACATCACCTTCACCTAGCTAAACCTATAAACCCCCATGACCTCTCAAACTCACCAATATATCCCAAAATATAAGATACTCACATGGAAAATAAGAGGCATGGCAGCATTGCGCAAGAGGCAAAGGATTTACACATTTCTCAGGAGACATCAGGTACATATAGCCCTATTGCAAGAGACACACCTATCTCAATCCACACTGGAAAACACACGCTCAAAATGGAAAGGGCAACTCTACGGTACCACTTCTTCAACATTCGCTCATGGGGTGGCGATCTGGATCGCCCCGGGGTCCCATTCACCATGTCTCGTACGCAATGTGACCCAAATGGTAGATACGTGATATTAGAAGGCTACCTAGGTGGCTCCCCCTAGCACTGATAGCGCTATATGCCCCAAACACAAATCAACGTGACTTTCTGAGTACACTTACTACCGGCAACCTTAGCGACCCTACGGTAGATTACGTATGGGGAGGGGACTTTAACTGCGTCTTAGACACTCAAATAGACCGTTCATTTCCCCCGCTCGACACTGCTCCGTCTAACGTGCCTCTCTGGACCTGGCAAAGTGGGTTTCCAATAATGGCTTAAGAGATGTCTGGAGATCAGGACACCCCACTCACCGCGATATTCCTTCTACTCATCTGTCCACAAGTTACACACCAGAATAGACATGCTCTTTACATCCGGGGACATAACTCCAAAAGTAACCACACCCGAGTACCTAGCCTGCTCTATCTCCGATCATAACCCGCTTTACACAACTCTGAACTGGGGCCGCACCCACACTCGCATACCAACATGGCGGCTACAGACAGAAGCCCTCAGAGACCCTCCCTTTCATTTGGAATTGTCCAAGTGCCTATCTGACTATTTCTCCCTGAACAAAAACACAACACCATCTTGCGCTATTGAATGAGACGCCCACAAAGTTGTAATACGCGGACACTGCCTTGCAGCCACAGTGGGGGTTAGAAAGACACTCACCAAAGAACTGCAGGCACTGGAGATTAAACTTCGCAAAGCTGAGGTAGAAGCCTCCCGGAATGAGTCTACATCAGCTGTACTGAACTCGCTTAGAGCCGACTACAGGGAGGCAGACTCTAGGCTAGGCAAACATGATTACAGACACTACATGACGAAACAGCACGCTGAGGGAGATAGGTCAGGCAGACTGTTAGCATGGCTGATTCGCCAACCAGCACAACCCTCACCCATAGGCGCAATACGTTTGAATTCAGGTAACATCATCAACACTCAGGTGGAAATTAATGAGGCCTTCTCTACATACTATCGAGCTTTATACACACCTCCTCCCCCTCCAACTGAACAGCAATTAGCTGAAATTCTGTCGGTGGTTCCCCAAAATCAACACATCATTGACAATACAGATACTCTAGATGGCCCCATTACTATTGAAGAACTACGTCTAGCCCTGTCACAAATGGCATGCAGCGAAACCCCTGGATCGGATGGCTTGCCGGTAGAGTATTTTAGCTCCCATGCTGCTCTCCACCTACAACCACTCTGAGAGGTATTCAATGAAGCGCATAATAAGTTATAACTCCCTGACTCCATGCGCAAAGCCCTGATAGTTGTGCTTCCAAAGTCGGGGCGCGACACACTAGACATGAAATCATATAGACCGCTCTCCCTATTAAACTCAGACTGTAAATTACTAGGGAAAATCTTGGCAAATAGAATACTCCCCTAACTACCAAACTTAATACATTCCGACCAGTCGGGATTTATCCCGGGAAGAAGCACCTTTTTAAATATTAGAAGATTAATACACATAATGCATCATGTTACAGAGGCCGAAGCAGTGGCCCTCTCCCTAGACATAGAAAAAGCGTTTGATACGCTGAGCTGGGACTTCCTCATGCGCACGCTTAAAGCGCTTGGCTTTGGACACGGCTTCATCAGTTGGATCAAAACGCTGTATTCCAAACCCATAGCTCGTGTCAAAACGGGTGAAGTTATATCCGAAGCATTTCCCATAGGTAGAGGCACTAGACAAGGTTGTCCACTATCCCCCTCACTATTTGCAATAGCCATGGAACCATTAGCAATCAAACTAGGTGGCAATGCCCGCATATGGGGCATCTCAGAATTTAACACATATCACATGATATCCTTACACGCAGACGATGACCTAATTTACCTGGGTAACCACACCACTTCCATGGCAGGGGGGATGTCACTGCTGGACTCCTTTGCACTAGCCTCCGGTTTGCACATAAACTGGCCAAAGTCATGCATCTTCCCACTTACCCCCGTGACAAGCAAATCTCACCTGGCATTGCCGCAATATCAATTACCATGGTCACACACAACTTTCAAATACCTAGGCATACACATTTATCACTCCATAGCTGACCTAAAAGAGAGCAATCTCGACAGAGTACTGAGATCCACCCGTAGCTCGCTGTCGTTTTGGTGCTCACTCCCTCTATCTCCTATAGGTCGGGTAGCTATAGCCAAAATGCTCATCCTACCTAGGTTCCTACACTATTTTACTGTCCTCCCGTTATCCTTACCACGTTCGTTCTTTCACAAGCTGCACTCCCTACTGACAGACCTGCTGTGGGGCAAAGACAGGCGCAGAGTAGCACTATCTATAACACAATAGCCACAAGAAGCAGGAGGATTGGGCATGCCAAACTTTGAACTATATTACGCTGCGGCTCAGTTGCTCTGGCTAACTACATGGCTTAGGGTACCTCCAGCCCCAGAAAGTAAAGTGCTGCGTGCATACACTGAACCACAAACAATCCTAACTTCACTGCTGGCTGGCCCTCATCGCCCGCCATTAAAGTCCATATTGCTGGAGGCAGCAAGATTTTGCTGGCGCAGATACATCCAAGGCAAGACCCCCTCACCTCCTTACTCCCCTTTATTGCCGCTGACTCAATTACCGGGAGCCCAAGCACTCTCACTACACCATGATACGCGCAACATAAGCACATTAAACGTGGGGGATTATTACTCAAGCTCCACAATGCGCACCTTCGAAGAACTTGTGGCCGCAGGGGTCATGCACTCAGGAGCCTTCTTGACATACAGTGCTACTAAAAGTCTACTTATTAATCTATGGGGGCCCGGCAGTAATGAACCACGTGAACCCCACCTGCTCACTGCAATCCTTACTATAGGAGATGCCAAAGGCTCCTAACAGAGGCCTGTCCGGATCTGACACACGCAAAAGCACGATGGGACGCCGCCCTCTCTACACCATTATCACAAAAAGCCTGGGATGTAGCCCTCACACTGATCAAGACAGTATCCCGCAATACCAGACTGCGGTACACCCAATTTAATTATATCCACCACTCATATTTATCCACTGCCCGCATTCAAAGGATATATCCGAACACAAACCCAGTGTGCCCTAGATGTGCCACCCCAGCGGCTGACTTTTACCACATGGTCTGGAGCTGCCACTTAATAAACGCAGCTTGGCAACGAATCACTGACACCACAGAAAGATATTGCGGACCATACTCTTACACCCACACCTGAATCCTGTTTACTCGGCATACGCCACCGTGCTAAGGATAGCAAACACCTCCATAGATTTATAGACCTAGCATTCGCAGTCTTTAAACGCCTAATTGCCATGCACTGGAAGGCCCCGCACGCTCCCCCACATACCGCCTGGCTCTGCGACCTGCATAGTCGCTCGCAAGCTGAGGCGCAGACACTACGCCAACTACAATATAAGGGCCTGATACAGGGCGGTGCCGAAATCTGTGATATTTTTGTGGTGGGCATAGCAGCCAGGGACGACACACACCCTCCCTGAGTTATTCAGTACCCGGGAATTACCCCCCTGTTTAATCTCTCACGCAGCCCCCTGCTGCCCTTCAATTATTTAGACCTGACACCTTCATATCCTATCTCAGTGCAGCAACGCAGTGCTTAAAGGTGCCTCTCCTTTGTCAGCGACCCCATGGAACCCTTATCCTGTTTCGCTCACTACATTTTGGACGCTGGACGTCCCTCCGCCCCCCCAACCCCGTCAACGGCTCCACAGCTTATTTACACACATAGTTGATGTGCCCCCCCTTGCCCCCCTCCGACAGGTGTAGCCCATATTTACTTTTGAAATTAACACGCACATGTTGGCATTCAGATGTGACCCTAGCCACCAGCTGCACAGTTTTAAGTTGAATTCCGGTACATCACAATGCAATTGCACCGTACTAGATTATAAATGTATGTAGACGGACTGTAAAATCCTTAATAGTGTATTGTATTGATGTTTAGGCACAATGTTTAATAAACAGATTTTTTTTTTTTAAACACGCATGTACGTGGTTCAGACATGTGTGTTTAAGGTTCGAAAACCAGGAAGTCGTGGAAAACGAAACCGTTGTTTCGCTTTTGTTTTCCACAACTTTGTGGTTTCGGAGTCGTTGTTCCAGGTGTTTCCCCATAGTAGTAGAAGGGGTTTTGGATGACTCAAGTCAAATAAGTGAGGGAGAATATAGTAGGGTTATTTGGAAGATCATAGTTCTAAACTGAGCTTTGAGGTGAGCCAGGAGCAGTAGAGGAGGGAAGAGCTTAGGAAGGGTTATTTTATAGATCAAAGTAGTAGAATGGGTTTGGAATGAGTCAGAGAGTGGGGATGGAGGATAGACTGATAGCGGTAATGGTTGATGGGGAGACAAAGTAAAGCGTACGAGAGATATATATATTTTTTTAATATACATTTTTTTTGTGTCAAATGCTGTCCCGACAGCGCCAAACCGATGCGTCTGCAAAAAGCTCTCCCTGCTCTCCCCACTCTGCAGTCAAAATTCAAATGAACAAGAAGCACTTGAATTGATTTCACTGTGACTTTTTGTTTGCGTAGGATGTTATCATGCAACAATTGCATTGCTATTTTCTTCTCTTGTGGCAAACAAGCTGTCATAGAAACTGAGTCTAATTCAATCCCTAAAAAGGACAGTTCAGCAGAGGGCACACCATTTGTCAGGTACCAAAGGAGCTCCTAAGTCGGTCATAATGTCCTGAAAGTCAGACAACAGCTGCCGTCATTCTAGTGACTTTGGTATTCCCACAATGATAAAATCATCCAAATAATGGGTGATCTGCTGGTGGCCCATAACATACGTGAATGTCCACTGCAGGAAGGTGCTGAAGCACTCAAACAAAGCTCAAGAAATGGAGCAGCCCATAGGCAGGGCTTTGTCCACAGATCACTGACCATCAAACTAGATGCCCAGAAGCTCATAATCGGCAGGGTGTATTAGCAGCAAACAAAAAGCCGACTGCTCTTGGCTATAAGCTCCCACTTTCCGACTTTTAGTTATAGTTAGTTATAAATAGGACCTAGTTTCTATAGAAAAAGAGTTTTTTGTTTTGCTAATAACTTTGGCACTGTTTGATGAATCTTCACAAAACTTTCCAAGAAAACATGACGCTCACTTCAGAGTTTGCCTGAAAAGTTTTGGAGTGATCCATCAAGCGGCCCGAGAAAAACGGGGGGTCCCAAAACACATAGGTGGTCATTCCAACCCTGGCGGTCCATGACCGCCTGGTTGGAGGACCGCGGGAGCACCGCCGACAGGCCGGCGGTGCTCCAATGGGCATTCCGACCGCGGCGGTAAAGCCGCGGTCGGACCGGCAACACTGGCGGTCTCCCGCCAGTGTACCGCCGCCCATTGGAATCCTCCAAGGTGGCGCAGCTAGCTGCGCCGCCGAGGGGATTCCGACCCCCCCTACCGCCATCCAGTTCCCGCCGGTCCGCCCGCCGGGAACCGGATGGCGGTAGGGGGGGTCGCGGGGCCCCTGGGGGCCCCTGCAGTGCCCATGCCGCTGGCATGGGCACTGCAGGGGCCCCCGTAAGAGGGCCCCTAAATGTATTTCACTGTCTGCTGCGCAGACAGTGAAATACGCGACGGGTGCAACTGCACCCGTCGCACAGCTTCCACTCCGCCGGCTCGATTCCGAGCCGGCTTCATCGTGGAAGCCTCTTTCCCGCTGGGCTGGCGGGCGGCCTGAAGGCGGCCGCCCGCCAGCCCAGCGGGAAAGTCAGAATTACCGCCGCGGTCTTTCGACCGCGGAACGGTAACCTGACGGCGGGACTTTGGCGGGCGGCCTCCGCCGCCCGCCAAGGTCAGAATGAGGGCCATAGTCCCCATTCATTTTTCCATAGGGATTTTGAACAGCGATAGTTCTTAAACCACTGGACGGAATTTTGACAAATTTGGCAGAAAACTAGCTCTTGGTCCAGAAAGCATTCATTTTGTCATTTGGTGTGAATCCATTCAGTAGTTTTAGAGAAAATCCAAATTTGTACATAGTTACGCGAAGGATTCGCAACCCCTCCTGATCTTGTGCTGAGATCTATTTGTCTGTCAACACTTCAACAAGAAAGTGTTTGCAACCATGTTGGGACTCGCCTTCAGCCGAGTCCAAGAAAAAAACATTAAAAAAACAAAAGGGGCCAAATCCCGAGGGCATTGATATTTGTAATGCAGGGGGGTGCCCGTCCCCCTACAACCCAAGGGACCACAACCTCTCCAGGGTTTACAACTTATATCATGCGGGGGTGCTCGGCCACCCCTGCTGCCCCTGGGACCACCACCTCCCCAGGGTACTGAAGAAAAACAATGCGGGCCACACAGCCCCCCCACAGCACTAGGTACCACCACCTCACCAGAGCATTGTGTGCGGGGAGGCCGCATGGCCCCTGCTGCAGCGCCGGGGACCACCACCTCTTCAGGGCTATACCAAAAGGTATACCATCGCCATGCACTGCTAATTACCACACAAATTACAGCACTCATGACATCTTTGTACCTTAGGGCATGAGTTATAGTTACTTGAGATAACTTTAACTATAACTGGTGAATTTCTATGGTTTGGTACATTTAAAATGTGAGCCTACCTATAACGTCCCTGTAACCTTTGATTTTTTAAGTATTTATATATATATATATGTGTGTGTGTGTTGTGTTTTTTGACTTGCCTATAAATTGGCACCATTTGACAAATCTTCACAAAAATGTTCAACATTTCCTACAATGCTAATTGTGCATGGTAAGTTTCGGGGTGATTTGTCAAGTCGGGGCTGAGAAAAAGGGGGAATTCCCATAGGGCTTTTGAACATGACTACAACCTGAACCACTGGACGGAATTACACCAAATTCGGCAGAAAGCTAGTTCTCTGTCCAGAAAGCAGATTTTCTGTGATTTGGAGTGAATTGGTTCGGTAGCTTTTGAGATACTAAGGGAAAAAAGATATATATTTCATGATGAGATCTGACTGCCTGTCAGCACTTCAACCAGAAAGTGCTAGCAGCCATCTTGGGACCCATATACATGACAGCACCCACTGAAATGCATTGTAGTGAATGGCAGGTTTTGAGGGTCACAAAAAGGAGAATGTATAAATGTGATAACAGATTTAAGTTACAATATAAATCACTTGTTGCTAAGGTGATTTTACCCTGTGAAAAAGCCTTCTGCTGCAATGTCATGAATCATGTTTCTGAAAAAACTCTTTCCTCATGATTTTCCCATAGAGGTTATGGAAGATGCCCCAGAATCTAAAATGAGAGTATATTTTCTGTAAATTCACACTGTCTTTCTCAGCCATATGAGAATGAAGTCTGACATTCTCAGTAAACCATGTACTTCCAACAGGAGCAGCCTGTCAGGGGGTTCCCATGTGTTCTACTGCAGCCTCCCAGAGTGTTCCAAAGAACAGCTAGAGTGCTCACAGTCTTATGTATGACAAAAGCACACCTGAAGCCATCTTGATTAAATCAAATTGGTAAAACGTAAAACATTTAATTTAGAAAGGAACAAAATTAGGGGTTTCATTTTATCATAGAAATTACGGTTATTGCTGTAGAAAGAAACATTGGGACACTTTTTAAGTGAGTTCTCAAATATCTTCCTCCTCTAGTTCATTAATGCATTCTGACATGTAGAATGAAACATGCACTTTCAAAACCAGCAGCAGTCTGCCAGTTAACTCCCTGGTGATCAGTAGTTTTGTACAATGTTCTAATGAGCAACTAGAGTGCTAACATTCTGAATTTACATCAAAAGTGTGGCACATCTGACCGCCATATTGGTAGAATCAAAGTGGAAAACTGAAAGCATATTCTACTCAAGATACTGCAGTAAATGAGGAGATTAGGGACCTTCATAACAAATAAGTCTCCCAAGATGGGGAAAAAGAGCACAACTGTAGCACAAACATCAATCTCCATGATGTAGCCTGAGTATAGCCCAATGACGGAAGTGTGCAAAACACTTATTTATTTTGTTGTTTTGCAGCTTTATTTAGCACTTACTTGACCCGAAGGTATTACCTGAGCATCAGTTACGTTACACACTGACACATTCCTTTTGGGGTTTAGGCATAGGGAGATTAAGTGATTTGCCCAGAATCACAGTGTGTCGAGCTGACGGCGAAACTCGAACCTGGTTCCCCAGTTGCAAAGTCTG
Organism: Pleurodeles waltl; assembly: GCF_031143425.1. Lineage (NCBI taxonomy): Eukaryota > Metazoa > Chordata > Amphibia > Caudata > Salamandridae > Pleurodeles > Pleurodeles waltl. The sequence goes on from NC_090440.1 coordinate 1,675,366,527, forward strand.
CAGCGCTGCCATAACGTCACATTCTCTCCCAAAAGTGTAACATATTGTTCAACTGTATAAAAAAATCAAAATAGAAAATAATGAAAAGGTTTCAACCATACGCAATAAGAATTTTCAATTGTATTAAGGACACGGAGGTGAGGATTATTCTTCTCCTTCATTGCTGTTTATTAATTTGCAAATCACAGCATCCAATCAAAAACAACTTTTACATAAAAAACTACAACTCCCATAAACCTGACGTCAATCCTCACTACCAATGGGCATCCATACTGCCACATATCTGCTCTAACCACCATACTTCCTCCTCTTTCTTTGCATTGAGGAATAAAGCCTCAAAGTAATAAACAGACAGTCTTTACCAAAAACTTGGCACTGGATCCAACGGCGAATGGTCCGAGTCCTCAAAACGTCAGAGCGACATAGAGGAAAGAAGAGGCATTCTTCATTAATGGCATCGCAAGGGCTTCTGATCGGATGCTGGAAAACAAGAAAAAAGTGTGAACGTAGTACACGGTTGGATACTGTGTGAATACATGCACTACACCATGCAATCTTAGAAAAAGAAAATGTACGTTGCAGCAAATATAACAAGAGTTACAAGACCATGATAGCAAGATGGCATTGAATCACAAGGACAAAATACTGAACACTAAGCTGATATAACATAACTGGGAGGATAAAGTATATCCATTGGGTGGGATAATCCTCGCCTCCGTGTCCTTAATAGAATTGAAAATTCTTATTGCGTATGCTCAAAAAGTTTTTATTCTATAGCAGGACCGGAGGCTCAGATTATGCTTGTTTAAAGCTGGGCTCCAAAGACAGAAGTAACTATTCCTGCCTCAGACAGAATCCATCTCACCCAGCGAGCTAAGGTTGCAGAAGATACTGGATGAAAGGGTTTCTGAAGTGCAATTAACAATTGGCTCCCAGGAGATTGACGAAACTCCCTGGCACGGTCCTCATACTCTTTTAAACACTGTACCACACATAGTTTAGAATCGTCTGGATAGCTAGGATAGATTACTTGCCTTGAACCAGTCTTCGTTCTCCTGGAAATCGAAAAAATTACTCCATTTGGGAAGAAGACACGACCCGAAATATCTAAAGCTCTCACATCAGACACCCATCTGCATGATACCAAGCACAATAAGATCGTCAATTTAGCTGATAACTGTTTTCTGGAAAAATCCGCATTTCAAAGCCAGTGTCGCAGCAATTTGAGGATGATATTTACATCCCACAGGTGTGTTTTCTTCGGTTAAGGAGGGTTAAACAAACGGATACCTTTCATGATTCTAGACACAAGAGGGTGCTCCCCTACTGGCTTCCCGTCTAGTAATACATGACCCGCTGAGATAGCGGATCTGTATTTATGTGCTGTGCAGAAATGTAGCCCTTCTGATGCTAATTTGCCAACAAATTGACTACGGTAACAACTGGGGCCCCCAAGGGATCCCAATTCCGAGGGTTACACCAACCCACCCATCGGCGCCATGCCGAGCATAACGTCTATGGTTGGAGTCTGACCAAGACACTGATGTGAAAGAAGTATATTGCTTCGAAAGGCCTGGGAGGCGCCAATGTTGCCTGAAATTTGCCAAGCCATGAGATGTAATTTGTCTTGGATCAAAAGAGGGTGTGTGTGCCCCACTGGGTCCAGCAATATTTCCGGGATCGGGGGAATTTGGACTGGACAATTGTTGTAATATATCAAAAGAACATGTTTTAGCAATCAATAGAAATCTGTTAATGGTTCCATATTTCATAATTCATTTACTAAGTGCTTAATTGGCATGTATAATAGTAGTGTGTTCCAACCCCCTTTTTCCCCAGTAGAGGTAGTACATTCCAGTGCTCGAGAGGGTTGACAGGAGCTCACAGTAGAATGTTGGTGTGCTTAGAGGAGAACAGCTATGTGAAGCTGGAGCAGTAGAGATGGAATAAAGACCTACACTAGAAGAATTCAATGCGTTTTATTTACAACAACAATCCCTGGACATTTCCAGAAGAACTGGAAACCAAGGCTGAGCTCGCCAAAAGGGAGTGATCTGAATCAATTCTGCTTTCTGCTTGACCGACTTAGAGGCCACCCAGGGTATAATCACAAAGGGGGTAAAGGCATACAGGAGTGGCCCTGTCCACTGTTGGAGAAAGGCATCTTTGGCCATTGCCAGGGGATCTGGTCTCCACAAATAGAACCGTTACAGCTGGTGGGAGAGGCAGGACCCAAAAAGGTCTATGTGACACTGTCCCCACCTGCTTTGAAGGGCTCAAAAGACCAAGGGATGGCGTTTCCACTCGTTGGAATCCCTGAGGAATCTGGAGTTCCAGTCCGCTACCGTATTGAACTGACCTGGCAGGTACCTCACTGTTACTGAGATCTGGTTCTGAAGACAATAGTGCCAAAACGCATTTGCTATCTCTGCTAGGACCCAAGACCTCGTCCCGCCTAGCTTGTTGACATATCGTACTGCTGAGACGCTGTCCATGCGCAGCAGAACACAACAATTGGAGTGAGGGCCAGAGTTTTTATGGCAAAAGAACCTACCAAGTGCTCCAAGCAATTTATGTGTAACTGCGAATCCTCGCGCTACCAACGCCCTTCGGTGAGACGGAATCGCATCTGGCTCCCAACCCCACTTGCTGGCGTCGGATTCAAGAATGATATCTGGGCGAGTGCTGAAGATTGCCCTGCCGTTCCACGCTGCCATGTGGTCGAGCCACCATTGAAGCTTGCACCGCGTCTCTCGAGTGAGAGTGATGAGTTCTGTGTACGAAAGACCCTTTTGAAGATGATGAATTTTGAGCCGCTTTAGGGCCCTGTAAAGTAGGGGCGCTGGAAAAATGGCTTGTATAGGAGATGCTAAAAGCCCCACTATCCTGGCTAGAACTCTTAGGGATATGTTTTCTTTCTGGAGAGTGGACCTGATCTCTTTCCGGATTGATTGTAACTTCTGGGCTGGAAGAGATAGGAAAGAAGAAATAGAGTTGATCTTGAAACCTAGAAGTTCCATATGACAAGATGGTGGCAGAGTGGATTTCTACACATTGATCAGGAATCCCAGTTCTTGAAGCAAGTGAATGGTCCAATTTAAATGTTGCATGAGGAGATGCGAATCTTGTGCCATCAGCAGCATATTATCAAGATAGACGATCATCCGGACCCCTTTGGCTTGAAGACTCTCCACTATGGGACGCATAACCTTGGTGAAACACCAGGGTGCGGAAGAAAGGCCGAATGGGAGAACCTTGAAGTGGAACCATTGGTTGTCCAACTGGAATTGCAGATATTTCCTGTGAGGTGGAAATATCGGGATTGTGAGATAAGCATCTTTCAGATCGAGGCGTCCCATCCAGTCGCCCTCTCTGAGAATGTCCCTGAGCAGATGGATCCCTTACATCATGAAGTGTCGATATTGAACTCCTTCAGACTGATCACGAGGTGTGACCCTCCACCTCTCATGTTTACTGTGAAAATATTGCTGCAGTAGCCCGAAGGATCCGGCTGACTCTGAGCAATTGTGTCCTTGAGTAACAACTGTTGGACTTCTTGCCGAATAAAAGTTAGATCTTGCTGGGAAAAATGGATAGGAGGCAGCAAGGACCTCTGTTGGGGTACTCCAAAGAATTATGGCCCTGCCGCCCGCCAGGTGGGAAGCGCCATTTGGCCGCCACGCGGCCAAAATACCCCTTCCCGCATTCTGACATTCCAGCTGGGCCGGCGGGCGCTAAGCAAGTTAGCGCCCGCCGGCCCAGCGGGAATGAGGGCCGCAACACAGGAGCCGGCTCCGAAAGGAGCCGGCGGTGTTGCGGCGGTGCGACGGGGGCAGTTGCACCCGTCGCGCTTTTCAGAGAGTGAAAAGCCACCCTGGGCCCTGTTAGGGGCCCCAGGACACCCGTTCCCGCCAGCCTCTTCCTGGCGGTGAAAACCGCCAGAAACAGGCTGGCGGGAAGGGGGTCAGAATCCCCAAGGCAGCGCTGCTTGCAGCGCTGCCCTGGCGGATTCGCCCAGCCGGGGGTAAACCGGTGGGGAACCGCCGGCCCCGGTTTTCTGACCGCGGCTTTACCGCCGCGGTCAGAATGGGCTAGGAAGCACCGCCAGCCTGTTGGCGGTGCTTCCGTCATTCGCGGCTGGGTGGGAATGACCCCCTATATGTGGAAACTTGCAACTGTCTCTAGAACCCATTGGTCAGATGTTAATGCCGACCAGTTGTTTAGGGAAAACCAAGTCCTCCCCCCTAGTGCTACCTGAGCAGATGAAATCAAGCTTACCTTGAGTGTTGGAGCCGGAGCTGTAGTTGACCTTGAAGCCACCTCTGTTGAAGCGGACACAGCCTGTTCGGGCTCTGGCCGGGTAAAAGGTGTCTCCGGGAGCCGAGAAGGAGGACTGAGGGCTATTGGAGATGGCACGGCTGGACAGGCGCCCTCGAAGTCTGCCTGCCCTGGCAAAAACCCGATTCCAAATAAATTTGTTCATCGAGGTCTGGGCCTTATCCAGCGCAGTAAATGTATGGACAAACTTGCCCAAATCTTTTATAAATTTGTTGCCGAATAAGAGGCCATCAGCAAGGGGTCCCGGTTCCCCCCTTGCGAGATCTGCTAGCTTCAGGTCTATTCGAAGTAGGATGGATTTCCTCTGTTCTATGGAAATAGCGCAGTTGGCATTGCCCAATAGGCAGAGCACGTGCTGCGCCCATCCGGCCAGAGTGTCAGGGTTTACCTGCGAGCCGGACTCTTTCGCTGCCACCGCTAAGTCCAAGATCCTACACAATGGAACAGAGAGGTCCACTACTTTGTCCTGGCAGGGCTTCCAGGGCCTATCAATGCCTTTTTTGGAATCCTTTGTGGAGCGCTTTAGAAATGTTGCTAGATTTGGGTCCAGCTCTTGGGGCATAGTCACTTTGTCTGGGATGTCGGGACATGGACGTTCGGACTGGAAGCAACTCCGGACGTCCTTGTGTAGGGCTTTCCTTATGCAGGCATGGGCATAATCCATCACTGCCGGGAGGGGAACCCAGTCTGATGACCTGGAGTGAATGATGTCATCAGGATTAAAACTGAGGGCAGACGAAGGGCCTGAAACTTCAGAGGGTGCTGGGCTGTGCTGTCCGTCAAAAGAGTGTCTACATCACTTGTGGGGAATTGACTCACTGTCAGAACCCGACTCGGACAAGGATGCATCAGAGGCATCGTCTGGGGAGGGATAGGAGAGGGCCTGGGGGCTGGTGGACGGTTGCCCCGAATATTGTTGGTCGGAGGGCAACTGAGACTTGGAGAGCCAGGTCATGTGCGCTGAGTGGGGCCATTCAGGTTCTGGGGGGGGGGAGATCTTCTCCTGAGTATTGGAGGAAATGGGTATGGGGTTACCATAGGGAGGAACAGTCAAGGCATAGCGCTCAATCTGCCTGGCGATCAGCTGAAGAGGAACTGCCAGGGCCCGGTTCACAGATTGCAAAACTGAAGCGTCCAGGGCATGGACAATATCCTCAGATAGGAGTAAATCCTCCTGTTCGTTAAGGAAAACTGCGTCCTCTGACATCTGTGGCGCGCTCATGGCAGCGGGAGTACAGATCTGTTTAAGAAGGAACTCTTGTAAGAAGGTAATACGGGGGGGAATCCCCAAGCTTGAGCTGGCCGTACAGGAGGCAACAAATGATGAAGAAGCAGTAGCCTCTAGAACCTCCTCCTGGAGGATTATATACAGCAGTATGTATATATGTGACAAAATTAAATCTTCCCCCTCAGGCAAAGCCTGTGATAGCCAATTATTCAGCCGTGGAAAGTGGGCGTATGGAGAATGCTTCTGCTCGACTCATTAATCACTTTGGGAGCCGGCCAAATGACAGCCGGGTTTCTCGGCGTGAGCTCGATGTCAGTAATACAAAACTGACAAAAAAAAGCCTGCAGCGAGAGAAGCACACGTTCTGGAGCGAACTAGAGGTAGGACTATCGTCCTCGTGCTGGTACCGCACGATCCCTCTGCCTCCTGGCACCCCGCCGGGTGCAGACACCTGAAAAATGGCCGGTCGCACGCCATACTACAATGTCCGACAGCACGTACACTGTGCGCGGAAGACTCTGGTCACAGCGGTATGCCTGTAAAGCAAAAGGTTAGGGCAAACTGTTAAGGAACAAGCTGAGAAGACAATAAGATACTTATCTGTATTCCGCAGCAGCAAAGAAAGAGGAGGAAGTATGGCGGTTAGAGCAGATTTGTGGCAGTATGGACGCCCATTGGTAGTGAGGATTGACGTCAGGTTTATTGGAGTTGTAGTTTTTTTTGTAAGTTGTATTTGGTTGGCTACTGTGATTTGCAAATTAATAAACAGCAAAAAAGGAGAAGCATAATCCGAGCCTCTGGTCCTACTATAGAATATATAGTGCTTTGTAGCGATTTGAGAATTCAGAAAATATGCCCTAATTTTAGTTTATTAGTGCACTAGCCATAATTTCTATGGGAATAAGACCCTCTAATTTTTATAATTTCTAAAGGGAATGCTTTAGGTATTACAGTTTTGATTACATCAAGATGATGTCAGGTGTGCCACACTTTTGTAGCAAATATAGAATGTTAGCAATCTAGTTGTTTATTAGAATACTGAGGGGAGGCAGATGTCAGGAACACAGACTCTGATAATTTAGGGCAGGGAGGAGGATGCAGAGGAAACAAGTTGACCACGCTGGGCAGGTGGGAGGGGCAGTGGCAGCACAGTTGACAATGGATTTCGTGGGAAAAGGGGGCAGGTGCAATAAACCAACCATGCAGGACAGGCAAGAGAGGTTGTGTCATATAACAAACCAATGAGGGCAGAAGGAAGAGGCAGTGGCAGTACAACCATATATGCCCTCAAACCCAATTCATGCAGGAGACTCCCAATGTTTTTGAGCCCAAAAGGGCTTTATTTTATCTGTCTCCTGCCTAAAATCTCCTCTTTTTCAATGTAAGTGTACAAGGAAAATAAAATTCCCAGGTTCTTTTTCAAAATCTCCCTGTTACCAAGTTAAAAATGTTGGTGAGTATGGTACATTGGATCACTGAGGGCAAGAGGAATGGGGTAGGGACATGGACTCAGATAACAGAGGGCAGGAGGGAGATGGACAGGGGCACCAAACTGACCTTACAGCGTAGGCGTCAGGGATTGGAAAGCAATAGGGAGGGGACAGGGCCCTGCAAATGGAAAACAGAGAATAGAGGGGAAAGAGGCAAGGGCAGCAAGTTGACCATACCGTACAGCCTAACGGGGAAAGACGGTAGGGGATGCAAGCTAAGCACAGAGACTAAGCAGGAGGGCAATGAGGGGACATAGAATCGGGCAATGGAGAGCAGGAGGAGTGGGCAGGTACATCAAGCTAAATGGAGGGCAGTGGTAGCACATCAGACCATGCTGGGCAGGAAGGAGTGGGCTGGTGCATGGACTTGGACAAAGAGGAGGCAGATGGACAGCAAGCTAATTGTTCATGGCTTGTGGGAAGAACAGTGGCAGAGCAATGGCAACACAGGGCTGTAAAGAGAGAACAGGGACATGGACAGTGAGTGGCAAGGAGGAGGGAGGGCAGGAGCAGCAAGCTTGGGTGGGTGCAGCACAATGCCAGGCCAGGCCCTGCGTCCAACTCCCTTCAGCACCGTGCATTGCGATGGGCGTTTTACTTAACATAAAAAAATTCCTAAAAATTCACTAAAAAAGCTAAGGTCGTAGGGACGTTATAGTTAGTTTATTATTTTACATGCACAAAACCATAGGAATTCAGCTGTTATATTTGGTTATTTCAGGAAACTATACTTTGTGCCCTTAGGTAACTATAAATCTCACCATCCAGTGCTAATTACCCCAGATATTATATCACTCATGACATCTGCTATGACATCATTGATAATAACACGGTAACATATGCAGTAAAATTATTGATGATAAAACTTTGCATGGCGAGGGTGCGAGTTATAGTTACCTTAGGGCATGAGTCATAATTACTTAAAATAGCTCTAACTGTAACAGCTGAATTTATATGGTTTTTGTGCGTGTAAAATCTGAACATCCCTGTAAACCTTTTTTTAGTGAATATATATATATATATATATATATATATATATATATATATATATATATATGGCTGATAAAGATCCTGCTGATAGAAATGCATTGCAGCAATAAACATTTGTTTAAAACCTGATCATGGAGAGCATGTTTGGTGTCTGTAACAGGGAAACTGCACTATTTTCTTTATATTAGCAGGTTTCCTTCTCCTGTAACCTTTGAATTTTTTCAGTGAATTTCTAAGGTTTTTTAATTCTATTTCCTAACTATAATGTCCCTGTAACGTTTGTTTTTTTTAGTGAATTTCTATGGTTTTTTAAATCCATTTCCTAACTATGCTGTCCCTATAACCTTTGTTTTTTTCAGTGAATTTCTATGTTTTTTTTAATGTATAGTAATTTCATTAATATACTTTAATCACACCACCGCCGCGCATGGTTGAAGGAAGTTGGCCGCAGGCTATCTCTCTGGGTGTGAGAATAGGTGTAAGAGGGTGTATCTGGGATGACAGTGGCTGTGAGAGTCTCTGTCTGGGTGTGGGAGTGCGCGCATCAGTCTTATTGGGTGCATCAGAGTCTGAGTGGGTGTGTGAGTGGGTGCATGATTCTCTGGATGGTCTGTGAGTGGTGTATGAGTGTCTCAGTTGGTCTGTATGTGGGTGCATCAGTATCTCACTGGGTCTGTGAGTAGGTACATCAGTGTCAGTGGGTCTGTGAGCGGGTGCATGAGGGTCTGAGTGGATTTGTGAGTGGGTACGTGGTGGTCTGAATGGGTCTGTAAGTGGGTGCATCAATGTCTGAATGGGTCTGTGAATGGCTGTGTCAGTGTCTGTGAGGGTCTCTGAATGGGAGTGTGAGGGTCTGTGTGGGTCTGTGAGTGGGTGCATGAGGATCTGAGTGGATTTGTGAGTGGGTGTTTCAGGGCCTGAGTGAGTCTGTAAGTGGATGTATCAGTGTCTGTGTGGGTCGGTGACTAGGTGCATGAGAGTCTGAGTGGATTTGTGAGTGGGTGCGCAAGGGTCTCAGTGGGTCTGTGAGTGAGTGTATGAGGGACTGTGTGGGTCTGTGAGTGGGTGCGTTAGTGGCTGAGTTGGTCTGTGAGTGGTTGTGTAAGTATCTGTGTGGGTCTGTGAGTCGGTGCATGAGGGTCTGAGTGGATTTGAGAGTGGGTGCGAAAAGGTCTCAATGGGTCTGTGTGGATCTGTGAGTGATGTGTCACTGAGTTTGTCAGTGAGTGAGTGTGTCAGTGTCTGAGTGGGTCTGTGAGTGGAAGCGTGAGTGTCTGAGTGGGTCTGTGACTGTGTGAGGATCATAGTGGGTCTGTAAGTGGGTCTGAGTGGATCGGTGAGTGGGTGCATCAGCGTCTGAGTGGGCTTGTGATTGAGTGCATGAGGGTCTAAGTGGGTCTGTGAGTGTGCGTCAGTGACTGAATAGGTCTGAGCGGATGTGTGAGGGTTTCAGTGGGTCTCTGAGTGGGTGGGTGAGGCTCTCAGTGGTCTCTAAGTGGGTGTATGAGTATCTCATTGGGTCTGTGTGGGTGCATCAGTGTCTCACTGGGTCTGTGAGGGGGTGCATCAGTGTCTGAGTGGGTCTGTGAGTGGGTGCATGAGAGTCCTAGTGGGTGTTTAAGTGAGTGAGTGGGCACATGACTCTCTGAGTGCATGTATAAGTGAAAGATTTAGTGTATGAATGAGTCTGTGGTTTTGCTTCCAAATGTGTTCATATTTGTGAATATTTTGCGAATATCGTGCATGGTGACGCAAAATTATTTTAAACTCTTAATTTGCCCCTAAAACACACCTATATCACACCCCTGGGGTCAGGGAACCTCCACCCTGACCCCTTTTTCCACTCTCAATTAGGTTTTCACCCCTTGGGACCGTGTTCCATTAAATAAATGGCGGACGCAACTTTCTAGTCAGGTTGCGGTCAGCCAATTACAGTGCTTCTTTTTGCACGCGCATTCAAGAAAATTCACGAATATTTGAGAAATTATCGCAAGCCCTGCTACACAAATTTGGATTTCCTTTCATATCTCAAAAACTATTGAATGGATTTACAGCAAATAAAGTGAAAGCGTAATCTGCGTACAGAAAGCTAGCTTTCTGACAAATTTTGTGTAATTCCGTGCTGTGGTTCGGGCTGTAGTCGCATCTAAACGTCCTATGGAAATTAACAAGGGAAACGCACATTTTTTTCAAACCTCCCCCCCTTTTTTTCGGCTCCTGCTTGACGATCATACCCAAACTTTCCATGTGCAACAAGTATCACCAGGGCACTTTTTTTGGAAAACGTCGTGAAGATTTGTCAAACGGTGCCAAAGATACAGGCAAGTCAAAAAACGCTTTCTCTATGGAAATTAGTTCCTAACTATATATATATTTTACATACTGGCAATTGCCAGTAGGTAGTTATAGGTAGGACGTAATTTCCATTGAAAAAGCGTTTTTTGACTTGGCTATATGTTTGGCTCCGTTTGACAAATCTTCAAGACATTTTCCCAAAAAGTGTTCCCAAGGGTCTTGTTGCGCATTGAATGTTTTGGGGTGATTCGTCAAGTGAGGGCAGAAAATAAGGGGGGGTCAAAAAAGCGTGTTTCCCATTTTACTTCCCATTTTACACACAACTGCAGCCTGCACCGCTGGACGGAATCACATCAATTTTGGCAAAAAGGTAGCTCTTGTTCAAGAAAGCGCCCTTTTTATTTGGTGTACATCAGTTCAGTAACTTTAGAGAAATTAAAGGAAATTCGAATTTGTATATCTAGAGGTGCATATCCTCCTTGGATCTGGTGGAAAACCAAGGCTCTCATTGGGTGGCCGCAGAAAAGTTGCGGCCACCATTTTGTTTCTCACATTGGCAGGGGTGGGGAAAAAACTGTATAAAAACATGTAAGGGGTCAGGATGCAGGTATCTTGAGCCCACAGGGCACATGGAGGGGTCCCTTAGGCCCCTCCTGGGCAAACAATTGCCCTTTTTTTGGGGCTGAACTGCAAATCCTCGAGTCCTCCTCAAATTCTCCTCGGATCCTACTCAGACCCTCCGCGAACCCAGGGGAAATGCAAGGCCCTGATTGCTTGGCGCAACCTGACAGAAATAGTAACGTATGCATTTAAAAATACATAGGCCCTCATTATGACATTGGCGGTAAATCCCACTTACTGCCATGCTGACTGCCGCCAACATAACGCTGCTGCAGCGGATAACTGCCAACCATATTATGACACACACATACCAATCCGTCACTATACAGCCACACACACAAGTCCGCCAGCTCAAAGGTCAGTGATAAACTGGCGGTATCCAAACCCACACCGTTACACCAACAGAACTACGCCCATCACATTATGACCCACGAATCATCGGGGTGGACATTCAATGGCGGTAAACAATTGGCGGTACATACCTCAGCGCTCAAAATACACACAAACTAACAAAACAACATCACATTGGACAATTCAAATAACACACAACTGACACACATACACACCCACACCACTATAAAACACACACCCATATTACCCACAACCCTTTACGACTACAAACCATTGCCAACAGAGAGAGAGACAGCAAGAGCACCCACACAACCAGAGCCACATACCAGCATCACCTATACACCACCCACACACCTTGCATCACACACCCCAACACATCACCCCACACACCCTCACCCACACCACTCACACTACACCCATGGCACCACATCAACACCCCAGGTTCTCAGAGGGGGAGCTAAGGGTCATGGTGGAGAAAATCATCCGGGTAGAGCCACAGCTATTTGGATCACAGGTGCAGCAGACATCCATTGTTAGGAAGATGGAGCTATGGCGGAGAATCGTGGACAGGGTCAACGCCATGGGACAGCACCCCAGAACAAGGGATGACATCAGGAAGAGGTGGAACGACCTACGGGGGAAGGTGCATTCGTGGCAACAAGACACCAGCTCGCAGTACAGAGGACTGGCAGTGGACCCCCACCTCCTCCCCCACAACTTACAACATGGGAGGAGCAAGTCTTGGCATTCATACATCCTGAGGGCCTTGCAGGAGTAGGAGGTAGACTGGACTCTGCTAAGTCAAATCTCTATTACTATCACCCCCCTACCTACATGCCATCACAAACCCCCACCCTTACCCTCATTCCCATCACTCCACCACCTCCCACATACCCCACCATCAAAACCCACTCATTCCAATACCAAGCCCTGCATGCAACACCAATGCATGGATACTCCTCACAGACCTGCTTGGACACCTATCACCACTGCATGCACACTGGAGAGAATCAACTAGCCCACCACATAACAACTCACACAAGGCAAATCTGGCAGGGCAATAACAACCATAGAGGGCAACACACCCATGCACAATATGCCACACGCAGAAACAATAACACTGCAATTACATCCCCACAGGTATCCCAGACAATGTCACTGGAGAAGAGGTGCCAACAGCATCCAGTTCCCCCACAGAAGAGGCCCACAGTGATGACAGTAGCTCTGGTTGACTGGATCTGGATGACCAACCTGGCCGATCAGAGATCTCCGGACAGTCGGTTACCCAGGCACAGTCTCACACCACCACAGAGACTCCCCCTTCAGGAAACACCACCACAGCACCCACCCAGCGGGCCCATACCTCTGTCCCCAGGACATGTCAATCAGCGGTGTGCCCACCATTACAAGGACCCCAGGCCACTCCACAAACACAGGACGATTAGGGACCTGGGGTCAGTGGGCACATGGTTTAGGGGACAGAGGCACAAAACGACAGGGAAGCTGGGAGGACTGCTGTGCGACAGGGGGAGGACAGGCCCAGGGAACCGACTCTCCAGGAGGCACTCGCCATGATCCTCGGAGCATACCAACATTCCCAGGATACGCTGGGCCAGATACTGGACAAGTTGCAGGAGAACATGCAGCTGCAGAAGGGCCAGTACCTGGGGATCAGGGAGGACTTGAAGGACATCAATGCCACCCTGGTCTCCATTGCAGGGGTGCTGGCAGACATGGCCAACACTATGAGAGAGGCAGTGGCACACCATCGGGCCCCTGACACTAGCCAAACCGATGAACAGCCCTCCACCTCCGCTACCGCTAGTGGACAGGAGGCCCCGCCACATGACCAACAGGCAACCAGCCCCCCTGCCCCTGCAGAAGGAGAAACACCCCACAAATGTTCCCTGCGATCCAGGCAGAAGCCAGAGACTATTGCCAAGACCCCCGCCAGGAAATAAGACTCTCCTGATTGTCACCCTTGTGTCCCACACAGTCACCCTGTCCACCTTGAACTGCCATTGCTCCCCTTCCTATGTCCCCATGGACAATGCACCTGTGATACAAATAGACTGGACCCTATCCTGGACTTTCCTCCATCATCACCCCAGCCCATTGCACTTCCCCCTCTACTTTTTAGCACTTAAATAAACACCCTTTGAAAAAATACAAGTATGGAGTATGTCAAATGATTTAAGCATGTATTCGTTTATCAAGGTTTAAACATTGCAATTCAACTGTACAGTAATGTATACATAGGAAAAACCTGTAGTTGGCTGCAGTGAACACACCAGGAGAGACAGTGGGGCACCAATATCTGCAAATAGAGATGCCAAAGGGTACAGTGAGTGGCCGTACAAGTGGGAAAAACAGCCTGCCAGTGGCAATGTCAAACACAAAATTGTCAATTAAAAGTGAAGTTACACTGTCTTACCTGTGTGTCATTGGAAGTATTGATGAATACTTGCAGTTCTGTTGTCCTCAACCTCATCCTCTGCCTCCTCATCTTCACTGTCCACAGGGTCCACTGCTGCCACACGACCATCTCCAGCCTCCTCCTCCTGCAGAAAAGGCAAGGTTGTGCAACATACAGATCTGGCAGACCTTCTTGGGTGAGTAGCACAGGGATCCACCTGTTAAATGGAGGCAACGATACCTGGCCTTCAGGAGGCCAAAGGTCCTCTCTATAATTCTTCTTGTTCCCCCATGTGCATCATTGTAATGTTCCTCTGCCCTTGTCCTGGGATTCCTTACAGGGGTGACCCACCCATGAGAGGTTGGGGTAACCAGAGTCACCTGCAAATTTTGAGGGACAACTGTTAGCCACACACTAACCCTTAGGGCCACACCATACCCATACACTAACATATACTGGGGAGAACCAGGGCTCACCTATTAGCCCTGTGCCTCTGGAGTTGAGCCTTCACATTTGGGATGCTGCTATTCCTCAGGATAAAGGCATCATGCACAGACCCAGGATACTTTGCATTGACGTGGGAGATGTACTGGTCCGCCAAACACACCATCTGCACATTCATCGAGTGAAAGCTCTTTCGATTTCTGAACACCTGTTCATTTCGCTGGGGGGGGACAAATGCAATATGTGTTCCATCAATAGCCCCAATAATGTTGGGGATATGTCCCATTGCATAGAAATCAGCTTTCACTGGTGCCAAATCCTCCACCTAGGGGAAAACGATGTAGCTGCACATGTGTTTAATCAGGGCAGACAACACTCTGGTCAGCACGTTTGAGAACATTGGCTGAGACATTCCTGCTGCCAAGCCCACTGTCATTTAGAAGGAGCCAGTTGCCAGGAAATGGAGCACTGATAGCACTTGCACAAGAGGGGGGATCCCGGTGGGGTGACGGATAGCAGAGATTAGGTCAGGCTCCAATTGGGCACACAGCTCTGTGATTATGGCCCTGTCAAGTCTATAGGTGATGATAATGTGCCTGTCCTCCATTGCTGCCAAGTCCACTTGGGGTCTGTACACGGGGGATGTCTCCATCTCCTATGCAGCAGATACAAACTATAGGGTAAAATAGTGAGCAGCTGGTCATTATCTCTAAATTCCAATCAATACAGTTCAATGCATGTTGTGATTGTAACAGTATTTTGTTGGAGATGTCCAAATTATGCATTTGTGTACTTTGACGCAGTTAGGATCCATGGCCTGCCCCCCCCCCCTGAAATGGCGTCCGCCTGTCCTGTATGGAGAGACAGGTGGAAATGAGGTAATTCCGCTGACGTGCGCCATTGCGGGAGGCGGTCGAGAACCGCCGTGCAACTCCTCATTGGTTAACATTGGGCCCTCTGGGGTACAGTGGCAAATGGTGATGTACGCCGGCGGTGACAGTATTCACCGCCGCGGACTTCCCCGCCATTTTCTATCTAATTCCTCACTTGCTACCTGACCTTCAACAGGAGAAGATCTACACTGCATGTGCTGCTGTGACCTGTGTCTGGAACTGACAATGGCTTGTGTGACTGGGGAAAGGGCCCCTGCCTTCACCTCAGCAGAGTTGGAGCGACTGGTGGATAGGGCCCTACCCCAGTACCAAATGCTGAATCGCATCCAGACCAACAGGTAGGTACACCGAGAGTAGGATGTATGGGGTGTGAATGCATGGAGTGCAGTGTGTGAAGGCCTCATGTAGGGGGTGGGTGGTGGATGGGCCCTGGGCAGCGTGCAGCATATATGGTCGGCCATGTCTGTGCTACTGGGGATGGGGAGGGGCATGGTGGGCCATGAGTGTAACAGGCAGGATGGTCGGACTAATACCTTTCACTGTGTCTATTTCCCTGCAGGTCAGCGCCCATCAAAAGAAGGGTATATGGCATGCCATCGCCAAGGACGTGTGGACCCTGAGGGTCTGTGGCAGGCAGAGCACCCACTGTCAGAAACTGTGGGAGGATCTGAGATGCTGGGCATGGAGGACCGCGGAGGCCCAGCTGGGGATGGCCTCCCAACGAGGAAGGGGTGCCTGTCGAACCCTGACATCTCTGATGGCCCGCATACTGGTGGTGGCCTATCCGGAGCAAGATGGGAGCTTGGGGACATCACAGCAGCCACAAGGGAGTGTGTCCAGCGCTCCAATAAACAACTCGCGCCTGGTGGGGTGGTATCGGGGTAGGGGATGGAGGCCCTATGGGTCCCCCTTAGGCCATGCCTGGCATTGCAGCGTAGGTTCCATGTTGGGCAGGGTTCTGATGTGAAAGTACTCCAACCAAGCTAGTAGGCATCCACTACTGGGTAGGGGTCTGGGGTCTCAGGTATGCTGCAATTGGCGTTAGGTGTCCCTATCCATGGCCTGGTGACTAGCATTGTGACTGGTAGTGCATTGCTAGTGCGTAGGGCTGTTCCCTGTGTGTGAGTGTGTTGTGTTTGCCAACGGTGGTGTTGTTGGCGCCATTGACCAAGTGCATCCTTTGTCTCTTTCCCCCCTTTTTGTTTTGTCACCCTGTACTTATGTGCATTAGCATCATCTGGCGGAGGAGCAGAGGCACCGGCGACGGAGGGAGTTGCGTCCCACAGGACCCAGGAGGCCGAATCCACCGATGGTGAGGGCACCAGTGGGACAGAGTGCAAGGGGAGCACCACAGCAGAGACAGGAGGGGAAAGTTCAGACACGGATACCTCCTCCGATGGGAGCTCCCTGGTGGTGGGGGACACTTCTGTGCCCACCCCAGCTACAGGTACAGCCACCACCCCCGTACCAGCACCGCCCTCCCAGCAGCCCCTCAGCGAATTTCTCGTGCCCGCTCACCCAGGAGGGTGGGCATCTCCTTCGCCCCAAGCACCTCAGGCCCTGCCCCAGTTAGTCCTGCTGCCCTGAGTGAGGAGGCTATTGACCTCTTGCAATCCATCTCTGTTGGGCAGTCAACCATTGTGAATGCCATCCAGGGGCTGGCAGCCCAAATGCAACAGACAAATGCATTCCTGGAGGGCATTCACACTGGCTTGGCAGCCCAACATAGATCAATCCAGGCTCCGGCCTCCTCTCTGATGGCAGCCATTGTCTCTGTCTCCAGCCTCCCCCCCTCCAACTTCCTCTTCCCAATCCCATTACCCTCAACCCCAACCTATCCCAAGCACACAGTCAGATAAACATGCACCCAGGACAACACACAAGAGTGGGCATGTAAAACAAAAGCACCACACTTCATCCCACAGGCACTTACACAAACTCCATCCAGAAGCAGACATAGCAATATCCACTGCCTCCACTGTGGCCCCCTCCTCCACGTCGTCCACCTCCCTCCCAGTTGCGTCTCCACTCAGACCTGAATGTACTACATCCTCATCCACTACCACCATCACCAGCACACCTAACAGTACACGCCCCTCTCTGGCGGTCACCACCCCCCATATCCATGCAGACGTCCCTGTGTCCTCTCCCACTATGTCTGTGCACCCTCCTCCAAAAGTACACAAACACAAGCACTCAGATACCCAACAGCCATCTACCTCACAATAGCATCCAGCCCATGCACCTGCACCCAAACACAGCAGACAGACACCTCCTGCCACCAATCCCTCTTCCTTCACTCCCAAACCATCTCCCTCTTCCCGCCCCAATGTCCCTCAGAATCTTTTCCTCTCCACCCTAGCCATCCCCTCCCCTCCCTGTCCCTCACGTAAGGCCAGGGCTGTCAAAACCCAGGCAAGCACCTCAGCCACCTAGTCCATGGGCACAGTAGTGTCCCCAACTACTCCAGGTGGGAAAGGATCCCGGCCACCAGCAAGGCAGACTGACAGGGTGCCAGCCCCAAGTGCGTTGAGGAAGGGCAAGGTGTCAGCCCCAGCTGCAGGACGGAAGGGCAAGGAGTCAGCCCCAGTTGCAGGACGGAAGGGCAAGGAGGCAGCACCAGCTGCAAGAAGGAGGGGCAAGGGGCCTGCAACAGAAGGCAGTAGAGACAAGGGGCCTCATGCAGGGACTCAGTCGGAGTCCCCACCACCAACCATGGTGGTGCAGCTGTCCGAGGCTGCATGGGAAGGGCTGGAGCCTCCCCTCACCACTGCCAGCACTGCCACCAGCACCACTGCCAGCAGCAGCAGCCCCAGTGGGAAGCCGTCCGAGGCTACAGGGGATGGGCTGGAGCCATCCCCCACCACTGCCAGCACCGCCACCAGCACTGCCACCAGCACCACTGCCAGAAGCAGCAGCCCAGTGGGCAGCCATCCGAGGCTGCAGGGGATGGGCTGGAGCCTCCCTCCACCACTGCCAGCTCCAATAGCAGCACCACCACTACCACCCCTGAGCAGCCGTCAACGCCAGCGGACAGTGTGTAGTCCTGCCTCCATGGGCTGTTGTGGGGCCTTGCCCCAGCAAATCCTGTGGGTCTGATACCCAGGTGAGAGACTGTGACCTTGCATTCCCCAAAATCTGCGTCACAGGGCTCAATGCCCCCTCCAGAACCAGTGGATAAGCCATCCACTCACCCCATCCTCCATAGGATGAAGCTCACTGGGCACAATGGCCCCTCTGGAACCAGTGGAGAAGCCATCTACTCACCCCATCCTCCACAGAATGAAGCTTAAAGGGCACAATGCCCCTTCCAGAACCAGTGGAGTAGCCATCCACTCACCCCAATCTCCACAGGATGAATCTCACTGGGCACAATGGCCCCTCCAGAACTAGTGGAGAAGCCATCCACTCAACCCATCCTCCACAGGATGAAGTTCACTGGGCACAATGCCCCCTCCAGAACCAGCGGAGAAGATATCCACTTGAGAGACTGTGGCCTTGCACTCCCCAGGACAGAGTAATGGGCATGTTGCCCCCTCCAGGATCAGTGGCGTTGTACCATCTTCCGGCTGAGGTGCCCCCCCATTCCCCGTCCTCTTGAGGTCCCTGGATATTTTCAACCTGATGCCCCTGCAGTGTTCTCGCCGTGTTGTTGCAGGAGTGAGGTGGGGCCTTGGACTACGTGATGTGGCCCTGAAGCCCATGGACATTGAGGACTGGGCAGTGCCCCTACATTTGTAAATATGTATGTATCTGTTGATCTGGATGTACGTATTTATAGTATTTTATCTTATTACACTCACTTTAATCAATTCATCTTGTCCTTGCATTATTCCTGAGGGGTACGGGGTGAATATGTAATGTTACTGCATCTGCTTGTGTGTATGGTGTTGGGGGTGGGGGTGTTGCGTGTGTGTGTCACTCTCTTTTTCATCTCCCCCTCCCCTGTGTGCTAGGCAGCAGTACTCACCGTGGTCATCTTCGCCGGCGTTGGTGTTTGTAGTGGAGCAGAACGCAGTGGAGCACGGGGAACACATGCAACTCGGGCTCCATGGCGGCATGGTTCTTCCTTGAGTCTCCAGAGGTGAGTCGTTTCCCTTCTGTGCCATGTTTCCACCTGGCTTTTGATGTCATTGGTACAGCCCCGGAAAATGGTGACGAATTGGTGTGTCATAATACAGTGGGCGGAACATTGTCTTCCGCCTTGCTGTAGGCGGTTACCGCTGTGGTGCCTGTTGATTTCGCCCTGGCAGTCGGTGTGTTAAAGTGGCTGTCTGTCTGAGCGGTTTCCGCCGTGGTCATAATTTCATATTAATTACTGCTGGCCTGTTGAGGGTATTACCGCCGCTTTATCACCAACCGCCAGGGTTTCAATGAGGGCCATAGAAATTCACTGAAAAAAACAAAGGTTACAGGAACGTTATAGGTAGGTTAATGTTTTACCCATACAAAAACCATAGAAATTCAGCAGTTATAGTTATACTTATCTGAAGAAACTGTAACTCGTGCTGGAAAGAAACTTTGGGCCAGGAGTTTTAGTTTCTTGACATAAATATAACTATAACTGCTGAATTTCTAAGGTTTTGAATGGGTAAAACATCAACCTAACTATAACATCCCTGTGACCTTTAGTTTCTCTGTGAAAAAATAAAATAAAAATATACATATATATATATATATATTACATATATATATATATATATATATATGTCTCAATATACATTTGTCATCTCATATGTACATTAGATTTTCGTCCTGTTCCATGTCTTTCACATAGGTGATAAAGTGGGTTTCATACTGCCTTCCTTAAGTATTGCCCACCCGGTTAGAAATACATATTGCATTTGTAATAGCTTTACGAAGTACTGCACAAGATAGGTTTTCCCTGATACCCACTGAATATGAAGGTTAACTATATAATGAGTGTGATCACGTTTAAACCGGCTCCCTTCTTGAGCTGAATAAAGTGTGTGAATATGTCAAGTGTGATGACATTTTATGAGTGTTTTGAGGAATTAATGCTTTTATTTGTTCTTTGAAGAAGCTCATGTTAAAACTCTTCTCAAAAACTCACTTCAATGAATCATGCTTCATCCTATTAAATAACCAAACGTGACATGTGCAAGCACATGTGATTTTAAGGAGGCGATTAAAATTTGATTAACTTTAGTCGAATACGTCAATGTTTATAACCGGAAAGATTGATTTTAAATGCCTACGAAAAATGCCGCAGGCATAGGAGTATTGTGCGTACATGTAGGGAATGAATGGGTAATTGTATATGATAGTTACACAAGCCATAGAGTGGATCTGGTGACCAGATAAGATTCTGTGGGCCTATCACATAAAGGCAACACATTGGGCCTCATTTACGAGGCCCTAGCGCCACCAGAGTGTCACTTATTGAGACGCTCCGGTGGTGCTGTGCAGTGCACCACATCTAGAAGGTGGCGTTAAGTCACTTTTCCTGGCTTATCACACCCTTGTAGATATTAGCTGCCCCAGCTTTCTGCGGCTAAAGGGCATGCAGTGGATGTTGCTGTGGGCATACCCACGCAACACTCATTGCTTTTTGACACTGACTCAGATTTACAAGTAATACTGCAGCACACATTGAAGGAGTAAATAACCATTAAGGATTGTTTTTCCCTTCCTGCACAAAAACAATCTCCCCTGTTACACAGCCATCCTTGCACCATGGTGCAAGGGTGGCTGCGTTGGTGCTAGGCAGCTAATTTAGTGCCGGCGCAGGGAGAAACAAAGGGATGCACTGTATTCTTTTAAATACAGTGCATCCCTGCCTTTTGGAAATGATGCAGCTCGGTGCAGCAAGATTGCTTGTGGTACCGCGTTGCGCCATTTCCTTGTAGATGAGGCCCCTTATGTGCCACTGACTTGGACACACTAGGGCCTTAAATAGTTAACGAGTTGGAGCCTTGCTATTTAGCCACCATGAACAGTGGCAAATGGTTACTTGTCACAGACATCTTCAAGGTGTTAGCGCGTCTGACCTTAATAAGTAAACTTACAAGGGGACGCGAATGGGTCGATGAACCTTTTGACTCACAAATTAAGATGTTCTTACCAAAGCCCCAGTACATATTCAATAACCAACACACAATAATCAATAATCAACAACAATCAGTAATATCAATAATCAATGGAGTCAGTAATTATCACGCACCATGACCTTTCAGTCGTGAATAACCACACCTTAAGTAAAAGTTTGAATACTTATTTCCCTATATTAACAATGCTAAGGTCTTGTAGATTAATTTCAAAATCAAATGAAACACATACAGAAACAATACTGGCTGTCCAAAGCAGCAGAATAAACGTAATCCAATCAAAGCTTGAACCACAACACATTCTAGAGTTATGGTGCAAATTAATAACAAATTCAACTGCATCAAAGTAATCACACACATTAAGTTTAGCTGAGAAGTTCATCAAGCATTAATCCCTATTAGCATGATTTCATTAGTGAGGATCCTTAACTAACATCAGATTAGCATCAGCATGTTGGGATTCATGCAAAAGAATTTAGTAACACAAATTTGGAAAAACATCTAACTATGGCTCTATTAAAACAATGCAGTTGGTACCTAGAAAGAAAAAGCAAATATGCATAATAATCAACAGTCTATTGCATTATACCTATCCTCAGTGTGGATCAGCAAGTAGTCAGTCTTCATCCTCTGAACATCAGTCTATCAGCAAGGCATCAGGATTCAGCATCAACGTTCAGAAAATGCAAAGTCTTTAAGCATTTAAGTTAAGCATGTCTCTTGTCAAGACGCCTAGGGAATATTGGCCTTTCAGCCAGCAAGAAAATGGGCAATGACGGTGTTTTCTCTCAGTGCGGCAGCGTTAAATTAAACTACTAAAACTACTTTTCAAATCCCTATTGGTGGGTTAATCGCATGTTCACACTTTGTCCAATAAAACTAAAACTCCAAATCTATGAATTCTACTATTACTCTGTTCACATGTTGTTGATTGGTTTATCCTGCAATGTCCTCATCATCCGACTTGTCAGGTAACAATATTGTTGCAGCTTCCACTCCAGTGAGTATCTCCATTGTTCTCCTCCTGAGAAAGTCAGTCTCACACGCATTACACACAAAATGTTACATTAGTAAGAACAGCATCTTCAAGCAGTTGATTCTCATGAGAAAGGTTTCTCAGCTTCGAGCACATAATGCAGTTTAACTCTAGGACAGCCATTTTATTCAACGTTAAGAAATACAGCTTTAACATGAGGACTGGCACACTAGGCCAAGCCATTCGCTGCATTAAGGCTTACAATTAATAAAGCTAAGGCATAATGCATAACCCTTAATATGACATATTACATTACTCAAACATATATTCAACATTTCACAATATTAATTCTCTGGTAAGTACACTTTGTGAACATTGGCGGCCACTCTTCGTAATCACATTTTCAAATGCATGCATTATTTTTCTACGTTACTACATTTTCTAAATAAACATATTTTTCAGAATACATGAAACTCATTAATGATTTTTTATTAATACACCTGCGCTAGCAAAGGCATCTATGCTGCTTTTGGCTGGTAATATAGCACCATTTGTTGAACTATCGAAAGTGAAACAACTGAACATAACAAAATAACATACACAAATCAACGCAGCAACACAATTAAAACATAAGAAGGCACATCACAGCAAACCAGTCAAAAGCGAATGCAGCAAAGGGCATGACCTGGGAAGATGGCAGACAGGATGTGAAAGAAGAGAACTCCATATTCCCCCGTAATAATTCTGCATGAGTCCATCCTATAATCACTCTTAAAAGACGCATTTATGGTCCCTGATTTGCCCTGCTTAGCTGCTGATTTGGAGGTTGTGAACAGAAGTGAGTTACTGATGCCATACCGGCAGAAACAGTGGCAAGGCTGGAGGAAGCAGGAAGACATTTTTCTGAGCCAGGCCGGCTTGGCAAGTGTTGAGCCAACCCATGTTTGTGGAGCTGTGATGTTAGTGGGAGTGGTGGGGTGGCCTGAAGATCCTGTTCCCTTATTTCGTAGTTAGCCAGAGTTGAAGAGGAGGCCTAACCCCGAGGGGGAATCAGGGTGGTCACACTGCAGGGGCCAGTAGTCCCAGAGGGCTGGTGTGAGCTGGACTCCACCAGGACCGAGTTGGCCACTGGAAAAGAGTAGAGGTCTGCATCGGGATGGGGCACTGAGACACCCAAACTGGCGGGCCGTTTGTAGTGAATTAAGGAGAAAAAGCTCACCTGTGGGTATCCAATGCTTTTGCAGTGGAGGCTACGGGGAAACAGGTGCCTGCTTGGGTGGGCCTCAACCTGGGACTGAACTACTAAGGAAACCATGTGAGGAAGATCTGGCCTCTTCTGTGATAAGCTGCTTGAGGGTGCTGCAGAACTGGTGATGCATGGGAGAGGCTGGGTTTGGAGGTTGTGCTCCGTCAAGGTTGATGCTTGCGCAACTGAGGATCTGTACTGGCCTAAGGGAATCTGTGGGCCCCAGGCGTGCTTGTGGCAGATTGGAGGTGCAGAGTCTGTAAATCGACATGGCTTTGGTGCTGGGGTGTACCTTGGGGTGGATCCCCTGATATCCAGAAAGGTGGGGAGAGACGCGCCTGGAGAGACGTGCTTTGATCCAGCCCATTGGCGAAGAGGAACTGTGGAATGGAGGTGGAGAGTGGTGCATGAACCATCAGGTCCCCCTTAAGGCTCAGAAGTATGCCACAGATACAAAAGTGGAGGAATAGTCATGTCAGCTAAGGTGGGCCAGATGTGTGTGGGGAACAGAGGTAACCTCTCACTGGAGTATTTATATCTTTGATCCGGTTTTGGGGTTGTGAATGTACTGGCTGCGGAATGGTGAAGGACAAATGGACAAAACCACAGCAAAACAACACTGTTACACAATATAACACCTTGCAGCCTCTCCCACAGTGATCCACAAGGCAGATGGAGGCCAGAGAATGATGAAACAAGAAACAATAGTGGAAGAACCCATGCGGGCTGGACATCTTGCAGCTATTTTGGGTTTAAGATAAGTGCTCTTGTCTAAGACTGAGTCTGTTGCCTGGAGTTGAACTTACTGCACACAAACTTGCGTAAAATCTCAGATAGAGTTTATACAGTAGAGGGAAATGTAAATGAAGTGCAGACAGAGATAGTGGCCCTCAGACAACAGTTTGCAAAGCTGGTGACTGACAAACTTCTTGGAAAGCTGAGTGGAGAGCTCTGAGAACCGCTCTTGCCACAATAACCTTTGATTTCTCAGATTCCCGAGGAGGGCAGAAGGAGAGACCCCAGAAAGACCCCGGAGAGGTTTGTGTAGGACTGGATAAGAAGAGATATGAGACCACAAAGACTGTCGGAGCTGTTCGTTGTGAAGAGAGGGCACCGAGCACTGATGGGCAGGCTGCTGAAGGAGCACCTCCCCACCCCCAAGCAATGATAGTTTAGATACTCACTTATAGGGACACAGACTGTGTTCTTTGGGCAACCAGGCTAGCGGATAAACTGACATTTGAAAACAACTTAATTGCAATATGTCTGGATTTTAACAGAAAAGGGCAACACAGAGAAAATCCTTTCTTGAAGTGAAACAGAAATTCAGGGCGATGAACTTGCAGTACATGTTGTTATTTCTTGAGTAATGTTTGAGTTGGCCTGCATAGAGTTCCACTGTTTTGACTTATGAAAGGGCGGGAGGAACACTTAGTGCGAAGGATGGTTTTAGTGCACGGTCACATGATACTTTGAGTGACCTGTTTACACAATTAGACCAACCATTAGCTGGAGCTTTTATAGGCCTGCCCATAAGGTGGGTTGGGGTAGGACATATTAACAGAAAGTTATTGGCCGTATGTTTAATTATGAATGATGAGTGGTTAAACATGACACACGTGGAAGAGAACTGTAAACGATTAGAAATTTGAAGGGGGTTGAACACGAGAGGAAAGTTTGGGAGTAGGATCCTCTGTGGAGACTGTTCCCGCCACACACATGCAGCATGCAAAGTACACTAATAACATGGAATGTGAGAGGACTTAACAGCTGGCCCAAGCAATCCAGGATACACTCTTTCCTGAAGTGTTCTAAAGTTCAGATTGCGATGCTTCAGGAGACACACCTTTTGAGAGTGGAGGCAAACACAGTGGGTAATAGATGGAGAGGGTATTTGTATACTGCTACATACTCCAACTATGCCAAGGGAGTAGTCATTTGGCTAGAGGCAAGAGCCCCTTTTAAACCCCAAGAGACAATCGGAGACCCATTGTGGAGCTACATGATAGTGGTAAGACTATTAGAGGTATATTACACTTGTCTGATAAACATTTATGTCTCTACTTTGTACTACAAAATGTTCTTTCCCGAAATTGTGAGGCTGCTGCCCCTCAGAAGAGCTATAAAGTCATATGGGCTGGGGACTTTAACTGTATGCTGAACTCAAGAATGGACAAGTTCCCTCCCAGACCTGGGATGAAGCTAGGCATGGAAGCGGCAGACACTAGTGCTATAACTGAACTTGATTTGGTAGACGTGTAGAGATTTTATCTCCGACAAGACAAAGTTTACTCCTACTTTTCCAGTGTACATGTGTTGGGTGACAGAGAAGACATAGCAATGTTTGATTCTTCATCCTATCTTAGTAGGATAGGGTAGGGTTCTCTCTGACCATGCACCTTTGAATGTTACCTTGAGCCCGTGGTATGATAGGCCATGGATTCATTTATGGTCAATGTACACAGAAACACTGGTGGATGGGGCCTTTGTAGAACACAGGAAAGTCTATCCCATTTCTTTACATACAGTCATGAATCCACTGAGAGTATAGCAGCAGAGTGGGAAGCTTATATGCTTGCATGGAGGGGGGCAGTGCATGGCATAGATATTTGGGGTTATGTGCCAATTGGAGCACTCCTGTCTAACCACATGCAGGCACTGCAGAAACAATGGCTGACGGAAGACCCTTCAGCCGCTAGAGAGAGCGTAGTCACAATGCAACAGTTAGAGGACATCTGGACAAGGTTAGAATAATATACACACATGGAATACCAACAGCAGCTGTTCAGGAAAGTAAACAATCTGAAATGAATGTTAACCCGTCTCTTGCAGATGGAAAGACTGCAGGCACACATTATGAGGCTGAGAAACAATTGTGGTAGTGAGGGATCTTATAATGAGAATCTCTCAGAGATTTGATTTCAGAGGTTGTGGGAGCTGGGACTCCTGCATCTGACCGAGGAGCAGCACCAGAGCCTGGAAGCCCCGATTAGAGTAGAAGAACTCAAAGAGACCTTAGAGAATATGAAGAAGGCTAAGGTCCCAGAAGCAGATGGAATCCTGCTGGAGTTTTATCAGGCAATGCACCTTCTACTGGCAGAAAACAATTGTTTGCAGTCTTTACGGAAGCACCTAAGAGGGGACAGCCTCCACATTCCTATAGAGAGGCAGTAATTGGGTTGATCCCCAAGGAAGGCAAAGATCTGGAGTTGCACATGTCCTATATACCGTTGTCAATGCTTACCACCGATATGAAACTTTTAAATAAGGCCCTTGCTAATAGACTCTTAGTGGTGATGCATATGTTGGAGTCATCAGAAGAAAAGAATGCAGTGGCGTCCCTGGATGTGGAACGTCCCTCTGAAATGTTAAACTGGCAGTTCCTAAGGGCCCTACTGAAAGGTATGGGCTTTGATCCCACCTACATAAAATGGGTCAAATTAGTATACATGGAACCGAAGACCTAGAGTACGCATGGGAGGAATAATATTGGATTTATGGGCATTGGAAAGGGGCACCATATAAGGTTGCCCGCTATCACTGCTGCTTTTTACAATGGTGAGTGAGTCATTTGCTTGTGATCTGCAGAGGGGACTTCACCCTTTGAGTATTCGAAAGGGCAATGTGACAAATATTGTCTCTCTGTATGCAGACGATGTGCAGATATATTTCAGAGACCCATGTAGATCAGCTCCACATTTGTTGGTAGATTCTTTCTTTTAAACATAACAGGCTGCAAAATGTAGGCATATAAACCAACATTAGAGGCCCTTGTATTCCAGAGCCTAAGAGCAAAAGCTGTAACTCCAAAAATGCTTAACTGCTTAAACTTAAGTCAACCCTCGCATGTGGTCATCTATATATATCTCCCTGAGGGAGTTAGGGTGAATTTGTTTTTTTAGACCATGGGGTGCTGCTGCATTCCCTGCGCCCCCCTCCCGTAGTACGTTAGTGTACTTCTTTAGTTGTGTCCCTACCACTCCTTTGGGCAAAACAAGCAAAATGAAGTATGTAAATCAGCCTCCTTGCATGGCATCACAAGGCACATTTTTGTGTATATTTCTTAGCAGCTCCAGAAAAGGGGTAAGGCTGTTTTGCATTGTATTTTCTATATACTTATTTTTATCATGGGTGACCTGGTCCCTCCTGGGGAACCTGGATGCCACCTGCTATGTTGGAGGCTGCAGTGGAAGTCCCAAGGCCCCGCACCCTCTGTAGGCTTACTGCGCTGGGCAGAAATTATTAACCACTTTGCTCTGCTCCCACCTGCACTGTTCTAACTGGGCAGAAGCAGAAGCTGCTGTTCCTCCTGCCACATCTGAGGTTTTAGAGCGCTGTTTACTCACACCTCTAAGTCGTGGGCATGTAGGAGAGGACAGCACTCCACAGGCACAGCTCTTTTCTTCTGTAGCTGTCCCCAGGGGATAGGTCCCCAGGACATTCTTGCATAGTGACCCTGGGGATGAGGTTCCAGGGGCCAAAAGTTGTTTCAGAGAGGGAGCCCCACACATGGACCATCCCCATGAGATTTAAGCATAGAGAAATGTGCTGGGGTATTTTCAAGGATTCTGGCAGAGCTCCATATGCTTGGATTTCTTTTTTCAACCTTAAAAAGGGCAGACCTTCAAGTAGCCATCTCTTGTCAGACACTCACTGGTATAATCCTGCAGGAGCAAGGCTGAAGATAGAGATGCTGGGTCCCAACTCCACCCCTGGACCATAACTCCTCGGTGGGTGATACACAACACGGGGTACAGAGCCAGAGGGGAAAGGGAAATGGGATCGATAGAGTACGTGAGAAGATTAATGATGTACCTGCTATCTGCCCCTCCGTGAGCTTGTGGACTGCTCTAGACTAATGGTCTACAATTTGTCTTTAGATATCATTTCAAGCCTCTACATCTTCCTCTTCGTACGGTGGGTCCTTAAATGTATGCGTCTGTACCTAGCTGTTTCCACTTTCCCAGATTAAATGCACTCTTTCACTTGATTGACTTAACTTTTGTTTTCAATAGATCCTTTAAACAAAGAAATACTCATTAGTAGTCTTGTCACCAACAATTTGACTCATGAAATCATCACAATTGCTAATCAAGTTACATACAAGGCCTTGTGAGCATTCTGATTGCTAAAGTATCTTTGCAACAATTTTCTTCTGTTCCCTAATATGAGCTCTAAAAAGCATACATACACAGTTCTCCAAACATGTATTTTAACTATACATTTACAAGTATTTGTACAATCAATAATATCTCACAACAATTATTTTACGATAACAATAATTAGTCTCTTTGTTTTTCAGAGATCGAGTTGGTGCTGATAGGCTGCTTGGTAAGTACTGTTTGGACTTAAGGGCCTAAGGGACCTAAGTGTCCTAACCCTTGCGCGTTACTGCCTGAAGATGTCCTTAACATGGTCCTTTTCTTTCTTTTCTGATGGTCGTAAGGCGTGGAGAAGTTCAGTTGTTGAGAAACTGCAAAGTGAAGACTCAGAAGCCCTGAGTGCAGCGGAGTGGCAGAAACAACCGCTTCCAGGTAGAATTTCCAACAGCAAGCAATGCTGCATCCTAGAACAAGGGTGTGGCTTAAATAGCAGTTCTCGTGAGAGTAGTTATTCTTGCGAGAGCACATGCACAAGTTCCCGCATGTGTCTCAGAGGAAGTTGGCAATGTTCAGGGCTGCTACCCTGTGAGCTAATCCCCACCACAGAAGATTAATTAAATGCCCTCACTGTGAGCATTTAGTTTTTACACCCTAGACATGGTTAGTTTTGTTAAACTGTCTTGGGGCCTTGCATTATTCCATGGTGAACTGATGCCCCCAAGCAAGAGCGTTTCATAAGCCAGACATATGTTAGGGTTTGTGCACAGCAAAGAGCATGTCCCTTCTCACTGCACTAGTGGGTTCTGTAATAGCTCCCTTTTAAACTTACTATTGAAAGCCTTTCTTGTTATCTCACCTTCCCCCCCCCCTAGGCTTCTGTGTATGTTGTTTAATGTGCTGTTTTGTTTACACATTGGGCCTTGCTTTTACCAAGGCTTCTTTAAAACACTCCTCTCTAGGCCATGTGTTAATTTAACTCATTTGCATAATAACTGAAACTCTGCACACCTTTCAAGAACATGTGCAGCATGTGAGGACCACACCCAGCTCTTCAAACCACACCCAGCTCTGCACACCTTTCAAGAACATGTGCAGCATGTGAGGACCACACCCAGCCCTGTCTATAAAAGGCAGCCCCCGAGCCTCACCCAGTGCTTGTGCTCGTCTACCTCCCGCTTACCTGAGGACAGATCCCTCGGCGCTGGCACTCCTGCTCTCTACAGACTTTCATTGGCTTCAATGGGCGCAGCTGCTGGCTCTTCCTTCTTCCGGTTTCCGGTTCCTCCTTGCCTCAGCCTCTCTCCTACAAGCAACCTGCAAAAGAGAAAGAAGACAAGGTTAGACTGATCAGTATCTCTTGCCAGCAACAAGTAAGTGCAAAACTTTTATTACCTGAAAGAACTTTGAAAACAATTTCTGGAAACAAGATACCTTCCACGAACATTGTGATTCAAACTCTTTGTTACAAGAATACTTTGCGGAACTTTGTGAAGCAAACATTTTTTATGGAACTTTTAAGAATCGAACCGTGGAAACCATTAACAGCAAGGCAAACAGTAAATCAAGGACTTGCACAAATTACATGCTGTATTTTTAAGTAAAAGTACAGTATTTGTTTTATAAAAGATTCTGGAAATATGGGAAAAGTGAGTCTGCTATTGGGAATTTAGGCTTTAGTTATATTAAGATGAATGTTTGATATTGGTAATTCTGATAACGGTATTTGTTTAATGTTTTAGAAGCTTTAGAGTAATAGAAAGCACATCCCAGAGCAGTAACACATTCCAAACCTGGAAACTAGAGACCAGGATCCAAGAGGTACTTTTAGAAGAAAATTTCTAATAAATAAAGGGATAGTCAGGAACCCAGTTAGGAATAGGTTGTACTTATCTGTTCTTTGTTTATGTTTCATTAGGCACCAGTTTCTACAGAAGTCAGAGAGGGCCGCAGATTTGTGCAGCACTTCAACAGTGGAAACGCAAGAACGGTGTTGTCTCTTTATTTTATTTTATCCACTTCCCCCCTTCCCTTGAGCTTCTGTTCTTAGTGTACTGTTTTAAAAACTAGTGTGCTGGAACAAGCAGTTTCAGGGTGGGGTCGGATTGTCTTCAACCTCCATCAGAACTGAACAAGGACTCAGGTGAGCTGGGCTTTGACAGAAGCACAAGCCTTAAAAAAAAAAAAAATCAGTTCTGGTGGACGATGAATATCGGGGAAGAAATAGAGGGCATTGACGTCACGGATATGGCGCAGGCCCTAAATGAGGACTTGGCTCATAATGAATCAGTGTCTGGCATCTTGCAACATATGCAAGAGGAAATAGAGAGATTAAAGATGGAGAATACCTCTTTAAACAGGATTTAAGCAGGTATAAATTTAGGGTATCTCAGTGGAACACAGCTTTTACGCCTTTGTTTAAAACCTCCTCAGAGACAGGGGCGCCATCAAAACATACAACTTTGCCTCCCCCAGTTGAGGTCACTGTTAATGTTCCTAATGCTGTGCCCTTAGCAGCACCTGAACGTTTTCATGGAGATAGTAACAAATTCCATGTTTTTATCAATCAATGTCAATTACACTTCGTTTGTAAGCCACAACAGTTCCCTACTGATGCTACGAAAGTGGCATTCGTCTTGTCTTATTTGGGTGGCACAGCAGCCAATTGGTCAATTCCTTTCGTGGAGAGAGATGATCCCATCCTCCATAATTGGAATCAATTTAAACATACCATGACCAGCCTTTTTGCAAAACACACTTTCATGCAGGCAAGTGATAATGAGCTTTTAAATCTTAAACAAGGTAACAAGGATTTACTGACCTATCTCACTAGTTTTAATCGTTTACTCACCGAGACACAGTGGCCAGAAGAAAAGCGTGTCTCCCTTTTCTATAAAGGTTTGAGAGACGAGTTAAAAGACGCGCTGGCTCATATCGTTGATTTGCCAGAAGACTATTCGGACTTTGTAGATTTAGTTGTGAAATTAGAACATAGACTAGGAGAAAGAAAGGGAGATAAATACAAACTGGAATCACGGTTAACTTTTATTAGACACCAGAAGAAAGACCCAGATAATAAACTCCCTGAACCTGAGCCTATGCAAATAGGGACACTCAGAGGTCCACTCACATCAGAGGAAAAAGAAAGAAGGAGAAAACTTCAATTATGTTTATATTGTGGAAGGGCAGGTCACTTTGCCAGAGAATGTCCAGTAAAGCCTAAAAATCCACGAAAGGGTGCTGTTTCCTCCACCTCCTCAACTGAATCGGGAAACGATTAAGCTCGACAAGGGGAGAGGTTACTTGTTCGAGAAAAATCTTAATCAAACCTCTAATGCTGCAGCCTTCATGGTACCGCACATACCTAGACATTTCATAATTCAGGTCGTTTTAATTGTTACTACCCAAGTGAGGCATTCTCTCCCTGTCCTACTGGACTCAGGCGTGACAGGAAATTTTGTGGATAATAAGTTAGCTGAAAACTTAGGACTTCCTATGTGCCTAAAGCCTTGTCCAGAAGCAGTATGTGCAGTGGATGGGTCAGAATTGACCTCTGGATGAATCACAAAACAAACAAGTCCACTTGTTATGGTCTGTCAGAACGGGCACACAGAGGTGATTAGCTTTGATCTGATAGATACTCCTAATTTTGGTTTGATTCTCAGGGTACCCTGGTTAACAACTCATAACCCAAAAATTGATTGGGTGAATAGAAATGTTACTTTGGATTCCTCTTTCTGTAGAACCAATTGCTATCAAGAAGCAGGTACAGAACAGAG
Source organism: Pleurodeles waltl (assembly GCF_031143425.1). NCBI lineage: Eukaryota > Metazoa > Chordata > Amphibia > Caudata > Salamandridae > Pleurodeles > Pleurodeles waltl. The sequence goes on from NC_090440.1 coordinate 1,675,398,761, forward strand.
CACAGTATTACACTGTGCTAGTGTTATACAAGATGAACCAAGTCTCCCTCCTGAATATTCTGACTTTAAAGACGTCTTTGATCCAGTAAAGGCTAGTGTGCTGCCCCCACATAGGTCTTATGACTGTCGTATAGATCTTATCCCAGGGGCCCCTTTACCTAATAACAGAGTATATGCTTTGACTGACGAAGAAACCAAATACTTAAGAACCTACCTAGATGACCTACTACAGTCTGGGTTCATCCGTCATTCCACATCTCCAGTGTCATCTCCACTCTTTTTTATCCCGAAGCCGGATAAATCCCTGCGCGCGTGTATCGATTATAGAGGACTAAATAAGGCTACAATAAAGAATAAATATCCTCTTCCTCTAATACCTGTGTTGTTGTATCAATTAAGACATTCTACTGTATACACTAAACTAGATCTGCGGAGAGCTTACCACCTGGTCCGAGTAAAAGAGGGGGATGAGTGGAAGACAGCTTTCAAGACAAAGTTTGGTTTATTTGAGTACACAGTAATGCCCTTTGGGTTATGTAATGCCCCTGCGGCCTTTCAGTTCTTTATAAATGAGGTCCTACACGAATTCCTGGACGTTTGTGTCATAGTATACATAGACGACATCCTCATTTACTCTAAGAACTCAGAAGAACATACCCAACATGTTCGTGCAGTATTATCAAAGTTAAAAGAAAATCATCTTTTTGCTAAGTTAGAAAAGTGTACTTTTAATGTCAGCAAGGTAGACTTTTTAGGATATTGCCTGTCACCTCAAGGAATAACTATGGATGTAAAGAAAATCAGTGCTATTGCTGATTGGCCAGAACCATCCTCTGTAAAAGATATTCAGAAATTTCTGGGTTTCGCCAATTTTTATAGGAGGTTTATTGCACATTTTGCAGACATTGCGGCCCCAATAACTACATTGTTGCGGAAAGGGCAACAATTTCTTTGGACTGATGAGGCGGCACACGCCTTTCAACTCTTAAAACAAAAGTTCACTTCAGCCCCAATTCTGAAACATCCTGATCCTGACTTGCCTTTTTTTGTTGAAGCGGATGCTTCACAAGTAGCTTTAGGAGGAGTTCTCTCTCAACGAGATGCAGTAGATGGCCAGTTACATCCTATAGCCTTCTATTCCAAAAAGTTATTACCAGCTGAACAAAATTACACTGTGGCTGAAAGGGAACTACTAGCTCTCAAAGTAGCCTTTTCAGAATGGAGGCACCATTTAATGGGAGCCAAGTACCCAGTTACAATCTTTTCTGACCATAGGAACCTACAGTTTTTTTGTATCACTTAAAGCACTAACACCACGTCAGATGCGCTGGTTAAATTATTTTAGCACATTTGACTTTGTAATAACCTATAGACCAGGTGCACAACAAATTCAATCTGATGTGTTATCTAGATACGGACATACTTCAGACATGAAACAAGATAAAATAGGAGAACCCATTATTCCTCCCCAAAAGTTTTTGGCACCAGTACAACAGAAGGATTTCATCACAGATCTATATAATGCACACATGCAAATAGCACCTCAGGATTGGTTAAAGGATTCCCATAACACAATACAACGAGGTTTATTGTATCACGACAACATGCTGTTAGTGCCCACCTCTGAATTACAAACACAGGTGATAATTTGGCATCACGCCTCACCGTTAGCAGGTCATCCTGGTTGGGTAAAAACCCTGGAAAATGTGCAAAAACACTTTTGGTGGGACACTATAAGAAAGGACATTAAGCAATTTGTCACTACCTGTCCAATTTGTGCAAGACATAAATCTTCTCATAAGGCCCCTGACGGCTTGTTAATACCAATGCCAACACCCAAGCAACCTTGGCACACTGTAAGCGTAGACTTTATTGTGGGTTTACCACCTGTAAAATCTTTCACAACAGTGTTGGTTATAGTGGATTTTTTATCTAAAATGGCACATTTTGTACCATTACGGAAATTACCCACGGCGGCAGAATTTGCCGATATTTTTATAAGGGAAATTGTGCGTTTACATGGTTTGTCAAGCAAAGTGGTGTCAGACCGAGGGAGCCAGTTCAACTCTAAATTTTGGAAAAAATTATGTAAAAAACTGAAAATAGATGTGGTATTATCCACTGCTTTCCACCCAGAGACAGATGGACAGACTGAACGACTGAACCAAACCTTACTTCAAACGCTACGTTGTTTATTGGCTGATTATTCTAGTGAATGGTTGGAAGCTCTCCCTGTAGCGGAGTTTGTTTATAATACTACTGAGCATTCAGCTCTACTTTGCTCACCATTCTATTTCTTGCAGGGGTATCATCCAAGAGCTATACCCATTTTGTTAGAAGATTCTCTGTTACCTACAGTAACGGATAGACTAACAAGGTTAGGTGACATACAAGACAAAGCCAGGAAACATTTATTAAAGTACAAGGAAAGCATGAAAAGACAAGCAGACAAACACAGATCTGAGGCCACAATGTATAAAATCGGTGCCAAGGTATGGCTCTCCACAAAGAACCTAAACATAGAGGGATACCGAAAGCTGCAACCACGTTTCATTGGACCCTTTAGTATAACTGCCATAGTAAACCCGGTAACAGTAAAATTAGATTTACCAAAAGAATATCCAGTACATACTACATTCCATGTGTCCTTGCTTAAGCCGTACAATCCAAAAACCCGACCTGAACCACCACCTCCACCCATACCAATTAAGGGAAATCTAGAATATGAAGTGAAAAGCATAAAAGACTCTAAAAGAATTAGTGGACGTCTGTTTTATTTAGTAGAATGGAAAGGATATGATGAATCTGAGAATTCATGGGAACCAGCATCATATGTACATGCCCCACAGCTGATTAGACGGTTTTATTTAAAAAATCCAGGAAAACCCCGTCCTGTAGGAGGGCCTTTGAGGGGGGCAACTGTTAGGGTTTGTGCATAGCAAAGAGCATGTCCCCTCTCACTGCACTAGTGGGTTCTGTAATAGCTCCCTTTTAAACTTACTATTGAAAGCCTTTCTTGTTATCTCACCTTCCCCCCCCCCCTAGGCTTCTGTGTATGTTGTTTAATGTGCTGTTTTGTTTACACATTGGGCCTTGCTTTTACCAAGGCTTCTTTAAAACACTCCTCTCTAGGCCATGTGTTAATTTAACTCATTTTCATAATAACTGAAACTCTGCACACCTTTCAAGAACATGTGCAGCATGTGAGGACCACACCCAGCTCTTCAAACCACACCCAGCTCTGCACACCTTTCAAGAACATGTGCAGCATGTGAGGACCACACCCAGCCCTGTCTATAAAAGGCAGCCCCCGAGCCTCACCCAGTGCTTGTGCTCGTCTACCTCCCGCTTACCTGAGGACAGATCCCTCGGCGCTGGCACTCCTGCTCTCTACAGACTTTCATTGGCTTCAATGGGCGCAGCTGCTGGCTCTTCCTTCTTCCGGTTTCCGGTTCCTCCTTGCCTCAGCCTCTCTCCTACAAGCAACCTGCAAAAGAGAAAGAAGACAAGGTTAGACTGATCAGTATCTCTTGCCAGCAACAAGTAAGTGCAAAACTTTTATTACCTGAAAGAACTTTGACAACAATTTCTGGAAACAAGATACCTTCCACGAACATTGTGATTCAAACTCTTTGTTACAAGAATACTTTGCGGAACTTTGTGAAGCAAACATTTTTTATGGAACTTTTAAGAATCGAACCGTGGAAACCATTAACAGCAAGGCAAACAGTAAATCAAGGACTTGCACAAATTACATGCTGTATTTTGACGTAAAAGTACAGTATTTGTTTTATAAAAGATTCTGGAAATATGGGAAAAGTGAGTCTGCTATTGGGAATTTAGGCTTTAGTTATATTAAGATGAATGTTTGATATTGGTAATTCTGATAACGGTATTTGTTTAATGTTTTAGAAGCTTTAGAGTAATAGAAGGCACATCCCAGAGCAGTAACACATTCCAAACCTGGAAACTAGAGACCAGGATCCAAGAGGTACTTTTAGAAGAAAATTTCTAATAAATAAAGGGATAGTCAGGAACCCAGTTAGGAATAGGTTGTACTTATCTGTTCTTTGTTTATGTTTCATTAGGCACCAGTTTCTACAGAAGTCAGAGAGGGCCGCAGATTTGTGCAGCACTTCAACAGTGGAAACGCAAGAACGGTGTTGTCTCTTTATTTTATTTTATCCACTTCCCCCCTTCCCTTGAGCTTCTGTTCTTAGTGCACTGTTTTAAAAACTAGTGTGCTGGAACAAGCAGTTTCATGGTGGGGTCGGATTGTCTTCAACCTCCATCAGAACTGAACAAGGACTCAGGTGAGCTGGGCTTTGACAACATATCTCTGGTCTCATAAGGCTGACAATAATGATCTTTGGGTTGTTTTCCTCCTTGTGACCAGCTCCAGTCACCAGGAATAATGTTCAGGCTTCCTGGCCTCTAAAGGGGGGCATTTTGTCGGGAGCTGGATTTTCTGGCTCTCTGTGCCAGACTTGTCATCTGCCTGGCTCCTGGTGCTTTTTTCCTGCTGGTTGGGGCACCTTGCGCAGACCCTCTGCAACCAGGCAGGAAAAGAAAACAACATCCCTACCATACTCCCTGGCACCAGAGCCTCCGGGCTTTTTTTAAGGGCACTGGTGTTTCAGTGGAGGACAGGACCATTTTGCAGGTGTCCTATGCGAACCATCTAGGGTCCTCCATTAGGTCCATTCCCCCAACTGTTCCTCAGGAGGCTTAGTGGGGCCGGCTCCACTGGCTCTGGCGAGACCCATCCTAGTTGTGGGGGTCAGCCAGAGTCAAAGTACTTAGTCCATCCCTGCATTGCTTCTGGTGGCTTCTTCTTCCAACTGGGCATCCTTTCACTTTTGTCACCTCTGAGTCAAGAGCCTTCTCAACTGTTTTTCCATTGTGCAGGGACTTTTAAGCAGGGTGGAAAATTGTAGGAACGACACATTTAGCCAATCCTATGAAGCCACAACGTTCCTCAACCCCTCCCTCAAACCTCCTGTAATGCATGCTGGGACATACTAAGTTGGTGACTTCAAGATGTCTGTGGAAAGAACTCCCCTGAGATCCTCAGCTCCATGCCTTGATGACACAGCGCACTGATCCCTTCTCACCAAAAAGTCAAAGGCAACCCCTCCTTTGTTTTCTATAGCTATCTGGTCCTCCTCCTTTGTTAAAGCGTAGCAGGGCTGTCTCAGCCCAGGAGCAGCGTGACAATCTAGTTATTAGATGCAGATTTTGTCTCCACGCCTTCCTTTTCCAGGAGCGTAGTCAAGCACTGTTAATAGCTCTATTGTGTTGGCAGCTCCTTGATGTATGTATGCATGTATGTACAAATGTATCTATATAGTATTTCTTTATCACAAACTCTTCCTAAGGGCTCCGGAGTGCTGGACATGTTCAAAAGCAAGCTTAAACTTGGTGAGTAATAGGAGAGGAAGCTTTGTTGTGAACATTTAATACATTAAAGATGCAAGTCTTCGACTCTCCTAAATTGGAGCATTGTTGGAGTGGTTTTGATGGATAATGGGAGGTTGTTCCAGATCCTTGATACATAAATGGAAAAAGCCTGTTGTGTTGATTTTTTCATTTTTTTCTACTTCTCAGTCTGTAGTCAAATGGTGTCCTGCCTGTGGGTGTGCCTAAAACCACCAGAGGTGGTGGGTTTGTCTGCAAAACAAACAGTTTGACTATCTTTAGAAGAGAGAGGTGGTGTCAGGCCGTCTTTGTTTTTCTGGCACTGTGCCACTCGAGGAAGAGGTGGTGTCCAGGGTGAATCCAAGTGATTTGGCCTTCAGTGAGAGTTGGGGTTTGTGGAGTAATTAACTTGACCCAACAGGGGGAGACAAAGGTCTGCAACCTGATTCTGAGCTGAGCTAGGGAACTATGACACATCTTAAAGAGCCATAGGGGCTTGGACGGCCAACATGGCAGCAGCACCATAATTAGCTCTGCACCAAGCCTCCCCCAATCTGTTGTAAATCCAAAGATACGGCCATCAATGGCTGTCCCAGCATGGCCCCCTGGGTTGGAGGGAAAGGAAGTGACTCTTCCTGACTGAGGGAGCTCCGGAGCAGTGGCCAGAGCATCTGTGCACTGCTGAGGAGCCCGTGGTTCCGGTGGTTCCAGTGGGTATGTGAGGTGCGGCCTGTAGGGTGATGAGCATCCCCGGCTACCCATGGAACCAGTTGGACCAGGGGTGCAGGTTGGGGACCAGGAGAGAGGTGGTGGGGAGTGGCTGACAGTGAGACGTGGCCCTGATCCCCACTGCGGTGATTGGGCTGCAATGCGGCCTGGAGATGGACTTGCCTGAGGATCCTGCCTGCTGTGGCTGGGCCAATACCTGACACGGCGATGAACCCGGACCCACGAGGAATTGAAAGGAAGCCCGTGGTGTGACTCAGAAATGGAGCGACCAGAGGGGTGGTTTAGCCTGGCCCCTCCCCCCACCGGAAAAGTTGCCGAGCGAGGTGGCCGGATATGACCACCGGGGTCGGAGAGAATGAATCTGTAGGACGTTGGCTCTGTATGTACTATTTCAAAGTAAGAAATAGCATGCACAGAGCCCAAGGGTTCCCCTTAGAGGTAAGATAGTAGTAAAAAGAGATAATTCTAATGCTCTATTTTGTGGTAGTGTGGTCGAGCAGTAGGCTTATCAGAGGGTAGTGTTAAGCATTTGTTGTACACACACAGGCAATAAATGAGGAACACACACACTCAAAGACAATTCCAGGCCAATAGGTTTTATATAGAAAAATATCTTTTCTTAGTTTATTTTAAGAACCACAGGTTCAAGATTTTAAAACAATACTTTAAATGAAAGGTATTTCACTTAGGAACTTTAGGAACTTTGAATTAGCAAAATAGCATATACAGTTTTCACACAAATGGCAATAAGCTATTTTAAAACTAGACACTGCAATTTTCAACAGTTCCTGGGGGAGGTAAGTGTTTGTTAGTTTTGCAGGTAAGTAAACCACCTACAGGGTTCAAAGTTGGGTCCAAGGTAGCCCACCGTTGGGGGTTCAGAGCAACCCCAAAGTTACCACACCAGCAGCTCAGGGCCGGTCAGGTGCAGAGGTCAAAGTGGTGCCCAAAACGCATAGGCTTTAATGGAGACGGGGGGTGCCCCGGTTCCAGTCTGCCAGCAGGTAAGTACCCGTGTCTTCGGAGGGCAGACCAGGGGGGTTTTGTAAGGCACCGGGGGGGGGGACACAAGTCAGCACAAAAAGTACACCCTCAGCGGCACGGGGGCGGCTGGGTGCAGAGTGCAAACAGGCGTCGGGTTTGCAATGGAGTTCAATGGGAGACCCAGGGGTCTCTTCAGCGAAGCAGGCAGGCAAGGGGGGGGGGGCTCCACGGGGAAGCCACCACCTGGGCAAGGGAGAGGGCCACATGGGGGTCGCTTCAGCACTGGAGGTCGGATCCTTCAGGTCCTGGGGGCTGCGGGTGCAGTGTCTTTACCAGGCGTCGGGTTCTTTGAAGCAGGCCGTCGCGGTCAGGGGGAGCCTCTGGATTCCCTCTGCAGGCGTCGCTGGGTGGGCTCAGGGGGGTCAACTCTGGCAACTCACAGGGTCGTAGTCGTCGGGGAGTCCTCCCTGTAGTGTTGTTTCTCCACAAGTCGAGCCAGGGGCGTCGGGTGCAGAGTGGAAAGTCTCACACTTCCGGCGGGAAACATGTGTTCTTTAAAAGTTGCTTCTTTGTTGCAAAGATGTTTCTTTGTGGAACAGGGCCGCTGTCCTCGGGAGTTCTTGGTCCTTTTAGATGCAGGGTAGTCCTCTGAGGCTTCAGAGGTCGCTGGACCCTGGGGGACGCGTCGCTGTTGCAGTTTTTCTTGAAGTGGGGAGACAGGCCGGTAGGGCTGGGGCCAAAGCAGTTGGTGTCTCCGTCTTCTCTGCAGGGCTTCAGGTCAGCAGTCCTTCTTTGTCTTCAGGTTGCAGGAATCTTGTTACCTAGGTTCTGGGAGCCCCTAAATACTCGATTTAGGGGTGTGTTTAGGTCTGGGGGGGTTAGTAGCCAATGGCTACTAGCCCTGAGGGTGGCTACACCCTCTTTGTGCTTCCTCCCTGAGGGGAGGGGGGCACATCCCTAATCCTATTGGGGGAATCCTCCATCTGCAAGATGGAGGATTTCTAAAAGTCAGAGTCACCTCAGCTCAGGACACCTTAGGGGCTGTCCTGACTGGCCAGTGACTCCTCCTTGTTTTTCTCATTATCTCCTCCTTGCCGCCAAAAGTGGGGCCGTGGCCGGAGGGGGCGGGCAACTCCACTAGCTGGAGTGCCCTAGGGTGCTGCAACAAAGGGGGTGAGCCTTTGAGGCTCACCGCCAGGTGTTACAGTTCCTGCAGGGGGAGGTGAGAAGCACCTCCACCCAGTACAGGCTTTGTTACTAGCCACAGAGTGACAAAGGCACACTCCCCATGTGGCCAGCAACATGTCTGGTGTGTGGCAGGCTGCTAAAACTAGTCAGCCCACACTGGTAGTCGGGTATGGTTTCAGGGGGCATTTCTAAGATGCCCTCTGGGGTGTATTTTACAATAAAATGTACACTGGCATCAGTGTGCATTTATTGGGCTGAGAAGTTTGATACCAAACTTCCCAGTTTTCAGTGTAGCCATTATGGTGCTGTGGAGTTCGTGTTTGACAGACTCCCAGACCATATACTCTTATGGCTACCCTGCACTTACAATGTCTAAGGTTTTGCTTAGACACTGTAGGGGTATAGTGCTCATGCACTTATGCCCTCACCTATGGTATAGTGCACCCTGCCTTAGGGCTGTAAGGCCTGCTAGAGGGGTGACTTATCTATGCCATAGGCAGTGTGAGGTTGGCATGGCACCCTGAGGGGAGTGCCATGTCGACTTAGTCATTTTCTCCCCACCAGCACACACAAGCTGGCAAGCAGTGTGTCTGTGCTGAGTGAGGGGTCTCCAGGGTGGCATAAGACATGCTGCAGCCCTTAGAGACCTTCCCTGGCATCAGGGCCCTTGGTACCAGGGGTACCAGTTACAAGGGACTTACCTGGATGCCAGGGTGTGCCAATTGTGGAAACAAAGGTACAGGTTAGGGAAAGAACACCGGTGCTGGGGCCTGGTTAGCAGACCTCAGCACACTTTCAAATCATAACTTGGCATCAGCAAAGGCAAAAAGTCAGGGGGTAACCATGCCAAGGAGGCATTTCCTTACAGAATCTCATCCTCGACCTGTGGGGTGGTCTTACCCTCTCTACCAGCATAGCCCGGAGGGACGGAGGGCCCTGATCTTGCAGAGGAGACTGAGGCAGTGGTGCGGACCCAGGGCCCGGACCTCATGCATGCCTAAGGGAGAAGCACACTCCTCCCGGCTCATTGTACTGCTGCCTGCAGGGGAGCAACCTGGGAAATTGACTGTGAGGGATTCTGGTGATCGGTAACCCCGGACAGTGTTAGCTGTGTGAGACTGGGCTTACGATCTTTCATCCGCGGCCCTGGCCCTTCCACGATATGACCCAAGCCAGCGGGGAAGGGAGGGTTTGCTGTCCCACTGTGTGACTCAAACTCCTCTGACGCCCGGGGTTGCCATCCCCCAGTTAATGAGGACGGCCCACTGAGGGCCACTGCCAATGTGGAGCCCTGACGTCAGAGGGACCAAGGATGGCCCAGGATTCCATATTACAGCTGCTGAGACTGAGGAGGGCCCTTCTCTTGTGGGAGGCCATCCACTGGCCTATCGGACCAGCTCTGAAGCAGGGGCCAACTGTGTGCTGCTTCCTTTGTGAGCCCTCTGAATGCCAACTGGTGTGCCTTGATCCTGCGGAGTAAAGGTGTTTTGGGAGCCCCACATCATATTGGTCCCACACCTGTCTATTTACTGAACAGATTGTTACCCAGCTGGGGTCTCTTGAGATAGAACTTATTGTAGTGAAGTGGCTATCCTCCTGAGATGTGATGGACCTGCATGAGAGGAGCCCCATGGTGTGACACCTGGCCACTGATCCGATATTGTACCTACAGTGTTGGTTGTGTGGTGACCGCTTGCTAATCCTGGAGAGCCAGATGCTTATGCTGCTGCGATCCCACAGCAAGCAGGTTGGCTCTCATCTGCAGCACCCACTGATTGGCCTGTGATCCTGCTGCAATGGGCAAGAATAGACCTGCCCGCTCTGCCACTCTGGAGACCTGCATGGACCAATACACTATCAGACCCACCTCAGTATCACCAGACCCCCCTGGCAGGGATAATCCTGCATCGCCTTCTAGTGAGCTCACCACTATTCTTCAGGCCATCCAGATATCACAGGCAAGCCAGAAAAGTGAAGATCGATGGGGGGCTGCTCTGCCAAGATCTCCAGAATGCCACGGCATGCATAACAGAGGCTGAATCCTGGATCTCCATGGTCAAGGACGATGTCTCCACTCTTAAGAACCAGGGGCTACATGTATCAAAGTTTTTGTTTGCAATTCGCAAATTGCGAGTCAGAGCGACTCGCAAGGGGGTCGCAAATGCCCACCTCGTGATTATTCATGAGGAAGGTCGCAATTTGCAAACCCCCTATGGAATGGCGGCCCTCGCAGGGATGGTGGCCTGCTGGAGACAGCAGACCACAATGTCTGTGACTGCTTTTAAATGAAGCAGTTTTTTTTGTAATGCAGCCGGTTTTACTTTAAGGAAAACGAGATACATTACAAAAACAAAAAATGAAACTTTTTTAAAAAAAAATTCAGAGCAGGCAGTGGTCCGTGATCGTTTCCTCTGAAAAAATGTTTTCAGTGACATTCGCAAAGGGGAAGGGGTCCCACGGGACCCCTTCCTGTTTGCGAATGTGTTAGCACCAGTGTGACACTGGTGCTAACTGCGATTGTTTTGCAACCACATTTGCGGTCACAAAACAATCATACATGGGACTGCGAGTCGCAATTAGGAAGGGAACACCCCTTGCGAGTCACAATCCCGTTTAGCGATTCGGTAAAAAGTTTACCGAATCGCAAAACTGGGTTTGTGCATCGGGAAGTGCATTTTATACGTCGCAAACAGCCAGATTCTCTGTTTGCGACGTGCAAAATCGTTAGTACATGTGGCCCCAGGTCTCTACACTTCTCTCCCAGCCAGCTGAGCTCCACAGGCATGCCGAAGACATGGAAAACCACTCCAAAAATAACAACATGCATATAATAGGAGCCCCTGAAGGCACAGCTGGCTCTGGACCCCAGGTGGTAGTGGACTTTATAGAGCGGTGGACCTCTCCAAGCAGACCTGTCCTCCTGGTTTGCCATGGAAAGGGTGCATTGGGCACTGACACCCAGACCAACTCCAGGAGCCTCTCCTAGACCCATCATCGCTTGCATCCATAACTATATGGAGTTCTCCTTTTCCTGGACTACACCAGCGAGGTGCAGCAAAGTTGTCATTCCTACATGAACTTGAAGCAGAAAATCAGGGCCATGGGCTTCAATATCGCTTTCTATATCCGGCCAAGCTCAGTGTCCTCCATGCTAACAAATCACATTTCTTTAACACCCCGGAGTCCACGTGGCAGTGACTCACCGAGGACTATCCACTTTGTGGGACCTCGCGCACCTCCCTGCACCAAATGGAATCCTCAGAACCAAGGGTGCTGGTGCAGCCACCTAAACCCCACAGGATATGCACCCCCCTCCTGAAGGCAAAAGAAGACAGCTAGATCAGAAACACCTTCTCAATTTCCTCAGTTGCAGTGGGTGTTGATATCGGGTACTGCCTCGAGCCCTGCGGATGGGCAGGGGAAGGAAGGACTAGATGTAAACAGATCCCCGGAAGCGATGTCTCCTGAACCGGCTGATTCCCAAACTGACAGTGATCTCTCTTGCAGCCCAGAGGTTCGACTGGGCTTGAACACCTGAGTGTCAGATGACTGTAAATTCCATGGGCCACCCTGTTCGGGCTCTTGCGGTGGAGTCCTCCATTTACCAGACCTGCTGTTTCCTTGCCCTCCTTATGGGCACCTAAGTCGCAAAAAAGCCGGCTGATATCTCTACGATGCACTCTTTAACATGGAAGGGGGCACCTTCTATGATGTTTCTAAAAATGTTCTGGATGTTTTTGTGTCTAACACATTTTCTTTTTAGGGTGACAGATGCTTCTGGAGTAGAAGTGTGGGGAGGGAGTTGGAGGATGGGTTTCCAGTGTTTCACAATACATAGGGCCTGATTCTAACTTTGGAGGACGGTGTTAAACCGTCCCAAAAGTGGCGGATATACCACCTACCGTATTACGAGTTCCATAGGATATAATGGACTCGTAATACGGTAGGTGGTATATCCGCCACTTTTGGGACGGTTTAACACCGTCCTCCAAAGTTAGAATCAGGCCCATAGTGTGATTGTTTATGCTTTCTTTTCCTATCTAGGCTCTGACACACACCTCCACAATAGACATGGTAGCAACCCTCTGGCTGTGACCTCCAGCAGTGCCTTGCTAAGGCTCTTTTCACCCAGACATGGGACCGTGTTTGGTCCCATCCTTCCACTAAGTATACCAAGTTGCACGCCCACTCTTCACGGTGATGCCCTTTCAACTATTATCGTGGATCATTAATGGTCTCCTAGACTGAATAAAACGCTCCGCAGTCCTCACCTTCGCCCATCACCACTCCCCTAAGGTGGTACTACTGCAAGAAACACACCTCATGGGGGAACGTTGACCTTCTTGGCTCGAAGGGGCTATGACAGGGTCTTCCATGCAGGGTACTCCCAAGGCACTTAAGATGTCACCATTTTGCTGCGGCACTCCTTTCCCCATTCTGTGACTCAGGCACCACATGACCCGCAGGGCTGCTTCATCACGCTTACGGGTACGCTACAGGCTCAAACAACCACTTTGATATGCAGTTATATCCAGCCGGCCTCCAGGACCTCTCCAACCTCCTTCTCACCCTCCCCCACCCCCTTACCATAATAGGAGGCAATTTCAATGCAGTGCCAGATCCAGTGTTCGATATAAAGGGGCCCCCTACCGGCTCCAGATGGACTGGGGCACATCTTCTTACTGACTGGGTTGCTACCCTTGGCCTATGTGATTCCTGATGGGTATGGCATCCCGACTATGCCAATTCACTCACACCTCGGCAGCCCATTAACAAATGGATCTAGCTTTCCTATCCTCCGCTGACTATAGGGCACTTACTCAAATCCAAATGCTACCTCATGGGATTTCGGACCATTCCCCTCTGCCCCTCCACATGGGGCCTCCCACAACCAGTCTACATCCTATGTGGCGCCTCAATGCCTGATACCTCCAGGACAAGCCCCTTGTCCACGCATTACGTGCGGAATGGGAAACATCCTAAACAACGCGTTGCAAACAACGTGGACGTTTCCTACGCAAGCAGAACAACGCTTGCTGGAACAACACTTGCGTTTTTCTCTGCCTTAACCACCCATGTACCAAACTACGCATATGCATGGTTAAGGCAGAGAAAAAGGCAGAGAGCATTGTAGTGGATCGGGAGAGGATGTGGTGAGGTAAGTGGGGATGGGGCAAGGTTGGGGGGAGTTTTTAGGGGTGGGGCGGATTAAGGGTTTAGGGTGGGTAGGGGTGTCGGACTATTTTTTTTAGGGGTAGGGTGGGGGTTTTGGGGAACTTTAGTTTTTAGGACTTAGGGTGGGTGGGGGGACTGAGTAGTCTATTTTTTAAGGGCAGGGGCTTTTTTTCTTTTAGGGCTTAGGGTGGAGGGCAAGGTAGTTTATTTTTTAGGGGCGGGGAATGTTTAAGGAATAGCGGGAGGAGAGGAGGAAGGATCAGGAGAGGACGTGATGAGGAAAGTGGGGTTGGATTTAGTGCTGAGGGTGGGTGGGGGTCAGGGTAGTTTATATTTTGGGGGCGGGGTAGCGGTTGGGTAGTTTTATTTTAGGGCTTAGGGTGGGTGAGGGTTGTGTTAGTTTATTTTTTGGGGGCAGGGTAGACAGGATGGGTAATTTATTTGCTAGGGGTGGGGGAAGGTTTAAGGAAGAGCGGGAGGAGGGAGGGGAGAAGAGGAGGAAGGATCAGGAGAGGACGCAGTGAGGTAAATGGGTTGGGGCAGGGTTTGGGGGTTAGTTTTTAGTGGTGGGATGGATTTAGGGCTTAGGGTGGGTGGGGGTGTTGAGGTAGTTTAGCTTTTAGGGGCAGGAGTGGGAGGCTTGAGATCGTTTTTTTAGGGCTTATGGTGTGTGGGGGGGTTTAGGGTAGTTTAGTTATTAGTGGTGGGGAAGGTTTTGGGGCTCAGGGTGGGTGGCATGTGGCTGGGTAGTTTACTTATTAGGGGTGGGGTAGTTTTGGACCTCATGGGGGGTTAGGGTACTTTTTAGGTTCAGAGGGGGAGTTGTATGACAGAACCACAGATGCCGTTTCCACCTATGCCTTTACTAAGTATGCTTTTACAACGAAACTCATGGTAAAGGCATGCATGATAAAAGCATGCGTGGAAAAGACACAGTCATGGTTCTGACCACATTTTTTTTTTCCTTTTTTTTATTGATAATAACACAATGTGGTACAAAGTCAGCTGGGATCAAGGTCCCGGCATTTAGAAATAATTGCACATCAGAGATATTAGAGAATTAAAGAAATTGGAAAACGCGTAAGGCACAGAGGGCCTGATTCCCGCCGCCCGCCAAGCTACCGCCGCTGAATGACCGCACCGCGGTCAAAAGACCGCGGCGGCCATTTAGACATTTCCTCTGGGCCGGCGGGCGCTCTCCAAAAGAGCGCCCGCTGGCCCAGAGGAAATGCCCCTGCAACGAGGACGCCGGCTCAGAATTGAGCCGGCAGAGTTGCAGGGGTGCGACGGGTGCAGTTTGCACCCGTCGCGTATTTCAGTGTCTGCTTAGCAGACACTGAAATACTTTGCGGGGCCCTCTTACGGGGGCCCCGCGGCTCCCCCTACCGCCATCCTGTTCCTGGCGGGCGAACCGCCAGGAACAGGATGGCGGTAGGGGGTGTCAGAATCCCCCATGGCGGCGCAGCAAGCTGCGCCGCCATGGGGGATTCAAAGGGCAGCGGTAAACCGGCGGGAGACCGCCGGTTTGCCTCTTCTGACCGCGGCCGAAGCGCCGCGGTCAGAATGCCCTGCGGGGCACCGCCGGCCTGTCGGCGGTGCTCCCGCCGACCCTGGCCCCGGCGGTCTTAGACCGCCGGGGTCAGAATGACCCCCAGAGTGTCATTCGTACTTTGAAAACCTGAGGTAGCGTTCTCTTCCAACATATATTAGACGATGGGGGGGGTTTAAAGGAAATGAAGATATAAGGGTAGATTGTACCTACTCAAACGAGGGAACAGGGAAGTTTCGCCTTGGGAAGAACGTGGCGTTGCAGTAGTAGTGTGTCTCAGGGTTTCAATTACCAGAAAAGGGGGGGGATGTTGCAGCGCGGATAGTGGGGTTTGCGGCTCTTGTCAACTCTGTGGCCAGTTTCAGCTGGAACCAGGTGTCTGTCCAACGACGTGGGGGTAAGGGTCTGCCACGGAGGTCTGTTTGGAGTGTTGCTGGAGGGCGATATGTAGGCTCTAGTGGATTTGTAGAAGGAGACATGGGATAAGGGACGAGGGGGAGAGAGAGAGAAAGAGAGAGAGAAAGAGAAAGAAAAAAAAGAAAAAGAGGAACAGTAGGGAAAAGAAGGGGAAGAGAGAAAAGGAAAGAAAAGAAGGGGGAAAAGAAAAGAAAAGAAAAGAGGAGAGAAGGAGGAGAAGGGGAAACAAGGGGAGAGGGGGGAGAGAATGCAGAGGGAGAGGGAGATACAAGAGCGAGGGTAGGGGAGCGAGGGGGAAAGGATTGATGTGAGGGGGGAGGGAGAGGGGGGAGGAGAGAACAGTGGTGGTTCCGGGTAGGGCACTATTGTCCCCTTGTAAGGAAGGGAGCCTATACCTGCTTGAATATTTGAGCTTGATCTTGTAGGTTATAGATGATTTGTTCGTGTGTGGCAGTGCGGGTCATGGCTATGATCCATTCCTCCGGACTTGGAGGGGTCTCTGACCGCCAGTGTCTGAGTATGCAACTTTTTGCAGTAGCTAGTGCTGTGTGCAACAGTCTCTTGTGTGGTCTAGAGAGATCTGGTAGAGAAGTCGTATCTTGCAGAAGTATAAGGGCAGGGGTAAGTGGTGAAAGAAGTGACATTACTTCAGCCAGAGTGGAGCTCACAGCATCCCAGGGTGGTTGTACTGTTGTACAGTTTACCAGGATATGCATAAGGTCACAAGATGTCTCTGGACATCGCCAGCAATTTGTGTCCGGGAGGAGACCGGTCCTGTGTAGTTTCACTGGAGACCAGTGCCAGTCATGTAAAAGTTTGTAAAAGAGGCAGAATTTCAAGCGTGCCTCCCGGGTACCTCTATCTAATGCCTCTAGGATAGCTTCCCAATCGTCTGGATCTAGATCCTGTTGCAGCCGGGTTTGCCACCGTAGGCGTAATTTGTCCGAGAGCGGCTGGGAGTAGAGTCGTCGAATAATTAGATTGTAGAGACCCGACATTACTCCCTTGTATTTCCCCCATTGCTGCAGGTAAGCCACTATAGGTGAAGGCAGGGACCCTCGTAGGGAAGATGTATTCCCCCGGGAAAGGCAGTGCTTAAGTTGCATATATCTCCATTCCTGATTTGGGTGTAGGTCGAACTCCTCCCGTAACATGGGGAAGGGTTTGAGCACATCATTTTCTAGGACCTGTGAGAGGGTGAGGATGCCTGCCTGCTTCCACTGCGGCCAATTGAGTACCTCGCCACCTATGCGTAGGCCACTGTTGTGCCACAGGGGCGCTTGGGCATGTATGAGGGGGTGGACCCCAAACAGTCGGTGGGCCCTTCGCCAGGATGCCTTGGTCGCTGCCAGGATAGGGTTCACCGAGCTAGTGGCTGGGAAGTCTGCACGGTAGGGTCCTCCGAGTCCTTCATTCACAGCTAGGAGTCGTCTTTCCACTGCTATCCACAAGGGAGGGTCAGGTATATTCGATAGTGTATTGGATAGCTGGGACATTTGGAGGGCTAGAGAGTAGTGTTCCACCGATGGGAGTCCCATTCCCCTGTTTATGCGACAGGCAAAATGTTTAGCTGGTGATAGCCGTGGTCGCATTGTGCCCCATACGAATGATCTAATTAGTGCATCGTTGCCTCGTAGTGTGGAAAGGGGCACTTGTAAGGGAAGGAGACCCAGGATATAGGTGAAGCGGGGTACCGTCACCATTCTAACCGCTTGTACTCGGCCCCACATAGAGAGGCCTAACTGGGTCCATTTCGCAAAGTCCAGTTTTGCCCGCATAATGAGAGGGTCAATGTTGTCCGCCACCATGTGTGTCAGTCCTGGGTTGACAAGCACTCCCAGGTATTTAAGACGTTTTGGCATCCACCGAAATGGGTAGCCAGGGAGGGCTGCTTTTGTGGTTACTCACGATAGCAGAAGTGCCTCGCTTTTGTCCCAGTTAATGCGGTATCCCGAAAGGGCTGCGAAGTCCTCGATTACCTCTAATAAGGCCGGTATGGATCTTTCTAAGTCCGTGAGTGTTAAGAGAATGTCGTCAGCGTATAGGTATATTTTGGAGGTGCCTTCGGATAGTGGTAGGCCGGTTATGGAGGGGGAGGACCGAATGGCTGCTGCCAAGGGCTCCATTGCCAGCAGGAACAGGAGGGGCGGGAGGGGGCACCCCTGCCTTGTACCCCTCCGGATAGGGAAGGGATCCGAGAGGAAGCCCCCGCAGTTGACTCTGGCCGCGGGCTGATCGTAGAGCAGTCGTACCATAGAGATAAATTTGCTGCCCAGACCGAATCTCTCCAGGGCCGCGAATAGGTAGGGCCATTCTATGCGATCGAACGCCTTTTCGGCGCCTAAGGATAAGACCAATGCCGACTCCGGGGAGTCCCTGGCCGCCCATAAGGTGTGGCATAGGGTGCGTAGGTGGTTCCTTGATGTGCGGCCCGGCACAAATCCCACCTGTGTATAGTGTATTAAGGACGGGATTACTTTCCATAGTCTGTTTGCCAGGACGCTTGCTAGAATTTTAATGTCCCCGTTTAGTAGAGAGATGGTCCGGTAGCTGCCACATAATAAAGGGTCTCTACCAGGCTTCGGTATGACAGCTATTGTAGCATTATTGGATATGGCCCCTAGTGTCTGTGTTTCGCAGGCTTCATTGAGGGCTTTGCATAGAATATCGATCGCCTCTGTCCCTACCCATTTATAAAATTCTGCCGGGTATCCGTCCTCCCCAGGTGATTTGTGATACGGGAGGTCAGAGATGACTTTATCCATCTCCTGCATGCTTATTTCCCCTTCTAGTAGGCTACGGCCCTCGTCTGTTAGGGAGGGGAGGTCAAGCTTCTCTGAGAAGGTGGCAGCTTGCGCCAGGTTGGTCGTTGTTTCCGGTGTGTAGAGGTGTCTATAGAACATTGCAAATTTGATTGCAATTGCCTGTGGGTGAGTCAGTATGTCCCCGGAGGGGGAACGGATGGCTGGGATGGCTAAAGCAGCTGTTCTTTGACGGAGTTGGGCTGCCAGCAGTCGTCCCGCCGTCTCACCCTGTTCATAGTGTCTCCCTTGGAGTCTCTGTAACGCGAATTCGGCCTGAGTGGTGTACAGCTCATTAAGGGCCATTTGGGCTCGCTCTAGATTTCGGCGGCCTAGGAGGGAGGGGTGTGTTGTATATTGTCTGGTTAGTCGGCGTATATCGAGTTCCAGTGTCGCCTGTTGCTCTTTCCTGTCTTTATTTGCTATTGCCGCATCCCGCATGAGCTGTCCCCGTATCGAAGCTTTGGCTGCGGCCCACATGGTTCGGCTTGAATCAACAGTGCCTAGGCTGTCTTGGGCAAAAGTGGTTGCATGATCCTGTAGCTGCAACTTACCTTGGGGGGATCGGTAGCGATGAATCGCTAATCTCCAGGGTTTTCGGCCCGGAGATACCAGGCCTAAGCGGATGGCTACAAAGACTGGGGAGTGGTCTGAAAGGCCTCCCTCCAGTATATCATCCTTCAGGGTGTGGGCCACAAGGTTGTGGGATAGGAGGAAATAGTCAATCCGTGATTGGGTACCATGCACCGGTGAGAGAAAAGTCAATTCTCTGTCCGTCGGGTGAGTCAGCCTCCAGTGATCGACTAAACCATTGTCCGCGAGTATGTCAGTCTGTATGGCTCTGTCTGCATTATTACTCGTGTCCAGGGGCCCCGTCCTGTCCAATGCTGCGTCCCTAGCTAGGTTCCAGTCTCCTCCTATAACGTAACGTGATGCCCCTATCTCGGTCAGAAGTCGGTTGAGCTGAAGGAAAAAGAGACGTTTGGGACCTGTTGGTGCATAGACTGATCCCACACACAATGTTGAGTCCCCGATTTTCAGTTTGGCGAATGCGTATCGGCCCTCGGGTCAGTCCACGATCTAACGACCGTGAAAGGGAGGGTTTTACGTAAGAGGATCGCCACCCCGCTTTTTCTTGGGACATTCCCCGTACCGGGTGAGGGTGGGTTGCAGCTAAACAGGACAGTACCCACCCAGTCAAGTCGCAATCTATCAGATTCAAGACTGTCTAGATGTGTCTCCTTTAATAAGGCGATGTCTGTCTGTTTAGAGTTAAGGTAGGATAGAACTTTTTTCCGTTTGATGAAGTGGGTGAGACCGTTTACATTCCATGAGATAACCCGGAGAGGTACTACCGATGCTCCCATCGGGTTGGGCATCCTTGCTTCCTGTGTCAGCCCGCTTGTGGGTATGAGCTTGGGGAGGGTGGAATAGACTCTATAAACTGAAAGGACGCCGGGGAGAGGAGAGGGGAAATGACAGGTACGTAGAGTAGGAAGGAGAGTTGAAAATGGAATGAAGAGGAGACAGTGAATCAGTGGAGAAAAGAGGAAATAGAGTAGAAGATAGAAAAGGAAGAATGGGATACGAGTCCCGAATTACACAAACTTTAACCAGTGGGTCTAAAACCTAGGCCGAATGAGCATCGGTGCCTGGCCAGCGGGCCCCGCGCCGGGGGGAAGGGGGCGGCGCCTACGAGGCACCCCAGACCCTTGTGTAGGTGTTTCCAGTCATGTCCGGGGGGGTTTGTTTGTGGCTCGAGGGTGGGGGGGGGGGGAAGGCCGCGTTTTGGCTGTATCCCGAGGAGGGGGAGGGGTGGGGGGAGCGCGGGGAAGGGACAGGGACAGGTGCTGCTGTTACTAGGGTCACTTCCCCTTGATTGTTCTGAAGGGTTGCGGCATGTATATACCCTGGGATTTAGCATCTGTAGTCTGTTCTGCTTTGCACCAGCTCCCATCGTTGGATCTCTACTGCGCCTATTAGCAGGCCGGGACCTAGAGCCCAAACCCAGTTCAGAGCTATTTAGTCCCACCCAGCTAGGGCAAGCCAGTGATGTGCAAGAGTGTTGCGTCAATTCCCACGCTTCCCGGAGAGTATATTAGACCATGATTTCAGGTGGAGGAAGTGATATGGGGTATAATAAGTGTTACCAGACATGAGGGGGAGAAAAAAAAGGGGGGGGTAGTGAAAAACAAGAATGATCGGGAGCCTTCAAAAACTATCACACAATCCGAACAGTCTAAGCAGTCTAAGGCGATCAAAGCCTACTGGGGGGGAGTGGTTCTCAGCGGTACAACGTTTGAAGAGTATACGTGAAAAAGAGTACTCATCACTTCTCTGTGTCAGATCTCCTTCGCCATAAAGTTCCTGTATTTCCTGCAACGTTTCTATGACAGTCTGTGGTTCTTGATATCGAGGGCTTGTAGGAAAACCGTGTCCGTGTTGGTTTCAGGTGGCAGGCACCTAGGGTTTCAGAGGGGATCGGGACTTGTCTCTGTCTGACAGCTGTGTGTGCATCGCCACCGCCTGTAGTACTTGGCCCCTGTCATCGAAGCTTTTCGTTAATCGCTCCAAGTCTCTGCCCCTGGTTTGGGGGTCTGTGGTGGGTCTTCCGTCGGTGTCCAGAGCGATTTCCGGTTGGCCCATTCCCCTGGTTTGGTTCTGTGTGTCTTGGGGGGGTCGGGTTGCTGATTCCATGGGTTGTGTCGGGTCATGCAGCCCCTCCAGGAATGTTTTCAGGTCCTCTGGGTCATAGAAGGTTTGTGACTCTCCGTTCTTAGTTATCCACATCCTGGTTGGCTTGAAGAGGCCGAATTTAACATCCAAATGGCGAAGACGAGGACGGAGAGAGAGAAAGGCTCTTCTTCGGTCTGCTGTTTCTTTGGAGAAGTCCACTGAAAGGCGGATTTCGAGGGAGCCTAGCCGGAGTGGGCCTTGCCTTTGGGACATCTGTAGTAATTGGCGGACCTGCCCGTGCCGTAGGAAGCAGGCTATGATTGGGCGAGGGCGGTCCTTTCCGTTTTGTCTCTTGAGACCAAGTCTGTGCGCTCTTGGAAATTCCAGAGGGGGTTGAATGTTATGTCGGCTAGTTTGGGGAGCGTGTCTCGCAAGTAAGAGAGAATGTCTGTACCCTCAATGCCTTCCGGAAATCCAAGGAAACGGAAGTTGTTTCTGAGGCTTCTGTCCTCAAGGTCTGTTAACTTGCTGCGGAGGTGCAAGAGTTCCTGATCTCTGTCAGTCTGTAAGACCACTTGACTTTCCACAGTCGCTACTCGATGGTCCAGTCCGGAGATTTGTGACTGGAAGCCCGCTATTTCCAGGCGCATGGATCTCGTCTCCGTTATTAATGCTGTCATGGCATTGTCCATACCTTCCAGTTTGTGACCTACTGCCGATATCTCCTGCAGTATGCGATCCATTGACACTCCTTGAGCGTCTTCTGACATGATGGCGTGTGGGGGGGGGTGAAGAGTCTGCAGTGGAGGAGTGTTTCTGTTGGTGCAGGGCTTTGGAGAAGAGTAGTTGGCGGGCAGGCTTACCTGATGCTTTACCCGCCGTCTTGCCTCTGGGCATTGTGGGTTTCTCCGTGCAGATGCGAGTCTGGGGGGGTGCCCGTCCGTGTCACAGTGAGGGCAATCAGCGTGGGCGCGCGGGCAGCAGAGAAGAAAGGAGGGGGTCGAGGAGGACTCAGAGTAATTGGTGGGTTCAAGCGAGTACCTCTCCAAGAGATCTCCTGCAGTAGGCTGTTATTGGTGCATACGGGGGGAAGGATCCTAGTGCTGGCTCTATGACGGGCAGCGTCCCACTGGGCTGTGTCCAGACCGCGTGGGGATGAGGTTTCTTGTTGCTCTCCCCCGTATTAGCTTGGGGGTCTGTGGGTCTGTAGAGAGAGGGGTTGCTTTGGAGCCGAGGTCCGCTGCTACTCTTGGCCCTCTTTGCTCTCCATACCTCGTTACTTCTAGCTTTTTTGGAATCAATAGTGACTTTTCGCTGTCTCTGTTAATGTAATATTGCTCCTTTTGTTTTTATATTTATATTGTCAGTTTTCCTTCCCTTTTTTTATTTTTATTTCTTTCTCCTTCCCCCCTCCTGTGCTTCCCTCTCTTCTCATTAGGTGGCGTTTGTTTCTTTGTTCTTTGCCTTTTCCTCTTCCCGTCGTTTTCCTTCCCTCTCTGCTCGTTGTTGTATTTCTCTCTCTCTCTCCTCCCTCCCATCCTTCCTCTCACTGATCCACCTCCCTCACCTCCTTGTGCCTCTCCTCCTCACCAGCTCACCGACTCGGCCCTCGCTCCTCTGTCTTCCATGGGGCTTCTGCTGTTCCTGAAAGGGCCTTCTCTGTAGCAGGCAAGGCTGGGAGGTGGGGGCAGCTGTCCGCTGTGCTCTGCTGGTGGTGGGGCCTCCTGTCACCGGTCCCGTCACCCCCGGCGAGGGGGGGGTTGAGGAGGCACCAGGAGGCATGTTACCAACACCGGGCCACCTCCTGTTCTGGGCCGCGGCGCCGGTGAGCTCCGCTCCCCCCCCTCCGGCACTGACCGACCGGGAGGGAGGGAAGGGTGGGTGGCGCCCCGGCCTGTTGCCGGCTCCGGGGGCCGCAGACGATCCGCCACCAAGGTACAGGTAGGAGAGGAGGGCGCTTCCCTCTCCCTCGGGCTCCTGCGGGGGACGCGTCACTCCGTGCCGGGGTGACTCCGCACCCGAGGCCGCGGTTTGGAGGCCTGCTGCGGGCCTCGAACTTGCCCCTCTTGCTCCGCTCGGCGTCTCCGGGGAGGGCGCTTCTCCCGCGCCGCGAGTGTCGGCCTCTCGCCTTCACCGACCCCCACGCCGGCCCCCGCCGCGTTCGGGGATCCTCTGGTGCGCCTCCAGCGCCTCCGCCCCCGCCGCGTTGCCCACCGCCGTGCGGAGCTCGGCTCTTAGGCGGCCATCATCGATCGCCGCCAGACCATGCCCCCCTGACCACATTGTTAAGGCATGCATTGTTAAGGCATGTGTGGTTCTGTTATACAATTGTGCGGAACTCCAGGTGTATTTCAGCAATAACGAAGGGTCGGTCACAAAAGTAGGCACCCTATGGGCAGCCAGTAAGGTGACCATGCAGGGCTTCATGAGAGGGCATATTAGAGCTGGAGAGCGATCCTTCTCCCTCCAGATTGCCTGATTGGAGGCCCGAGCTCTTCACCTGGAGCAGCAACTTGGGGCTGGTCCTCAGGAAGATCTTTCAAGACAACTGGAACTTGTCCATGATGACATCCGGCAGCACTCCATGGATGCCGCCAAACACCTTTGGCGCGCTACTAACTCATAGATCTATGGCTGGGGGACAAAAATGGGAAGTTGCTATACTGGTTGGCCTCTCCTCGGCAGGTGGTGAGAACTATACCTGAAATTATTGATAATACTGGATGCCCGAGACATACTCTTCCCAATATTGCACAAACATTTGCTCACTACCATGGGGAACTGTACATGGCCTCAGTGAGAGGGGACATGGACGAGGCAGCACTTTCCTTAATGCGATTCCTCTCCCCTGCCTGTCCAAATCAGAGAAACAAGTACTTGACAAGCCTCTCATGGCAGAGGAAGTGAGTGAGGCGTTAACTAGATTAGTACCTCAAAAGACTCCTGGACCCAATGGGTTCCCCACAGAGTATTATACCACATTTAGGGAGCTCTTAATACCCGCCTTCTGGCCTTGTTCACGGACGTGTGCCATACTGGTGCCTTTCCCATGGAACTAGACGCAGCCACAATTGTGATAATCCCTAAAACGCAGCCCCCCTCTGCGTCCTGTGTGGACTACAGCCCGATAACCCTTCTTAACAGAGAGGGTTGAGATCTTCGCCACTGTATTAGCTACCAGACTCAAGCACATCCTTACTACACTGATACACCTAGATCAGTGTGGTTTCATGCCGACCCAGGGCACAAGACATTGGGGGTTATTCTGACCCCGGCGGGCGGCTGTCGCCGCCCGCCTGGAGGGAACCTCCATTCGGCCGCCCCGCGGTCATAAGACCGCTGGGGCCATTCTAACTTTCCCGCTGGGCCGGCGGGCGCTACCTAAGGTAGCGCCCGCCGGCCCAGCGGGAAAGGGGCCTGCAACACAGAAGCCGGCTCCGAATGGAGCCGGCGGTGTTGCAGGTGTGCGACGGGTGCAGTTGCACCCGTCTCGCTTTTCACTGTCTGCTAGGCAGACAGTGAAAAGCATACTGGGGCCCTGTTAGGGGGCCCCTGCACTGCCCATGCCAGTGGCATGGGCAGTGCAGGGGCCCCCAGGGGCCCCAGGACACCCGTTCCCGCCAGCCTGTTCCTGGCGGTAAAAACCGCCAGAAACAGGCTGGCGGGAAGGGGGTCAGAATCCCCATGGCGGCGCTGCTTGCAGCGCCGCCATGGAGGATTCGCCCAGCCGGGGGAAATCCGGCAGGAAACCGCCGGACCCGGTTTTCCGACCGCGGCTGTCGGAATGGGCAATGAAGCACCGCCAGCCTGTTGGCGGTGCTTCAGTCATCCGTGGCCCTGGCGGTCTTGGACCGCCAGGGTCAGAATGACCCCCATTGTCTTCGGCGACTCCATGTGGCCCTGGCCCACCGTCATCAATTGCCAAAGGACTTAGTAAAGTAAAGCGACAACCGGGGCTATCTGGTTGCGCTTGACCAGAGTAAATCTGCGAGTTCAGGCCAACCACGCAACGCCCGCTGCAAACAGTACCTTGGTTCAGGGATTCTTTGACATCGAGGAGTGATGCGAGGTTCAGCAGTCAGTTCTGGTAATGCAGGCAATGCATCAGTTTCGAGCCACGTAATCGGAGATGTGTTGTCGGCGAATATCTGGGATGCAGGCGATGCATCATTCTCGAGCTGCACAGCCAGTGATGCAAGGTCCTCGAAGCAGCGGGAATGTGTCAGCATTGAACGGAGATGCAGCGGTTGCTACCGCCGCAATGGCAGCAATTAATCGATCTTAAGCGGAGACCGCCAGGAAGCCCACTTCCAAGGGCCCAGGGCTGGATTGGCACCACTTTGCAGGGAAGGACTCACAGTTGGCACAGTCCAGAGGCTGTAGCAGGGTTGAAGAGATGCAGGCAGTCTTTGATGACCCTGAGACTGCAAAACTGGAGACAAGCCAGCAAGTCCATGGAGTCACTTTGGTTCTGAGGATGATGAGGCTCCAGTCCTTCGCACCCATGCAAGGAGGGCAGCAGGTCATCACAGGCAAGAAAGCAGTCCTTTCAGGACAGAAGTCCAGCAGAGTAGCAGTCCTAGTAGCAGGACAGCAGTCCTTCTTTCTGGTAGAGTATCCACAGGTCCAGAGGTGTACTAATTTGGTAGGGTCAGAAGTCTATTTCTTGTAACCAGTAGTGCCTCAGAAGTAGGGGTGACTTCAAAGAGGGGCTTTGAAGTGCATATAGGTCTTTCCTTTCCTGAGCTGGCTCCAGATGCACTACAGGGGGTAGAGTTTCATTTTCTGTAAGAACCTTATTTTCTTCAAACGTCATTTCTAACTGCACCACCGAAGAAGCAAGCAATAACAAAAGGAGTCAAAGGCCTACTATAAAAGGAACAATTATTTCTAGCACCAAAACTTGAGTGGAGTCTGCGATTTTTAAGCATCTGTTTCCAAAGGCAGGTGGCAGATATAATCCTGTACTGGACTTAAAGAATGTCAGTAGATAAGTAAAGCATACCACTTTCAAGATGGTCTCTCCTGGTATGAAAGGGAGATTTCTTAATTTCACTGGATTTTCAAGACTCATATTTCCACATGCAGATTCAGTCCAAATCCCAGAGGTTTTTGCAATTTATAATAGGGAAAAATAATTTCCAGTTCAGAGTGTTACCCTTCTGCCTTTGTTTGTCCCCCAGGGTCTTTACAAATGTACTTTATCTTATTGTTGTCGTAGTTTGGACTCTTGCTCTGGGCAAGACTGTTGGTTTAAGGATGACTGTACTTTTGTTTGTAGGCGACTATGCCTGTTCTACAACAAGTTGTAACTGTTGTCCCAACCTTACCGGCTCACTAGCAGCACCTCACTAGAAAAACAATAGTAAAAGGTGATTTGTGGCAGCCTTTACGCATAGACTCGAGAATAAGACATCTCAGGGAGTGTCGTGGTTAAACGGAGATTACCCCTTTCTCACAGATATATCATGTCTCATACAAACACAGGCAATGGCAAAGATGCAGTAAAGTTTCAATAGTTTTTATTTAACACAACTGCAATTTGCGATAAGTTGCATGGGCTGCAATGATTAGGATAATGAATGGCGCAAGAAACAGAATTGTGAAGACGAGAGTCATTATTACAAAGACCCCCACCATCTTGCAATGCATGTAAAAGATATACGAGATGTAATTTGCCCTAATACCCTAATGTGATAGGCCTAACCTCCTACCTAAAGAAGAGCTGGGTTTGTTAAACCTATTCTGCCAATGCCACGTCCATGAGAGGAGCCCCCAACCCTCGTTGCCTTGGAATGAGGTCTCTATCTCAGACTCCGCAGGGACAAGAAGACTGGGTCAGCGTCAAGACGACGTGCAGCATCGGTATCAGCGATGGTGGCGATGCCCTCTTGTCGGAATCCCTCTGATTATCTGTCTAAAGTGCGATGTATTTATACAGATCTACCAGGACCCCTGACGTAGGTGTGTTCCCAAACAATAGATAACAGACATGCTTGGGACGGCAATTATTATAAACAATCCCGCAAAAGTATAGAGAGGGAAAATCCCTAAGTGTTAACACCTACTGTTTGTTTGTCTTTATTGCTTGATCTTGACGCCTTAGAGCGGTGGCACTGATAATGCAAAGCATAACAAGTGGCCGAACTATAAACAAGGCAGCCATCTTAGATTAATTAAATAATTAAATGGGCTAAGACAGAGCAAGCTAAGTAGGTTAAAAGTCAATAGGTGACGGGGGCAAGAGTCTGCAAGCCTGAGGCTAAGCTAACTCCTGTTATCCCATTAAAACAAACTAGGATTCACTACACCCTCCCCATTGCCGTAACAGGTATGACGAAGGTACAGGAACCCAAACGCTAAAATTGCTCTGAACTAAAAAGCTAAAAGTATCAAAACTAGCAAAACAATTCTTTAAAATGTGTTAAAAAAGGAATAAAAACAGTTCAGCTAAAATACATACAGAGATGTTA
Organism: Pleurodeles waltl; assembly: GCF_031143425.1. Classification (NCBI taxonomy): domain Eukaryota; kingdom Metazoa; phylum Chordata; class Amphibia; order Caudata; family Salamandridae; genus Pleurodeles; species Pleurodeles waltl. The sequence goes on from NC_090440.1 coordinate 1,675,426,171, forward strand.
ATGTCAACCACGACAAGTACTGCGTGCCAAAGCAAGTTAATTTAGATGCATAATTTTAATCGGGAATGGCAAGCCAATTCATATTATTTGCTGTACACATGATCTCGAAGAGTGTCATCGAAGTCACCAACCAAGGACCTAAAAAATGAGTCCACATCATCTGATGTTAAGTCGAGTGCTAGGCGGACAACCGGATCCACAGAGCAGTAGTGAGCAGTACTTTCTGGTGTAAAGTCATCCGTTGCAGTGCCGTCGTCCATGGTAGATCTCAAAACGGAAGGCTCATTGATGGCCTTGCGGAGCAACCTTAGTCTCAAGGGGCATGACTGTGTTTGAACCCTCATCGGGGACATCAGCAGTTCGTGGTCCACAAGAGATGTCGGTGCAACAGCAAGACAGACCATAGGCAGGTGTTCAACAAGGCACCAAGTACAGTGGAAAACTGGTTGTACGCACCAGAGAAGGGGCCGAAATGACAACGACCAGTCATGCTTCAGTTCCACCAGCAAGGGTGCACTGAAGATCCGAACCATGCGTTCACGGCACAGCGGAGTTGGTGGGAGCGGTTCCATTGCTCTGCGTAGCTGGAAAGAAACAACCATTGCGAATCGGAAGAAATAGCAGTAGTAGTCCGCCAATCAAAGCCAAAATAATTGGAAAGCCACCAAAGACACTTGAAAAGAGCGAATGGATGGCCGACGGGATGACTCCGAAGACAGTCTGGAAGATGGACACGAAACCAGACCCAACAGCCTTAAGGAAATGGACAATCCCAGTAGTGCTCGAAGCATTGAATATTCTGGATACCAGTTCTCCAAAGTGCTTGGGGAAGTTGGTATTTAATAGGGATTGTATCTCGGCTGATGATCTCGCAATCTGGAGAGCATACGTCTCTTTTGCGGATGTCAAGGCGACCTGTTTTTGAAACAATAGTGCCTTTAGCCTGCTCAGCTTGTCATAGTTCACATTAATAGTATCTATGTGAGGCCACAAGTCCACAACACGTAACAACCTTCGAGACCAAGATTGCGTAGGCAATTCCTGGTTGCATGCCGCAACAACTTTGATCGTTCAGTACCACATAACTTCCATTGGAAAGTACATGAAATACCGGGCGAATCAAAGGGACAGGAGTACCCTTCAGCAAACAGGCCAAGTTCGCGACCCCCGCATTGCAAAGACCGTGAAGGGACACCTGCTTACATATCATTGAAGGACTAACAGCAGTCTCACGTTCGCTTCCGCTAAGAAAGACCTCTGTTTTGCCGTTCAGACATTTATAATCAAAGGGCAACTCCCACTCTTCCTTAATATCTCCTACTTGCTCGTACCTTCCCACTGCAAGATGTTTCAGGCAGCTTGAGAAACGTAAGGTCGAAATGGGTAAATTAATTATGCCATGTAAGAGCCAGATAGTTGAAGGACTCTCTGCTACTGTGAAGGGCAACTTATCTAAATTTTCTACGTGAAGCATGGTGAAACTAGCTTCCTTTTAGCTATTGTCTGTTGTTCTCTGGAAAAATTAAAAGCAGTGAAGAATTCACTCCCGTTAATATACTTCCATGGAATACGGCCATTTTTCAATGTCTGCAGAGTCCAACCCAGCTGCATGATGGAACATAGCTGTGTCTGTCCATGATATAACCGGGAAAAGTCTGTCTGAGTGATATCAATAGCAGACGACACTATATTTGATAGAGAATAAATACTGATTGACAGAGTGTTCATGCCATTGTCGACAACTGGGCAGCAGCCTCAATCTGTGAAAGTTTCCAGATTTCATTGTACATAGCATATAGGAACCTTTTCGAGCGCTGTTTTCTAGGACCCAGCAGAAAATCCTGCAAGTCTACATCTTCAGAAAGAGTGTTCAGATGTTTCTTAACTGTGGCTAACTTGTTATTGTGTACCCATTGCTGGCACAGTTTACCCACACTGTATGTTGTAATTATACTGTATGTTGACCCGATACAAAGCAAGGGTCTGGCCTGTTAATTGAAATCACCAAAGAGTTCAAGAAACGTGCTTGACACTCATTAGTGTCAGTGGGCCATATTAACCACCCGCCAGGACTGGAAAGTGAAGAATTATAGGCACCAGCCTTAACCATTGCATCTAGCTTTTCCCCTGTGATATTAAGGAAATATTGCCAATCTTTAAACCTTACCGGAGTGGGGATACTGGGCGTGTTCATGTCTTTAATTTTTGCTAACCCCAGACATGACGTCTGCTGAATAGTGTCATTTAAGAAAATCATTTGCACAGGAATCAGGCATGCTCGAAATAAAGCTTCCCTACCCTGTATCTGCCAGTCTTGTGTTCCCCATACACTTAACCTTCAACTGCGAGCCGGGAAACAAAGGGATCTGAATAAATCAGTTTTGTGTCAGTAAGCAAAATTTTCCTAATTTGTGCTGAAGGTATTTTAAAATAATACGACTCTGCTTTTTTTGTATCATGCCCAGAGAAATATGTAAATTTATCAATATAGTATTTTGGGCTCCCCACTGGTGGTGTAGAACAGTGTTCCACTGTGTGTAGTTTAATACTGGTCTATAGCTAGTGGCACGGTGTAGGTAGTAATGTCCCCAATTGTTATAGCAGAACATTTCCCCATAATTCATTGTATGTTCATATACATCATCACTTTCAAAAGCGGAATAGTTCTTCATTTCAGTTAGCATGGAATCAACTGTTTGGACATCCCAATCATCAGAGACAACATCAGGTGTAATTACATCTGTCATAGATATTTTGAACACGTATGGTATTTGAATAATCTCTGTAGGCCCGTATATATCAAAGGGAACTTTGTCCCACAAAATCCCATCAGAAATCGGTATTGCTGTAACATTTACAAGGGACAAGTCTCTTCGGACCTTATGCGAGGAATGATGTGGAGTTAAAACTTCATCAACAGGCTCATCAGAGGAGCGATCAGGAATATAGTGACCATTTATGAGCAAAAAGAAAACAGTCACAAAAGCAATCCATAAAAATAATGCTGAAAATGTCAAACAGAACCATAAATAGTTCCACGGGCATATCAAATAGTTCTTTTTAAGCCATTGATACAACTTACTTCTTGTTGAAACATTGTCAATCACAGTAGTGGATGAGTCTGAAGAAAAGTCATCAATGTCAATGAAATAGCCAGAGGTAGGCTCTGCAAACACGGGAGCCGGTGCATTATCTGTACTTTGGTCCACTTCATGTGGAGGCTCTTGGTAGACAGTATCAACAGACTGTGAAGTGTTTGTGTGAAAAACAGCCAAATCTTGCACAGGAGTGGTCACTGAAGTGGTGACTGGAACTAGCAAGAGTTAATTTTCCTCCCTCCTCATGGTCCAGGAGGAATCTGGAACAGCATTGGACATTGTTGCATAGTCTGTAGGAGTGTTGTTCATCCTACTATGTAGATGTATGTCCTGTTGAGTAGTGAGAGGGGATCAGGAACCACCCAAGGGACCTCTTGGTCTACTGTGAAGGATCGGCCACATGGTGTAATTTGATGTCATCAATAGAAATAAATCTGTTCATTCGAGAACCAGTGAGTGGTGGTAAGATGCCAATCCTGGTACCTTGAATTCCCAAGACCGGTACAGGTGCTCTGTATGATGGACCAAATTCCTTCTTCACAGTGATCTTCTCACAAACCAGATTCCCAACTTTAGGAATCCAGCCAGTTGAAGTTTTCGCTAAATCCTTTATTCCTAAGGTGGCAGCACTGGTAGATGATTTATCATCACAAACTTGCTGAAGTTCCTGTAAGACAGTGAGACGTTCATTTATGTCAAATGGTGTTTCTGCTGCCACCATACCAGAGGCATCAAGATCTGGGACATACATAGGTATTCCAAAGAGAACCTCATACGGAGTGCGTCCCCCCAAGAACCGTCTTGGCAGATTATTCAGTGCTCTCTGGACCCTATATAAGTGATGTAACCAACTGCAGCCTGAACCTAATACTCGAGCTGTTAAGGACTGCTTTAGATCACGATTTCGCCTCTCCGCGACCGAATTTCCCTCGGGATGGTATGGTGAGGAGTAATGGAGTTCAACACCCATCGTCCCCATGGTGTCCCTGAATGCCTTAGAGGCAAATGCAGGGCCCTGGTTCGAATGGAATGCTGCAACCGCATATGTATCGATAAAGAGCAGCAAGTCTTTCAAAACAGTCCGAGCGTCAGCCGACCGCTGTGGCCACACCCACAGGAATCTAGAACAAGAATCTACAGCGTCTAGAATATATTTGTATGCACCATCTGGCTGTAAGGGACCACAATAGTCCAGGTACACACACTGTAGTGGCCTATTGGACACTAAGAGGGATGTCTGCGGTGGGCGTTTGATGTTGGAGCCCTTTATCTGCTGGCAAATGTTACAGCAAAGGACATATTTCTTTGTCCGTCTGCATAGACCAGGCCACCAGAAGCGTTTCTGTAAGAGTGTTATCATGGCCGATATACCAGCATGTGCAGAAGCGACATCCCCATGCCCTGCTTTTACTAGATCAAATCTCTGGTCTTTGTTGGGGATCACTCGATCTCCAACCCCAGGAATTGTTGCGTAGGCAACATTCTGTGCACTGATATGGTAAGAATAGTTTGTAGAGTATCCCTTTGGAAGGGGCTTGCCTGCAGTTGAAGCTTTCGCTGCAGTCAGTATTTCATTATCCAATCTCGTTTGTGAACGAGTCACTGCAGCCACAGAAGCCGTAGCTACTGCTGCTTTGGCTGCCTCATTAGCCAATGTATTGCCAGTAATGTGTACTCCTACACGTTGGTGGCCCAATGTATGTACTACATGGACACAGGGTAGCTTATCCTTAAGATCAGCCACCCGCCCCCACAATATTTTGTGTTTAATGGTGTTCCCTTTAGAATCTCTAAACCCGTTCAGCTTCCAATGATTGAGATAATCATTGTATGACTGAACGCAGTAGTATGAGTCCCAGTCTAATAAAGTCAGGCTTCCTGGCTCAGTATGTTCGAGCGCTAATATAAGTGCTTTAAGTTCAGCCAACTGGGCTGTGCAGTCCCGTATGGTCTGCGTATATGTATTGTGAGGGTAGAAGACTCGATCTTCCATCACTCCGCTCACGGCTGCGCAAGCTGCTGAGTACTGATGTTTAGTACCTACAGCCGGTTGTGCCGAACCATCAGTGTATATGACAGTAGGGTACCTGTCTAGTGGCAAGATATTTAGAGGAGCTGGGTACTCTTGTTCGTACTGGAGAAACTCTTGTGTCTGAAGTTTAGGAACAAAAATGTAATCGACATCAGTGGCGGTCAGAGATGCTGCCCATTGAATCCAACGAGGATGTAATGCTTTAGCGTTGGGAACGCTTGATTTGGTGACAGCCTCTCAGGCCGGCACCGGGGAGACAACAATAATACGTTTCCCCTGGGAAAGTGGCCTCTCTTTCATGACGGCCATCTGAACTGCCGTCAGAATCTTTTCTGTAGGTGCAAAACACTGTTCTGCATTAGAGTATAAATGTGATTTATATGCTATAGGTACCGTAAAACCCTCGTTGAAGGTGACATAAGTAAATCCAATAGCACCATCAATTATTCTGATGACCAAATTTGTTTTATTACCACATGTGTGTAAGTGTTTAGCTTCTAGCATATCCTGTTGCATTTCCCTAGGGATGCGTGTGTGTTCAACTGTACAGTGACTGCTAGAAAAATTGGGCTGAACCAAGTCATAAAGTGGCTTGATACGTTGTGCATAATTCGGAATGTATGTTCTGCCAAAGTTAAAGAAACCTAGTAATGACTGTAGTTTCTTAAGTGTGTTAGGAGGGTGCAGTTGAGCACATTTCTCTAGAAAGTGCGGGCCAGGCTCTTTCCCTCGTTTGATAGCTCATATCCCAGGAACAGTACACTGAGAAAGGCAATCTTACTTTTCTTAAAGTTGAATTTGTAACCGAGATCTGCAAATCACAAAATGATCCGATCGACCCTTGCAAGATGAATGTCGAGGTCGTCGCATGTGAGATATATGTCATCCACGTAGGATAATGCCTAGGAATCAATATCATGTAATATTGATGTTAAACGGGCTGAAAATAGCCCCGGGCTGTTTTTATAGCCTTGAGGTAACCAACAAAAGCATTTCTGAGAGCCAAATGAGAATGCACTCAGGTCCCGACTTTCGGGTGCTAAGTTCTGGCAGAAAAAGCCATTAGATATGTCTAATGTTGTTTTATATTTTTTACACACTATATTGTTTATTGGTGCTGTACTATGTGAGTTTTGTATAGCATATGTGCGTGTCTGACTATTTAAATGTCTATAATCAATTACTATTCTGTATGAATGGTCCGGCTTTGCAACAGGGAATAACGGGTCATTCATTGCAGATGTACAGGGCTCAGTTACTCCCTGGTACTCAAGCTGGGTGAGGATCTCCCTCACAGCAGCTTTCGCTTCATGTTTAACAGGAGATTGTGGTTGTGGTTGGGGTGTGGACCTAATAGGAATAACACGACAAGGAGACTCCTTGTCCCAACCTACATGATTGCGATATAACGCAGGTACCTGCGCTAAAGCCCATTCAGCAGCATAGGCTTCTTTTTCTGCTTCCGGAACAAGATCGGAGAAGGAAGGCAAAATGACATCTTCCCCATGCAGGAGCTTACGGACGTGCTCAGGTGGCCAGTCTCTTTCAGCCAATAGGATGTCACTTGTGAGTTCATCCCAGAATATCACACTAATGGTGTGCTCCACGTCTCCCTCTATCTGAATTTTAAAATCATAAACCCTGTCGGGTGGGAGAACGCAGTCGTCCGCAGTTTCAACTGAGATAAAATTGCTAGTTGCTGTCGCATCCAGATGATCTTTCAGACTATGCCGACATATCGTGACCTCTGCTGCGCTGTCTAACAGAGTCACTGCCCACGTCTTGTTCCTCAACAGTGTTCTCAAGTGTACTGGCATTTTTAGCTGTCAGTGCTGCCACCTTTTTCTTTTTAAACTGTGGCTTTTGCTGTGGAGTCTTTTCTTCTTTTTTAATGGTACGCTGCGGCGAGTCTTTTTTTTGTTTCACGGATTCAGGACGTCGATCTGGACGGCCCCCTCTCTCGCTTCGTCTATTCGGGGCATCCTGAAAGGAACGAGAGGGACATGAATCAGTATAGCTGTCTGGAGTTTTAATGTTCTCCCTATTTCTGAGATTGTATCTCCTTTCAGAGTTCTCCAGGTGTGGAGAATCAGCTCTCTTATTTCTTCTATCTTTGAAATCTTTTTGTTTGTCCCAGCATTTCTTAGGGCCCTCTTGTGCCTGCTTTGTACCCTCCTTCTGGGTGGTACCTTGTAACTCCAATTTCTTTGGCTTGGCTTCCAAACTATCCTGCCCTATATTAGTATAGGTATCGGAAATAATTTTTGGTAGCTGTCTCTCTTGTTCGTGGTGTGGAGTTTCCCGGAGACGCTGGCGTATTGCCAGTGCTACCGCTTCCCCTTTAATATTACTGAGTATTATTGAGGAAACCGCGTCAAAATTACACATTAATTTCATCCCCAAATCTAAGGCTGGTGCAGCCTCGTGCTCATTGTATTTGTTTTAACATCTCCGGTAAATTGGCGAGTGTCGGGGTACCATGTGTGGTAGTGTATATAGCAGCAAAGACTGTACCCCATGTGGCGCAGTCATCCACTGAGGGAACTATCCCAAAGGGCAAGCACATAGTGAGCAGTCTATGTTTTTCCTGTGGTCCCGTATGGGGAAACACAGCTTCCAGCTGATTAGTTTTCTGGGCAATCCAGAACAGTATTTTTTCCCGTTCTGTGGGTACTTTACCCATGATAGTACGCACTGTTAGTGGATTAATCCCAGTAGCCAATTGGTAACCACAAGGTGCTGGCAGTGCTGGACGCGCTGGTGTGGTGTTCAATGTCCGCAGTACGAACTGAAATAATCGTCTATATAATGTCACTAATTCATTATATAAATCTCGCATATCTGCTATCGTCATATTTTGTATGTCTGGGTGAGATGTGTATGTGGCAAACATAGGCCACGTTGGTCCGTCATTACTTAAGGGACGTAGCCTCACTCTTTGTAGTACATGTGGTAGGGCACCTTCAAACCAGTTCTGGTGCTCTTGGTATGTGAGCGATATTTCATGATACTGGTATCGTTGGTACCATGGAGGTACGTTTGAAATTTCATATGTGTGAAATGTATGTGTTCTTTGGTCCACCTCAGGAAAGATGACCCAATAATAAAATGTTTCTGTTTGGTATGCTTCATTAGCCTCTATTATAAGAGTAACATCCCCGCCCTCATCTGTAAGGCCATGCATTAATAAATGTTGCGTTAGTGCTTGTCTAGCATTTTCAGGAATGTCAATGGCAGCAGCCATTTTTGTTTAGAAAAAAGGAACACCAAAATGGGGAGAATAAGTCCTTTTATGAGTTCAAGCTCGAACAACCCACAGCTTAATTAGGTGTCACCTTTTCAGCTGAGGAGGAATTTCCCAAAGACCACGGACGTCTCCGTATGATGGTACTTAGGGTACCGGTTGTCTGTGAGACAGTGATAGTCGGGGTATCCGTAAATTAGTGCCTAAACACCATACCTGGTGGCGCCATGTCGTAGTTTGGACTCTTGCTCTGGGCAAGACTGCTGGTTTAAGGATGACAGTACTTTTGTTTGTAGGCGACTATGCCTGTCCTACCACAAGGCGCAACTGTTGTCCCAACCTTACCGTCTCACTAGCAGCAGCTCACCAGAAACACAATAGTAAAAGGTGATTTGTGGCAGCCTTTAAGCATGGACTCGAGAATAAGACATCTCAGGGAGTATCGTGGTTAAACGGAGATTACCTCATTCTCACAGATATATCATGTCTCATACAAACACAGGCAATGACAAAGATGCAGTAAAGTTTCAATAGTTTTTATTTAACACAACTGCAATTTGCGATAAGTTGCATGGGCTGCAATGATCAGGATAATGAATGGCGAAAGAAACAGAATTGTGAAGACGAGAGTCATTATTACAAAGACCCCCACCATCTTGCAATGCATGTAAAAGACATATGAGATGTAATATGCCCTAATACCCTAATGTGATAGGCCTAACCTCCTACCTAAAGGAGAGCTGGGTTTGTTAAACCTAATCTGCCAATGCCATGTCCATGAGAGGAGCCCCCAACCCTCGTTGCCTTGGAATGAGGTCTCTATCTCAGACTCCGCAGGGACACGAAGACTGGGTCAGCGTCAAGACGACGTGCAGCATCGGTATCAGCGATGGTGGCGATGGCCTCTGGTCGGAATCCCTCTGATTATCTGTCTAAGGTGCGATGTATTTATACAGATCTACCAGGACCCCTGATGTAGGTGTGTTCCCAAACAATAGATAACAGACATGCTTGGGACGGCAATTATTATAAACAATCCATCGAAAGTATAGAGAGGGAAAATCCTTAAGTGTGAACACCTACTGTTTGTTTGTCTTTATTGCTTGATCTTGACGCCTTAGCGCAGTGGCACTGATAATGCAAAGCATAACAAGTGGCCTAACTATAAACAAGGCAGCCATCTTAGATGAATTAAATAATTAAATGGGCTAAGACAGAGCAAGCTAAGTAGGTTAAAAGTCAATAGGTCAGTCTGCAAGCCAGAGGCTAAGCTAACTCCTGTTATCCCATTAAAACAAACTAGGATTCACTACATTGTTGCTCATTTACATATGTGTAGTAAATTGCAGACAACTTTCTGTATAGGGCATAACATAATTTAATGATTTCAATGATGAAATGCCCACTACGTGCAGTGGCCTTCTGGATCAGAATCTAGTCTGAAACTGACCAAAGCTAGAATCTCACCAGTCTTTCCTACTGCAGTTGTGGGGAGTACATTTAATAATAAACAATCCAACCATGTCACAAGAGGAATCTCAAGATGAGTTACATCACAGTACTGTAGGAGGCTGGACTGGCTTGTAGTGAGTACCAAGGGGTACTTACACCTTGCACCAGGCATCCCTTATTAGTGTATAGGGTGTCTAGCAGCTTAGGCTGATAGATAATGGTAGCTTAGCAGAGCAGCTTAGGCTGAACTAGGAGACGAGTGAAGCTCCTACAGTACCACTAGTGTCATATGCACAATACCCAAAATATGCAGTATAGCAATAGAAAACAGTGCAAACAATGTACAGTATAGTTACAATAAGATGCAATGGGAGCACATAGGGATAGGGGCAACACAAACCATATACTCCAAAAGTGGAATGCAAACCACAAATGGACCCCAAACCTATGTGACCTTGTAGAGGGTCGCTGGGACTGTAAGAAAACAGTGAGGGTTAGAAAAATAGCCCACCCCAAGACCCTGAAAAGTGAGTGCAAAGTGCACTGAAGTTCCCCAAAGAGCACAGAAGTCGTGATAGGGGAATTCTGCAGGAAAGACCAACACCAGCAATGCAACAACGATGGATTTCCAGACGAGGGTACCTGTGGAACAAGGGGACCAAGTCCAAAAGTCACAATCAAGTCGAGAGTGGGCAGATGCCCAGGAAATGCCAGCTGTGGGTGCAAAGAAGCTGCTACTGGACAGTAGAAGCTGAGGATTCTGCAAGAACGACAAGGGCTAGAAACTTCCCCTTTGGAGGATAGATGTCTCACGTCGTGAAGAGTCGTGCAGAAGTGTTTTCCTGCAGAAAGACTGCAAACAAGCCTTGCTAGCTGCAAAGCTTGCAGTTAAGGTTTTTGGATGCTGCTGTGGCCCAGGTAGAACCAGGATGTCGCCAATTGCGTCAGGGGACAGAGGGGGCGCCCAGCAAGACAAGGAGCCCTCTCAGAAGCAAGCAGCACCCGCAGAAGTGCCGGAACAGGCACTACAAAGTGGAGTGAAACAGTGCTCACCCGAAGTTGCACAAGAGAGTCCCACGCTGCCGGAGGACAACTCAGGAGGTCGTGCAATGCAGGTTAGAGTGCCGTGGACCCAGGCTTGGCTGTGCACAAAGGAAATCTTCGTGGAGTGCACAGGAGCCGGAGTAGCTGCAAAACACATGGTTCCCAGCAATGCAGTCTGGCGTGGGGAGGCAAGGACTTACCTCCACCAAACTTGGACTGAATAGTCACTGGACTGTGGGAGTCACTTGGACAGAGTTGCTGAGTTCAAGGGACCTCGCTCGTCGTGCTGAGAGGAGACCCAGAGGACCGGTGATGCAGTTCTTTGGTGCCTGTGGTTGCAGGGGGAAGATTCTGTCGACCCACGGGAGATTTCTTCGGAGCTTCTAGTGCAGAGAGGAGGCAGACTACCCCCACAGCATGCACCACCAGGAAAACAGTCGAGAAAGCGGCTGGATCAGCGTTACAGTGTCGCAGTAGTCGTCGTTGCTACTTTGTTGCAGTTTTGCAGACTTCCAGCGCGGTCAGCAGTCGATTCCTTGGCAGAAGGTGAAGAGAGGGATGCAGAGGAACTCTGATGAGCTCTTGCATTCGTTATCTAAGGAAATCCCCAAAGCAGAGACCCTAAATAGCCAGAAAAGAGGGTTTGGCTACTTAGGAGAGAAGAGAGGCTAGCAACACCTGAAGTAGCCTATCAGAAGGAGTCTCTGACGTCACCTGCTGGCCCTGGCCACTCAGAGCAGTCCAGTGTGCCAGCAGCACCTCTGTTTCCAAGATGGCAGAGGTCTGGAGCACACTGGAGGAGCTCTGGGCACCTCCCAGGGGAGGTGCAGGTCAGGGGAGTGGTCACTCCCCTTTCCTTTGTCCGGTTTCGCGCCAGAGCAGGGCTGAGGGGTCCCTGAACCGGTGTAGACTGGCTTATGCAGAAATGGGCACCATGTGTGCCCATGAAAGCATTTCCAGAGGCTGGGGGAGGCTACTCCTCCCCTGCCTTAACACCATTTTCCAAAGGGAGAGGGTGTAACACCCTCTCTCTAAGGAAGTCCTTTGTTCTGCCTTCCTGGGCCAAGCCTGGCTGGACCCCAGGAGGGCAGAAACCTGTCTGAGGGGTTGGCAGCAGCAGCAGCTGCAGTGAAACCCCTAAAAAGGCAGTTTGGCAGTACCCGGGTCTGTGCTAAAGACCTGCGGGATCATGGGATTGTGCCAACAATGCCAGGATGGCATAGAGGGGGCAATTCCATGATCTTAGACATGTTACATGGCCATATTCGGAGTTACCATTGTGAAGCTACACATAGGTAGTGACCCATATGTAGTGCACACGTGTAATGGTGTCCCCGCACTCACAAAGTCCGGGGAATTGGCCCTGAACAATGTGGGGGCACCTTGGCTAGTGCCAGGGTGCCCACACACTAAGTAACTTAGCACCCAACCTTTACCAGGTAAAGGTTAGACATATAGGTGACTTATAAGTTACTTAAGTGCAGTGTAAAATGGCTGTGAAATAACGTGGACGTTATTTCACTCAGGCTGCAGTGGCAGGCCTGTGTAAGAATTGTCAGAGCTCCCTATGGGTGGCAAAAGAAATGCTGCAGCCCATAGGGATCTCCTGGAACCCCAATACCCTGGGTACCTCAGTACCATATACTAGGGAATTATAAGGGTGTTCCAGTATGCCAATGTAAATTGGTAAAATTGGTCACTAGCCAGTTAGTGACAATTTGAAAGAAATGAGAGAGCATAACCACTGAGGTTCTGATTAGCAGAGCCTCAGTGAGACAGTTAGTCATAACACAGGTAACACATACAGGGCACACTTATGAGCACTGGGGCCCTGGCTGGCAGGGTCCCAGTGACACATACAACTAAAACAACATATATACAGTGAAATTTGGGGGTAACATGCCAGGCAAGATGGTACTTTCCTACAAGTACTACATCACCTTCCCCCAATAAATAAATAAATAACTACCTACATTGCATTATTCAATATTTGTGTGGGAAAATACCTGAAAATCCTAAAAATATCCGTACATAACTTGAACATTAATACATCAGAAAATCTCTACAGTTTTGAGATCTCTTTACTTCCCTCGACCTGCTACATCTTGCTGTGAACTGACTTTGAAAATTGCTGTCCTCTTCTTCATTAACTAAACTACAACTTTGTTGCTCTGCTGTAGTAGCCATAGAGGACTGTATCCATTGTGCCCAATCTAAATCAAAACCAATGCTTTTCTTTTTGTTTATAATGCTAACTTGCTCTTGTGACCGTTTTCTTAAATTTATTTTGTTCCACTAGTCTTTACCATCTAGCAATATGCACCTTTGACACTTTTGCAGACTTTACTTGGTAAAGAAAACATTGAATCTCCCTTTTTGACCTTACAAGGTCTTTTAAGCAAGACATATTCTCCAACCATCAAACCAGAATTCGTGTCATGACCTTTATCAAAATTGTGATTCATTCTGTTTTGTTTGACATAAACTTTTGCAGCCACCTTTTCTTTCAAGTTTGTATCAATACATGCATTCATTTTAATTCCAATGTGTTCCGTCAACCATGAGTACAAAGCAGCACACAAGTGCCTGACATCGTGTTTGGTCAAGAAATAGCGCTTTAGATAAGAAATAAAATGTGAACCATTATCAGTGACTACACATTTTGGTGATCCTTCTATGGAGAACACCTGTTCAGTAAATTTGATTGCAGCATCTAGGGCGGGAGAATCAGCAAACAAGAAATACATCCACTTAGAATACTAATCAACAACTGGGACAGCATTCCTCACATAACTTGGCGGAGACACGGATGGTCCTGAAAAACCAAGACCTACTTTCTACTAAGATGCATCAGGGTATGCAACAGGGTGTAATAGTGTTTTACTAAGCTTCCAATGTTCATCAGAAATTAAACACTCAGACCACTTGTCAATCATCTGTTTGATCTGCGCATCTAACGCAGGCCACCAATAATGCTGTTCAGGGCGAGTACATGTTTTGGTTGAGCCCAAATGTCCATGATAAGCTTTTGGAATGATGAGACTGTGCATTTTTGCTGGGGGAACATGCAAATCACCTCTTAAAATTAGTCCATTGACTAAAGAAAGCTCATCTGCCATCGGAACAAATGTTTTTAAATCGCCTTGTAGATGACTGGGGGCATATTTATACTTGTTTTGCCCCGAATTTGCATCATTTTTATAATGCAAATTTGGTGCAAAACTAACTCCATATTTATACATTGGTGAAATTCATGGAGTTAAAGTCATTTTTAGGACGTGGAAACCTACCTTGCGTTAATGAGATGCAAGGTAGGCTTGCTTTGCACCATTATTTACCGCCTGGGTCAGGGCAGGTGTTAGGGGATCTGGGGGCCTATTTTCATGGTGAAATACCATGGAATAAGCCCTCAGGTGCCCTCCCCAGGCCCCAGGGACACCCCCACCCACACCAGAGGGACAGCGGAGGATAAGGGACCCAATCCCAGGTAAGTATAGGTAAGTACAGGTAAGTATTTTTTTTAAGTGCCATTGGGGGTCCTGAAATGGGCCCCCCTACATGGCACTGAGTGCAATGGCCATGCCCAGGGGACCCTGGGCCCCTGTGCTGGCCATTGGGGTGGTGGGCATGACTCCTGTCTTTTCTAAGATAGGAGTCATGTGTTATGATTGATGGTTTTGCATCAGAAAGTAACTCTAGGCTGGTTAGAGTCATTTTTTTACTCTAACCTGCATAACGTCATTTTTTGGTGCAAAACCCCCTTTTCCCATACTGCCAGTCCCACCGGCTATCTTCTTTTTTTTTACGCTAGCCTACCCTTTGCACCGGCTTGCACCATTCCATAAATATGGTGCCCGGTTGGTGCTCAGAAATGGTGCAAGCCGGTGCTAAACTTTTTGGTGCAAAACTGTGTTAGTGCAGTTTTGCACTAAAAGTATAAATATGCCTCCTGGTCTCAGGCCAACTGGTAGTATAAATGCACTGACTCGCTTAAGTATCACCTCTTGCTATCATGCAGCTAACCACTTGTCCACATTGACTGTAGCACCACACTCTTGTACTGCATCCACTGAGGCAAAGTACTCAACATAATCAATGTCAACTGCTTCATTCACTTCAGGGAATGGCATGTAAGATAGGCAATCTGCCCAGAAATGTTTCCCTCCTGCCACATGATGTTAAATATGTATTCATGTAATTTAGGAAGCAATCTAGTTAGTCTAGCAGACACATTGTTGTGGATGCGTCATGTAAAGCTATAAAGCGAAGGTTTGTTGTCAGGGTGTATCTCGAACCTGTGACCTCAAACGTACATTTAAAATTTTTCAAACTGCCCAGATGCATGCCAGGGCCCCCGTTCAATGGTGCTGTATTGTTTTCTCAAACTGTCTAAGCAACCTGGAAGCAAATGCAACAGATTGTTTTTTGCTTCCCACCCTCTGACTCAGGGATGCCCCAAGACCTTTAAAACTAGCACCCACAGTGATTATTGAGGTGTGAACTTCTTGAAACACACTTGAAGCTGGTGCTTCCACCATTAAGTTTTTCATCTTGACAAAATCATTCTGCAGTTGTTCGGACCAAATACGTTTCAGCCGCTTCCTCAACAAGGGACTTAAGGGCTCCACTGCCAACACATGGCCTGGCACAAAACGAGCATAATACTTGTGGAGAGCTAAAAAAGAACATAAGGCATCTCTGTCATTGGGAGCACAAGCCTCCTTGATGGCATTTATCATGGAAAACTTGGGTTTTATGCCAGTATCAGAAATTGTGTGTCCTAAATACTCTAGTTCTTTCATGAAAAATTTACATTTGTCTTTTTTGACTGTCATACCGCTGTGCATTAAAATACTTTTTCTAGTGTGTGGTTGTGTTCTTCCAAAGAATGTCCAAATACCAGAATGTCATCCTGGTAGGCCTGTATCCCTTTGTGGTCGGCAAACAAGATCCCCATTACTTTATGAGAGACGCTGGTAGCTGATACCAGCGCAAACGGTAGCCTCAAGTACTTGTAGGCCTCAAAATACATGACAATCATCATTAGCTCTTGTGACTCCTTGTCCAAAACGACTTGGTGATAAGGGGACCTCAAATCAATAATGGAAAACCACATTGCTTCGCTCAATTTTGCTAACATCTCTAGTATTCTTGGTAGAGGGTGGCAGTCTACTAAAATGTTGGCATTCAAGGTGTGCAAATCTGCGCATAACCTGATCTCTCGTGTTTTTTTATTTGCAACCTCAAATGGTGTGACCGATTGAGAAGATTCAACAGGCTCTACAACGTCTTGTGTACATAAATTCTTAAGCATTAATTTAAGTACCTCCCTGACACTCAGTGGAACCTGATACACTTAGTGAACAAAAGGTTGGGCACTAGGTTTAAGTTTGGCCTGATAAACAAAACCTTTAACTGTCCCAACATGTTCACGAAACAGGTCCTTCAACTTGGACAAAATTGGTTCAATTGTTTTTTCCAGACTGCAAACTAGATCTAATGGTTTGTCCACAACAACTATGGGAGTGTTTGACCTAGGCATGAGATACAGTCCCGTTTTCAGCAGTTCTTGCCATCCAATAAGGTCCTTGCCCTTGATGGCTACATATAACTTAGTGACAACTTCCCTACCTAAACAATTCACCTTGCCCATAAAGTAACCAAGTTTATATCTTTTTCGCCAAATGCCTTTGGACTTAAATCTGGTGATAAACGTGATTTGTGTTTACCCCATTTGTCATAGAATGATGTATCTCTAAGAACTATGATGGGCGAACCCGAGTCCGCCATAAGATGTAGTAAAACATCATCAGAGTAAGCTTCACTCGTAGAACCTTTCACAATTGTACAAACGGCATTGCATTCAATGGTGAGTCAACAAATCTGTGCAAGTATTAATGTCAATATCCTCACTATTGGTGTGGACAGGAGTCATACTACCAATTCTGCATACCACCTGGAAATGACCTAACGCTTTGCAAGATAAACAAGGCTTGCCCACTACTGGGCATCCAGCAAAGTTGGTCAAGTGGCTTTTAAAGCCACACCTTTAGCAAGCTGTTACATTGCTTTTGGTGTTTCCTGTATGTACATTTCATTTGGAGTGAACAATACACACTAAATCAGTTTCTTGTTCCGAAGTTGGTCCTGATATCATGTTAACTGACACCTCCACATTCATTACTTTGAAGAAATTAAAGATGTCTCAATGCTTTTGGCTAGGTCTAGTACCTCACTGAGGGTGGCGATTCGACAACTCAGTAAGCAGTCTTAGATCTTCTTAGAAGCGCAATTAAAAACAAATTGGTCATGAATTTATGTATCCAAATTTAGTCCAAACATGCAAGTAGCAGCTAAAGTTGTGAGGGCCGACACATTCTCTTCCACACCTTCCTCTGCAAGCTGTTTACGTTTAAAATAATTATGCCTCTCCAGCAAAATGCTAGGTTCATCCGAAAATTGTTTACGTAGTCTTTCAGTTGCTTCTACATATATGTCCCAATGGTCATCACCAGACTGACCACTAGGAGCTGAAATGGGCAGTAAATTATCAAAAATGTGTTGCGCAGTTTTTCCTAAACTGCCAAATAATCACACAAATTTACATTGTGGGCTGTAATTGCCTGCATCTATGGTCACTAAATGTTTCTCAAATAAGCGTAACCATTGAGACCATTTAATGGTTGGCTTGCCCGGTTGCACTAAGAAAGGAGGTGGTTGAATAATCTGAGGAACTTTGACCATAATAAATGATTTAAATAAAAGGCAATAAAAGAGTTAA
Source organism: Pleurodeles waltl (assembly GCF_031143425.1). Lineage (NCBI taxonomy): Eukaryota > Metazoa > Chordata > Amphibia > Caudata > Salamandridae > Pleurodeles > Pleurodeles waltl. The sequence goes on from NC_090440.1 coordinate 1,675,443,822, forward strand.
TTTCAGCAGAACATTGTAACACACCTTTAATAAAGAACACAGAATCACACACCTTAATATCAGCAAAGAAGTAGTCTGAGAAGATTTGCTCTGCGATGTCACAAGGAATACAATTACTAATCTTCAGTGGCAATGATTTCCAAATGATGCTACTGCCATGTCATGCACAGCAACGCAACAAAGAAAGTCTTACCGGTGAAGTCATCTCCTAGCAACTCTCAAATCCAAGACGGCCCCTGTGTGTGAAGTCACACATTCAGCGTTGGATTTTTGAAGCAGCGTGTGGCAGCATGCGCAATCTAGATCTAGAGTGACATAGGGTTGAGAGGGTACCACCCAAACTCTGAACACCTCACCTGAAAAGGTGTGGAAATCCTTAGGGGCCAAACAGGGGTATCGTAGAAGCAAACAAGGAGAGCACGGTGAGAACCTGTGCCGCTGCTGGAGTGAGAGTCCCTACATGGAAACACATCCTAAATGTTGAAGATGGTAGGTGGTATTGGTAAGCAGAAGTCCACTTGTTTGCCAATTATGTAGTAAATCGCAGACAAGGTTCGGTATAGGGCATAGAATAAGTTAATAGTTTCAGGCATGAAATTCTCATGACGTGCAACTACAGTCTGGCTCAGATCCCAGGCTGCAACTGACCAACGCTGGAATCTTCGCCAGTCGTTCATACTGCAGACCTGGGGAATACATTTAATAATAAGTAATCCAACCACGTCTCTAGAGGAATCTCAAGATGACTCACATCACAGTTTTACAATATGCTTGGTATTCGTTTACTTTATTATTTGGATACCTGGTTACTTGTTGCATCCTCTTTTTCTAAGGAAGAGAAAGATGTGAAGCTAATGTGCAACATGCAGGATATCTGGGGTTTCTTCTGAAAAAAGAGAAGTCTCAAATAGTTCCAACACGTCCGAAAACTTTATAGGAGCATTTTTCAATATGAAGTAAGCAAGAGTTTTTATACCAGAAGCAACTAGAATAATTCTCCTGTCACAGTTTCAACAAGTGCTTCAATTTCAAACTGCCACATGTTAACAGTAGTTCAAAATTCAAAGCCTCATGGCATCAAGTATAGTAATAGTGCTATGGTCCCAACAACACCTGAAACCTCTGATGCAGAATTTTCTGACCCATTGGTCTTCATCATCTCTCAATTACCAAAAAAAGATTCTGCTCTCCAGAGAAATAACCCAAACCTTTCAATGGTGTTTATTCTTGGAAAATGTACAGAATTAAGTGTGTATGGTAGAGCCCCTTTCACAAATCCTCACAACACATGTGGGTCGGTGGGGATGGGGAGCAATGTTGGGGGGATCAAGAAGTTCAGGGTGTTTGTCATGGCCAAAGAGCCTACATTCATCCAATTGACAGAAACCAGTGGCAATTTGGAAGGCTCTACAGAGCTTCTGAGACTCCCTGATCAACAAATTAGTAGTTACGGACAGATAACCAGGTTACAAAGACCTATATAAACAGACAGGGGTGCATAAGATCTCAGTCCCTAGCCTGCTTAGACAAATACATCTTTACATGGGCAGAGGAGAATCTATTACCAATAAGAGCTATGTATATTCCGTGGAAGGACAATCTCCAGGTAGGCAGCCTCAGTCAGTATATACCCTCATTAATAGATGTTCACCTTAGTTGGGAAGCCTTTGAGTTTGTGATGGACCACTTTGGTCAGCCCAATCTATATATGTTTGCCTCCCGGGAAAATACACTTCTCCCTCGTTCCTATACAGAAACAACACTCAGGGAAGCTTGAGAAACAGATGCTTTGGTAGTCTCTTGACCTCAGGAAATATTGTATGCCTTTCCCAGTATTCCTCTCCTCTTGTAGGTGCTTCAGTAGATTCTGAGAGAGGAGGCAGTTGTGATCCTCATAGCTACTTTTTGGCCCTGAAGGCCATAGTTTACATTGTTGAGTCACTTAGCAACAGTTTATGTAGTTTATGTAGTAGTACAAAATCTTTATTCAACTTTCACCAAGTCATAAAAGACATAACAGCCATAAAAAAGATCTCTGGTTATGATACATTTGTTTCAATAAAGAATAAAAGTCAAATAGATAAAACGATAAAAATTTAGTAAAAATAAAAATAAAAAAAAATAAAAAAAACAATGAAAGAAACCTATCACAGTAGATTATATTTTGAACACCTCCCCCATGGATTTCCTTATCTTTAATACCGAACATAAAAAATTTGCAAAAATTCCACACGTCTCTAAGGAAGATAGTGACTGGAGACAGGCGTAGGCTGTGCGACATTGGGGGAGATTAATTTTCCTTAAAAGTGGAACAACTAGGCGTTTCCCCTGGTAGGTGTAAAAATTACAAAATAAAACCACATGAATTGTGGATTGCTGTGTTTTTGCGTCACAGGGGCATGGTTTTAACAAGATGGACCAATCATTCATAGTTGGAAATGAAACTAGGCGATGAAACGTGTCTAGCCTAAGTCTAGTAAGGACATAACGGTGGCGAGGGAGTACCATGTTTGCCAAGTAAGGCTGCATGCCCTCCGCCGTCAAAATTATTTGCTTATGAATGACTGAGGTTGTTTTTTATTCCACACCCCAGCGTATGTCTTCTAGGTGTTTTAATGCCAGTTTACTCAGGTCCTTCCTAGATATCTTCTGCAACAAGGCTGGATTTGAGTAGTAGTCTTTGTTGCCCAATTTTTCAAAAAAGGTTGTGATGTATTTTAACCATGGTACCCTTGATGTGTATAGTGACTTTGTACAGTCGGTAAGAATGGCCTTATTAAAACTGGTGTGCTCTGAGGTCCAGACTTTATGCCATAATAGCAATGGCTGTATCTTTATCAGGTCTGCAATAAAAGGAACCCCAAGTTCCGAGTGCGTGACGTACGATGAAGTGCCTTTTGGTACCCTCAACAGATGTCGTAGGAAATCATTCTCCACACTCTGAACTAGATCACAGTTTGTATGACCCCAAATTCCTGCCCCGTACGTAACAGCTGGAATACACTTGGCTTTGTAGATCTTTACCATGTTAGGTGGTGTAATCCCCCCAAGCCTTTTGGAGAAGAGTCGTAGTGCCATCGTTGTTTTGATAAAGTGCACTCTCTTCATCTTCCTGCAGTTGGCCCAGGAACCCAACTTATCAAGTGTTATGCCCAGGTATGAAAAGAATTGCGCGGTTTCGACCTTGCTATCTGCAATAGTGATGTTATAAGACTTGCCGCACTTCCCACCGCAGTTCATGATAAAAGTTTTGGAGTGGTTGACAGTAAGACCCAGCTGTGTCATGTATGTAATGCAGGTTGTTAAGAGTTTCTGGAGAGCTATTGGGGTCCTGGCCATTAGTACTGCGTCGTCGCATAAAGTAATGCCGGGACAGGTCGGTTATCTATTTGGGGTAGATCTTTACATTTAGTGGCCAGTTCTTTGTCTAGGTTGTTTATGTACATTGAGAACAGGAACGGAGCAAGAACACAGCCTTGGCGCACTCCTCTGTATAGACCAAAGGGGCGAGTGCATTCCCCTTTTAGGCCGTACCTCACTCTTGCTCTGCTCCCTGTGTACATTTCACGAATAAATTGAATTATGGCCGGTTCCACCCCCATGCTGTTTAAAATGTCCCATAATTTATCATGGATTACACAGTCGAAGGCTGATGATAAGTCAATAAAGGCCAACTACAGGTTGCCTGCTCTGATCTTAGTATACTTTGCAATAATAAGACTTAGATTTAGACTTTGTTCCACTGTTCCGATTCCTTTTCGGAATCCATACTGGACCGGGGTTAGAACATTATTTTCCTCTGCCCATGTTTGTAGCCTGTTCAGAATTATTCTCCCTGCTATTTTAGCTGTTGTGTCCAGCAGGGAGATTGGCCTGTAGCAGGCTGGATTGAGGCGGTCACCCTTTTTATATATTGGGATTATGTTAGAGTCTCTCCAAGATGGTAGGGGTCCGCATGTACAGATAGCCCTCAATGTCTGCGTCGGTACAGGCCCCCACAGCTCCATTTTGGCCTTGAATAAGTCGATCGGAACGCCATCAGGGCCTGGCGCTTTCCCTGATTTACTTTCTATTATAGCTTCCTCTACCTCCTGAAGGCTAAATTGGGGGGTTATGATGAGGCGCGGACTTTCCTGTGCATCGTGGTCGTGGGTATGGTCTATTGTGTCACTCATCAGGGAATATATATTGGAGAAATGTGCTACCCAGTCTTCTTCGGAGATAGCAATTTCCATCCTAGGAATGTCACTGTCCCCTAGCATGGGGGAATTTATTGTCTGCCAAAAGAGTATGTTATCTTTCTTACGACTTGCTATATGGAGAGTTTCCCACAAGTTTGTTTTTATAGTCGATTTCCTTTTCTTTATTGCTGTCTTATATTTCTGTCTGCGTTTGCGTATATCACTCCAGCACCTTTTTGGGGCATTTAGGGCCTTTTTCAGTCTCTTATGTGCTTGGGTGCAGTTATGGTCAAACCATCCGCACATCCTTTTTTTCTCTACCTTACTGCTTTTAATAGTGAGGGCTTCTTTTATGGTTTGTGTAATCGTTGTAAACGCACTTAGACATTGCCCTGGATGTGGGTTCTCTCTTAGACAGTCTGCGAAAGCATGTTTACATTGGCGTATTACCTGTTTCAATAAAGACTTGGGGTCTGTCTGGGCCCACTTCATAGTATATCCATTGCGCGGTGCCAGTTCAATATCATCTGCCAGTATAATACTATCTTCCCTAGCTACTAAAAGGGGAGATATTAAGAGATTCATACTCTGAGGATAGTGATCACTAATTGCGATGTCATGCAATGAGTAGTTTGTAAGATAGTGAGCGAAGTGAGTAGACATTAGGACATAATCGATCACTGTATTTGCGCCCCTTCCATTATATGTTGGTTTAAACTGTGGATCGGCCAAAACTTATTTATTTACAAAGGAGAGGTTATAGGTTTGAGCCAGTAAGTTCATTTCCTCTCCTTGAGCGTTATGAGAGAAGTGGAGGCTTGTACCTATGCCTTCCGAGTCCCAACCACATATCTTATCTGAAATTTCTTCACACGGATGGACGTTAAAATCACCCCCCCCATATCAATAGGATCTCTCGATTGTTTTTCCCAAATATTTTTTTTAAATCATTTTCCATTCCCACTAAAATATTGGAGAATTCTCCTGGAACAGCATTATTATAAAAATTGATAATGACTAAGTGGGTCTTGTGGTCCAGGTTACTCTCTATCAGTTGGTAATATGGACTCGTAAATTGCATCTCTAAATTCTGTAGGGGTAATTTGTTGGAAATATATGTGGAAAGTCCCCCTTTGGGTCTACCATGCCTTGACTGCTCGGCAGGAGTATGAAATGTTTTATAGCCATTTATATGGGCGGGAGTTAGGAGCCATGTCTCTTGTAGACAAACACATGAGTAATCTGCTAAAAAATTGGCCCAAATCTCATTGTCTAGCTTATTGGCTAAGCCTGCAATATTCCAGAATAGTAAAGCTAGTTCCGGTTTCTGATTAGGGTACTGCTTAGGGTTACAGTGCTTGTCTTTTGGGGGGGAAGAGGGGTAATGCTGTTGGTTGAGTTTAATATACGTTTGGGATCATCATCCTGGCTTAGATAAGGTAAACTCTCATTTCTTACAGGAACCATAGTGTGTGATATGGCTTCCTTATGTGGGTCCGTCCCTGGTATATAAGTTGTTTTGGCTGCTCTTTCAGGGATAGCTGACTGTTTCATATCCAGCCGTTCATACTGCAGACCTGGGGAATACATTTAATAATAAGTAATCCAACCACGTCTCTAGAGGAATCTCAAGATGACTCACATCACAGTTTTACAATATGCCTGGTATTCGTTTACTTTATTATTTGGATACCTGGATACTTGTTGCATCCTCTTTTTCTAAGGAAGAGAAAGATGTGAAGCTAATGTGCAACATGCAGGATCTCTGGGGTTTCTTCTGAAAAAAGAGAAGTCTCAAATAGTTCCAACACGTCCGAAAACTTTATAGGAGCATTTTTCAATATGAAGTAAGCAAGAGTTTTTATACCAGAAGCAACTAGAATAATTCTCCTGTCACAGTTTCAACAAGTGCTTCAATTTCAAACTGCCACATGTTAACAGTAGTTCAAAATTCAAAGCCTCATGGCATCAAGTATAGTAATAGTGCTATGGTCCAAACAACACCTGAAACCTCTGATGCAGAATTTTCTGACCCATTGGTCTTCATCATCTCTCAATTACCAAAAAAAGATTCTGCTCTCCAGAGAAATAACCCAAACCTTTCAATGGTGTTTATTCTTGGAAAATGTACAGAATTAAGTGTGTATGGTAGAGCCCCTTTCACAAATCCTCACAACACATGTGGGTCGGTGGGGATGGGGAGCAATGTTGGGGGGATCAAGAAGTTCAGGGTGTTTGGTCATGGCCAAAGAGCCTACATTCATCCAATTGACAGAAACCAGTGGCAATTTGGAAGGCTCTACAGAGCTTCTCAGACTCCCTGATCAACAAATTAGTAGTTACGGACAGATAACCAGGTTACAAAGACCTATATAAACAGACAGGGGTGCATAAGATCTCAGTCCCTAGCCTGCTTAGACAAATACATCTTTACATGGGCAGAGGAGAATCTATTACCAATAAGAGCTATGTATATTCCGTGGAAGGACAATCTCCAGGTAGGCAGCCTCAGTCAGAATATACCCTCATTAATAGATGTTCACCTTAGTTGGGAAGCCTTTGAGTTTGTGATGGACCACTTTGGTCAGCCCAATCTATATATGTTTGCCTCCCAGGAAAATACAGTTCTCCCTCGTTCCTATACAGAAACGACACTCAAGGAAGCTTGAGAAACAGATGCTTTGGTAGTCTCATGACCTCAGGAAATATTGTGGCCCGTATTTATACTTTTTTTGCGCCACATTTGCGTCGTTTTTTGACGCAAAAACGGCGCAAACTTGCAAAATACCATTGTATTTTGTAGGTTTGCGCCGTTTTGCGTCAACAAGCGGCGCAAATGCGGCACTAAAAAAAGTATAAATACGGGCCTGTATGCCTTTCCCAGTATTCCTCTCCTCTTGTAGGTGCTTCAGTAGATTCTGAGAGAGGAGGCAGTTGTGATCCTCATAGCTACTTTTTGGCCCTGAAGGCCATAGTTTATAATTGTTGAGTCCCTTAGCAACAGTTTATGTAGTTTATGTAGTAGTACAAAATCTTTATTCGACTTTCACCAAGTCATAAAAGACATAACATTCATAAAAAAAATCTCTGGTTATGATACATGTGTTTCAATAAAGAATAAAAGTCAAATAGATAAAACGATAAAAATTTAGTAAAAAAAAAAAAACACAACAATGAAAGAAACCTATCACAGTAGATTATATTTTGAACACCTCCCCCATGGATTTCCTTATCTTTAATACCGAACATAAAAAATTTGCTAAAATTACACATGTCTCTAAGGAAGATAGTGACTGGAGACAGGCGTAGGCTGTGGGACATTGGGGGAGATTAATTTTCCTTAAAAGTGGAACAACTGGGCGTTTCCTCTGGTAGGCGTAAAAATTACAAAATAAAACCACATGAATTGTGGATTGCAGTGTTTTTGCATCACAGGGGCATGGTTTTAACAAGATGGACCAATCATTCATAGTTGGAAATGAAACTAGGCGATGAAACGTATCTAGCCTAAGTCTAGTAAGGACATAACGGTGGCGAGGGAGTACCATGTTTGCCAAGTAAGGCTGCATGCCCTCTGCCGTCAAAATTATTTGGTTATGAATGACTGAGGTTTTTTTTGATTCCACACCCAAGCGTATGTCTTCTAGGTGTTTTAATGCCAGTTTACTCAGGTCCTTCCTAGATATCATCTGCAACGAGGCTGGATTTGAGTAGTAGTCTTTGTTGCCCAATTTTTCAAAAAAGGTCGTGATGTATTTTAACCATGGTACCCTTGATGTGTATAGTGACTTCGTACAGTCGGTAAGAATGGCCTTATTAAAACTGGTGTGCTCCGAGGTCCAGACTTTATGCCATAATAGCAATGGCTGTATCTTTATCAGGTCTGCAATAAAAGGAACCCCAAGTTCCGAGTGCGTGGCGTACGATGAAGTGCCTTTTGGTACCCTCAACAGATGTCGTAGGAAATCATTCTCCACAGTCTGAACTAGATCACAGTTTGTATGACCCCAAATTCCTGCCCCGTACGTAACAGCTGGAATACATTGGCTTTGTAGATCTTTACCATGTTAGGTGGTGTAATCCCCCCAAGCCTTTTGGAGAAGAGTCGTAGTGCCATCTTTGTTTTGATCAAGTGCACTCTCTTCATCTTCCTGCAGTTGGCCCAGGAACCCAACTTATCAAGTGTTATGCCCAGGTATGAAAAGAATTGCGCGGTTTCGACCTTGCTATCTGCAATAGTGATGTTATAAGACTTGCCGCGCTTCCCACCGCAGTTCATGATAAAAGTTTTGGAGCGGTTGACAGTAAGACCCAGCTGTGTCATGTATGTAATGCAGGTTGTTAAGAGTTTCTGGAGAGCTATTGGGGTCCTGGCCATTAGTACTGCGTCGTCTGCATAAAGTAATGCCGGGACAGGTCGGTTATCTATTTGGCGTAGATCTTTACATTTAGTGGCCAGTTCTTTGTCTAGGTTGTTTATGTACATTGAGAACAGGAACGGAGCAAGAACACAGCCTTGGCGCACTCCTCTGTATAGACCAAAGGGGCGAGTGCATTCCCCTTTTAGGCCGTACCTCTCTCTTGCTCTGCTCCCTGTGTACATTTCACGAATAAATTGAATTATGGCCGGTTCCACCCCCATGCTGTTTAAAATGTCCCATAATTTATCATGGATTACACAGTCGAAGGCTGATGATAAATCAATAAAGGCCAGGTACAGGTTGCCTGCTCTGATCTTAGTATACTTTGCAATAATAAGACTTAGATTTAGACTTTGTTCCACTGTTCCGATTCCTTTTCGGAATCCATACTGGACCGGGGTTAGAACATTATTTTCCTCTGCCCATGTTTGTAGCCTGTTCAGAATTATTCTCCCTGCTATTTTAGCTGTTGTGTCCAGCAGGGAGATTGGCCTGTAGCAGGCTGGATTGAGGCGGTCACCCTTTTTATATATTGGGATTATGTTAGAGTCTCTCCAAGATGGTAGGGGTCCGCATGTACAGATAGCCCTCAATGTCTGCGTCAGTACAGGCCCCCACAGCTCCATTTTGGCCTTGAATAAGTCAATCGGAACGCCATCAGGGCCTGGCGCTTTCCCTGATTTACTTTCTACTATAGCTTCCTCTACCTCCTGAAGGCTAAATTGGGGGGTTATGATGAGGCGCGGACTTTCCTGTGCATCGTGGTCGTGGGTATGGTCTATTGTGTCACTCATCAGGGAATATATATTGGAGAAATGTGCTACCCAGTCTTCTTCGGAGATAGCAATTTCCATCCTAGGAATGTCACTGTCCCCTAGCATGGGGGAATTTATTGTCTGCCAGAAGAGTATGTTATCTTTCTTACGACTTGTTATATGGAGAGTTTCCCACAAGTTTGTTTTTATAGTCGATTTCCTTTTCTTTATTGCTGTCTTATATTTCTGTCTGCGTTTGCGTATATCACCCCAGCACCTTTTTGGGGCATTTAGGGCCTTTTTCAGTCTCTTATGTGCTTGGGTGCAGTTATGGTCAAATCATCCGCACTTCCTTTTTTTCTCTACCTTACTGCTTTTAATAGTGAGGGCTTCTTTTATGGTTTGTGTAATCGTTGTAAACGCACTTAGACATTGCCCTGGATGTGGGTTCTCTCTTAGACAGTCTGCGAAAGCATGTTTGCATTGGCGTATTACCTGTTTCAATAAAGACTTGGGGTCTGTCTGGGCCCACTTCATAGTATATCCATTGCGCGGTGCCAGTTCAATATCATCTGCCAGTATAATACTATCTTCCCTAGCTACTAAAAGGGGAGATATTAAGAGATTCATACTCTGAGGATAGTGATCACTAATTGCGATGTCATGCAATGAGTAGTTTGTAAGATAGTGAGCGAAGTGAGTAGACATTAGGACATAATCGATCGCTGTATTTGCGCCCCTTCCATTATATGTTGGTTTAAACTGTGGATCGGCCAAAACTAATTCATTTACAAAGGAGAGGTTATAGGTTTGAGCCAGTAAGTTCATTTCCTCTCCTTGAGCGTTATGAGAGAAGTGGAGGCTTGTACCTATGCCTTCCGAGTCCCAACCACATATCTTATCTGAAATTTCTTCACACGGATGGACGTTAAAATCACCCCCCCATATCAATAGGATCTCTCGATTGTTTTTCCCGAATATTTTTTTTTAATCATTTTCCATTCCCACTAAAATATTGGAGAATTCTCCTGGAACAGCATTATTATAAAAATTGATAATGACTAAGTGGGTCTTGTGGTCCAGGTTACTCTCAATCAGTTGGTAATATGGACTCGTAAATTGCATCTCTAAATTATGTAGGGGTAATTTGTTGCAAATATATGTGGACAGTCCCCCTTTGGGTCTACCATGCCTTGACTGCTCGGCAGGAGTATGAAATGTTTTATAGCCATTTATATGGGCGGGAGTTAGGAGCCATGTCTCTTGTAGACAAACACATGAGTAATCTGCTAAAAAAGTGGCCCAAATCTCATTGTCTAGCTTATTGGCTAAGCCTGCAATATTCCAGAATAGTAAAGCTAGTTCCGGTTTCTGATTAGGGTACTGCTTAGGGTTACAGTGCTGGTCTTTTAGAGGGTAAGGGGGGGTAAAGCTGTTAGTTGAGTTTAATATACGTTTGGGATCATCATCCTGGCTTAGATAAGGTAAACTCTCATTTCTTACAGGAACCATAGTGTGTGATATGGCTTCCTTATGTGGGTCCGTCCCTGGTATATAAGTTGTTTTGGCTGCTCTTTCAGGGATAGCTGACTGTTTCATATCCAGCCGTTCATACTGCAGACCTGGGGAATACATTTAATAATAAGTAATCCAACCACGTCTCTAGAGGAATCTCAAGATGACTCACATCACAGTTTTACAATATGCTTGGTATTCGTTTACTTTATTATTTGGATACCTGGTTACTTGTTGCATCCTCTTTTTCTAAGGAAGAGAAAGATGTGAAGCTAATGTGCAACATGCAGGATCTCTGGGGTTTCTTCTGAAAAAAGAGAAGTCTCAAATAGTTCCAACACGTCCGAAAACTTTATAGGAGCATTTTTCAATATGAAGTAAGCAAGAGTTTTTATACCAGAAGCAACTAGAATAATTCTCCTGTCACAGTTTCAACAAGTGCTTCAATTTCAAACTGCCACATGTTAACAGTAGTTCAAAATGCAAAGCCTCATGGCATCAAGTATAGTAATAGTGCTATGGTCCCAACAACACCTGAAACCTCTGATGCAGAATTTTCTGACCCATTGGTCTTCATCATCTCTCAATTACCAAAAAAGGATTCTGCTCTCCAGAGAAATAACCCAAACCTTTCAATGGTGTTTATTCTTGGAAAATGTACAGAATTAAGTGTGTATGGTAGAGCCCCTTTCACAAATCCTCACAACACATGTGGGTCGGTGGGGATGGGGAGCAATGTTGGGGGGATCAAGAAGTTCAGGGTGTTTGGTCATGGCCAAAGAGCCTACATTCATCCAATTGACAGAAACCAGTGGCAATTTGGAAGGCTCTACAGAGCTTCTCAGACTCCCTGATCAACAAATTAGTAGTTACGGACAGATAAACAGGTTACAAAGACCTATATAAACAGACAGGGGTGCATAAGATCTCAGTCCCTAGCCTGCTTAGACAAATACATCTTTACATGGGCAGAGGAGAATCTATTACCAATAAGAGCTATGTATATTCCGTGGAAGGACAATCTCCAGGTAGGCAGCCTCAGTCAGAATATACCCTCATTAATAGATGTTCACCTTAGTTGGGAAGCCTTTGAGTTTGTGATGGACCACTTTGGTCAGCCCAATCTATATATGTTTGCCTCCCGGGAAAATATACTTCTCCCTCGTTCCTATAATGAAACGACACTCAAGGAAGCTTGAGAAACAGATGCTTTGGTAGTCTCATGACCTCAGGAAATATTGTATGCCTTTCCCAGTATTCCTCTCCTCTTGTAGGTGCTTCAGTAGATTCTGAGAGAGGAGGCAGTTGTGATACTCATAGCTACTTTTTGGCCCTGAAGGCCATAGTTTACATTGTTGAGTCACTTAGCAACAGACTCTCATCTCACTGTGCCCTTCAATCCAAACTCCCTTCAATTTCTAATCCTGTCATCCTGCCAAGGGTCTTTACAAAGGTACTTGCTCCTATTGTTCCTCATTTATATATGATTGGTATTCATTTATTCCCTTATTTGGATGGCTGAGTACTTGTTGCATACTGTTTTTCTAACGAGGAGAAAGATATGAAGCTAGTGTGTATCGTCCTGGGTCTCTGGGGTTTCTTCTGAACAAGGAGAAGTCTCAATTAGTTCCAACACGTCAGAAAAACCTTATAGAAGCATTTTCTAATATGGAGTAAGCAAGAGTTTTTCTACCAGAAGCAACCAGACTAGCTCTCCAGCCACAGATTCAACAAGTGCTTCAATTTTAAACTGCCACTTCTAGACAGTGGTTGAAAATTCAAGGCCTCGTGGTATCAAGTACAGTAGTAGTGGCCTGGTCCCAACACCACTTGAAACCTCTGGTACAGAAGTTTCTAACCTACTGGTCTTCATTATCTCTCAACTACCAAAAAGAGATTTGGTCTCCAGAGAAATAATTCATAACCTTCAATGGTGTTTAGTCCCGGAAAATTTTGTAAACTGAGACTGGCGGCCTGGAGATTGAAAGGGTTGGGTTAAGGCAGTTAGGGTACTGGAAAGAGGTAATCTGTGACATCCAAGCCTCCAAGAAAAAATGCACTCTGTGAATATACACTCAGCAATGGAGAAATTTCTATTTCTGGTGTACAGAAGCAAGCCTTGATCCAGTGTCCGGCAACCCTTTCAAAATTCTGGGATTTTGTAAGGGAGGGATTTTCAAAAGGTTTAGCCTCCTCTACATTAACATCTTAGTGGTCAGTCATTGGATATTGTAGAGAATCTAGCAGTAATACATCTAAGTTTATTCTACTGTTTGCAAAATCCTAAAAAAATGTAGGTTACGAAAACCAGTCGTTCCTACCCATATTCCTTTATGGAAATCAGTAAGGACCAAGCTCCAATTTCTTCAGTGACATCTAAGTTTGCATTTTTGATTGCATTAACCTTGGCAATGAGGGTAGGGAAACTGACCTCTTTGTTAATTAATTAGCCATTTTTTGAGTTCTTTCCAGACATGGTGCTCCTTAGACCAGACCCAAAGTACAAACCGACGGTCCAATCCAGGTTTCACTTCTCTCCAGTGCTTTAAATGGAAAAAAAAAGTGCAGGTACTCATCATATTGAGCTTTGGTCGGGGGTGTAGCAAGGAGGTGGGGCTAGAGGTGGGGCTTGGGGGCGGGGCTTGGGGCGGGCTAATGACAAACATTAAAAGACCTCAAGAATTTTCATTGCAGCAATCTGTTTCTGGATGGCAAGAGGGTCCAGTTGCTGAAACTCGATGTTGCTCGATAATCGCAGAGTCCTGTCCTGCTTGATGACTCCTGGCTGGGTCCTCAATCTGGCAGCAAACCTGATTGCAGCTGCTCTCCTCTGCCCCTTGTCTGATGATGGCTTTTTCCGTCTGCTGTGCCTGTGCTGGCAAAGAAGAAAGTGAAAGACAGCGCAAATTGCGCTTTTTAAAGGGCTTTCTTTTCTTCCCGCCACACAGCTACCTGGCGGGTGACGTCACACGCTGCTCTGCCGTGACTCATCACCACCAGTGTGAAATGGCCATCATGAGAGCATGCGCCGCATTGTAGAAATGTGGTGCATTGTCTCATGATGACTATTTGTCCCTTTAAATGCGGGCCTGTTACAATGAGTACCGGTACTCTCCTTTGTAACGGAGAAGTTCCGGTACTCTTGGGAGGAAAAAAAAAAGTGCCGGTACTCAGTACCGGTGAGTACCGGCCCATTCAAAGCACTGCTTCTCTCAAGAAATAATTCCTTTGGTCTTTCATTCTCCAGACAATGTCTGTTTACCCCTTGATGTGATAAGAGCTAGTTAATTTGTTTGGAAAGATCAAGATGTCTCAGGTCATCCCAAGCACTCTTTGCTTCATTCGGAGCAGCAAATAAGGGAAAGAAAGCAACTACAATCAGTAGGTGGGTGAGGGCCTATCTCAAGTCTATCTCTCTGTGGGCCTAAAATACCCAAAAAAGATTTTAACCAGTTCACCCAGAGCTTTCACCACTTCATGGGCGGGAGGTGCATCACTGCAGGAGATATGCAGGACAGCCACATGAGCGAACCTGAACACTTTTCTGTCTCATTTTTTTTTACAGTTTTGGAGCAGCTGTGTTAAAATCAGCAACAAAGGGGGTCATTCTGACCTCGGCGGTAAATGCCACAATACCGCCGCGGTCAGCCGCCACGGACATTCTGACCCACAACTGCAAAACCTCCGAAAATCCGCCCTCCACTGCAGTCCGCCACATCAGCGGCCAGCGGTAAACTGGAGAAGACCAAACCTCCACCGCCACGCCAACAGAAATACGCCCATCCCATTATGACCCGCAAATCCACGCGGCGGTCATTCAACCGTGGATTTCCTTGGCGGTACACACCGCCGCGCTCAAAATACACACACCTTTACAAACCCCTACCACATTGGACAATTTGAAAGGCACACACCTGAAACACATACACACACCACTCCCACACATCCAATACCATATAAAACACACACCCACATCACCCACAAACCCCTACCAACAAAAACCAGAGACGAAGGAGAGAGAGAGACACATCAGAAAATAGAGAGCCAGACACACAGAGGCACACCGCAACATCACACACACCACATAGAAGCACAAAGCACCACACACCAACACACACATCATCACATACACCACCCCACACCTCATACACACCACCCCATGGCACCACAAAGGCACCCACGCTTTTCGGACCAAGAACTCCGGGTCATGGTGGAGGAGATCATAAGAGTGGAACCCCAGCTCTTCGGCTCACAGGTCCAGCACACCACCATAGCAAGGAAGGCGGAGCTCTGGCAGCGGATCGTGGACAGGGTCAACGCGGTGGGACAGCATCCCAGAAATCGAGAGGACATCCGCAAACGATGGAACGACCTACGGGGGAAGGTGCGCTCGATGGTCTCGCGACACAACATCGCAGTGCAGAAGACTGGCGGGGGACCCCCACCCACTCCACCCGAATTCACAACATGGGAGCAAGAGGTACTCAACATCCTGCATCCTGATGGCCTCGCTGGAGTACACAGAGGAATGGACTCTGGTAAGTACAAGGCCAACCACTTCACCCCCCCCCAGCATGCTAACCCCCACCCTCACCCCCAACCCCCCAGCACACATCCTCCCTGAGAATGTCTCCCCAGCACAACCCACCCAACACCAACCCCTGCATGCCACCCCCAAACTATGGACACCCATCACCTAAGCATGACCACTGCACATACCCATCACCCCCCCACAAAACACCCTCACAACAACTCCCCCAAGGGAATGCCAGCACTGGGGGACAAGGGCACCCATAAAACGCAAGCTAATGCACACACAGAAACAATAACCATACTCTCTTACCCCATGCAGGACCCGAACGACAACACACCGGTCAGGAGGGACCAGAAATGTCCATCCCACCCCCGGAACAGGCCCCTAGTGATGACAGCAGCTTTGTCGACCTGGAACCTGACGACCAGCCCGGACCATCGGGGACCTCTGGGCAGTCGGTTCCCCTCACCCAGACACAGGCCACTGCAGACCCAACCCCCTCTGGGAACAACAGCACAGCTCCCACCCAGCGGGCCCATGCCTCTGTCTCTAGGACAGGTCAAGCAGCGGTGTGTCTACCAGTACAGGGCCCCCAGGGTAACCCACCAACCCAACAACAACAGGGACCTGGGGGCAGTGGGAGTGGGCACACCGTCCAGGGGACAGAGGCCCAGGGAAACAGGGCAACTCGGAGGGCTGCTGTGCGACAGGGGGGGGAGGAGAGGCCCAGGGAACCCACTCTCCAAGAGGCCCTCACCACCATCATGGCTGCCTACCACCACTCACAAGAGACGATGGCGACGGTACTGGCCAGGTTCCAGGAGATCCAGGCACAGCAGGAGCAACGCTACATGGGGTTCAGCGACCAACTCAGCAACATCTCAACCGCTTTGGGGAGCATAGTCCAGGCCCTGAACCGCATAGAGGACACGTTTCGGGACCATGTGGCATCACACAGGGCCCCTGTCACTAGCCAGGAACAGGAACAGCCTACCACCTCCGCCGGCGCTAGTGGACAGGAGGCCCCACCACAACGACAGCCCACCAGAACCCCACCTCCTGCTGAACAACAACCGCCCGCAAAAGGAGCCTGAGATCAAAAAAACCGACAGAGTAGGATGTCAAGTCCCCCGCCAGCATCACATACCCCCTGAAGTCCTCCCACTGTTCCATATTGCCACCCTGTCAAACCTTGAACTGCCCCTGCTCCATCCTGCCACAGGCATATGGACAATGCACCTGTGAGACTGAGAACTGGACTCCGCCATGGACATTACTCCACCCCCACCCATCACTGTTTCACTATCATGTACCAATATCTATGCACTAATAATAAATCACACATTGCACTGAAATCAATCAGGACTCAGCCTGTCTTATTTACAAATGTATGACACATTACATATCAATTACGTATTGTTAACATTGTGAATTACACATACCGAGGTAACTTAGCATTAGTCCATGGGCCAACCAAGCCGAGGTCACACAGTGGCTCATACAGCACAGAAAAGGGAAGGGAAAATCAAACATCATGTTCATAGGTCTGGGGGGACCCGACAAAGTTGAGATGCAGGAGGCTTTCAGGAAATGTAAAATGGCATGGGTGATTATTACCTGTGTGCTACTGGAAATACTGTTCTATTACTCTGTCCCTGTTGTCTGTGTCGTCCTCTGAGTCTTCCTCCTCTTCACTCTCCGCAGGCTCCACAGCTGCTTCAACACCACCATCTGCACCATCCTCCTGCAGGAAAGGAACCTGACGTCGCAATGCCAGATTGTGAAGCATACAGCAGGCCACGATGATGTGGCACACCTTCTTTGGTGAGTACATCAGGGATCCCCCAGTCATATGCAGGCACCTAAACCTGGCCTTCAGGAGGCCAAAGGTCCTTTCGATGATCCTCCTAGTTCGCCCATGGGCCTCATTGTACCGTTCCTCTGCCCTGGTCCGGGGATTCCTTACTGGGGTCAGTAGCCAAGGCAGGTTGGGGTAACCAGAGTCACCTATTAGCCACACACGTTGTCTCTGTAGCTGCTCCATCACATAGGGGATGCTGCTATTTCGCATCACATACGCGTCATGCACTGACCCTGGGAACTTGGCATTTACATGGGAGATGTACTGGTCAGCCAAACAGACCACCTGGACATTCATCGAATGATAACTTTTTCTGTTTCGGTACACCTGCTCATCGTCTTTTGGGGGTACCAAAGCCACATGGGTCCCATCAATGGCACCAATGATGTTGGGGATATGTCCAAGGGCATAGAAATCACCCTTCACTGTAGGCAAGTCACCCTCCTCTGGGAAAATGATGTAGCTCCGCATTAGTTTCATCAGGGCAGACAACACTCTGCTCAAAATCTTTGAAAACATAGGCTGAGACATTCCAGATGACATGGCCACTGTGGTCTGGAATGACCCACTTGCCAAAAAATGGAGGACTGACAAAACCTGCACCAGAGGGGGAATCCCTGTGGGTTGGCGGATGGGGGACATCAGGGCTGGCTCCAGCTGGGCACACAGTTCATGGATAGTGGCACGGTCAAGTCTGTATCGAAGTATTATATGGCGTTCTTCCATTGTCGACAGGTCCACCAGCGGTCGGTACACGCGAGGATTCCTCCTTCTCATCGCAAGTCCCAGCGGACGGTGCCTAGGAAGGACAACATGGAGCACAGAGTCAGCCAAACCACAGGTACGTACAGACAGCTTGCACAGTTAAAGAATGGCAACGGGTTGAAAGGCGTGTATGTGTGGCAATGCAAGGCCTAGGCCTGTGTGTCGCAGTCAAAATTAAGCCATGTAGGCCCTTGAAATGGCGGCTGCCTGACCTGTGAAGTGGGACAATGGGATGTGAGGTCAATGCGCTGGCGGGGCACACCGTGGCGGTAGGCGGTCGAAGACCGCGGCGCAAAGCCGCATTGGTTAACATTGAAGCCTATGTGTTTCAGGAGCCAATGACGATGTGCGCCGGCGGTCGCGGTACGCACCGCCGCGGTACGCACCGCCGCGGGCGTGACCGCCATTTTCTATCTGCTTAATCACTCGAGAACTGATCATCCACAGGAGAGGACCTATACTGCAAGTGCTGCTGTGACCTCGGTCTGGAAGATACAATGGCTGCTGCGACTGGGGAAAGGGCCCCTGCCTTCACGTCTGAAGAGTTGGAGAAGCTCGTGGATGGGGTCCTCCCCCAGTATGCGCTACTCTACGGTCCTCCAGACCAACAAGTGAGTACACCGGGTGCACATGGAATGGGCTATGCCTGTGTGGATTGGGGTGGATGTAAGTTGGTGGGGTGGGGGGCGAATGAGGAGTGCAACGCCCGACAGATGAGAGCATGTGCCATATGGCAAAGTTGGTGGGGGGGGCCAATCACATCTAACATGCAGTTCATTGATGATTTCCTCCTTTCCACCCTGTACATGTCAAATAGGTCAGCGCCCATCAGAAGATCGAGATTTGGCGTGCCATCGCCAAGGAAGTCCGGAACTTGGGGGTCCACAACAGACGGGGCACCCACTGCCGCAAGAGGTGGGAGGACATCCGCCGTGGAACAAGGAAGACCGCAGAAACACTGCTGGGGATGGCCTCCCAACCTAGGAGGGGTGCCAGTCGCACCATGACCCCCCTGATGTCCCGGATCCTGGCGGTGGCCTACCCAGAATTGGATGGGCGCTTTAAGACATCACAGCAGACACAAGGGGGTGAGTATCAGCACATTCTCCTATCTTTCTGCGCAGTGGAGGCGTCTGGGTGGGGGAGGGGGGCTGTGGGTGACATTAGGCCAGGGTGCTTTCTGTAGTGTAGTCCTCTCCCTTAGGCATGGCCCTGTGCCCCCGGCCCCCACCTCTGTAGGGTGACAAGTACAGCCATTGAAGGTCCAGCATCTCCCATGTGCGCGTTTGACGTCTCTTGGCCTGTTGTCCTAGTCAGTAGTACTGAGTAGTGTACCCCGAATGCGCGGCTTAGTGCACTAGGCTCCTGTGTCTGTCCTCTCCGCCAACGGTGTTGACATTGCATGCACTCAACCTGGTCTTCTTTTTTCTCCCCCCACCCTTTCTCTTCATCTTCTTGTGCATGTGTGCATTAGCATCATCAGGCGGAGGAGATTTGGCATCGGAGCACGAGGGAGCTGCAGGACACAAGGCCCCGGTGGGCCCAGGAACAGACACCGAGGGCACCAGTGATCCGGAGGGCGAGGGGAGCACCACGACGGGGACCGCTGGTGAGAGCAGCGACAGCGACACGTCCTCGGATGGGAGCTCCCTAGCGGTGGCGGCAACATCCGTGCCCCCGCCTCTACAGGTACAGCCGCCACCCAGCGCACCAGCCCCGCCCTCCCAGCAGCCCCTCAGTCTTCGCTCCGTGCCCGTTCGCCCAGGAATGCGCGTGTCTCCTTCGCCCCAGGCACCTCAGCCCCTGCCCCTGTTGCCCCTGCTGCCCTCAGTGCGGAGCTCATTGACCTGGTAAGGACGCTCATTGTTGGGCAGACGACCCTTTTGAATGCCATCCAGGGTGTGCAAAGGGAGGTGCAACAGAGCAATGCGTACCTGGAGGGCATTCATTCGGGTCAGGCTGCCCATCAACGAGCGTTCACTGCTCTGGCCTCAGCACTGACGGCAGCCATTGTCCCTGTTTCCAGCCTCCCTCTTCTTACTGCCTCCAGCCTTTCTCTGTCTCCTGTTCCTCAGCCTATCCCATCCACACCATCAGACCAGCCTGCACACACCTCAACACCCAAGAGCAGCTCATCCAAACACAAGCACCACAGATCCCACAAACACTCACCCAAGCAACACCCAGATGCAAACATGCCAACAGCCACTGCCACCCCTGTGTCCCCCTCCTCCTCGTCTCCCTCCTCCCTCCCTGTGACGTCTACACTTACACCTGCATGCACCCCAACATCAGCCAGTGCTTCCATCACCACCTCACCCTCCAGTACAGTCCACACTCGTGCAGTCACCACCCCCACTGCCATTTACACGTCCCCTGTGTCCTCTCCCACTGTGTCTGTCACCCCCTCTTCCAAGACACACAAACGCAGGCAGACACCCACCCAACAGCCATCCACCTCACGACAGCCTACAGCACCAGCACCTTCACCCAATGACAGCACACCTGACTCTCCTACAGCCACCTCCTCTACCTCCACTTCCATCTCCACTTCTCCTACCCTTTACCTTGGCCCTAAAAAACTTTTCATGGCTAACCTTGACCTCTTTCCCCCCGATGAGCTCCCCCCTCCATCTTCAAAAAGTCCCAAGAGCACCGCAGCCACCACCAGCCCAGCTTCGGGTGTCACTGTTGTGCATGGGTTCTGGAGCCCACCCTTTGCCAGCAGTGACACATCGATCAGCAGCAAGGACACGTCCAGCCCCCCCCCCGGCAAGAGGACCCGCAAAAACAAGGGCCGCCGTGCGAGGACCGACAGGGCTGCCCCCAAGGAGCAATGTGCGGCCACTTTACCAGCCACACCATCTAGGGGAGGCAAGGGCCCGAGAGCCCCATCAAAGGAGCGGAAGGGCAGCAGGAGCGCGGAGAAGGTGGACCCCACATGTCACATCCCAGCTGGGAAGGAGGACACTAAGGAGGCCAGGAATCCGTCCCCGAAGGGTCCAGAAACGTCACGGTCCGAGGGCGACTGAGCAGGGAGTCCAGGCCAGGTCTGGCTCCCTTGACCTGCTGGATGAGCACCGCTGAACAGGGCCCGCGGGGTAGAAGAGCACCGCTGAACAGGGCCCGCGGTGCAGAAGAGCACCGCTGAACAGGGCCCGCGGTGCAGAAGAGCACCGCTGAACAGGGCCCCGCCGTGAAGATAGGCACCGCTGAACAGGGCCCGCCGTGGAGAAGAGCACCGCTGAACAGGGCCCGCGGTGCAGAAGAGCACCGCTGAACAGGGCCCCGCCGTGAAGATAGGCACCGCTGAACAGGGCCCGCTGTGGAGAAGAGCACCGCTGAACAGGGCCCCGCCGTGAAGATAGGCACCGCTGAACAGGGCCCGCGGTGCAGAAGAGCACCGCTGAACAGGGCCCCGCCATGAAGATAGGCACCCCTGAACAGGGCCCGCGGTGCAGAAGAGCACCGCTGAACAGGGCCCGCCGTGGAGAAGAGCACCGCTGAACAGGGCCCCGCCGTGAAGATAGGCACCGCTGAACAGGGCCCGCCGTGGGGAAGAGCACTGCTGAACAGGGCCCGCCGTGGAGAAGAGCACCGCTGAACAGGGCCCCGCCGTGAAGATAGGCACCGCTGAACAGGGCCCGCCGTGGAGAAGAGCACCGCTGAACAGGGCCCGCGGTGCAGAAGAGCACCGCTGAACATGGCCCCGCCGTGAAGATAGGCACCGCTGAACAGGGCCTGCGGTGCAGAAGAGCACCGCTGAACAGGGCCCGCCGTGGAGAAGAGCAGCGCCGAACAGGGCCCCGCTGTGAAGATAGGCACCGCTGAACAGGGCCCGCCGTGGAGAAGAGCACCGCTGAACAGGGCCCGCGGTGCAGAAGAGCACCGCTGAACAGGGCCCCGCCGTGAAGATAGGCACCGCTGAACAGGGCCCGCGGTGCAGTAGAGCACCGCTGAACAGGGCCCGCCGTGCAGAAGAGCACCGCTGAACAGGGCCCGCCGTGCAGAAGAGCACCGCTGAACAGGGCCCGCCGTGGAGAAGAGCACCGCTGAACAGGGCCCGCGGTGCAGAAGAGCACCGCTGAACAGGGCCCCGCCGTGAAGATAGGCACCGCTGAACAGGGCCCGCGGTGCAGAAGAGCACCGCTGAACAGGGCCCGCGGTGCAGAAGAGCACCGCTGAACAGGGCCCCGCCGTGAAGATAGGCACCGCTGAACAGGGCCCGCCGTGGAGAAGAGCACCGCTGAACAGGGCCCGCGGTGCAGAAGAGCACCGCTGAACAGGGCCCCGCCGTGAATATAGGCACCGCTGAACAGGGCCCGCGGTGCAGAAGAGCACCGCTGAACAGGGCCCCGCCGTGAGGATAGGCACAGCTGAAGAGGGCCCCGCCGTCTCAAGCACCGCTCCGCTGGGCCCTTCTTCTCAAGCACCGCTCCGCTGGGCCCCGCCATCTCAAGGACCGCTCCGCTGGGCCCTTCCTCTCAAGCACCGCTCCGCTGGGCCCCGCTGTCTCTCCACCTCTCCGCTGGGCCCTTCCTCTCAAGCACCGCTCCGCTGGGCCCTTCTTCTCAAGCACCGCTCCGCTGGGCCCTTCATCTCAAGCACCGCTCCGCTGGGCCCCGCCGTCTCAAGCACCGCTCCGCTGGGCCCTTCCTCTCAAGCACCGCTCCGCTGGGCCCTTCTTCTCAAGCACCGCTCCGCTGGGCCCCGCCGTCTCAAGCACCGCTCCGCTGGGCCCTTCCTCTCAAGCACCGCTCCGCTGGGCCCTTCTTCTCAAGCACCGCTCCGCTGGGCCCCGCCGTCTCAAGCACCGCTCCGCTGGGCCCTTCCTCTCAAGCACCGCTCCGCTGGGCACCGCCGTCTCAATCACTGTTTATGGTTCACTGTGCCCACCATGCCTCCTCCTTGACCAGTGGAGACTGTCATCCACCTGATGGACTGTGGCTTTGCACTCCCCAGGATGGTACAGTGGGCAGCCCACCCACTGTAGAGACATTGAGAGACTGTGGCTTTGCACTCCCCAGGATGGTACAGTGGGCATGGTGGCTCCTCGTGGATCTGGCGTCGTGGACTCATGTGGCTGTGGTGCCCCCCCTTCCCTTCCCCCTGAGGTGCCTGTAGTTTTTACATCTGATGCCCCTGCAGTGTTCTCTCCAAAGGACTCAGGTCTCCTGTGTGGGCTTTGCCCTTGTTTCTCAAAACTTTGGCCCACGGACATGATGAATTCGTAGGATGTGCAGGACTTGTTATTTCAGTTATACACTGATGTGTATGTCATTTGTTTTCTTGTGAATATCTTTCATGGTTGTACGATAATTTTCAGGAGCTTTTTGGTACATAAATATTTATTCCAAATTTGATTATGTCCTAGCATTTTTCTGGGGTGTTTGGGTGGTGTCACTGTGACTTGTTGCTCTGCATTGGTGTGTACATAGTTGGGGGGGGGGGTCGCATATGTGTGTGCCCGTAACCTTTCGTCCTCCCCCCTCCCGTGTGTCGTAGGTGCAGTACTCACCGTTGTCGTCTGCGCCGGACTTCGTACTCGTGGTAGATGAGAAGGTAGACGAGAGCAGGTAGGATGTTTAATTCGGGTTCCATGCTGTCCTCCTTCCTCCTGGAGTGCGTAGTGGTGAGCGTTTTCCCGTTCGTAGTCTGTTTCCGCCGTGTTTTTATCGGCGGTGCTCCCGCCCCGGAAAAGGTGGCGGATTGGTGAGTTGTGATAGTGTGGGCGGTACATTGTCTGCCACCTGGCTGTTGGCGGTGACTGCCGCGCTGTTTGTTTGTACCGCCGTGGCGGTCGGAGTGTTAAAGTGGCTGTCTGTGTTGGCGGTTCCCGCCAGGGTCAGAATTCCATATTTTTTACCGCCAGCCTGTTGGCGGGTTGGCCGCCGCTTTAACACCGACCGCCAGGGTTAGAATCACCCCCAAAGTAATTGTATAAATATAGGTTTTGGGCAGTATATCATTGTGTCCATCAATTTCTGGCTTTGGTATATCCTTAAATGTAAACACTATGATAAGGAGGACAAATGTAGGAGTAAAAAGACATTACTTACTGGTAATCTTCATTGCACGTGGAATAGTCCACCTTCTCATAGCATAGTTCTCACCTTCCCTCCACGATTTTCAATAACACAATTGTATGAGCTTAAAAATGGAAGTGAAGGGGAGGGGGACCTTTTAAGCGCCTGTTGCGCCCTACAAAATTCAAATGTCATTAATATGATGAGGAGTACTATCCTGTGGGCAATGAAGATTGCTGGTGAGTAGTGGGTTCATTACTGACCCCCCCCCCCCATCGATCGTTCCCCTCCCACTTCCCAGGAACAAAATGCTGGAGCTGGGCCTAGTTTTCAACCGCGCCCACATACGGGGGAATCCTTCCCAGGCAATCAAGCACTGAGCTGTCAGGGTTCACAAGTGATTAACTGCCTTAATTCACTCCTACCTCCGCCTCTCCCTTTAAATCCTTTTTGTTTTGCAGTAGGTACGTGCCTTTATAATTGCACTCACACCTAATTCCTCTTACCTATTCTATCCTTCCGGGCAAATCCTATACTTCAAGAGCGAAAAAAATTTAAACGCAACCTATTTTGCTCATTAATTATACACCCTGACTTTGGGCTTTGCTTTAATCACCCGCCAGTCGTAAAGCCTGCAACAAGATCCAAATTAATATGTCCGACCTATGGTATTTATTTCTGAATTTTCATAACCGACTCACTCAGCTGCCGCCTGACTCTTTTTCAGAAGCGTTCGTTGATCATTTCAGTGCTTCATCTCTTAGATCACCACTTTCATTCTTTTGTCACTTCATGGCATTTTTGTCCTCCGTATCATAATTTGCTCTTTCGATGTCAGTAGTCAATTCCTTCCATTTTAAATAACTCACTATAGTATAGTTCTGCCTATATCTCAAAGTTATGAGGGTGATTGCAGAATTCTCTTATTGGATTTTAAAATTCGAGTATCCATGTTAGCACAGTTCAGAATTGCAGTGTACCACCTGGACCTTCCTAATAGTTCCACAAAATACCATTTAGGGCTCATCCATATCTTCTTCTTGTCATAGATTCTCATTGCAGCCAGTCAAGAACAAATAGTTCTGGGTCCTATTGTGTAAGAAGGAGTTAACTGGAAGCATGGCATTTCAGTTTGGTAACTTAGTCAGCTTTCCTCAGTTCATAAACATAGACATAAGCCAACTATTGAGCAGTTTGACATCACACGGACACCATTACTACTTAGGTGCCATTCATCACATCAAACTTATGTCATGAAGACGATCAACCCTCTCAGATAGGCACCTTAAACCCTACAATAAATCATTAATGTTATCTCTTCCCATTTCCAGATCGGGAGGTAAGGTAGTGATCTCCACACAGAAGTGTATTTTTTTAATAGGAAGCGTGAAAGAGACAAGGGGGAGTGGTTGGAAAATGGGGGATGTTTACTATTAAATGGGTGAAGCAAAGGAAAATTTAAGGATGGTCTCGGGATGAAAATGCAAATATTAGAACACCCACAAGCGAAAGAGTAAATTGCTATAAACAAAAATTACACCTAAATGTATTACGATGGTACAGTGCTTAATTTGTGCTTGTTGATTCCGGTGCTGAGCACCAGCACTTATTTGTCAGGTGCTTATTCTTATGCCTCAAGCATTTGCTGCGAGCAAAAGACACATATGTGAAAGACGGAAGAAGGAAAAACTAAAAAGGGTCATAAAGGGAGAAAATAGAAAGTTGCAGGATGAGCTGAAGGGGCAGGGGTGGCCATAAATGGATTGAAGAGGCCCGAGATGGCTTTAGAATTACGCTGCCTCGGTATTCAGTGCTGGTAGATTTAATTACAGCAGCCTCGTGTTTAAGAGAAGGGCTTTGAGCACCGGCACCTCTTAATTTACAAATTAAGCACTGCAATGGTAATGCTTCTAAAATACGCTCACTCCCATTCCAGCCACTCCTTGGAGTAAGTCAACCACCACACATGGCCCAATCACAGATGCTGCTAAGTGTGTTACTCTTATATAAATAAATGAAGGCAAGGAAGAACGGTAACAACACAGTAACAAATAAGAAAACAAAGGGCAAATATTGTTGAATATGTAACAAATATTTTTTATTAAATTACATAATTTAATAATTATATTGTTTAAAATCAAAACAACAATGTTAGCTTCAGATTCTATAAAACATATTTTAAGTCACAAGCAAGTCAGGGTGTGTAATTACTTGCTACTGCAGTGTGGAGGGAGTGAACAGTCAGGGTTCCCGCATACACTGAAACAGATGAAACTCATTACCCTATCGACCAATCGCACACGGCATGTCCACATAAGACAGCAAGACACATACAAAAAATATAATTTCACCATGTCTGTGTTCATTTTGTTGCCTTGCCTCTCATTTTGAAGATAAATTATTTGAAGAAGAGAGAGAGAGGATGGCACTTGATCAATATCTATGGCACTTCCAAGGAAGAAGTCATTGCTAGATACCATTTCTCCTCTGATGTGATCCTTGACCTGGTTGCACAATGGGGAGCAGAAGTTCACCTCACTTTCAGATGACTCACAGATCATTTGTGCAAATGTCAAAATAATGGCTGTACTTCACTGCCAACCAACTGGATCTTTCTGAAGGGTGAGAGCATGGACATCATTTAGGGGTTTCCAGGGGTCGCAGCTGGAACTCCTGGCTTGCGCTTTGCGAACCCTGGCATTGCCTTTGCGACCCCTTGCTTCAAAAGTGGCAAATTCAGTGCCAGGAGCACAGTGGCAGCAGGTCCTTATGGACGTCAACTGGGGCTCCGCTTTTTTTTCTGTCAATTTTTTATTACACTAATAGTGAATAATACGATATTATTCACTATTAGTATAATACAAATGTGAATATGCCCTCCCATGGCAGTTGAGATAAATACAAATGCTTTTAAATGTATGTTGTGTGCGTGCTTGTGGGTGAGAGTGTGTTTATGTGAGAATCTGTGTGTAAGTGTGAATTTGTGTGTATGTGTAAGTATGTGTCTGTGAGTGAAAGTAAAGGTCAAATGGCGTGTGATGTCACTTCCGCTACCCCTAGCATTGTGGTGAATTGAAGCCCATGGGTGAGAGGACATTGCGACCATCTCATAGGCAAGTTGATTGTGATACTTGTGACAAGTACTAACAGGTGACACGTCTGGCTCAGTCATGACGTATAGGCAAAACAGCTAAAAAAATATTTGGCCGCATAGTCATGTAGTCTTGGGTGTTTGCAACAACCACTCTACCTTCATTGCAGCAATCATGTTGGAATATTGGTATTGTTCTATGTGAGAGGAAATAAAGTGAATTGAACTTTGTGGCTGCTTGACCATTTTTAAAAAAAAACTAATTTGCTAAAATTCATGGCTGAGACATACAGCAAAACTAGGTCTTGATTGAACTCTTTGTTCTGTTAAAATGAGCTGAAACATTGACAATTCTGCACTAAGACCGTGTAGATGGGAGTATGTCAGTATCATTTTTTATTTTTCTCCTCTCTACTAAAGAAAAGATGTGACAGCTCAGACATGTCTAGATATCTGTGTTATTCAATATGCCTCATTTCACACAACATGCACTGCCTGCACTTTTTGGAACTTTGTGTTACCTATGGAAATACGAGAGTGATATAATTGCATGTTTTTCGTACCAACTTTAGTTCCCCCTGCAGTGGAGGCACGTGACTTTTCAAAGTGATGGGGCATAAAAGTTGGAGGTGAATTGGAATTTGACTTTTGTGCATGAGAAAAGCGAGGGAGCCGAGCTGACAAGGGCTGGGAGGGGTTCTTCCCCCAAAGAAAATTTAGAAAAAAAAGAGGGGGAAATGGCACATTTTAAAGCTAATTTTTCTAAAGAACTTTGTGATAAAACACTAAGGTTTATAAATCAATAATATGGGCTCAACGTACAACTGTATGGGGTGGTCGCCTATTGAATTATGGGAACACACTGCCCTGAAATAGCACCAGGACTCCAGGAAAAATGAAATCACAAATGCATTTAGCTATCACCATCGTATCATTAAAATTTGTTCAAATCCCCAAAACAAAAATAAATAAAACTGATGGAAAAAAATCAAAACTTTTGCTGCTAATGACAAATATTGAGATACTCTGCCCTAGACTCCTATATGCCATTATCTGTCTTCACTGAGATAGGTTAACCGCACAGCATTTGTAACACTCTCCATGATAATAAAATGATAATAGGTGTATGCAAGCAACCTTGACATGTGCCAGATGAACGAGTTACTTACCTTCGGTAACGACTTTTCTGGTGGATACATTAGCTACCTGTGGATTCCTCACCTGATGAATACTCCCATGGCGCCAGCATTTGACGGAAATCTTCTTACTAGTCTCTGCACGTCGACGAGGACGTCACTCTAGCCCACGCGACGCCGTCTGACGTCATACAGGCAATAAGAAGTCCTCGCCGACGTGCCGATGACAGTACCAACATTTTTTACGTGCATGAGAATAATAATAATAACCCAATGCAATGAAAGAGCAAAGCAACATCTCTTAATATTGTAAATCACACAACATTGCAATAAAATAGCTGTAGATTTAATATAACCTTTTTTTTTTTTTTTTTAAACAAATAAATATATTTATACATACGAATCATGTATATACCCAATATATATATAGATTTATATATAAATATACACATATATACAAATATCATACATGCAAAATGTATTGCAACTTTGAAGACCAAAAGGAGCACACTCAAGGATTGCTTGGAGAGACCAAAAAGGCAACGGGGAGGCGGGTGGGACCGTGAGGAATCCACAGGTAGCTAATGTATCCACCAGAAAAGTCGTTACCGAAGGTAAGTAACTCGTTCTTCTGATGGATACAACTACCTGTGGATTCCTCACCTGATGAATAGAGTCCCAAAGCAGTACCACGCCCGGCGGTGGGTGCCTAAATGGTCAAACCAAGAAATCCTGCAGCACTGACCGTGCAAAATGACCGTCCCTTCTGACCTCAGAGTCCAAACAGTAATGTTTCACAAAAGTGTGAAGGGACGACCAAGTTGCGGCCTTGCAGATGTCGACCACAGGAACACCCCTGGCCAAGGCCGAAGAGGCCGACTTAGCTCTGGTGGAGTGAGCTCTAATGCCCTCAGGCGGATCCTTCTTTGCCAAAGAGTAACAGATTTTAATGCAAAGAACAACCCACCTGGAGAGTGTTCTCTTGTGGACTGCCTTTCCTCTCCTCTTGCCCACGTATCCGACAAACAGCTGATCCTCCAGCCTGATATCCTTCATTCTGTCGATATAGAAGCTCAACGCCCTTTTTGGGTCCAGGCGATGTAGTCTTTCTTCCTCCTTTGAAGGATGAGGCGGAGGATAAAACGTGGACAAAGTGATTGTCTGAGCCAAATGGAAGGGTGAAACAACCTTCGGAAGGAAAGCAGCCTTGGTCCTCAACACCACCTTATCCCCATAAAACGTTATATAAGGGGGTTTAACCGATAAGGCCTGCAACTCACTCACTCTCCTTGCAGATGTTATAGCTACCAGGAATACTGTTTTAATAACCAAATACCTTAAGGGGCAAGAATGCATAGGCTCAAAAGGGGACCCCATAAGGAAAGTCAGGACCAAGGACAAATCCCATTGAGGCATAACGAATGGTTTTGGAGGATATTGATTCAGAAGACCTTTCAAGAATCTGAGAACAATAGGGGATTTAAATAACGATGGTTGGTCTGGAAGACAAATGAAGGCTGACAAGGCCGACAAATAACCCTTAATGGTAGCTACTGCACAACCTTTCTGCGCTAGAGACAGTGCAAAAGACAAAACATGTGACAGATGAGCATGTAAGGGATCAATCTGTCTCTCTCCACACCACATAACAAATTTAGACCACCTATTAGCGTAGATAGATTTAGTGGAGTGTCGCCTGGCCGCTAAGATAACATCCACTACATCAGGCGGGAGAGAGAAGGAACTCAGGTTGCCCCGTTCAATCTCCAAGCATGTAGGTGCAGACTCTGGAGGTTGGGGTGTAAAACCTGCCCCTGCGACTGCGAGAGGAGGTCTGCCCTGCGAGGGAGACGGAGCGGAGGGCACAGTGAGAGTTGGAGAAGGTCGGAGTACCATACCCTCCTTGGCCAATCCGGAGCTATTAAGATGACTTGGGCCCGGTCTTGGCGAATTTTCCTCAACACTCGAGGAATCAAGGGTATGGGGGGAAACGCGTAAAGCAACTGGTCGCACCAGGTTATCTGAAACGCGTCCCCCAACGCTCCCTGCATCGGATACTGGAGGCTGCAGAATAACGGGCAATGCGCGTTCTCCCGAGTGGCAAACAGATCTATCCGAGGAAACCCCCACATCTGGAAGATTAAACAGACTTGATCTGGATGGAGACGCCACTCGTGGTCTGCCGAGAATTGGCGACTGAGACTGTCCGCACGTACATTCAAGACCCCGGCCAGATGATTTGCCACCAAGCAAATCTGATGGTCCTTTGCCCAGGACCATAGCCGAAGAGCTTCTCTGCAGAGAAGGTACGACCCTACTCCTCCCTGTTTGTTTATGTACCACATCGTGGTAGTATTGTCCGTCAGGACCTGTACCGACTGACCACGAAGGGATGGGAGGAAGGCCTTGAGAGCCAAACGTACAGCCCGTAACTCCAACAGATTGATATGAAACACCTGTTCCTCTGGAGACCAAAGCCCTTTGATCTCCAGATCCCCCAGATGAGCTCCCCATCCTAGGGTGGAGGCATCCGTTATTACCGTGGCCACTGGTGGCGACTGCGCGAACGGCTTCCCCTGTGAAAGATTGTTGCCCGCAATCCACCACTTCAATTCCACAGCAGCATCTCTGGAGATCTTGACAGTACCTTCTAAATCTCCCTTGTGTTGAGACCACTGCCTTCGGAGGCACCACTGAAGAGCCCTCATGTGCCAGCGAGCATGCGTGACCAACAGAATGCAGGAGGCGAACAGACCGAGCAGACGAAGGACCTTGAGGACTGGAACTACCGCTCCATTTCGAAACATTGGAACCAATTCCTGAATATCTTGAATCCGCTGAGGCGGAGGAAAGGCTCGACTCAATGTTGTATCCAGTACTGCCCCTATGAACAGGAGGCGCTGAGAGGGCTCCAGGTGAGATTTGGGCACGTTCACCGAAAAGCCCAGGTCGAACAACAACTGGGTTGTTGACTGCAGATGATGCGACACAAGCTCCGGGGACTTGGCTTTGATCAACCAGTCGTCCAAGTAAGGGAATACTGCTATCCCCTTCCTTCTGAGCTCCGCCGCAACCACTGACATCACCTTTGTGAAGACTCGAGGTGCTGAAGTAAGACCAAACGGGAGGACCGCAAACTGATAGTGCTGCGACCCTACCACAAACCGGAGATACTTCCTGTGCGACTTGAGTATCGGGATATGAAAGTAAGCATCCTGCAAGTCGACAGACACCATCCAATCTTCCTTGTTCAACGCCAAAAGCACCTGTGCTAGGGTCAGCATCTTGAACTTTTCCTGTTTGAGGAACCAATTCAAGATCCTCAGATCCAGGATTGGTCTCAACTGACCATCCTTTTTGGGAATCAGGAAGTATCTTGAGTAACAACCTCAACCCTTTTCCTGCTCTGGGACCAACTCTACCGCGCCCTTTGAAAGGAGGACTTGAACCTCCTGTTCTAGCAACAGGAGGTGTTCTTCTGAACAATAAGATGGGCGGGGCGGGATGAGGGGCGGGAACTCCCGAAAGGGAAGGGCGTAGCCTTTTCCCACAATGCCGAGAACCCAAGTGTCCGTTGTGATAGACTTCCACTTGTGGAGAAAACGCTGTAATCTTCCCCCTACAGGAGAGGAGTGAGTGGGAAACGGTGGAAGCCTAAGGCTGCTTCCCCTGCTGCACCCCTCCAGAGGACGAGGAAGAGGCAGAGTGCTGTTGAGAGGCTCCTCTGGTACGGACCCCACCCCTCCCCCTCCCTCTAAATGACCTATAGGGGAGGGAAGAGGCGGGTTGCTGGAACCTCCCCCGAAAGGAAGAGGAATAAGAGCCACGCCCAAATCCCCGAAACCTCCTGAAAATTCTAGAAGAGGCAGAGGAAGAAGGAGCTTGCAGTCCTAACGATTTGGCTGTGGCTCTGCTCTCCTTAAATCGTTCCAAGGCTGAATCTGCCTTGGCTCCAAACAGTCTGTCCCCATCAAACGGGAGGTCCAGCAGGGTCGACTGCACATCCGCAGAGAACCCTGAGTTTCGGAGCCAGGCCTGTCTTCTTGCCACCACAGCCGTGCCCATCGCCCTGGCCACCGAGTCGGTCGTGTCCAGCCCAGACTGGATAATCTGGGTCGCGGCAGCCTGGGCGTCCGAGACCACATCCAAAAGACCCTGGGGAAGCTCCGTGAATGAAGACGAAATATCATCCATCAGCGCATGGATGTACCTCCCCAGAATGCACGTGGCGTTGGTGGCCTTCAACGCCAAACTGCATGACGAAAATATTTTCTTGGACTGCGCATCCAGTTTCTTGGAGTCTCTGTCTCCAGGCACCGTCGGGAAGGAACCAGGCGCTGACTTTGAGGAACAGGAGGCTTGCACCACCAAGCTCTCCGGCGTAGGGTGTCTAGAGAGAAAGCCAGGGTCAGATGGTGCAGCTCGATACCTCCTGGCCACAGCCCTATGAACGGCCGAGGAAGACACCGGCTTCTTCCACACCTCCAACACCGGATCCAGCAAAGCCTCATTAAATGGCAAGAGAGGCTCAGCTGCAGCAGAGGCCGGATGCAATACCTCTGTCAGCAAATTCTGCTTTGCCTCTGCCACCGGCAAAGGCAGGTCCAAAAAGCTCGCTGCCTTCCTCACCACAGCATGAAAGGAAGCAGCCTCCTCCGTATATTCCCCTGGAGATGAAAGGTCCCACTCAGGGGAAGTGTCCAGCCCACTGGCTGTATCCAGACCATGCAGTCCGTCTCCAGAGTCCTCAATCTCTCCCTCCTCTAGGACTCGCTGGTACTCTTGCTCTTCTAAAAGACGGAGAGCACGCCTCCTCGAATGAAGTCTCTCCTCGATACGCGGAGTCGACATGGCCTCCGCCGACGTCGAAGAACGGCGCCGATCTCCAGAAGCATCTGACGCCGCGTCCGGCACCACAGGCAGCTTCGGCGCCGAGGCAGGAGCCGGAGGACGAGGTCTTGGAGCCGATGGACCAACCGGAGTCACAGGGCAAAATCCTGACTTCGACGGAGGGGCAACCTCCGGGGCCGAAACATCCGAAGCCACCGGAGCGGCCACCGACGCCGGCACCGGCACCGAGCCCACATTCCCAAAAGGGAGAAAGGGCATAAAGGGTGCCGGCCGAAGAGGCGCAGGATCACCCAACGAAAAGGCCAAGGGCCCCGAAGGACCAGCCGGAGCAGCTCCTGGAGCCATCTGCTGAAAGATGGTATACATCGCATTAAGAAACGCGGTACTATCGGCTCCAGGAGTGGGAAAAGCCGGATACTGGGGTGCCTGGATCGAGGGCGACCCCGACGCCGGCCTCGACGTCTGCGACGCCGGAGAAAACACAAGAGGCTGCACCACCTCAATCACTGACGCCTGACCAGGTGAAGTCGGTGACGCCGGAGAGGGCAACGGCGTCGATGGATGCGGCGTGACCGTGGGGCTGACCTCCCAAGTCCTCCGACGCCGAGCCGAAGGTGACCTCGAACGAGACTCCTTGCTGGAGTGACGTCGTGAGTCTCTACGGCGCCGGGAGTCTCGATGACGCCGGTGAGACCTTGGCGAAGAAGACTTCTTATGATGTTTCTCCTTCTTCTTTGACTTTGCCATGAATAACTTGGCCTCGCGCTCTTTGAGGGCCTTCGGATTCATGTGTTGACATGAATCGCAAGTCGAGACGTCGTGGTCGGAGCTCAAACACCATAGACAGTCGGAGTGAGGATCTGTAACTGACATCTTGCCCCCACACTCTCGACAGGGCTTGAAACCCGACTTCCTCTGAGACATTGTTACCGCAGAGAAGACTACGCAGCAGACAATACACTGTAACCACGAAGGTAACAGTAACTCCCTCGAAGATAACCGTTTCGAATGCACGGAAAAAAGGGAACTGTCATCGGCACGTCGGCGAGGACTTCTTATTGCCTGTATGACGTCAGACGGCGTCGCGTGGGCTAGAGTGACGTCCTCGTCGACGTGCAGAGACTAGTAAGAAGATTTCCGTCAAATGCTGGCGCCATGGGAGTATTCATCAGGTGAGGAATCCACAGGTAGTTGTATCCATCAGAAACACACATAATTAAACATCCTGCAGACACACTTTTATTGTAAATATGGATTTCCTGCACACATCAGTGAGAAGGTACCATTGCTTTAAAGAAGGCAGGGAGCTAATATTTTTGACTGCCAGAGATATTGCAAACCACTGTGTTATTGCTTGTTTATTCACTATGCTCCAATCTGGTTACATAAGGATTGACCTTTCTTTGATTCTGTTTCATCCCGCCACCCAATTTTATTGGCATTGTCATCAGCCCCAGTTAATTCCAGACTGTTATCGAGATTTCACATGACTGTGGAGCAGACCACACTCCCTTCGCCCTCCGTAATGTGGCGGTGCGTTGCAAGCCTCGTCTTGAACGCCCATCTTTATCTGTTGCCAGGAAGAGGCCGCTCTTCCACGATTGTCTTCACCCCAGCAGCAAGGCAAATTATTGTAGCTTGCCGCGGATCCTTTGCCATCAGGCATATTAACAGGGGCCTACCTCACTTATCCTTTTGGCTGCCCACATCTGAGACGTATCTCTATTCAGAGCGGTCCCTGTATTATTTTATTAGGTTTGTCCTGGGCACGGGCCTGTGGCTAAATGGGCAGCGATTTCTCACCAGGTGAGCTCCCCCGAAAGGCAGACTGGGATGGGCATGTATCAGTTGTTAGCGTGCCTGACCTTAATAAGTAAACTTACAAGGGGACGCGAATAGGTCAATGAACCTTTTGACTTGCAATTAAGATGTTCTTAGCATAGATCCAGTACATAATCAATACACAATAACCAATACTCATTAGCAATCAATCAATCAATAATCGATGGAGTCAGTAATTGCCACACACCATGACCTTTCAGTCATGAATAACCACACCTTTAGTAAAAGTTTAGAATATTTATTTCCCTATATTAACAATGCTAAGGTTATGTAATATTAATCCCCAAATCAGATGAAACTTATACAGAAACAATACTGGCTGTCCAAAGTTGTGGAAAAAACGTAATCTAATCAAAGCTTGAACTACAACACATTCTAAGGTTATAGTGCAAATCAATAGCAAGGTCAACTGCGTCAATGTGATAACATATATGAAGTTTAGCAGAGAAATTCACCAAGCATTAGTCCTTGTTATCATAATTCAATAAGTGAGGATCCCTAACTAACATCAAATTAGCATCAGCATGTTGGGCTTCATGCAAAACAATTTATTAACACAAATTTGGAAAAATGTCTAACTATGGTAGAGCTGTAGACAAGACAGCACAGTTGGCACCTAGAAATAAAAAGCAAATATACATAATAATCACAATCAAGATATACCTATCGTCAGGGTGGATCAGCAAAGCAGAATCAGTTTTCGTCCTCAGAAAATCAGTCGATCAGCAAGGCATCAGGCTTTAGCATCAGAATTTAGGAAAGGCAAAGTCTTTGAGCAGTAAAGTTAAGCATGTCTCTTGTCAAGTCGTGTAAGAAAATAGTAACCTCTTGGGCAGAAAGAAAATGGGCAATGGGCTCGGAATAATCGTCTTCTCTCTTTGTATTCTTGTTAAGTCAAAATTGTTAAAACTATCCCCCAAATCACTATTGGTCAGTGAATCATATGTTCACACTCCGTCCAATAAAACTTAAATCCCAAATCTATGAATTCTAACATTACTCCCTTCACGTATCGTTGTTTGTTTTGTCTTGCGATGTCCTCATCATCCGGCTTGTCAGGTAACAATATTGTTGCAGCTTCTACTCTAGTTAGTATCTTCATTGTTCTTGTCCTGGGAAAGTCAGTCTCACACACATTACACATAAAATTAATATGACATTTTACTGCATTAGTCTAACACGGTGGTTCCCAACCTGTGGGCCGGGGACCCCTGGGTGTCCGCGAAGCCTCCTCAGGGGGTCCGCGGCTGCTTAAAGCATTTAATAATATTAGGTCCCAGCTATCAGTAATGACTCCTCGGGGGTCCCCGTGTTCCAATAATGATTCAGTGGGGGTCCCCGGGCTCCAGTATTGATAAAATGGGGGTCCACAGAAGTCAAAAGGTTGGGAACCACTGGTCTAACATATGTTCAACAATTCATAATATTTAATCATTGATTAGTATATTTTGTTAACATTAGTGGCCATTCTTCGTGATCACATTCTCAAATGTGTGCATTAGTTTTCTACGTTATTTTATTTTCTAAATAAACTTATTATTCAAAATACATAAACACTCATGAATCATTTTTATTAAAACACCAGCGCTAGCACAGTCACATGTCTGACATGTTACTGATTTTTCTGTGCCTTTCACACTTTTCCTCTCTGCATTAAGTAACTCTCAGAAGCTCCGGCATTGTGCGGAAAGCGCTAAATTTCCATATCGCAGTGTCCATTACTAAGGTTTGTCTTGGATAGCTTGCTTTGTGTAGATTTTATGGTGCCGTCCCATTACATTTTGGAATATTAATCTTCTGGCTCCTCTGCCACCAGTTATACTTTGTGCAAAGTTTATGATGAATAAGGTAGAGCCAAAAGAAATGGGCACTGCATTGGCTTTCACACACAAGCAAACTATGTGATTTTGGGCAAATAGAACAGGCGCACCTCAAACACGGAGCAAGTAGGCAGCAACAGTGCAAAACTACTTTGAACGGAGAGCAAGTACTTTGCAGCTGTAGTGCAAGTTTCACTCCCCTACTCTAGATATTGAACACCTGAAACATTGCTGCTTGCCCCACATCCAGACCAGGATGTCCAGCACCTACCCAAAGCCATCTCCCTCCTAAACAGAGTCCCTGCTTTTCATTAAGAACAAGCAACAATTAGTCCAAGTGTGGATCAATAACATGAGCCTGCACAGTTTCAAACCCATCTTCCAGCCAAAGCCAAGTCTTTTAAATCCAACCTAGACACAAACCTCACACTCAAGAAACACATCACCAGGAAAACGGAGACTGCCTGGTACCAGCTCTCTCTACTAAACCACTCCTCCCTTCAGGGAACTTTAGAACTGCCATTCAGGACCTTGCACTCTCTGATCTGGATTGTCGCAATAACCTTCTCTATGGTCTTCCAGATTTCATATTACCCCCCTCTCATGGGCATTCTATTAGAAGCAACATTTCTGATCAATGCCCTGACAAAATATGATCAACAGCCTCTACCATATTTAAAACCAGATGCACTATCTGCAAAGCTATCATCAGAGGCACCCCTGCTTACAGGGCTAACAGCTCACCATCTGCTTGAGCTCTCAATAAATCTCCAGCCAGGACACCATCAGTTAGGAGATGAAGAAGTCCAAAACCATGGTATGAGATGATAGACAAAGTGCACGAACAAGGAAACAGGCCTTCTTCATTTATGCTCTCATGATCACGGATATCCACATATCCATCAGAGCTGCCCCAACCCTGCTCCAATTTAGTTCTGAGAAACCAGCTACCCCACCAATCACACGCTGACTGTGTCTTTACCTTGTATCATGTACGGGTCTCAGATGCCTTTCAACTTGTTCGTACTATATACATACCACAAACAAACATACACAAAGCATTTTAAGCTTCATAAACTACACAATGGTTTAAAAGTTTAAAATGCAGCAAAAAAAACGCAAAAATATTTATGCCCAAGGAAAAATCTCAGTACAAAGAACACTTTTCCTAAGAGAATC
Organism: Pleurodeles waltl; assembly: GCF_031143425.1. Classification (NCBI taxonomy): domain Eukaryota; kingdom Metazoa; phylum Chordata; class Amphibia; order Caudata; family Salamandridae; genus Pleurodeles; species Pleurodeles waltl. Next base: position 1,675,481,799 of record NC_090440.1, read on the forward strand.
CTTTCATCAAAGTGTTTATTCCCCCCCAAAATCTTCTGAAACAGATCTTTAGCAAACTTTGAGAACTGTAACTTTTGTGAACTCCACAAAACTCTACAAGTGAAATTTAAATTTGTGTTATCCTTACCAAAAATTAAATTGGGATGGATTTTACAAATTTCCAAGCTGGAAACAGGCTTGCGGGCCATGAAAAAAAAATGCTTTGGGTGAAAACAAGCATTGGTAAATGCATTTGGTTTCGCCTATATGATTAATAATAATTTGTTTTTAGGTTGAGCATAACAGCATGCAAGCACTGTTTTTCCTACGTGTTGTTATCTATTTGGGATTTTAACCACGCCCACCACTATCGCTCGTTCATGGGCTTGCCCTTAAAAAATCCTTTATTATCATTGGTAAATGCTTTACGTTTGTCCCTCCTTGGGACGGTTTGGTTACCGCCTTGGACATCAACTCTGTTACATGGCTAATTGCACTTTTGCCGATACATTTGACTGCAAGCAAATCTCTTTTTCCTTTTGTGTGTCTCCTTCACGCTGATGCTCATGGTGGCCGTGGCGCTCCGAATCAGCTCGCTTATGTGAAACTGTTTTACTTTTCATTTTCAATTTACGTGGCAAGAAACATCCGGTTAGGAGTTTACAATGCTAATAGCTCTAACCCGAGCAACTGCGAGACCCATTGCATTGCAAATGCTTGTTTAAACTTATGGCTTTTTCCTCATCTTCTTTTCCCCTCTGTAATCTGCATTTTGATTTCTAACCACTTATTTAGCTAAACTCCTTTCTCTAACCATAATGTTTCCAACTTCCTACTCATCCCTCCTTGATACTGCTCTCTCCTCTTTTACTCCCATTTTTGCGTGTAGTCCTCTTTCTGTCTCTCTATTCTCCATCCTTCTTATTTCCTTGCCCCTCTCAGTTTCTTCTCATTTGCTTCTCCATCTTTCTCTTTTATCCTCCTTCTTCATCCCACTTTCATAAATAAATTGTTTGGGCACCCACCGTTTTTCTTTTGATGATGCCTCCGAACTACAGAACACTTCAGCACTACCTTTGCTCACTTCCACTGTGGCAACTGCCCACTGTCATTTTCTCCAGAATCAGGCTGACAAGCACATCTGATTATACTAGAGACTGCCTATTCATTTACCTATTCATCCTTTTGTGACTTCTGTGTGTTTGCCCACACTCCATTCTCCCCGACTGCACACGAAACAAAATGGTTAGAAATATGACACTTACATTAAAAGGAAAACCATAAATGAAAAAGAGTGCACTTCGTGGTCCTTATAAACACCTGTTTCATGGGTATTGCCTACAATAGCTACTTAGATTTAGGGAGGTCAAGACGTTTCAGAACATCAAAAGGGCATTATGAGGAGGAGACTCTAGCCTCCATTATCAATGTTGATAAGGTCAGGTGCTGAACATCAATGACAAGATACTTAGTAAGGTCCTGGAAAGTTAACTTTTCCCCTTCCTGTCCCAGATGATTCATAGAGATTATAATGACTTTGTATTTTGCAGAAATACCTCCCTTACTATTTGTAGGGTCTTTCATTTAGTGCACAACATTCCATCTGTTCCAAGGGGGTATTGCATTGGGAAGAAAAAAAACATTTAATACAGTGAGCTGGAAATTTTTAATCAGCTACAGGAAGTGATGGTTCCTCTTGTATGCCAGTCCAACTGAAGGGGTCAGAACATTGTCATGCATCTCGGCCTAACGTGTGATGGTTTGAGGGCCCTGGCAGGTCTGCCCCCTGTCCAGATATTTGTGCTGTCTATAGAGCCTACGACAAGTGTGCTTACGTTAGTGGGCGGACATCGAGAAATTGCTGCAGTTGTGGTGCCATGTGATTTTGCTAAAAGCCCACAAACAGGGTGCTACTTTCTCTACACAATGTAATCTTAGATGTAAACTCAGCTTTGAAGACTTCATGCAAATTATGACAATTATCAGGACTGAAGGTTAAGTGGTCAAAGTCAAGTATTCTCCCTTTCTCCTTGGACCCGCTGCAATTCCACTTCCTGAATCCTTTAAAGCCCTCACTTGGGAACCAATTAAATTTTTGTATTTGTGGTGAAGATTTATCATGGAGAACCTGAGATCATTGATGGCAGCATTAGATGAATGATGACAGCCCTGAGGAAGAGTGTGGCTTTTTGGGGGACCCTCCATCTGTCAGTCATGTGCAGAAATGCGCTTTCAAAAATTGGTGATGCTTTCACACCTGCTACATTATTCTGTAAAATTACCAGTAATCCTTCCTAACTGCCTGTTTGGTAAACTGTACAGCATTTTACTTGACCTTATCTGGAACACAGACCCTAAAGCTGCCAATGAGGTGAGTGACCTCCATGCACCTAATTTTTAACTTTATTACCTAGCACCCCAAACACAGTGAACAGCAAGATGGCTCATCTCTGAACAGAATGGCAAGGCATACACTCTGCCAGAGGGAATGCCACAAGCCCATTTCTGTGGTCTGTTGGTAAAGCATAACATCACCAGGGAACTCTTCCACACTTTGCAGCAGATGTAGACTCTGACGTTACTTAGGGCCAGATGTAGCAAAGGGTTTTTCCCATTCTGTGTCAATGGGAAAATGTGTTCGTACATATGGCCCTTAGAGAGACAGGGGTCGGATATTAAATTATGCACCAAAAATATCTAGGCATGCATGTTTTACCCTTCTACAATTTAGAATAACATATAGAATCTACTTGACATCTCGGAAAATGTGTAAAATATGCCCAAGGTTTGAATCGGAATGCCCAAAATGTAGAATCTGGAAGCTAGCCTTTTCCATATGCTCTGGTTTTTCCCAATATTGTTGAACTATTAGGATGAGTCACCCTTTAATTGATGACAATCTCGGGGAGATATGACCTAGGTAACCCAGGGGGTCTGTTAGCTAGGGCGCTTCCCTCACCCTGTAATTGGCATGCACAAGAAGCAGATTTATAAACCTGATGCTAGCAAAGTGTCTAGTAGATATGTCCTGGAAATTGATTGGAAATCCCACACTGGAGAAATGGGAGATGACTATGCGTAAATGGACTGATATGAAAAGCATGTGCTTGAACATGGAGGTTAAGAAAGGAATAAGAAAAACGGATTTGGCTCATGAAACCCATACTGAATAATGTACTTTTTCATTTTTATTTAATACTTTGGCAATACCACAACATGACATTAAGGTTTGGCTAAAATTGTAAGCCCTGCTGTGTTTGTTTGTTTCCATCTTTTAAAAACAATAACAATCTTTTAGAAAAAATCTGTATTATCTCCTACCCCCTCTCTCGATGCCCTTGTGCCCAGTTTATCCACCACACTTCAATTACAAGCTTCATTAGCAGGAACGATGAGATTTACACATGTTGTCAATGTACTACCTTTTCACAGGTATAACAGTTTATGCCACTTATTCACCTGGGTATATTTAGTCTAAATCTGTCACTAGCTGACAAGTGTTTTGATCCCTTTCAACTACTTCTAGGCTTTCTTCCAGCAAAATTACGATTGTGCATTCATCTTCAAATTTGAGAAGTTAGTGACCCCTCAGATCAATTCCCCATATTAGACGGTCCTTGTTTCATCACATTGTTTAATCACATTTGGAATAGTGTATGCGTAACTTTACCAGTTTTTCGTTGATTGCAAATGTTGTGTTTGGTCATTATTTCCCTGTGTTTAGTTATTTTCAGTGGGCACACTTATCCCACCATTTGTCAGTTTCTGGGAAGGCCCTATTCTCCATAAATATCTATGTGGGAGGAAGAGGTTCACTACACACTCACAACAGGAATTGGGGTAAAATAGCAAAAGTATAAAACACTAGACCGAGTCTTCCTCTGAGACTGTAGGAAAGTATCAAACATCTAGTATTAATAAACCCTCACTGAATCCAATAATGGATTTATTGATACATGCACTCAGAGGGCACCTTGGAGGGCCACCCTGAAAACCTACCCGACTGCTAGTGTGTTAACTGACACGTCTAAACCAGTACAGCCACCCCATACAGATTTCTGACCTCCTGAGGTGAGAGCCAGCGCTTTCGGAGGCCAAGAAAAAAAGCCTGCTCTGGGTGGAGGTGTTATCACCTCTTCCAGGCAGGATGGACATTCCAGGGCAGGAACCTCAAAGGACAAGCCACCTTTGTAAAGCTAACCAGGTCTCTCGAGATGGTGGAGATGACCAATCCTCTGTCCTGACCCCACTTTTTGGTGGCAAGACAGGCGGGAAAATTAGTAAGATTAGGAGGTGTGCCCACCTCATGCCAGTTCCACCCATAAGGTGGACCAACTGATGTGGACACCACGTTTTAAATTCCTCCTTCTTGTTTTGGATGGAATTAGTATTCTAGAGTCAGGTTTATGTTCTTTTCCCAACGGAAGTGGTCTTATAGAGGGAGTAGTCATCCTACAGGTAGGCAACCCATTGGCTGCTGCCTGGCACTCCATGGAACAGCCATAAATTGAGTAGTTAGGTGGCACTCTTGAACCCAAGAACTCCGATTCGACAGACCAAGAGAAGGAGGACAAAGAAGAGCCACTGCCTGCTGAGTACAGGAGAGGAGCTGTGGACATTTTGGCATGAAACCTGCCTGCCTGCACTTCTCTTGACAGTCGCAACAGACTGACTCATCCTGCAAGCTGGAGAGCTACCAAAGCCTCAGGTAGCCTGCCAGCACTTCAGAAACAACCACCAGTCTCCCTTGGAGTACAGAATCTACTTCCCTGCAGGCACAGGCACCAAAGAGCAGATTCTGGTCCACTGCCTTTCAGCCTGCTGCCGTCCCTGACCAACACCACAGACGTCCAGGAGCAGGTACCCATGCTCTCGAGGACCAGGCTTGTCCCTGAACCATGTGTGATGACAGCAAGACCCACCAGAGTTGTGCAGCACCAATCTCCAGGGTACCGGACTCCCTGCACCAAGCCTCAACAGTGAGAGTCCAATCAGGATTCTCACTGCACCAGGGCCAAGCAGCCATCGAGGGGCATCAGCAACACTGAGACCCACCTTGTGAGTTGCCCAGCTGCCCTGATTTTTCCCCTGCCAGCTGGTTGATCATGACCACGAGGAGTCCTTTTACACACAGACCCCAGCCGCCCTATCCACTCTGCAACCACGCTGTTTTTAGGTGGCCCCTCTTCTTCGTAGCGTGCCCAACTACAACCACACCAACACCCTACTCCCGGTGGAATTAAGGGAGCTCCTGATGAACCGCTGGTTGTACTTTGGATCTCGAGCACCTACTTCTCTAAACCCAGATGGTGAACCCCCAAAACCGACTGTACTTACCTTTATGCATTATTTTCTCTCCATGTGCGTAAAGGCACACAGGTTTAAACTCTTTCCTTACCTGTAACTTTTAAACACAAAATCAGTACTTACCTTTTACAAAGTTCGTCGTTTGAAAATATATTAAAAAGGAGAGTTATTTTTCTGAGTGTTTGTCTCATTTATCGCTTCTGGGAGTACAACAAATGCTCAGCACTACCCTCTGATAAACCTAACTGCTCGCCCACACTACCACAAAAGAGAGCATTAGTGCTATCTACTTTTGCCTCTGTCAACCCATTGGGATCCACTGAACTATCAGCACAGTGTACTTCTTTTTAGTGCACTATATAAAGAGCCAGACTCCTATAGTGATGTTTTGGCACCCTACAAGGACTATGATTTACAGAAGGCTGTGTAGGAAAACTTACTACACAGTAGAAAAGAAAATTGTATACCATATGGCTGTTTGTTACGAAAGTTACTAACCAGACACTAGAGCCCTAGACTGACCAGGAATCGAAACCAAAGCCCAGAATGGCAAGATGAGCACCTGCTCCAGCAGCAGGTGAGCAGAGCACCAAACAGAAAAAAACAAGGAATGGAAAAATAAAGTTGCCAAAAGCTGAAAAGTAGCCCAAACCTCGTGAGGGAACCGTAAAGAGAAAACAAAAGAAAAGGGAGATAATTAAATGGTGCATCTGAACTGGTGCCTGGTGGAAAGCTGAAACAGCTCACAACATGTTACTAGGCATTTACTACATGCTGTGTAATTTTTTAAATACCAACTCTGCCTAGCTTAGGAGATGTGCCCACTCAACACGGAAGTGAGCGTCTACTGCACATGCGGCATGCAATCTACCGTTTGTGAATCTCTAGCTTCCACTATCGAGTATTCCACCATTTCCAGGTCTGTCCTTCCTGAAGGATTAAGGAATGTGTACCTATTTTTCCTTCAAGTGAGAGGTATGACTGGGGCTGCACTCGTGTTTGTGAGTGAATGCTGTCACGGCTGTCATTTCTGCCTAACAGTTGGTATAAATTAATGTTATGTGGTGTCTGCAAGTTAATTCCCAGTGGTTCGTATTTCTGTTTTTAGCTTTCTTCAATGGCTGATCTACCTTGTGTCTTACTAAGTCTAGCTTTTCTGTAAATAGCCGGGATAGTTGCATTACAATCTCCGTTCGCAATATAACTTTAGCACTTCCTAGAAGTATGTATGTTGAACCATCTATTTCCCAAGGCAGCGCCCAACCACGACTGGTTAATAGGTGCTTAGTGTGAACATCTGCATGACCTTCTTAACTAAATCCCTGATTCTAAAACATGAACTTTGATACAGCCCCCTCAGCTCAAACTTTGTGCTGTAGCCACATAGAATTGTTAGTCTGGCACTATTATGTCTTTCAACAACTAATGCGTTTGTATTATTCAGTGAAAAATGGTGCTGAATATCTGAGGCCTTAATATAATATCTAATCGCTGAGACACTACTGGCTTCATATTACGTCTTCACAGAAAAACGAAATCTAAAAGTGTGAAAGTACAAATCGGTCTAGCACGTTAAATGACATGGAGATAGAAAGAACAGAATTCAGGAGAGATAAACAGATTAAGAGAGAGCGAGAGAAAAGGTGAGATGTCTTCAGGAGAACACGTCATTAAAATCTCTGGAAGGATGTAATTTGCTTCAAAATGCACATGATTATATTTATCTGATAGTCTTATACTCGCTGTTGTTCATTGCTAATCACCTTGTATGGCAGCTAAGCCGCTCAGCCAAGGATATGTGATTACCAATGATAATTTCCGGTTCACCTTTTACTTGGGAGTACTCAATTACAGGCAGCTATTTCTGTGAGTGCGATTAAGAGCCAATCAATCTAGCAATAACACCGTATTATTACAAGAACACCATTGTTCGGAAAGCAGACTAAAATGTGGACTAAAATATGTTAAGATTACATCCCACCCTTTCCCACTCTTCAGCAGTCCAGATCCCATTCTATTCCACTGTACAACAATACTAACAGAACCACAACTAATCTGCTCCATTTTACCCTCCTGTATCCAGAACAAAATGTGTTATTGAGGTTCTTTCCTGGGCCTTGTTCACAGGAATCGACATGATTTGTATGTGTACTTGTCGTCATCCGTAAGGCTTTACACACTGTCATCCCAAATCTCTTCAAATTTGTCACTTTGATAATTTAAGATATAAATGATCCTCTTGTATGATACCAATTGAAACTTCTCTTGTAAGCAGGTCTCACTCTTTGGAAACTTATCTGTTCTCCAAAGACGTAATGCACATATTTTGCCATTGCATGTGCTGTTACAAACCACCTGCCTATTTGTAGTGTAATTTCTGAGTATGCAAAGGTGTTATGTAAAAGCACTGCTCCATCATTTAGTAATGATTGGTTATTGTGTTCCATACGTTGTGCCAGTATTATCGCAGTTATGTATATTCCCATATCATATGTACAATATCACAATCTGGAGGGCACATCTCCAGCATTCTGAATTATGCTATAGACCCACTGTACCATGGCTTTTTGGAGACCAGAGTCATCTATGTAAGATTTCATACTATTCAAATTTCAATTTGGCACCCTGTAGATTTTTATCATGGGATTGCAAAATATCCAGCCAGCTGCCTTCCATGTATTCAAATGTGAGTCTTCAAGATCACAAATCTTTCAGTTGTATAGCTATGGGGTTCAAAAAGGTCCTATCAGTTATCATTCTATAGATTCCAGATTCGAACCCCTTATATGTAGCCCATGTAGTAAGATATTTGGAAATGTAGGAATTTAGACGGCCTACTGCGTGGCTGCTAAACATTTTATTCATGCATTGTGCCAAACACTGATATTTCCACAACTGAGTGGGCAAGAGGTGACAATCAGATTGTGCTTCCACAAAGGTTTTAGGTTTATTTCCCATGATTATGTGGTCTATCTTGGTAATCTCCCAGGACTCAAAAGCCAGCCAGAATTGTTTTGTGTTTCATATATGTATCTCGCCATTGCCACAGATCGATGCCTATTTATGGATCCTACATTTTTCTTAGTACTGTTTCTTCCTACTACCAATTCTAAAACCTAACCCAACTGCAAACCCTTCCCAAATCACTCCCTCTCTAAAGTATTTCACCTGCTCCAAAAACACAGTGGGGCATATTTAGGAGTCCATAGTGCCACCTTAGCGCTGCCATTGTGTAATTATTTTTTACCCTAAGCGACGCTAGAGTGACTTTTCTGCCATGCCATATTTACAAAGTTGCCCATTGCGCCAATTTGTGCTTCCTTGAACTTTGCTAAACTAGCATCAAAATTTGTGACACTAGTGTAGCTAAGTGTCACAATAGGGTCAAAAATATTGCTGTTATTGTACTAATGACCGCCATGGAGTGCCGTATTATAAATACGGCGCAACCATGGTGTTGTTAGGTGCCAGTAGGGGGGCGCAGAAAAAGTGGTGCATCATAGCTGATGCGCCACCGTTTTGTTAAATATGGGCCCATATCCCAAATCCACACCAAACCATACTCATGCTTCAAGACCTCATCATACCCCAAAACCTTCCTCCCCTGAATACTCGGGCACTGTCAACCCTGCCCATCCACAACAAATCTAAAAAACATAAGTACCCGTAAGACCGTCTGCTCTGTGAGGATGGAAAGCCCCATTGGGAAGAGGCTGGCAGAACTATTATCGGCAAGTTGGAAGGCATGGATCATTCCTGGAAGGAACAATAAACTGTGATAGAACACTATTTTTCACTCCCACTGGACTAATCATGATTATTAAAAAATTGAGCTTTGTGTTGAATTTTATTTTTTTAAGTTGTTTTTTGCCTGGAGGAGGAAGATTTATGTTTTTTTTTTTATTCTTCGTCTATATGTGTCTTTACTTTCAGAGGTTTGCCTGCGTTTTTGTAGTATTGTTTGTTGATGAAAATGTTCTAAGTTATGCCATATGTGATTGCATATTCCAATAGGTTGCTAATGTTAACCGTTGTTTTTAAATTCCAGACCCTATGCTGCATTGTGAGAGATGTATTTATTTTAATGTGCCTTGTGTTCATTGGACTGGGATTGGTGGTATGAATGGATAGTGTGTGTGGCACAAAGAGTTGGGGTGAGTGAGGCTTTATTGACTGTTGTTACAAGTGTGGCAAACTGCAGGTATACCTTTACGTGTTGTTGTTCACATAGTACATTGATCATCCATACTCCTGTATTAGTGAAACTTGTTGCATGTGGGTGTTTGGTCTGTGGTCACTTTAGGGGCGATATTTAAATATATAACATCACACTGAGTAAGATTTGGTAATATGTTTTGGGGGTACTTGGTTGTTTTGTATGATTAGGTAGTGTCAGGTAAGTGTGCAGACAATGATCAAGTCAAATAATTTGATATATTTAAATGGGTTAAATAGTTTTGTCACTTATGGTATCTATGTATAAAAATTAAAATTATAAGGTGGTTATTTAGAGTGTTCTTGTAATATATGTTATACTGCATATTTTACCTGGCATCCTTAGGGTGGTCTTACCCCAGACATTTTGTCTTTCCCTTCTGTTTTGTTGCTGTATCTTTTTGGTGGCCTTAGGACCCTGAACACTTTACCACTGCTAATCAGTGCTAAAGTGCACCTGCTTCTCTCCTAAAACATGGTGACATTGGTGTAGCCACAATTGGCAAATCTCATTTACTGGTAAATCTCTAGTAGAGTGGTATATCATATACCCATGGCCTGTAAATTAAACACTAATAGTGGGCCTGCAGCACTAATTGTGGCCACCTACATAAGTAACTCTGTAAACAAGTCTCAGGCCTGCACCGCAGAGCCTGTATGTACAGTATCACTGCCACCCCAATATGGCATCTAAAACCTCTTGACAGGCCTAGAACTCACCTTTTCGTACATATAAGTAAGCACTACACAGGGCAGGGTGTCAAGTAAATAAAAAGCAGGACATGTCCATTTACGTTTTTCATTTCCTAGTAATGAAAAACTCCTAAAGTCATTTTTCATTACTTTGAGGCCTGCCCCTCTCATAGGCCAGCATTAGGAATTACTTATATGATCTATAAACTGTAAATCCTGATCTGAGAGGAGGAGCTGCACCATGTTTAGTACCATGGCATTGTGATAATAAATCCTCTTTACTGGTAAAGTCGGATTTATTATTACTATTTGAGAGATGGGACTTTTAGAAACTGGACGTTTCTCTGAACTCTCTGCTCTGTGTGCCTCTAGCCCAGTGGTCTTCAAACTTTTTAATGCTGCGCCCCCCCCCAGTTGAAAAAAAAAACACATTGGGCCCCCCCTCAGAATTTTTCACAATTATTTTAGAAAGATGGCAATGTTTAAATAGGTCTCAACCTATTTAAACATTGCAGTTAAGTACTGTTACCTTTTTAAAACTGCAATAACATGCTTCTGCTTAAAACAAAGGCATGTTATCTGCATAATATTTCTTTTAGCCAGAGTTTGGCGCCCCCCCCTGGGATCACTTGAGGCCCCCCAAGGGGGTCCCGCCTCCCAGTTTGAAGACCTCTGCTCTAGCCTGTCTCCAATACACGTCTGGCTTGGACTAGGAGACAGCTACCTACACTTGTGCATTTCCTTCAGACACCCATAACACAGGATACTCAGCTACATCTGCATTCATCTGCATGCTGATGGGTCTTCCTTTGGAGAAGGTTGGAAGGGATCTCATATTTCAAAGGGTAGTGACTAGAGTCCACACAAAGGGGCTGAATACCTCCCACTGTTAGTCTGGAGCCAAGGCTGACCTGAAAGGGGAACCTGTCCACTTCACAAGTACTCTTTTGTTGCTTCTCCCCCCATCAAAGGCACTTGTCAGTGTAAGTACTGGGTCTCTTGACCCACTCAGATAGTACACTACTGGGCCTGTAAGAAACTCTGCTGTAGTACAGACTGTGATGCTAGAAGGATTGCCACTCTGCTGTGCTTGACTGTTCCCAGGAACTGCTGCCCTGCTTTGCTGTGCCGCCCTGCTGCCTGCAGACCTGTGTCCTGCAAGAAAGATGTAAAAGACACCTCCAGAAGAGACTCCAAGGGCTTGCTGGCTTGCCCCCTGTTCTCTCTCGAGGTCTCAGGGCCATTAAAGATCTCGCTTCATGTCTAAACTATTTTGCCTTTGCTAAACAACTGCATAAAATAACCCCAGCACTATGATAGAATCAGGAGCCTCTGGCTGGACGCAGTGTGCTGTGAACAGTTCACCAGAAAGTTTGGTATAGGAGCCTCTTTGCTTGTTAGTAGATTGCCTCGCACCCAGGGATGACCAACCATCCAACCTGAGTGCGGAGTGAAGGCACCTTGCCACATCGAGGAGATCCAGCGGTGCAGCCACTTCTGCTGAGTAGGCAGGATCCAATAACCGCCGCCGTCAGAAATCCCCCAGCGTAACCTCTCCACCTGAACTGGCTGAACGACTGCTGCTCTTCAGGAATCCCCTAGCGCAGCCACCTCTTCAGCAACGCGGGTCCCCCAGCTACCACCGTAGCCACCGCCATGCTGCAGAGCCTTGGAATAGGACTTCAGCTTTGGGACACTGGGGGTATTGAGTGTGGAGGGGGCCCTCGCGCAGCTCACTGTTGGTCTGCTGTTATCTCCCGGCCCTAACTGAATCGCTTCTGCAACCTTCGTGGGCTGTGGGTGTAACGAGGCTGTTTGCCGGGTCAAGCCTTCCTAAGAAGGACTGCAAGTTCCTTTTTTACCTGAACTGAACCCGTAATGATTAGAGCATTGCTTTTTCCTGACAACATTTGAGTATAGACTCTAGTGATTTACTAAGTGGATCTTTGTCCAATTGATCGTAATCTCTTTTGCACTTATACAAACGTGACTATTTATTATGTAACCCTGAGTGGAGCTTTCTTTTTTCGTGGTCTCTCACTGTTGTTATTGCATGCATGTTGCACAAATACTTTACACATTGCCTCTTAAATTAAGCCTGACTGCTCTGCCCCAAGCTACCGTAGGGTGAGCGCAGGTTAATTTAGTTGTGTATCTGACTTGCCCTCACTAGAGTAGTGGGTTCTGCCTGGCTTAGGTGCATGCCCTAGCCAACCAGAATGGCATTTCAAACACTGCACATATCCGTTATAAACACATGTAGAGTAGATTACAGAATAGAGATTGCTTGGTATTAGACTGCTGTGAAATGTGTGATTTATATGGGTAGCTAGTATGAGGTATTTAGACAGAGAGACTAGGTAAGTAGTTGTTAGATACCCCTTGATATAAATAAACCTAAGTTAAATTTAAGTTGAGTGCCTTTGGTAGTTAACATAGTGCATTTAAGCAGTTGTACTTACCTTCTATTTTGCTGTGCATTGAGTTGTTGTTCATTCACCACTGCCGTATAAAGTTTCAGGGCTTGTAGTAGCAGGGATACGTTGACAGAGTAGGTTGAATAGGTATAGTCAGCAGGGTTTGGCTATTTGTGCTCTTCTTCCTCCAACACAGGTGTAGAGGATGAACTGCTATGTTTCCATCAACAGAAATCATCCTGGAAATATGGCAGACGGTATACTTCTGTCAATGGAGTAAGGAAAATGTGGTGAAGGCGACACATGAAGGTCGGATTCCGCACTTTCGTCTATAAAGCTACAATATTCTAAATAGGTCAGACTGACCTCCATGACAGTGGACTGTTGATAACACATTTTGTGTTGGTCTGTCTGCATCCGCCAAACTCTAAATAAGGCTGTAATTTCCTTCAATCCAACAAGCAGATTCAACCTATGGCCTAATCTTTTCCATACTTGATACAGTGAATGACATCCTTGTAGGCCTCCCAGCAAACACCCTATTGCCCCTATAGGATATATTTCATTCAATTTCCCTTTTACCTGCTGAGAGAAACAAATATGATCACATCACTCCAGTTTGAGGGATCGTCACTGGTTACTCTAAAAGGTTAAAGTTTAACATCAACTGTCACACATACAAAACCTTCAACTAAATTATATATTTACCATGCTGCTATTGCGGGTCCCTACAAACCTGTTTATTGTGATAACTAAAATATGAAAGACATTCCTGTGGCAAGAAAGAAAACCCAGGCAGTGTCTGACTGGCCTATAAGACAATAAGTAAGTGCCCGATGGATTTTTGTGACAGATCAGTGTGTGGGCTGTTTTGTAGCAGTTTGTGGGCCTGTTTGGTGCCCAGATGGAACTTTTTTTACTGTTGAATTCCATTATATGTATTTATTTATGCGTTTTGTAATGCGCAAAGCTAACCCGAAGGGTTTACCATGCACAGCACAAGTCAGGTAGAGTTGCCAAAGAATGAGAATCAGAAAAGCTAAGTCTTCAGGCCTTTACGAAAGGCCAACAATTCCACAGCTTATGGCTGAGGTGGCAAAAAGAGCATCCTTTCATGCGAGAAAGCTGAAACTTTGGTACTGTAAATAAAGAGAGGTTAGAGGAACGAAGAGAGTGTGTTGGCTGGTATGAGCTCACCAATTCCTGAATATAGCATGGTTTCATGCCTTGTTTAATTTTAAACATGTAGCATAGTGCCTTAAACCTGATGCATTTCAAAACCGTAAGCCAATGCAGTTCCCCAAGCAAGTAGGAGACTGATGCAGGTTTAGACAGATGGAAAAGCAGTCTGGCAGCAGCATTTTTGACTATTTGAAGGTGATAAATAGTTGTCTTGTCAGCGCCTAAATGAAATACATTACCGTAATCTAGTCTAGATAATATCAAGGCCTGGACTATGGTAATCTGTGCTGTAGGTGGAATTAGCCAGATAATCCTTTTCAGCCACCTGAGAACAGCAAAGCACGTGGTTGTGATCTTGGTTAACTGCTGTTTCATAGACAGTGTGCCATCAGTCAAAAAAACCAAGTTTTTCACCTTCCTGGATGGAGTGGGTAAGGATTCTAAAACAGATGTCCAGTGTTTAGGACCCCAGAAAGCGGGATTCTTTCCCAGGATCATGACCTCCGTTTTATCCTCATTAAGCTTAAGGGAGTTCATATTCATCCAATTCAAAATTATGCTCAAACCCTGATTCAGAGCTGAAGAGTCTTGGTACTGATCCGAAGAAAGAGAAAAGATAATCTGTGTATCGTCCGCATAGGAAAAACGAGTGAGCCCACTTCTCACTATTAGACTTGCCAAAGGACGAACATAGATATTGAATAAAAGTGGGCTTAAAGCCGAACTTTGAGCGTCTCCTGAAGTCAGGGCCCGAGGCGTGGATTTAGTATCTGCTGAAGAAACTTGGAGTATTTGGGCTATGAAAAAAGAGATCAGCCATCTCAGAGCTGTGCCTTCAAGACTGAGAGCCTCCCATCTATCTCATAAGATGAAGTGAGATATTGTCTCAAAAGCCACACTCAAATCTAACAGTCCAGATGTTGTCTCAGATGTTCCGTGGCACACAGGAAGGCAGATTCTGTGCTGTGACAAGCCCTAAAGCCAAACTGTGATGGATGAAAACAATTGTTCGCCTCAATAATGATAGTGAGATGGGCATTAACATTGCCTGCAGCAAACACAAATGCATTCAACCTCCCACACTTTGCAAAATACCCATACAGCATGTCCTTACAAGTTTAAAATTGGATTGATTTCCAAATGTGAGCCACTTTTTTAGAAATCTGGAACGCTAATGAAGGCCATTATTACGTTGGGGCCAGGCCTATTTGTTGTCCCAGTCTGACCCTGACTGAAGGGAGAGATTCTGGACACTAAATTGGGGATAGAGAAGGCAGGTTCCACCTGAGAAAATACAATCCTTCTTTCCAGGTCTGTGGATGGGATGTTTAGTTCATGCATTTGTGATAACCTGTGTGGTTTATTGCCAGTGGCTCACCCATTAAAACACCTGAAATATAATGGATTGAATTTTACAAAATTTCACCTCTGGAAAAATTCATACAAATTGTTTGGATTAATGATTTCACCAATCTAATAACAATAAATAATAATGTGTCTAGACACATGTGTTTTACAGAGCCATGCATGTATAAGTATATAACATTAAGATATACTGAGCTATACGCAGGAAATTAGGAACACGTTGTTAAGACTGAAACACATAGCATTGTCCCTGCACACAATTGTGACCTAGCTGATCAACTCATCCCCTTGCCGCTGCTCCTGAACCTTCACCTCCCCATCCAATTTGAGTTAGGCCACCCAAGAAGGTATTGCAGCATTGAAGTCAGTGAACACTTCATCCGCTTTTTCTGTTGGGAGGACCTTCTCAGTAGACTCATTGCAATGAGGAGGGCCCACTGCCAAAAGTCCTCCCAACGTGTGCGGCAGTGAGTGCTGCGCCAGCTGTAGACCTACTCACAGAGCACATTCCTTACAATGGACCACCAGCTTTTTTTTTGTTATGGTGGCTGCCCTGCCTACACAGAGTGAGAGAAGAACTAAGGAAGATATATAATTAACAAACAAGTATTGTAAACATCACAAATACAAACTACAATAGGATGCCAATTGTTCCTGGCCAAACATTGATGTACAATTGGAACTGTGGCCAAAGCGTCTTAATGTATTTATAAGGACAGCACTCAGGGCCTGATTTAGAACTTGGTGGATGAATTACTCCATCACAAGGGTAACAGATATCCCGTCTCCCGGAATTGAAATCCCATAATTATGGATTTAGATTTCGGCAGATGGGACATCTGCCACGGTTGTGATGGAGTAACTCGTCCACCAATTTCTAAATCAGGCCCTTAATGTTTTATGATGTCTTATGTATCAAGCTATCTACTAATGTCCATTTAAAAAAATAACAGCACAGTATTCTACTGTAGCCTAATAAACATGTATTTCCATCAGGTTCTTTAGAGTTTAGCCTGTTAGTTGTGAGGATAGTGTGATAGGATATAATGCAGTAGTGATCTGCTTGGCAGCCTCTCCTCTTTATAATGCATTAGTAAGCTGTTTGACAGAATCTCCTCTAACAGTATAAAGGCTTTCCATGTCTGCAAAATTCTAAATAATGTTGTATATGCTTTTAAACACACCCAAGCCTGTAGAAGAGTCCTTACGAATGCAGAAATATTTATTGGTTGACTTTCTATTTCGATTTGATGAACTGGGGGATGAATGACAATAAACAATAATTTACCATGTTTATGTAAGAGATGGTGTGCATACTCTATTTTGATTTGGGTGGACTGGGATTGCAGAACCCATACTGACTTGGGGGTTGGGAATGTTTCTTACATGCCCAGTGCTGGCCTTTGCACAAATAATGTCATGGGCTAGACAAAGTATGCTATTCATTTCGCTTATAGTATGCACCGGGTCATGCCTTGAACCATAATTTAGGCACATCAATGCACTAGTCAGCAATTCTCAAGATTGCCTATGCCAGAGGCTTGCCATAACTACAATCGAACAGAAGGTCTGATTTAGAGTTTTGCAGACAGGGTACATCACCACAACTATCTTTCCGTATGCTGCATGGGTCAGGTAAACTAGTGCAGCCTCTTTTCTGACTGGTAGGATACTTGTAGTCCTAAAATAATACCAATCACAGCATCAGACCATGTAGTAGAGCATATATGAATCATCATGGGGTGCAACTCATAGATTACTAGATGTCACCATAAACATCCTAAAATGTCATACATCACAGCATCAGACCATGTAGTACAGTGTATTTGAATCATCCCAAGGAACCACCCTTAGAGTACTAGATATCGCCATAAAACACATGAATCAGCAAATATCCCACTAGTACAAATGTTGCAGCGCAGTTATATTTATATTAGGGGCTACAATGTACTCAGGGTTTCCAACAAGCCCTTTGCGCCTCTGGAACGTCACTATGAGTGATTGTCTGATGGTGCACACTGCAGGGCCATATTTGCAAGGCCACTTAAAGCCACTCTATATGGCTTTTCATGGCCTTGTAAATATGGACAAATAGAAAGAGGAAAACGCCTCTTGTGATTATTTTTGTGCAGGAAGGTGTGCCTTCCTACAAAAACACAATCATCCCTGCAACGCATATGCCCTTGCACCATGGTGCAAGGGTACCTGTGTTGGCGCATGGCTGCCCATTATGCGCCAGCTTAAGGGAAAAGGACAGGAATGCACCGTATCTTATAGATACAATGCATTCCTGCCCTTTTCTTTTGATGCAGGGCAGCACAGGGAGAAAGCTTGAGGTGCTGCCCTGCGCCAAAAACTTGTAAATGTGCCCCTTAGTGTCAGCCATGTAGGAATATTTTGGCAAATTCCTAAACGCATCAGAGCAGGACCCTCCTGCGAGGTTGCACCCCATAAGACAAAGAGATGGACACCAAGGCCCCCATGGTATGACTTTCGGGGGGGAAAGGGAACCCGTGCCTGGCAGAGAGTAACGGTATCCCCACGTCCCAAATCCACAGAAGCAGGAGTTGCGGCTGCTACCAACCCTCTTCCTGTAGCGCGGGGTGGCTGCTGGTTACGGCTGTTGCCCGGATTCCTCCTATAAGCAGTACATCTGCTGGACCGTACCTTTCTGGTGTTGGGTCTTGATCACACCGTAGCCTTTCCTCCTTTCCTCATCAGCCTTGGCAGTGTTGGGGGCCCGGGATTGCTGGGCGTATTGGTCCTGGCACGGGCCTTTCTCAAGAAGATGACATGGGCACAAGCAAGAAGTGCTATCCATACCACACCAGTGCGGCTTACAAGCTCAGCCCTTTGCGTCCCATGCGGTGGTGGCAGGCCTCACCAGGGGGACTCTCAAGGAGTGATGATCCTCTTATGGCCAGCAGGTGAGGACTAAGGGTCGGCCATCGCATCTCCTTCTCATAAGGGGGTCACGCTGGAAAGAGATTTCCCCTGTGGCGCGGCGACTGGGGAAACTCTGGTCAAGCCACAGCTCAGGGAGTGTGAGTCCCACTGCCTCGGGACTCCCAGATCTGATGCTAACCAAGAGCTCATGAGCCCCAGTGCTCGGGGACCAAGTGGCAGACCTGGGGCACATGCCAGTCCCACCTGAGTATACAAGGTTATGCACTAAGTGCAGGAAAGTGGATAATGCAGCGCTCACCATGCACTGATCACAAGGATGGGACAGATGAAGCACGCATGATGAACTGAGGTCAAAGTGACTGTGAGAGGCTGGGCTCAAAGACCCACAGCTAATTTTGGGGCAGTCACCAGTCCAAAGGGAACAACTGGGGGCACCAAGGGGCAGGCAGGCTAGCACATCAGGGCAAACAATGTTGGTTCCTCCTGGCAATTACAGAGTGCCTGGTGACCCACAGTCAAGGAGCAGCTGGCAGCAGGGCAACAAGCAGAAAAGCAATCCTGTGAGTCCTTTATGCAACCCAGCAAGTAGCAGGCAGCATGGCAACAGCAGAAGAGCAGTCCAGTTGAGTCCTTTAGGGCAATGCAGCAGTCCTTCTGACAGAGGTTCCGTCCCAGTTCAAAAGTGTTCGAAAATCATAGGGTGAGAGCCCCTTTACTTATACTCCAAAATACCTTTGTTTAGGGGGTGACATGAGAGGAACCCTTTCAAATGTAACCCAACCCCTTTTAACCCAGCCCTGGCTCCAGACATTAGTAGGGGATAAATCAGCCCTTTGCGCGAGGGCAAGACCCAACCTATTGACAGGTTAGGTGTGAATGACCTCTCTCAGCCCAGGAAGATTATCAGTTTGCAGATGAATGCAGATGCCTCTCCTGTCTCATCCAGCCCCTCCTGTGTTGTGGTTGTCTAGAAAGTATGCACAAAGTGTAGCTGTCACTGCCCTAGATGTGAATTGGAGTTAGGCTGCAAAACACTACAGTTATAAGCACAGAGAAATGCCCACTTTCTAAAAGTGGCATTTCAAAAATAGTAATGCAAAATCCAACTACATCATTAAGCAGCATTTCTCATTACCATTGCAAACATACCATGCTAACAAATGAGAGGAGCAGCCCCCTCAGCAGTGAAAAAAGAATAGGCTGTTTGTCACTACTAAGACATGTAAAACTTAAAGGTACATGTCCTACCTTTTACATAAACATCACCCTGCCCATAGAGCTACCTAGGGCCTACCTTGGGGGTGACTCAGGTGTAGTAAAATGAGTGTTTAAGCCTTGGCAAGTAGTTTGAAATGCCAAGTCAATGTGGCAGTAAACTGCACAAGCAGGCACTGCAGTGGCAGGCCTGAGACAGGTTTGAAAGGCTCCTTCTATGCCACAGGCCCACTAGTAGCACTTAAATCCATCTAAATGCTTTCCACTACTTCCTTTGTTTAGGCCTTGCTTCTCGAACCAACTAGCCTGGCTGGACCAAAGTTGAGTGTATTACACAGTGAGGTCACATAACCACCCCATATGATACACGATAATCCTTACAACATTCAGTAGCTTTACACAACCCCCGTGTAATTTCTGTTAGGTTTAACAAATTTATTTTAAAATAATTTTAAAATACTTGTGAATGGTGAAATGGAATGTATATAAAAGAGTACACCATTTATTTGAATAAACACATTTAAATGATAAACTGCCAACCTTTAATTTCATATATATTACTCATAAAATAAAAAAATATATACAGAACAATGCTTGTGTGCATTTATAGTTTTGTTTGGAGATGCTTAGCTGGAAAAATATAAAATTGTGTCTGTTGCATAATATATTTTTGTTTGTGTAACTAACATCACTGACATTAATCAAATTGTAGCCATCTTATATTTGTCTGCATTAACACATATGGGAAAATGTATATTTCTACAAATTTATCCATCTTACATGTCTACTTGGACATTTATTCATTGTACTAATAGTTACAGATATATGCATCTTCTACTTAAGGCAAGATGGAAGGATACACCAACGTAATAAACTTGTTTATAAATCACTTCTGGATCTACAGATAGGCAGGAAGGCCAACTGATTAAGAAGTACATACTGAATGACTTGCAATGCCACAGAAGCATTGGAATAGCAACTTTAATTAGACATTTGCCTGATGAAAAAACTTATACTGCCATCCCACCTACTGTGAAGTCTATGGCAGTGTTATAATTATGTGCTACTTAATCATTGCAATATACAGTTGATGTCTCAAATGGAATGCCTCAGTCAACTTTTTCTGCTGTACTCAACCAGGTCTTGGATGCAATGCTCAGACGCATGAATGACTACACCCAATTTCCTACAGACAGTGCAATACTGAAAAATGTCAAGGCTGACTTGTATAAGTTGGAAGTGATACCACATGTGGTAAGTGCCATAGATCGAACCCACGTTGCATTGGAACCACCTCCTGACCAGGAGTAAGTGTATCGCAATACGAAGCATTTCCACTCCATCAATATGCAGGTCATTTGTATTACAAGTTCCATATCACCATTATCTGTGCAAGATTATCAGGTTTTACAGATGAGTTCTACCCATGACTCTTTCGTGCTAAGCGATATCTGATTACACAACAAATGGCAGGCCTTGCATCGAGACGGTTTGTCTTGTTGGTAGGTCTCAGCCATTATGTTTATACCATTTTTATTGATATTATGTGCCCATCCAAACATCAGTTCACTTACATATGTGTTTGTGATTATGCTTTTCAGTGGACTAAGATTATCTGAGTGGTACCTGGCTTTTGACACCTCAGAAGAAATCAACAACCCACCAGTAGTGCCAGCATTTGGGCTCTACTCTCCTGGCAAGTGCTGCCGGATTATGGTACTCCGTTTCTATGATTCATAGCATTGCCCTGCGGAGGAACATAGCATTCATTCCTGTTGAAGGTTAGCAATGGGAACAATATGGTGATATTGGTGATGTCTGAACTCATTAAAACCTCTTTTCCTGATGGGAAGGGACTGAAAAGGGTGAGGCATTTGTTAGACTGCCCTGTGGAAATATTATCTTTGACTATGGAACTTACTAACCAAAAAATGTCCTTTCTGATCCCAGTTTGTTTTGTGTTTTACAAATTCTATTGAAATGAGTGTGTTGGAACTTAGATTATAATTTTTTCACAGCCAAATCGTTAACATGCATTATGACAAGTTATGTTATAAAGTAGATGAGGCTGCTTTGTAAAAATGTTTTGACTGTTGTACATATACTGGTTTTGCTGAGATGTGCAGTGCAAGCGGCCTGAATAAGGGTGGCATGGCTGTGATTCAATTAGCAGCAAACTTCCCTTGTCATGGGGCGATGCCAATGTACGAGTTTCATCAAAGGGACCTGACATGAACTCGGACTTGATGTTATCAGTTGTTCTCTGTGTGGAAATGTGGTCTACCTTAGGTCTCCGTCTGAGTATAATGTCTGTGGAGAACATGAGGCAGCCAAATGTGTTGATGAAGATTAAGATTTAGACTTATGTTGTATTTAGAGGGCTTGTTCTCATTGACAGGTGTAAAGAAACAGGATTTTTGCAAATTTATCCCCACTTTTTGCCCCAGTTTTGACTACTAGGCACTCGTGTAATGGCTCTGAAATGCCCAGAGCCCTCTTAATCTGGATTTAGTGCATGTGCGCTGACCCTTTAAGTGTGTTTTATTGCCTTATACCCAATTGGCATAAACTCACTTACTTAGTCCCTAATGTACGGTACCCGTGATACACAGCACCTGTAAGTTACAGTGTCTCCTCAAGAACTGCAGCACTTATTGTGCCACCCTGAGTGCGAGAAGGTAAAACATGGCTCCCAGTCTGCCACAGTAGATTGGAATGGCAGTTTAAAACTGCCAACTCGACTTCGCCACTTGAAGCAATTACAAAGCCTTAGCCTCCCTTTTTAATATATATGTCACCCCTGTGGTAAGCCTGTCGAGCCCTAAGGCAAGGTGCTGTATATTAAAAGGTGGACCACGTACTTTTACATGTTCCAGCAGTAAAAACCCTAAATTGTTGTTTTTACTGTGGAAAAGGCTAGTAGCCCCATTCGCAAGTACAGAGTTAAGAGTTGTCACCTCTGCCCTGCTATTTCTGAATGGCACTACTAAACCTGGTACTGTAAGATGTAAGAAATTGGGTTGCTGGTTGAGGGGAGCAGAAACCACAATCCTCGTCAGGGTGAAGTTTGAAACAGACCCCAAATTTACCTGGCTCAAACCCCTGGCATCTTGGCACAGAGCAGTCAGGCTTAACTTAGAGGCAATGTTTAAAGTATTTCTGCAACACTTCAAACAATAACACAGTGAAAGCATACTACAAAAGGGTGGCACACAAGATGTAGAAAAATAGATTAGTCTTTAATAAATAAAACAAGAAATAAGTGACAAAAATCCAATCAGTACAAATGGAGATATAGAATTTTAAAGATATCAGTGAGAATAGCACCAAAAAACAGAAAGCGCCAACTGTGAGTATCTGATCTTTCCAGACTGGGACAAAGTCACAAGTTCAGTCCAACTGCGGAGGTGCATGGGCCAGCTACAAGAACCCAGTTAGGCCCGCTGAACAAGAGTACCTTAAATCCTAGTTGTGGAGCATTGCAACGTCCCGTGTCGAGGATGCATTGCGCAGCCAGGGTGATGCGTTAGTTTCAAGGAGTTGCAGAGCTGTGCTGCCAGGTCCTATGCCATTGCAGAGGATCGCCTTGACGTGGGCTTGTGAAGCGAAGTCCAGTGTCGAGGATGTATCGCGCAATCAAGACGATGCACCACAGGAGCTGCAATACTGCGATGCGAGAACCTGCATTCATTGTCAAGGATGCAGTCCACGAGAGATTTGCGATACAAGGGCTTATGTCTGGAATGCTTTACACAACGGCGGGTGCGATGAGGGTTGCAAGGGCGATGTGGAGTCCTTGCACTGGGAAAATCCTTGCAGCAGAGGTGATGAATCTGCTCAGGATTGAGTCACACAGCAGAGGAGATGCTGGGTTCACAGATGGGCTGGCTCAGCACTTTCAGGCTCACCTCCAAGGGTCCAGGACTGAGATGGCACCACATAACTCCAATCAGGAGGATAGCCAACTAGCCCTACGAATCTCTCTGGGGTCTGGGGTTTAACAGCTGCAGGTCCAATCCTTTCAGCCTCGGCAAGAGGGCAGCAGCTCAGCACGGCAGGGCAGCAGTCCTTTAGAGCAGCAGTTCAGCAAAGTGGCAGTCCTTTCAGCAGCACAGAAGTCCTTCTTCGTAGCAGAGTATCCACAAGTCCAGAAGTGTACTCATGAGTTGGTGTCTGAGGTCCAATATTTATACCTAGAACTTCTTTGAAGTGCAAGAAGCTTCTAGAGGGTTCCCTTTGAACTCCACAGACTTCCTGCCTACCCTGCCCTGGCTCCAGACAAACTACAGGGGGTATAAGCCCTTTGTGTGGAGTCAGGATACAACCTATTTAAGTGTAAGTAGGGTTGTGCCCAGCTCTGCCCTCTCTTCCTACCAGTAATAGCCCATCCAGGCACACCTAAGCCCTCTTTTGTGTGTGGTTGTCTAGGAGAAATATACAAAGCCCAACTGTCAGCTACACCCAGGCATGTGACCTAGAGACAGGTTATAGGCACTAAATGGCTAAAGAAGGAAAAAGCCAACTTTCTAAAAGTGGCATTTTCAAAATTGTGATTTAAAATCCGACTTTATAAGAAGAGAGGATTTTTCATTACGATTCTAAAGGCAGCAAACATGAACTATTTACCTGTTTCCATTTGGACGTTACAGCTTATTAAATGTAATAAGGGAACTACAATGTTATCCTATGGGAGTGGCAGGCCTTCAAGTAGTGAAAAATGAATTTAAGGGTTCTTCACAGCAAGGACATTTAAAACTTTAAATTACATGTCCTACTTTTTATGTATACTGCACCCTTCCCTCTGGGACATCGAGGGCCTCTCCTAGGGGTGACTTATATGCAATAAAAAGGAAGGTATGGGCCTGGAAAAAGCTTTATTTTACCAGGTCGAAATGGCAGTTTAAAACTGCACACACAGGCTGCAATGGCAAGTCTGAGACATATTGAAAGCGCAACTTATGTGGGTGGCACAATAAGTGCTGCAGTTCTACTTGTAGCTTTTAATTTACAGGCCCTGGGTACATCCAGTTCCACTTTACTAGAAACCTATAAGTAAATTAATGATGCTACCTGGGGATAGAGCCAATGTCACCATGTTTTAAGGAGTGAGCCATTGCACTTCAGCACTAGTTTGCAATAGACAGAAGTAGAATGTAGAAGGAAGGCAAAAGGTTTGTCTAAAGACCACAAACTGACAGGTCTAACATGTGCCCCCCCAGCTGAAAGTGGGGAAAATTACCCACCTCTTGGGAGTTCTCAACACTACGGCAGAAGAGCTGAATGGACCATCAGCATTGGTGTGGTGTGACCCAGGGTGGTGCTCAATTGTAAAGTCTATTCTTTAGGGAGATTGACCACCTGAACAGTTTAAGATTTTCACCCGTCATTTGCATGAACCATCGGTGGGGCCTGTGGTCTGTCTGAACCCGAATATGACTCCCAAACAGGTATGGTCTCAGCTTCTCCAGTGTCCAGACCACAGCAAAGGCGTCCCTTTCAATCACACTCAACCTCTGTTCCTAGGGAAGTAACCTCCTCCTACTGGAGGGTAGTGGTCGGTCTAGGCCCTCCTCATTTAACTGTGCTAAGACAGCCCCTATGCCAAGCTCTGTAGCATCTGTCTGCACTATAAACATATTAGAGAAGTCAGGAACCTTGATTACAGGTGCTTTACACATGGCCTCCTTAAGGGTGTCAGAGGCTTTCTGGGAGGCCTATGTCCAGATCCACGTTTTGGGCTGATTCTAAAAAGTAGCAGTAGTAAAAAACAAATTTAAGAGTTGTTCACAATCAAAGCATGTAAAACTTAAAAGTGCATGTACAATTGTTTTAATACATTGCACCCTGCCCACTAGGCTGTCTAGGGTCTATCCTATGGGTGATGTATATGTATTAAAAAGGAAGGTTTGGGCCTGGCAAAAGGTTTATTTTGCCAGGTCAAAATGGCAGTTTAAAACTGCACACACAGTCTGAAGTAGCGGACCTGCAACATGTTTAAAGGACTACTTAAGTGGGTGGCACAATCAGTGCTGCAGGCCAACTAGTAGCATTCAATTTACAGGTCCTGGGTACATGTAGTACCACCTTACTATGGACTTATAAGTAAATCAAATAAGCAAATTTGGGATAAACCAATGTTACCTGTTTTCAAGAGTGAGCACACACATATTAGAACATTGGAAGTTGGCAGCTCCATTGAAAACAATGGAGTGCTGCGGGCTTTTACTGGCCGGTAAAAGCCCGCAGTGCCAACATTCCAATGGGCTTTGTTCACAGCAGCAGCTGTGAACAAAGCCTCATGGAGCCCGAGGGGATTCTAATCCCCTCAGGCTCCGTGAGCAATTTGTTTTTTTTAAGAGAACATTCTGCCCTGAGTGGCAGAATGTTCGAAGAGCCTTAGAACCCGCCATAGCGGGCTCTACCGGCTATTAAAGGCCCTTTCCCTTGTTAAATGCCCTCGCCTTCGGCTCGGGCATTTAACTCGGGAGCGGGCCTTTAATAGCCGGTAGAGCCCGCTACGGCGGGTTCTAAGGCTATATTAGTACTGGTTAGCAGTGGTTAGCAGTGGTAAAATATACACAGTCCTAAGGTCAGCAAAAAACGTGAATGAGAAAGGCAAAATGTTTGGACCTGACCCTGCAGAGTGGGCCAGGTCCAACATAAGGTGTCAAAAGAATAAGGGCCTGATTTAGATCTCAGCGAAGGGGTTACTCCGTCGCAATGGTGACAGATATCCCATCTGCCGAAATCTAAATACCATTGAAAACTATGGTATTTTGATTTTGTCAGACGGGATATCCATCATCGTTGTGAAAGAGTAACACCTCCGTTGAGTTCTAATTCAGGCCCTAAGTGAAGAGATCAGGTTTAATGGTTAAATCCAATTTAATGTCAGTGGTGGGCTAAGTACAACTTTAAAAGTTTCTGCTTCAGTTGCCCAACGTATCCAGTACCCGTTTACAGTTGTACACAAGGACTGTCCTCGCATACATTGCTCACATCCATCCTTCTGCCTTTCTAGAGAGACATGTGAATGACTCCCAGGAAAGGACACAATAGACGCCTGTGTGTAAGAGAGGTGTTACCTCTTTCTGGCTGTAAGACACAAGGGTGATGGCCCAAAAGGCGAGCTTCAAAGGAGAAGCCACCTTTGAAGAGCAAAAGGGAAACCCTTGTAAGAGGGGCTGCCCTATTGTTAGGCAGACAGGCTGGCACTTGAGACAGAGAAGGGAAGCCAGTTGCTAAATTGTTTTTTGAGGGGCATGTAGCTCCTTTGGTAGCCACACCTTGGTTTGGACTAGGAAGTTCTCCACGCCAAGAGAGGGGTTCTGCTGTATTAGAAGGGGGCAGAACAGGGACTTCTGGGACACCGAGATGCCACAATTCACAGGAAGTTGTCATCGGGCAGGAAGGAACCTAGTATCCCATTAGCTAGTGGCGTTGAGCTCCCTGGAGGGTATTTTCTGTGCATAAAAAAACACCCCTGGAACCCACAACTCAGATCTTGTTGGACTAGAGCAGTGGGGACTGAGGAAGGGCTGTGCTGCTCCACTAAGGACCAAGGGAAGGGAAGCGAGACTGCACTGATGGAGACTGCAACTGTGAAACCTGGTGGCTAGCAAAGAAAAAGGGACTGTGCCTGCTGTGTCCTGCTCATTGAGATGCCGACTTCTGAGCCATCTGAAGCCAGAAACTCCAAGGGGAAGTTGGTTGAATTCCTGCTCGCACCACAGAGCCACACCAGCTGAAGAAGCGAGCCGGGGTGATCTAATAGCCCAGATTTTCCAATCACCATTCCAAGCTGCAGTGCAGCACCCAAGACATAGGCCCTCATTACAAGTTTGGGCGGGGCGGAGGCCGCTCGCCAAACTCGTACGGCCATCAGGTCGCCTGTGCGGCCAGAACACTACCGGCCCTATTAGGAGTTCACCGCAGGGCCGGAGGCCGGAACCAGCCGGCCTTCTGGTGAACAGGGTCTTAACATTGACACCAGCTCATAATGGAGCTGGCGCCAATGTGGCAGTGCGGCGGGTGCAGCAGAACTAATTCAGGCAGTGGAAAGAGTGACAGGGCTGTCCATGGGGTCCCCTGCACTGCCCATGCTAAGTGCATGCTAAGTACATGGGCAGTGCAGGGGCCCACTGGGGGCCTCCGGCACCCTCGTTCCTCCAGCCTTTGCATGGTGGGGCTACTGCCATGGAAAGGCTGGCAGAAAGGGGACTCGTAATCCCCAGGGCAGCACTGCAAGCAGCGCTGCCCTGAAGGATTACAACCACCGAGACCGCCAAGCTGTCGACTGGCGGCATTCTGGCGGTGCCAGCGGTCCAACCTTGGCGCTTTCACCACGGTCGTAATGTCATGGCCAGACAGCCACTTGGCATTCACAGCATCTTTGAGCATCTTCAGCCTTCTGTATCCCTTGAATCAGAACCACTTCGATAAGAGTTTGTGGCATTGCAAGCCATTCCATGTGGCAAGGAGAGACAATGACTGGAACTGACTGAGGACAGCACCTTTTCTGTAGGTAACTGTTTCTGAGGGCCTTACAGTTCCCCCTGACTGGCTCCCTGTCTGAGTTGCCTGCTCAAAGTAATTCTAAGTAATCACATTGATACTTACCTACGTTTTTCTTGGAAACGTTTCTAATTGTCGAATTCATTGAATTTGCCAATGCTTAGTGGGTTTTTATTAAAAAGTGCATATTTACTGTGCCTTGTCAAATCTGTATCTCTGGAACACTGGATCTTTTTCATTTTGGTGTCTAAAAATATATAAAAACACAGTCTGTTTCCATAAATTGGTGTCAGATTTCTTGAGTATCTAAGTATTTCTTCTGGAATTGTTTTAGTGCTGTTTAAATGCTCTACACTTGTTCCTTTGTATAAACATTGCTGCTCAGATCTACATCTACCCAGGACTGAGCTAGAAGATTTACTAAAAGAAACCTACTGGTCCTTAAGGGTTTGGTAAGTGTATTACACAGTGAGGCCACAGAACCACGCTATATAATATGTTTCTTAAAATATGTAATACTGACTTCAGGCTCAGTCCTGTCAGTTTATCTTTAAGGGTCACAGAGTATCAGGCGGCGTTATGTTTATTCAGGACAAACATTGTAGAGCCAATTGTATAGTCAGTAAGTCATTTCCTTGTTTGCATCTGGTATAAGTGAGCCAAATACTTATGTAAGAACCCATTGAACAACTAAACATTTGTGGTCAATATTAATTCTCAAGGGGGAGCCTATGACTAGCAAATCCATTGGCTGGGTTATGTTGCTATTAACAAAGGGATTCATTCAGATTCAAGGACAATAATGAACAGATGGTTTTATTAGATTTTACTGGTTTTATTGTTTTAACAATTTAGCTACATTGTATTTATTGATATTGGACATTTCCATCAGGCTTTATTCTGGGTGTAAGGTGCTATAGGCAGTGCTGTGGATTATGATTTGATCTTAATAGCCTTTAATAGCTTGAAACCCATACACTATTTTGCTAGGTGATTGTAGTATGGAGAGTCAAATCCTGGGGGAATGTGTGTGGGGAAACAGTTTGTATTGAGTTATTCAACTTGCATTATGCCTATCCCATACTATAGCTATATAAACACGTAATGGATGCTAAAATATTGCAGATTGTTTACTGATTTGTAAGGTTTTCTCTTAATGTATGAACACTATATTTAGTGAGTTTAAGGTGATTTTAATAAACTCGATTGATTGCTTCTGTATTATAGGATATTCTGCAGTGATGTTTTGTGTGCTTTTATGGTCATTTGTACTGAATAAAGATAAAGAAAGAAAGAAAGACTTCATATCTTTACAATAGGTGGATTACTCACATAGCTTGCATTGGAACAGGCATAGTTCATTTTCAACGTCTCTTACAACTTTTTATATTCAGAGCTCTACTTTCTGATTGTTAGAACTGGACATGTTTTGCCTTGTATATCCCCAGATTTCTGCCTTGGCTGTTTCTGCTGGCTATAGAACTCTCTGTCTTTCGTCCCTACTAACCAGTGGTAAAGTGCCTGTGCTCCCCACTTCAACATGATGAAATTGGCATACCCGTAATTAGTATTCTTAATTTACCTATAAGTCCTAGTACAAGGTACAAAGTGTACCAGGGCCTTTACATTAAATGTCACTAGTGTACTGAGCACCCATTGTGCCTCCCATTGCAGTGCCAGTGCAAACATTAATGCAGGCCTACCATTTGTAGCCTGGCTTAGTAGTTTCAAACTGCAAATTTGGGCTGTCAAAATAACCTCTTTTGGCAGGTCAAAACTTACTTTCCTTTTAAGTAATAATGAGTCCCCCCTCAGTAGGCAGGTCAAAATGTTCCTTTCTGATATTAATAAGCCACGACTAAGTAGGCCTTATTGACCATAAAGCAGAATGTATTGTATTTAGAAGTAGGTCTAGTGGCAGTCTAATCTATCTGATATCTGTCCTTACTGTGAAAAAAACCCAGGCGTTATTTTTACTGTAGCAAGGCTGGCTTCTCCATGGGAAAGCATTGGGATGCATTATTAAATATACTTATGACATTCCTAGCTAAGGAACAGCTACAATTTTCATTCTTGCAGTTTGTAAAATATTTAATAGAAGCCCAATGCACTGATAAATTTGGATTTTTAATAAATATTTTGGGAGAAGTACTGCAAGAGCTCCAACTGTCACCTGCCAGCTAAATAGCACCCTTGATGAGATGTGAACTTGGTGCAAGGACAGGGACAAAGGCAATGGGTGAGAGGAGGTGTGTCTGTTCTTCTGGAAGGATGACCATCTGGGCTGGGCTTGATCAACTTCAAAGAGACCTAGCCCCTTCCAGGCAAATGTCAGCTGACTCCTCGACATGCCTTCTTTTGTTCCCCCAGTCAGGCAGGCACCAATACCAGTAGGAGAGGAGCTGCCCCAAAACTGGTTTAGAATAATCACACAGGAGGGGTTGCTCATTTCCCTTGCCAAACCCCTGGGTGATCACACAAGTTCTGCACAGAGAAGATGGGTGATGCCATCTTGGTTTTCGGCAAAGAGGCGTACTGTGGGATTGTTTGCAGTACGCACACAGGAAATGCTGCAAACGTGGGTAGGGTTACCCATTGGGAACTTTTATCCCATTGGTTAGGGAGGAGTCAGGACTCACCCCCAGCCACAGACATAAATGTGGCACCCACAGAACTCTTCTCAGAACACTTTCTCTGTGAAAGAACAGAAGAGGAATGGAGTTGTTGGCTGTACTTTGAGAAGAGCCTAGAAGACTGGGCCTGCTCTGTTGACTGGTGGCTCCATGGGCAACAGTGTCCACCTTTCCGTGGAGCTACCAGATGGAGATGTTTCTGGGACTGAACTGGCAGCAGATGGCACTGGGAGCACTGATACTGGTAATGGGGACAGGACTCTGCTGGATGTTCTTGATATTGTGATTTCAGGGAGAGGGGCAGGTCAAGGGTGCTGGCCACCTAAACCTAATGGGCCAGACTGGCAAAAAGATGCTCCTCATCAGCAGGAGTGCTTCTCCAACTGGGGTCTTGTATTCTCAAGCAAAGTGAACAAAGCGGTCAAGGCAGATGACTGTGGTCTTGCTCATCACCATGACAAAAATAAACAAAATAATGACTTTTTTTGTAAAGATAGTTATTACTATATAATGTGCAATGGTATGCGGTTGAATATTCTCCCTTTATTGATGTCTGTACGGTCAAACAGCTCAACACTAATTTACATGCCTCCACTGATGGAATGGAAGGGCCTGATTTTATTTTAAGTAACATATGTAATATCTATTGAGTGGTCTGCTGATACAGAATGACATTGTGAATTAATGTCCTCATATTTAATATCCTTTTATTCTTTGTAGAAAGAAATACAGTCAGTGTGATAATATGCTTGGCGGTATTACGTTAGCATTTGTTCAGTTACATGTTCATTCAAAGTTTAAGATATACCCTTATAAATTTCCATTATCATTGGATTGGCCATGTGAGAGTTTAGCAAACACAGTTTACAGCTAATAGGTATAATGGGATTAGTCCCGACAATGGTTTGAAAAATCATTCATGCATAATTTTATGATGCGTGTTGTGGTATATAGCTATGGCACATTTTCATTTTTTACTAGAAGAGAGATCTGGTTGCATTGTGACAGTGGCCTAATCTGCTCCTTACAGTTGCCGATCTAATTGTGCATGTTGTGATGCTACACATGTGGCATCTCCTCCTCCGATTCCTTCCATGTAGGGGTTTATGGAGACAATTTCATAGGCATATGAACTGAACAATAATTCATACTTTTTCAGACTTTTTTTCTTGCAGTGGTGTGTCTTGTGTAGTTATGAGTTGCGCTGACGCAACAAAAAACTTATTTTTATTATTTTTTACCAAGTTTGTGTGGGTTATGACATTGTAGTAGCTCCTGAGACTTAGTTTGTGTTATCTGAATATGTTAAGAGTTCGTGCACCTTTCAGTAGGACGAGTAACTTGATAGATGTTGCCATTACTCGGGGGAGGATTTGATTTGCAGTCAAAATGTGATGTCACAACTGTTTGAATGGGTTTGTAATATGAACTGTGTCGAACAGAATGGTATGGCAGCACAGGTATAAGGTATATTGTTATTTGCTAAAATGTGTGTTGTGAATTGTGACAGAAAGGTAATAGGTTGTCATTAGTGCAGAGATTTGTGTTGGGGAAAAGAAGTGCCAGGGTGTGAATAGGGAGAATTTGTTAGTGGGAGAGAGCTAGTGTATGTGCTTACCAGTGTCCACTTCACTTGGAATTCACATGATGCCTTCAGTTTGAAGTATGGCTAGTACCTTCACCTCCTAGGGCATGAGGTTGAGGAACCGGAGACCCGCTACCAGTTGCCAAGGCCTCTTATTGTGCCTTGTAAGCAGACTCTTCCCAGTAGGCCATTCCACCACTTGTGGATGACCTCTGAGTATCTGTGTTGGACACAGCATTCATCTCATCCACTAGATGGCCCATATTTCCTTTCTGTAGCTATTGGTTGTTGTTTGGGCCTGTGCTCCAAACAACTTGTTCTCAACCCTAATCTCATCCTCCACCCCATTATCTGAGAATCTGGGTTGTTTTCTTCCAGCCATATTTTTAACTTGGTACCAAAAAGCTCTGCTGCCTCTTGTTGTGAGTGGTAAATTGTGTGTGGTTTGAGGAGTGTCTTTTGCAGTGGGGAATGCAGGAGTTGTTGCTAAGTTGATTTTGAGAAGGTGTATGTTGATAGACACACCCATCAATGTTTAGAACTGTGATAGCTGTCAGAAAGCCTATTTGCCATTGCTGTCCTGCATCATCAGGATGCTTCTTTCCCACTCTAATGACAGACAACTATAAATATGCAAATGGACAACTTCACAATGATGGAGGATAGGGGAACTGATGACTGAATACAGAAGAACAACAAATGGTCCTTCTTCTGCCATGAAGTATGATGGTGAATCAGCCCACACCCTAAATATGGAAGATGTTTGACTACCAGCGTGATGGACAGATTATTTCTGTCATGACGGAGGAACAACTGTCCATCTGGCAAACCGTAGATATGGCCCTTAATGCTTTATAATTGGTGCAAATGATAATTCATAGTCTGTTTGTTCACTTGTGGTTGCATAGGTAGCAAGATGTCAATCCAAAACCCTAATGAGTTGATAGAAGCTGAGGGAGATTGTACATAGCCCACTTTTACTAGTTCTGCCTTTAGACTAGGGTCTACCTTATTCTTCAGTTTGCAGGTGATTAGTAAAACTCCATCTTCTATGAATTACATTGTAGGCAAATGGGTGCAATCTGTTTGTGTAATGTCTTTATATCTCTATGTAGAGTCAGTAGATCGTGGACATCTTTATATACAGTTGAGCCACTGGTGGAAATTAAATATAATTGTATATGTATCGGTGGAAATTAATGCCAGTGCTTTAGAGAAACTGACTAGAAGCCTCAACATCAAAAGTGAGCAAGAGAAACTGACTAGGAGCCTCAACATAAAAACTGAATAAGACATGGAAAGGGGTTGAGCCTTGGGGTACATTGCAGTAAATCTGTTTTGAACATGTTCTATGCAGTAACTCTGTATGACGTATTGCTAGTGGTCTGTTAGGGAGGATCTCAATCAGCTTAGCACAGTGCCCTCAACTCCATTCTAGTTTCTTGCATCTTGAGAAGGATGTCATGGTTAACTGTGCTGAAAGCCAATGAAAGGTCCAGCGGGACTACCCTTCCTCTAGTATACAATGGGCACCTTCCAGTACTTTTAGCATTGCAGTTTCGCTGCTTTAGGCTTCTCTAAAGCCAGACTGAAGTGGAGTAAGTAAGGTATTATTAGCTATGTAATTGTTATTTTGGATAGCAAAACATTTCAAAATGGCTTTGTCAAAACAAGTCTAAAGTTTGCTAGCTATATTTGGTCTGCATTAGACTTTATTAGGGGAGGTGTGATCAGGCTCCATTTCAACCCTTTAACTCCTTCTGTGCCTTGGACGAGATGATCTCGTCCAAGGCTACAGTTCCCCTGTGCCTTGGACGAGATCATCTCGTCCTAGGCACAGGGGAACTTGGGGGCGCACTAGCGCGCCCCCCCGTGCACCCCCCTTCTCCCCCAGGCGGGGATGGAAGGGGAAGACCTTCCCCTTCCACCCCCGCCCCCGCCCCCCCCCACGGCAATCCGATGACGTCAGCGCGCGCGCAGCGCGCTGACGTCATCTAGTGTTGCCGGCGCGCTGGAAGCCATTTGCTTCCAGCGCGTCTTCGGAGCAGGAGCTCAAAGGTGAGTCCTCTCCATTTTTGGGGGGCGGGGGGGTTGAGAAAACAGACACGGTGGGAAAGGAAAGGGTCTTTCCTTTCCCCCTGTGTCTGTTTTCTCAAGATTCCTGCTCCACGATCGCGGGCAGGGCCCGCGATCGTGGAGCAGGAATCTCCACTAGCCACCAGGGATTTTCTTTGTGGCTAAATTTGGGGGCGACCCCTTGGGCAAGGGTCGCCCCCCCCGGGGGCAATTTTTATTTGGATTTCGCCCCCCCCCTGGGGGCAGATCGGCCGTTTTTTCGGCGGATCTGCCCCCAGGGGGGGGCGAAAACCACTAGACACCAGGGATATATTTTTTTATGTTTGTTTTTGGGGGCGACCCCTTGGGCAAGGGTCGCCCCCCCGGGGGCAATTTTTATTTGTATTTCGCCCCCCCCGGGGGCAGATCGGCCGTTTTTTCGGCGGATCTGCCCCCAGGGGGGGGGGGCGAAAACCACTAGACACCAGGGATAACCTTTTTTATGTGTGTTTTTGGGGGCGACCCCTTGGGCAAGGGTCGCCCCTCCCCGGGCGCAATTTTTATTTGTATTTCGCCCCCCCCTGGGTGCAGATCCGCCATTTTTTCGGCAGATCTGCCCCCAGGGGGGGGCGAAAACCACTAGACACCAGGGATAACCTTTTTTATGTGTGTGTTTTTGGGGGCGACCCCTTGGGCAAGGGTCGCCCCCCCCCCGGGGGCAATTTTTATTTGTATTTGGCCCCCCCCCTGGGGGCAGATCCGCCGATTTTTCGGGGGATCTGCCCCCAGGGGGGGGCAAAAACCACTAGACACCAGGGATATCTTTTTTTATGTTTGTTTTTGGGGGCGACCCCTTGGGCAAGGGTCGCCCCTCCCCGTGGGCAATTTTTATTTGTATTTCGCCCCGCCCTGGGGGCAGATCCGCCGTTTTTTCGGCGGATCTGCCCCCAGGGGGGGGGGGCGAAAACCACTAGACACCAGGGATATCTTTTTTTATGTTTGTTTTTGGGGGCGACCCCTTGGGCAAGGGTCGCCCCTCCCCGTGGGCAATTTTTATTTGTATTTCGCCCCCCCCTGGGGGCAGATCAGCCGATTTTTGGGCTGATCTGCCCCCGGGGGGGGGGGGGGGGCGAAAACCACTAGACACCAGGGATTTTGTTTTTATTGTTTATTTTGGGGGCAACTCCTGTGGCAAGGGTCGCTCCCCTGGGGAGCTTTTTTTTTTCTGTTTCGGCCCCCCCCCGATGGCAGACCAGCCATTTTTTGGACGATCTGGCACGGGGGGGGGGTGGAAGCACACTAGGTGCCAGGGATTGTGTTTGGTGTGTGTTTGGGGGCACCCCTTGGGCAACGGTCGCCCCCCTAAGGTGGGGAAAATTTGTATTGCCCATCTCTGCCCATAATTTTGTAGGGCCATCTGCCCCCAAGGAGGGCAGGGATTTTTTTTGTTTTGTGTTGTGCTGGGGGTTCCCCCTTGGGGAAGGGTCGCCACCTGAAAGGGGGCACGGAGGTGTTGCCCATTTCTGCCCCCCTTGGGGTCAGATTGGCCAAATCTTTTACGCCCATCTACCCCGAGGGGGGCAGGATCCACTTAGGTACCAGGGACAACTGCTAAATTCTTGGTGGTGGGGTGTTTGTCAACTGGCAAAGTATTTGTATTTGTGATTATAACAATTTATTTCTTCTTTTTCTTCTAGTTCAACGCTTTTGCTTCCTTTGCTGTGGATCTTTGCGGTTTTGGCAGTAGTTGTCCTGCGGTTTGCATAGTTGCATGTTTTAGGTAAGTGAACGCAATTTACTCCAAAGGAGTATTGTTGACATGTTTGTAGGTGGTGTACTAAATGCAGTATTGTGTGTTTGACATTGTCCTTAGATTTGAGCACAGTGGTGTTTGTGTTGTCATATGTCTAAATTGCTTTTTTCTTTTTTCTTTTTAGTGGGATATCATTGGTGATTGCAGAGTAGTTGCTTGGTGAGTAGCTATTTCAGGCAACTGTGTGGTATTGTTTTTTGTAGTACATAACTCTTTGTGATAAAGCTACACTTTGTTTATTACTTATTTTAGTGCTAGTTGTTGTTGGCAATCCATTTGTTGTTAGGATCATGGCTAGCCGCAAAGTGACCGCTCAGCAGGTTGTTCGCATGCTCTTTGAGTCGTCTTCAGACCATGATTACGACACTGACTCTGCATCTGAGGCAGAGGAGGAAGCAGGAGATTCTGGAAGTGAGTTTTCTGTCCGAGAGTATTCTTCTGATGAGGAAGCTACTCTCAGTGCAGATGAAGGGCCTGTGTTAGAGGAGGACATTGATGTGCCAAGAGTGCAGCAGCCTGGGGCTGCAGGGTTTCCCATTGGAAGACCTGACACCTGGATTGCCCCAAACATGGAGCAGCCACAGTTACCTGCATTTACTGGTCTCCCAGGGTGTAGAGTTAATACAGAAAACTTTCTGCCTGTCCAATTCTTTCACTTGTTTATGGACGATGTATTTTTGGAAGAGATTGTGGAGCAGACAAATGTGTATGCAGAGCAATATTTGCGGGACAACGCTGCCAGACTTAAACCTCAGTCTAGAGCTACTCATTGGGTTCCCACATATCTGGAAGAGATGAAAAGGTTTTTAGGTTTGTCTTTTTTGATGGGGTTGATCAGGAAGCCGTCACTGGCTTCTTATTGGTCTACTAGTCCCTTGATGGCAACTGCTATATTTCCTGCAACTATGACACGTAATCGGTATTTGCTTCTTCTTCGTATGCTGCATTTTGTAGACAATGCTTTAGCCTTGCCACGAGATCACCCTGATTGTGACCGCCTTTTTAAGATTAGGCCTGTCCTTGATCATTTTGTGGATCGGTTTTCAGAGGTCTATGTCCCAGGCAAAGAGATAAGTGTGGACGAGTCTTTGGTCCTTTTCAAGGGGCGTTTAGTTTTTAAGCAGTACATTCCTAGTAAGAGGGTACGGTATGGGATTAAATTGTATCTGCTGTCAGAAAGCAGTACAGGATATGTGTATAATTTCCGGGTCTACACTGGTAGGGATTCCAGTATTGACCCTCCTGGTTGTCCGGCCACTTTTGGAGTTAGCGAAAAAATTGTGTGGGAACTTGCTAGACGGCTGTTTAACAAAGGTCACCATTTGTACGTAGATAATTTCTACACTGGAGTGCAGTTGTTCAAGGAGTTCTTTAGGGTGGACACTGTTGCTTGTGGCACAATCCGTTCTAACCGGAAAGGCTATCCAAGGGAGCTTGTCTGTAAAAAACTTGAGAGGGGACAGTGCAGTGCCTTGCGGAATAATGAGCTGCTAGCTCTGAAATTTTCAGACAGGAGGGATGTGTACATGCTATCGACCATCCATGATGAGAGTACTTCCCCTGTGGCTGTTTGGGGTCAGGTTGCGGAAGTGCGCAAACCTGCGTGCATTTTGGACTACAATAGGCCCATGGGTGGTGTTGATAGAGTAGATCAGAGGTTAGAACCTTACACTGCTCTTCGTAAGTCATATGTGTGGTATAAAAAGTTGGCCCTACATTTATTTCATTTGGCAACTTTTAATGCCTTTATTGTATACAAGGATTGTTCACCCGAGTCAAGGATGACATTTGTTAAATTTCAGGAGTCGGTGATAGAAAGCCTTATTGTGGTGGAACCGGCAAGAGTTCCTAGAGTAGAAGTGGTGGAGGATGTGGCTAGATTGAAAGATCGGCACTTTCCAGATCACATTCCTCCCACTCCCAAAAAAGACATGCCCACAAAGAAATGTAGAGTATGTGCCCGGAGATTAATCCGGAGGGAGAGCCGGATGTACTGCCCCGAATGCCCTTCAAAGCCTGGGCTGTGTGTTCCCGGCTGTTACAGAAGTTACCATACCCAAAAGAATTTCTGGGAAATACCTTGAGCGTAAGCTGTCTGTTTTATATTTTCATATGTTTCACGGTTGGCATCTGTTGTGTATTTAGTTAGAGCTTTTGTGTTTGTAGTTTTGTGCTTATTTTATAATTAGTAGTTTCTTTGTTGTTTATAAATAAAAAAAAGTGATTGCGGTGTGCGTGGGGTGGCGCTTGGCTGGCGGTTTGCGTGGGGTGGCGCTTGGCTGGCGGTGTGCGTGGGGTGGCGCTTGGCTGGCGGTGTGCGTGGGGTGGCGCTTGGCTGGCGGTGTGCGTGGGGTGGCACTTGGCTGGCGGTGTGCGTGGGGTGGCGCTTGGCTGGCGGTGTGCGTGGGGTGGCGCTTGGCTGGCGGTGCCAGCCGAACGGCAGTCCACACTCCCATCAGCTGGTGTGATTCTTGTATCAGGCATGTGGGCGTATGTAAGTGATGGGCCCTTGAGTGGCGCAGTCTGTCGATGTGAGTGTTGTAATGTGCTGGGCCCGTGGCTGGCGGTGTGAATGGTCTTGTGCGTGTCATGTATGAAAGGTGTGTGAATGGCCTGTAAAGCGGTTGGTGCCTTGTCGCGGCTTTACAGCCCACGAGCTGTGAGTCATTGGTTCACTTTTTTGCCTTTCAGTTATTAGCAGTGCATTTCATTTTTGTGAAATCTATTGTTAATAAAATTTGATTCACTGAACCATCACTCACTCTCGTGCCAAATCCAACCAGTATGTGTTGTAAAAAAAGACAAAACCTGCTCCGCTGTAATCAGGCGTCGCATCACACCTGTGACACGCTAGGTGCCTCGGGTGAGACCCCGATGATGAAGCATGCCACCAACTTGGTTGGTGGGTGAGGGGTCTTCTTCACATAACCTAAGTGTGTTTCTTTTCACAATTTTAGTGTTTGGCATATCACGGACGTATGTGCACACATCAAAGTGATATATTCCAAAAATGCCTGTGTTTGGGGGGGGAGGGCCCACCTATGTTTTTGGTCCAGGGTGCGGCTGTCATGTAGGGAAACCTACAAAACCCAGAAATGTTTTAAAAATAGGCACCCCAAGGAGTCCAGGGAGGTGTGGCTTGCGTGGCTCCCCCAACTATCCCTTCTATCCCTTCAGGTTTTGGGCCTTATTCTGTTCCAGGCACCTGGCCCACCCACACAAGTGAGGTACCATTTTTATCGGGAGACTTGGGGGAACGCTGGGTGGAAGGAAATTTGTGGCTCCTCTCAGATTCCAGAACTTTCTGCCACAGAAATGTGAGGAACATGTGTTTTTTTTAGCCACATTTTGAGGTTTGAAAAGGATTCTGTGTAACAGAACCTGGTCCGAGCCCCGCAAGTCACCCCATCTTGGATTCCCCTAGGTCTCTAGTTTTCAGAAATGCACAGGTTTGGTAGGTTTCCCTAGGTGCCAGGTGAGCTACAGGCCAAAATCCACAGGTAGGCACTGTTTTCTTTAAAAAAATCGGATGTGTCCACGTTGCGTTTTGGGGCGTTTCCTGTCGCGGGCGCTAGGCCTACCCACACAAGTGAGGTATCATTTTTATCTGGAGACTTGGGGGAACGCTGGGTGGAAGGAAATTTGTGGCTCCTCTCAGATTCCAGAACTTTCTGTCACCGAAATGTGAGGAAAACTTGTTATTTTAGCCAAATTTTGAGGTTTGCAAAGGATTCTGGGTAACAGAACCTGGTCCGAGCCCCGCAAGTCAGCCCTCCTTGGATTCCCCTAGGTCTCTAGTTTTCAGAAATGCACAGGTTTGGTAGGTTTCCCTAGGTGCCGGCTGAGCTAGAGGCCAAAATCTACAGGTAGGCACTTCGCAAAAAACACCTCTGTTTTTTCCCAAAATTTAGGATGTGTCCACGTTGCGCTTTGGGGTGTTTCCTGTCGCCGGCGCTAGGCCTACCCACGCAAGTGAGGTATCATTTTTATCGGGAGACTTGGGGGAACGCTGGGTGGAAGGAAATTTGTAGCTCCTCTCAGATTCCAGAACTTTCTGCCACAGAAATGTGAGGGACATGTGTTTTTATTGGCAAATTTTGAGGTTTGCAAAGGATTCTGGGTAACAGAACCTGGTCCGAGCCCCTCAAGTCAGCCCTCCTTGGATTCCCCTAGGTCTCTAGTTTTCAGAAATGCACAGGTTTGGTAGGTTTCCCTAGGTGCCGGCTGAGCTAGAGGCCAAAATCTACAGGTAGGCACTTCGCAAAAAACACCTCTGTTTTTTCCCAAAATTTAGGATGTGTCCACGTTGCGCTTTGGGGTGTTTCCTGTCGCCGGCGCTAGGCCTACCCACGCAAGTGAGGTATCATTTTTATCGGGAGACTTGGGGGAACGCTGGGTGGAAGGAAATTTGTAGCTCCTCTCAGATTCCAGAACTTTCTGCCACAGAAATGTGAGGGACATGTGTTTTTATTGGCAAATTTTGAGGTTTGCAAAGGATTCTGGGTAACAGAACCTGGTCCGAGCCCCTCAAGTCAGCCCTCCTTGGATTCCCCTAGGTCTCTAGTTTTCAGAAATGCACAGGTTTGGTAGGTTTCCCTAGGTGCCGGCTGAGCTAGAGGCCAAAATCTACAGGTAGGCACTTCGCAAAAAACACCTCTGTTTTTTCCCAAAATTTAGGATGTGTCCACGTTGCGCTTTGGGGTGTTTCCTGTCGCCGGCGCTAGGCCTACCCACGCAAGTGAGGTATCATTTTTATCGGGAGACTTTGGGGAACGCTGGGTGGAAGGAAATTTGTAGCTCCTCTCAGATTCCAGAACTTTCTGCCACAGAAATGTGAGGGACATGTGTTTTTTTAGCCAAATTTTGAGGTTTGCAAAGGATTCTGGGTAACAGAACCTGGTCCAAGCCCCGCAAGTCAGCCCTCCTTGGATTCCCCTAGGTCTCTAGTTTTCAGAAATGCACAGGTTTGGTAGGTTTCCCTAGGTGCCGGCTGAGCTAGAGGCCAAAATCTACAGGTAGGCACTTCGCAAAAAACACCTCTGTTTTTTCCCAAAATGTAGGATGTGTCCACGTTGCGCTTTGGGGTGTTTCCTGTCGCCGGCGCTAGGCCTACCCACGCAAGTGAGGTATCATTTTTATCGGGAGACTTAGGGGAACGCTGGGTGGAAGGAAATTTGTAGCTCCTCTCAGATTCCAGAACTTTATGCCACAGAAATGTGAGGGACATGTGTTTTTTTAGCCAAATTTTGAGGTTTGCAAAGGATTCTGGGTAACAGAACCTGGTCCGAGCCCCGCAAGTCAGCCCTCCTTGGATTCCCCTAGGTCTCTAGTTTTCAGAAATGCACAGGCTTGGTAGGTTTCCCTAGGTGCCGGCTGAGCTAGAGGCCAAAATCTACAGGTAGGCACTTCGCAAAAAACACCTCTGTTTTTTCCCAAAATTTAGGATGTGTCCACGTTGCGCTTTGGGGTG
This sequence comes from Pleurodeles waltl, assembly GCF_031143425.1. Taxonomy (NCBI): domain Eukaryota; kingdom Metazoa; phylum Chordata; class Amphibia; order Caudata; family Salamandridae; genus Pleurodeles; species Pleurodeles waltl. The sequence goes on from NC_090440.1 coordinate 1,675,523,149, forward strand.
TTTCCTGTCGCCGGCGCTAGGCCTACCCACGCAAGTGAGGTATCATTTTTATCGGGAGACTTGGGGGAACGCTGGGTGGAAGGAAATTTATAGCTCCTCTCAGATTCCAGAACTTTCTGCCACAGAAATGTGAGGGACATGTGTTTTTTTAGCCAAATTTTGAGGTTTGCAAAGGATTCTGGGTAACAGAACCTGGTCCGAGCCCCGCAAGTCAGCCCTCCTTGGATTCCCCTAGGTCTCTAGTTTTCAGAAATGCACAGGTTTGGTAGGTTTCCCTAGGTGCCGGCTGAGCTAGAGGCCAAAATCTACAGGTAGGCACTTCGCAAAAAACACCTCTGTTTTTTCCCAAAATTTAGGATGTGTCCACGTTGCGCTTTGGGGTGTTTCCTGTCACCGGCGCTAGGCCTACCCACGCAAGTGAGGTATCATTTTTATCGGGAGACTTGGGGGAACGCTGGGTGGAAGGAAATTTGTAGCTCCTCTCAGATTCCAGAACTTTCTGCCACAGAAATGTGAGGGACATGTGTTTTTATTGGCAAATTTTGAGGTTTGCAAAGGATTCTGGGTAACAGAACCTGGTCCGAGCCCCGCAAGTCAGCCCTCCTTGGATTCCCCTAGGTCTCTAGTTTTCAGAAATGCACAGGTTTGGTAGGTTTCCCTAGGTGCCGGCTGAGCTAGAGGCCAAAATCTACAGGTAGGCACTTCGCAAAAAACACCTCTGTTTTTTCCCAAAATTTAGGATGTGTCCACGTTGCGCTTTGGGGTGTTTCCTGTCGCCGGCGCTTGGCCTACCCATGCAAGTGAGGTATCATTTTTATCGGGAGACTTGGGGGAACGCTGGGTGGAAGGAAATTTGTAGCTCCTCTCAGATTCCAGAACTTTCTGCCACAGAAATGTGAGGGACATGTGTTTTTTTAGCCAAATTTTGAGGTTTGCAAAGGATTCTGGGTAACAGAACCTGGTCCGAGCCCCGCAAGTCAGCCCTCCTTGGATTCCCCTAGGTCTCTAGTTTTCAGAAATGCACAGGTTTGGTAGGTTTCCCTAGGTGCCGGCTGAGCTAGAGGCCAAAATCTACAGGTAGGCACTTCGCAAAAAACACCTCTGTTTTTCCCCAAAATTTAGGATGTGTCCACGTTGCGCTTTGGGGTGTTTCCTGTCGCCGGCGCTAGGCCTACCCACGCAAGTGAGGTATCATTTTTATTGGGAGACTTGGGGGAACGCTGGGTGGAAGGAAATTTGTAGCTCCTCTCAGATTCCAGAACTTTCTGCCACCGAAATGTGAGGAAAACTTGTTATTTTAGCCAAATTTTGAGGTTTGCAAAGGATTCTGGGTAACAGAACCTGGTCCGAGCCCTGCAAGTCAGCCCTCCTTGGATTCCCCTAGGTCTCTAGTTTTCAGAAATGCACAGGTTTGGTAGGTTTCCCTAGGTGCCGGCTGAGCTAGAGGCCAAAATCTACAGGTAGGCACTTCGCAAAAAACACCTCTGTTTTTTCCAAAAATTTAGGATGTGTCCACGTTGCGCTTTGGGGTGTTTCCTGTCGCCGGCGCTAGGCCTACCCATGCAAGTGAGGTATCATTTTTATCGGGAGACTTGGGGGAACGCTGGGTGGAAGGAAATTTGTAGCTCCTCTCAGATTCCAGAACTTTCTGCCACAGAAATGTGAGGGACATGTGTTTTTTTAGCCAAATTTTGAGGTTTGCAAAGGATTCTGGGTAACAGAACCTGGTCCGAGCCCCGCAAGTCAGCCCTCCTTGGATTCCCCTAGGTCTCTAGTTTTCAGAAATACACAGGTTTGGTAGGTTTCCCTAGGTGCCGGCTGAGCTAGAGGCCAAAATCTACAGGTAGGCACTTCGCAAAAAACACCTCTGTTTTTTCCCAAAATTTAGGATGTGTCCACGTTGCGCTTTGGGGTGTTTCCTGTCGCCGGCGCTAGGCCTACCCACGCAAGTGAGGTATCATTTTTATCGGGAGACTTGGGGGAACGCTGGGTAGAAGGAAATTTGTAGCTCCTCTCAGATTCCAGAACTTTCTGCCACAGAAATGTGAGGGACATGTGTTTTTTTGGCCAAATTTTGAGGTTTGCAAAGGATTCTGGGTAACAGAACCTGGTCCGAGCCCCGCAAGTCAGCCCTCCTTGGATTCCCCTAGGTCTCTAGTTTTCAGCAATGCACAGGTTTGGTAGGTTTCCCTAGGTGCCGGCTGAGCTAGAGGCCAAAATCTACAGGTAGGCACTTCGCAAAAAACACCTCTGTTTTTTCCCAAAATTTAGGATGTGTCCACGTTGCGCTTTGGGGTGTTTCCTGTCGCCGGCGCTAGGCCTACCCACGCAAGTGAGGTATCATTTTTATCGGGAGACTTTGGGGAACGCTGGGTGGAAGGAAATTTGTAGCTCCTCTCAGATTCCAGAACTTTCTGCCACAGAAATGTGAGGGACATGTGTTTTTTTAGCCAAATTTTGAGGTTTGCAAAGGATTCTGGGTAACAGAACCTGGTCCGAGCCCCGCAAGTCAGCCCTCCTTGGATTCCCCTAGGTCTCTAGTTTTCAGAAATGCACAGGTTTGGTAGGTTTCCCTAGGTGCCGGCTGAGCTAGAGGCCAAAATCTACAGGTAGGCACTTCGCAAAAAACACCTCTGTTTTTTCCCAAAATGTAGGATGTGTCCACGTTGCGCTTTGGGGTGTTTCCTGTCGCCGGCGCTAGGCCTACCCACGCAAGTGAGGTATCATTTTTATCGGGAGACTTAGGGGAACGCTGGGTGGAAGGAAATTTGTAGCTCCTCTCAGATTCCAGAACTTTATGCCACAGAAATGTGAGGGACATGTGTTTTTTTAGCCAAATTTTGAGGTTTGCAAAGGATTCTGGGTAACAGAACCTGGTCCGAGCCCCACAAGTCAGCCCTCCTTGGATTCCCCTAGGTCTCTAGTTTTCAGAAATGCACAGGTTTGGTAGGTTTCCCTAGGTGCCGGCTGAGCTAGAGGCCAAAATCTACAGGTAGGCACTTCGCAAAAAACACCTCTGTTTTTTCCCAAAATTTAGGATGTGTCCACGTTGCGCTTTGGGGTGTTTCCTGTCGCCAGCGCTAGGCCTACCCACGCAAGTGAGGTATCATTTTTATCGGGAGACTTGGGGGAACGCTGGGTGGAAGGAAATTTATAGCTGCTCTCAGATTCCAGAACTTTCTGCCACAGAAATGTGAGGGACATGTGTTTTTTTAGCCAAATTTTGAGGTTTGCAAAGGATTCTGGGTAACAGAACCTGGTCCGAGCCCCGCAAGTCAGCCCTCCTTGGATTCCCCTAGGTCTCTAGTTTTCAGAAATGCACAGGTTTGGTAGGTTTCCCTAGGTGCCGGCTGAGCTAGAGGCCAAAATCTACAGGTAGGCACTTCGCAAAAAACACCTCTGTTTTTTCCCAAAATTTAGGATGTGTCCACGTTGCGCTTTGGGGTGTTTCCTGTCGCCGGCGCTAGGCCTACCCACGCAAGTGAGGTATCATTTTTATCGGGAGACTTAGGGGAACGCTGGGTGGAAGGAAATTTGTAGCTCCTCTCAGATTCCAGAACTTTCTGCCACAGAAATGTGAGGGACATGTGTTTTTATTGGCAAATTTTGAGGTTTGCAAAGGATTCTGGGTAACAGAACCTGGTCCGAGCCCCGCAAGTCAGCCCTCCTTGGATTCCCCTAGGTCTCTAGTTTTCAGAAATGCACAGGTTTGGTATGTTTCCCTAGGTGCCGGCTGAGCTAGAGGCCAAAATCTACAGGTAGGCACTTCGCAAAAAACACCTCTGTTTTTTCCCAAAATTTAGGATGTGTCCACGTTGCGCTTTGGGGTGTTTCCTGTCGCCGGCGCTAGGCCTACCCACGCAAGTGAGGTATCATTTTTATCGGGAGACTTGGGGGAACGCTGGGTGGAAGGAAATTTGTAGCTCCTCTCAGATTCCAGAACTTTCTGCCACAGAAATATGAGGGACATGTGTTTTTTTAGCCAAATTTTGAGGTTTGCAAAGGATTCTGGGTAACAGAACCTGGTCCGAGCCCCGCAAGTCAGCCCTCCTTGGATTCCCCTAGGTCTCTAGTTTTCAGAAATGCACAGGTTTGGTAGGTTTCCCTAGGTGCCGGCTGAGCTAGAGGCCAAAATCTACAGGTAGACACTTCGCAAAAAACACCTCTGTTTTTTCCCAAAATTTAGGATGTGTCCACGTTGCGCTTTGGGGTGTTTCCTGTCGCCGGCGCTAGGCCTACCCACGCAAGTGAGGTATCATTTTTATCGGGAGACTTGGGGGAACGCTGGGTGGAAGGAAATTTATAGCTCCTCTCAGATTCCAGAACTTTCTGCCACAGAAATGTGAGGGACATGTGTTTTTTTAGCCAAATTTTGAGGTTTGCAAAGGATTCTGGGTAACAGAACCTGGTCCGAGCCCCGCAAGTCAGCCCTCCTTGGATTCCCCTAGGTCTCTAGTTTTCAGAAATGCACAGGTTTGGTAGGTTTCCCTAGGTGCCGGCTGAGCTAGAGGCCAAAATCTACAGGTAGGCACTTCGCAAAAAACACCTCTGTTTTTTCCCAAAATTTAGGATGTGTCCACGTTGCGCTTTGGGGTGTTTCCTGTCACCGGCGCTAGGCCTACCCACGCAAGTGAGGTATCATTTTTATCGGGAGACTTGGGGGAACGCTGGGTGGAAGGAAATTTGTAGCTCCTCTCAGATTCCAGAACTTTCTGCCACAGAAATGTGAGGGACATGTGTTTTTTTAGCCAAATTTTGAGGTTTGCAAAGGATTCTGGGTAACAGAACCTGGTCCGAGCCCCGCAAGTCAGCCCTCCTTGGATTCCCCTAGGTCTCTAGTTTTCAGAAATGCACAGGTTTGGTAGGTTTCCCTAGGTGCCGGCTGAGCTAGAGGCCAAAATCTACAGGTAGGCACTTCGCAAAAAACACCTCTGTTTTTTCCCAAAATTTAGGATGTGTCCACGTTGCGCTTTGGGGTGTTTCCTGTCGCCGGCGCTTGGCCTACCCATGCAAGTGAGGTATCATTTTTATCGGGAGACTTGGGGGAATGCTGGGTGGAAGGAAATTTGTAGCTCCTCTCAGATTCCAGAACTTTCTGCCACAGAAATGTGAGGGACATGTGTTTTTTTAGCCAAATTTTGAGGTTTGCAAAGGATTCTGGGTAACAGAACCTGGTCCGAGCCCCGCAAGTCAGCCCTCCTTGGATTCCCCTAGGTCTCTAGTTTTCAGAAATGCACAGGTTTGGTAGGTTTCCCTAGGTGCCGGCTGAGCTAGAGGCCAAAATCTACAGGTAGGCACTTCGCAAAAAACACCTCTGTTTTTCCCCAAAATTTAGGATGTGTCCACGTTGCGCTTTGGGGTGTTTCCTGTCGCCGGCGCTAGGCCTACCCACGCAAGTGAGGTATCATTTTTATTGGGAGACTTGGGGGAACGCTGGGTGGAAGGAAATTTGTAGCTCCTCTCAGATTCCAGAACTTTCTGCCACCGAAATGTGAGGAAAACTTGTTATTTTAGCCAAATTTTGAGGTTTGCAAAGGATTCTGGGTAACAGAACCTGGTCCGAGCCCTGCAAGTCAGCCCTCCTTGGATTCCCCTAGGTCTCTAGTTTTCAGAAATGCACAGGTTTGGTAGGTTTCCCTAGGTACCGGCTGAGCTAGAGGCCAAAATCTACAGGTAGGCACTTCGCAAAAAACACCTCTGTTTTTTCCCAAAATTTAGGATGTGTCCACGTTGCGCTTTGGGGTGTTTCCTGTCGCCGGCGCTAGGCCTACCCATGCAAGTGAGGTATCATTTTTATCGGGAGACTTGGGGGAACGCTGGGTGGAAGGAAATTTGTAGCTCCTCTCAGATTCCAGAACTTTCTGCCACAGAAATGTGAGGGACATGTGTTTTTTTAGCCAAATTTTGAGGTTTGCAAAGGATTCTGGGTAACAGAACCTGGTCCGAGCCCCGCAAGTCAGCCCTCCTTGGATTCCCCTAGGTCTCTAGTTTTCAGAAATGCACAGGTTTGGTAGGTTTCCCTAGGTGCCGGCTGAGCTAGAGGCCAAAATCTACAAGTAGGCACTTCGCAAAAAACACCTCTGTTTTTTCCCAAAATTTAGGATGTGTCCACGTTGCGCTTTGGGGTGTTTCCTGTCGCCGGCGCTAGGCCTACCCACGCAAGTGAGGTATCATTTTTATCGGGAGACTTGGGGGAACGCTGGGTAGAAGGAAATTTGTAGCTCCTCTCAGATTCCAGAACTTTCTGCCACAGAAATGTGAGGGACATGTGTTTTTTTAGCCAAATTTTGAGGTTTGCAAAGGATTCTGGGTAACAGAACCTGGTCCGAGCCCCGCAAGTCAGCCCTCCTTGGATTCTCCTAGGTCTCTAGTTTTCAGCAATGCACAGGTTTGGTAGGTTTCCCTAGGTGCCGGCTGAGCTAGAGGCCAAAATCTACAGGTAGGCACTTCGCAAAAAACACCTCTGTTTTTTCCCAAAATTTAGGATGTGTCCACGTTGCGCTTTGGGGTGTTTCCTGTCGCCGGCGCTAGGCCTACCCACGCAAGTGAGGTATCATTTTTATCGGGAGACTTTGGGGAACGCTGGGTGGAAGGAAATTTGTAGCTCCTCTCAGATTCCAGAACTTTCTGCCACAGAAATGTGAGGGACATGTGTTTTTTTAGCCAAATTTTGAGGTTTGCAAAGGATTCTGGGTAACAGAACCTGGTCCGAGCCCCGCAAGTCAGCCCTCCTTGGATTCCCCTAGGTCTCTAGTTTTCAGAAATGCACAGGTTTGGTAGGTTTCCCTAGGTGCCGGCTGAGCTAGAGGCCAAAATCTACAGGTAGGCACTTCGCAAAAAACACCTCTGTTTTTTCCCAAAATGTAGGATGTGTCCACGTTGCGCTTTGGGGTGTTTCCTGTCGCCGGCGCTAGGCCTACCCACGCAAGTGAGGTATCATTTTTATCGGGAGACTTAGGGGAACGCTGGGTGGAAGGAAATTTGTAGCTCCTCTCAGATTCCAGAACTTTCTGCCACAGAAATGTGAGGGACATGTGTTTTTTTAGCCAAATTTTGAGGTTTGCAAAGGATTCTGGGTAACAGAACCTGGTCCGAGCCCCGCAAGTCAGCCCTCCTTGGATTCCCCTAGGTCTCTAGTTTTCAGAAATGCACAGGTTTGGTAGGTTTCCCTAGGTGCCGGCTGAGCTAGAGGCCAAAATCTACAGGTAGGCACTTCGCAAAAAACACCTCTGTTTTTTCCCAAAATTTAGGATGTGTCCACGTTGCGCTTTGGGGTGTTTCCTGTCGCCGGCGCTAGGCCTACCCACGCAAGTGAGGTATCATTTTTATCGGGAGACTTGGGGGAACGCTGGGTGGAAGGAAATTTATAGCTGCTCTCAGATTCCAGAACTTTCTGCCACAGAAATGTGAGGGACATGTGTTTTTTTAGCCAAATTTTGAGGTTTGCAAAGGATTCTGGGTAACAGAACCTGGTCCGAGCCCCGCAAGTCAGCCCTCCTTGGATTCCCCTAGGTCTCTAGTTTTCAGAAATGCACAGGTTTGGTAGGTTTCCCTAGGTGCCGGCTGAGCTAGAGGCCAAAATCTACAGGTAGGCACTTCGCAAAAAACACCTCTGTTTTTTCCCAAAATTTAGGATGTGTCCACGTTGCGCCTTGGGGTGTTTCCTGTCGCCGGCGCTAGGCCTACCCACGCAAGTGAGGTATCATTTTTATCGGGAGACTTGGGGGAACGCTGGGTGGAAGGAAATTTGTAGCTCCTCTCAGATTCCAGAACTTTCTGCCACAGAAATGTGAGGGACATGTGTTTTTATTGGCAAATTTTGAGGTTTGCAAAGGATTCTGGGTAACAGAACCTGGTCCGAGCCCCGCAAGTCAGCCCTCCTTGGATTCCCCTAGGTCTCTAGTTTTCAGAAATGCACAGGTTTGGTATGTTTCCCTAGGTGCCGGCTGAGCTAGAGGCCAAAATCTACAGGTAGGCACTTCGCAAAAAACACCTCTGTTTTTTCCCAAAATTTCGGATGTGTCCACATTGCGCTTTGGGGTGTTTCCTGTCGCCGGCGCTAGGCCTACCCACGCAAGTGAGGTATCATTTTTATCGGGAGACTTGGGGGAACGCTGGGTGGAAGGAAATTTGTAGCTCCTCTCAGATTCCAGAACTTTCTGCCACAGAAATGTGAGGGACATGTGTTTTTTTAGCCAAATTTTGAGGTTTGCAAAGGATTCTGGGTAACAGAACCTGGTCCGAGCCCCGCAAGTCAGCCCTCCTTGGATTTCCCTAGGTCTCTAGTTTTCAGAAATGCACAGGTTTGGTAGGTTTCCCTAGGTGCCGGCTGAGCTAGAGGCCAAAATCTACAGGTAGGCACTTTGCAAAAAACACCTCTGTTTTTTCCCAAAATTTAGGATGTGTCCACGTTGCGCTTTGGGGTGTTTCCTGTCGCCGGCGCTAGGCCTACCCACGCAAGTGAGGTATCATTTTTATCGGGAGACTTGGGGGAACGCTGGGTGGAAGGAAATTTGTTGCTCCTCTCAGATTCCAGAACTTTCTGCCACAGAAATGTGAGGGACATGTGTTTTTTTAGCCAAATTTTGAGGTTTGCAAAGGATTCTGGGTAACAGAACCTGGTCCGAGCCCCGCAAGTCAGCCCTCCTTGGATTCCCCTAGGTCTCTAGTTTTCAGAAATGCACAGGTTTGGTAGGTTTCCCTAGGTGCCGGCTGAGCTAGAGGCCAAAATCTACAGGTAGGCACTTCGCAAAAAACACCTCTGTTTTTTCCCAAAATTTAGGATGTGTCCACGTTGCGCTTTGGGGTGTTTCCTGTCGCCGGCTCTAGGCCTACCCATGCAAGTGAGGTATCATTTTTATCGGGAGACTTGGGGGAACGCTGGGTGGAAGGAAATTTGTAGCTCCTCTCAGATTCCAGAACTTTCTGCCACAGAAATGTGAGGGACATGTGTTTTTTTAGCCAAATTTTGAGGTTTGCAAAGGATTCTGGGTAACAGAACCTGGTCCGAGCCCCGCACGTCAGCCCTCCTTGGATTCCCCTAGGTCTCTAGTTTTCAGAAATGCACAGGTTTGGTAGGTTTCCCTAGGTGCCGGCTGAGCTAGAGGCCAAAATCTACAGGTAGGCACTTCGCAAAAAACACCTCTGTTTTTTCCCAAAATTTAGGATGTGTCCACGTTGCGCTTTGGGGTGTTTCCTGTCGCCGGCGCTAGGCCTACCCACGCAAGTGAGGTATCATTTTTATCGGGAGACTTGGGGGAACGCTGGGTGGAAGGAAATTTGTAGCTCCTCTCAGATTCCAGAACTTTCTGCCACAGAAATGTGAGGGACATGTGTTTTTTTAGCCAAATTTTGAGGTTTGCAAAGGATTCTGGGTAACAGAACCTGGTCCGAGCCCCGCAAGTCAGCCCTCCTTGGATTTCCCTAGGTCTCTAGTTTTCAGAAATGCACAGGTTTGGTAGGTTTCCCTAGGTGCCGGCTGAGCTAGAGGCCAAAATCTACAGGTAGGCACTTCGCAAAAAACACCTCTGTTTTTTCCCAAAATTTAGGATGTGTCCACGTTGCGCTTTGGGGTGTTTCCTGTCGCCGGCGCTAGGCCTACCCACGCAAGTGAGGTATCATTTTTATCGGGAGACTTGGGGGAACGCTGGGTGGAAGGAAATTTGTAGCTCCTCTCAGATTCCAGAACTTTCTGCCACAGAAATGTGAGGGACATGTGTTTTTTTAGCCAAATTTTGAGGTTTGCAAAGAATTCTGGGTAACAGAACCTGGTCCGAGCCCCGCAAGTCAGCCCTCCTTGGATTCCCCTAGGTCTCTAGTTTTCAGAAATGCACAGGTTTGGTAGGTTTCCCTAGGTGCCGGCTGAGCTAGAGGCCAAAATCTACAGGTAGGCACTTCGCAAAAAACACCTCTGTTTTTTCCCAAAATTTAGGATGTGTCCACGTTGCGCTTTGGGGTGTTTCCTGTCACCGGCGCTAGGCCTACCCACGCAAGTGAGGTATCATTTTTATCGGGAGACTTGGGGGAACACTGGGTGGAAGGAAATTTGTAGCTCCTCTCAGATTCCAGAACTTTCTGCCACAGAAATGTGAGGGACATGTGTTTTTTTAGCCAAATTTTGAGGTTTGCAAAGGATTCTGGGTAACAGAACCTGGTCCGAGCCCCGCAAGTCAGCCCTCCTTGGATTCCCCTAGGTCTCTAGTTTTCAGAAATGCACAGGTTTGGTAGGTTTCCCTAGGTGCCGGCTGAGCTAGAGGCCAAAATCTACAGGTAGGCACTTCGCAAAAAACACCTCTGTTTTTTCCCAAAATGTAGGATGTGTCCACGTTGCGCTTTGGGGTGTTTCCTGTCGCCGGCGCTTGGCCTACCCATGCAAGTGAGGTATCATTTTTATCGGGAGACTTGGGGGAACGCTGGGTGGAAGGAAATTTGTAGCTCCTCTCAGATTCCAGAACTTTCTGCCACAGAAATGTGAGGGACATGTGTTTTTTTAGCCAAATTTTGAGGTTTGCAAAGGATTCTGGGTAACAGAACCTGGTCCGAGCCCCGCAAGTCAGCCCTCCTTGGATTCCCCTAGGTCTCTAGTTTTCAGAAATGCACAGGTTTGGTAGGTTTCCCTAGGTGCCGGCTGAGCTAGAGGCCAAAATCTACAGGTAGGCACTTCGCAAAAAACACCTCTGTTTTTCCCCAAAATTTAGGATGTGTCCACGTTGCGCTTTGGGGTGTTTCCTGTCGCCGGCGCTAGGCCTACCCACGCAAGTGAGGTATCATTTTTATTGGGAGACTTGGGGGAACGCTGGGTGGAAGGAAATTTGTAGCTCCTCTCAGATTCCAGAACTTTCTGCCACCGAAATGTGAGGAAAACTTGTTATTTTAGCCAAATTTTGAGGTTTGCAAAGGATTCTGGGTAACAGAACCTGGTCCGAGCCCTGCAAGTCAGCCCTCCTTGGATTCCCCTAGGTCTCTAGTTTTCAGAAATGCACAGGTTTGGTAGGTTTCCCTAGGTGCCGGCTGAGCTAGAGGCCAAAATCTACAGGTAGGCACTTCGCAAAAAACACCTCTGTTTTTTCCCAAAATTTAGGATGTGTCCACGTTGCGCTTTGGGGTGTTTCCTGTCGCCGGCGCTAGGCCTACCCATGCAAGTGAGGTATCATTTTTATCGGGAGACTTGGGGGAACGCTGGGTGGAAGGAAATTTGTAGCTCCTCTCAGATTCCAGAACTTTCTGCCACAGAAATGTGAGGGACATGTGTTTTTTTAGCCAAATTTTGAGGTTTGCAAAGGATTCTGGGTAACAGAACCTGGTCCGAGCCCCGCAAGTCAGCCCTCCTTGGATTCCCCTAGGTCTCTAGTTTTCAGCAATGCACAGGTTTGGTAGGTTTCCCTAGGTGCCGGCTGAGCTAGAGGCCAAAATCTACAGGTAGGCACTTCGCAAAAAACACCTCTGTTTTTTCCCAAAATTTAGGATGTGTCCACGTTGCGCCTTGGGGTGTTTCCTGTCGCCGGCGCTAGGCCTACCCACGCAAGTGAGGTATCATTTTTATCGGGAGACTTAGGGGAACGCTGGGTGGAAGGAAATTTGTAGCTCCTCTCAGATTCCAGAACTTTCTGCCACAGAAATGTGAGGGACATGTGTTTTTTTAGCCAAATTTTGAGGTTTGCAAAGGATTCTGGGTAACAGAACCTGGTCCGAGCCCCGCAAGTCAGCCCTCCTTGGATTCCCCTAGGTCTCTAGTTTTCAGCAATGCACAGGTTTGGTAGGTTTCCCTAGGTGCCGGCTGAGCTAGAGGCCAAAATCTACAGGTAGGCACTTCGCAAAAAACACCTCTGTTTTTTCCCAAAATTTAGGATGTGTCCACGTTGCGCCTTGGGGTGTTTCCTGTCGCCGGCGCTAGGCCTACCCACGCAAGTGAGGTATCATTTTTATCGGGAGACTTGGGGGAACGCTGGGTGGAAGGAAATTTATAGCTGCTCTCAGATTCCAGAACTTTCTGCCACAGAAATGTGAGGGACATGTGTTTTTTTAGCCAAATTGTGAGGTTTGCAAAGGATTCTGGGTAACAGAACCTGGTCCGAGCCCCGCAAGTCAGCCCTCCTTGGATTCCCCTAGGTCTCTAGTTTTCAGAAATGCACAGGTTTGGTAGGTTTCCCTAGGTGCCGGCTGAGCTAGAGGCCAAAATCTACAGGTAGGCACTTCGCAAAAAACACCTCTGTTTTTTCCCAAAATTTAGGATGTGTCCACGTTGCGCCTTGGGGTGTTTCCTGTCGCCGGCGCTAGGCCTACCCACGCAAGTGAGGTATCATTTTTATCGGGAGACTTAGGGGAACGCTGGGTGGAAGGAAATTTGTAGCTCCTCTCAGATTCCAGAACTTTCTGCCACAGAAATGTGAGGGACATGTGTTTTTATTGGCAAATTTTGAGGTTTGCAAAGGATTCTGGGTAACAGAACCTGGTCCGAGCCCCGCAGGTCAGCCCTCCTTGGATTCCCCTAGGTCTCTAGTTTTCAGAAATGCACAGGTTTGGTATGTTTCCCTAGGTGCCGGCTGAGCTAGAGGCCAAAATCTACAGGTAGGCACTTCGCAAAAAACACCTCTGTTTTTTCCCAAAATTTCGGATGTGTCCACGTTGCGCTTTGGGGTGTTTCCTGTCGCCGGCGCTAGGCCTACCCACGCAAGTGAGGTATCATTTTTATCGGGAGACTTGGGGGAACGCTGGGTGGAAGGAAATTTGTAGCTCCTCTCAGATTCCAGAACTTTCTGCCACAGAAATGTGAGGGACATGTGTTTTTTTAGCCAAATTTTGAGGTTTGCAAAGGATTCTGGGTAACAGAACCTGGTCCGAGCCCCGCAAGTCAGCCCTCCTTGGATTTCCCTAGGTCTCTAGTTTTCAGAAATGCACAGGTTTGGTAGGTTTCCCTAGGTGCCGGCTGAGCTAGAGGCCAAAATCTACAGGTAGGCACTTTGCAAAAAACACCTCTGTTTTTTCCCAAAATTTAGGATGTGTCCACGTTGCGCTTTGGGGTGTTTCCTGTCGCCGGCGCTAGGCCTACCCACGCAAGTGAGGTATCATTTTTATCGGGAGACTTGGGGGAACGCTGGGTGGAAGGAAATTTGTAGCTCCTCTCAGATTCCAGAACTTTCTGCCACAGAAATGTGAGGGACATGTGTTTTTTTAGCCAAATTTTGAGGTTTGCAAAGGATTCTGGGTAACAGAACCTGGTCCGAGCCCCGCAAGTCAGCCCTCCTTGGATTCCCCTAGGTCTCTAGTTTTCAGAAATGCACAGGTTTGGTAGGTTTCCCTAGGTGCCGGCTGAGCTAGAGGCCAAAATCTACAGGTAGGCACTTCGCAAAAAACACCTCTGTTTTTTCCCAAAATTTAGGATGTGTCCACGTTGCGCTTTGGGGTGTTTCCTGTCGCCGGCTCTAGGCCTACCCATGCAAGTGAGGTATCATTTTTATCGGGAGACTTGGGGGAACGCTGGGTGGAAGGAAATTTGTAGCTCCTCTCAGATTCCAGAACTTTCTGCCACAGAAATGTGAGGGACATGTGTTTTTATTGGCAAATTTTGAGGTTTGCAAAGGATTCTGGGTAACAGAACCTGGTCCGAGCCCCGCACGTCAGCCCTCCTTGGATTCCCCTAGGTCTCTAGTTTTCAGAAATGCACAGGTTTGGTAGGTTTCCCTAGGTGCCGGCTGAGCTAGAGGCCAAAATCTACAGGTAGGCACTTCGCAAAAAACACCTCTGTTTTTTCCCAAAATTTAGGATGTGTCCACGTTGCGCTGTGGGGTGTTTCCTGTCGCCGGCGCTAGGCCTACCCACGCAAGTGAGGTATCATTTTTATCGGGAGACTTGGGGGAACGCTGGGTGGAAGGAAATTTGTAGCTCCTCTCAGATTCCAGAACTTTCTGCCACAGAAATGTGAGGGACATGTGTTTTTTTAGCCAAATTTTGAGGTTTGCAAAGGATTCTGGGTAACAGAACCTGGTCCGAGCCCCGCAAGTCAGCCCTCCTTGGATTTCCCTAGGTCTCTAGTTTTCAGAAATGCACAGGTTTGGTAGGTTTCCCTAGGTGCCGGCTGAGCTAGAGGCCAAAATCTACAGGTAGGCACTTTGCAAAAAACACCTCTGTTTTTTCCCAAAATTTAGGATGTGTCCACGTTGCGCTTTGGGGTGTTTCCTGTCGCCGGCGCTAGGCCTACCCACGCAAGTGAGGTATCATTTTTATCGGGAGACTTGGGGGAACGCTGGGTGGAAGGAAATTTGTAGCTCCTCTCAGATTCCAGAACTTTCTGCCACAGAAATGTGAGGGACATGTGTTTTTTTAGCCAAATTTTGAGGTTTGCAAAGGATTCTGGGTAACAGAACCTGGTCCGAGCCCCGCAAGTCAGCCCTCCTTGGATTCCCCTAGGTCTCTAGTTTTCAGAAATGCACAGGTTTGGTAGGTTTCCCTAGGTGCCGGCTGAGCTAGAGGCCAAAATCTACAGGTAGGCACTTCGCAAAAAACACCTCTGTTTTTTCCCAAAATTTAGGATGTGTCCACGTTGCGCTTTGGGGTGTTTCCTGTCACCGGCGCTAGGCCTACCCACGCAAGTGAGGTATCATTTTTATCGGGAGACTTGGGGGAACGCTGGGTGGAAGGAAATTTGTAGCTCCTCTCAGATTCCAGAACTTTCTGCCACAGAAATGTGAGGGACATGTGTTTTTTTAGCCAAATTTTGAGGTTTGCAAAGGATTCTGGGTAACAGAACCTGGTCCGAGCCCCGCAAGTCAGCCCTCCTTGGATTCCCCTAGGTCTCTAGTTTTCAGAAATGCACAGGTTTGGTAGGTTTCCCTAGGTGCCGGCTGAGCTAGAGGCCAAAATCTACAGGTAGGCACTTCGCAAAAAACACCTCTGTTTTTTCCCAAAATTTAGGATGTGTCCACGTTGCGCTTTGGGGTGTTTCCTGTCGCCGGCGCTAGGCCTACCCACGCAAGTGAGGTATCATTTTTATCGGGAGACTTGGGGGAACGCTGGGTGGAAGGAAATTTGTAGCTCCTCTCAGATTCCAGAACTTTCTGCCACAGAAATATGAGGGACATGTGTTTTTTTAGCCAAATTTTGAGGTTTGCAAAGGATTCTGGGTAACAGAACCTGGTCCGAGCCCCGCAAGTCAGCCCTCCTTGGATTCCCCTAGGTCTCTAGTTTTCAGAAATGCACAGGTTTGGTAGGTTTCCCTAGGTGCCGGCTGAGCTAGAGGCCAAAATCTACAGGTAGGCACTTCGCAAAAAACACCTCTGTTTTTTCCCAAAATTTAGGATGTGTCCACGTTGCGCTTTGGGGTGTTTCCTGTCACCGGCGCTAGGCCTACCCACGCAAGTGAGGTATCATTTTTATCGGGAGACTTGGGGGAACGCTGGGTGGAAGGAAATTTGTAGCTCCTCTCAGATTCCAGAACTTTCTGCCACAGAAATGTGAGGGACATGTGTTTTTTTAGCCAAATTTTGAGGTTTGCAAAGGATTCTGGGTAACAGAACCTGGTCCGAGCCCCGCAAGTCAGCCCTCCTTGGATTCCCCTAGGTCTCTAGTTTTCAGCAATGCACAGGTTTGGTAGGTTTCCCTAGGTGCCGGCTGAGCTAGAGGCCAACATCTACAGGTAGGCACTTCGCAAAAAACACCTCTGTTTTTTCCCAAAATTTAGGATGTGTCCACGTTGCGCCTTGGGGTGTTTCCTGTCGCCGGCGCTAGGCCTACCCACGCAAGTGAGGTATCATTTTTATCGGGAGACTTGGGGGAACGCTGGGTGGAAGGAAATTTATAGCTGCTCTCAGATTCCAGAACTTTCTGCCACAGAAATGTGAGGGACATGTGTTTTTTTAGCCAAATTGTGAGGTTTGCAAAGGATTCTGGGTAACAGAACCTGGTCCGAGCCCCGCAAGTCAGCCCTCCTTGGATTCCCCTAGGTCTCTAGTTTTCAGAAATGCACAGGTTTGGTAGGTTTCCCTAGGTGCCGGCTGAGCTAGAGGCCAAAATCTACAGGTAGGCACTTCGCAAAAAACACCTCTGTTTTTTCCCAAAATTTAGGATGTGTCCACGTTGCGCTTTGGGGTGTTTCCTGTCACCGGCGCTAGGCCTACCCACGCAAGTGAGGTATCATTTTTATCGGGAGACTTGGGGGAACACTGGGTGGAAGGAAATTTGTAGCTCCTCTCAGATTCCAGAACTTTCTGCCACAGAAATGTGAGGGACATGTGTTTTTTTAGCCAAATTTTGAGGTTTGCAAAGGATTCTGGGTAACAGAACCTGGTCCGAGCCCCGCAAGTCAGCCCTCCTTGGATTCCCCTAGGTCTCTAGTTTTCAGAAATGCACAGGTTTGGTAGGTTTCCCTAGGTGCCGGCTGAGCTAGAGGCCAAAATCTACAGGTAGGCACTTCGCAAAAAACACCTCTGTTTTTTCCCAAAATGTAGGATGTGTCCACGTTGCGCTTTGGGGTGTTTCCTGTCGCCGGCGCTTGGCCTACCCATGCAAGTGAGGTATCATTTTTATCGGGAGACTTGGGGGAACGCTGGGTGGAAGGAAATTTGTAGCTCCTCTCAGATTCCAGAACTTTCTGCCACAGAAATGTGAGGGACATGTGTTTTTTTAGCCAAATTTTGAGGTTTGCAAAGGATTCTGGGTAACAGAACCTGGTCCGAGCCCCGCAAGTCAGCCCTCCTTGGATTCCCCTAGGTCTCTAGTTTTCAGAAATGCACAGGTTTGGTAGGTTTCCCTAGGTGCCGGCTGAGCTAGAGGCCAAAATCTACAGGTAGGCTCTTCGCAAAAAACACCTCTGTTTTTCCCCAAAATTTAGGATGTGTCCACGTTGCGCTTTGGGGTGTTTCCTGTCGCCGGCGCTAGGCCTACCCACGCAAGTGAGGTATCATTTTTATTGGGAGACTTGGGGGAACGCTGGGTGGAAGGAAATTTGTAGCTCCTCTCAGATTCCAGAACTTTCTGCCACCGAAATGTGAGGAAAACTTGTTATTTTAGCCAAATTTTGAGGTTTGCAAAGGATTCTGGGTAACAGAACCTGGTCCGAGCCCTGCAAGTCAGCCCTCCTTGGATTCCCCTAGGTCTCTAGTTTTCAGAAATGCACAGGTTTGGTAGGTTTCCCTAGGTGCCGGCTGAGCTAGAGGCCAAAATCTACAGGTAGGCACTTCGCAAAAAACACCTCTGTTTTTTCCCAAAATTTAGGATGTGTCCACTTTGCGCTTTGGGGTGTTTCCTGTCGCCGGCGCTAGGCCTACCCATGCAAGTGA
Source organism: Pleurodeles waltl (assembly GCF_031143425.1). Lineage (NCBI taxonomy): Eukaryota > Metazoa > Chordata > Amphibia > Caudata > Salamandridae > Pleurodeles > Pleurodeles waltl. The sequence goes on from NC_090440.1 coordinate 1,675,540,422, forward strand.
GGTATCATTTTTATCGGGAGACTTGGGGGAACGCTGGGTGGAAGGAAATTTGTAGCTCCTCTCAGATTCCAGAACTTTCTGCCACAGAAATGTGAGGGACATGTGTTTTTTTAGCCAAATTTTGAGGTTTGCAAAGGATTCTGGGTAACAGAACCTGGTCCGAGCCCCGCAAGTCAGCCCTCCTTGGATTCCCCTAGGTCTCTAGTTTTCAGCAATGCACAGGTTTGGTAGGTTTCCCTAGGTGCCGGCTGAGCTAGAGGCCAAAATCTACAGGTAGGCACTTCGCAAAAAACACCTCTGTTTTTTCCCAAAATTTAGGATGTGTCCACGTTGCGCCTTGGGGTGTTTCCTGTCGCCGGCGCTAGGCCTACCCACGCAAGTGAGGTATCATTTTTATCGGGAGACTTAGGGGAACGCTGGGTGGAAGGAAATTTGTAGCTCCTCTCAGATTCCAGAACTTTCTGCCACAGAAATGTGAGGGACATGTGTTTTTTTAGCCAAATTTTGAGGTTTGCAAAGGATTCTGGGTAACAGAACCTGGTCCGAGCCCCGCAAGTCAGCCCTCCTTGGATTCCCCTAGGTCTCTAGTTTTCAGCAATGCACAGGTTTGGTAGGTTTCCCTAGGTGCCGGCTGAGCTAGAGGCCAAAATCTACAGGTAGGCACTTCGCAAAAAACACCTCTGTTTTTTCCCAAAATTTAGGATGTGTCCACGTTGCGCCTTGGGGTGTTTCCTGTCGCCGGCGCTAGGCCTACCCACGCAAGTGAGGTATCATTTTTATCGGGAGACTTGGGGGAACGCTGGGTGGAAGGAAATTTATAGCTGCTCTCAGATTCCAGAACTTTCTGCCACAGAAATGTGAGGGACATGTGTTTTTTTAGCCAAATTGTGAGGTTTGCAAAGGATTCTGGGTAACAGAACCTGGTCCGAGCCCCGCAAGTCAGCCCTCCTTGGATTCCCCTAGGTCTCTAGTTTTCAGAAATGCACAGGTTTGGTAGGTTTCCCTAGGTGCCGGCTGAGCTAGAGGCCAAAATCTACAGGTAGGCACTTCGCAAAAAACACCTCTGTTTTTTCCCAAAATTTAGGATGTGTCCACGTTGCGCCTTGGGGTGTTTCCTGTCGCCGGCGCTAGGCCTACCCACGCAAGTGAGGTATCATTTTTATCGGGAGACTTAGGGGAACGCTGGGTGGAAGGAAATTTGTAGCTCCTCTCAGATTCCAGAACTTTCTGCCACAGAAATGTGAGGGACATGTGTTTTTATTGGCAAATTTTGAGGTTTGCAAAGGATTCTGGGTAACAGAACCTGGTCCGAGCCCCGCAAGTCAGCCCTCCTTGGATTCCCCTAGGTCTCTAGTTTTCAGAAATGCACAGGTTTGGTATGTTTCCCTAGGTGCCGGCTGAGCTAGAGGCCAAAATCTACAGGTAGGCACTTCGCAAAAAACACCTCTGTTTTTTCCCAAAATTTCGGATGTGTCCACGTTGCGCTTTGGGGTGTTTCCTGTCGCCGGCGCTAGGCCTACCCAGGCAAGTGAGGTATCATTTTTATCGGGAGACTTGGGGGAACGCTGGGTGGAAGGAAATTTGTAGCTCCTCTCAGATTCCAGAACTTTCTGCCACAGAAATGTGAGGGACATGTGTTTTTTTAGCCAAATTTTGAGGTTTGCAAAGGATTCTGGGTAACAGAACCTGGTCCGAGCCCCGCAAGTCAGCCCTCCTTGGATTTCCCTAGGTCTCTAGTTTTCAGAAATGCACAGGTTTGGTAGGTTTCCCTAGGTGCCGGCTGAGCTAGAGGCCAAAATCTACAGGTAGGCACTTTGCAAAAAACACCTCTGTTTTTTCCCAAAATTTAGGATGTGTCCACGTTGCGCTTTGGGGTGTTTCCTGTCGCCGGCGCTAGGCCTACCCACGCAAGTGAGGTATCATTTTTATCGGGAGACTTGGGGGAACGCTGGGTGGAAGGAAATTTGTAGCTCCTCTCAGATTCCAGAACTTTCTGCCACAGAAATGTGAGGGACATGTGTTTTTTTAGCCAAATTTTGAGGTTTGCAAAGGATTCTGGGTAACAGAACCTGGTCCGAGCCCCGCAAGTCAGCCCTCCTTGGATTCCCCTAGGTCTCTAGTTTTCAGAAATGCACAGGTTTGGTAGGTTTCCCTAGGTGCCGGCTGAGCTAGAGGCCAAAATCTACAGGTAGGCACTTCGCAAAAAACACCTCTGTTTTTTCCCAAAATTTAGGATGTGTCCACGTTGCGCTTTGGGGTGTTTCCTGTCGCCGGCTCTAGGCCTACCCATGCAAGTGAGGTATCATTTTTATCGGGAGACTTGGGGGAACGCTGGGTGGAAGGAAATTTGTAGCTCCTCTCAGATTCCAGAACTTTCTGCCACAGAAATGTGAGGGACATGTGTTTTTTTAGCCAAATTTTGAGGTTTGCAAAGGATTCTGGGTAACAGAACCTGCTCCGAGCCCCGCACGTCAGCCCTCCTTGGATTCCCCTAGGTCTCTAGTTTTCAGAAATGCACAGGTTTGGTAGGTTTCCCTAGGTGCCGGCTGAGCTAGAGGCCAAAATCTACAGGTAGGCACTTCGCAAAAAACACCTCTGTTTTTTCCCAAAATTTAGGATGTGTCCACGTTGCGCTTTGGGGTGTTTCCTGTCGCCGGCGCTAGGCCTACCCACGCAAGTGAGGTATCATTTTTATCGGGAGACTTGGGGGAACGCTGGGTGGAAGGAAATTTGTAGCTCCTCTCAGATTCCAGAACTTTCTGCCACAGAAATGTGAGGGACATGTGTTTTTTTAGCCAAATTTTGAGGTTTGCAAAGGATTCTGGGTAACAGAACCTGGTCCGAGCCCCGCAAGTCAGCCCTCCTTGGATTTCCCTAGGTCTCTAGTTTTCAGAAATGCACAGGTTTGGTAGGTTTCCCTAGGTGCCGGCTGAGCTAGAGGCCAAAATCTACAGGTAGGCACTTTGCAAAAAACACCTCTGTTTTTTCCCAAAATTTAGGATGTGTCCACGTTGCGCTTTGGGGTGTTTCCTGTCGCCGGCGCTAGGCCTACCCACGCAAGTGAGGTATCATTTTTATCGGGAGACTTGGGGGAACGCTGGGTGGAAGGAAATTTGTAGCTCCTCTCAGATTCCAGAACTTTCTGCCACAGAAATGTGAGGGACATGTGTTTTTTTAGCCAAATTTTGAGGTTTGCAAAGGATTCTGGGTAACAGAACCTGGTCCGAGCCCCGCAAGTCAGCCCTCCTTGGATTCCCCTAGGTCTCTAGTTTTCAGAAATGCACAGGTTTGGTAGGTTTCCCTAGGTGCCGGCTGAGCTAGAGGCCAAAATCTACAGGTAGGCACTTCGCAAAAAACACCTCTGTTTTTTCCCAAAATTTAGGATGTGTCCACGTTGCGCTTTGGGGTGTTTCCTGTCACCGGCGCTAGGCCTACCCACGCAAGTGAGGTATCATTTTTATTGGGAGACTTGGGGGAACGCTGGGTGGAAGGAAATTTGTAGCTCCTCTCAGATTCCAGAACTTTCTGCCACAGAAATGTGAGGGACATGTGTTTTTTTAGCCAAATTTTGAGGTTTGCAAAGGATTCTGGGTAACAGAACCTGGTCCGAGCCCCGCAAGTCAGCCCTCCTTGGATTCCCCTAGGTCTCTAGTTTTCAGAAATGCACAGGTTTGGTAGGTTTCCCTAGGTGCCGGCTGAGCTAGAGGCCAAAATCTACAGGTAGGCACTTCGCAAAAAACACCTCTGTTTTTTCCCAAAATTTAGGATGTGTCCACGTTGCGCTTTGGGGTGTTTCCTGTCGCCGGCGCTAGGCCTACCCACGCAAGTGAGGTATCATTTTTATCGGGAGACTTGGGGGAACGCTGGGTGGAAGGAAATTTGTAGCTCCTCTCAGATTCCAGAACTTTCTGCCACAGAAATAGGAGGGACATGTGTTTTTTTAGCCAAATTTTGAGGTTTGCAAAGGATTCTGGGTAACAGAACCTGGTCCGAGCCCCGCAAGTCAGCCCTCCTTGGATTCCCCTAGGTCTCTAGTTTTCAGAAATGCACAGGTTTGGTAGGTTTCCCTAGGTGCCGGCTGAGCTAGAGGCCAAAATCTACAGGTAGGCACTTCGCAAAAAACACCTCTGTTTTTTCCCAAAATTTAGGATGTGTCCACGTTGCGCTTTGGGGTGTTTCCTGTCGCCGGCTCTAGGCCTACCCATGCAAGTGAGGTATCATTTTTATCGGGAGACTTGGGGGAACGCTGGGTGGAAGGAAATTTGTAGCTCCTCTCAGATTCCAGAACTTTCTGCCACAGAAATGTGAGGGACATGTGTTTTTATTGGCAAATTTTGAGGTTTGCAAAGGATTCTGGGTAACAGAACCTGGTCCGAGCCCCTCAAGTCAGCCCTCCTTGGATTCCCCTAGGTCTCTAGTTTTCAGAAATGCACAGGTTTGGTAGGTTTCCCTAGGTGCCGGCTGAGCTAGAGGCCAAAATCTACAGGTAGGCACTTCGCAAAAAACACCTCTGTTTTTTCCCAAAATTTAGGATGTGTCCACGTTGCGCTTTGGGGTGTTTCCTGTCGCCGGCGCTAGGCCTACCCACGCAAGTGAGGTATCATTTTTATCGGGAGACTTTGGGGAACGCTGGGTGGAAGGAAATTTGTAGCTCCTCTCAGATTCCAGAACTTTCTGCCACAGAAATGTGAGGGACATGTGTTTTTTTAGCCAAATTTTGAGGTTTGCAAAGGATTCTGGGTAACAGAACCTGGTCCAAGCCCCGCAAGTCAGCCCTCCTTGGATTCCCCTAGGTCTCTAGTTTTCAGAAATGCACAGGTTTGGTAGGTTTCCCTAGGTGCCGGCTGAGCTAGAGGCCAAAATCTACAGGTAGGCACTTCGCAAAAAACACCTCTGTTTTTTCCCAAAATGTAGGATGTGTCCACGTTGCGCTTTGGGGTGTTTCCTGTCGCCGGCGCTAGGCCTACCCACGCAAGTGAGGTATCATTTTTATCGGGAGACTTAGGGGAACGCTGGGTGGAAGGAAATTTGTAGCTCCTCTCAGATTCCAGAACTTTCTGCCACAGAAATGTGAGGGACATGTGTTTTTTTAGCCAAATTTTGAGGTTTGCAAAGGATTCTGGGTAACAGAACCTGGTCCGAGCCCCGCAAGTCAGCCCTCCTTGGATTCCCCTAGGTCTCTAGTTTTCAGAAATGCACAGGTTTGGTAGGTTTCCCTAGGTGCCGGCTGAGCTAGAGGCCAAAATCTACAGGTAGGCACTTCGCAAAAAACACCTCTGTTTTTTCCCAAAATTTAGGATGTGTCCACGTTGCGCTTTGGGGTGTTTCCTGTCACCGGCGCTAGGCCTACCCACGCAAGTGAGGTATCATTTTTATCGGGAGACTTGGGGGAACGCTGGGTGGAAGGAAATTTGTAGCTCCTCTCAGATTCCAGAACTTTCTGCCACAGAAATGTGAGGGACATGTGTTTTTATTGGCAAATTTTGAGGTTTGCAAAAGATTCTGGGTAACAGAACCTGGTCCGAGCCCCGCAAGTCAGCCCTCCTTGGATTCCCCTAGGTCTCTAGTTTTCAGAAATGCACAGGTTTGGTAGGTTTCCCTAGGTGCCGGCTGAGCTAGAGGCCAAAATCTACAGGTAGGCACTTCGCAAAAAACACCTCTGTTTTTTCCCAAAATTTAGGATGTGTCCACGTTGCGCTTTGGGGTGTTTCCTGTCGCCGGCGCTTGGCCTACCCATGCAAGTGAGGTATCATTTTTATCGGGAGACTTGGGGGAACGCTGGGTGGAAGGAAATTTGTAGCTCCTCTCAGATTCCAGAACTTTCTGCCACAGAAATGTGAGGGACATGTGTTTTTTTAGCCAAATTTTGAGGTTTGCAAAGGATTCTGGGTAACAGAACCTGGTCCGAGCCCCGCAAGTCAGCCCTCCTTGGATTCCCCTAGGTCTCTAGTTTTCAGAAATGCACAGGTTTGGTAGGTTTCCCTAGGTGCCGGCTGAGCTAGAGGCCAAAATCTACAGGTAGGCACTTCGCAAAAAACACCTCTGTTTTTCCCCAAAATTTAGGATGTGTCCACGTTGCGCTTTGGGGTGTTTCCTGTCGCCGGCGCTAGGCCTACCCACGCAAGTGAGGTATCATTTTTATTGGGAGACTTGGGGGAACGCTGGGTGGAAGGAAATTTGTAGCTCCTCTCAGATTCCAGAACTTTCTGCCACCGAAATGTGAGGAAAACTTGTTATTTTAGCCAAATTTTGAGGTTTGCAAAGGATTCTGGGTAACAGAACCTGGTCCGAGCCCTGCAAGTCAGCCCTCCTTGGATTCCCCTAGGTCTCTAGTTTTCAGAAATGCACAGGTTTGGTAGGTTTCCCTAGGTGCCGGCTGAGCTAGAGGCCAAAATCTACAGGTAGGCACTTCGCAAAAAACACCTCTGTTTTTTCCCAAAATTTAGGATGAGTCCACGTTGCGCTTTGGGGTGTTTCCTGTCGCCGGCGCTAGGCCTACCCATGCAAGTGAGGTATCATTTTTATCGGGAGACTTGGGGGAACGCTGGGTGGAAGGAAATTTGTAGCTCCTCTCAGATTCCAGAACTTTCTGCCACAGAAATGTGAGGGACATGTGTTTTTTTAGCCAAATTTTGAGGTTTGCAAAGGATTCTGGGTAACAGAACCTGGTCCGAGCCCCGCAAGTCAGCCCTCCTTGGATTCCCCTAGGTCTCTAGTTTTCAGAAATACACAGGTTTGGTAGGTTTCCCTAGGTGCCGGCTGAGCTAGAGGCCAAAATCTACAGGTAGGCACTTCGCAAAAAACACCTCTGTTTTTTCCCAAAATTTAGGATGTGTCCACGTTGCGCTTTGGGGTGTTTCCTGTCGCCGGCGCTAGGCCTACCCACGCAAGTGAGGTATCATTTTTATCGGGAGACTTGGGGGAACGCTGGGTAGAAGGAAATTTGTAGCTCCTCTCAGATTCCAGAACTTTCTGCCACAGAAATGTGAGGGACATGTGTTTTTTTAGCCAAATTTTGAGGTTTGCAAAGGATTCTGGGTAACAGAACCTGGTCCGAGCCCCGCAAGTCAGCCCTCCTTGGATTCCCCTAGGTCTCTAGTTTTCAGCAATGCACAGGTTTGGTAGGTTTCCCTAGGTGCCGGCTGAGCTAGAGGCCAAAATCTACAGGTAGGCACTTCGCAAAAAACACCTCTGTTTTTTCCCAAAATTTAGGATGTGTCCACGTTGCGCTTTGGGGTGTTTCCTGTCGCCGGCGCTAGGCCTACCCACGCAAGTGAGGTATCATTTTTATCGGGAGACTTTGGGGAACGCTGGGTGGAAGGAAATTTGTAGCTCCTCTCAGATTCCAGAACTTTCTGCCACCGAAATGTGAGGGACATGTGTTTTTTTAGCCAAATTTTGAGGTTTGCAAAGGATTCTGGGTAACAGAACCTGGTCCGAGCCCCGCAAGTCAGCCCTCCTTGGATTCCCCTAGGTCTCTAGTTTTCAGAAATGCACAGGTTTGGTAGGTTTCCCTAGGTGCCGGCTGAGCTAGAGGCCAAAATCTACAGGTAGGCACTTCGCAAAAAACACCTCTGTTTTTTCCCAAAATGTAGGATGTGTCCACGTTGCGCTTTGGGGTGTTTCCTGTCGCCGGCGCTAGGCCTACCCACGCAAGTGAGGTATCATTTTTATCGGGAGACTTAGGGGAACGCTGGGTGGAAGGAAATTTGTAGCTCCTCTCAGATTCCAGAACTTTATGCCACAGAAATGTGAGGGACATGTGTTTTTTTAGCCAAATTTTGAGGTTTGCAAAGGATTCTGGGTAACAGAACCTGGTCCGAGCCCCGCAAGTCAGCCCTCCTTGGATTCCCCTAGGTCTCTAGTTTTCAGAAATGCACAGGTTTGGTAGGTTTCCCTAGGTGCCGGCTGAGCTAGAGGCCAAAATCTACAGGTAGGCACTTCGCAAAAAACACCTCTGTTTTTTCCCAAAATTTAGGATGTGTCCACGTTGCGCTTTGGGGTGTTTCCTGTCGCCAGCGCTAGGCCTACCCACGCAAGTGAGGTATCATTTTTATCGGGAGACTTGGGGGAACGCTGGGTGGAAGGAAATTTATAGCTGCTCTCAGATTCCAGAACTTTCTGCCACAGAAATGTGAGGGACATGTGTTTTTTTAGCCAAATTTTGAGGTTTGCAAAGGATTCTGGGTAACAGAACCTGGTCCGAGCCCCGCAAGTCAGCCCTCCTTGGATTCCCCTAGGTCTCTAGTTTTCAGAAATGCACAGGTTTGGTAGGTTTCCCTAGGTGCCGGCTGAGCTAGAGGCCAAAATCTACAGGTAGGCACTTCGCAAAAAACACCTCTGTTTTTTCCCAAAATTTAGGATGTGTCCACGTTGCGCTTTGGGGTGTTTCCTGTCGCCGGCGCTAGGCCTACCCACGCAAGTGAGGTATCATTTTTATCGGGAGACTTAGGGGAACGCTGGGTGGAAGGAAATTTGTAGCTCCTCTCAGATTCCAGAACTTTCTGCCACAGAAATGTGAGGGACATGTGTTTTTTTTAGCCAAATTTTGAGGTTTGCAAAGGATTCTGGGTAACAGAACCTGGTCCGAGCCCCGCAAGTCAGCCCTCCTTGGATTCCCCTAGGTCTCTAGTTTTCAGAAATGCACAGGTTTGGTAGGTTTCCCTAGGTGCCGGCTGAGCTAGAGGCCAAAATCTACAGGTAGGCACTTCGCAAAAAACACCTCTGTTTTTTCCCAAAATGTAGGATGTGTCCACGTTGCGCTTTGGGGTGTTTCCTGTCGCCGGCGCTAGGCCTACCCACGCAAGTGAGGTATCATTTTTATCGGGAGACTTAGGGGAACGCTGGGTGGAAGGAAATTTGTAGCTCCTCTCAGATTCCAGAACTTTATGCCACAGAAATGTGAGGGACATGTGTTTTTTTAGCCAAATTTTGAGGTTTGCAAAGGATTCTGGGTAACAGAACCTGGTCCGAGCCCCGCAAGTCAGCCCTCCTTGGATTCCCCTAGGTCTCTAGTTTTCAGAAATGCACAGGTTTGGTAGGTTTCCCTAGGTGCCGGCTGAGCTAGAGGCCAAAATCTACAGGTAGGCACTTCGCAAAAAACACCTCTGTTTTTTCCCAAAATTTAGGATGTGTCCACGTTGCGCTTTGGGGTGTTTCCTGTCGCCAGCGCTAGGCCTACCCACGCAAGTGAGGTATCATTTTTATCGGGAGACTTGGGGGAACGCTGGGTGGAAGGAAATTTATAGCTGCTCTCAGATTCCAGAACTTTCTGCCACAGAAATGTGAGGGACATGTGTTTTTTTAGCCAAATTTTGAGGTTTGCAAAGGATTCTGGGTAACAGAACCTGGTCCGAGCCCCGCAAGTCAGCCCTCCTTGGATTCCCCTAGGTCTCTAGTTTTCAGAAATGCACAGGTTTGGTAGGTTTCCCTAGGTGCCGGCTGAGCTAGAGGCCAAAATCTACAGGTAGGCACTTCGCAAAAAACACCTCTGTTTTTTCCCAAAATTTAGGATGTGTCCACGTTGCGCTTTGGGGTGTTTCCTGTCGCCGGCGCTAGGCCTACCCACGCAAGTGAGGTATCATTTTTATCGGGAGACTTAGGGGAACGCTGGGTGGAAGGAAATTTGTAGCTCCTCTCAGATTCCAGAACTTTCTGCCACAGAAATGTGAGGGACATGTGTTTTTATTGGCAAATTTTGAGGTTTGCAAAGGATTCTGGGTAACAGAACCTGGTCCGAGCCCCGCAAGTCAGCCCTCCTTGGATTCCCCTAGGTCTCTAGTTTTCAGAAATGCACAGGTTTGGTATGTTTCCCTAGGTGCCGGCTGAGCTAGAGGCCAAAATCTACAGGTAGGCACTTCGCAAAAAACACCTCTGTTTTTTCCCAAAATTTAGGATGTGTCCACGTTGCGCTTTGGGGTGTTTCCTGTCGCCGGCGCTAGGCCTACCCACGCAAGTGAGGTATCATTTTTATCGGGAGACTTGGGGGAACGCTGGGTGGAAGGAAATTTGTAGCTCCTCTCAGATTCCAGAACTTTCTGCCACAGAAATATGAGGGACATGTGTTTTTTTAGCCAAATTTTGAGGTTTGCAAAGGATTCTGGGTAACAGAACCTGGTCCGAGCCCCGCAAGTCAGCCCTCCTTGGATTCCCCTAGGTCTCTAGTTTTCAGAAATGCACAGGTTTGGTAGGTTTCCCTAGGTGCCGGCTGAGCTAGAGGCCAAAATCTACAGGTAGACACTTCGCAAAAAACACCTCTGTTTTTTCCCAAAATTTAGGATGTGTCCACGTTGCGCTTTGGGGTGTTTCCTGTCGCCGGCGCTAGGCCTACCCACGCAAGTGAGGTATCATTTTTATCGGGAGACTTGGGGGAACGCTGGGTGGACGGAAATTTATAGCTCCTCTCAGATTCCAGAACTTTCTGCCACAGAAATGTGAGGGACATGTGTTTTTTTAGCCAAATTTTGAGGTTTGCAAAGGATTCTGGGTAACAGAACCTGGTCCGAGCCCCGCAAGTCAGCCCTCCTTGGATTCCCCTAGGTCTCTAGTTTTCAGAAATGCACAGGTTTGGTAGGTTTCCCTAGGTGCCGGCTGAGCTAGAGGCCAAAATCTACAGGTAGGCACTTCGCAAAAAACACCTCTGTTTTTTCCCAAAATTTAGGATGTGTCCACGTTGCGCTTTGGGGTGTTTCCTGTCACCGGCGCTAGGCCTACCCACGCAAGTGAGGTATCATTTTTATCGGGAGACTTGGGGGAACGCTGGGTGGAAGGAAATTTGTAGCTCCTCTCAGATTCCAGAACTTTCTGCCACAGAAATGTGAGGGACATGTGTTTTTTTAGCCAAATTTTGAGGTTTGCAAAGGATTCTGGGTAACCGAACCTGGTCCGAGCCCCGCAAGTCAGCCCTCCTTGGATTCCCCTAGGTCTCTAGTTTTCAGAAATGCACAGGTTTGGTAGGTTTCCCTAGGTGCCGGCTGAGCTAGAGGCCAAAATCTACAGGTAGGCACTTCGCAAAAAACACCTCTGTTTTTTCCCAAAATTTAGGATGTGTCCACGTTGCGCTTTGGGGTGTTTCCTGTCGCCGGCGCTTGGCCTACCCATGCAAGTGAGGTATCATTTTTATCGGGAGACTTGGGGGAATGCTGGGTGGAAGGAAATTTGTAGCTCCTCTCAGATTCCAGAACTTTCTGCCACAGAAATGTGAGGGACATGTGTTTTTTTAGCCAAATTTTGAGGTTTGCAAAGGATTCTGGGTAACAGAACCTGGTCCGAGCCCCGCAAGTCAGCCCTCCTTGGATTCCCCTAGGTCTCTAGTTTTCAGAAATGCACAGGTTTGGTAGGTTTCCCTAGGTGCCGGCTGAGCTAGAGGCCAAAATCTACAGGTAGGCACTTCGCAAAAAACACCTCTGTTTTTCCCCAAAATTTAGGATGTGTCCACGTTGCGCTTTGGGGTGTTTCCTGTCGCCGGCGCTAGGCCTACCCACGCAAGTGAGGTATCATTTTTATTGGGAGACTTGGGGGAACGCTGGGTGGAAGGAAATTTGTAGCTCCTCTCAGATTCCAGAACTTTCTGCCACCGAAATGTGAGGAAAACTTGTTATTTTAGCCAAATTTTGAGGTTTGCAAAGGATTCTGGGTAACAGAACCTGGTCCGAGCCCTGCAAGTCAGCCCTCCTTGGATTCCCCTAGGTCTCTAGTTTTCAGAAATGCACAGGTTTGGTAGGTTTCCCTAGGTGCCGGCTGAGCTAGAGGCCAAAATCTACAGGTAGGCACTTCGCAAAAAACACCTCTGTTTTTTCCCAAAATTTAGGATGTGTCCACGTTGCGCTTTGGGGTGTTTCCTGTCGCCGGCGCTAGGCCTACCCATGCAAGTGAGGTATCATTTTTATCGGGAGACTTGGGGGAACGCTGGGTGGAAGGAAATTTGTAGCTCCTCTCAGATTCCAGAACTTTCTGCCACAGAAATGTGAGGGACATGTGTTTTTTTAGCCAAATTTTGAGGTTTGCAAAGGATTCTGGGTAACAGAACCTGGTCCGAGCCCCGCAAGTCAGCCCTCCTTGGATTCCCCTAGGTCTCTAGTTTTCAGAAATGCACAGGTTTGGTAGGTTTCCCTAGGTGCCGGCTGAGCTAGAGGCCAAAATCTACAAGTAGGCACTTCGCAAAAAACACCTCTGTTTTTTCCCAAAATTTAGGATGTGTCCACGTTGCGCTTTGGGGTGTTTCCTGTCGCCGGCGCTAGGCCTACCCACGCAAGTGAGGTATCATTTTTATCGGGAGACTTGGGGGAACGCTGGGTAGAAGGAAATTTGTAGCTCCTCTCAGATTCCAGAACTTTCTGCCACAGAAATGTGAGGGACATGTGTTTTTTTAGCCAAATTTTGAGGTTTGCAAAGGATTCTGGGTAACAGAACCTGGTCCGAGCCCCGCAAGTCAGCCCTCCTTGGATTCTCCTAGGTCTCTAGTTTTCAGCAATGCACAGGTTTGGTAGGTTTCCCTAGGTGCCGGCTGAGCTAGAGGCCAAAATCTACAGGTAGGCACTTCGCAAAAAACACCTCTGTTTTTTCCCAAAATTTAGGATGTGTCCACGTTGCGCTTTGGGGTGTTTCCTGTCGCCGGCGCTAGGCCTACCCACGCAAGTGAGGTATCATTTTTATCGGGAGACTTTGGGGAACGCTGGGTGGAAGGAAATTTGTAGCTCCTCTCAGATTCCAGAACTTTCTGCCACAGAAATGTGAGGGACATGTGTTTTTTTAGCCAAATTTTGAGGTTTGCAAAGGATTCTGGGTAACAGAACCTGGTCCGAGCCCCGCAAGTCAGCCCTCCTTGGATTCCCCTAGGTCTCTAGTTTTCAGAAATGCACAGGTTTGGTAGGTTTCCCTAGGTGCCGGCTGAGCTAGAGGCCAAAATCTACAGGTAGGCACTTCGCAAAAAACACCTCTGTTTTTTCCCAAAATGTAGGATGTGTCCACGTTGCGCTTTGGGGTGTTTCCTGTCGCCGGCGCTAGGCCTACCCACGCAAGTGAGGTATCATTTTTATCGGGAGACTTAGGGGAACGCTGGGTGGAAGGAAATTTGTAGCTCCTCTCAGATTCCAGAACTTTCTGCCACAGAAATGTGAGGGACATGTGTTTTTTTAGCCAAATTTTGAGGTTTGCAAAGGATTCTGGGTAACAGAACCTGGTCCGAGCCCCGCAAGTCAGCCCTCCTTGGATTCCCCTAGGTCTCTAGTTTTCAGAAATGCACAGGTTTGGTAGGTTTCCCTAGGTGCCGGCTGAGCTAGAGGCCAAAATCTACAGGTAGGCACTTCGCAAAAAACACCTCTGTTTTTTCCCAAAATTTAGGATGTGTCCACGTTGCGCTTTGGGGTGTTTCCTGTCGCCGGCGCTAGGCCTACCCACGCAAGTGAGGTATCATTTTTATCGGGAGACTTGGGGGAACGCTGGGTGGAAGGAAATTTATAGCTGCTCTCAGATTCCAGAACTTTCTGCCACAGAAATGTGAGGGACATGTGTTTTTTTAGCCAAATTTTGAGGTTTGCAAAGGATTCTGGGTAACAGAACCTGGTCCGAGCCCCGCAAGTCAGCCCTCCTTGGATTCCCCTAGGTCTCTAGTTTTCAGAAATGCACAGGTTTGGTAGGTTTCCCTAGGTGCCGGCTGAGCTAGAGGCCAAAATCTACAGGTAGGCACTTCGCAAAAAACACCTCTGTTTTTTCCCAAAATTTAGGATGTGTCCACGTTGCGCCTTGGGGTGTTTCCTGTCGCCGGCGCTAGGCCTACCCACGCAAGTGAGGTATCATTTTTATCGGGAGACTTGGGGGAACGCTGGGTGGAAGGAAATTTGTAGCTCCTCTCAGATTCCAGAACTTTCTGCCACAGAAATGTGAGGGACATGTGTTTTTATTGGCAAATTTTGAGGTTTGCAAAGGATTCTGGGTAACAGAACCTGGTCCGAGCCCCGCAAGTCAGCCCTCCTTGGATTCCCCTAGGTCTCTAGTTTTCAGAAATGCACAGGTTTGGTATGTTTCCCTAGGTGCCGGCTGAGCTAGAGGCCAAAATCTACAGGTAGGCACTTCGCAAAAAACACCTCTGTTTTTTCCCAAAATTTCGGATGTGTCCACATTGCGCTTTGGGGTGTTTCCTGTCGCCGGCGCTAGGCCTACCCACGCAAGTGAGGTATCATTTTTATCGGGAGACTTGGGGGAACGCTGGGTGGAAGGAAATTTGTAGCTCCTCTCAGATTCCAGAACTTTCTGCCACAGAAATGTGAGGGACATGTGTTTTTTTAGCCAAATTTTGAGGTTTGCAAAGGATTCTGGGTAACAGAACCTGGTCCGAGCCCCGCAAGTCAGCCCTCCTTGGATTTCCCTAGGTCTCTAGTTTTCAGAAATGCACAGGTTTGGTAGGTTTCCCTAGGTGCCGGCTGAGCTAGAGGCCAAAATCTACAGGTAGGCACTTTGCAAAAAACACCTCTGTTTTTTCCCAAAATTTAGGATGTGTCCACGTTGCGCTTTGGGGTGTTTCCTGTCGCCGGCGCTAGGCCTACCCACGCAAGTGAGGTATCATTTTTATCGGGAGACTTGGGGGAACGCTGGGTGGAAGGAAATTTGTAGCTCCTCTCAGATTCCAGAACTTTCTGCCACAGAAATGTGAGGGACATGTGTTTTTTTAGCCAAATTTTGAGGTTTGCAAAGGATTCTGGGTAACAGAACCTGGTCCGAGCCCCGCAAGTCAGCCCTCCTTGGATTCCCCTAGGTCTCTAGTTTTCAGAAATGCACAGGTTTGGTAGGTTTCCCTAGGTGCCGGCTGAGCTAGAGGCCAAAATCTACAGGTAGGCACTTCGCAAAAAACACCTCTGTTTTTTCCCAAAATTTAGGATGTGTCCACGTTGCGCTTTGGGGTGTTTCCTGTCGCCGGCTCTAGGCCTACCCATGCAAGTGAGGTATCATTTTTATCGGGAGACTTGGGGGAACGCTGGGTGGAAGGAAATTTGTAGCTCCTCTCAGATTCCAGAACTTTCTGCCACAGAAATGTGAGGGACATGTGTTTTTTTAGCCAAATTTTGAGGTTTGCAAAGGATTCTGGGTAACAGAACCTGGTCCGAGCCCCGCACGTCAGCCCTCCTTGGATTCCCCTAGGTCTCTAGTTTTCAGAAATGCACAGGTTTGGTAGGTTTCCCTAGGTGCCGGCTGAGCTAGAGGCCAAAATCTACAGGTAGGCACTTCGCAAAAAACACCTCTGTTTTTTCCCAAAATTTAGGATGTGTCCACGTTGCGCTTTGGGGTGTTTCCTGTCGCCGGCGCTAGGCCTACCCACGCAAGTGAGGTATCATTTTTATCGGGAGACTTGGGGGAACGCTGGGTGGAAGGAAATTTGTAGCTCCTCTCAGATTCCAGAACTTTCTGCCACAGAAATGTGAGGGACATGTGTTTTTTTAGCCAAATTTTGAGGTTTGCAAAGGATTCTGGGTAACAGAACCTGGTCCGAGCCCCGCAAGTCAGCCCTCCTTGGATTTCCCTAGGTCTCTAGTTTTCAGAAATGCACAGGTTTGGTAGGTTTCCCTAGGTGCCGGCTGAGCTAGAGGCCAAAATCTACAGGTAGGCACTTCGCAAAAAACACCTCTGTTTTTTCCCAAAATTTAGGATGTGTCCACGTTGCGCTTTGGGGTGTTTCCTGTCGCCGGCGCTAGGCCTACCCACGCAAGTGAGGTATCATTTTTATCGGGAGACTTGGGGGAACGCTGGGTGGAAGGAAATTTGTAGCTCCTCTCAGATTCCAGAACTTTCTGCCACAGAAATGTGAGGGACATGTGTTTTTTTAGCCAAATTTTGAGGTTTGCAAAGAATTCTGGGTAACAGAACCTGGTCCGAGCCCCGCAAGTCAGCCCTCCTTGGATTCCCCTAGGTCTCTAGTTTTCAGAAATGCACAGGTTTGGTAGGTTTCCCTAGGTGCCGGCTGAGCTAGAGGCCAAAATCTACAGGTAGGCACTTCGCAAAAAACACCTCTGTTTTTTCCCAAAATTTAGGATGTGTCCACGTTGCGCTTTGGGGTGTTTCCTGTCACCGGCGCTAGGCCTACCCACGCAAGTGAGGTATCATTTTTATCGGGAGACTTGGGGGAACACTGGGTGGAAGGAAATTTGTAGCTCCTCTCAGATTCCAGAACTTTCTGCCACAGAAATGTGAGGGACATGTGTTTTTTTTGCCAAATTTTGAGGTTTGCAAAGGATTCTGGGTAACAGAACCTGGTCCGAGCCCCGCAAGTCAGCCCTCCTTGGATTCCCCTAGGTCTCTAGTTTTCAGAAATGCACAGGTTTGGTAGGTTTCCCTAGGTGCCGGCTGAGCTAGAGGCCAAAATCTACAGGTAGGCACTTCGCAAAAAACACCTCTGTTTTTTCCCAAAATGTAGGATGTGTCCACGTTGCGCTTTGGGGTGTTTCCTGTCGCCGGCGCTTGGCCTACCCATGCAAGTGAGGTATCATTTTTATCGGGAGACTTGGGGGAACGCTGGGTGGAAGGAAATTTGTAGCTCCTCTCAGATTCCAGAACTTTCTGCCACAGAAATGTGAGGGACATGTGTTTTTTTAGCCAAATTTTGAGGTTTGCAAAGGATTCTGGGTAACAGAACCTGGTCCGAGCCCCGCAAGTCAGCCCTCCTTGGATTCCCCTAGGTCTCTAGTTTTCAGAAATGCACAGGTTTGGTAGGTTTCCCTAGGTGCCGGCTGAGCTAGAGGCCAAAATCTACAGGTAGGCACTTCGCAAAAAACACCTCTGTTTTTCCCCAAAATTTAGGATGTGTCCACGTTGCGCTTTGGGGTGTTTCCTGTCGCCGGCGCTAGGCCTACCCACGCAAGTGAGGTATCATTTTTATTGGGAGACTTGGGGGAACGCTGGGTGGAAGGAAATTTGTAGCTCCTCTCAGATTCCAGAACTTTCTGCCACCGAAATGTGAGGAAAACTTGTTATTTTAGCCAAATTTTGAGGTTTGCAAAGGATTCTGGGTAACAGAACCTGGTCCGAGCCCTGCAAGTCAGCCCTCCTTGGATTCCCCTAGGTCTCTAGTTTTCAGAAATGCACAGGTTTGGTAGGTTTCCCTAGGTGCCGGCTGAGCTAGAGGCCAAAATCTACAGGTAGGCACTTCGCAAAAAACACCTCTGTTTTTTCCCAAAATTTAGGATGTGTCCACGTTGCGCTTTGGGGTGTTTCCTGTCGCCGGCGCTAGGCCTACCCATGCAAGTGAGGTATCATTTTTATCGGGAGACTTGGGGGAACGCTGGGTGGAAGGAAATTTGTAGCTCCTCTCAGATTCCAGAACTTTCTGCCACAGAAATGTGAGGGACATGTGTTTTTTTAGCCAAATTTTGAGGTTTGCAAAGGATTCTGGGTAACAGAACCTGGTCCGAGCCCCGCAAGTCAGCCCTCCTTGGATTCCCCTAGGTCTCTAGTTTTCAGCAATGCACAGGTTTGGTAGGTTTCCCTAGGTGCCGGCTGAGCTAGAGGCCAAAATCTACAGGTAGGCACTTCGCAAAAAACACCTCTGTTTTTTCCCAAAATTTAGGATGTGTCCACGTTGCGCCTTGGGGTGTTTCCTGTCGCCGGCGCTAGGCCTACCCACGCAAGTGAGGTATCATTTTTATCGGGAGACTTAGGGGAACGCTGGGTGGAAGGAAATTTGTAGCTCCTCTCAGATTCCAGAACTTTCTGCCACAGAAATGTGAGGGACATGTGTTTTTTTAGCCAAATTTTGAGGTTTGCAAAGGATTCTGGGTAACAGAACCTGGTCCGAGCCCCGCAAGTCAGCCCTCCTTGGATTCCCCTAGGTCTCTAGTTTTCAGCAATGCACAGGTTTGGTAGGTTTCCCTAGGTGCCGGCTGCGCTAGAGGCCAAAATCTACAGGTAGGCACTTCGCAAAAAACACCTCTGTTTTTTCCCAAAATTTAGGATGTGTCCACGTTGCGCCTTGGGGTGTTTCCTGTCGCCGGCGCTAGGCCTACCCACGCAAGTGAGGTATCATTTTTATCGGGAGACTTGGGGGAACGCTGGGTGGAAGGAAATTTATAGCTTCTCTCAGATTCCAGAACTTTCTGCCACAGAAATGTGAGGGACATGTGTTTTTTTAGCCAAATTGTGAGGTTTGCAAAGGATTCTGGGTAACAGAACCTGGTCCGAGCCCCGCAAGTCAGCCCTCCTTGGATTCCCCTAGGTCTCTAGTTTTCAGAAATGCACAGGTTTGGTAGGTTTCCCTAGGTGCCGGCTGAGCTAGAGGCCAAAATCTACAGGTAGGCACTTCGCAAAAAACACCTCTGTTTTTTCCCAAAATTTAGGATGTGTCCACGTTGCGCCTTGGGGTGTTTCCTGTCGCCGGCGCTAGGCCTACCCACGCAAGTGAGGTATCATTTTTATCGGGAGACTTAGGGGAACGCTGGGTGGAAGGAAATTTGTAGCTCCTCTCAGATTCCAGAACTTTCTGCCACAGAAATGTGAGGGACATGTGTTTTTATTGGCAAATTTTGAGGTTTGCAAAGGATTCTGGGTAACAGAACCTGGTCCGAGCCCCGCAAGTCAGCCCTCCTTGGATTCCCCTAGGTCTCTAGTTTTCAGAAATGCACAGGTTTGGTATGTTTCCCTAGGTGCCGGCTGAGCTAGAGGCCAAAATCTACAGGTAGGCACTTCGCAAAAAACACCTCTGTTTTTTCCCAAAATTTCGGATGTGTCCACGTTGCGCTTTGGGGTGTTTCCTGTCGCCGGCGCTAGGCCTACCCACGCAAGTGAGGTATCATTTTTATCGGGAGACTTGGGGGAACGCTGGGTGGAAGGAAATTTGTAGCTCCTCTCAGATTCCAGAACTTTCTGCCACAGAAATGTGAGGGACATGTGTTTTTTTAGCCAAATTTTGAGGTTTGCAAAGGATTCTGGGTAACAGAACCTGGTCCGAGCCCCGCAAGTCAGCCCTCCTTGGATTTCCCTAGGTCTCTAGTTTTCAGAAATGCACAGGTTTGGTAGGTTTCCCTAGGTGCCGGCTGAGCTAGAGGCCAAAATCTACAGGTAGGCACTTTGCAAAAAACACCTCTGTTTTTTCCCAAAATTTAGGATGTGTCCACGTTGCGCTTTGGGGTGTTTCCTGTCGCCGGCGCTAGGCCTACCCACGCAAGTGAGGTATCATTTTTATTGGGAGACTTGGGGGAACGCTGGGTGGAAGGAAATTTGTAGCTCCTCTCAGATTCCAGAACTTTCTGCCACAGAAATGTGAGGGACATGTGTTTTTTTAGCCAAATTTTGAGGTTTGCAAAGGATTCTGGGTAACAGAACCTGGTCCGAGCCCCGCAAGTCAGCCCTCCTTGGATTCCCCTAGGTCTCTAGTTTTCAGCAATGCACAGGTTTGGTAGGTTTCCCTAGGTGCCGGCTGAGCTAGAGGCCAAAATCTACAGGTAGGCACTTCGCAAAAAACACCTCTGTTTTTTCCCAAAATTTAGGATGTGTCCACGTTGCGCTTTGGGGTGTTTCCTGTCGCCGGCGCTAGGCCTACCCACGCAAGTGAGGTATCATTTTTATCGGGAGACTTTGGGGAACGCTGGGTGGAAGGAAATTTGTAGCTCCTCTCAGATTCCAGAACTTTCTGCCACAGAAATGTGAGGGACATGTGTTTTTTTAGCCAAATTTTGAGGTTTGCAAAGGATTCTGGGTAACAGAACCTGGTCCGAGCCCCGCAAGTCAGCCCTCCTTGGATTCCCCTAGGTCTCTAGTTTTCAGAAATGCACAGGTTTGGTAGGTTTCCCTAGGTGCCGGCTGAGCTAGAGGCCAAAATCTACAGGTAGGCACTTCGCAAAAAACACCTCTGTTTTTTCCCAAAATGTAGGATGTGTCCACGTTGCGCTTTGGGGTGTTTCCTGTCGCCGGCGCTAGGCCTACCCACGCAAGTGAGGTATCATTTTTATCGGGAGACTTAGGGGAACGCTGGGTGGAAGGAAATTTGTAGCTCCTCTCAGATTCCAGAACTTTCTGCCACAGAAATGTGAGGGACATGTGTTTTTTTAGCCAAATTTTGAGGTTTGCAAAGGATTCTGGGTAACAGAACCTGGTCCGAGCCCCGCAAGTCAGCCCTCCTTGGATTCCCCTAGGTCTCTAGTTTTCAGAAATGCACAGGTTTGGTAGGTTTCCCTAGGTGCCGGCTGAGCTAGAGGCCAAAATCTACAGGTAGGCACTTCGCAAAAAACACCTCTGTTTTTCCCCAAAATTTAGGATGTGTCCACGTTGCGCTTTGGGGTGTTTCCTGTCGCCAGCGCTAGGCCTACCCACGCAAGTGAGGTATCATTTTTATCGGGAGACTTGGGGGAACGCTGGGTGGAAGGAAATTTATAGCTGCTCTCAGATTCCAGAACTTTCTGCCACAGAAATGTGAGGGACATGTGTTTTTTTAGCCAAATTTTGAGGTTTGCAAAGGATTCTGGGTAACAGAACCTGGTCCGAGCCCCGCAAGTCAGCCCTCCTTGGATTCCCCTAGGTCTCTAGTTTTCAGAAATGCACAGGTTTGGTAGGTTTCCCTAGGTGCCGGCTGAGCTAGAGGCCAAAATCTACAGGTAGGCACTTCGCAAAAAACACCTCTGTTTTTTCCCAAAATTTAGGATGTGTCCACGTTGCGCTTTGGGGTGTTTCCTGTCGCCGGCGCTAGGCCTACCCACGCAAGTGAGGTATCATTTTTATCGGGAGACTTAGGGGAACGCTGGGTGGAAGGAAATTTGTAGCTCCTCTCAGATTCCAGAACTTTCTGCCACAGAAATGTGAGGGACATGTGTTTTTATTGGCAAATTTTGAGGTTTGCAAAGGATTCTGGGTAACAGAACCTGGTCCGAGCCCCGCAAGTCAGCCCTCCTTGGATTCCCCTAGGTCTCTAGTTTTCAGAAATGCACAGGTTTGGTATGTTTCCCTAGGTGCCGGCTGAGCTAGAGGCCAAAATCTACAGGTAGGCACTTCGCAAAAAACACCTCTGTTTTTTCCCAAAATTTAGGATGTGTCCACGTTGCGCTTTGGGGTGTTTCCTGTCGCCGGCGCTAGGCCTACCCACGCAAGTGAGGTATCATTTTTATCGGGAGACTTGGGGGAACGCTGGGTGGAAGGAAATTTGTAGCTCCTCTCAGATTCCAGAACTTTCTGCCACAGAAATATGAGGGACATGTGTTTTTTTAGCCAAATTTTGAGGTTTGCAAAGGATTCTGGGTAACAGAACCTGGTCCGAGCCCCGCAAGTCAGCCCTCCTTGGATTCCCCTAGGTCTCTAGTTTTCAGAAATGCACAGGTTTGGTAGGTTTCCCTAGGTGCCGGCTGAGCTAGAGGCCAAAATCTACAGGTAGACACTTCGCAAAAAACACCTCTGTTTTTTCCCAAAATTTAGGATGTGTCCACGTTGCGCTTTGGGGTGTTTCCTGTCGCCGGCGCTAGGCCTACCCACGCAAGTGAGGTATCATTTTTATCGGGAGACTTGGGGGAACGCTGGGTGGACGGAAATTTATAGCTCCTCTCAGATTCCAGAACTTTCTGCCACAGAAATGTGAGGGACATGTGTTTTTTTAGCCAAATTTTGAGGTTTGCAAAGGATTCTGGGTAACAGAACCTGGTCCGAGCCCCGCAAGTCAGCCCTCCTTGGATTCCCCTAGGTCTCTAGTTTTCAGAAATGCACAGGTTTGGTAGGTTTCCCTAGGTGCCGGCTGAGCTAGAGGCCAAAATCTACAGGTAGGCACTTCGCAAAAAACACCTCTGTTTTTTCCCAAAATTTAGGATGTGTCCACGTTGCGCTTTGGGGTGTTTCCTGTCACCGGCGCTAGGCCTACCCACGCAAGTGAGGTATCATTTTTATCGGGAGACTTGGGGGAACGCTGGGTGGAAGGAAATTTGTAGCTCCTCTCAGATTCCAGAACTTTCTGCCACAGAAATGTGAGGGACATGTGTTTTTTTAGCCAAATTTTGAGGTTTGCAAAGGATTCTGGGTAACAGAACCTGGTCCGAGCCCCGCAAGTCAGCCCTCCTTGGATTCCCCTAGGTCTCTAGTTTTCAGAAATGCACAGGTTTGGTAGGTTTCCCTAGGTGCCGGCTGAGCTAGAGGCCAAAATCTACAGGTAGGCACTTCGCAAAAAACACCTCTGTTTTTTCCCAAAATTTAGGATGTGTCCACGTTGCGCTTTGGGGTGTTTCCTGTCGCCGGCGCTTGGCCTACCCATGCAAGTGAGGTATCATTTTTATCGGGAGACTTGGGGGAATGCTGGGTGGAAGGAAATTTGTAGCTCCTCTCAGATTCCAGAACTTTCTGCCACAGAAATGTGAGGGACATGTGTTTTTTTAGCCAAATTTTGAGGTTTGCAAAGGATTCTGGGTAACAGAACCTGGTCCGAGCCCCGCAAGTCAGCCCTCCTTGGATTCCCCTAGGTCTCTAGTTTTCAGAAATGCACAGGTTTGGTAGGTTTCCCTAGGTGCCGGCTGAGCTAGAGGCCAAAATCTACAGGTAGGCACTTCGCAAAAAACACCTCTGTTTTTCCCCAAAATTTAGGATGTGTCCACGTTGCGCTTTGGGGTGTTTCCTGTCGCCGGCGCTAGGCCTACCCACGCAAGTGAGGTATCATTTTTATTGGGAGACTTGGGGGAACGCTGGGTGGAAGGAAATTTGTAGCTCCTCTCAGATTCCAGAACTTTCTGCCACCGAAATGTGAGGAAAACTTGTTATTTTAGCCAAATTTTGAGGTTTGCAAAGGATTCTGGGTAACAGAACCTGGTCCGAGCCCTGCAAGTCAGCCCTCCTTGGATTCCCCTAGGTCTCTAGTTTTCAGAAATGCACAGGTTTGGTAGGTTTCCCTAGGTGCCGGCTGAGCTAGAGGCCAAAATCTACAGGTAGGCACTTCGCAAAAAACACCTCTGTTTTTTCCCAAAATTTAGGATGTGTCCACGTTGCGCTTTGGGGTGTTTCCTGTCGCCGGCGCTAGGCCTACCCATGCAAGTGAGGTATCATTTTTATCGGGAGACTTGGGGGAACGCTGGGTGGAAGGAAATTTGTAGCTCCTCTCAGATTCCAGAACTTTCTGCCACAGAAATGTGAGGGACATGTGTTTTTTTAGCCAAATTTTGAGGTTTGCCAAGGATTCTGGGTAACAGAACCTGGTCCGAGCCCCGCAAGTCAGCCCTCCTTGGATTCCCCTAGGTCTCTAGTTTTCAGAAATGCACAGGTTTGGTAGGTTTCCCTAGGTGCCGGCTGAGCTAGAGGCCAAAATCTACAAGTAGGCACTTCGCAAAAAACACCTCTGTTTTTTCCCAAAATTTAGGATGTGTCCACGTTGCGCTTTGGGGTGTTTCCTGTCGCCGGCGCTAGGCCTACCCACGCAAGTGAGGTATCATTTTTATCGGGAGACTTGGGGGAACGCTGGGTAGAAGGAAATTTGTAGCTCCTCTCAGATTCCAGAACTTTCTGCCACAGAAATGTGAGGGACATGTGTTTTTTTAGCCAAATTTTGAGGTTTGCAAAGGATTCTGGGTAACAGAACCTGGTCCGAGCCCCGCAAGTCAGCCCTCCTTGGATTCTCCTAGGTCTCTAGTTTTCAGCAATGCACAGGTTTGGTAGGTTTCCCTAGGTGCCGGCTGAGCTAGAGGCCAAAATCTACAGGTAGGCACTTCGCAAAAAACACCTCTGTTTTTTCCCAAAATTTAGGATGTGTCCACGTTGCGCTTTGGGGTGTTTCCTGTCGCCGGCGCTAGGCCTACCCACGCAAGTGAGGTATCATTTTTATCGGGAGACTTTGGGGAACGCTGGGTGGAAGGAAATTTGTAGCTCCTCTCAGATTCCAGAACTTTCTGCCACAGAAATGTGAGGGACATGTGTTTTTTTAGCCAAATTTTGAGGTTTGCAAAGGATTCTGGGTAACAGAACCTGGTCCGAGCCCCGCAAGTCAGCCCTCCTTGGATTCCCCTAGGTCTCTAGTTTTCAGAAATGCACAGGTTTGGTAGGTTTCCCTAGGTGCCGGCTGAGCTAGAGGCCAAAATCTACAGGTAGGCACTTCGCAAAAAACACCTCTGTTTTTTCCCAAAATGTAGGATGTGTCCACGTTGCGCTTTGGGGTGTTTCCTGTCGCCGGCGCTAGGCCTACCCACGCAAGTGAGGTATCATTTTTATTGGGAGACTTGGGGGAACGCTGGGTGGAAGGAAATTTGTAGCTCCTCTCAGATTCCAGAACTTTCTGCCACCGAAATGTGAGGAAAACTTGTTATTTTAGCCAAATTTTGAGGTTTGCAAAGGATTCTGGGTAACAGAACCTGGTCCGAGCCCTGCAAGTCAGCCCTCCTTGGATTCCCCTAGGTCTCTAGTTTTCAGAAATGCACAGGTTTGGTAGGTTTCCCTAGGTGCCGGCTGAGCTAGAGGCCAAAATCTACAGGTAGGCACTTCGCAAAAAACACCTCTGTTTTTTCCCAAAATTTAGGATGTGTCCACGTTGCGCTTTGGGGTGTTTCCTGTCGCCGGCGCTAGGCCTACCCACGCAAGTGAGGTATCATTTTTATCGGGAGACTTAGGGGAACGCTGGGTGGAAGGAAATTTGTAGCTCCTCTCAGATTCCAGAACTTTCTGCCACAGAAATGTGAGGGACATGTGTTTTTATTGGCAAATTTTGAGGTTTGCAAAGGATTCTGGGTAACAGAACCTGGTCCGAGCCCCGCAAGTCAGCCCTCCTTGGATTTCCCTAGGTCTCTAGTTTTCAGAAATGCACAGGTTTGGTAGGTTTCCCTAGGTGCCGGCTGAGCTAGAGGCCAAAATCTACAGGTAGGCACTTCGCAAAAAACACCTCTGTTTTTTCCCAAAATTTAGGATGTGTCCACGTTGCGCTTTGGGGTGTTTCCTGTCGCCGGCGCTAGGCCTACCCACGCAAGTGAGGTATCATTTTTATCGGGAGACTTGGGGGAACGCTGGGTGGAAGGAAATTTATAGCTGCTCTCAGATTCCAGAACTTTCTGCCACAGAAATGTGAGGGACATGTGTTTTTTTAGCCAAATTTTGAGGTTTGCAAAGGATTCTGGGTAACAGAACCTGGTCCGAGCCCCGCAAGTCAGCCCTCCTTGGATTCCCCTAGGTCTCTAGTTTTCAGAAATGCACAGGTTTGGTAGGTTTCCCTAGGTGCCGGCTGAGCTAGAGGCCAAAATCTACAGGTAGGCACTTCGCAAAAAACACCTCTGTTTTTTCCCAAAATTTAGGATGTGTCCACGTTGCGCCTTGGGGTGTTTCCTGTCGCCGGCGCTAGGCCTACCCACGCAAGTGAGGTATCATTTTTATCGGGAGACTTGGGGGAACGCTGGGTGGAAGGAAATTTGTAGCTCCTCTCAGATTCCAGAACTTTCTGCCACAGAAATGTGAGGGACATGTGTTTTTATTGGCAAATTTTGAGGTTTGCAAAGGATTCTGGGTAACAGAACCTGGTCCGAGCCCCGCAAGTCAGCCCTCCTTGGATTCCCCTAGGTCTCTAGTTTTCAGAAATGCACAGGTTTGGTATGTTTCCCTAGGTGCCGGCTGAGCTAGAGGCCAAAATCTACAGGTAGGCACTTCGCAAAAAACACCTCTGTTTTTTCCCAAAATTTCGGATGTGTCCACATTGCGCTTTGGGGTGTTTCCTGTCGCCGGCGCTAGGCCTACCCACGCAAGTGAGGTATCATTTTTATCGGGAGACTTGGGGGAACGCTGGGTGGAAGGAAATTTGTAGCTCCTCTCAGATTCCAGAACTTTCTGCCACAGAAATGTGAGGGACATGTGTTTTTTTAGCCAAATTTTGAGGTTTGCAAAGGATTCTGGGTAACAGAACCTGGTCCGAGCCCCGCAAGTCAGCCCTCCTTGGATTTCCCTAGGTCTCTAGTTTTCAGAAATGCACAGGTTTGGTAGGTTTCCCTAGGTGCCGGCTGAGCTAGAGGCCAAAATCTACAGGTAGGCACTTTGCAAAAAACACCTCTGTTTTTTCCCAAAATTTAGGATGTGTCCACGTTGCGCTTTGGGGTGTTTCCTGTCGCCGGCGCTAGGCCTACCCACGCAAGTGAGGTATCATTTTTATCGGGAGACTTGGGGGAACGCTGGGTGGAAGGAAATTTGTAGCTCCTCTCAGATTCCAGAACTTTCTGCCACAGAAATGTGAGGGACATGTGTTTTTTTAGCCAAATTTTGAGGTTTGCAAAGGATTCTGGGTAACAGAACCTGGTCCGAGCCCCGCAAGTCAGCCCTCCTTGGATTCCCCTAGGTCTCTAGTTTTCAGAAATGCACAGGTTTGGTAGGTTTCCCTAGGTGCCGGCTGAGCTAGAGGCCAAAATCTACAGGTAGGCACTTCGCAAAAAACACCTCTGTTTTTTCCCAAAATTTAGGATGTGTCCACGTTGCGCTTTGGGGTGTTTCCTGTCGCCGGCTCTAGGCCTACCCATGCAAGTGAGGTATCATTTTTATCGGGAGACTTGGGGGAACGCTGGGTGGAAGGAAATTTGTAGCTCCTCTCAGATTCCAGAACTTTCTGCCACAGAAATGTGAGGGACATGTGTTTTTTTAGCCAAATTTTGAGGTTTGCAAAGGATTCTGGGTAACAGAACCTGGTCCGAGCCCCGCACGTCAGCCCTCCTTGGATTCCCCTAGGTCTCTAGTTTTCAGAAATTCACAGGTTTGGTAGGTTTCCCTAGGTGCCGGCTGAGCTAGAGGCCAAAATCTACAGGTAGGCACTTCGCAAAAAACACCTCTGTTTTTTCCCAAAATGTAGGATGTGTCCACGTTGCGCTTTGGGGTGTTTCCTGTCGCCGGCGCTTGGCCTACCCATGCAAGTGAGGTATCATTTTTATCGGGAGACTTGGGGGAACGCTGGGTGGAAGGAAATTTGTAGCTCCTCTCAGATTCCAGAACTTTCTGCCACAGAAATGTGAGGGACATGTGTTTTTTTAGCCAAATTTTGAGGTTTGCAAAGGATTCTGGGTAACAGAACCTGGTCCGAGCCCCGCAAGTCAGCCCTCCTTGGATTCCCCTAGGTCTCTAGTTTTCAGAAATGCACAGGTTTGGTAGGTTTCCCTAGGTGCCGGCTGAGCTAGAGGCCAAAATCTACAGGTAGGCACTTCGCAAAAAACACCTCTGTTTTTCCCCAAAATTTAGGATGTGTCCACGTTGCGCTTTGGGGTGTTTCCTGTCGCCGGCGCTAGGCCTACCCACGCAAGTGAGGTATCATTTTTATTGGGAGACTTGGGGGAACGCTGGGTGGAAGGAAATTTGTAGCTCCTCTCAGATTCCAGAACTTTCTGCCACCGAAATGTGAGGAAAACTTGTTATTTTAGCCAAATTTTGAGGTTTGCAAAGGATTCTGGGTAACAGAACCTGGTCCGAGCCCTGCAAGTCAGCCCTCCTTGGATTCCCCTAGGTCTCTAGTTTTCAGAAATGCACAGGTTTGGTAGGTTTCCCTAGGTGCCGGCTGAGCTAGAGGCCAAAATCTACAGGTAGGCACTTCGCAAAAAACACCTCTGTTTTTTCCCAAAATTTAGGATGTGTCCACGTTGCGCTTTGGGGTGTTTCCTGTCGCCGGCGCTAGGCCTACCCATGCAAGTGAGGTATCATTTTTATCGGGAGACTTGGGGGAACGCTGGGTGGAAGGAAATTTGTAGCTCCTCTCAGATTCCAGAACTTTCTGCCACAGAAATGTGAGGGACATGTGTTTTTTTAGCCAAATTTTGAGGTTTGCAAAGGATTCTGGGTAACAGAACCTGGTCCGAGCCCCGCAAGTCAGCCCTCCTTGGATTCCCCTAGGTCTCTAGTTTTCAGCAATGCACAGGTTTGGTAGGTTTCCCTAGGTGCCGGCTGAGCTAGAGGCCAAAATCTACAGGTAGGCACTTCGCAAAAAACACCTCTGTTTTTTCCCAAAATTTAGGATGTGTCCACGTTGCGCCTTGGGGTGTTTCCTGTCGCCGGCGCTAGGCCTACCCACGCAAGTGAGGTATCATTTTTATCGGGAGACTTAGGGGAACGCTGGGTGGAAGGAAATTTGTAGCTCCTCTCAGATTCCAGAACTTTCTGCCACAGAAATGTGAGGGACATGTGTTTTTTTAGCCAAATTTTGAGGTTTGCAAAGGATTCTGGGTAACAGAACCTGGTCCGAGCCCCGCAAGTCAGCCCTCCTTGGATTCCCCTAGGTCTCTAGTTTTCAGCAATGCACAGGTTTGGTAGGTTTCCCTAGGTGCCGGCTGCGCTAGAGGCCAAAATCTACAGGTAGGCACTTCGCAAAAAACACCTCTGTTTTTTCCCAAAATTTAGGATGTGTCCACGTTGCGCCTTGGGGTGTTTCCTGTCGCCGGCGCTAGGCCTACCCACGCAAGTGAGGTATCATTTTTATCGGGAGACTTGGGGGAACGCTGGGTGGAAGGAAATTTATAGCTGCTCTCAGATTCCAGAACTTTCTGCCACAGAAATGTGAGGGACATGTGTTTTTTTAGCCAAATTGTGAGGTTTGCAAAGGATTCTGGGTAACAGAACCTGGTCCGAGCCCCGCAAGTCAGCCCTCCTTGGATTCCCCTAGGTCTCTAGTTTTCAGAAATGCACAGGTTTGGTAGGTTTCCCTAGGTGCCGGCTGAGCTAGAGGCCAAAATCTACAGGTAGGCACTTCGCAAAAAACACCTCTGTTTTTTCCCAAAATTTAGGATGTGTCCACGTTGCGCCTTGGGGTGTTTCCTGTCGCCGGCGCTAGGCCTACCCACGCAAGTGAGGTATCATTTTTATCGGGAGACTTAGGGGAACGCTGGGTGGAAGGAAATTTGTAGCTCCTCTCAGATTCCAGAACTTTCTGCCACAGAAATGTGAGGGACATGTGTTTTTATTGGCAAATTTTGAGGTTTGCAAAGGATTCTGGGTAACAGAACCTGGTCCGAGCCCCGCAAGTCAGCCCTCCTTGGATTCCCCTAGGTCTCTAGTTTTCAGAAATGCACAGGTTTGGTATGTTTCCCTAGGTGCCGGCTGAGCTAGAGGCCAAAATCTACAGGTAGGCACTTCGCAAAAAACACCTCTGTTTTTTCCCAAAATTTCGGATGTGTCCACGTTGCGCTTTGGGGTGTTTCCTGTCGCCGGCGCTAGGCCTACCCACGCAAGTGAGGTATCATTTTTATCGGGAGACTTGGGGGAACGCTGGGTGGAAGGAAATTTGTAGCTCCTCTCAGATTCCAGAACTTTCTGCCACAGAAATGTGAGGGACATGTGTTTTTTTAGCCAAATTTTGAGGTTTGCAAAGGATTCTGGGTAACAGAACCTGGTCCGAGCCCCGCAAGTCAGCCCTCCTTGGATTTCCCTAGGTCTCTAGTTTTCAGAAATGCACAGGTTTGGTAGGTTTCCCTAGGTGCCGGCTGAGCTAGAGGCCAAAATCTACAGGTAGGCACTTTGCAAAAAACACCTCTGTTTTTTCCCAAAATTTAGGATGTGTCCACGTTGCGCTTTGGGGTGTTTCCTGTCGCCGGCGCTAGGCCTACCCACGCAAGTGAGGTATCATTTTTATCGGGAGACTTGGGGGAACGCTGGGTGGAAGGAAATTTGTAGCTCCTCTCAGATTCCAGAACTTTCTGCCACAGAAATGTGAGGGACATGTGTTTTTTTAGCCAAATTTTGAGGTTTGCAAAGGATTCTGGGTAACAGAACCTGGTCCGAGCCCCGCAAGTCAGCCCTCCTTGGATTCCCCTAGGTCACTAGTTTTCAGAAATGCACAGGTTTGGTAGGTTTCCCTAGGTGCCGGCTGAGCTAGAGGCCAAAATCTACAGGTAGGCACTTCGCAAAAAACACCTCTGTTTTTTCCCAAAATTTAGGATGTGTCCACGTTGCGCTTTGGGGTGTTTCCTGTCGCCGGCTCTAGGCCTACCCATGCAAGTGAGGTATCATTTTTATCGGGAGACTTGGGGGAACGCTGGGTGGAAGGAAATTTGTAGCTCCTCTCAGATTCCAGAACTTTCTGCCACAGAAATGTGAGGGACATGTGTTTTTTTAGGCAAATTTTGAGGTTTGCAAAGGATTCTGGGTAACAGAACCTGGTCCGAGCCCCGCACGTCAGCCCTCCTTGGATTCCCCTAGGTCTCTAGTTTTCAGAAATGCACAGGTTTGGTAGGTTTCCCTAGGTGCCGGCTGAGCTAGAGGCCAAAATCTACAGGTAGGCACTTCGCAAAAAACACCTCTGTTTTTTCCCAAAATTTAGGATGTGTCCACGTTGCGCTTTGGGGTGTTTCCTGTCGCCGGCGCTAGGCCTACCCACGCAAGTGAGGTATCATTTTTATCGGGAGACTTGGGGGAACGCTGGGTGGAAGGAAATTTGTAGCTCCTCTCAGATTCCAGAACTTTCTGCCACAGAAATGTGAGGGACATGTGTTTTTTTAGCCAAATTTTGAGGTTTGCAAAGGATTCTGGGTAACAGAACCTGGTCCGAGCCCCG
Source organism: Pleurodeles waltl (assembly GCF_031143425.1). Lineage (NCBI taxonomy): Eukaryota > Metazoa > Chordata > Amphibia > Caudata > Salamandridae > Pleurodeles > Pleurodeles waltl. The sequence continues at coordinate 1,675,570,849 of NC_090440.1, forward strand.
CAAGTCAGCCCTCCTTGGATTTCCCTAGGTCTCTAGTTTTCAGAAATGCACAGGTTTGGTAGGTTTCCCTAGGTGCCGGCTGAGCTAGAGGCCAAAATCTACAGGTAGGCACTTTGCAAAAAACACCTCTGTTTTTTCCCAAAATTTAGGATGTGTCCACGTTGCGCTTTGGGGTGTTTCCTGTCGCCGGCGCTAGGCCTACCCACGCAAGTGAGGTATCATTTTTATCGGGAGACTTGGGGGAACGCTGGGTGGAAGGAAATTTGTAGCTCCTCTCAGATTCCAGAACTTTCTGCCACAGAAATGTGAGGGACATGTGTTTTTTTAGCCAAATTTTGAGGTTTGCAAAGGATTCTGGGTAACAGAACCTGGTCCGAGCCCCGCAAGTCAGCCCTCCTTGGATTCCCCTAGGTCTCTAGTTTTCAGAAATGCACAGGTTTGGTAGGTTTCCCTAGGTGCCGGCTGAGCTAGAGGCCAAAATCTACAGGTAGGCACTTCGCAAAAAACACCTCTGTTTTTTCCCAAAATTTAGGATGTGTCCACGTTGCGCTTTGGGGTGTTTCCTGTCACCGGCGCTAGGCCTACCCACGCAAGTGAGGTATCATTTTTATCGGGAGACTTGGGGGAACGCTGGGTGGAAGGAAATTTGTAGCTCCTCTCAGATTCCAGAACTTTCTGCCACAGAAATGTGAGGGACATGTGTTTTTTTAGCCAAATTTTGAGGTTTGCAAAGGATTCTGGGTAACAGAACCTGGTCCGAGCCCCGCAAGTCAGCCCTCCTTGGATTCCCCTAGGTCTCTAGTTTTCAGAAATGCACAGGTTTGGTAGGTTTCCCTAGGTGCCGGCTGAGCTAGAGGCCAAAATCTACAGGTAGGCACTTCGCAAAAAACACCTCTGTTTTTTCCCAAAATTTAGGATGTGTCCACGTTGCGCTTTGGGGTGTTTCCTGTCGCCGGCGCTAGGCCTACCCACGCAAGTGAGGTATCATTTTTATCGGGAGACTTGGGGGAACGCTGGGTGGAAGGAAATTTGTAGCTCCTCTCAGATTCCAGAACTTTCTGCCACAGAAATATGAGGGACATGTGTTTTTTTAGCCAAATTTTGAGGTTTGCAAAGGATTCTGGGTAACAGAACCTGGTCCGAGCCCCGCAAGTCAGCCCTCCTTGGATTCCCCTAGGTCTCTAGTTTTCAGAAATGCACAGGTTTGGTAGGTTTCCCTAGGTGCCGGCTGAGCTAGAGGCCAAAATCTACAGGTAGGCACTTCGCAAAAAACACCTCTGTTTTTTCCCAAAATTTAGGATGTGTCCACGTTGCGCTTTGGGGTGTTTCCTGTCACCGGCGCTAGGCCTACCCACGCAAGTGAGGTATCATTTTTATCGGGAGACTTGGGGGAACGCTGGGTGGAAGGAAATTTGTAGCTCCTCTCAGATTCCAGAACTTTCTGCCACAGAAATGTGAGGGACATGTGTTTTTTTAGCCAAATTTTGAGGTTTGCAAAGGATTCTGGGTAACAGAACCTGGTCCGAGCCCCGCAAGTCAGCCCTCCTTGGATTCCCCTAGGTCTCTAGTTTTCAGCAATGCACAGGTTTGGTAGGTTTCCCTAGGTGCCGGCTGAGCTAGAGGCCAAAATCTACAGGTAGGCACTTCGCAAAAAACACCTCTGTTTTTTCCCAAAATTTAGGATGTGTCCACGTTGCGCCTTGGGGTGTTTCCTGTCGCCGGCGCTAGGCCTACCCACGCAAGTGAGGTATCATTTTTATCGGGAGACTTGGGGGAACGCTGGGTGGAAGGAAATTTATAGCTGCTCTCAGATTCCAGAACTTTCTGCCACAGAAATGTGAGGGACATGTGTTTTTTTAGCCAAATTGTGAGGTTTGCAAAGGATTCTGGGTAACAGAACCTGGTCCGAGCCCCGCAAGTCAGCCCTCCTTGGATTCCCCTAGGTCTCTAGTTTTCAGAAATGCACAGGTTTGGTAGGTTTCCCTAGGTGCCGGCTGAGCTAGAGGCCAAAATCTACAGGTAGGCACTTCGCAAAAAACACCTCTGTTTTTTCCCAAAATTTAGGATGTGTCCACGTTGCGCTTTGGGGTGTTTCCTGTCACCGGCGCTAGGCCTACCCACGCAAGTGAGGTATCATTTTTATCGGGAGACTTGGGGGAACACTGGGTGGAAGGAAATTTGTAGCTCCTCTCAGATTCCAGAACTTTCTGCCACAGAAATGTGAGGGACATGTGTTTTTTTAGCCAAATTTTGAGGTTTGCAAAGGATTCTGGGTAACAGAACCTGGTCCGAGCCCCGCAAGTCAGCCCTCCTTGGATTCCCCTAGGTCTCTAGTTTTCAGAAATGCACAGGTTTGGTAGGTTTCCCTAGGTGCCGGCTGAGCTAGAGGCCAAAATCTACAGGTAGGCACTTCGCAAAAAACACCTCTGTTTTTTCCCAAAATGTAGGATGTGTCCACGTTGCGCTTTGGGGTGTTTCCTGTCGCCGGCGCTTGGCCTACCCATGCAAGTGAGGTATCATTTTTATCGGGAGACTTGGGGGAACGCTGGGTGGAAGGAAATTTGTAGCTCCTCTCAGATTCCAGAACTTTCTGCCACAGAAATGTGAGGGACATGTGTTTTTTTAGCCAAATTTTGAGGTTTGCAAAGGATTCTGGGTAACAGAACCTGGTCCGAGCCCCGCAAGTCAGCCCTCCTTGGATTCCCCTAGGTCTCTAGTTTTCAGAAATGCACAGGTTTGGTAGGTTTCCCTAGGTGCCGGCTGAGCTAGAGGCCAAAATCTACAGGTAGGCACTTCGCAAAAAACACCTCTGTTTTTCCCCAAAATTTAGGATGTGTCCACGTTGCGCTTTGGGGTGTTTCCTGTCGCCGGCGCTAGGCCTACCCACGCAAGTGAGGTATCATTTTTATTGGGAGACTTGGGGGAACGCTGGGTGGAAGGAAATTTGTAGCTCCTCTCAGATTCCAGAACTTTCTGCCACCGAAATGTGAGGAAAACTTGTTATTTTAGCCAAATTTTGAGGTTTGCAAAGGATTCTGGGTAACAGAACCTGGTCCGAGCCCTGCAAGTCAGCCCTCCTTGGATTCCCCTAGGTCTCTAGTTTTCAGAAATGCACAGGTTTGGTAGGTTTCCCTAGGTGCCGGCTGAGCTAGAGGCCAAAATCTACAGGTAGGCACTTCGCAAAAAACACCTCTGTTTTTTCCCAAAATTTAGGATGTGTCCACGTTGCGCTTTGGGGTGTTTCCTGTCGCCGGCGCTAGGCCTACCCATGCAAGTGAGGTATCATTTTTATCGGGAGACTTGGGGGAACGCTGGGTGGAAGGAAATTTGTAGCTCCTCTCAGATTCCAGAACTTTCTGCCACAGAAATGTGAGGGACATGTGTTTTTTTAGCCAAATTTTGAGGTTTGCAAAGGATTCTGGGTAACAGAACCTGGTCCGAGCCCCGCAAGTCAGCCCTCCTTGGATTCCCCTAGGTCTCTAGTTTTCAGCAATGCACAGGTTTGGTAGGTTTCCCTAGGTGCCGGCTGAGCTAGAGGCCAAAATCTACAGGTAGGCACTTCGCAAAAAACACCTCTGTTTTTTCCCAAAATTTAGGATGTGTCCACGTTGCGCCTTGGGGTGTTTCCTGTCGCCGGCGCTAGGCCTACCCACGCAAGTGAGGTATCATTTTTATCGGGAGACTTAGGGGAACGCTGGGTGGAAGGAAATTTGTAGCTCCTCTCAGATTCCAGAACTTTCTGCCACAGAAATGTGAGGGACATGTGTTTTTTTAGCCAAATTTTGAGGTTTGCAAAGGATTCTGGGTAACAGAACCTGGTCCGAGCCCCGCAAGTCAGCCCTCCTTGGATTCCCCTAGGTCTCTAGTTTTCAGAAATGCACAGGTTTGGTAGGTTTCCCTAGGTGCCGGCTGAGCTAGAGGCCAAAATCTACAGGTAGGCACTTCGCAAAAAACACCTCTGTTTTTTCCCAAAATTTAGGATGTGTCCACGTTGCGCCTTGGGGTGTTTCCTGTCGCCGGCGCTAGGCCTACCCACGCAAGTGAGGTATCATTTTTATCGGGAGACTTGGGGGAACGCTGGGTGGAAGGAAATTTATAGCTGCTCTCAGATTCCAGAACTTTCTGCCACAGAAATGTGAGGGACATGTGTTTTTTTAGCCAAATTGTGAGGTTTGCAAAGGATTCTGGGTAACAGAACCTGGTCCGAGCCCCGCAAGTCAGCCCTCCTTGGATTCCCCTAGGTCTCTAGTTTTCAGAAATGCACAGGTTTGGTAGGTTTCCCTAGGTGCCGGCTGAGCTAGAGGCCAAAATCTACAGGTAGGCACTTCGCAAAAAACACCTCTGTTTTTTCCCAAAATTTAGGATGTGTCCACGTTGCGCCTTGGGGTGTTTCCTGTCGCCGGCGCTAGGCCTACCCACGCAAGTGAGGTATCATTTTTATTGGGAGACTTAGGGGAACGCTGGGTGGAAGGAAATTTGTAGCTCCTCTCAGATTCCAGAACTTTCTGCCACAGAAATGTGAGGGACATGTGTTTTTATTGGCAAATTTTGAGGTTTGCAAAGGATTCTGGGTAACAGAACCTGGTCCGAGCCCCGCAAGTCAGCCCTCCTTGGATTCCCCTAGGTCTCTAGTTTTCAGAAATGCACAGGTTTGGTATGTTTCCCTAGGTGCCGGCTGAGCTAGAGGCCAAAATCTACAGGTAGGCACTTCGCAAAAAACACCTCTGTTTTTTCCCAAAATTTCGGATGTGTCCACGTTGCGCTTTGGGGTGTTTCCTGTCGCCGGCGCTAGGCCTACCCACGCAAGTGAGGTATCATTTTTATCGGGAGACTTGGGGGAACGCTGGGTGGAAGGAAATTTGTAGCTCCTCTCAGATTCCAGAACTTTCTGCCACAGAAATGTGAGGGACATGTGTTTTTTTAGCCAAATTTTGAGGTTTGCAAAGGATTCTGGGTAACAGAACCTGGTCCGAGCCCCGCAAGTCAGCCCTCCTTGGATTTCCCTAGGTCTCTAGTTTTCAGAAATGCACAGGTTTGGTAGGTTTCCCTAGGTGCCGGCTGAGCTAGATGCCAAAATCTACAGGTAGGCACTTTGCAAAAAACACCTCTGTTTTTTCCCAAAATTTAGGATGTGTCCACGTTGCGCTTTGGGGTGTTTCCTGTCGCCGGCGCTAGGCCTACCCACGCAAGTGAGGTATCATTTTTATCGGGAGACTTGGGGGAACGCTGGGTGGAAGGAAATTTGTAGCTCCTCTCAGATTCCAGAACTTTCTGCCACAGAAATGTGAGGGACATGTTTTTTTTTAGCCAAATTTTGAGGTTTGCAAAGGATTCTGGGTAACAGAACCTGGTCCGAGCCCCGCAAGTCAGCCCTCCTTGGATTCCCCTAGGTCTCTAGTTTTCAGAAATGCACAGGTTTGGTAGGTTTCCCTAGGTGCCGGCTGAGCTAGAGGCCAAAATCTACAGGTAGGCACTTCGCAAAAAACACCTCTGTTTTTTCCCAAAATTTAGGATGTGTCCACGTTGCGCTTTGGGGTGTTTCCTGTCGCCGGCTCTAGGCCTACCCATGCAAGTGAGGTATCATTTTTATCGGGAGACTTGGGGGAACGCTGGGTGGAAGGAAATTTGTAGCTCCTCTCAGATTCCAGAACTTTCTGCCACAGAAATGTGAGGGACATGTGTTTTTTTAGCCAAATTTTGAGGTTTGCAAAGGATTCTGGGTAACAGAACCTGGTCCGAGCCCCGCACGTCAGCCCTCCTTGGATTCCCCTAGGTCTCTAGTTTTCAGAAATGCACAGGTTTGGTAGGTTTCCCTAGGTGCCGGCTGAGCTAGAGGCCAAAATCTACAGGTAGGCACTTCGCAAAAAACACCTCTGTTTTTTCCCAAAATTTAGGATGTGTCCACGTTGCGCTTTGGGGTGTTTCCTGTCGCCGGCGCTAGGCCTACCCACGCAAGTGAGGTATCATTTTTATCGGGAGACTTGGGGGAACGCTGGGTGGAAGGAAATTTGTAGCTCCTCTCAGATTCCAGAACTTTCTGCCACAGAAATGTGAGGGACATGTGTTTTTTTAGCCAAATTTTGAGGTTTGCAAAGGATTCTGGGTAACAGAACCTGGTCCGAGCCCCGCAAGTCAGCCCTCCTTGGATTTCCCTAGGTCTCTAGTTTTCAGAAATGCACAGGTTTGGTAGGTTTCCCTAGGTGCCGGCTGAGCTAGAGGCCAAAATCTACAGGTAGGCACTTTGCAAAAAACACCTCTGTTTTTTCCCAAAATTTAGGATGTGTCCACGTTGCGCTTTGGGGTGTTTCCTGTCGCCGGCGCTAGGCCTACCCACGCAAGTGAGGTATCATTTTTATCGGGAGACTTGGGGGAACGCTGGGTGGAAGGAAATTTGTAGCTCCTCTCAGATTCCAGAACTTTCTGCCACAGAAATGTGAGGGACATGTGTTTTTTTAGCCAAATTTTGAGGTTTGCAAAGGATTCTGGGTAACAGAACCTGGTCCGAGCCCCGCAAGTCAGCCCTCCTTGGATTCCCCTAGGTCTCTAGTTTTCAGAAATGCACAGGTTTGGTAGGTTTCCCTAGGTGCCGGCTGAGCTACAGGCCAAAATCTACAGGTAGGCACTTCGCAAAAAACACCTCTGTTTTTTCCCAAAATTTAGGATGTGTCCACGTTGCGCTTTGGGGTGTTTCCTGTCACCGGCGCTAGGCCTACCCACGCAAGTGAGGTATCATTTTTATCGGGAGACTTGGGGGAACGCTGGGTGGAAGGAAATTTGTAGCTCCTCTCAGATTCCAGAACTTTCTGCCACAGAAATGTGAGGGACATGTGTTTTTTTAGCCAAATTTTGAGGTTTGCAAAGGATTCTGGGTAACAGAACCTGGTCCGAGCCCCGCAAGTCAGCCCTCCTTGGATTCCCCTAGGTCTCTAGTTTTCAGAAATGCACAGGTTTGGTAGGTTTCCCTAGGTGCCGGCTGAGCTAGAGGCCAAAATCTACAGGTAGGCACTTCGCAAAAAACACCTCTGTTTTTTCCCAAAATTTAGGATGTGTCCACGTTGCGCTTTGGGGTGTTTCCTGTCGCCGGCGCTAGGCCTACCCACGCAAGTGAGGTATCATTTTTATCGGGAGACTTGGGGGAACGCTGGGTGGAAGGAAATTTGTAGCTCCTCTCAGATTCCAGAACTTTCTGCCACAGAAATATGAGGGACATGTGTTTTTTTAGCCAAATTTTGAGGTTTGCAAAGGATTCTGGGTAACAGAACCTGGTCCGAGCCCCGCAAGTCAGCCCTCCTTGGATTCCCCTAGGTCTCTAGTTTTCAGAAATGCACAGGTTTGGTAGGTTTCCCTAGGTGCCGGCTGAGCTAGAGGCCAAAATCTACAGGTAGGCACTTCGCAAAAAACACCTCTGTTTTTTCCCAAAATTTAGGATGTGTCCACGTTGCGCTTTGGGGTGTTTCCTGTCGCCGGCTCTAGGCCTACCCATGCAAGTGAGGTATCATTTTTATCGGGAGACTTGGGGGAACGCTGGGTGGAAGGAAATTTGTAGCTCCTCTCAGATTCCAGAACTTTCTGCCACAGAAATGTGAGGGACATGTGTTTTTTTAGCCAAATTTTGAGGTTTGCAAAGGATTCTGGGTAACAGAACCTGGTCCGAGCCCCGCACGTCAGCCCTCCTTGGATTCCCCTAGGTCTCTAGTTTTCAGAAATGCACAGGTTTGGTAGGTTTCCCTAGGTGCCGGCTGAGCTAGAGGCCAAAATCTACAGGTAGGCACTTCGCAAAAAACACCTCTGTTTTTTCCCAAAATTTAGGATGTGTCCACGTTGCGCTTTGGGGTGTTTCCTGTCGCCGGCGCTAGGCCTACCCACGCAAGTGAGGTATCATTTTTATCGGGAGACTTGGGGGAACGCTGGGTGGAAGGAAATTTGTAGCTCCTCTCAGATTCCAGAACTTTCTGCCACAGAAATGTGAGGGACATGTGTTTTTTTAGCCAAATTTTGAGGTTTGCAAAGGATTCTGGGTAACAGAACCTGGTCCGAGCCCCGCAAGTCAGCCCTCCTTGGATTTCCCTAGGTCTCTAGTTTTCAGAAATGCACAGGTTTGGTAGGTTTCCCTAGGTGCCGGCTGAGCTAGAGGCCAAAATCTACAGGTAGGCACTTCGCAAAAAACACCTCTGTTTTTTCCCAAAATTTAGGATGTGTCCACGTTGCGCTTTGGGGTGTTTCCTGTCGCCGGCGCTAGGCCTACCCACGCAAGTGAGGTATCATTTTTATCGGGAGACTTGGGGGAACGCTGGGTGGAAGGAAATTTGTAGCTCCTCTCAGATTCCAGAACTTTCTGCCACAGAAATGTGAGGGACATGTGTTTTTTTAGCCAAATTTTGAGGTTTGCAAAGGATTCTGGGTAACAGAACCTGGTCCGAGCCCCGCAAGTCAGCCCTCCTTGGATTCCCCTAGGTCTCTAGTTTTCAGAAATGCACAGGTTTGGTAGGTTTCCCTAGGTGCCGGCTGAGCTAGAGGCCAAAATCTACAGGTAGGCACTTCGCAAAAAACACCTCTGTTTTTTCCCAAAATTTAGGATGTGTCCACGTTGCGCTTTGGGGTGTTTCCTGTCACCGGCGCTAGGCCTACCCACGCAAGTGAGGTATCATTTTTATCGGGAGACTTGGGGGAACGCTGGGTGGAAGGAAATTTGTAGCTTCTCTCAGATTCCAGAACTTTCTGCCACAGAAATGTGAGGGACATGTGTTTTTTTAGCCAAATTTTGAGGTTTGCAAAGGATTCTGGGTAACAGAACCTGGTCCGAGCCCCGCAAGTCAGCCCTCCTTGGATTTCCCTAGGTCTCTAGTTTTCAGAAATGCACAGGTTTGGTAGGTTTCCCTAGGTGCCGGCTGAGCTAGAGGCCAAAATCTACAGGTAGGCACTTCGCAAAAAACACCTCTGTTTTTTCCCAAAATTTAGGATGTGTCCACGTTGCGCTTTGGGGTGTTTCCTGTCACCGGCGCTAGGCCTACCCACGCAAGTGAGGTATCATTTTTATCGGGAGACTTGGGGGAACGCTGGGTGGAAGGAAATTTGTAGCTCCTCTCAGATTCCAGAACTTTCTGCCACAGAAATGTGAGGGACATGTGTTTTTTTAGCCAAATTTTGAGGTTTGCAAAGGATTCTGGGTAACAGAACCTGGTCCGAGCCCCGCAAGTCAGCCCTCCTTGGATTCCCCTAGGTCTCTAGTTTTCAGAAATGCACAGGTTTGGTAGGTTTCCCTAGGTGCCGGCTGAGCTAGAGGCCAAAATCTACAGGTAGGCACTTCGCAAAAAACACCTCTGTTTTTTCCCAAAATTTAGGATGTGTCCACGTTGCGCTTTGGGGTGTTTCCTGTCGCCGGCGCTTGGCCTACCCATGCAAGTGAGGTATCATTTTTATCGGGAGACTTGGGGGAACGCTGGGTGGAAGGAAATTTGTAGCTCCTCTCAGATTCCAGAACTTTCTGCCACAGAAATGTGAGGGACATGTGTTTTTTTAGCCAAATTTTGAGGTTTGCAAAGGATTCTGGGTAACAGAACCTGGTCCGAGCCCCGCAAGTCAGCCCTCCTTGGATTCCCCTAGGTCTCTAGTTTTCAGAAATGCACAGGTTTGGTAGGTTTCCCTAGGTGCCGGCTGAGCTAGAGGCCAAAATCTACAGGTAGGCACTTCGCAAAAAACACCTCTGTTTTTCCCCAAAATTTAGGATGTGTCCACGTTGCGCTTTGGGGTGTTTCCTGTCGCCGGCGCTTGGCCTACCCACGCAAGTGAGGTATCATTTTTATTGGGAGACTTGGGGGAACGCTGGGTGGAAGGAAATTTGTAGCTCCTCTCAGATTCCAGAACTTTCTGCCACCGAAATGTGAGGAAAACTTGTTATTTTAGCCAAATTGTGAGGTTTGCAAAGGATTCTGGGTAACAGAACCTGGTCCGAGCCCCGCAAGTCAGCCCTCCTTGGATTCCCCTAGGTCTCTAGTTTTCAGAAATGCACAGGTTTGGTAGGTTTCCCTAGGTGCCGGCTGAGCTAGAGGCCAAAATCTACAGGTAGGCACTTCGCAAAAAACACCTCTGTTTTTTCCCAAAATTTAGGATGTGTCCACGTTGCGCTTTGGGGTGTTTCCTGTCGCCGGCGCTAGGCCTACCCATGCAAGTGAGGTATCATTTTTATCGGGAGACTTGGGGGAACGCTGGGTGGAAGGAAATTTGTAGCTCCTCTCAGATTCCAGAACTTTCTGCCACAGAAATGTGAGGGACATGTGTTTTTTTAGCCAAATTTTGAGGTTTGCAAAGGATTCTGGGTAACAGAACCTGGTCCGAGCCCCGCAAGTCAGCCCTCCTTGGATTCCCCTAGGTCTCTAGTTTTCAGCAATGCACAGGTTTGGTAGGTTTCCCTAGGTGCCGGCTGAGCTAGAGGCCAAAATCTACAGGTAGGCACTTCGCAAAAAACACCTCTGTTTTTTCCCAAAATTTAGGATGTGTCCACGTTGCGCTTTGGGGTGTTTCCTGTCACCGGCGCTAGGCCTACCCACGCAAGTGAGGTATCATTTTTATCGGGAGACTTGGGGGAACGCTGGGTGGAAGGAAATTTGTAGCTCCTCTCAGATTCCAGAACTTTCTGCCACAGAAATGTGAGGGACATGTGTTTTTTTAGCCAAATTTTGAGGTTTGCAAAGGATTCTGGGTAACAGAACCTGGTCCGAGCCCCGCAAGTCAGCCCTCCTTGGATTCCCCTAGGTCTCTAGTTTTCAGAAATGCACAGGTTTGGTAGGTTTCCCTAGGTGCCGGCTGAGCTAGAGGCCAAAATCTACAGGTAGGCACTTCGCAAAAAACACCTCTGTTTTTTCCCAAAATTTAGGATGTGTCCACGTTGCGCTTTGGGGTGTTTCCTGTCGCCGGCGCTTGGCCTACCCATGCAAGTGAGGTATCATTTTTATCGGGAGACTTGGGGGAACGCTGGGTGGAAGGAAATTTGTAGCTCCTCTCAGATTCCAGAACTTTCTGCCACAGAAATGTGAGGGACATGTGTTTTTTTAGCCAAATTTTGAGGTTTGCAAAGGATTCTGGGTAACAGAACCTGGTCCGAGCCCCGCAAGTCAGCCCTCCTTGGATTCCCCTAGGTCTCTAGTTTTCAGAAATGCACAGGTTTGGTAGGTTTCCCTAGGTGCCGGCTGAGCTAGAGGCCAAAATCTACAGGTAGGCACTTCGCAAAAAACACCTCTGTTTTCCCCCAAAATTTAGGATGTGTCCACGTTGCGCTTTGGGGTGTTTCCTGTCGCCGGCGCTTGGCCTACCCACGCAAGTGAGGTATCATTTTTATTGGGAGACTTGGGGGAACGCTGGGTGGAAGGAAATTTGTAGCTCCTCTCAGATTCCAGAACTTTCTGCCACCGAAATGTGAGGAAAACTTGTTATTTTAGCCAAATTGTGAGGTTTGCAAAGGATTCTGGGTAACAGAACCTGGTCCGAGCCCCGCAAGTCAGCCCTCCTTGGATTCCCCTAGGTCTCTAGTTTTCAGAAATGCACAGGTTTGGTAGGTTTCCCTAGGTGCCGGCTGAGCTAGAGGCCAAAATCTACAGGTAGGCACTTCGCAAAAAACACCTCTGTTTTTTCCCAAAATTTAGGATGTGTCCACGTTGCGCTTTGGGGTGTTTCCTGTCGCCGGCGCTAGGCCTACCCATGCAAGTGAGGTATCATTTTTATCGGGAGACTTGGGGGAACGCTGGGTGGAAGGAAATTTGTAGCTCCTCTCAGATTCCAGAACTTTCTGCCACAGAAATGTGAGGGACATGTGTTTTTTTAGCCAAATTTTGAGGTTTGCAAAGGATTCTGGGTAACAGAACCTGGTCCGAGCCCCGCAAGTCAGCCCTCCTTGGATTCCCCTAGGTCTCTAGTTTTCAGCAATGCACAGGTTTGGTAGGTTTCCCTAGGTGCCGGCTGAGCTAGAGGCCAAAATCTACAGGTAGGCACTTCGCAAAAAACACCTCTGTTTTTTCCCAAAATTTAGGATGTGTCCACGTTGCGCTTTGGGGTGTTTCCTGTCGCCGGCGCTAGGCCTACCCACGCAAGTGAGGTATCATTTTTATCGGGAGACTTTGGGGAACGCTGGGTGGAAGGAAATTTGTAGCTCCTCTCAGATTCCAGAACTTTCTGCCACAGAAATGTGAGGGACATGTGTTTTTTTAGCCAAATTTTGAGGTTTGCAAAGGATTCTGGGTAACAGAACCTGGTCCGAGCCCCGCAAGTCAGCCCTCCTTGGATTCCCCTAGGTCTCTAGTTTTCAGAAATGCACAGGTTTGGTAGGTTTCCCTAGGTGCCGGCTGAGCTAGAGGCCAAAATCTACAGGTAGGCACTTCGCAAAAAACACCTCTGTTTTTTCCCAAAATGTAGGATGTGTCCACGTTGCGCTTTGGGGTGTTTCCTATCGCCGGCGCTAGGCCTACCCACGCAAGTGAGGTATCATTTTTATCGGGAGACTTAGGGGAACGCTGGGTGGAAGGAAATTTGTAGCTCCTCTCAGATTCCAGAACTTTCTGCCACAGAAATGTGAGGGACATGTGTTTTTTTAGCCAAATTTTGAGGTTTGCAAAGGATTCTGGGTAACAGAACCTGGTCCGAGCCCCGCAAGTCAGCCCTCCTTCGATTCCCCTAGGTCTCTAGTTTTCAGAAATGCACAGGTTTGGTAGGTTTCCCTAGGTGCCGGCTGAGCTAGAGGCCAAAATCTACAGGTAGGCACTTCGCAAAAAACACCTCTGTTTTTTCCCAAAATTTAGGATGTGTCCACGTTGCGCTTTGGGGTGTTTCCTGTCGCCGGCGCTAGGCCTACCCACGCAAGTGAGGTATCATTTTTATCGGGAGACTTGGGGGAACGCTGGGTGGAAGGAAATTTATAGCTCCTCTCAGATTCCAGAACTTTCTGCCACAGAAATGTGAGGGACATGTGTTTTTTTAGCCAAATTTTGAGGTTTGCAAAGGATTCTGGGTAACAGAACCTGGTCCGAGCCCCGCAAGTCAGCCCTCCTTGGATTCCCCTAGGTCTCTAGTTTTCAGAAATGCACAGGTTTGGTAGGTTTCCCTAGGTGCCGGCTGAGCTAGAGGCCAAAATCTACAGGTAGGCACTTCGCAAAAAACACCTCTGTTTTTTCCCAAAATTTAGGATGTGTCCACGTTGCGCTTTGGGGTGTTTCCTGTCACCGGCGCTAGGCCTACCCACGCAAGTGAGGTATCATTTTTATCGGGAGACTTGGGGGAACGCTGGGTGGAAGGAAATTTGTAGCTCCTCTCAGATTCCAGAACTTTCTGCCACAGAAATGTGAGGGACATGTGTTTTTTTAGCCAAATTTTGAGGTTTGCAAAGGATTCTGGGTAACAGAACCTGGTCCGAGCCCCGCAAGTCAGCCCTCCTTGGATTCCCCTAGGTCTCTAGTTTTCAGAAATGCACAGGTTTGGTAGGTTTCCCTAGGTGCCGGCTGAGCTAGAGGCCAAAATCTACAGGTAGGCACTTCGCAAAAAACACCTCTGTATTTTCCCAAAATTTAGGATGTGTCCACGTTGCGCTTTGGGGTGTTTCCTGTCGCCGGCGCTTGGCCTACCCATGCAAGTGAGGTATCATTTTTATCGGGAGACTTGGGGGAACGCTGGGTGGAAGGAAATTTGTAGCTCCTCTCAGATTCCAGAACTTTCTGCCACAGAAATGTGAGGGACATGTGTTTTTTTAGCCAAATTTTGAGGTTTGCAAAGGATTCTGGGTAACAGAACCTGGTCCGAGCCCCGCAAGTCAGCCCTCCTTGGATTCCCCTAGGTCTCTAGTTTTCAGAAATGCACAGGTTTGGTAGGTTTCCCTAGGTGCCGGCTGAGCTAGAGGCCAAAATCTACAGGTAGGCACTTCGCAAAAAACACCTCTGTTTTTCCCCAAAATTTAGGATGTGTCCACGTTGCGCTTTGGGGTGTTTCCTGTCGCCGGCGCTAGGCCTACCCACGCAAGTGAGGTATCATTTTTATTGGGAGACTTGGGGGAACGCTGGGTGGAAGGAAATTTGTAGCTCCTCTCAGATTCCAGAACTTTCTGCCACCGAAATGTGAGGAAAACTTGTTATTTTAGCCAAATTTTGAGGTTTGCAAAGGATTCTGGGTAACAGAACCTGGTCCGAGCCCTGCAAGTCAGCCCTCCTTGGATTCCCCTAGGTCTCTAGTTTTCAGAAATGCACAGGTTTGGTAGGTTTCCCTAGGTGCCGGCTGTGCTAGAGGCCAAAATCTACAGGTAGGCACTTCGCAAAAAACACCTCTGTTTTTTCCCAAAATTTAGGATGTGTCCACGTTGCGCTTTGGGGTGTTTCCTGTCGCCGGCGCTAGGCCTACCCATGCAAGTGAGGTATCATTTTTATCGGGAGACTTGGGGGAACGCTGGGTGGAAGGAAATTTGTAGCTCCTCTCAGATTCCAGAACTTTCTGCCACAGAAATGTGAGGGACATGTGTTTTTTTAGCCAAATTTTGAGGTTTGCAAAGGATTCTGGGTAACAGAACCTGGTCCGAGCCCCGCAAGTCAGCCCTCCTTGGATTCCCCTAGGTCTCTAGTTTTCAGAAATGCACAGGTTTGGTAGGTTTCCCTAGGTGCCGGCTGAGCTAGAGGCCAAAATCTACAGGTAGGCACTTCGCAGAAAACACCTCTGTTTTTTCCCAAAATTTAGGATGTGTCCACATTGCGCTTTGGGGTGTTTCCTGTCGCCGGCGCTAGGCCTACCCACGCAAGTGAGGTATCATTTTTATCGGGAGACTTGGGGGAACGCTGGGTAGAAGGAAATTTGTAGCTCCTCTCAGATTCCAGAACTTTCTGCCACAGAAATGTGAGGGACATGTGTTTTTTTAGCCAAATTTTGAGGTTTGCAAAGGATTCTGGGTAACAGAACCTGGTCCGAGCCCCGCAAGTCAGCCCTCCTTGGATTCCCCTAGGTCTCTAGTTTTCAGCAATGCACAGGTTTGGTAGGTTTCCCTAGGTGCCGGCTGAGCTAGAGGCCAAAATCTACAGGTAGGCACTTCGCAAAAAACACCTCTGTTTTTTCCCAAAATTTAGGATGTGTCCACGTTGCGCTTTGGGGTGTTTCCTGTCGCCGGCGCTAGGCCTACCCACGCAAGTGAGGTATCATTTTTATCGGGAGACTTGGGGGAACGCTGGGTGGAAGGAAATTTGTAGCTCCTCTCAGATTCCAGAACTTTCTGCCACAGAAATGTGAGGGACATGTGTTTTTTTAGCCAAATTTTGAGGTTTGCAAAGGATTCTGGGTAACAGAACCTGGTCCGAGCCCCGCAAGTCAGCCCTCCTTGGATTCCCCTAGGTCTCTAGTTTTCAGAAATGCACAGGTTTGGTAGGTTTCCCTAGGTGCCGGCTGAGCTAGAGGCCAAAATCTACAGGTAGGCACTTCGCAAAAAACACCTCTGTTTTTTCCCAAAATTTAGGATGTGTCCACGTTGCGCTTTGGGGTGTTTCCTGTCGCCGGCGCTAGGCCTACCCACGCAAGTGAGGTATCATTTTTATCGGGAGACTTGGGGGAACGCTGGGTGGAAGGAAATTTGTAGCTCCTCTCAGATTCCAGAACTTTCTGCCACAGAAATGTGAGGGACATGTGTTTTTTTAGCCAAATTTTGAGGTTTGCAAAGGATTCTGGGTAACAGAACCTGGTCCGAGCCCCGCAAGTCAGCCCTCCTTGGATTCCCCTAGGTCTCTAGTTTTCAGAAATGCACAGGTTTGGTAGGTTTCCCTAGGTGCCGGCTGAGCTAGAGGCCAAAATCTACAGGTAGGCACTTCGCAAAAAACACCTCTGTTTTTTCCCAAAATGTAGGATGTGTCCACGTTGCGCTTTGGGGTGTTTCCTGTCGCCGGCGCTTGGCCTACCCATGCAAGTGAGGTATCATTTTTATCGGGAGACTTGGGGGAACGCTGGGTGGAAGGAAATTTGTAGCTCCTCTCAGATTCCAGAACTTTCTGCCACAGAAATGTGAGGGACATGTGTTTTTTTAGCCAAATTTTGAGGTTTGCAAAGGATTCTGGGTAACAGAACCTGGTCCGAGCCCCGCAAGTCAGCCCTCCTTGGATTCCCCTAGGTCTCTAGTTTTCAGAAATGCACAGGTTTGGTAGGTTTCCCTAGGTGCCGGCTGAGCTAGAGGCCAAAATCTACAGGTAGGCACTTCGCAAAAAACACCTCTGTTTTTCCCCAAAATTTAGGATGTGTCCACGTTGCGCTTTGGGGTGTTTCCTGTCGCCGGCGCTAGGCCTACCCACGCAAGTGAGGTATCATTTTTATTGGGAGACTTGGGGGAACGCTGGGTGGAAGGAAATTTGTAGCTCCTCTCAGATTCCAGAACTTTCTGCCACCGAAATGTGAGGAAAACTTGTTATTTTAGCCAAATTTTGAGGTTTGCAAAGGATTCTGGGTAACAGAACCTGGTCCGAGCCCTGCAAGTCAGCCCTCCTTGGATTCCCCTAGGTCTCTAGTTTTCAGAAATGCACAGGTTTGGTAGGTTTCCCTAGGTGCCGGCTGAGCTAGAGGCCAAAATCTACAGGTAGGCACTTCGCAAAAAACACCTCTGTTTTTTCCCAAAATTTAGGATGTGTCCACGTTGCGCTTTGGGGTGTTTCCTGTCGCCGGCGCTAGGCCTACCCATGCAAGTGAGGTATCATTTTTATCGGGAGACTTGGGGGAACGCTGGGTGGAAGGAAATTTGTAGCTCCTCTCAGATTCCAGAACTTTCTGCCACAGAAATGTGAGGGACATGTGTTTTTTTAGCCAAATTTTGAGGTTTGCAAAGGATTCTGGGTAACAGAACCTGGTCCGAGCCCCGCAAGTCAGCCCTCCTTGGATTCCCCTAGGTCTCTAGTTTTCAGCAATGCACAGGTTTGGTAGGTTTCCCTAGGTGCCGGCTGAGCTAGAGGCCAAAATCTACAGGTAGGCACTTCGCAAAAAACACCTCTGTTTTTTCCCAAAATTTAGGATGTGTCCACGTTGCGCCTTGGGGTGTTTCCTGTCGCCGGCGCTAGGCCTACCCACGCAAGTGAGGTATCATTTTTATCGGGAGACTTAGGGGAACGCTGGGTGGAAGGAAATTTGTAGCTCCTCTCAGATTCCAGAACTTTCTGCCACAGAAATGTGAGGGACATGTGTTTTTTTAGCCAAATTTTGAGGTTTGCAAAGGATTCTGGGTAACAGAACCTGGTCCGAGCCCCGCAAGTCAGCCCTCCTTGGATTCCCCTAGGTCTCTAGTTTTCAGCAATGCACAGGTTTGGTAGGTTTCCCTAGGTGCCGGCTGAGCTAGAGGCCAAAATCTACAGGTAGGCACTTCGCAAAAAACACCTCTGTTTTTTCCCAAAATTTAGGATGTGTCCACGTTGCGCCTTGGGGTGTTTCCTGTCGCCGGCGCTAGGCCTACCCACGCAAGTGAGGTATCATTTTTATCGGGAGACTTGGGGGAACGCTGGGTGGAAGGAAATTTATAGCTGCTCTCAGATTCCAGAACTTTCTGCCACAGAAATGTGAGGGACATGTGTTTTTTTAGCCAAATTGTGAGGTTTGCAAAGGATTCTGGGTAACAGAACCTGGTCCGAGCCCCGCAAGTCAGCCCTCCTTGGATTCCCCTAGGTCTCTAGTTTTCAGAAATGCACAGGTTTGGTAGGTTTCCCTAGGTGCCGGCTGAGCTAGAGGCCAAAATCTACAGGTAGGCACTTCGCAAAAAACACCTCTGTTTTTTCCCAAAATTTAGGATGTGTCCACGTTGCGCCTTGGGGTGTTTCCTGTCGCCGGCGCTAGGCCTACCCACGCAAGTGAGGTATCATTTTTATCGGGAGACTTAGGGGAACGCTGGGTGGAAGGAAATTTGTAGCTCCTCTCAGATTCCAGAACTTTCTGCCACAGAAATGTGAGGGACATGTGTTTTTATTGGCAAATTTTGAGGTTTGCAAAGGATTCTGGGTAACAGAACCTGGTCCGAGCCCCGCAAGTCAGCCCTCCTTGGATTCCCCTAGGTCTCTAGTTTTCAGAAATGCACAGGTTTGGTATGTTTCCCTAGGTGCCGGCTGAGCTAGAGGCCAAAATCTACAGGTAGGCACTTCGCAAAAAACACCTCTGTTTTTTCCCAAAATTTCGGATGTGTCCACGTTGCGCTTTGGGGTGTTTCCTGTCGCCGGCGCTAGGCCTACCCACGCAAGTGAGGTATCATTTTTATCGGGAGACTTGGGGGAACGCTGGGTGGAAGGAAATTTGTAGCTCCTCTCAGATTCCAGAACTTTCTGCCACAGAAATGTGAGGGACATGTGTTTTTTTAGCCAAATTTTGAGGTTTGCAAAGGATTCTGGGTAACAGAACCTGGTCCGAGCCCCGCAAGTCAGCCCTCCTTGGATTTCCCTAGGTCTCTAGTTTTCAGAAATGCACAGGTTTGGTAGGTTTCCCTAGGTGCCGGCTGAGCTAGAGGCCAAAATCTACAGGTAGGCACTTTGCAAAAAACACCTCTGTTTTTTCCCAAAATTTAGGATGTGTCCACGTTGCGCTTTGGGGTGTTTCCTGTCGCCGGCGCTAGGCCTACCCACGCAAGTGAGGTATCATTTTTATCGGGAGACTTGGGGGAACGCTGGGTGGAAGGAAATTTGTAGCTCCTCTCAGATTCCAGAACTTTCTGCCACAGAAATGTGAGGGACATGTGTTTTTTTAGCCAAATTTTGAGGTTTGCAAAGGATTCTGGGTAACAGAACCTGGTCCGAGCCCCGCAAGTCAGCCCTCCTTGGATTCCCCTAGGTCTCTAGTTTTCAGAAATGCACAGGTTTGGTAGGTTTCCCTAGGTGCCGGCTGAGCTAGAGGCCAAAATCTACAGGTAGGCACTTCGCAAAAAACACCTCTGTTTTTTCCCAAAATTTAGGATGTGTCCACGTTGCGCTTTGGGGTGTTTCCTGTCGCCGGCTCTAGGCCTACCCATGCAAGTGAGGTATCATTTTTATCGGGAGACTTGGGGGAACGCTGGGTGGAAGGAAATTTGTAGCTCCTCTCAGATTCCAGAACTTTCTGCCACAGAAATGTGAGGGACATGTGTTTTTTTAGCCAAATTTTGAGGTTTGCAAAGGATTCTGGGTAACAGAACCTGGTCCGAGCCCCGCACGTCAGCCCTCCTTGGATTCCCCTAGGTCTCTAGTTTTCAGAAATGCACAGGTTTGGTAGGTTTCCCTAGGTGCCGGCTGAGCTAGAGGCCAAAATCTACAGGTAGGCACTTCGCAAAAAACACCTCTGTTTTTTCCCAAAATTTAGGATGTGTCCACGTTGCGCTTTGGGGTGTTTCCTGTCGCCGGCGCTAGGCCTACCCACGCAAGTGAGGTATCATTTTTATCGGGAGACTTGGGGGAACGCTGGGTGGAAGGAAATTTGTAGCTCCTCTCAGATTCCAGAACTTTCTGCCACAGAAATGTGAGGGACATGTGTTTTTTTAGCCAAATTTTGAGGTTTGCAAAGGATTCTGGGTAACAGAACCTGGTCCGAGCCCCGCAAGTCAGCCCTCCTTGGATTTCCCTAGGTCTCTAGTTTTCAGAAATGCACAGGTTTGGTAGGTTTCCCTAGGTGCCGGCTGAGCTAGAGGCCAAAATCTACAGGTAGGCACTTTGCAAAAAACACCTCTGTTTTTTCCCAAAATTTAGGATGTGTCCACGTTGCGCTTTGGGGTGTTTCCTGTCGCCGGCGCTAGGCCTACCCACGCAAGTGAGGTATCATTTTTATCGGGAGACTTGGGGGAACGCTGGGTGGAAGGAAATTTGTAGCTCCTCTCAGATTCCAGAACTTTCTGCCACAGAAATGTGAGGGACATGTGTTTTTTTAGCCAAATTTTGAGGTTTGCAAAGGATTCTGGGTAACAGAACCTGGTCCGAGCCCCGCAAGTCAGCCCTCCTTGGATTCCCCTAGGTCTCTAGTTTTCAGAAATGCACAGGTTTGGTAGGTTTCCCTAGGTGCCGGCTGAGCTAGAGGCCAAAATCTACAGGTAGGCACTTCGCAAAAAACACCTCTGTTTTTTCCCAAAATTTAGGATGTGTCCACGTTGCGCTTTGGGGTGTTTCCTGTCACCGGCGCTAGGCCTACCCACGCAAGTGAGGTATCATTTTTATCGGGAGACTTGGGGGAACGCTGGGTGGAAGGAAATTTGTAGCTCCTCTCAGATTCCAGAACTTTCTGCCACAGAAATGTGAGGGACATGTGTTTTTTTAGCCAAATTTTGAGGTTTGCAAAGGATTCTGGGTAACAGAACCTGGTCCGAGCCCCGCAAGTCAGCCCTCCTTGGATTCCCCTAGGTCTCTAGTTTTCAGAAATGCACAGGTTTGGTAGGTTTCCCTAGGTGCCGGCTGAGCTAGAGGCCAAAATCTACAGGTAGGCACTTCGCAAAAAACACCTCTGTTTTTTCCCAAAATTTAGGATGTGTCCACGTTGCGCTTTGGGGTGTTTCCTGTCGCCGGCGCTAGGCCTACCCACGCAAGTGAGGTATCATTTTTATCGGGAGACTTGGGGGAACGCTGGGTGGAAGGAAATTTGTAGCTCCTCTCAGATTCCAGAACTTTCTGCCACAGAAATATGAGGGACATGTGTTTTTTTAGCCAAATTTTGAGGTTTGCAAAGGATTCTGGGTAACAGAACCTGGTCCGAGCCCCGCAAGTCAGCCCTCCTTGGATTCCCCTAGGTCTCTAGTTTTCAGAAATGCACAGGTTTGGTAGGTTTCCCTAGGTGCCGGCTGAGCTAGAGGCCAAAATCTACAGGTAGGCACTTCGCAAAAAACACCTCTGTTTTTTCCCAAAATTTAGGATGTGTCCACATTGCGCTTTGGGGTGTTTCCTGTCGCCGGCTCTAGGCCTACCCATGCAAGTGAGGTATCATTTTTATCGGGAGACTTGGGGGAACGCTGGGTGGAAGGAAATTTGTAGCTCCTCTCAGATTCCAGAACTTTCTGCCACAGAAATGTGAGGGACATGTGTTTTTTTAGCCAAATTTTGAGGTTTGCAAAGGATTCTGGGTAACAGAACCTGGTCCGAGCCCCGCACGTCAGCCCTCCTTGGATTCCCCTAGGTCTCTAGTTTTCAGAAATGCACAGGTTTGGTAGGTTTCCCTAGGTGCCGGCTGAGCTAGAGGCCAAAATCTACAGGTAGGCACTTCGCAAAAAACACCTCTGTTTTTTCCCAAAATTTAGGATGTGTCCACGTTGCGCTTTGGGGTGTTTCCTGTCGCCGGCGCTAGGCCTACCCACGCAAGTGAGGTATCATTTTTATCGGGAGACTTGGGGGAACGCTGGGTGGAAGGAAATTTGTAGCTCCTCTCAGATTCCAGAACTTTCTGCCACAGAAATGTGAGGGACATGTGTTTTTTTAGCCAAATTTTGAGGTTTGCAAAGGATTCTGGGTAACAGAACCTGGTCCGAGCCCCGCAAGTCAGCCCTCCTTGGATTTCCCTAGGTCTCTAGTTTTCAGAAATGCACAGGTTTGGTAGGTTTCCCTAGGTGCCGGCTGAGCTAGAGGCCAAAATCTACAGGTAGGCACTTTGCAAAAAACACCTCTGTTTTTTCCCAAAATTTAGGATGTGTCCACGTTGCGCTTTGGGGTGTTTCCTGTCGCCGGCGCTAGGCCTACCCACGCAAGTGAGGTATCATTTTTATCGGGAGACTTGGGGGAACGCTGGGTGGAAGGAAATTTGTAGCTCCTCTCAGATTCCAGAACTTTCTGCCACAGAAATGTGAGGGACATGTGTTTTTTTAGCCAAATTTTGAGGTTTGCAAAGGATTCTGGGTAACAGAACCTGGTCCGAGCCCCGCAAGTCAGCCCTCCTTGGATTCCCCTAGGTCTCTAGTTTTCAGAAATGCACAGGTTTGGTAGGTTTCCCTAGGTGCCGGCTGAGCTAGAGGCCAAAATCTACAGGTAGGCACTTCGCAAAAAACACCTCTGTTTTTTCCCAAAATTTAGGATGTGTCCACGTTGCGCTTTGGGGTGTTTCCTGTCACCGGCGCTAGGCCTACCCACGCAAGTGAGGTATCATTTTTATCGGGAGACTTGGGGGAACGCTGGGTGGAAGGAAATTTGTAGCTCCTCTCAGATTCCAGAACTTTCTGCCACAGAAATGTGAGGGACATGTGTTTTTTTAGCCAAATTTTGAGGTTTGCAAAGGATTCTGGGTAACAGAACCTGGTCCGAGCCCCGCAAGTCAGCCCTCCTTGGATTTCCCTAGGTCTCTAGTTTTCAGAAATGCACAGGTTTGGTAGGTTTCCCTAGGTGCCGGCTGAGCTAGAGGCCAAAATCTACAGGTAGGCACTTCGCAAAAAACACCTCTGTTTTTTCCCAAAATTTAGGATGTGTCCACGTTGCGCTTTGGGGTGTTTCCTGTCACCGGCGCTAGGCCTACCCACGCAAGTGAGGTATCATTTTTATCGGGAGACTTGGGGGAACGCTGGGTGGAAGGAAATTTGTAGCTCCTCTCAGATTCCAGAACTTTCTGCCACAGAAATGTGAGGGACATGTGTTTTTTTAGCCAAATTTTGAGGTTTGCAAAGGATTCTGGGTAACAGAACCTGGTCCGAGCCCCGCAAGTCAGCCCTCCTTGGATTCCCCTAGGTCTCTAGTTTTCAGAAATGCACAGGTTTGGTAGGTTTCCCTAGGTGCCGGCTGAGCTAGAGGCCAAAATCTACAGGTAGGCACTTCGCAAAAAACACCTCTGTTTTTTCCCAAAATTTAGGATGTGTCCACGTTGCGCTTTGGGGTGTTTCCTGTCGCCGGCGCTTGGCCTACCCATGCAAGTGAGGTATCATTTTTATCGGGAGACTTGGGGGAACGCTGGGTGGAAGGAAATTTGTAGCTCCTCTCAGATTCCAGAACTTTCTGCCACAGAAATGTGAGGGACATGTGTTTTTTTAGCCAAATTTTGAGGTTTGCAAAGGATTCTGGGTAACAGAACCTGGTCCGAGCCCCGCAAGTCAGCCCTCCTTGGATTCCCCTAGGTCTCTAGTTTTCAGAAATGCACAGGTTTGGTAGGTTTCCCTAGGTGCCGGCTGAGCTAGAGGCCAAAATCTACAGGTAGGCACTTCGCAAAAAACACCTCTGTTTTTCCCCAAAATTTAGGATGTGTCCACGTTGCGCTTTGGGGTGTTTCCTGTCGCCGGCGCTTGGCCTACCCACGCAAGTGAGGTATCATTTTTATTGGGAGACTTGGGGGAACGCTGGGTGGAAGGAAATTTGTAGCTCCTCTCAGATTCCAGAACTTTCTGCCACCGAAATGTGAGGAAAACTTGTTATTTTAGCCAAATTTTTTTAGGTTTGCAAAGGATTCTGGGTAACAGAACCTGGTCCGAGCCCCGCAAGTCAGCCCTCCTTGGATTCCCCTAGGTCTCTAGTTTTCAGAAATGCACAGGTTTGGTAGGTTTCCCTAGGTGACGGCTGAGCTAGAGGCCAAAATCTACAGGTAGGCACTTCGCAAAAAACACCTCTGTTTTTTCCCAAAATTTAGGATGTGTCCACGTTGCGCTTTGGGGTGTTTCCTGTCGCCGGCGCTAGGCCTACCCATGCAAGTGAGGTATCATTTTTATCGGGAGACTTGGGGGAACGCTGGGTGGAAGGAAATTTGTAGCTCCTCTCAGATTCCAGAACTTTCTGCCACAGAAATGTGAGGGACATGTGTTTTTTTAGCCAAATTTTGAGGTTTGCAAAGGATTCTGGGTAACAGAACCTGGTCCGAGCCCCGCAAGTCAGCCCTCCTTGGATTCCCCTAGGTCTCTAGTTTTCAGCAATGCACAGGTTTGGTAGGTTTCCCTAGGTGCCGGCTGAGCTAGAGGCCAAAATCTACAGGTAGGCACTTCGCAAAAAACACCTCTGTTTTTTCCCAAAATTTAGGATGTGTCCACGTTGCGCTTTGGGGTGTTTCCTGTCGCCGGCGCTAGGCCTACCCACGCAAGTGAGGTATCATTTTTATCGGGAGACTTTGGGGAACGCTGGGTGGAAGGAAATTTGTAGCTCCTCTCAGATTCCAGAACTTTCTGCCACAGAAATGTGAGGGACATGTGTTTTTTTAGCCAAATTTTGAGGTTTGCAAAGGATTCTGGGTAACAGAACCTGGTCCGAGCCCCGCAAGTCAGCCCTCCTTGGATTCCCCTAGGTCTCTAGTTTTCAGAAATGCACAGGTTTGGTAGGTTTCCCTAGGTGCCGGCTGAGCTAGAGGCCAAAATCTACAGGTAGGCACTTCGCAAAAAACACCTCTGTTTTTTCCCAAAATGTAGGATGTGTCCACGTTGCGCTTTGGGGTGTTTCCTATCGCCGGCGCTAGGCCTACCCACGCAAGTGAGGTATCATTTTTATCGGGAGACTTAGGGGAACGCTGGGTGGAAGGAAATTTGTAGCTCCTCTCAGATTCCAGAACTTTCTGCCACAGAAATGTGAGGGACATGTGTTTTTTTAGCCAAATTTTGAGGTTTGCAAAGGATTCTGGGTAACAGAACCTGGTCCGAGCCCCGCAAGTCAGCCCTCCTTGGATTCCCCTAGGTCTCTAGTTTTCAGAAATGCACAGGTTTGGTAGGTTTCCCTAGGTGCCGGCTGAGCTAGAGGCCAAAATCTACAGGTAGGCACTTCGCAAAAAACACCTCTGTTTTTTCCCAAAATTTAGGATGTGTCCACGTTGCGCTTTGGGGTGTTTCCTGTCGCCGGCGCTAGGCCTACCCACGCAAGTGAGGTATCATTTTTATCGGGAGACTTGGGGGAACGCTGGGTGGAAGGAAATTTATAGCTCCTCTCAGATTCCAGAACTTTCTGCCACAGAAATGTGAGGGACATGTGTTTTTTTAGCCAAATTTTGAGGTTTGCAAAGGATTCTGGGTAACAGAACCTGGTCCGAGCCCCGCAAGTCAGCCCTCCTTGGATTCCCCTAGGTCTCTAGTTTTCAGAAATGCACAGGTTTGGTAGGTTTCCCTAGGTGCCGGCTGAGCTAGAGGCCAAAATCTACAGGTAGGCACTTCGCAAAAAACACCTCTGTTTTTTCCCAAAATTTAGGATGTGTCCACGTTGCGCTTTGGGGTGTTTCCTGTCACCGGCGCTAGGCCTACCCACGCAAGTGAGGTATCATTTTTATCGGGAGACTTGGGGGAACGCTGGGTGGAAGGAAATTTGTAGCTCCTCTCAGATTCCAGAACTTTCTGCCACAGAAATGTGAGGGACATGTGTTTTTTTAGCCAAATTTTGAGGTTTGCAAAGGATTCTGGGTAACAGAACCTGGTCCGAGCCCCGCAAGTCAGCCCTCCTTGGATTCCCCTAGGTCTCTAGTTTTCAGAAATGCACAGGTTTGGTAGGTTTCCCTAGGTGCCGGCTGAGCTAGAGGCCAAAATCTACAGGTAGGCACTTCGCAAAAAACACCTCTGTATTTTCCCAAAATTTAGGATGTGTCCACGTTGCGCTTTGGGGTGTTTCCTGTCGCCGGCGCTTGGCCTACCCATGCAAGTGAGGTATCATTTTTATCGGGAGACTTGGGGGAACGCTGGGTGGAAGGAAATTTGTAGCTCCTCTCAGATTCCAGAACTTTCTGCCACAGAAATGTGAGGGACATGTGTTTTTTTAGCCAAATTTTGAGGTTTGCAAAGGATTCTGGGTAACAGAACCTGGTCCGAGCCCCGCAAGTCAGCCCTCCTTGGATTCCCCTAGGTCTCTAGTTTTCAGAAATGCACAGGTTTGGTAGGTTTCCCTAGGTGCCGGCTGAGCTAGAGGCCAAAATCTACAGGTAGGCACTTTGCAAAAAACACCTCTGTTTTTCCCCAAAATTTAGGATGTGTCCACGTTGCGCTTTGGGGTGTTTCCTGTCGCCGGCGCTAGGCCTACCCACGCAAGTGAGGTATCATTTTAATTGGGAGACTTGGGGGAACGCTGGGTGGAAGGAAATTTGTAGCTCCTCTCAGATTCCAGAACTTTCTGCCACCGAAATGTGAGGAAAACTTGTTATTTTAGCCAAATTTTGAGGTTTGCAAAGGATTCTGTGTAACAGAACCTGGTCCGAGCCCTGCAAGTCAGCCCTCCTTGGATTCCCCTAGGTCTCTAGTTTTCAGAAATGCACAGGTTTGGTAGGTTTCCCTAGGTGCCGGCTGTGCTAGAGGCCAAAATCTACAGGTAGGCACTTCGCAAAAAACACCTCTGTTTTTTCCCAAAATTTAGGATGTGTCCACGTTGCGCTTTGGGGTGTTTCCTGTCGCCGGCGCTAGGCCTACCCATGCAAGTGAGGTATCGTTTTTATCGGGAGACTTGGGGGAACGCTGGGTGGAAGGAAATTTGTAGCTCCTCTCAGATTCCAGAACTTTCTGCCACAGAAATGTGAGGGACATGTGTTTTTTTAGCCAAATTTTGAGGTTTGCAAAGGATTCTGGGTAACAGAACCTGGTCCGAGCCCCGCAAGTCAGCCCTCCTTGGATTCCCCTAGGTCTCTAGTTTTCAGAAATGCACAGGTTTGGTAGGTTTCCCTAGGTGCCGGCTGAGCTAGAGGCCAAAATCTACAGGTAGGCACTTCGCAGAAAACACCTCTGTTTTTTCCCAAAATTTAGGATGTGTCCACGTTGCGCTTTGGGGTGTTTCCTGTCGCCGGCGCTAGGCCTACCCACGCAAGTGAGGTATCATTTTTATCGGGAGACTTGGGGGAACGCTGGGTAGAAGGAAATTTGTAGCTCCTCTCAGATTCCAGAACTTTCTGCCACAGAAATGTGAGGGACATGTGTTTTTTTAGCCAAATTTTGAGGTTTGCAAAGGATTCTGGGTAACAGAACCTGGTCCGAGCCCCGCAAGTCAGCCCTCCTTGGATTCCCCTAGGTCTCTAGTTTTCAGCAATGCACAGGTTTGGTAGGTTTCCCTAGGTGCCGGCTGAGCTAGAGGCCAAAATCTACAGGTAGGCACTTCGCAAAAAACACCTCTGTTTTTTCCCAAAATTTAGGATGTGTCCACGTTGCGCTTTGGGGTGTTTCCTGTCGCCGGCGCTAGGCCTACCCACGCAAGTGAGGTATCATTTTTATCGGGAGACTTGGGGGAACGCTGGGTGGAAGGAAATTTGTAGCTCCTCTCAGATTCCAGAACTTTCTGCCACAGAAATGTGAGGGACATGTGTTTTTTTAGCCAAATTTTGAGGTTTGCAAAGGATTCTGGGTAACAGAACCTGGTCCGAGCCCCGCAAGTCAGCCCTCCTTGGATTCCCCTAGGTCTCTAGTTTTCAGAAATGCACAGGTTTGGTAGGTTTCCCTAGGTGCCGGCTGAGCTAGAGGCCAAAATCTACAGGTAGGCACTTCGCAAAAAACACCTCTGTTTTTTCCCAAAATTTAGGATGTGTCCACGTTGCGCTTTGGGGTGTTTCCTGTCGCCGGCGCTAGGCCTACCCACGCAAGTGAGGTATCATTTTTATCGGGAGACTTGGGGGAACGCTGGGTGGAAGGAAATTTGTAGCTCCTCTCAGATTCCAGAACTTTCTGCCACAGAAATGTGAGGGACATGTGTTTTTTTAGCCAAATTTTGAGGTTTGCAAAGGATTCTGGGTAACAGAACCTGGTCCGAGCCCCGCAAGTCAGCCCTCCTTGGATTCCCCTAGGTCTCTAGTTTTCAGAAATGCACAGGTTTGGTAGGTTTCCCTAGGTGCCGGCTGAGCTAGAGGCCAAAATCTACAGGTAGGCACTTCGCAAAAAACACCTCTGTTTTTTCCCAAAATTTAGGATGTGTCCACGTTGCGCTTTGGGGTGTTTCCTGTCACCGGCGCTAGGCCTACCCACGCAAGTGAGGTATCATTTTTATCGGGAGACTTGGGGGAACGCTGGGTGGAAGGAAATTTGTAGCTCCTCTCAGATTCCAGAACTTTCTGCCACAGAAATGTGAGGGACATGTGTTTTTTTAGCCAAATTTTGAGGTTTGCAAAGGATTCTGGGTAACAGAACCTGGTCCGAGCCCCGCAAGTCAGCCCTCCTTGGATTCCCCTAGGTCTCTAGTTTTCAGAAATGCACAGGTTTGGTAGGTTTCCCTAGGTGCCGGCTGAGCTAGAGGCCAAAATCTACAGGTAGGCACTTCGCAAAAAACACCTCTGTTTTTTCCCAAAATTTAGGATGTGTCCACGTTGCGCTTTGGGGTGTTTCCTGTCGCCGGCGCTTGGCCTACCCATGCAAGTGAGGTATCATTTTTATCGGGAGACTTGGGGGAACGCTGGGTGGAAGGAAATTTGTAGCTCCTCTCAGATTCCAGAACTTTCTGCCACAGAAATGTGAGGGACATGTGTTTTTTTAGCCAAATTTTGAGGTTTGCAAAGGATTCTGGGTAACAGAACCTGGTCCGAGCCCCGCAAGTCAGCCCTCCTTGGATTCCCCTAGGTCTCTAGTTTTCAGAAATGCACAGGTTTGGTAGGTTTCCCTAGGTGCCGGCTGAGCTAGAGGCCAAAATCTACAGGTAGGCACTTCGCAAAAAACACCTCTGTTTTTCCCCAAAATTTAGGATGTGTCCACGTTGCGCTTTGGGGTGTTTCCTGTCGCCGGCGCTAGGCCTACCCACGCAAGTGAGGTATCATTTTTATTGGGAGACTTGGGGGAACGCTGGGTGGAAGGAAATTTGTAGCTCCTCTCAGATTCCAGAACTTTCTGCCACCGAAATGTGAGGAAAACTTGTTATTTTAGCCAAATTTTGAGGTTTGCAAAGGATTCTGGGTAACAGAACCTGGTCCGAGCCCTGCAAGTCAGCCCTCCTTGGATTCCCCTAGGTCTCTAGTTTTCAGAAATGCACAGGTTTGGTAGGTTTCCCTAGGTGCCGGCTGAGCTAGAGGCCAAAATCTACAGGTAGGCACTTCGCAAAAAACACCTCTGTTTTTTCCCAAAATTTAGGATGTGTCCACGTTGCGCTTTGGGGTGTTTCCTGTCGCCGGCGCTAGGCCTACCCATGCAAGTGAGGTATCATTTTTATCGGGAGACTTGGGGGAACGCTGGGTGGAAGGAAATTTGTAGCTCCTCTCAGATTCCAGAACTTTCTGCCACAGAAATGTGAGGGACATGTGTTTTTTTAGCCAAATTTTGAGGTTTGCAAAGGATTCTGGGTAACAGAACCTGGTCCGAGCCCCGCAAGTCAGCCCTCCTTGGATTCCCCTAGGTCTCTAGTTTTCAGAAATGCACAGGTTTGGTAGGTTTCCCTAGGTGCCGGCTGAGCTAGAGGCCAAAATCTACAGGTAGGCACTTCGCAAAAAACACCTCTGTTTTTTCCCAAAATTTAGGATGTGTCCACGTTGCGCTTTGGGGTGTTTCCTGTCGCCGGCGCCAGGCCTACCCACGCAAGTGAGGTATCATTTTTATCGGGAGACTTGGGGGAACGCTGGGTAGAAGGAAATTTGTAGCTCCTCTCAGATTCCAGAACTTTCTGCCACAGAAATGTGAGGGACATGTGTTTTTTTAGCCAAATTTTGAGGTTTGCAAAGGATTCTGGGTAACAGAACCTGGTCCGAGCCCCGCAAGTCAGCCCTCCTTGGATTCCCCTAGGTCTCTAGTTTTCAGCAATGCACAGGTTTGGTAGGTTTCCCTAGGTGCCGGCTGAGCTAGAGGCCAAAATCTACAGGTAGGCACTTCGCAAAAAACACCTCTGTTTTTTCCCAAAATTTAGGATGTGTCCACGTTGCGTTTTGGGGTGTTTCCTGTCGCCGGCGCTAGGCCTACCCACGCAAGTGAGGTATCATTTTTATCGGGAGACTTTGGGGAACGCTGGGTGGAAGGAAATTTGTAGCTCCTCTCAGATTCCAGAACTTTCTGCCACAGAAATGTGAGGGACATGTGTTTTTTTAGCCAAATTTTGAGGTTTGCAAAGGATTCTGGGTAACAGAACCTGGTCCGAGCCCCGCAAGTCAGCCCTCCTTGGATTCCCCTAGGTCTCTAGTTTTCAGAAATGCACAGGTTTGGTAGGTTTCCCTAGGTGCCGGCTGAGCTAGAGGCCAAAATCTACAGGTAGGCACTTCGCAAAAAACACCTCTGTTTTTTCCCAAAATGTAGGATGTGTCCACGTTGCGCTTTGGGGTGTTTCCTGTCGCCGGCGCTAGGCCTACCCACGCAAGTGAGGTATCATTTTTATCGGAAGACTTAGGGGAACGCTGGGTGGAAGGAAATTTGTAGCTCCTCTCAGATTCCAGAACTTTCTGCCACAGAAATGTGAGGGACATGTGTTTTTTTAGCCAAATTTTGAGGTTTGCAAAGGATTCTGGGTAACAGAACCTGGTCCGAGCCCCGCAAGTCAGCCCTCCTTGGATTCCCCTAGGTCTCTAGTTTTCAGAAATGCACAGGTTTGGTAGGTTTCCCTAGGTGCCGGCTGAGCTAGAGGCCAAAATCTACAGGTAGGCACTTCGCAAAAAACACCTCTGTTTTTTCCCAAAATTTAGGATGTGTCCACGTTGCGCTTTGGGGTGTTTCCTGTCGCCGGCGCTAGGCCTACCCACGCAAGTGAGGTATCATTTTTATCGGGAGACTTGGGGGAACGCTGGGTGGAAGGAAATTTATAGCTCCTCTCAGATTCCAGAACTTTCTGCCACAGAAATGTGAGGGACATGTGTTTTTTTAGCCAAATTTTGAGGTTTGCAAAGGATTCTGGGTAACAGAACCTGGTCCGAGCCCCGCAAGTCAGCCCTCCTTGGATTCCCCTAGGTCTCTAGTTTTCAGAAATGCACAGGTTTGGTAGGTTTCCCTAGGTGCCGGCTGAGCTAGAGGCCAAAATCTACAGGTAGGCACTTCGCAAAAAACACCTCTGTTTTTTCCCAAAATTTAGGATGTGTCCACGTTGCGCTTTGGGGTGTTTCCTGTCACCGGCGCTAGGCCTACCCACGCAAGTGAGGTATCATTTTTATCGGGAGACTTGGGGGAACGCTGGGTGGAAGGAAATTTGTAGCTCCTCTCAGATTCCAGAACTTTCTGCCACAGAAATGTGAGGGACATGTGTTTTTTTAGCCAAATTTTGAGGTTTGCAAAGGATTCTGGGTAACAGAACCTGGTCCGAGCCCCGCAAGTCAGCCCTCCTTGGATTCCCCTAGGTCTCTAGTTTTCAGAAATGCACAGGTTTGGTAGGTTTCCCTAGGTGCCGGCTGAGCTAGAGGCCAAAATCTACAGGTAGGCACTTCGCAAAAAACACCTCTGTTTTTTCCCAAAATTTAGGATGTGTCCACGTTGCGCTTTGGGGTGTTTCCTGTCGCCGGCGCTTGGCCTACCCATGCAAGTGAGGTATCATTTTTATCGGGAGACTTGGGGGAACGCTGGGTGGAAGGAAATTTGTAGCTCCTCTCAGATTCCAGAACTTTCTGCCACAGAAATGTGAGGGACATGTGTTTTTTTAGCCAAATTTTGAGGTTTGCAAAGGATTCTGGGTAACAGAACCTGGTCCGAGCCCCGCAAGTCAGCCCTCCTTGGATTCCCCTAGGTCTCTAGTTTTCAGAAATGCACAGGTTTGGTAGGTTTCCCTAGGTGCCGGCTGAGCTAGAGGCCAAAATCTACAGGTAGGCACTTCGCAAAAAACACCTCTGTTTTTCCCCAAAATTTAGGATGTGTCCACGTTGCGCTTTGGGGTGTTTCCTGTCGCCGGCGCTAGGCCTACCCACGCAAGTGAGGTATCATTTTTATTGGGAGACTTGGGGGAACGCTGGGTGGAAGGAAATTTGTAGCTCCTCTCAGATTCCAGAACTTTCTGCCACCGAAATGTGAGGAAAACTTGTTATTTTAGCCAAATTTTGAGGTTTGCAAAGGATTCTGGGTAACAGAACCTGGTCCGAGCCCTGCAAGTCAGCCCTCCTTGGATTCCCCTAGGTCTCTAGTTTTCAGAAATGCACAGGTTTGGTAGGTTTCCCTAGGTGCCTCCTGAGCTAGAGGCCAAAATCTACAGGTAGGCACTTCGCAAAAAACACCTCTGTTTTTTCCCAAAATTTAGGATGTGTCCACGTTGCGCTTTGGGGTGTTTCCTGTCGCCGGCGCTAGGCCTACCCATGCAAGTGAGGTATAATTTTTATCGGGAGACTTAGGGGAACGCTGGGTGGAAGGAAATTTGTAGCTCCTCTCAGATTCCAGAACTTTCTGCCACAGAAATGTGAGGGACATGTGTTTTTTTAGCCAAATTTTGAGGTTTGCAAAGGATTCTGGGTAACAGAACCTGGTCCGAGCCCCGCAAGTCAGCCCTCCTTGGATTCCCCTAGGTCTCTAGTTTTCAGAAATGCACAGGTTTGGTAGGTTTCCCTAGGTGCCGGCTGAGCTAGAGGCCAAAATCTACAGGTAGGCACTTCGCAAAAAACACCTCTGTTTTTTCCCAAAATTTAGGATGTGTCCACGTTGCGCTTTGGGGTGTTTCCTGTCGCCGGCGCTAGGCCTACCCACGCAAGTGAGGTATCATTTTTATCGGGAGACTTGGGGGAACGCTGGGTAGAAGGAAATTTGTAGCTCCTCTCAGATTCCAGAACTTTCTGCCACAGAAATGTGAGGGACATGTGTTTTTTTAGCCAAATTTTGAGGTTTGCAAAGGATTCTGGGTAACAGAACCTGGTCCGAGCCCCGCAAGTCAGCCCTCCTTGGATTCCCCTAGGTCTCTAGTTTTCAGCAATGCACAGGTTTGGTAGGTTTCCCTAGGTGCCGGCTGAGCTAGAGGCCAAAATCTACAGCTAGGCACTTCGCAAAAAACACCTCTGTTTTTTCCCAAAATTTAGGATGTGTCCACGATGCGCTTTGGGGTGTTTCCTGTCGCCGGCGCTAGGCCTACCCACGCAAGTGAGGTATCATTTTTATCGGGAGACTTTGGGGAACGCTGGGTGGAAGGAAATTTGTAGCTCCTCTCAGATTCCAGAACTTTCTGCCACAGAAATGTGAGGGACATGTGTTTTTTTAGCCAAATTTTGAGGTTTGCAAAGGATTCTGGGTAACAGAACCTGGTCCGAGCCCCGCAAGTCAGCCCTCCTTGGATTCCCCTAGGTCTCTAGTTTTCAGAAATGCACAGGTTTGGTAGGTTTCCCTAGGTGCCGGCTGAGCTAGAGGCCAAAATCTACAGGTAGGCACTTCGCAAAAAACACCTCTGTTTTTTCCCAAAATGTAGGATGTGTCCACGTTGCGCTTTGGGGTGTTTCCTGTCGCCGGCGCTAGGCCTACCCACGCAAGTGAGGTATCATTTTTATCGGGAGACTTAGGGGAACGCTGGGTGGAAGGAAATTTGTAGCTCCTCTCAGATTCCAGAACTTTCTGCCACAGAAATGTGAGGGACATGTGTTTTTTTAGCCAAATTTTGAGGTTTGCAAAGGATTCTGGGTAACAGAACCTGGTCCGAGCCCCGCAAGTCAGCCCTCCTTGGATTCCCCTAGGTCTCTAGTTTTCAGAAATGCACAGGTTTGGTAGGTTTCCCTAGGTGCCGGCTGAGCTAGAGGCCAAAATCTACAGGTAGTCACTTCGCAAAAAACACCTCTGTTTTTTCCCAAAATTTAGGATGTGTCCACGTTGCGCTTTGGGGTGTTTCCTGTCGCCGGGGCAAGGCCTACCCACGCAAGTGAGGTATCATTTTTATCGGGAGACTTGGGGGAACGCTGGGTGGAAGGAAATTTATAGCTGCTCTCAGATTCCAGAACTTTCTGCCACAGAAATGTGAGGGACATGTGTTTTTTTAGCCAAATTTTGAGGTTTGCAAAGGATTCTCGGTAACAGAACCTGGTCCGAGCCCCGCAAGTCAGCCCTCTTTGGATTCCCCTAGGTCTCTAGTTTTCAGAAATGCACAGGTTTGGTAGGTTTCCCTAGGTGCCGGCTGAGCTAGAGGCCAAAATCTACAGGTAGGCACTTCGCAAAAAACACCTCTGTTTTTTCCCAAAATTTAGGATGTGTCCACGTTGCGCTTTGGGGTGTTTCCTGTCGCCGGCGCTAGGCCTACCCACGCAAGTGAGGTATCATTTTTTTCGGGAGACTTAGGGGAACGCTGGGTGGAAGGAAATTTGTAGCTCCTCTCAGATTCCAGAACTTTCTGCCACAGAAATGTGAGAGACATGTGTTTTTTTAGCCAAATTTTGAGGTTTGCAAAGGATTCTGGGTAACAGAACCTGGTCCGAGCCCCGCAAGTCAGCCCTCCTTGGATTCCCCTAGGTCTCTAGTTTTCAGAAATGCACAGGTTTGGTATGTTTCCCTAGGTGCCGGCTGAGCTAGAGGCCAAAATCTACAGGTAGGCACTTCGCAAAAAACACCTCTGTTTTTTCCCAAAATTTAGGATGTGTCCACGTTGCGCTTTGGGGTGTTTCCTGTCGCCGGCGCTAGGCCTACCCACGCAAGTGAGGTATCATTTTTATCGGGAGACTTGGGGGAACGCTGGGTGGAAGGAAATTTGTAGCTCCTCTCAGATTCCAGAACTTTCTGCCACAGAAATATGAGGGACATGTGTTTTTTTAGCCAAATTTTGAGGTTTGCAAAGGATTCTGGGTAACAGAACCTGGTCCGAGCCCCGCAAGTCAGCCCTCCTTGGATTCCCC
This sequence comes from Pleurodeles waltl, assembly GCF_031143425.1. Taxonomy (NCBI): domain Eukaryota; kingdom Metazoa; phylum Chordata; class Amphibia; order Caudata; family Salamandridae; genus Pleurodeles; species Pleurodeles waltl. The sequence continues at coordinate 1,675,605,346 of NC_090440.1, forward strand.
TAGGTCTCTAGTTTTCAGAAATGCACAGGTTTGGTAGGTTTCCCTAGGTGCCGGCTGAGCTAGAGGCCAAAATCTACAGGTAGGCACTTCGCAAAAAACACCTCTGTTTTTTCCCAAAATTTAGGATGTGTCCACGTTGCGCTTTGGGGTGTTTCCTGTCGCCGGCTCTAGGCCTACCCATGCAAGTGAGGTATCATTTTTATCGGGAGACTTGGGGGAACGCTGGGTGGAAGGAAATTTGTAGCTCCTCTCAGATTCCAGAACTTTCTGCCACAGAAATGTGAGGGACATGTGTTTTTTTAGCCAAATTTTGAGGTTTGCAAAGGATTCTGGGTAACAGAACCTGGTCCGAGCCCCGCAAGTCAGCCCTCCTTGGATTCCCCTAGGTCTCTAGTTTTCAGAAATGCACAGGTTTGGTAGGTTTCCCTAGGTGCCGGCTGAGCTAGAGGCCAAAATCTACAGGTAGGCACTTCGCAAAAAACACCTCTGTTTTTTCCCAAAATGTAGGATGTGTCCACGTTGCGCTTTGGGGTGTTTCCTGTCGCCGGCGCTAGGCCTACCCACGCAAGTGAGGTATCATTTTTATCGGGAGACTTAGGGGAACGCTGGGTGGAAGGAAATTTGTAGCTCCTCTCAGATTCCAGAACTTTCTGCCACAGAAATGTGAGGGACATGTGTTTTTTTAGCCAAATTTTGAGGTTTGCAAAGGATTCTGGGTAACAGAACCTGGTCCGAGCCCCGCAAGTCAGCCCTCCTTGGATTCCCCTAGGTCTCTAGTTTTCAGAAATGCACAGGTTTGGTAGGTTTCCCTAGGTGCCGGCTGAGCTAGAGGCCAAAATCTACAGGTAGGCACTTCGCAAAAAACACCTCTGTTTTTTCCCAAAATTTAGGATGTGTCCACGTTGCGCTTTGGGGTGTTTCCTGTCGCCGGGGCTAGGCCTACCCACGCAAGTGAGGTATCATTTTTATCGGGAGACTTGGGGGAACGCTGGGTGGAAGGAAATTTATAGCTGCTCTCAGATTCCAGAACTTTCTGCCACAGAAATGTGAGGGACATGTGTTTTTTTAGCCAAATTTTGAGGTTTGCAAAGGATTCTGGGTAACAGAACCTGGTCCGAGCCCCGCAAGTCAGCCCTCCTTGGATTCCCCTAGGTCTCTAGTTTTCAGAAATGCACAGGTTTGGTAGGTTTCCCTAGGTGCCGGCTGAGCTAGAGGCCAAAATCTACAGGTAGGCACTTCGCAAAAAACACCTCTGTTTTTTCCCAAAATTTAGGATGTGTCCACGTTGCGCTTTGGGGTGTTTCCTGTCGCCGGCGCTAGGCCTACCCACGCAAGTGAGGTATCATTTTTTTCGGGAGACTTAGGGGAACGCTGGGTGGAAGGAAATTTGTAGCTCCTCTCAGATTCCAGAACTTTCTGCCACAGAAATGTGAGAGACATGTGTTTTTTTAGCCAAATTTTGAGGTTTGCAAAGGATTCTGGGTAACAGAACCTGGTCCGAGCCCCGCAAGTCAGCCCTCCTTGGATTCCCCTAGGTCTCTAGTTTTCAGAAATGCACAGGTTTGGTATGTTTCCCTAGGTGCCGGCTGAGCTAGAGGCCAAAATCTACAGGTAGGCACTTCGCAAAAAACACCTCTGTTTTTTCCCAAAATTTAGGATGTGTCCACGTTGCGCTTTGGGGTGTTTCCTGTCGCCGGCGCTAGGCCTACCCACGCAAGTGAGGTATCATTTTTATCGGGAGACTTGGGGGAACGCTGGGTGGAAGGAAATTTGTAGCTCCTCTCAGATTCCAGAACTTTCTGCCACAGAAATATGAGGGACATGTGTTTTTTTAGCCAAATTTTGAGGTTTGCAAAGGATTCTGGGTAACAGAACCTGGTCCGAGCCCCGCAAGTCAGCCCTCCTTGGATTCCCCTAGGTCTCTAGTTTTCAGAAATGCACAGGTTTGGTAGGTTTCCCTAGGTGCCGGCTGAGCTAGAGGCCAAAATCTACAGGTAGGCACTTCGCAAAAAACACCTCTGTTTTTTCCCAAAATTTAGGATGTGTCCACGTTGCGCTTTGGGGTGTTTCCTGTCGCCGGCTCTAGGCCTACCCATGCAAGTGAGGTATCATTTTTATCGGGAGACTTGGGGGAACGCTGGGTGGAAGGAAATTTGTAGCTCCTCTCAGATTCCAGAACTTTCTGCCACAGAAATGTGAGGGACATGTGTTTTTTTAGCCAAATTTTGAGGTTTGCAAAGGATTCTGGGTAACAGAACCTGGTCCGAGCCCCGCAAGTCAGCCCTCCTTGGATTCCCCTAGGTCTCTAGTTTTCAGAAATGCACAGGTTTGGTAGGTTTCCCTAGGTGCCGGCTGAGCTAGAGGCCAAAATCTACAGGTAGGCACTTCGCAAAAAACACCTCTGTTTTTTCCCAAAATTTAGGATGTGTCCACGTTGCGCTTTGGGGTGTTTCCTGTCGCCGGCGCTAGGCCTACCCACGCAAGTGAGGTATCATTTTTATCGGGAGACTTGGGGGAACGCTGGGTGGAAGGAAATTTGTAGCTCCTCTCAGATTCCAGAACTTTCTGCCACAGAAATGTGAGGGACATGTGTTTTTTTAGCCAAATTTTGAGGTTTGCAAAGGATTCTGGGTAACAGAACCTGGTCCGAGCCCCGCAAGTCAGCCCTCCTTGGATTCCCCTAGGTCTCTAGTTTTCAGAAATGCACAGGTTTGGTAGGTTTCCCTAGGTGCCGGCTGAGCTAGAGGCCAAAATCTACAGGTAGGCACTTCGCAAAAAACACCTCTGTTTTTTCCCAAAATTTAGGATGTGTCCAGGTTGCGCTTTGGGGTGTTGGTGTTTCCTGTCGCCGGCGCTAGGCCTACCCACGCAAGTGAGGTATCATTTTTATCGGGAGACTTGGGGGAACGCTGGGTGGAAGGAAATTTGTAGCTCCTCTCAGATTCCAGAACTTTCTGCCACAGAAATGTGAGGGACATGTGTTTTTTTAGCCAAATTTTGAGGTTTGCAAAGGATTCTGGGTAACAGAACCTGGTCCGAGCCCCGCAAGTCAGCCCTCCTTGGATTCCCCTAGGTCTCTAGTTTTCAGAAATGCACAGGTTTGGTAGGTTTCCCTAGGTGCCGGCTGAGCTAGAGGCCAAAATCTACAGGTAGGCACTTCGCAAAAAACACCTCTGTTTTTTCCCAAAATTTAGGATGTGTCCACGTTGCGCTTTGGGGTGTTTCCTGTCGCCGGCGCTAGGCCTACCCACGCAAGTGAGGTATCATTTTTATCGGGAGACTTTGGGGAACGCTGGGTGGAAGGAAATTTGTAGCTCCTCTCAGATTCCAGAACTTTCTGCCACAGAAATGTGAGGGACATGTGTTTTTTTAGCCAAATTTTGAGGTTTGCAAAGGATTCTGGGTAACAGAACCTGGTCCGAGCCCCGCAAGTCAGCCCTCCTTGGATTCCCCTAGGTCTCTAGTTTTCAGAAATGCACAGGTTTGGTAGGTTTCCCTAGGTGCCGGCTGAGCTAGAGGCCAAAATCTACAGGTAGGCACTTCGCAAAAAACACCTCTGTTTTTTCCCAAAATTTAGGATGTGTCCACGTTGCGCTTTGGGGTGTTTCCTGTCGCCGGCGCTAGGCCTACCCACGCAAGTGAGGTATCATTTTTATCGGGAGACTTGGGGGAGCGCTGGGTGGAAGGAAATTTGTAGCTCCTCTCAGATTCCAGAACTTTCTGCCACAGAAATGTGAGGGAAATGTGTTTTTTTAGCCAGATTTTGAGGTTTGCAAAGGATTCTGGGTAACAGAACCTGGTCCGAGCCCTGCAAATCAGCCCTCCTTGGATTCCCCTAGGTCTCTAGTTTTCAGAAATGCACAGGTTTGGTAGGTTTCCCTAGGTGCCGGCTGAGCTAGAGGCCAAAATCTACAGGTAGGCACTTCGCAAAAAACACCTCTGTTTTTTCCCAAAATTTAGGATGTGTCCACGTTGCGCTTTGGGGTGTTTCCTGTCGCCGGCGCTAGGCCTACCCACGCAAGTGAGGTATCATTTTTATCGGGAGACTTGGGGGAACGCTGGGTGGAAGGAAATTTGTAGCTCCTCTCAGATTCCAGAACTTTCTGCCACAGAAATGTGAGGGACATGTGTTTTTTTAGCCAAATTTTGAGGTTTGCAAAGGATTCTGGGTAACAGAACCTGGTCCGAGCCCCGCAAGTCAGCCCTCCTTGGATTCCCCTAGGTCTCTAGTTTTCAGAAATGCACAGGTTTGGTAGGTTTCCCTAGGTGCCGGCTGAGCTAGAGGCCAAAATCTACAGGTAGGCACTTCGCAAAAAACACCTCTGTTTTTTCCCAAAATTTAGGATGTGTCCACGTTGCGCTTTGGGGTGTTTCCTGTCGCCGGCGCTAGGCCTACCCACGCAAGTGAGTTATCATTTTTTTCGGAAGACTTAGGGGAACGCTGGGTGGAAGGAAATTTGTAGCTCCTCTCAGATTCCAGAACTTTCTGCCACAGAAATGTGAGGGACATGTGTTTTTTTAGCCAAATTTTGAGGTTTGCAAAGGATTCTGGGTAACAGAACCTGGCCCGAGCCCCGCAAGTCAGCCCTCCTTGGATTCCCCTAGGTCTCTAGTTTTCAGAAATGCACAGGTTTGGTAGGTTTCCCTAGGTGCCGGCTGAGCTAGAGGCCAAAATCTACAGGTAGGCACTTCGCAAAAAACAACTCTGTTTTTTCCCAAAATTTAGGATGTGTCCACGTTGCGCTTTGGGGTGTTTCCTGTCGCCGGCGCTAGGCCTACCCACGCAAGTGAGGTATCATTTTTATCGGGAGACTTGGGGGAATGCTGGGTGGAAGGAAATTTGTAGCTCCTCTCAGATTCCAGTACTTTCTGCCACAGAAATGTGAGGGACATGTGTTTTTTTAGCCAAATTTTGAGGTTTGCAAAGGATTCTGGGTAACAGAACCTGGTCCGAGCCCCGCAAGTCAGCCCTCCTTGGATTCCCCTAGGTCTCTAGTTTTCAGAAATGCACAGGTTTGGTAGGTTTCCCTAGGTGCCGGCTGAGCTAGAGGCCAAAATCTACAGGTAGGCACTTCGCAAAAAACACCTCTGTTTTTTCCCAAAATTTAGGATGTGTCCACGTTGCGCTTTGGGGTGTTTCCTGTCGCCGGCGCTAGGCCTACCCACGCAAGTGAGGTATCATTTTTATCGGGAGACTTGGGGGAACGCTGGGTGGAAGGAAATTTGTAGCTCCTCTCAGATTCCAGAACTTTCTGCCACAGAAATATGAGGGACATGTGTTTTTTTAGCCAAATTTTGAGGTTTGCAAAGGATTCTGGGTAACAGAACCTGGTCCGAGCCCCGCAAGTCAGCCCTCCTTGGATTCCCCTAGGTCTCTAGTTTTCAGAAATGCACAGGTTTGGTAGGTTTCCCTAGGTGCCGGCTGAGCTAGAGGCCAAAATCTACAGGTAGGCACTTCGCAAAAAACACCTCTGTTTTTTCCCAAAATTTAGGATGTGTCCACGTTGCGCTTTGGGGTGTTTCCTGTCGCCGGCTCTAGGCCTACCCATGCAAGTGAGGTATCATTTTTATCGGGAGACTTGGGGGAACGCTGGGTGGAAGGAAATTTGTAGCTCCTCTCAGATTCCAGAACTTTCTGCCACAGAAATGTGAGGGACATGTGTTTTTTTAGCCAAATTTTGAGGTTTGCAAAGGATTCTGGGTAACAGAACCTGGTCCGAGCCCCGCAAGTCAGCCCTCCTTGGATTCCCCTAGGTCTCTAGTTTTCAGAAATGCACAGGTTTGGTAGGTTTCCCTAGGTGCCGGCTGAGCTAGAGGCCAAAATCTACAGGTAGGCACTTCGCAAAAAACACCTCTGTTTTTTCCCAAAATTTAGGATGTGTCCACGTTGCGCTTTGGGGTGTTTCCTGTCGCCGGCGCTAGGCCTACCCACGCAAGTGAGGTATCATTTTTATCGGGAGACTTGGGGGAACGCTGGGTGGAAGGAAATTTGTAGCTCCTCTCAGATTCCAGAACTTTCTGCCACAGAAATGTGAGGGACATGTGTTTTTTTAGCCAAATTTTGAGGTTTGCAAAGGATTCTGGGTAACAGAACCTGGTCCGAGCCCCGCAAGTCAGCCCTCCTTGGATTCCCCTAGGTCTCTAGTTTTCAGAAATGCACAGGTTTGGTAGGTTTCCCTAGGTGCCGGCTGAGCTAGAGGCCAAAATCTACAGGTAGGCACTTCGCAAAAAACACCTCTGTTTTTTCCCAAAATTTAGGATGTGTCCAGGTTGCGCTTTGGGGTGTTTCCTGTCGCCGGCGCTAGGCCTACCCACGCAAGTGAGGTATCATTTTTATCGGGAGACTTGGGGGAACGCTGGGTGGAAGGAAATTTGTAGCTCCTCTCAGATTCCAGAACTTTCTGCCACAGAAATGTGAGGGACATGTGTTTTTTTAGCCAAATTTTGAGGTTTGCAAAGGATTCTGGGTAACAGAACCTGGTCCGAGCCCCGCAAGTCAGCCCTCCTTGGATTCCCCTAGGTCTCTAGTTTTCAGAAATGCACAGGTTTGGTAGGTTTCCCTAGGTGCCGGCTGAGCTAGAGGCCAAAATCTACAGGTAGGCACTTCGCAAAAAACACCTCTGTTTTTTCCCAAAATTTAGGATGTGTCCACGTTGCGCTTTGGGGTGTTTCCTGTCGCCGGCGCTAGGCCTACCCACGCAAGTGAGGTATCATTTTTATCGGGAGACTTTGGGGAACGCTGGGTGGAAGGAAATTTGTAGCTCCTCTCAGATTCCAGAACTTTCTGCCACAGAAATGTGAGGGACATGTGTTTTTTTAGCCAAATTTTGAGGTTTGCAAAGGATTCTGGGTAACAGAACCTGGTCCGAGCCCCGCAAGTCAGCCCTCCTTGGATTCCCCTAGGTCTCTAGTTTTCAGAAATGCACAGGTTTGGTAGGTTTCCCTAGGTGCCGGCTGAGCTAGAGGCCAAAATCTACAGGTAGGCACTTCGCAAAAAACACCTCTGTTTTTTCCCAAAATTTAGGATGTGTCCACGTTGCGCTTTGGGGTGTTTCCTGTCGCCGGCGCTAGGCCTACCCACGCAAGTGAGGTATCATTTTTATCGGGAGACTTGGGGGAGCGCTGGGTGGAAGGAAATTTGTAGCTCCTCTCAGATTCCAGAACTTTCTGCCACAGAAATGTGAGGGAAATGTGTTTTTTTAGCCAGATTTTGAGGTTTGCAAAGGATTCTGGGTAACAGAACCTGGTCCGAGCCCTGCAAATCAGCCCTCCTTGGATTCCCCTAGGTCTCTAGTTTTCAGAAATGCACAGGTTTGGTAGGTTTCCCTAGGTGCCGGCTGAGCTAGAGGCCAAAATCTACAGGTAGGCACTTCGCAAAAAACACCTCTGTTTTTTCCCAAAATTTAGGATGTGTCCACGTTGCGCTTTGGGGTGTTTCCTGTCGCCGGCGCTAGGCCTACCCACGCAAGTGAGGTATCATTTTTATCGGGAGACTTGGGGGAACGCTGGGTGGAAGGAAATTTGTAGCTCCTCTCAGATTCCAGAACTTTCTGCCACAGAAATGTGAGGGACATGTGTTTTTTTAGCCAAATTTTGAGGTTTGCAAAGGATTCTGGGTAACAGAACCTGGTCCGAGCCCCGCAAGTCAGCCCTCCTTGGATTCCCCTAGGTCTCTAGTTTTCAGAAATGCACAGGTTTGGTAGGTTTCCCTAGGTGCCGGCTGAGCTAGAGGCCAAAATCTACAGGTAGGCACTTCGCAAAAAACACCTCTGTTTTTTCCCAAAATTTAGGATGTGTCCACGTTGCGCTTTGGGGTGTTTCCTGTCGCCGGCGCTAGGCCTACCCACGCAAGTGAGTTATCATTTTTTTCGGAAGACTTAGGGGAACGCTGGGTGGAAGGAAATTTGTAGCTCCTCTCAGATTCCAGAACTTTCTGCCACAGAAATGTGAGGGACATGTGTTTTTTTAGCCAAATTTTGAGGTTTGCAAAGGATTCTGGGTAACAGAACCTGGCCCGAGCCCCGCAAGTCAGCCCTCCTTGGATTCCCCTAGGTCTCTAGTTTTCAGAAATGCACAGGTTTGGTAGGTTTCCCTAGGTGCCGGCTGAGCTAGAGGCCAAAATCTACAGGTAGGCACTTCGCAAAAAACAACTCTGTTTTTTCCCAAAATTTAGGATGTGTCCACGTTGCGCTTTGGGGTGTTTCCTGTCGCCGGCGCTAGGCCTACCCACGCAAGTGAGGTATCATTTTTATCGGGAGACTTGGGGGAATGCTGGGTGGAAGGAAATTTGTAGCTCCTCTCAGATTCCAGTACTTTCTGCCACAGAAATGTGAGGGACATGTGTTTTTTTAGCCAAATTTTGAGGTTTGCAAAGGATTCTGGGTAACAGAACCTGGTCCGAGCCCCGCAAGTCAGCCCTCCTTGGATTCCCCTAGGTCTCTAGTTTTCAGAAATGCACAGGTTTGGTAGGTTTCCCTAGGTGCCGGCTGAGCTAGAGGCCAAAATCTACAGGTAGGCACTTCGCAAAAAACACCTCTGTTTTTTCCCAAAATTTAGGATGTGTCCACGTTGCGCTTTGGGGTGTTTCCTGTCGCCGGCGCTAGGCCTACCCACGCAAGTGAGGTATCATTTTTATCGGGAGACTTGGGGGAACGCTGGGTGGAAGGAAATGTGTAGCTCCTCTCAGATTCCAGAACTTTCTGCCACAGAAATGTGAGGGACATGTGTTTTTTTAGCCAAATTTGAGGTTTGCAAAGGATTCTGGGTAACAGAACCTGGTCCGAGCCCCGCAAGTCAGCCCTCCTTGGATTCCCCTAGGTCTCTAGTTTTCAGAAATGCACAGGTTTGGTAGGTTTCCCTAGGTGCCGGCAGAGCTAGAGGCCAAAATCTACAGGTAGGCACTTCGCAAAAAACACCTCTGTTTTTTCCCAAAATTTAGGATGTGTCCACGTTGCGCTTTGGGGTGTTTCCTGTCGCCGGCGCTAGGCCTACCCATGCAAGTGAGGTATCATTTTTATCGGGAGACTTGGGGGAACGCTGGGTGGAAGGAAATTTGTAGCTCCTCTCAGATTCCAGAACTTTCTGCCACAGAAATGTGAGGGACATGTGTTTTTTTTGCCAAATTTTGAGGTTTGCAAAGGATTCTGGGTAACAGAACCTGGTCCGAGCCCCGCAAGTCAGCCCTCCTTGGATTCCCCTAGGTCTCTAGTTTTCAGAAATGCACAGGTTTGGTAGGTTTCCCTAGGTGCCGGCTGAGCTAGAGGCCAAAATCTACAGGTAGGCACTTCGCAAAAAACACCTCTGGTTTTTCCCAAAGTTTAGGATGTGTCCACGTTGCGCTTTGGGGTGTTTCCTGTCGCCGGCGCTAGGCCTACCCACGCAAGTGAGGTATCATTTTTATAGGGAGACTTGGGGGAACGCTGGGTGGAAGGAAATTTGTAGCTCCTCTCAGATTCCAGAACTTTCTGCCACAGAAATATGAGGGACATGTGTTTTTTTAGCCAAATTTTGAGGTTTGCAAAGGATTCTGGGAAACAGAACCTGGTCCGAGCCCCGCAAGTCAGCCCTCCTTGGATTCCCCTAGGTCTCTAGTTTTCAGAAATGCACAGGTTTGGTAGGTTTCCCTAGGTGCCGGCTGAGCTAGAGGCCAAAATCTACAGGTAGGCACTTCGCAAAAAACACCTCTGTTTTTTTCCAAAATTTAGGATGTGTCGACGTTGCGCTTTGGGGTGTTTCCTGTCGCTGGCGCTAGGCCTACCCACGCAAGTGAGGTATCATTTTTATCGGGAGACTTGGGGGAACGCTGGGTGGAAGGAAATTTGTAGCTCCTCTCAGATTCCAGAACTTTCTGCCGCAGAAATGTGAGGGACATGTGTTTTTTTAGCCAAATTTTGAGGTTTGCAAAGGATTCTGGGTAACAGAACCTGGTCCGAGCCCCGCAAGTCAGCCCTCCTTGGATTCCCCTAGGTCTCTAGTTTTCAGAAATGCACAGGTTTGGTAGGTTTCCCTAGGTGCCGGCTGAGCTAGAGGCCAAAATCTACAGGTAGGCACTTCGCAAAAAAACACCTCTGTTTTCTCCCAAAATTTTGGATGTGTCCACGTTGCGCCTTGGGGCGTTTCCTGTCGCGGGCGCTAGGCCTACCCACACAAGTGAGGTATCATTTTTATCGGGAGACTTGGGGGAACATAGATTAGCAAAACAAGTGCTATTGCCCCTTGTCTTTCTCTACATTTTTTCCTTCCAAATATAGGAGAGTGTGTAAAAAAGACATCTATTTGAGAAATTCCCTATAATTCACATGCTTGTATGGTCACCCCGGAATTCAGAGATGTGCAAATAACCACTGCTCCTCAGCACCTTATCTTGTGCCCTTTTTGGAAATGCAAAGGTTTTCTTGATAGCAATTTTTTACTCTTTATATTTCAGCAAATGAATTGCTGTATACCCGGTATAGAATGAAAACGCACTGCAGGGTGCAGCTCATTTATTGGCTCTGGGTTCCTCGGGTTCTTGATGAACCTACAAGCCCTATATATCCCCGCAACCAGAGGAGTCCAGCAGACGTAACGGTATATTGCTTTCCATAATCTGACATTGCAGGGAAAAGTTACAGAGTAAAACGTAGAGAAAAATTTGTGTTTTTTTCACCTCAATTTCATTATTTTTCTTTTTCAGCTGTTATTTTCTGTAGGAAACCCTTGTAGGATCTACACAAATGACCCCTTGCTGAATTCAGAATTTTGTCTACTTTTCAGAAATGGTTAGGTTTCTGGGATCCAGCATTGGTTTCATGCCAATTCCTGTCACTGACTGGAAGGAGGCTGAAAGCACAACAAATTGCAAAAATGGGGTATGCCCCAGTAAAATGCCAAAATTGTGTTGAAAAATTGGGTTTTCTGATTCAAGTCTGCCTGTTCCTGAAAGCTAGGAAGCTGCTGAGTTTAGCACTACAAACCCTTTGTTGATGCCATTTTCAGGGGGAAATCCACAAGCCTTCTTCTGCAGCCACTTTTTCCATTTTTTTTAAAAAAAACGAAATTTTCACTGTATTTTGGCCAATTTCTTGGCCTCCTTCAAGGGAACCCACAAAGTCTGGGTACCTCTAGAATCCCTAGGATGTTGGAAAAAAGGACGCAAATTTGGCTTGGTTAGCTTATGTGGACAAAAAGTTATGAGGGCCTAAGCGCGAACTGCCCCAAATAGGCAAAAAAAGGCCTGGCACAGGAGGGGGAAAAGGCCTGGCAGCGAAGGGGTTAAGCATCACTGCTTGAGTCAGTGATGCATTTGTTATTGCAAGGCAGTATGGAACAACTGGGTGAAAGTTAGTTTAAATTAATGTGGCTTGTAACACTTCCCCAAAGTAATACTTTGGTGCCAATGTTTTAATTATCATAGCTAGGTATTCTAATAGGAGTTCAGCGTAATTGTTCCAAATGATGGAGCTTTATGAGTTGTACATCTGTGTGTGCAGAGAAGGCCACTTTTATGTTCAAGATTTTGCTTATAAAGTAGTATTAGAATTTGTTACATTTCTCTTGTGAAGATGGGAATGGGCCCATCTTGTACTCTGTGTTGTTCATTTTTAGGTATGGTGCTAGACAAGATCTTTCAATTTTACGAAAATTGTATATATATACCACTGAAATGATTCACACCAAATAACAAATATCACAGTTAGTTGGAGTAATTTCTGTTAGCCATTTTCTGTATCAGAGAGCATAGTTTCCTATGGGAATGAACATTGGAAATCAATTTGTTTGGACCATTTCTTGGCCCAGCTTGACAGATAATCGCAAAACTTTCTAGGAAGGAGTCAAAGTGAGTGAACTTTCTTTTAAAAAAGGTTCATGCAGATTTGTCAAACAGCATCAAAGTTATTAAAGAAAGAAATGCCTTTCTGATGGAAAGTCTGACCTAACTACAACTACTCTGGCACTGCTGCCGCCTGAGTAATATATATGTATGTATCAGCTTTCATCCCCCCATTGCAACACACAGCATGGAGAAATGGGTCATTAAACTTCAGCCATTGGCTAACTTCACTGTAAGTGAATGCATTCTGCTCTTTCGCAAAGAGCAAATTAACACAAAGTGGATCCCTTCAATACCAGGGACTATTATGGCAAAGTGTGATTTGGGAGGCCAAAAAATATTTTTGCTCTTAGTCAATGTTTCTTTTTCATATTGGTGAGGACCCAGCAGCTCCTCAAAATTAAAACGTTATGGAAGCCATGACAAAACAAATCAAGCCTGACAAATCCAAAATGTGAGCAGTCAACGCTGTTAGAAACTTTAGTTGGCAGTCAGGTTACCCCCTGTCGAAACAAGGACCCTCACTCTAGTCAGGGTAAGTCACACACAATCCAAATTATCCTGTGCCCACCCTCTGGTAGCTTGGCACTGAGCAGTCAGGCTTAACTTAGAAGGCAATGTGTGAAATATTTGTGCAATAAATCATGCAATAACACAGTATAACACCACAAAAATACACCACACAGTGTTTAGAATAATACAGAATATTTATCTGGTCAAATGCAGGTCAAAACGATCAAGATATGATAAGTACACATTGAAATATCACTTCAGAGAATGAGTCTTTAGTCTTTAAAAAGCAACAAGTGTCTCTTGCAAGCACAAAGTACCTGGTTTGCGTTCAAATTCACCGCAAGGGACCGCAGAGGAGGAGATGCGTGGAAAGCGGGTAGGTGTGCCTCGGATTCTCCGGGCGCACACAGATAATGCGTTGATAATTTTCCATGCAGGGAAGGCTTTGTGTTGATTTCCAGTGCGCTGACTTGGATCCTTTTTGGGTTGCGGGGTTTTCGGACACCCCAGGGACGATGTGGAGAAATTCTGGGTGTGAAGGACGAAGTCACAAGAGCTGTGTCGTTCCAACTCAGACATGGGTTGATCCAGTGGGTTGTGCGTCAAAGTTCCGGTTGTAATGCTGGAGCTGCATTGATCTCCTCTCAGGGAGCCGGGCTGCGTCGTTCCGTTGTGCAGTGATGTTTTCACTGCGATGCAGACTGTGCATCGTTTATGGCAGGCTGTGCATCGAATTTTTGTCGCACAAGGAGTTCTTTGCAGGAGGAAGTCTTTTTGGTCCTGAGACTTCAAGGAACAGGAGGCAAGCTCTATCCAAGCCCTTGGAGAGCACTTTTCAGCAGAGCCAGAGGGCAGCAAGGCAGCAGGGCAACAGCAGGGCACCAGTCCTTTGCCGAAAAGCAGTGAGGTGAGTCCTTTGGGCTGCCAGGCAGTTCCTCTTGGCAGGTTGCAGGTTTTGCTTCAGAGTTTCTTCACCAGTGGTATCTTGTCCAAAAGTGTCTGAGTTGGTAGGGACAGGGACCCTGCTTAAATACCCAAATGTGCCTTTGAAGTGGGGGAGACTTCAAAGAGTGGCTTAGAAGTGCACAAGGTCCGCTCTCAGCTCCATGCTGTCTGCCAGGGTCCCAGTAGGGGGTTTGGCAGTCCATTGTTTGAGGGCAAGTCACTGTCCTTTCAAATGTAAGTGTCAGGTGCTCCACCCTCCCAGCCCAGGAAGGCCCATTCAGTATGCAGATGTGTGCAGGTGTGACTGAGCATCCTGTGTTTGGGGTTGGGAGATATATTTGGTGCAGTGATTCCCTCAGTGGGAGTCATCATGAATTCAATCAAGATTCGAAAGTTGTCTACTATAGTGGGTAACATGCTGCCAACCTTTCAGGGGCTATACTCCTGATAGATACTGAATTGGCTGCGGATAGAGCTATGACTCTTCAAAATCGCCTTGCTTTAGACATTCTTTTAGTGAAAAATGACTGTAAAATGATTAACTCTAGGCATTGCTGCTCATATATTCCTAACAACAGTAAAGAGATAAGATACTTACTTACTAATCTGACTAACACAAGTAGTGATTTGAAGGAGTTGAAAGAACCAGGTGTTTGGGAAAAGGTTGGTAAGGGGTTTGCTTCAGTGGGAAATTGGCTTAGTAGTATTTGGAATGGGATACTATTGAAAATCATACAGGGATTATTAATTGTCATAGGTTGTTTATTAGGAATATGGGGATTATGTAAATTATGCAAAATAATTAATTTAAAAAGGTCTACAAATAATTAGAGGAGGGAAGAAAAAAAAAGGAAAGAATTTATAGGCAAAATTCAAGGATAAGACAAAGGGCCAGATGTATCAAACGTTTTTGCATTCGTAAACGGTGCGAATTGCAGAAATCGGCCGTTTGCGAATGAAAAAACATGTTTTGCGATGTATGAAAGGCCAAAAATAAGGAATCGGAAAAATACCGATTTTTAGTGACGCGACATGGTTTTGCGTGTCGCAATCTGCGTATCGCAATTTGCAACATGAAATACCGAATAGCTAATTGCATCTCGCAAATTGCGAGCCCGAATAGCGACTCGCAAATACAGATTCTGTATTTCTTGTCGCAAATTGCGATATACGCAGGTTGCGACACGCTAAACCATGTCGCAATGTGATGCATCAAAAAATCCCAAATTGCGAATACTCGCAGAATGGCCTTTTGCACATGCAATTTACCACGGATTGAAACCAGGTGGTAACCAGGTGCAACCTATATAAAGAGGCCCAGAATGCCTCAGCCTCTTTTCCACAATGGCTGCACTCTACGTCATGGCGAGGAGAATGAGGATCTTGGCAGGTTTGAGGAGAGGGAGGAGGAGACAGGAGCGCATTTTCAGACTGCGCATTACCCTTTTTGACCAGACTGAGGAGGAGATTTATGAGAAGTACAGGTTGAGCTCAGCCATGATACTTGACCTGATAGCTGAGCTACAACTCATACTGCAGCGCACAACAGACAGGACCAATAGCATACCTACCCATGTGCAGGTATTATGCTTCCTGCACCTACTTGCCTCAGGGAGCTATCAAGGGGTCATACCAGCAGCTGGAGGGGTATCACAGAGTGCTCTCTCATGCTTTTTCAATGCATTTCTAAATGCCATGCTGAGCAGGATACACCGATAAAATTGAATTCTACCAGACAGCACAGTTCCCCCATGTCCTAGGTGCCATAGATGGGACATATGTTGCAATCTGTCCACCATCGACCACAGAGTATGTGTACAGCAACCGTAAAAAACAACATTCAATGAACATACAGGTGATATGCAATGCCTCCTACATCATAACTGATCTCGTGGCCAGGTACCCAGGGAACACACATGATTCGTACATCTTTTGCCACAGCAGGATTCACACAAGACTGCTAGCTGGGGAATTTGGTGAAGGATATCTACTAGGTAATTTCCAACTGTACAATGGTGCATTGATGGCAGTGTGATGTCAGATGGCACAGCTATTCATTATACCCTCTGTTCCTTCCAGGAGACAGTGCCTATGCAGTGCGCACCTACATGATAACGCCCTACCTAAATCCTGCAACACCAGCAGAGCAGAGATACAATTCAGCACACAGGGCAACCCGCAATGTGGTGGAGCGCACCTTTGGCCTGCTGAAGATTCGCTTCCGGTGCATCCACAAAAGTGGAGGGGCACTACAGTACAGCCCGGACACGGCCTGTAGAATAGTGGCCACATGTGCAATCCTGCACAATATAGCTACCACCAGCGGCATACCTGTGGAAATATCGGAGCCAGACTCAGATGAGGATGATGATCCCATACCACCCCTACAGCCAGCAGACAGGACAAGTGCAGCAGAGGGCAGGCAAAGGCGTGCTGACATCATGCACAACCATTTCAGATGTAAGTAATGACAACACCATTCACTGACATGTATTCCGGTAGTTAGCACCTTTATTACCTTGACTTCAGGTAACATATGTGTTACTAGGAGAAAGCAATACACATGAGGCAGACATGAGCCATTAACAGTGTCACACTATTATCATCATAGTTTTACTGTATTGCTACATGTGAAGGTAGTCCCCTGTAGCCCTCAATGTCACTTCTTACGACCATGCATTCCACTTGAGTGGGCAGTGGCCTTGCCGGCACCTCCTGTATCAGGCTCACAGGCAGTACTGTGCCTGGCACTGCGACGCCTAGGATCCATCACGAGGACTGCAAGACTGCTGAGGCTAGATGACTCCTCAGTATCCCCAACACCCAGTTCGCTGGGTGTAGCACTGTGTGCTGTCAGCATAGCATCCAGAACGTTGTTTTTTTGCACCCATCCCTGGGCAACGTCCCGACTGCTATGTGCTGCCTCCACCTCTGCGGCTACGGCACGCCGTGATATCAAGGCAGTTGATGTTGCAAGACAATTTACGGATCTGCAAAAGCCATTGAACATTCCCATGAATTGCCGTTCGCGCCTGCGGTGGCGTACACGCTCATGCCTGTTCTCAGTACAGAGTTCCTTAATGGCATTTGTCAGTTCCTTGGTGTTATCTGCAGCTGTTTGCTGTCCCTCATGCAGCTTGCAGATGTTTGCATTCAGAGACTCCAACTGCATGTGCAGTCCCCTCATATTGGCATTCTGTGACTGCAACTGCCTGTGCATTGCCCTCATGTTTTTGCATTGCAGGAGCTGCACTTTGAACATGGACACTTCAAGGCCACCAAAGATTGATGGGCCCTCGCCTTCATCTGTGTGCTGTGTGCCTGCATCGTGAGGCCTCCTGCGGGGAGTTGAGTGACGCTGGGGCAGGGACTGCTGCCTTCCTGTGGATCTAGCTTCTGGGGGTGGTGTGTGGCCTTCATCCGGCATTTCATCGAAGTCCAGGTTCAACTCGTGGAGAGGTAACACCCTTGTCTGATTGGTGCTATACACAATGACTCGCTGGTGTTTGAGTTGGACAGTGGCTGTGTTTCTGCATCCCCCACATTGGCACATTCTGCTGCTGCTGGACCTGAGCCATCTACAACGACAATGTGCAGCATGTCATTTATGTATGTATCACCAAATGTTGCACAGTGGTAATAAATGTACAGTTACATTGTATCACTATGAATTGTGTGTTTTGTTCTTCTGTGTGTCGGTATACTTAATTGCTATCTATGTGCTATTTTCAGTTCAGGGTTGTGGACTACCACTCCAATAAGGCATTGTTGTGCCGCATGTACGATGTGGAATGGACTACTTATCACAATGCTTTGCACTAATTGCATTTTCCTAAGGGGCATTTGTACATGCACATATGGAGATACACATCATTATTGGACTTACCTTTACTGATGCTGGGTGTGCCGGAAGTGTCAATGTCAGTGACCCCACTGACAGCTTCTGGAAGCAGTGTGGAGTCCACCAGGTCTTCCATGGGGGTGGAGGGTGTCTGGGTGGATGGTCCGCCTCCTGTGCTCCTTGCCTCCTTTAGCCTGCTGGCCACCCTCTCCTTGACACGGGAACGCAGGTCGTACCACCTCTTGCGTATCTCTTCCACCGAGCGCTGCGCAACCCCCACTGTGCAGATTTTGGTCTGGATGTCAGCCCAAAGCTTCCGCTTCTCACTCTCTGGTACCTGGAGTGAGCTCTTCTCAAAGAGCTGGTCATGGCTCCTGACCACCTCCTCAGTGAGCACCTCCAATTCTTGCTCACTGAATTTCAGCTTCCTCTTCCTCTCTCCCTTCTCCTTGCCAGCATTGGCCATGCTGGTGTTAGGTCCTGGCTTGCTCACACACTTGCTCCCTGGGGCTGGTCTGTGACTCTCTGACTGCTCCTGTGGGTGTGGTACTTGGAAACAGCATGGGCTGACTCAGGCTGTGCCGGGTAACCGTTTTTGCAATTTGCGATTTTCAAATACCGAATCGCAATTTTTTTTGCGATTCGGTATTTGGACCTCGCAAATTGCATTAGCGATTTTTAAGAAATCGCTATTTCTGACTCGCAATTTTGGTACATTTTGCATGCCGGAAATAGCAATTTCTTAAAATTCGCTATTAGGGACTCGCAAAGCAAAATCTTCATACATCCGGCCCAAAATGTTGATGAAAGACAATTGTAAAATTGTCGGTGGTAAATTGGTGTGATGACATATTTAGTCATCAGAGGAGGGATTGCTAACACAAATGTCTTAATTAGAAATTATTAACAAATCGTTACGTATTTTGAATAATGACTTATGTAGAAAAATGAATAACGTAGAAAAATGATGTGCACGTTTGAAAATGTGACCTCGAAGAATGGCCACCAGTGTTCACGAAATATACTTAATAACTATTAATCCATATGAAATATTGAAAATGAATTAAAGTTTATGTAGTAATGTGTTATATTAAGGGATATGAAGTATGTTATTGCTTAGTAATTGTAGGCCTTAACTTAGCAAGTGCCTTGGCCTAGTTTTGCCAGGCCTCATGTAGAATCTGTATTTCTTAGCGTTTAATACAAAATGCCGACAGAGTGAACTAACTGTGAAATTCTAATTGTTTTAATAAAATGCTTAGCAGAAACTTTCTATGGGAACCGATGGACAGGAGATGAACACTCTAGCAATGTATCTAGTAGTGTGTAATGTGCATGAGATGTACTTTCCCAGGACGCGAACAATGAAGACACTGACTGGAGACGAAAATGCAACAAAATTGATACCTGACGAGCAGGATGATGAGAACATTGTAAAGCAGACCAATCAAAGACATGTGAACTGTGAAATATTAGAATTCATAGATTTGGTGTATGGACATCATTGGGTAGAGTAATAATGTACGATTAATGGACCAATTGGAAATTAAGAGATAGTTTGGGTGACTTTGATATAACAACGTGACAGAGGACAACACATACAGATTAGATCTTACCCCATTATGAAATGCGATATTTGGAGAAGAAGAGGGTCAAGATTCTGCCATTGGGCTCATACTCTCTGACTGAGAGCTCGATTGATGACCTGAGGACGAAGACTGATTCTGCTTGCTGATCCATACCGTGGATAGGTAGCTATAAGAAAATGACCGAATTGCATTTTTATGCCTTTTCTTTCTAGGTACAAACTGCGCTGACTTAATACTCTTCTTTAGGTAGATGATTTCCATATTTGTGTTCTAAATTGTTTTGCATGAAGCCCCACATGCCTATGCTAATCTGTGTTAATTGAGACTACTCACATGACAACTGACCAATTACAGAGACAAATGGTTGACAAATGATTTTGCCGAACTTGATGGATGTCATAGTTTTGCTGAATTGGGTTTTACTAACATGCTGTGTTGATGCCTTAGAATATCTTTCGACTCAAGCTTTGATTAGATCACTTCTTTTGCAACTTGCTGATTAACAAGTGTATTAAATTTGGTTTCAATTTGGATTGATGAATTAAGATTCATGTCTTAGTATTGTTAACAAGAGGGAAATAAAACTTACTAAACTTGTAATCAAGGTGTGGTTATTCATGGCTGAAGAGTCATGGTGTGTGAAATTACTGACTCCATTGATTTGTAGATTTGACTAATGGTTATTGATTATTGTGTGTTGATTATTGATTCTGTGTGAAAACTATGGTAAGAACACCATATACGAATCAAAAGGTTCATCAACATATACGCGTCCCCTTGTAAGTTTACTTATTAAGGACCGATGCGCTAAAACTTGGTGCACTTTTTGATAGTTAACATTCACGTTTGCATTACGTTTTCACACGCTTCCATCACAGCCATATGTCGAATAGTTTTGCTCACATACAAACCTGGATGAATTCTAGTTACCGCAAGCACAATAGTTTAAACACTGACCTTAATGTTTTGGGGCTCAATATAGAAATGGTTTTGAAATTCCAGTGTCCTCTACAGTAAAACAATAAGAGTTTATTTAATTTTCAATACCAGTCTGATTTTTGAGTCTAAGTAGCTGATTAATAAAGTAAAAATTATTTGTCGCTTCTTTGTTCTAGATGTGGCAGCAAAGTCACGTCTTGACTACTGCAATACTCTTTTGTGAGGTTTGTGATGTAAAATAGAACTCACAATGTGCTTACATGCTTATTTTGCATGTTCATTGGGGTTTGTTGGATGTACATTCCATACCAGTCAGTTTCTGCTTTGAGAATTGTGCTAGTGGCACCATTTTGCTTAATAAACATATTGGTACCCTTAACTGGTCTTGTCTTTTCAGTGATGACAAAATCCACCACCAGTATTTTGTCCTTTATCTCTTTTCTATGGGTAGCTCTGTCCAGGATCGCTGATCTTTAAAGAAAGAGGAGGCCTTCATGGTATGTGGCTGTAGAATTGGGGGTCACTAATTCCCTTGGCAACAATGAAACCCCATTGCAGCGTAGTCAGTAGTCTCAACGTCCACTGGAGCCTTTGTCTCATTCGAGCTTGGGCTGCTTTGTTTTTAAGAGTATTGGTGTAACCTACCCCTAAGCATCACAGCCAGCAAAGTCATGGAAAGTGGCCACGGATGGTGTGATGCACCACTGTGTACAGTGGACACCATGACGGTGAACCATGCAGCTAAGTAAAATCAGCATTTCAAGTAAGAAGAGCTGTGTTTGCATTGTGGTTCCAGGAATCAGGTCAAGAAGCTTACAGTTGAATGTGCACACAATGCATGTCCAGTGATTTTTGTTACACTCTTCCGAGTTTCTTGTCTACAGTGACTGGTAATCTATGGTAATACTGATTATCAGTTGGGAAAGAAGAGCAACATAATCCTGCATGCAGGTATTCAGCTTTAAGGCCTGCTCACATGCTATAGATAGTAATGCTTTCACTGCATAAAAAGAACAAGCACTGGTAAAGCCAATAGGTCTCGCCTATACAAGAGCTATTGGCTTTGACAATGTGTTTTTACCATGTTGTAAATCAGTGTGGCCGCTGTTCAGCATGGCTAAAAGTTAGAGTCTTGGACTGTTGTAGAG
The DNA here is from genome assembly GCF_031143425.1 of Pleurodeles waltl. Classification (NCBI taxonomy): domain Eukaryota; kingdom Metazoa; phylum Chordata; class Amphibia; order Caudata; family Salamandridae; genus Pleurodeles; species Pleurodeles waltl. The sequence goes on from NC_090440.1 coordinate 1,675,626,133, forward strand.
TGGAGTGGGGAGTACAGTGTTGTATATTGGAGTAGGGAGAGTAGAGTGTTGTAGAGTTAATTGGAGGAGAGTAGAGTTCAATGGTTCAGTAGCAGGGAGTGGTGTGGTGTGGGGTGGAATAGGGTGGAATGGGCTGGAGTGGGCTGAGGTAGTCAGTGGATTGGAGTAGAGTGGGGTGGATTGGATTGGAGTAGAGCGGAGTGGTCTGAGGTAGTGGGGTGGATTAGAGTAGAGGGGGATGGAGTGGCTTGGAATAGAGTGGGTTGGATTGGAGTGGGGTGGATTGAAATGGGGTGAGGTGGAATGGACTGGGATGGTTTTGAGTAGGATGAATTGGAGTGGGGTGGATTAAACTTGACTGGAGTGGCGAGGTTTAAAGTGAATGAGAGTGGAGTAGATTGAATTTCTCTGATTGGAGTGGGGTGGACTGGACTGGAGTGGCGTGGATTGTACTGTAGGTGGGTGGATGGATTGGAGTGAGGTGGACTGAACTGAGTAGAGTGGGGTGGCTTGGACTATAGTGTGGTGGATTGGACTATAGTGCATTGAGGTGGGCTGAAGTGAAGTGGGGTCGATTCAAGTGGGGTTGACTGGATTGAATTGGGGTGGGGTAGACAGGTGTAGGGTGGATTAGAGTGGGGTGGGTTGGATTGGGGTGGGATGGGGTGGAGTGGATTGGCGGGAGGTGAATTGGACTGTTGTGTGGTGGACTGGAGTGGATTGGACTGGAGTGGGGTGGATTGGTCTAATGTGGACTGGAGTGGGGTGGAACTGAGTGGGTTGGAATGGAGTGGGTGGATTGGATTGAGTGGGGTGGAGTGGATTGGAGTGGGGTAGGTTAGGATAGATTGGAATGGAATGGATTTTTTTCGGAGTGGGGTGAATTGCAATGGAGTGGACTGGATTTGAGTAGGATGGATTATGGCGAATTGGACTGGAGTAGGGTGGACTGGACTGGAGTGAGTTGTATTGGAGTGGGGGATTGGAGTGGGGCGGATTGCGATGGAGTGGGGTGGATTGGACTGGTGTGGTGAGATGTATTGAGTGGGGTGAGATGGATTGGAGTGGTGTGGATTGGAGTGGAGTAGGGAGGAATGAAGTGAGGTGGATTTGATTGAGTGTGGTGGATTGGATTGGGGTGGGTTTGATTGGATTGGGGTGGGTTGGGCTGGATTGGAGTTTGGTGGATTAGATTTGAGTGGGGTGGATTGGACTGGAGTCAGATTAATTGGAGTGGGTGGATTAGATTGTTGTGGAGTGCGGTGGATTGGATTGGTGTGGGGTGTGGTGGATTGGAGTGGGTGGATTAAGGTGGTGTGGGATTAAATGGATTGGAGCAGGGTGGATTAAAGTGAACTGGGTTGGACTGGGGTAGATTAAGGTGGAATGGATTGGAGAGGGGTGAGGTGGGTGGATTGGAGTTGGTGGATTGGGTTAGATTGAACTGGGGTGGGCTGGATTGGAATGGGGTGGGTTGGACTGTAATAGGTTGGATTGGATTGAATTGGGTTGGGTTGGATTAGAATGTGGTGGTTTGGAGTGGGATGGGTTGGGTTGGACTGCAGTAGGGTGGGGTGGACTGTAGTGGGGTGGGTTTGGACTGGAGTGGGTTGGATTGTGGTGATTTGGAGTGGGGTAGATTGGATTGGATTGGAGTGGGGTAGATTGGATTGGGGTGAATTGGATCGATCTGAATTGGGGTGGATTGGATTGGTGTGTAGTAGATTATGGTGCATTGGAATAGGATGAATTAGGATGGAGTGGGGTGAATTGGGTTGGGATGATGTGGACTGGATTGGAGCAGACGGTCTGGAGTGGGGCAGACTAGGGTAGGGCAGAATGTTTTGAATTAGAGTGTGACAGACTGTTTTAGATTGGAGTGGGTGTGCAGTGGGGCAGATTTGAGTTGAGCAGATTGCTTTGGATTGGAGTGGGTGCAGATTTGTTTGGGACAGATTATTTTGGGTTGGAGCGGGCCAGATTTGAGTGGGGCAGATTATTATGGAATGGAGTGGGGCAGATTGTTTCAGATTGTAATGGGCAGAATATTTTGTATTGGAGTAGGGCAGATTGTTTTGGATTGGAATGAGGCAGATTGCTTTGGATTGGAATGGGGCAGGTTGGAGGGGGCAGATTGTTTTGTATTGGAGTGGGGCAGATTGTTTTGGATTGGAGCAGGCTGATTGTTTTAGCTTGGCATGCGGCAGACTGAAGTGGGGCACATTGCTATGGAATGGTGTTGGCAGATTGTTTTGGATCGGAGTGGGGCAGATTGTTTTGTATTAGAGTGGGGCAGATTGGAGTTGGGTGAATTGAATTGGGGCAGATTGGAGTGGGGTGGGACATGGTGAGGTGGACTGGATTGGAGTGGGGTGGGTGGGGGTAAAGTGGAGTGGATAGGAGTGGGAGGATTGGAGAGGGGCAGACAGTTTCAGATTGGATTGGGCAGATTGTTTTTGATTGGAGTGGGGCAGATTGGAGTGAGGCAGATTGTTTTAGATCAGATCAGGGCAGATTGTTTTGTATTGGAGTGGAGCAGATTGTTTTGGACTGGAGTGGAGCTGATTGTTTTGGATTGGAATGGGGTAGATTGGAGTGGGCCACATTGTTCTGAATTAGAGTGGACATATTGTTTTGGACTGGAGTGGGGCAGATTGTTTAGGTTTGTGCTGGGACAGACTGAAGTGAGGAATATTGTTTTGGGTTGGAGTAGGGCAGATTGTTTTGGATTGGAATGAGGTAGATTAGAGTGGGGTACGTTGTATTGGATTGGGTGGGGCAGATTTCTGTAGATTGGAGTGGGGCAGGTTGAAGTGGGGCATATTATTTTGTTTTTTATTGGAGTGGGACAGATTGTTTTGGGGTGGAGTTGGGCAGATTGGAGTGTGGTGGATTGTAAGGATTGGAGTGTGGTGGACTGGAGTGGATTGGTGTGAGTGTTTTGGATTGGAGTGGGTGGATTGGTTTGGAGTGAGGTGGATTGGGCCGTACTGCATGATTATGTGTGAAAGTATAATTAAAAAAATTATTCATACAAAAGAAAACATGTTTCTTTGCAATATTTAGAACAAGATAATAGTCACCTCCTGAGAACAGCGTCCATGACCAAAAACAAAACAAGAGTGCAAAGTTAGAAAAGAAGACTTGGCAAAATGAAAAAAAGTAACTAAAGAAAATACAACCTTTCCATTTTTTTGTCCTGCTGGGCACATTTTTACCTGCCACGTGCCTTCCGTTTACAGGGCACTGGAAGTTAAAAAACACAAAAAACATGAGTGCAAGGTGAAAAAAAAAGGCTTGGCAAAATGAAAAACAGTTAACTATAGAAATTACAACTTCACAATTTAGTTTGTCCTGCTGGCCACATTTCTACTAGTCACGCACCTTCTGTTTGAAGGGCATTAGAAGTTAAAAGAAGAAATTAGTACCTCAATCATGTCAGGAGCAGCAGATGGGTACTGATTATGTTGAATCAATTGGTGCTTTGTCCCTGCTCCACAGACGGAAACAGAAATGATGATGCAGCCTCTAGTGATAAATTACAAGGCTGTAGAGAAGAGTGCCTTGCAAGCCAACAAGTGGTAAGCCATGGCTGATCTCCGAGCCCTTTTCTAACTACAACAGAGTCTTGCATACTCAACTGCAAAAATGTGCTTCTGATAGCTTGGGCTAGAAGGCTGGAGCATTTAGAAACATTGCTGATAGAGGAGGTGAATGTGTCCACCGGAGAAGAGGGTGACTCTGTGGAAACAGCTGATGAATACACAAGTGTATAAAAAGCAAGGGGTAAGAGATTCAATTACCTTAGAAATGTGCTTCTTGAGACACACAAATTCCTCCAAAGGATGCAACCACACAGAGAACCTATGGATACCTTTGTGGCTGTGCTATGAATGTTGGCAGCCAATTGAAACTACCAGGATCTAAGAGGTGAGATAATAAGAGGACAGTTCAAAGAGGGGAAACTATTATTGACTTAGAATTCTTATTTGGAGACAGTGTAGAGCTTGACTAGAGGCATTGAACATTCAGAAACGTACGAGTGAAATGTTTGCAATTGCCAAATGGCAATATTGCCTTCATGATTTCTCTTGCATGCTCCCTGTGGGTTGTTTGAATGTACAATCTGTGCCTGTCAGTGTGAGAAAACAGGCTTTTTGCAAATTTCTCCCTACTTTTCGCCCCATTTTGGACTATTATCTGCTGGTTTTTGGCTTTGAGAATGCACTGAGGCTTGCCGTCCAGACCTTAATGACAGTGTTCTTTCCTTTTCAAAATGCTATGTTTAATTGGGTGTCCCCAGTTGGCATGGGCTGACTTACTGATAAGTCCCTAGTATATGGTACCCAGGTACCCAGGGCATGTAAGGCTGGCTGTCCACACAAAAGCTGCAGCACTGATGCCAGTCAGTGGGTGACATTGTGAAAACTCGACGTTTAGCTGCCATTGCAGACTAAAGAGACTGTGCATGTAATGCAAACACGACTTTGTCATATCACTAATGTCAAAGTGCACTAGTCTCTTAATATATATATATATATATATATATATATATATATATATATCCTCTAAGGCATGCCTATGACGTCCTATGTGGCAAGGAGCTATGTATTGTTAAGACAGACATGTATTTTTGATATGTCTATACAGAAAAGCCCTAGTCTCCGTGTTTGCTGAGGACAATTAAGTAGCCTTATAAGGTAATTACAGGGTTAGCAGTTGGCACTCCAATGCATCTCACTCCTGACAGAGGCTACCTAACTATGTCATGTAAAGCATAAAATTAAATAGGACATTAAATGTGACACAATAGTGCAGTCAGCATTTATGACAAATTTAATGCTGGCAGCTTTTGCAAAAGTTGCCATTCTTTGACCCAGCTGGCCCAGTGACTTTACAAAAGCACTGAGACTGAGACAGGTTTCTGCCCTGTCTGGGGAGACATGTGAACGACTCCCAGGCCAGAAACAAAGCCTGTTGCCACACTGTAGGCATGACCCTCCTCCCACAGGATGGACTGCAAATGGTGTTAGCCCAAAAAGCAGGCATCAAAGGTGATACCTCCTTTGAAGGGCTGCTGCAACCACACCCCCATGCAGGAAGCCTTTTGTTTCCCCTAGACAAGGTAAGCCCAGGCCAAGGAACAGAATAACGGTTTCAGAACCAGTTTTCCGTGAGCGTGCAGCCCCTGGTAGCCACACCACAGGCAGAGGGCTACCAAGGTCCTTACATTCGAGGAATACTTCAGCCATGTTGCTTGTGGCTTGCAAGATGCAAAGATGCACTCTGTGATAGCCAGATGCCACACATGACTGGAACTGTGTCACCAGATAGGAGGGGACCTACTAGTCCATTGGCTAGTGACCACGCTGTCCGCTCAGGGCACCTTGCTTGGATATAATGGGTATCCCCTAGCACCTGAGACATCAATTCTTGCTGGATTTGGAACAAGAAGAGAAGAAGACAACTTGCGCCTGCTGGAAGTGAACAAAAAGAGGCTGTGACGTCAGAGCTTGGACCCTCTTCTGCATGCGTGGCTTGGGGAAAAGTTGATTCTCAGCCCCAATCTGAAGCAAAGAGTCCAAGGATCAGTTGGCTGCCCATTAAAGCTGGAAGCATTTTACCTTGCTAAACTTCCTTTTCGTCTTTTCTTAACACAAGCCTGAAGATGTATTTTCAGACAAAATATTTTTATTAAATACACATTGTAAAGGAAAGTATGACACAGTGAAAACCAATTACAAATAAGGTATTCAGATTCCCAACACACTTTACAGAGAAAACTCACAGTATTTGGATAAATTCCATAATAACCATTTACTGCCAGCAGTCTCTAAAATGTATCACAATAGGTCTGTCAGGAAAGAGGAAGAAAATAATGGAAGACACTCAGAATCCAAATATATCAAATGAAAGACAATGTCCCCACAAAACTGGATCATCTCCCACTCAAACATTTGCTCCCTGAGGAGGAGGAGTACAGTCCATCAATATTGGGCCACCCGCTTCATTCTAATTATTGTAGCTCTGCAATGCAGATACCTCAAGCACAGGGCCCCTCAGGAAGACCCTCAATGAATTTTCTGACTGACTCTATTTGTGAAAATACAAGTGACTTTCTCTCATAGTTCTTCTTTAGGGCAACAGGTAAGCCAATGGATGCTGTGATACCCTTCACTTTCAGTCTCTGCTTTACCTCCATAACGGTGCACTTTCTTGCAAGTACTCAGACCAGGGAAGAACAAAAGTCTCACACCTCCAAGCATCGTTTTTCCATTTTTAAAAGCAGCCCACAGTATATGTACCCTCCAAACAGCACTCTGCAAAGTGACCAACAAAGTAGCACCTGTGGCTGTGTTATTTCTATCGGGTCTCTGGGGTAGCTTAGCCATAGCCACCACCCCTGCCCATTGGGCTCTCTCCAGCTCCAAGTTCATTAGCTCACTAAGAATAATACCCTAATTCATCGTGCAAAGATTTGTCTAAGATCTGCCCAGGGACACTCTCCTCAGCGGCCCCTTCCTCAGTTATCTAAGTGTCACAGATCAGAGTGCAATCAACAAAACACTGTCCATTACATTAGATTTATAAGCCTCCAGGCACTTCACAGCAGAAAGGAATTCTCCACCCTTGGCTTCAAATGCTATCACTCTCCTTCCCAGTGCTTTCTGCTCTTTCTCCACTCTTTTTGTACTGCTCATGATTCTCTCAAGTCTTTTTTCTAATTCACTCCCAGCCTTTTCAATCATGTCTAGTGTTTCCACTATTTCAGACCACATTCCAGTAATCGAGCATAGGAGCAGGTGATCTCCCGCAGTGAGATGCTGTTCTTAATCTGCTTTAGGCTTTTGGTCGCCTTTGCTCTTAATTCTGCCCTGAGGGCCATAACAGTCCTCTTACTTTGCTGTTTATGCACCATGGTGTATGCGAAAAGAGGCCACTAAAGGTGGACTTGCCCGGTCAAAAAGCACTGTACGCTCCTTAACCCTCAACAGCAGGGAGATCTGGGGTGACCCAAGAGACAGGGTTGAACCTCTCCTGGTCTTTAATAGTTTAAGGTGGTGTTCATCAATCCTGCACTCCTCCAGTTAGTCCTGGTGGCCAGCGATTCTCCACAACAGCATCTCTATCGCGGTTCAACTGTGGGTCACTAAGTGAGCACTTTCTCCTTTACCAATCTAACTATAAGAGTTACAGTTGTGAGTAACATTTATTTTTGTAGGAGAGAATGACGTTTAGGCGCTGGCTTCTTTGGAAAGGTCTGAAAATCACCTCTGTGAGTTGTTGCTCACTCATTCCACAACGGAGCAATCCTGCTGCGTTCCACCTTCGTGCACCAAAAGTGAGCCAGCTCCGTCCCACATGTCAGACATGCAGCTGGCCTCTGCGCAGGGTCGAACTGACCCAGAGGGCAACGAGGCAGTGCCTGATGGGCTCGTGTGACAGATCATTGTGCGACTATGTTTTAGCAGTTTTGGGCCGGTATTATAGCCCCGTGGGCCAGTTTTTACAGCCACGTGAGACGGTTGTTACTGTTTATTTCCCATACATTAGTATGTTTTTTATTTACATGCTTCGCTAATGTGGCCCACTTCATTTTTGGTGCCTGGGCCTATTTTCTGTCCCAGTCCGACTATGACTCTGCATATCCATTTTATTCAACATCAGGGAATAAATGTTTGCACTCATCATTTATTTATAATAAAGCAGTTTAAATCTACATGTGTGAAATACATATCTGGTATGTTCCCACGGCTTTCAAACGGAGATAACAGAAACGAAAAATAAGCACACTTACAGATAAAGGATGAGGTAGGCAATGGCACAATAATAAAGCAGATACTAAACAAAGAGTTGTTTGTATAAAGGGGAAACAAGAAGCTATACAAAAGGCATAAAGAAAACAGTCAGGGTGAAGTTGAAGAGGCACACAACAAAAGAGAGTGGTATGAATAGGAGAAAAGAAAAGAACATGGGGAAATAAGTAAATGAGGGAGTACACAACAGGATAAAATATGTACAAGGAATTAAAGTATGGCAGAAGAATAAAAGATTAATGACAAAGTAGGAAAGTTGGAAAAGGAAAACAAAGTTTGTAATTTAATAGGTGGACAATAAAGAAAGTGTAAGCACAGGGAGTGAAAAGGAAATCACAAATACCAGCTAAACGAGAAATGAAAAATGGGAAGATCAGAGACAAATAGCTAAGAAAGGAAATGCACTTCAATGAAGAAAATAATCAAATGCCAATAGAAGGAAATAGGAAATACAAAAGAAAAAGGAGAACAAGGAATGGAAATAGGGGGATGGTCAAAGGAAGAGATTAGGAAAAGTGACATGAAGAAAGAATAAAAGTGCAACGTAATCAAAGTGGAAGAAAAGGTACAAAAACGAAACATTTTCTGGAGGAAAGTAAAATGGAAAAGACAGCCAACGTTGAAATATAAAAAACAGAACAAAGATGAAGTGATTCCAAGAACAAACACAAACTCTTAAAAGAGGCACGGAGAAAATAATCAAGGACATAACATAAAAGCGATAAAGAAGTAAAAAGGAAATAAAAAGTACACATTAACCAATGAAGGAAATGTCCCAATTGGTTACTGGTAAGTTTCGTTATGCAGAATCCTACTCATCAGTCTTTATGGAGTGATGGTACCCACCGAATGAAACAAGCACACTTGTATTGCTCAAAATTCGAAAACAACCCTTTATAAATCGTTTCCATTTACTGGAAGCCAAGTGAAGGCTTACACCCCAGAACCTATAACGTGAATACCATCGGGACAACATATGATCAATCCTTGTACTCGGGCGCCAGCATGGAGGGCAGCAGTCGGGGTTGTAATTAGCACCGCTGCGTCAATGCAGGATGTTTGAGAACTTACTCAGCAGCTACACAGTACACAAGGAACGATTACTGGCTATGTCTTCCTATGCCTGCCCAATTCACTCGACTTTGAGCAGTGTTACAAAGCCTGAATCAACTGAGGGTGGATAGGTAGGTGGCACTAGCAGCCTCACAGGTACTGGGGCTCCTAACCCTTTTCAGTGCATGGTATTTGTGCAACGCCGTGCCAGAGCTTACTTCAAGAAAGCAGTGTTATGTTTTTCATTTTTTTTTTTTTTTTTTTGTTGCACCCATACAAGCGATGTATTTTTTAAGCACATTGGGCTACGTATAGATGCAAGGTCCACTTCTATATCTCATTGCACCCTGAAGATATAATAAAAAATGTGGACACTTTTCATTTTATGTTGGAATTTTCTAAATAGTTTTGCATTTCTTACTAGAGGCAATAATACATCAAAGAAAGCTAATCTAGGAAATGTTGCATTGTATGTCAGGAGTCAGAAAATATTGAAGGCAAGATTTATCAGTGTTGTGTTGCCCTTGCCTACACAAGGCAGCGCAAGGGCAAAGCAACACAAAAGGCAGAGTAGAGTGGAGTGGTATAGAGTGGCGTGCTCATGTTGTGGTAGCACACTGTCATTACAGACAACACATTTTCAACAGGAATGACAATTACATTTGCACAAAACTATACAGTGCATAAACAAAGATGTGTGGAAATTGATTCACCTAGTTTGATGATTAGGTTTGATCATATTAAAGTATTTTTTTTCCAAAAGACTTCTGAAATAAGAACAAATTTGCTTCATTTGTGCGTTCATAATTCGGATATATTCTGGAATACTTACACTGTTCATTTAAATGTTGTTGTGTGCTAGGAAAAAAACACCCTCCTACCCCCACGATCCAGCAAGATTGTTACATAAATCCTCTCACTTTAAAGTCAGAGAAAGAAAAGTAAAGAAGAGCCCTTGGAAGACAGTGCCTGACATTTGATCTCGGTATTTGAATGCACAGCACATGTGACAAGATAAGAACAAGATTTAAAGGCTTCTTAACAGACAGCGAGTTTGTGGAAGGATACAGAAAAACACGTTTTAGGGAACGGGGGGGGGGGGTAGGTGAACTAAAACTGGAGAGCATAAAGCAAATAAAGCCAGCCAGTGGAAAGCCAGAAAGTGAGAGTTATAACCCACAAATCCATTGGTAATCAACAAGCGGATAGCATTCCTCAATCAACTTTCTGAGACCCCACTATGTCTTGAGCAAACCAGACAGCTACAATGTCTGGTAGGCTGCATTCTAATAATGTGCCACCCTTGCTCTACTGCCACCAATTAAATACCAATATCTCTACTTTATTCCTATGTGTATTTGTATGGTTACTGATAGGGGAATTGTACGATTTGTAGTCACTTATGATTTTTAAGACATGTATGAGAGTGTCGCAAAGTTTTTGTGGCATCATACAGCACAAAGCTGCGAATATTCTCTGTCTGTTCTCATTCAATTCCCATTCCTTCTCTGAACCACCTTCATTCAGAATGCATCTGAGCCAACTACAACAGACATAGTATGATCACAGATGCATCATATTTTACATATTACAGTATTTTCAGGAGGGTCAATGCATACATTTGATATCACACACAGCAATTTTGCATCAACCTTTGCACTTTTGCATCAGCTTTTGCACTGATCGACCAGTGGAAAAATACATTTGCACCCAATCACTGGTGCAAAATCATAAATTTTTGATCCGATTGGTTACTGCAAATTTGGTGCATCATGCAAATTTATGTAACCTGTGCAATTACATTTCTAATACTAGTGTGAACAGTGCAGTTATTATCATTTACTCAAACCAAACCAACCTATACAGTGACAGCCCATACCATAGAATGACTGGCCATACCATACCATACTATACAATGGCAGGCTGTACCACACCATACAATGACAGGCCATATAATGACATTCCATACCATGCAATGACAGACCAAACAATACCATACTAAATAATGACAGGCGATACCATACCATACAATATAATACAATGACATAAAATACCATAATATACAAAGGCATATCATACCACACTGTATAATGACAGACCATACTATACTATAAAACGACAGGCCCACCTATACCATACTATATAGTGGCATACCACATCACACCTTACAATGACAGGTCACACCATACCATACCATACTATACAATAACAGATCAAACCAATCATACTATACAAAGACAGGCCATACCACACAATACAATGACATCATACCATCCTCCCTTCCACATTCCATCAAGTCATTGTTGCGGACAACCGCAAGTCATCTACTGGTGGCTTGGGTTCCTTTTGAGTGAGGGGAGGTTCTCAGGCTCTCTAAAAGTAGCTGTGAGCCCTGCCACACCTGTAGATTGTCTGTTAGGCAATGACCTGGAGCACCCTATAAGGAAGAAGGTAGTGCTCAGTTCAAACTTGAAGATTCTGGGACTGCTTGAATAGGTCTGGCCTAGAACAATGCCAGGAGCCGGGAACAATGGCCCAGGCAGCTGCCAAGAAGAGTAAGGGCAAGGAGCACAGGAAACCAGCCCCTAAAGTTCCTGTGGTCTAGGTTGATGGGGCACCTGATGAGGATGGCCCTGAGCCTACAGGGGACTACACGCCCATTCTGGGTGACCTGACTGAATTTGCTGGATGGCAAGATAAGGGTGGTTCCACCAGGGAGGAATTCTGCCAGGCACAGAAAAAGTGTGACACTTTACAAGACTTGAGGTGGCAAGCTGAGGTCCAGACAGCACATGATGACTCTGTAGAGCACTGTGTCTATTGGGAGAATGACCTCCTGTATAGTGAACCAAAGGAACCTGGGACAACCCAGGTGCTGGTGGTTCCCAGTGTTAAAAGACCTTCTTATTGGTGTTGGCTCATGATATTCCCCTGGCAGGACATCTGAGGCAAGATAAGACCTTTGCAGGCTTGTTGCCCACTTCTATTGGCCCCGGATGAAGACGCCCTCAGATGCATTGTTTAGGTCCTCTCCTACCCGCCAGGCCAGTGGAAAATGTTAAAGGCTCCCCAGACCCCATTACCTGTCATTGGCACTCCCTTTGAGATGATGGGGATCGACAATGTTGGGCCCTTGGACCCCAAGACAACTGTAGGCAACAGGTTTTCCTGGTATTGGTGGATGACTCCACTTGCTACCCAGAGGCCATTCCTCTGAAGTTGGTGACTGCACTTGCGGTGGCCAAGGCCCTGATTGGGATTTTTTACCTGTGTGGGGTTCCCCAAAGAGGTTGTGTCTGACAGAGGCACTAACTTTATGTCAGCGTACCAGAGTGTCAAGTAACTTTCAAGTTCTCCACACCCTATCACCCTCAAACAAAGAGGCTTGTGAAGAGATTCAACAAGACCCTTAAAGCCAAGATAATGCACCTATCTGAGCCAATGAGGCATAATTGGGATGTCCTCCTCACATGCCTTCCATTTGCCTACAGGGAGGGGCCCCATGAGGGGTTGGCGTTTACCCCTTCAACCTCCTCTATGGCCACCCTGTTAGGGGACCTCTCAGCCTTGTCAGGGAGGGGTGAGAGCATGCACCCAGGAAACTCCTTCATGATGTGGTCAGCTACATGATGGGCCTCCGCAACCAGATGCATTGCTGTTGGAAAAAGGCAAAAAGCAATCTTGAAGCCAGTCAAGAAATTATGAGCTCTAGTATGATTAGAAGGCTACTCTCGTAGAGTTTCAACCTGGCCAGAAGGTGTGGGTAATAGAAGCTGTGGGGCCAAGAGCACGCCATGATTGCTGGACGGGCCCATATGAGGTGAAGTAGCAGAAGGGGGGTCCATCTAACTGGTAGAGCTCAAGACCCCTAGAAATCCTTCAAGGGTGCTCCACATAAACCACCTCAAACCACACTTTGAGAGGTCTGAAGTGCTCTTGGTGACACATGAAGAGGTGGAAGAGGAGACCGAGCATCTCTTTGAACTCCTGTCTTAACAAGAGCATGACAGGTTAGTATATGGTGTCAATCTCTTCCCCACCCTAACCCCAGGACAGCTGAGTGACTGCCACCGGTTACTGGGGAAGCTTTCCTGTCTGTTGTCCCTCATTCCCGGGCTCACACATTTTTGTACCCATGACTTCAACACTGGAGACAGTTTGCCTGTCAAAAATATAATTCACAGGCTGTCAGTCAAGGGGATCAAAGCCTGTATCAAAGAGGAGATCTCCGAGATGCTGATGTTAGGGATGATTGAGCCCTTCATCAGTCCGGCAGTCCCTGATCCAGTCCTGTGGTGCTAGCACCCAAGGCTGCCCCTCTGGGCACCACTCCAGAACTTCTTTGTGGCCTACAGGGACTCAAATATGTCATGATGACTGACACACACTCCATCTCCAGAGTTGATAAGCTCATCGACAGGCTGGGCACTGCCAAGTTCTCCAGTAACTTTGATTTTACCTCAGGATAATGGCAGATTACTGTGAATGAGCGGGCAAAAGAGAGTTCTGAATTCTTGACCCCAGAGGCCCACTTAGGGTGAGGTCCTTTGGATTAAAGAATGCCCCTGTCACCTTTCAGGAGTTGGTCAACAGGGTCCTAGCTAGGAAGGAGGAATTCTGTGCCTCCTACCTGGGCAACATAGGCATAGCTATGTTCAGTTCTAGCTGAGAGGAACACCTGTACCACCTCCAGGAGGTGCTTCAGGCGGTGGGCCTGACTATCAAGATCAGTAAGTGCCAGATAGGACAGGGGTCTATCATATATCTGGGCCACATGGGGCAGCCCCTTTAGGACACAACTGAAATTATCCTTACATGGCAACCCCCTAAAACACAGAAGGAGGTGAGGGACTTCTTGGGTCTCACAGAATACTTTAGGTGGTTTGTTAAGGGATGTGGCATTATTGTTGCCACCTTAACACATGTGACTTCAAAGAATCAGCCCAGAAAGGTGAGCTGGACAGAGCTTGCCAGAAAGTCTTTGACACTCATAAGGAGGGCATATGTAAAGCACCTGTACGCAAGGCTCCTCACATCTCTAATTAGTTTATTGTGCAGACAGATGCTACAGACCTTGCCATAGGGTCGATCTTAGCACAGTTAAATAAGGAAGGCCTAGACCGACCAGTAGTCTCCAGTAGCAGGGAACAGACATGGAGTACAATTGAAAGGGGGGCTTTCCTTTTCTGTGGTCTGGACACTGATGAAGCTGAGACTATACCTGTTTGGGACTTACTTCGGAGTTCAGACAGACCACAGGCCTCTCCGTTGATTCATGCAAATGAGGGGTGAAAATCCCAAACTGTTGAGATAGTCCATCTTTACATTGGAACACCACCCTGGGTCACACCATGCCTTTGCTGGTGGTCTATTCAGGTCCTTCTGCCTTAGTGATGAGAACTCCCAAGAGGTTGGGTAATTCTCCTCACTTTTAGCTGGAGTCCTACACCTGTCAGCCTTAAGGTAGTCTTGAGCAAACATGTGTGCCTTCTTTCTCCATTTGTTCATTCATCTCACTTTTGCTGGCTTAGGACTCTCTGCACTTTACCACTGCTAACTAGTGCTAAAGTGCATGTGTTCAGTCCCTAAAACATGGTGACAGTAGCTTATCCCAGTTTGCATAATGTATTTACTCATAAGTCCCTAGAAGGTGGTACTACATGTACCCAGGGCCAGCTATAGGTGGACCTGCAGCACTTATTGTGCCACCCACTTAAGTAGCCCTTTAAACATGTCTCAGGCCAGTCATTGCATTTTGACCTGGCAAAATAAGCCTTTTTCCAGGCCCAAATCTTCCTTTTTATTGCATGTAAGTCATCCCAGAGGGCAGTGTGCAACATATTTGAAAAGTATGACATATAATTTCAAGTTGTACATGTCCTCGTATTGAAAAACTCTTAAATTAATTTTTCACTACTGCAGGGCCTACCTCTTCCATAGGATAACATTGGAGTTACCTTATTACATTTAATAAGCTGAAATTTCCAAATGGGAACAGCTGAGCAATTCATGGTTGGTGTCTTTGGAATTATAATAAAAATATCCTCTCTTATATTAAAGTGAGATCTTAAATTACAATTTTGAAAATACCACTTTTAGAAAGTTGACATCTTCCTTCCTTAGCTTTTTAATGTATTTACACTGTTTCTGGGTGACATGACTGGGTGTAGTTGGCAGTTGGGCTTTGTGTATTCCTCCTTGACAGCCACACACAATAGAGAGATTAGGTGTGTCTGAATAGGCCATCACTGGCAGAAGTAAGAGGGTGGAGCTGGTCACAGCCCCACTTACACTGGAATAGACTGTGTCCTGCCTCCAAACAAACGTCTCCCATCTTCCAGGGGAAGAGCATCAGGTATAAATATTGGACCTCAGGCAACACCTTTTCAGTACACATCTGGACCTGTGGCTACTCTACGTAGAAGTAGGACAGCTATGCTCCTAAAAGGACTGCCATTCTGCTGTACTGCTGTTCTGACGGCACTGCTGCCCTGCCGTGCTGACCTACTGCCCTCTTGCCTGGGTGGGAAGGCATGGATCTGCAACTGTTGAACTCAGGACCCCAAAGTGACTCCAAGGGCTAGTTGTCTACCTCCTGACTACAGCCTCATGGACAGAAGGCTCCAACAATCTTGAACCTAGCAGTTTTCTATAAAACAAAGCTGCAAGCCCAATGACACCGCACCTCCCCCAGAAAAAAGTGTATGCCAATTGTCCTTTATGCAGTTCCAAAGTGTGCACAACATCAAATGCACCCGCTACTCCAAGATGCATCTCCAATAGAGGCCAACTGCCCAACCCTCGTCAACGATGGTGCACCAACAGAAAATAAACCTGTTAGTTTACTTCCAGATTCACAGTGGTCATTCATAAGTGCTTCTATTTTTGTGTATCCTTATGCGCTAAATATACATAAAGTACAGCCAATGTATTTAGTTCACTTCACGTGAACTTCATCAGGGCTGCAATACAAACAAATAAAATATGATAGATGAAAGTCACAAACCACTCCTATACATTTATTAACAATTTCTACCCACACAGAACAAGACAACACGCAGTGAGGACGTTTGGGTGCAGAATTAAGTGAAAGACGCATATCACGGTAAGATCAGGGGGGATTCATCTCACCACGCACATAGATTTTAGACACTCGCGCTGCATCTAGAGGCACATGGGCATGTTAATTTCAAGAGAAAACAAAGGGAGAGATCGCTCAGGCTAAGGAGGCGAGTAAAAAGAGAGTTTATAGCTTCACAAAGAAGCTGATTTATTAATTACACCTGGAGAAGATGGGGTGAAGATATTTACATAGTGCCTCGTATTACATGGATGTTTTACTTCTGACCTTGAGCAAGGTTAAAGGGGGAGAAGATTCGGATTGAGAAGCCTACTAGTGAGATACGTGACATGTATACAGCGCCTCGTATCATAGGGTCCCACGATTTTAAAGAGAACACATGGGCTGGGGAGGTTACTAATGAGACATCTTAAAGCTATTTGATATAGCCGACACATGGACTATATTCAGAAAGGATGTGTCTATTTACTCTGCACTTTTCAAAAATGGGCACAGTACAGCGTTTGTTGAGGAAAAGTAATATAGAATGGAGTACGGTAAACAACTCGTGGATTTTACACGCATGGAACACAAGGGGTGTATGGGTGGGGTCCCTGATTTGAGTACATCTCTGCCATGGTGGTGGATGTGGAAGAGGTTTGATTATATAAAAGTATTGGTGTAACTGCAGGAGTCTAATGGAATGATCTAGCGGCTATGTGGTATCTATTTGGTTGGAATGTAAGTGTTTACTATATGAATTAATGATTTGAGTAGCCTGTATCGGGGGACAGCAACTGGTTGGATTGTGTGAATAATAGGGTGTCTCAACGAAGTACATCTTCGAGATGTGTTAATCGAGGAAGGGTCTGTTTACACAAATTATATATCTTATTACAGGTGTCTACAGGAGTGGCCTAGTGGCTATGTGGGTTCAATATTTATTAAGTCAAATTTCTTAATACATGAATCTTAGACGTGTACTACACATTGAAGATTTGATGAAAGCTTGAACACCGGTATGATGTATTGAGTTAAAAGTGTCATGGAACAATTTTTAGTAGGTATGACCTTTGAGACACCACTTACCAATGGAGTAACTTTCGATGTGATTAAAACCATACATGATAAGTAATTTATTTCATGGTTAAGTTTACATCTACCCCTTACCTATCGCTCTTTAGTGTTTATGCTAACATATACTATTTGTGGGTAGATACATACTGCAGATAAAATAATGAATTATTTGATGAGATTAGATATATAACATCAAAACCAGGGCCCAAATATTAAATAGTCAAATGCGATGCACCCAATGTGCTCCTAATGTCTTATTTATATGTTTATTTGTGTTAGGTCCATGTCTCATATGTGTGTGTAATATCACCAACAAGGGTTTTTTAAGTAGAAAAGGAGGGGATTCCTTTCTGTCTCGCTTTGTGTAGGTAGAAATTGTTAATATATATATAGGTGTGGTTTGCGACTCTTATCTATCACATTTTATTTGTTTGTGTTGCAGCCCTGATGAAGTTCACATAAAGTGAACGAAATGTATTGGCTGTACTTTATGTATTATTGGCGCAGAAGGTTACACAATAATAAAGGACTTATGGGTGAACATTGTGAACCTGGAAGTAGATTAACAGGATTATTTTATACTGGTGCACCATTGATTATGAGGATTGTACCTACTACCTGGACTCTGCCATCTACAAGTCCTATCCTGCTAAGTGCTGCCACCCCAGTCGTGGACCCTTAGTAGGCTTGAAAGGTCTCTGCCAGCTCAACTGTGGATCCATTAGCACTGACACATCTCCTCTGCTGTGCAGCACAACCCAGAACAGAACCAAGGCATTGCCTCTGCTGTGAGGGTTCTCCTGACACAAAGGACTCTGCAAAGACCACGCAGGTGCATCGACACCTCCGCATGTGCAAAGCTTTCCCGAAACAGGCCATTGCATCTCTCATGAAAGGCAGCCTTACTTAAAATGCAGGTTCTCGCATCGCAGCCACTCAACTCCTCGGAACCGATGCATCCCCTCAACTGCATAACGCATCCTCAATGCTGAACTTCGCATCGCAAGCCTTTGTTGTCAGGATCCTGGTTGATAGCGCAGGTCCTCGGCTGCACGTCCCATCCTCAGCATGAAATCTTGCAGTGGTCCCAACCAGAATTTAAGGTACTTTGTTCAGCTGGCCTAAATGGTCGGCCTGAACTGGTGACTTTATCCTGGACCGGCATGACCAGATGTCCACAGTTGGCACTTTCTGCTATTTGGCAACTATATACATTTTTTAAATTCTTAAAAGGTATATATTTGGTTCTACTGATTAGATTTTGTCATTTTTGTCTTCTTTTAATAATTAGAATTGCTCTATTTCTCTAATCTGGTGTGAGATCCTTTTGTGGTGTGTTTTCACTGTGTTAATGTTTAAAGTGTTTCACATGTACTTTACACATTGCCTCTGACTTGAGCCTGACTGACTGCTCTGCGCCAATCTACCTGAGGGTTAAGCACAGGTTAATTTAGGGTTTGCTTGTGACTTCACACTGACCAGGATTGTGGTTTCTGCTTGCGTAGGGTTTCACCCCCCTCAACCTGTAATTCAATTTCTTACAACAGGCCATACCATACTACACTACACAATGACAAGCCATACCATACTATACAACAATGGCCCATACAATTTCATACTATACAATGACAGGCCAAATCATGCCATACCATACCATACTATAAAATTACAGGACATACCATACCATACTATACAATGACAGACCAAAGCATACCATACCATACAATGACAGGACATACTATACCATACTATACTAGACTGTTCATCTGTTGTTTTTGCATTTGTCGACCTAAGTGGGAAGGGCATGCTGAGACATGGGTCCTGTGCCTGCTATGCCACCAGATTCAATCCAGCCTGGCTGGTGAGGGCTGATACCCCAAAAACGGTCCCAGGATTGCTGCTTCTGATCCCGGGAGGACCTGGTCTGGCAGTTTGGACTGTACTGTTCCAATGGGGAACAGAGTCAAGACTGATTTGCATATGGCTGGGTCCAAGCTGGAATGGCATTGTGAGCAAAAAAACTGATGGATTAAATCCAGATCTTTGACTGGGGGTAAATGTTTGATTTGGTCCGCATTCCGTTCATCATCTGTTGTTTTTGCATTTGTCACCCTACTGGGAAGGGTATGCCCAGACGAGGGTCCTGTGCTTGCTATGCCACCAGATTAAAGCTAACCTGGCTGATGAGGGGTAATACCTGAAACCGGTCTCAGGATGCTTGTTTCTGATCCAGGGAGGGCCAGACTGGCAGTTCGGGCTGGACTGTCCCCATGAGGAGCAGGGTCAAAACTGATTTGCATGTGGCTGGGTCCAAGCTGGAATGGCATGGCGAGCAAAAAAAACGATGAATTAAACCCAGATATGTGACTGGGGGTGAATGTTTGATTTGTTCCTCATTCTGTCCATCATCTGCTGTTTTTGCATTTGTCACTCTAAGTGGGAAGGGTATGCCTAGACGTGGGTCCTGTGCTCGCTATACCACCACATTCAAGCTAGCCTGGATGATGAGGGGTGATACCCCGAAACTGATCCCAGGATGCCTGTTTCTGATCCAGGGAGGACTTGGCCTGGCAGTTCGAGCTGGACTGTTCTCATGGGGAGCAGGGTCAAGACTTATGTACATATGTTTGGGTCCAAGCTGGAATGGCATGGCAAGCAAAGAAACTGATGGATTAAACCCAGATCTGTGACTGGGGGTGAATGTTTGATTTGTTCCGCATTCCGGCCATCCTCTGTTGTTTTTGCACTCATTTTATTATCAGCATGACTCATTTCGGACCTTGCTGTAATGCGCGAAACGTACTTATATATGTTAAATCCTAGATGTGTGGCACTTGGCAGGGCTCTACTTGCCCTGCATTCCTGGAACAAGTTTCCTCCTATCATCAGGGCCCTCACACTGAAATTGAAGGCCTCAGTTATATTTTGGGCAGAGCACTTACCACTCTGCTCAATTATAACTGGCACAGTGCTCCTGTACCTGGATTTTCTAGTTGAGGGAGCCACTGATCCGATTTTAAAGGCTAGAAAACCCCACCAGTAAAATCCCATGAAGCTCAGGCTGCAAACGCAACTGCAACCACACCTGATCCCCTTCCTTTGGCACAGGAGGAGCATGGAATTCTAGCCCAGAGGTCCTATTGTGCCTTTCCATACTTCCCCCACCCTTCCGGTACTGTCCCAGCTCAAAGTAGGTAGTAAATGACTCTTCCCAGAGCACATGGTAAATGGAAGGATATTCGTCCCCAGAATGGAGACAATACATGCAGATGTGGACTCCATAAATACAGGTTCCAAGATAGGGGGACTCCTTGGAGACTAACAAGGCTTTTGCTGGTTTTATGGCGGCAGTGCTGTGTTGGTTGAAGGATAATAGGTTGAAATGCAATACAGATAAGACGGAGGTCTTGCTATTTGGTCAGGAGCATGGCCCAAGATTGCCCCTCTCCCCCCTCCACCTACATTGAAAGCCAGAAATGTGGAGGTGATTTTCGACTTTAAACTTTCATTTGGGGCTCAGGTATCCACTATAGTGATAGCCTGTAATGGACCTTGCGCATGTTGAAAACATTTCTTCAGTTCCTTCCACACTCTGCCCAGGTGACGGTAGTCAGTGCGTTGATTATTTCAAGGCTCAACTATGCTAATGTTCTTTACTTGGGATTGCCAGCCTATCTAACTAATTGATTAAAAGATATGCAGAATATGGCTGTCTGCTTCCTGTTTAAATTGCCTAACTTGGCTGTGGAGTCTTCATTTCGTGAAAAACTGCACTGGCTAATCTTTAAATCTTTATTAATGGCTCATCAAGCCTTTCACAAAAAGGGGCCTAGCTTCCTTAATAAGAGGGTGATGGATAATATTCCGTCGCTCCAACTTCGTTCTTGTAAAGCAAGCCTATTGGTGGTTCCTCCTTTTAAAAAGCAACACCAGAGAGGCTCCTCTTTTTCAGTGGTAGTTGCCAAGTTCTGGAATCAGCTTCCCTCACACTTAAGGTTCATCATGGTTAACCCCTTTGCTGCCAGGCCTTTTCCCCCTCAGGTGCCAGGCCTTTTTTTGGCTATTTAGGGCAGTTCGCACTTAGGCCCTCATAACTTTTTGTCCACATAAGCTGCCCACGCCAAATTTGTGTCCTTTTTTTTCCAGCATCCTAGGGATTCTAGAGCTACCCGGAGTTTGACGGTTCCCCTAGAGGAGACCAAGAAATTAGCCAAAATATAGCATACATTTCGGGGTTTTTTTTAAATGGGAAAAAAGGGCTGCAGAAGGCTTGTGTTTTTCCCCTGAAAATGGCATCAACAAAGGGTTTGCGGTGATAAAATCACCATATTCCCACCTTTCAGGAACAGGCAGACTTGAATCACAAAACCACATTTTTCAACGCAATTGTGGCATTTTACTGGTACATACCCCATTTTTACTATTCTTTGCGCTTTTAGCCTCCTTCCAGCTAGTGACAGAAATGGGTGTGAAACCAATGCTGGATCCTGGACAGCTAAACAGTCCTGAAAAGTAGACAAAAGTCTGACTTCAGCACGGGGTCATTTGTGTAGATTCTACAAGGTTTTCCTACAGAAAATAACAGCTAAAGTAAAAAAATAGTGACATTGAGGTAAAAAAACAGCCATTTTTCTCCACGTTTTACCCTGTAACTTTTTCCTGTGATGTAAGATTTTCAAAAGCAATATATGGGCTTGTAGTTTCATCAAGAACTCTAGGTACCCGTAGCCAATAAAGGAGCTGCACCTTACAATGGGTTTTCATTGTATACCGGGTATACAGCAATTCATTTGGTGAAACATAAAGAGTGAAAAATAGGTATCAAGGAAACCTTTGCATTTCCAAAATGGGCACAAGATAAGGTGTTGAGAAGCAGTGGTTATTTGCACATCTCTGAATTCCGGGGTCCCCATACTAGCATGTGAATTACAGGGCATTTCTCAAATACACGTTTTTTTTACACACTGTCTTACATTTGGAAGGAAAAAATGTAGAGAAAGACAAGGAGCAATAACACTTATTCTGCTATTCTGTGTTCCCCCAAGTCTCCGAATAAAAATGGTACCTCACTTGTGTTGGTAGGCCTAATGCCCGCAACAGGAAGCACAACATGGACACATCACATTTTTACATTAAAACCTGACATGTTTTTTGCAAAGTGCCTAGCTCTGGATGTTGGCCTCTAGCTCAGCCGGCACCTAGAAAAACCTACCAAATCTGTGCATTTTTGAAAACTAGACACCTAGAGGAACCCAGGATGGGGTATCATGTGGCACTCTCACCAGGTTCTGTTACCCAGAATCCTTAGCAAACCTCAAAATTTGGCAAAAAAAACACTTTTTCCTCACATTTTGGTGCTGCAAAGTTCTGGAATCTGAGGGGAGCCACAAACTTCCATATACCCGGCGTTCCCCCAGGTCTTCCGATAAAAATGGTACCTCACTTGTGTGGGTAGGCCTAGTGCCCGCAAAAGGAAATGCCCCAAAACACTATGTGGATACTTAAAAATTATCAAATACAAAACTACCTGTTTTTGCTGGGGCACCTGCGTTTTGGGTCCTGGGCTCAGCAGCCATCTAAGGAAACCTACCAAACCCAAACATTTCTGAAACCTAGATACCCGAGGGAGTCCAGGGAGGTGTGACTTGCATTGATCCCCCAGTGATTTCTTACCCAGAATCCTCAGCAAACCTCAAATTTAGCTAAAAAATCACATTTTTCCCACATTTCTGTGTGAGATCACTGCACCAGCAAAAATGTCCTACCATCCAACGCTCCCCTCAGTCTCCCAATGAAAATGATACCTCACTTGTGAGGGTGGGCCAAGTGCCTGTGACAGGGAAGAGCCAATAACAAAAATGAGGGGAAACCAAAGCGGGTCCCAAAAGACAGTTTGGAAAAAACGTTTTTAGGCTGACAAGTGGGGCAGCATTTTTATCGGTATAGATGCCACAATGCTGGGTGGTAGGAATTTTGTGGATTCCTGCAGATTCCGGATAATTCCATCACAAAAATGTGGTAAAAATGTGTAATTTTAAGCAAACTCTGAGGTTTGCAGGGCATTATGGGCAAGAAAATAATGTGGGGTGCATGTGAAGCACACCACCCAGGACTCATCAGGATGTTTAGTTTTCAGATGTGTCTAGATCTCGTAGATTTTTCTACATGGCAGCGTCCCAAAGTCCAAAAAGTGCAACCCTCACCATTCCAAGTGGGGCGCTTTTGAGAGTTAGACAAGCTCTCATGGCCCAAATGTAAAGCCAAAACCCAAAATAATCAAATGTCCTTTTGCTTGCTGTGGGATACAGTGTTTTAGTGTGCATGGGGAGAGCTGAAAGACTGTTACCCCCTTCAATTGGGGTGGGGGCATAACCATGCCCATACTGAAGGGTAGCCACCACCCCACTATTTTTTATTTATTCCC
This sequence comes from Pleurodeles waltl, assembly GCF_031143425.1. Classification (NCBI taxonomy): domain Eukaryota; kingdom Metazoa; phylum Chordata; class Amphibia; order Caudata; family Salamandridae; genus Pleurodeles; species Pleurodeles waltl. The sequence continues at coordinate 1,675,649,564 of NC_090440.1, forward strand.
TGGCATCTAGAAGGCTTTCTGAACACCCCCAGCCACCCCCACCGGGAGTGGATTGGGAGTAATTGCCCCATCTGCCCACCGGTGGGCAGAACAACTTTGCCCCCATTTATTTGGGGTAGGGCTGTGGCCAGTCCCCCACCCTCTTTTTTTTAAAACAAATCTTCCCTGGTGTCTTGTAGGCTTTCTGCCCCCGTGGGGGCAGATGGGCCTTACGAAAATAGGCCAATCTGCCCCCAAGGTGGGTAGAAATGGCCAACAGTAATATGACCCCATGGGGAACGACCCTTGCCCAAGGAGCTGCCCCCCCCAAAACAAAATACAAAAACACAAACACACCAATACCTGGTGCCTAAGTGGTTTCTGCCCCCCAGGGACAGATCAGCCTAATAAAAATAGGCAGATCTGCCCCCAAAGGGGGCATAAATGGCCTAAAATAAATTTGCCCCCTAGGGGAGCGACCCTTGCCTACAGGGTTGCTCCCCTTACGTGAAACTGACTAAAAAAGATCCCTGGTGTCTAGCGGTTTCTGCCCGCGTTGGGGGCAGATTGGCCCTTGAAGAATAGGCTGATCTGCCCCCAAAGGGGGCAGAAATGACCAAAATACAATTTGCTCCCAGGGGAGCGACCCTTGCCTAAAAAAAGAAGAAGAAAAAAGATCCCTGGGGCAGATTGGCCTATTAAAATAGGCCTAATAATTAATTGCCCCCCTGGGGAGTGGCCCTTGCCAAAGGGGTAGCTCCCCTTATTCAACAACAAACATAAACAAAGAAAAAAATCAAAATCCCTGGTGCCTAGTGAATGGGAGGCCCACGGGGAGCGCTAGCGCTCCCCCCTTGGGCCGGGTGCAGGACGAGCTGGTCTCGTCCTCTGCACACAGCAACCGTGGCCAAGAATGAGACTAGCCCGTACCGGTCCCTGGGGGTTAGTAATACATTGAAAAAAGAACTGAAAACATACTTGATAAGGAAATAGCATGTGGCCTGCTTGCCATTGTTTCGTTCCCTATTTGTACCTTAGTACTGGGACACTCTTTGTTGAGTAGCTGCGTGATTTACAAGCATCTTTCATTCATTCATTCACTCATTCTAGGGACGAATACTTATGATAGCCACATTCACTTGTGGGAAACATTATTTCCAGCCACACAGTATCTCAACACATTAAAAAATGGCCTTCATTTAATCAGAGCGGAACAATTCTATCATGTCACAAGAAGGCAAATGCTCGTTCTGACCTCCCACAGCCCTCACAAATGTAAGTATGTAGATTTAATTTATTTTGCTTTCATATGTATACCTGTCTGTATTTGCAGTTGGTAAATATGAAACATTCAATTATTTTAGAAGCTTGTATGGACCTGGCAGTCTTTGTGTGGCTCACGCTCATAATCTGCATGTAGAACTTTCCTCACATATGGCAAAACCTGGGTTCCTTTTTACCACCAGCAGCTCAAGCTGTAAGTACCTCTACGTGTTTTTGTGAAATATTCCTAAATCTAAATATAATATATTCTAGATTAACTTTTATGTTGCTTAATAACTAAAAAATGTAAAAGTCCATGCAGATTAATATTTAAATAAAAATCACTTCCATGGTGAACAAAGTCAGAGGCTGAAGGACAATTGAACAGACAAGCGTATGTTAAGGCACACGCCTAGACATAAATATGAGACATTATTTTTCTTTTATAAGTAGTCCATATGTAGAATGTTGTTTCTTTCACATTACATGTCCAATTCCATTGTCTTGTAGCATTCAGATTCCAAAATCAAATTCCAATTCTTCGATTCAATTCAGCCAACACATATTTCATCTTGGGAAGTGTCCCACTTACTTCATCAGGGTTGAAAATATCATTTTGACAACCTTGTAATATCCTACATTACTATAAGTAATCATATATGTTCCCACCACCAATCACAGTGTATGTGGAGACCAAACATAAGAACATTTTGTTGTCAATAAATGTTCATGCATCAGTGTACATTGTCATATGTATAAATCCACTGGTCCATAGTAAATCATTTGTGTGAACACCACTGTGGTTAACACATGTAAAGATAAACCTCTACACAGGACAAGCTTATATAAATCCAGAATCTCATCCATCTGAACAAATTCAACAAAATATTCCCAGTAAAACAAATGTAGTCACAAAACGCTTATGCACACACATGTGAAAATGTATAAATCAAATGCCACTAATATAGATGTTAATCATAAGTGCTTATACATAAAACAGTAGCATCCTCATATCCAATGGGCAATACCTGTTTATTTTGTAGTCCCAAAACAGTACTAGAACCGAGTATCTCTCATTTCTTAGTTCCTCATATCTCCGAGTTTACGCAAAATTACTGTCAAAATAAGTAAATGATCTTAATCTCTCGTTGAACAGGGATGAATAAATAGGGTTTGACCAACAAATATGAAAACTTACCCGGATTTAATGACTGCCACAATCCACCGTCATAATCTGAATAATTAGGAAACTATATCGGCAAGCAAACCCATTAAAATGTAATTATCCCACATGCATGCCCAATATTGCCACTTCGTGTGTCGCATATTAAACAAAATGCCTCCTAATACCACTCATAACAGAACATTACTAACTTAATGGCATATCATCTAGCCACCAGTTTCCTCCTGCAGAAATTAGTACAGCTCAACATTGATAACCACAGCGTTCGCATATTAAGATAATATTATCTCTTCACAAACATCACTAACTGAATTTCTTAGTAACCTATCAAATAAAACAAAAAACAGAAAACCCCATGCCATAAACTATTAACTCACGATATAGTCATGAAATGTGTTCTTACCGGTGAACTCTTATACACGAGGAGAACGCGCTGCAAGTACGCTTCCATAATGCCATTCAAGGGAATAGTCCCTCTTCGAATAGACCCACTTATAAGGATAGTAGACATAAACATAGGTCTAACTCCTCCAGGCACCTATATCTTAAAATACAACATCGCCGCTATTGTAGCCTAGTGATTGTGCTAACCCATACACTTAGGACCAATTTCACACACTATAAGAATATAAGAAAGTACATAAATACTTGCTTAAATCCTGAATAATGACTATTTAAAACAAAGTAATTACTTGTTACCCTACACCAAGATTATCCAAAAACAAACACTTATGAACTCTTACTAATTTCATGCCTCCCAAGGTCCTCATATTTAAAACCGCCCATAAACAGCTACAAACTTACCTATCCTCCTCAAGATATCCTAATATTGCCTCCTAGTCCCAACCATATAATGAGGAAAAGTGAAAAGAAATTAATAACTACCTCCATAATTGCCTAAATTCACCAATACTGTTATGAGTCAACAGCCTTCTCCATGTCCCATTGGATATAGAGTATGTCATCCGTTAGAATTATATATTTATTTATTAACTTCCATAATCATTTAACTTCATGTGTGTGCATAGAATTTATGAATAAGATTTCAAACTCATAGGGGGTCATTCTAAGTCTGGCGGGCGGCAGAGGCCGCCCGCCAGACTTCCCCCACCAAAATACCGCTCCGCGGTCGAAAGACCGCTGAGGGTATTTTGGGATTTGCCCTGGGCTGGCGGGCGACCGCCAAAAGGCCGCCCGCCAGCCCAGGGCAAATCATCCTTCCCACGAGGACGCCGGCTCAGAATTGAGCCGGCGGAGTGGGAAGGTGCGACGGGTGCAGTGGCACCCGTCGCGTATTTCAATGTCTGCATAGCAGACACTGAAATACAAAGTGGGGCCCTCTTACAGGGGCCCCCAGGGGACCGCGGCACCACCTACCGCCATCCTGTTCCTGGCGGGTCTCCAGGATGGCGGTAGGGGGTGTCAGAATCCCCATGGCGGCGGAGCGCGCTCCGCCGCCATGGAGGATTCACATGGGCAGCGGAAAACCGGCGGGAGACCGCCGGTTTTCCGCATCTGACCGCAGCCGAACCGCCGCGGTCAGAATGCCCTGCGGGGCACCGCCGGCCTGTCGGCGGTGCTCCCGCCGACCCTGGCCCCGGCGGTCTCTGAACCGCCGGGGTCAGAATCACCCCAATAGTTTCTACTAATACATACGTCCAAACTTCAGACATTGAATTAATCATATTGCTAATATCTAGATTGCTGTGCACCCCAACTATATAATCAAAACCAATTAAAATAAACAATCTTATTTTCCCAAAAAGTACTCCATTTCCTGGTCCATATTTAGTCTGTCCTCAACTGCCCTGAGACGCATGATCCATAGCGATTCCGTCCTCCTAAAATGCAATTCTCTGTTACCACCCGAGGATCTTTGGGTACATGCTCAATCCCAAAAAATCTGAAAACCTTACTTGCTCCTTGTCTCTTACATATCCTCATATTTTTTACAATTGGATACCGTTCATCTTCCTGTTTCAATGCCCTCAAATGTTCACTAATCCTTACTCTGAGGGGGTGAATCATGCTCTCAATGTACATCTGTTCACAACAACATAATATGATATACACCACAAAGGTCATACTACAATTGATGTTGGATTCAATTTTAAGCATCCGATTGCCAATATTTCCTAAGTCTTTCTTACCATGACATGCCCATCTACAGACTCCACATTGACTACGTTTGAAAAAAACTTTTTTGCATTTGGACAACCAATGATCCTGCAACCAATATAATGGGTAACTGGGGCTAAGAAGGCTCTTAAGGATCTACCCCTCTGATGCGTAATCTCAGGTGCATTTGAGATACAGTCCTTCAAGGTTATGTCCTGTGATAATATTTTCCTATGGTTATTCATCACCTTCCTCAAAACAGCAGAGGTCCCTGTATAGTCAGTCACCATCCTGACCCTATCTTTTTTATCATTACTAACAGTAGTCGGAAGGGACCTCAATGTATACTGTCTAGAGGTTTTGATAGCTCTCTGTTGCGCTTTCTCAATAGCTTGTACTTGGTAACCTCTCAGTTTGAAACGCTGACCCATGTTTTGTATACATTGTTGAAATCCACCTGTAAAGGAGGTAAGAGTGAAGCTGCCAGTATCACCAGCCCACACACGAAGACAGTGCTGACGAGAACGCCATGGATTACACTGACACTGACAACCTTGGACAAGAGCTTAACCTCATCCACATTCAACTACAAGTTACACACATACCCATTCAATAAATCAATGGGAAGAGTGTCCTTAAGAATATAAGGTTCATGCAGAGGTGAACAATATACTGAACAAACGTATCTACAGCGAATACGGTTCATTAAGAACACCACTAACTGTTGGGCCTTTTACACAGTTTCAAGGGCAATTTGTAGCTACTGGCCAATGTGCATGTTGGGAATTGGGCTTCTGCTCAATTTCGCATAAGAATTTACTGCACAGATTCACACATTCATGGCAATAATGAAGGACTTGTTTCAACTTCAAAACCTTTGGTCTAGTGTAACAATGTGCAGCAGTTTGGTTTGTGAAACAACAATACAAATATGTGTAGCTGCCTGGAGAATTTAAGAATCTCTCAAATGTCTATGGTGTCGCAGAAGAGTGGTGATTTTTGCTCTAGCATCCATCAATGGGACTAGACTTTTTAGGTTCTTGCACCTCATTCTGCACAAACGTGATTCAAAAACAGTTTACCTAGCAATGACAACTACAATTTTTAGGGCACCATTCAACAGTTAGGATAAGCTGGCATTCATGTCTTTTCTCAATGAACTGCTCACTTCACAGATGATATGACAACACATTTCAGATCACCACTGACAACATTGATGCCATCACTGAAGACTGTCATGACAGCAGCACCTCAGAGTCCACTGGGCTTGACCATTGACCATGCCCAATGGAGCAAGGGTGAAAGGACTGGTCTTTGACCACAGCCTGAGCTCAGTGCTCTTGCACCCGAGACCACTGGGGATGTAATTCAGCTGTGACAAGCAGGTTTGGAATGTCTACCATGGGCTTTAGACAGGTCCCACAAAATGTACCCTTGCCCCACACCAATGTGCATGACATTGGACTATGCTGGTCAAGCTCTGGATGCAAAATATGATTTTTAAATATGCAAATATGTGTGGTGTACTGTGAGCGCCTGGGCCGGAAAAGCAAAGACCAAACCTACTTCTTCTGGCTTGTGTCACATAAACACCTTGCTACAGCAATAATAAACGCTTGCATTTCAGCAACAGCTAATTAAGGATATTTTGCAAAGCTCAGTTCCAGGCAGCATGGGAAGACTGGTGAGTGAAATATAGGGGTGGCTCCTTAGTTAAGGCAGATGAGCGTCACCCTCCCCCGCCACCAGCAGAAGCTGCAAACCTTTCAGAACATAAGGATAATAATCTATTCATATTCTCCTTTTGTTGTTAAAGAGGGGGCCATGGGGTGACGAGCAGTGAAGGCGAGTGCGCAGTACTCCCCCTCAGTATGCATGTATGTTTGGCCGGCTGTCTTGGGCCGGCCAAACACACATGTGCAGAAGGGTCTCTTCAGCCCAGCAACACAATGCCGAGTTGGAGAGAGCATGCACAGGCTCCCCATCTGCCTGGGAGCGCCCTGGCTGGCCACTCCCAGCGAATCCTGACGCTGCTCTGAGCAGCATTAGGATTGGCCGCAGGGCAGGCTGGGAGCCTGTTCCTGCAGCGACGATGGAAAGTGGAGCGGCGCGGGCCAGCAAATCAGATACGTTTAAAAAAAAAAAAGATTATTTATTAAATGTCCCCCTCCTTCCCCCACTTTTCCCCTTCCATCACAGCCCCACCCCTCGTGCCACACCCGACCCGCCCCTTGTTAGCGCAGCGAGTGGCAACTGGTGAAATATGCTGTTCTCATTCTGGCATTTGAAAGTGCTTCTCAGTATTGCATCTCCAGTAGGAAAAATGCACTGATTATCAAATGCTATCTATGAAGGAGGTGTTACTTGTATAATGAAGGCACATCTGTTTGTCTTGTCCGAGAACTGAGCTGTTGAGTAAATTTCCATTGCTGGAAGAGGGTTTAATTACCTGTTCTCTCCAGGAGCTGACGTACTTCAGCTGACTAAAACTTCACTTTCTCAGAACAATTGTTCTTGTTAATTTTATTTAAGATTTGGGTGTTGACAATACCATTGTGAACAAGTAGATGTGTTTACAAAGACCATATTTCCATATCCTCACAGACTTTAACTTTTGATGGAAGGTTGCAGTATCACATACATATATGTATAGTTATAAGTTGGTCAACCCAAAATTGTTTTTCAGTCATCCATATAAAGGGATATCCCACAGGAAATTTGTGTGTGCTCATAACTGCGAAGTCACTGCATGGATGGCCACCAAACTTTTATGGCACTGAAGCCTATTGTTGGTTTAATGAAAATCTGCAAGCCATTTTGGAGGTACAAGACAGAATGTGAACTTCTAGTGCATATGTCAAACCATGTCTATTTTTCAAAATTGCAGAGGTACAACAGGGCATGGTCTAAGTTCACAAACACACACACTCAGGGTCTACCATCACATATACACAGACACAGATAACAAATCCCTCAGATATATGGTGTAATGTAAAGCACCATTTCTGTGTTCACCATTTAATGTTTGCAGACAATGGACATACCACACTCTCTCGAGGTCAGCATGAATAAAGCCCATGCCTTGGTGGTCCTCCATTACCTGTCCACAGATATATCCAATGCATCACTCGGACATATAGTATTTCACATTTAACTATTCAATTTTGCAACATTTTGATGTTCGTGAACAACCAATCCACAACACGCACAATGAATACAACGTCCATGGTTGGGAAAACCCATGCAGTCCTCAGTCACACATCCATTGGCACACGTAACATCTTACACAAGACATAGGGTGCTGTACTTTGCATCATTTAGATGTTTGTTTAAAACAGACATAATACATATTCAAAGTTGGCATGAAAAGTCCACCTCTTTGCCATATGAATCAAACGTCCACTGAGACACACACACACACACACACACACAACACCTTTGTCAGGTATTAGGGCCCAATTTATAAAAGAAAATCTACAGGTGATATCACCACACACATACATTTAAGCCTACTCCTGGGATACATTTCTTCATAGATGAATTTCACTAACTAGGGATGAGATTTGTGCTTAGTAGTAGGTGCAGATGGCCCGCTTCCTTACATGAAGAGGTGGGGGGTCACACCTAACTTTAAATATGACAACTAACTTATGCCTAGTAGCTTTACAGATATATTTTACATTTTAATCAAAAAAATGTAGCTCTATATAGCATAAGCGGAGAATTTTGTCAGTGCAATGTAAAATACATTCTGAAAAGGATGGCGAAACATGCATAATCGGAGGAAAATAATACACACTTGGCAATCTTTAGAAGCAGAAGAACATAAATACAGCTAACAGTCTTGTATCTGCCTTTTTTCATTGTGGGTTATATGCCTATACAGCCAGACATCAGCTACAGTTGCATTTGGTGTGACAGTGTTTAACCACCTACATCACACTTACCAATAATAGTTTATGGTTACTGAGGGGAATCTGTTGCATCAATCTTAGAATAAGGAAAGTGAGATAAAACTTGCAAGGTTTCAAATGTATGCCTTGCAGGTTTACGTGCAGCTGTTGATGCAGGTGCATAACTCATTGAGCTATGTTATTAGGATCACCATTTACAACCTGCAGACAGCACAAGGATTTCTGCAACAAAGGCCTCATCCTATTGAGCACTGGTGTTTCTCAACATTTTCAACAGTTACAGCATCACGTGTGGGATTGCACAGTGCCTGAAATAAGTGCATTGAGAACATTTTCAAAGAGGTTGGCACCTGTGTACCTGTCTAGAGCATAGTTACTTAGATTGTGCCTGGGCTCCTCCAAAAAACAATGGCTACTTCTGAATACATACATACACAACAACAAGCTTCCGAGCCATCATAGCAGGACTTACAAGGAATATCACGTAAGTGAGCAAGTTATCATAAGTAGCATACTCACTCACATATTTACCTACACATTCCTCTAAGTGTGTTAAACAAACGCTCTAGCAAGCTGTCTGTAAGCTACATGTTACTCATGCTTTGAGTGTAGATGTTCTAGGAGCTATAAAAGCTAGCACTACACTGCATTTCTGGAGCTGTTCTGCAAGAAATGGAGGATTGCACTATCTGCCGTCTGTGACAGAGGGAAGCTGGTTTGCTACTGTTGTGCTGTACGAGCTCTATGAGGGAGCAAAGCTGGCACTGCTGTTCCACGATCTGTGCCTGTCTTGTAATGTGGAAAGCTTGTGCCACTGCTGCCCTAGCTGTACCTGTCCTCTGAAAGAGGGAAGCTTGTACTATTTATGTCCAAGATGTGCCTGCTCTATGAAAAACATCTTTTTCCACTGCTGTTGTTGCCTATTTGTAGGGGAAAAACAAGGGCTGTAGTCGATGTACTGAATATATTAGGTGTACATGCATAAGATGCCCTACAAACCAGGGACTTTCACAATATTTGATATGAGATACCTATATTCCTGAGGAAGGCACCTGACTCTTTCAAGACAATGGTCGAGAGCCGAAACATGTTGATGGAAAAGAAAAGCAGGATCTGTTACTTGATTTTCCTGTTCTTAATGTTGTGGTAGGGGAACACCAGTAAAAAAAAGTTTTAATTTGACACTATTTTAGGTCTAGCAATGTAATAAAGGGACAAAGTAAATGTCAACATAGAGGGGGCATTAGCTCACTCCAAACTAGGGAAGCCATAACTCAGACACTGTAGAACCATTGAACATTAATATTCTCGGATGGTTCCTAGTGCTTGATGAGCCATGCGGATGAAGAATACTACGCACGTAGATGAAGGTTCATCATCATATATAAGTACATGAACAAACGGTAATTTAATTAAAAGGTTTGGCTGTTTTATCCAGCAATTTTTTTGTACTTATTTCTAACTATGAACATACAATAGTTCTTCAAATCCTATAACTTCCTCTGTGGTATGTTGTACCTCCCTGTATGTTTGGGAGAATGGTGTGATGCCCTTTTCTTATTGCTTACTTGAGGGAAGGTTGCACTACAGCTGCCATTGTTGTGTTATGAAGCTTGGTAAAAAAACTTCCTTCTACACAAAAGAAAACGATTTGCATTGTCACGTGTGGTTTTGATGCAATGATGTGAATGAGTGCATGGTCACACAATGCGTGAGCAAAGTTTACTTTTGGTTTTATATAGTGAACAAGTATTTTCTGAAATGGACAAGAAGTCTATGTAAAACTTAAAACATAGCTGACATGTGGCTTCACGTTATGATTACCAATTACCACCTGACACGAACCAGCTTACCACTTTTATAACCTGAAACCTGCAGGATGGGTAAAGATCCTTTCGGGAAGTGCATTAACCCTTTCATCTGCCTTCAAATGCAGTCGACAACGAATCCAGAGCTTTACAGTCAGACTATTCGTTTTTTGCCAAATTCTTTAGAAGCAAGAAACTTTTCAACAAAAAAAATATGCAGCTGCTGACGTTCTGCATGGCACTGAGCGCACGCATTCTTTACCGCAGTCTCCCTTCAAGAACTAGGTCGACTTGCTTAGAAGTCGGGAGTGGCCCATTGCCATGTGGGGTCGATACAGCACAGCAGAATCCGTTACGACCTTGCAAGACAAGAGACGCTTATGTATGGAAATCTTTGGCTTTACGCCATCACCACGACTGTCTAACCCAACATCTGTCACACCATAGATGTCAATATATAAATATAAATATAAAGTCAGAAACACAAATTTGTATGCAATGCATCATATAGCTTTAGTCTCAAAATTAAATGACAGTGCTTACTCACCTGTTAACTTCGATAACTCAGTAAAAGTTAATTTTCTTTTTTTTACAACATGCTGTTTACTATACATGTAATGTATACTTACATTGTTATATATGTTTCGCCAGTAGATGGCAATGTTCTCATCCTTATTGTTCATTCATTCAGTAAGTACTTCGTTTGTATTTCCCTAAACCAAGCGTCTTCAAACTGGGGGTGGACCCTACTAGGGAGGTCTCAAGTGATTGGGGGGGGGGGGGGGGGGTGGGGGCTGGGGGTCAACCTCTGGCCAAATGAAGCATTATGCTGATGACAGAGCTTTGTTTTAAGCTGAAAAAATAAGCAGCAGTAAACTGCTCTGTATTGGGCCATCTCTAACATGTTTTGTCATTTACATCCAAGATGAGAGTGTCTCAAAAGGGATTTCAAATACTGTTAAAACCCCCACTCCACCCCCACATCTAACAATCACACGGTGAATATAAGGCCTGCCTGACCAGAATATTTTGTTTGGCATTACGTATTCGTTGCATTTTTGAAACAGTATCAGAACTTCACTGCAATGTTCAAATAGGACTAGACATGTTTAAACATTTGCAATTAAATAGAATAATTGTGAAATATTCGGAACAGGGGCCCAGATTATTTTTTTTTCGCTGAGGGAGGCGCAGCATAAAAATGACCAGTGTCCTAAACTAATGAAAAAGACCAAATCTAGCGTACATTAACTGTATGGTAATCTATCAAAAGATCAGAACGAAAAATAAGCGCTGGCTAAGCCAATACCTATCACTTTTTGACTTCGCCAATACATTTTCCTTATTTTCTTCAGCACAGGAAAAATACCAATGTTTATTGCTGATGCTGAACAGCATTGGCAAAAATAAAATAAGAAAGCACCCGTGGATTAATGTATGCCCAAGAGTGCATCACCACCCTTCACGCCACAACAGCTAGTTAGGCTTTTGGTTCCAATGTGGTGACATATGCGTGCTGGTGTGGGATTTGCAATATGGAAGGGGAAGAAACATCACAGGACCACAGTGATTTAAAGGTGAAAGCAACACAACGGAGAGTGGGAGCAAGCAGAAAAACACATACACTCCAATGGAGCGTTGAAAGCAGAGGATAAAAGTAGTTCTTGGAAAGTAAGAAGTGGAAAGATACAATTCATCCAATAAACATGATGATGAAGCTATATTGCAAAGGAGGGACAAGAAGGAGGAAAGGCATCGAATAAGAAGCAAGCAAATGAGACTGACAGGAAAGCCAGCCAATGATAAACAATGGGCTAGCCCAAAGCCCACTCTAAGTATGGTACTCTACACAATAGTTATTTCAACAAAAACCTAAGGCTGTCTGTAGGCAAAAACAAAGAGCTTTTCATTTTAAAATTCAGTCTTTGATGCGCTGTAGCAAATTTCTGTTTAAAGAAACAAACAATCACTATCTAAATGATTCTTCCATCTTGGGGACGCGCTGACACTCCTACCTGACTTGCCTGACCTGGCGTGGGACCACATCCCCCAGGTGATCGTCATTTGCCTGATCTAAAACGCCATAAAACAGGCCGGGGACCTCGTGCAGCGGGACACACTGACACTCCTGCCTGACTTGCCTGACCTGGGTTGGGACCACATCCCCCAGGTGATCGTCATTTGCCTGATCTCAAATACCATAAAACAGGCCGGGGACCACGCGCAGCGGGACGCGCTGACACTCCTGCCTGACTTGCCTGACCTGGGGTGGGACCACATCCCCCAGGTGATCGTCATTTGCCTGATCTAAAACGCCATAAAACAGGCCGGGGACCACACGCAGCGGGACGCGCTGACACTCCTGCCTGACTTGCCTCACCTGGGGTGGGACCACATCCCCCAGGTGATCGTCATTTGCCTGATCTAAAACACCATAAAACAGGCCAGGGACAACGCGCAGCGGGACGCGTGCGAGCGTGTGCCCGGACGAAGACCGGGCCAGACGGGCCCATCTTCGCCCGTCTTCGCCCGTCATCGCCCGGAAGAGGCCGGGCAGGGCCTACCATCTTGGCTGTGGGAAGTATAACATACAAGTAAGGCCTGTTCATATTAATATTCTAGTCCTGTCGTTATTCATACGCCATGGGGAAGAGGAAGGCCGTAGATTTGCCGGCACCACCTAAGGGAACCAAGAAAGCTAAGAAACGCCCAGGCAAACCTGTCAATCAAGTTCCCCTGAGCGGCCAGAACGCCCTAGATGCTATCGACCTCCTCTTTGAGGAGGTCAAGTCCATACTAGGCACCCACCCGTCAGGACTAAGGCCCCAAAAAGAGGGTCAAACAGAGGCCAGGGAATCCCGGTCATATTCAATTTGAAGGGAAAAAGTAATTCCTCAGATATTACAACCGAGATTGATGGCAGTAAAAGCAATGATATTCACAGGTCTCCTCCAGTGGTGCCCTTGCCGACTTCCATTGCTAATGCACTTTGTCCTACAGTGCTACAGAAGGGGTCCCTACAAGAGGCAGGAAAGTACATTCCTCCTGCGCTGAGCCCGGTGATTAAGGTGGTTCCTAACATACTGTGTACCAATCGTTTTGAATTATTGCAGGAGAACAATGATATGCCTTGCTTGTCTGGATCTGCCATCCCAGTTGATAGCCTACACAGCCCCCATTATGATCTAGAAACCCCAGAGCTTCAGGTCAGTAGAACGGATCTGGCCTCAGTTCTACAGAGAGTTGATGAAGTCAAGGATCTGGTTCTGGCTTTAACAAACCTAGTAAAGGGGAAATTATCATGTTATTGCAGTTGCAAATGCAAAGGGGACAGTGGGAAGATTAAGGGGAATGAAGCACCTATAGCAATTAATCCATCTCCGGGGGTCACGTTGAGAGGGGCGCTGTTGCCCTCTGCCTGTGAGTCTCTGCCTATTTCAGACAGGAAGGCGGGTTATTCTTTTCACACTTCTGGAAAATCGAGTTATAGAGAAATGCCTATTAGAAAATTTAGATGTAGTGACAGCCTAAAGCCCAGGATAAGTAATTCCGCCCACCCTGATGGTGACGCAGAAAGAGGAAGGATCAGGGTTCATGGCCCACTGATTGTAGCTGACCCAGAGGCTTCAGCTATTTCATCGCATATTAGGCCATTCAAACCCCCCTTTAATCATAATTCCCTTCCCTGCACAGACAAAAGTGAAGTAGTAAATATGCCTCAGGTGCAGGATATGGGTAGTGGTGACAATATTATCAATTTGGTACAATTTGATAGATGTCCCAAAATTACCATTAGGCTCACATGAGAGCCAAGATTCCCTGATAAACAAGGTGACACACTGGCTACGTATTCGACGAAACTGTCTCTCTATTATCCGTTCAGTGTCCCAGATACTAATTTGGATAAGATCACCATTTACCTAGCAAACAAGTCCCTGGTAACCCAGCTCATGGACTTTGATATTCGGACTAGCTCATATGGGGTGAAGAAGGGGGGGAGGGTTAGGCTCATGTTAGATCCCCACAGTTTCTGCATTGTAGTAAACTCAGACACATCAAGCAGTATTTGCAGAGGTGCCACATCCATGAGAAATCCCAATCCTCCCTCGCAGTCAATCCCTGCGTGACTGCCCACTGATATGATAGTTTCTAATACGATAAGTCATGAGGTACTATACACTGAGGAGGATGGTAGGGGACTGATGTGGGATAAAGGTAGTTATGCTATGGATCAAAGGGACTTAGGTCAGCAGATCCACAACAAAGAACTCAAAAACAACCCATTAATTTGATTGTCCTGGAATGTTGCAGGTCTTGATAAGAAATTGGATGACCCTGATTGGGTTTCCTTTATCAAAAATATAGACATATGCCTTTTTCAGGAAACATGGGCAGAGAGAGTCAAAACTATAGATGGATTCTCTTCCCTTTTTGTCCCTGCCACACCCCCAGAGAAGGGCATGGGTCGTGCAAAGGGCAGGCTTTTGTTATGTATAAATAAGAATGTACAATGTGATTTTCAGCTATTAAAATAGATTCTGTTGACCTAATGGGCACTCAAATCAAATTCAAACCAGACCTAACTATTGCCATTATTAATGTTTACATCCGATCAGTCTCGCGAAGCATCGAATCCCAAACACTAGTTACATTAATCAGATATTTGGAGACCTCACATCCTTCAACTTTACTGATTATAGCCGGGGATATGAACTGTACCTTTGAGCCTTCCCCCCTGCTTAGCGGTTTAACTGACGAAGAAGACGAGCTTTGGGGAATACCCCAGCCAAACAGCACTCAGTCCGGCACGCGTTCTTGTGTGGCCGTACAGCTTGCTACTCTTTGCTTAAAATTTGGCTTAAGGGTCTGTAATGGCAGGACTTTATGTGATTTAAACCTTGCCCCGACATTCAAACGGGGCATGTCTAAAAGCACTATTGACTATTTTCTGGTGGATGTCAGGTTGTGGCCACACCTAAGGGATATGAAAGTGGAAGCTAGATGTGAGAGTGACCATTTTCCCCTGCTACTTACATTGTCGGGGGAGATGTTTAGGAGAACATCTAACACTATACTTACAGAGGTCCCCTCACCGTGTTGGACCAGTAGCTTCACTAAGGTCACCTGGCCCAAAGTGATGACTAATCCCCATCTGATGAGAGGGATCTATCAAGCTTTCATAGATATCTTGGCAGTATACGAGGATCAGGTTGTAGATAACATTCCGATCCTTGATATTCATGTTAATCTGACCAAACAACTACAGAAGTTTTTTTACAAAAAAAGAAGATCCGGGCCAATTGGAAGGGAAAAGGGATGCAGTGGTTGGTTCGATGAATCCTGCTCTAGGGCCAAGACAGGGTTAAAAGACGCACTTATTAGTGGTTCCCAGGGGGAGATCCAACAAGCAAGACGCAAATATAAAGAAATCACAATCCAAGCAAAAAAACAGTGGGAGAATCATATGTGGCAGGAACTTTTAGAATCCTCAAGAGCAAATAACAACAAGCTCTTTTGGGAACTCCTGACCAAAAGACAAACAGGAGGTAGGACCTCCCTGGTCAATTACATACAACCTGAAAGTTGGGTGGAGCATTTTTCAAGCCTTTATGCTTTGCCAGCAGACTCCACGGTAGCTGCCGGGCCATATCCCCACCCGATGGGGCCAGATCCCAGTTCAAGTCTGTCCACATTCGGGGGGGGGGGGGGTGGACGGGGGGTGACTGCGACATAAATAATCATATTTTCTTTTCCTTGGAAGAGACCCTAGAAGCTGTGAATTCTCTAAAACCAGGTAAAGCACCTGGTCCGGATAAGCTCTAAGGAGACCTCTATAGATCAGAACCAAACCTATGGTCATGGTATATAAACACAATCTCAAATAGTATAGCAGCAGGGGGACCAATTCCCGAAACGTGGAAGGGGGCAGAAATCATACCAATCCACAAAAAGGGCAATGTAAACCTTCCAATTAACTACAGGCCTATTAGCCTTATAGATAATTTGCAGAAGATCTTTGCAAAACAACTTCTGCACAGGTTAACTAGTTGGGTTGAAGACCACCAGATCCTTTACCCACTTCAGGCAGGTTTTCGACAAAAAACTAGCACAGTGGACCAGGTTTTTAGGTTGGCAGTATTGCACTGGAAATATGTAGTCCTCGCCAAACTGCACTTGTATGTAGTATTTATTGATTTGAGATCTGCCTTCGATTTGGTTCCTAGAGCCAAGCTGTGGGAAGTGTTGGGTAAATTAGGGGTTCCAGCTGAATTATTGCATTTGATAAAGAGACTTCATGAAAATACTTATGCGCAAGTGAGATGGGGGAATCAAGGCGAACTGACCGAACAAATTCCAACTGAGAGGGGAGTTCGCCAAGGTTGTGTGTTAGCCCCCTTACTTTTTACCTTATTTATAAATGAGGTAGTGAAGTACATAACATTTTGCCAAAATGACACCCCCTCCCTGGATGCACAAAAAATTCCCATTCTTCTCTTTGCAGACGATTCGCTTCTTATCTCAAAAACCCCAATGGGGCTACAAACTCATGTAGATAGATTCAATCTTTTCTGTAGAGAACATGGACTGGAGGTAAATGTAAGCAAAACTAAACTAATGGTGCTCCATACAGGCCCTAGCAAAAGTTGCTCCATCAATATCAATGGAGTCCCGTTAAATAAGGTTAACTCCATAGACTATTTGGGTGTCAGACTATCCAGTAAATTATCATGGGAGGATCAGATTCTGAAGAGTGCTGGGCTCCTACAACATAGAGCCGCATCTATACTCCGCTTTTATCACAACTTTTAGCACAACTAAAGCAGTACTCCCAGCGACTAAAATTTACATAGCTAAGGCACAGGGAGCGGCCCTATATGGTGCAGAAATATGGAGATTCAGCACTTGCAATAAAATAACAATGGGAGAAAATACATTTGCCAGGTCCCTGATAGCGTGCCCGCGCAGCACACCCCTGATTCCCCTTTTTTTAGATTTAGGGTTAAAACGGGTAACCAACTTAATTACCTTGAGACCTTTAATCTATTGGAGAAGGTTGTGGACCACCCCTGAAATGACCACTTTTAAAGTATCATTAGTTGATTTATTAAAAAGACAGAACGCAGCAACAAACCCCTGGACCAGACATGTTTCTTACTGGTTTCGATTACTGGGTCTGGCTGATTACTGGGAAAATCCCCATAATTTAGAAAGACGCCACAAAAATGTCTTAAAGACGGTTTACTGGTCCTATATTAGGGCCAATTATATAACCTGTAAATACTCTGTTCGGCTAACGGATTGCTTTCTTAATCTTAAGTGGTTTCCGCAGTATGAGCCATATCTAGATATTACACCAAATCAACTGGGTAAAAGTTTATACGCAAGATTTTGATTTGGAGTTCTGCCTCTATTGTCCTTGACCAGTAAATGGGGGCAGTCTACCAGCACGGATATTTGCCCTGCGTGTGGTGGTGCGACTGAGTCTATTGAGCATTTCATGTTTTTCTGTCCTGCTTACTCCATCCCACGGATAAAGTGGATTCGCAAAACTTGTCGAGAACTGGGCCTAATTAACTGCAATCACCCAATAAGGATTTTAAAAACCCACAGATCTCATGACTTAATACTTGCAGTTAGCAAATTCTTATTAGCAGCTTGGCATATACGTTGCTGTTTTTTAACCAAAAACAACTAAATATCAAGTGCAATCAGATGTTGTTTTATGATTTTATGTATTTTATGCTTTTCTCCTTTTTCTATCAATATGTATATTGATGTTGTATCTGAATACGAATATTTGTATTGCTGAGCAGTGCTTTGAAGGTCAATGGACCGAATAAAGCTTGTTGTTGATTCTTCCAATCCTCTATTTCAAAACTATAAATTATTTGTGATATACCAAGAAAAGAGGATAGGTACCTAAATAACAGCATTACAAGAATCTGACACTAATGTAGGCAATATCATTTTCTGTCGCTAGTGCACCTAATTAAAGTTAACGCAAGATTAATTTAGTAACACTTTTCATAATTACAAGAAGGCATTGAATAAATGTGCATTCCTTCTTCAGTTTAACCATGGGTAAATGATTTGTGAAATAAAAAAACTATCACGGACCAAACCCAGTTAACATTTGACCTACATTGTTCTAAGCAGGCATTAATCTAAGTGGCAGTATGCCAAATGAAATTCAAGTTTGCATTCTCAGCGATTTGTTGACATTCTTTATCAGACAGTTAGCTGTACCTTGAAAATGTTTCACACATTTAAAACGAAGCAAGTTTTCTTTAAGTAGGTTTTAAATTCTTCACAAACATACTGTGAGCAAAAATGTAGCTATGCAGCAAAATTTGCTGTACTTACTTCATTATTTCAAAGTTAAAGATATTTCTTGTGCATGCTTAGGCAACTCCAGCAGTCCCAGTGGGAATGTTTTAAGCTATGATTACTCTCGGCCTTGAAAAAGTACTCTATGACTTGGAGAGGTGAGGTAGGTACCATATCAGCAATGCACCCATCTATTTATTTTTCCCATCAATGATCACCCTGTACAATTAAATAGTCAATTTAATATGTGTGGTAATAGACAAAAATCACTCTGCACATCAACATGTTTTGCCAATTATAACATGGCTCTGCCGTCTCCAGGATGGATGCCATTTAGTCACATTATAAGTGCATTTTTTAAATACATCTGAAGGACTGCATAGCATCACAATTGTGCATGGCAAAATTAGCATTAAAGTATTAAAACGTGATGGATAGAATGCCTGAATTAATCTCAGCTACTGGTAATTACTCAGCACAGGAGTCGTGTTGCCCTAAGTGGGCGGGTAAGCCTAGCTGTGGGCCCCATCCAAACTGTGTCACTGGAATCACGCTATACCTGGCTGATGAGCCATAACTAGGGAGAATCCAGACCTAAGTTGCTTGTATTCTGGTTCCAGGAGGACCTGGCCTGGCAGTTCGGATTGGATTGTTCACATGGGAGCAGGGTCAAGACTGATTTGCATATGTCTGGTTCCAACCTGAGGTGGCATGCTGTGAAAAATAACAATGGAATGGTATGTGACCCAGAGTAATTATCAGTGGCTGATTTTAATTCAAGCATTCAATCCATCACATTTTGTATACTTTAGGGGGGCAATTTTAGGAGGCATGAAAGCCAACCCCCAGACCACTATGGATACTTCAATATTTGAAGGTGGTGCTCTCTCTTTATCTCCCTCTGACATATTCATCTAGCTAGACCTGATTTACTGTTTTGTGTGGCTTCATTGGTCAGACAAGATTTCATTTTTAGTTTTGTCTGAACTCCTTAGTCTAGCTGCATATCAATTGCAATCCTCTTTGCCTTATGGTATAGCTCCCATATGTGTGCATGTATTTTGTGAACATTTAATGAGATAAGAATTCAACTAAAGCAAGACTGTGTCAGCGAAGCCCAGGCATTTTACTAAACAGCTAATCAGTGATTGGTAGTTGACAGTCCTGTATGAGGCCAAGGGGTGAGACAGGATAAGGAGGGATGGGTAATTTCTGTTGTTGAAGAGAAACACATTGTTGACTACATGTAGAGGAGCTGTCTCTTTTCCACAGCCTGATCTGAAGCCTCACTAGTAGATAAGAAAGAAGTTATTCTTGATTATCTGATCCTCTAGTTAGATGGAATCTGCTTTCTTGATAGGTTATTTGAAGAAAAGGAGACGAGCAAGGGGTCAGCAGCAGACAAGGTATACTGGGTCCAGGCTAGGTTTTTCAATAGGAAGGAGACCTGTCCTGTTTTCAAGTCATTCTGGAAAGTTTCTTGGCTAAGTTAGGCATTGATGATGTTCCAGAGCGGCATTGGGCATCACTACAAAGGAATTTCATGATGTATGATGGTAGAACTGAAAATAAAATTCACCATATGCTATTGTGTGGAAACTAGCAGTACTGGACTTCACCAATCACTTTGTAGCAAGGTGAAAGTACTATATGGTATGACTAGATAGTCTTATCATGGAATACCAACACAATACCCAGCAAACCCTAGCTCAGCCCTGGTGGAGTGGCAAAGATCAGTCAGGCTACTTAGAGGAACATTTGTAGAGCATTTCACTTTACCAACATGGACGATAAGTAAATGACACAACTCAATAGAAATCTGACACCAATTTAGAAAAATAGATTAGATTGTAATCCTAATTTAGACACCAAAATGAATTTTGTAGCTACTGTACAACCGGAGTTGTGCATTTTGAAATCTTTGGAAAATACAGTACTTTGCAGATTTAAAGGGATTCCATTGAAGTCAGTGGGGAAAATAGCAGTGTGCACTCGGGCACTTCTAGGGTGAGTTCTGGTGAACCCACAGGAACTTAAGGTGCTGGGGGATCTAGACCAAGAGTCAACAGTTAAACTTTTGTTACCTTGCCAAGGGAGTCCGGTTGCAGAGGTGACTTGGCTGTCCTTGGTGCTGAACAGTCCACAGTGGCTGGTGCATTTTGCACTCTGTTGCAAAACTGGACTTGGGGGTGGACTCACACTCTATCTTTTGGATGTAGAGGTCTTTGGATCTTTGGGGGGACGGGACCAGGATTCAATGCTTGGATCTTCACCACCTCGTCCGGTGGTTCCCGGTGCAGAGGTAGGTCCTAGCTGTCAATCACTGGGCTGGTCATGCCAAAGATGCTTTGCTTCTCCAGGGGTAGTCACTTCCTTCAGGCTGCAAACCCACAGGAGGTGGGCCATTGGCAATGTTGGTCCCTATGCTGGGTGGGTGCTCTCGAGTTGGTGAACGTCTTGTGGTCATTGGTTTCCGGGAAGGCAACAGACAAGCTTTGGTAGCTGCAAGGAGGCCTGTCAGGCTTTCTGGCGGCTAGAGATTGTTTGGTTGGGAGTAGAGGCTTGAAACTTGGCATGGGCCTCACTCCCACTCATTAAATGCTGGACACTGAGTTTCTTTGGACTCAGGCACTCAGAGCCCATTAGGTCACAGTTCTTCAACTTCAGCACTTCTTTACTCCTGCAATTTACAGGGGACTGGTGCCACCAGTCAGGGGAGTCTTCCTTGGGGTTTCGGTGTCCACGAGGGTCCCTCTGGATGGGACCAATGAGTTTTCACCTCTAGCACATGTCGGGCACTCGGTTCCACTACTGGTCTCCTTAGATCACTCTGTGTCCTCTTCTTTACGCTGGGGCTGGAGTCCAGGTCCTATTGTTGGTGCAGACGTCTCTTCGTGCTTCTTTCTTCTTGTCCTGAGTTCTGGTGCCAGGGGAGCCCCATAAATTCTGGTTTAGGGGGCGTTTAAGGGTGTGAGGGACAGTGGACAGTAAGCTACTGTCACTGCGGCTAGTCCGCCCCTGCAGTAATGACTTCCTGTGGGGAGTACGTCACTTTCTACCCAGAACCCACTATTTCTGGGTTCCTCCAAGATGGCAGAACCCTTCCTTGGCTGTGCAGACCTCCTAGCCCACCATCAAGGGTGTGGCTAGTTTGAAGGAGGTGCACGCCTCCTGCATATCTAATTTCCCACCTACCTAGCTGGGCAGGAATGTCTTTGTCCTCCACCGGGTGGACAACTCTCGGCACATCAAAGGCCGGGGAGCCTTTGAGGCTCACCGCTCTGATGCTAATCTCACTAGCCAGCCTGGGAGGGAGGAAGTGACCCCTCCTTCCTGCCCAGGCCCTTTGTCTTACATCCTGCCAAGGTGCTAGTATCACTGGCAGGAGGTCAGACTTCTGTCTGTGGTGACAGCGGCTTGGAAGAGCCTGCCAAAACAGTGCAGAACTGGGTAACTTGGCAGACACCCTCTAAGGGTGCCACCTGGGCATCTGCTTTCTAATCCTAAACATGGGCATCATGTTCAGGGTTAAAAAGCACAGTGTTTGATACCAAACACAACATGCTCATGCTGCAGCCCTGGTACCCCCTTAACCACCCTTGCCCTGAGTACCCTGGGTACCATTTACTGGGAACATACAGGGTTGGCAAGGTGCTTGCCAATTAGCCTTTGCAAGTCAACATATACTTTAAGGGAAAGATCATTGGTACTGGGGCCTGGTTAACAGGCCTCAGAACACTAACAGGTCAAAAACCACAGCATCTGACAGCAGAAGGTGGGAGGGTGACCATCTGAAAAGGGGCACTTTACAACATACTTCTTAATACATGATGGGAATACTAGATGGGAAAACAATATGTATAACTGGACATGGATACTGTAATGGGTAATTTGATTTGTATAGACTGAAGAAGTTCCTCTAATGAAAAGGAACAAAATACATTAGGTATTGTATCCATATCATGAAGAAAAACATGATGGATTCAAAGAATAAAGACATTTTGTGAAACGTGTAGGTGACTTCAGCGCTCACACACCACCTCACAGTTTGAGTATAATGGCAGAATGTCATCTTCTTAGGAGGTGGCCTTGACTGTGGTAAGAATATTGGTTAGTCTGCCCTCTGAAGGAAACAGCAGTTAGGAATTATAGGTCACTAATATATTTCTGCCACTAATTGCTTATTGTCTCAGATAAGAAGTGGTTCATAGAGTTGTATTTGTCGATTGATTATGAGTCTGGAATGTCTTGGAGTTAGTGGATTCATTGATTGAAAATCTAGAAGCTTTGCTTCTATTGATTACTTCACTGAATGTATTTCTAGAAGATGGATTTGAGCAAGGTGTTGATGGATCCATGGGCTCGGTTTGGTTGTGAGTTAATTGGTTCTCTTCATTTTCTTTTTCATTTGTCTTTGTGGAGTGTGCTTCTTGCTTGAGAATTATTGGGTGCATCAAGACATGTCAGAGTGTCTTGGATTCCACAAGGTTTTTCAGGGCTATGATGTATTGAATTAGTAGTGTGCTGAGATCTTATGATGCCTTGTGAGTGCTTGTGAGGCTGAAGAGTTCCTTTAAAACGGGAAAGTCTTTGAATAAACACAAGGTCTATCTCATTGTGGTTGTCTGTGTTACATGTTTGTGGCTTGGGGGTGGAGACGGAGGTGGCGTAATGGCCATTGCAAGGGGATGGTGGCCATGCAGTCTACCAGGATCAGGTGAAGAGTGTTGTATTTGGAGTGTGTTGGTTTAAAAATATACCGCTTGATGTGCAAAGTCTCTAGGAATGTGTCAGTGTATCCTTTCAATGTCTTGGTTCACTAGAGAGAGTGAAGTCTAAGTGGAAGAGGCAACGGAGTACTGAATGGAAGCTCAATCAATCAATAAAATCTGTATTCAGTTTAACAAAACCATAAAGTTTGTGTAACAAATACATTTAATTAAATACAATTCATTTTATTCAGCTAAAAAAAGATACTAGTAAAAAATATCTACAATACTGGAAATGTAATACTAAATAATCTCATCTGGTAGCCTGCATCCTTATCCTTCTTGATTACAGCTGCTGAAAGAAATGAAAATGCAGTCTGCATTGTCTGAAAGAAAACTTATCAAACAATGGTCTCAAATAGCATAGCCTTGACATCTTATAAAATGTAAAGAAAAACACAAAAATGGTTAAAATCTTTCTGCTGTACTCAAAAAGATGCTGATTTCTTCCATGTGGTATGGGCCTGCACTCAGAAAGTGGGCTTTTGGCAGGGCATTGAGAGGATTCTGCCCCACATTTTGGACAGGGTGGTGGTTGTAACTCTGAAAGTGGATCTTCTTGGTATACTGGAGGATCTCGATGGCCCCGGTTGTGATAGGATAAGGGTGTGGCCACAATGGTGGCCAAGCAGGACATTGTTTGCAAATGGAAATCTTCCCAACCTCTCACCTGGGCAGAGTGGCAGATGGGGGTGGGCCAGTGTACCAAGATGGAATAGCCAATATACCACGCAATGACTGTCAACAGTACATAAACGGATTTGGGGCAAATGGTGGTCTTATTATGGGCTGGAGAATGTTGGTTGATCAGGCCATTGATCTGGGAGGTGGTTTTTGCAGGGATCAGTGGGGTGCGGCGGTTGAAAAGGGTCTGCACAAGCTGCGTGCAGTTCTTCGAGCAGTGTGTAGCTTGTGGTGTCTCGGAGCAGCAAGCCCCAGAGGCAGGCATTAGAAAGAGGCACAGAAAGTAAAAGTTGTTTACCCTCGGTTTACCAAGAGCCACAAGCTATTGTTTGTTTTAACAGCTTTGGATGTGAATAGCTAATGTTGAAGTAGAGCGCAATTTTATCTGAATACAATTGTTTACAGTGGAGGTCATGTGGATGTTCCATGTGACACATTTATTTACACAACAAAGATGATAGCTGCATAATTTTGGCGAGAAGAGTTACTAAGAGGTTAGAGGTGCACTTTTGGTGAGGAGTGTAAAGGAGCATGGGATTTTCAACATTTTAAAGGGAGCAGATTTAAAGTAAATTATGGCTTCAGATCAAGAGAGTGCAGTTGATGTTGTTGAGGAGAAATTAAGTCAGGATAGCCTTACAAAATAAAACAACAGGAGATAAAGTCCAAGATGAGAGATACTATTGACATTATCATGTCAAGAAAAAGAAAGAAGTTGGGGTTTGGAGACTGACGTTTGTCTTTATCAGAGGATGATGAGATAAAAGAGAAAGGTGGTAAGAGGAAACAAAAGGCTAAACATATTGAGGAGTCAGTTATTCCAAATACAGGAAAGAATGGTTTAAAGACCATCAGAAAGAGAGGTGTCCTTAGCGGCACGCATGGAGGAGGAGTCCATAGTGGCACACGTGGAGGAGGTGTCTAGAGCAGCACAAAGGAGAGAATGCATGAGAATTTTAAGGGTTTGGATTTGGGTCAAGGGTCAAAAATAAATTACATTAAAGACTTATATGTATATATTTTGGACTTAAATCAGGATGAGGATTTTGATGATGAGATGGAAATTTTGGAAGTACGGTCTCAAAGGAGGCACTGGTAAACCCCTTAGGGGAACAAATGTTTTCCTCTTATGATATTCGCCATCCAAGGAGTGGTAAATGGTGGCCCATGGAACACATAAGTAGGTTTATTAGGGAATGGATTAAAAAACCATTAGAGATAAAGGTAAGACGTGTACTAAAGGCAGAATGAACTAGGCCACTAATTGAGGTCAAGGTTTGCTGTACCCTCAATTTAGATCCAGAGATAATTCAATTTTTGTTTTGTTTGGAAAGAGATCCCCGCAAGGGACTTCAAAGACCATGAAAACAGTCCTAGGACAAGCTAGTAGATGTTTTAGGTCCTTGAGCACATATTTTGGGTATGTCTGAATAGACTCATGTAAAGCATAGTCCAATTGACATAGATTTGTTGTGGGGATGGAGTCAAAGAGCTGTGGCGATGTTGGACAATTCGAATGCAGGACGTTTGGCTGAAAGAAGTAAGGCCATTCTTATGAAGATATATCCAAAACTGGGGGATTTGTCTTAGAGAGGAGGATCTGAGAATACGAAAGGCTTACTTTTTGGTGTACTGGTTAAGAATATAGGGAACTATGTATCAACATTCACAGCTTTGGACAAAGCGTTTGGATGAAGTGTTTTTGGAAGGGCTGGCAGAAAGGGACTTTCTGCTGGCTAAAGATTCCAAAAGTCCCAATACATCTATCAGAATAGAAGATATGGAAGGGGATATCAAGACTCACCAAGTTTCTATCCAAGTGAGGGTAGATCAGGAAGAGGAAGAATCAAGAAAGGCCGAGGACAAACATCTACAAACTTTCAAGGTGAGTAAACGGACTACTTTTGGTTTGAGGTCGCCTGAGATTTTTGTGAAGGAATGGGATACAATAACTCAAGATCAGTGGGTTTTACAGGCAGTTCTGGGTTTCGAAATAGACTTTGAAAATGTACCATAACAAAGAAGGGAACCAAAAGAGTTTCAAATGTCAAAAGAGCAGGAGAAGGTAGTGGATTCAGAAATAGAATCTTTGATGTTAAAAGAAGAAATAATGCCGTTAGAGGAGAGTATGCAACAGCATGTAAGCACTCTTTTCCTGGTAGAAAAAGGGATAAAGGGTGGAGACCCATGATAAATCTCATTTCAAGATGGAGGGAATACATCTTTTGAGAGATATGCTGTTGCAAAACGATTGGTTGGTGTAGGAAGCTGGGTTCTGGTTGTAGTACCCCCCCCCACACACACACACACATTTTGCCTGGTTTTTGATGCAACTTTGAAGTGCACTGGGTTCCTGTTAACCAGGTCTCCAGTGCCAGTGTTCCTTCTACAAAACAAGACACCTGGTCAATTGATCCCCAAGTGGCCAGGCCCTTTAGCACCTCTGTAAGTCTCTAGTAAATGGTACCCCTGGTACCTAAGGCATGGGTACTGAAGAGGGACCCTAAGAGGTGCAGCACGAATTGTGAAACTCAAGGGACCCAGCACCAAACTCATGCAGACTGCCAATGCAGACTGCTAGACAAGGTGCTCCCCAAAAGTGAAAACACTACATGGCACATACACTGTGTACCATGTCCCCTAAACACTGCGTGTAAAATTTGTAAGTCACCCCTACAGTAGGCCTTACAGCCCTGAGGCAGGGTAATTCATATTACATGTGTGGGAATACCTGCAACTCTGCTATGCCTTTGTCGATTTTCACACATAGTAAGTGAACAGTGAAGCCATTTTAAATACATGTGCCGGACACTGTTCAATATAAGTACCCCAGCTACACGATGGCTTGACTGAAACTAAGGATGCTTCGTATCAAACATCTTGTATTAATAAACCCTCACTGACTCCAGTGACAGATTTGCTGGTGAGCTCACAGACCAATTCTTGCCAGTCTGTCGCCAACAGATGAGAATCTGACTTCCAAGGGTGAGTGCCTCTGAAGGTCAAAAACAAAGCCTGCTCTGGTCGGGGCGTTAACACAACCCTCCCAAAAGGATGACCAGCAAATCTGCATTCCAAAGCAGGGAGCTTCAAAGAAGCCCTCTGCCTTTGGTACGCACAGCTGGCTTTCCGCAGAGGAGGATGCTGACTCCCCCTGCACATCTAGCGCCTGGACGGATGGGAAATTAGCTTTGTTGGAATCGTGTCCCCCTTCTAGACTGGACACATCCCAAGGGTGACCAGCCTGATGTAGACACGACTTAGGAAATTCCGCCATCTTGTGTATGGTGGAATTTAGGAACTCTGGACAGGGTGATGCCCACTCCCCAGAGGAAGTGGTCATCAAGAGGGTGCAGTGACCCACAAGGATATGTAGCCCATTGGCTACCACCCTTCACTCCCCTTAAAGCCCCATAAATTTAGTATTTAGAAGACCCCCTGATACTGGGATAACAGATCTTCACTGGACACAAAAGAAGGAGGGGCCAAGAAGCCGGCTGAACCCGAGAACTGAGGAGCATGACTTACTTGATGTTGTCGCGTAGGCTCTCATTATTCTAATGAGACTACTGGATTTTGAGCGGCAGAATCCCCTATGGTGAGGAAGACTGAGTCTGACCCACTACAGGTGACACCTGTCACTCCAATCCGGGTTTTGCTCCGGCTAACTAGCAGTGCCTCATCTCTAACCAACGGCAGGGATGATTGGGCAGCCGAGTGCATGACATCATTGATTTCTCAGGGAAATCGTGGTCACTCAGGTCTCATCCGTTTCTCTCAGTTACATTAGTCTCATATACACAATGACAAACAGAGGCAGTATAGGTTTCAGTAATGCTTTAATAAAGCGACTGCATCTTAGATAGCAAAGCATGGACTGCAATAGCCAGGACGATACAACAAGACAAGATTAAAATTGTGACAAGGAGAGTAAAGCATAGAACTAACACTACCATATTGTCACTAGAGTCAATGGACTTATTCCTACATAGTCTATAACAGAGCACAGTGTGTTAAGTTCTAATTCTGCCTTCCAGGTTCCCCTGGGAATACATCATCCCCCATGCCTGAGCAAAGACCTGAAGTCTGCATAAGCAGCTGTAGCGAAGCATTCAGCAATCAGCAATCAGCAATCAGCATACAGTTGTGGTTCTCTGGCTGGAATCTCCCTCTAACGTGTAAGGGACAGGGAAGTGTTTTTATAATACAACAGCTGATGTTCTGAGAAAATGTCCCTACATAAGGATGTGTGTTTTCTATGAATGTCAGAGCCAAAACTTTACACCACGTTCACCGGCAACCTATCTTACTGCAGCCTTGGAAAAGGCACAGAGTGAGCAAGAATGTCTTGTTTGAGAACAGAGTGCTGGCTTAGGCAAAAACAGTTAGATTGAGAGAAAATAAAACAAGACTGTAAAAGTGGCTATTGTAATAATAATAAAGCAAAGCGGAATAAAATATATCTAGGTTAAAGTGCAGAGCGGCAGGCCTAGTATGTTAAAATAACGTGCATGGAGCTATAACTAAAATGGCTACACAACACCCTCCCCTTGTCGGTTGAAGGTGGTTCAAAGCCTAAATATATATAAAAGCTACTAAAACTCAACCTACGATATATATGTAAAAAAAAATTATAATGAGAAGTTAAAGGGACATATGAGCATATACAAAAAGGACAATTAAAATAGTTAACATGTGGCATAAAATTGACCAAATTTCATGAGTCAGAGTTATTTTTTGTATTTCCAATCAATTCCAGGACAATGGAGGACAGGAAATCTTCCACTTCAGCAAGTGTTAAAGTTGGAAAGGCATTGCCGAGAAGGATCAAGGAGCAGTTGTGCTCCATAGCCTGAGCCTCAGCCAAGGCCGCATTCCGTGGTGTGCCCAAAAATGAGTTAAGAGACATATCCTCCAAAAAGGGCAACTCATAAGCAGCTTCCCGAAGCAAACGCACCCTCAACGTGCATGACTGGTAATGAGACCTCAGCGAGAACATCAACAGATCAGCGTCCAATGAAAGCAAATGCTGCGTAGAAAGACAAACTTCCAGTGCATGTTCAAAAGAGCACCAGAGGCACCAAAACACGGGCTGCACACAATGCAAAACCGGTCTGAATGACAGAGACCAGTCACACTCCAATTGCTCCAGGAGTGTTACTCCAAAATACTGCATCATGCGTTCATGACACAGCTGCGCTAATGGGAGCGCTTTCATTCCTCCTTGTTGTGGCGGGACAGCCATTGTGCATAAAAAATAACAACAGCAAAACACCAACTATTATAGCCAAAGTTATTGGAAATCCCCCGAAAATACTGGAGAATATTGAGTGGATGGCTGATATTATTAAACCGAATATGGAGGAGAAAGTGTGAACGAAACCAGAACCAACAGCCTTAAAGAAATTTGTGATTCCAGTAGAACTGGACATAATAAATATTCGTCCCACGAGTTCACCAAAGTGTCTCGGAAAGTTGGTACTTAAAATGGACTGTATCTCAGCTGACGACCTTGCCACTTGAAGTGCGTAGGTCTCGCGTGCAGATGTGAGAGCCACATGTTTTTGAAACAATAAAGCCTTGAGTCTGCTGAACTTGTCAAAATTCAAATTATAAGTAGCAATATGAGGCCACATGTCAGCTACCTCTTTTGTTCTAGTGGGAAGAAAAAGTAAGTTCCCGCAGCATGTAACAATCTTAGAGACCGAAACAACATAAACTATTCCGGCTCACATCTCACAACAGTCTTCACCATTGAGGAGGACATAGCTGTTGTTTGAAAGCACCTGGAACATAGGTCTAATCAAGGGGACTGGAACTCCCTTCAGATAACAAGCCAAGTTTGCTG
Source organism: Pleurodeles waltl (assembly GCF_031143425.1). NCBI lineage: Eukaryota > Metazoa > Chordata > Amphibia > Caudata > Salamandridae > Pleurodeles > Pleurodeles waltl. Next base: position 1,675,679,458 of record NC_090440.1, read on the forward strand.
CAGAAGCGTTACATGCCCTGTCTTATCTAGGTGACTGGTTGACACCTGTTCGGAATAAGTCAATAAGGACGCTCAATGAAGGACCACACGCCAATTATGAATACAATTTAGCTTTACTAGAATTTCAGGTGAATATATGTATTTAGCACATCAACAATAGTAGAATAAGAATAGCAATGAAAAGCATCTATTTATATATGAACACACTACAAAGAGCATCTATGCATATAGATAAGCAAAGAGTTCATTGACAGATGTAAGCTTTGATTAACTGTATACCAAAATGCATCACACTACGATGTTTAGGAAGCAAAATATAAACGAGTTGAATACTTCAAATAAGCTTTGATTTACTACACACCAAAATGCATGTTTCAATTACTGCAGCAGGCTCACACTACGATGTTCAGAAAGCAAAATATAAACGAGCTGAATACTTCAGATTAGCTTTGATTAACTGCATTCCAAAATGCATGTTTCAATTACTGCAGCAAGCTCACACTACGATGTTCAGAAAGCAAAATATAAACGAGCTGAATACTTCAGAATATAAACACAGTGCAAGCATAATAATCAATCATAATAATAGAGCAGAGAAACAAAGGCCTTTCATCCCTGTGTGGAACTTAACTTAGTCCACGAAATGCTGGGAAGCCCTCTACCGCCTGCTTGGACCTCTCTCCCCCTCAAGCGTCACAGTCTCTGAACAGCGAAACAGGGAGGCAGCGCTGGGCCATGGCAGCTTTCACAAACCCATCTGCAAGCTTCAAATCCCTCACCCGCACTTCAGTGCTTAAATAACTCGAAGCTTGGATTCTATCTCTTTCTGGCATTTGCTAGCTATGTTATCAGCACTTGGCTGCTCTGCCCTTCCCCAGCCTTTGTTTTCATTCCATTTTCTCCCTGTACTCTCGTTCTCAAGGTTGAGACGGAGTCTTCTACACAAACAAGCTTGAAAATAATATCATGAACTTTTCCACGTTGTTTGGGGGTTTCAGCAGGCATCACGCTCATCTACACTGCTCAAGCTAATTAACCCTTCGCGTCACAATGTCTCCCGCACCTTTCCCTATACTGATCACGCCCCATGTAAGGACAGCTGTTTACAAACCATTGAATGGCTGAAAGAAGTCTCGCAGTCACTACCGCTAAGAAAGACTTCTTTCATGCCACTGAGACATTTGTACGTGAAGGGTAGCTCCCACACCTCATGGATGTAACTATCTCCTAGCCTTTCATATCTGTCTACCGGAATGTGTTTTAAACAGAACGTGAATTGTAATGTGGAAATAGGCAGATTAATGACCCTGTGTATTAACCATTCAGCAGATGGTATTTCAGCCACAGTAAAAGGCAACCTTTCTAATTTATCAATGTTTAAAATGACATAAGTCGCTTCTTTCTTAGCCATTAGTTGTTGTTGTCGCGTTAAATTAAAAGTAGAAAATATTTCCCTTGCGCTGACATGTTGCCTGGGAACGCGACCCGCATTCAGTGTTTGAAGTGTCCAACCCAACTGCATAATGGACCTTAGTTGACTCTGTCCATGGTGTAATGAAGACATATCTGTTTGTGTATTGTCTATTGCAGAAGATACAATGTTATTTAGGGTGTATATCTGGTCTAGTGAGGTGCACTTCAACTATTGCTGGCATAGTTTCCCTGCACTGTAAGGATTGCTTTAAATCACAATTTAATCGTTCCACAATACTATTTCCATTGGGATGAAACGGAGACGAGTACTGGAGTTGGACCCTCAACTAAGCCATGGCCTTCCTGAATGCCCTTGAGGCAAAAGCAGGGCCCTGGTCAGAGTGGAAAGCCGCAACTGCATATGTACCGATAAAGACTCGCAAATCTTCAATAACAGTCCAAGCGTCAGCCGAGCGTTGTGACCATACCCATAAAAATCTGGAGCAGGAGTCAACAGCGACTAAGATGTATTTGCATGCACTGTCCCGTGTTAGGGGACCACAATGGTCCAAGTACACACTGTAAAGGTTTGTTAGATATTAGGAGGGGTGTCTGCGGTGGGCATTTAGCAGTGGAAACTTTAATTTGTTGACAGATATCACAATAAAGCACATACTGCTTGGCTTCTTTGTATGGGCCTGGCCACCAATAACAGGCTTGTAACAATGATATCGTAGCCGCCACACCAGCATGGGGAGATGCTATCCCCTCATGCGCAGCTTTAATCAACTCTGGTCTTACATCTTTGTTGGGAATATCTCGCACCCCTACGCCTGGTATCTTAACCTCAGCATTTAGACAGCCTCCCATTCAGTAGGAATATTTAGCAGGAAATGCTTTTGGGTAGGGCGTACCATGAGCCGTAGCTTTCCCGGCAGCACATATGTCTTCGTCCAGTTTTGCACTTACGCGGGTTACTGCAGCAACAGTGGCCGTAGCGACTGTTAACTTTGCGGCTTCATCAGCCAGTGTATTCCCAGTAATGTGTATTCCAACGAGCTGTTGTCCAAGTGTATGTACAACATGGATGTTTGGTAGCGTTTCCTTCAGATCAGCTACTTTCCCCCACAGAAGTCTGTGTTTGATGGTGTTGCCTTTAGAATCTCTGAACCCATTCTGGCGCCAGTAATGCAGGTATTCATTGAAGGACTGGACACAATAGTATGAATCACAAACAATCAGCGTTAGCTGTGCAGGATCCATATGTTCTAGTGCCATCACCAGAGCTTTTAGCTATGCTAGTTGTGCTGTGCAATCCCCTAGGGTTTGCGTGAATGTATGTTGGGTACAAAATGTATTATCCTCCATGTAGCCACTGACGACTGCGCAAGCAGCGGAGTATTGATGTTTTGTGCCAATTGCAGGTTGCGTCAAGCCATCGGTGTACATGACTCTTTGATGCGGATCAATAGGCAGTGTGTTTGCAGGAACTGGGTATTCTAGTTCATATTGCAAAAATTCTTGAGTTTGTCATTTTGGGTCAAAAATGTAGTCTACATCTGTGGCTGTCAAGCACGTAGCCCATTGTATCCAACGTGGATGTAATGCTTTAGCATTAGGAACGCTGGCTTTTGTGACAACCTCAAGGGCTGGGATTGGGAAGACGACAATAATGCCTTTTCCCTGAGCTAGTGGTCTTTCTTTAATGACAGCCATCTGTACAGCAGTGAGTATTTTCTAAGTGGGAGCAAAGCGTTGTTCTGCTGCTGAGTACAAGTGTGATTTGTATGCAATCGGGACGGTCTCATCCTCATTAAGAGTTACATGGGTGAAAACAATGGCACCAGCAATTACTCTGATGACCAAGTGTGTTTTGTTGTCCCTTGTGTGTAGATGTTGAGCTGCAAGCATGTCTGTCTGCAGGTCTCTGAGAATGCGTGTGTGTTCCACTGTCCAAAATGTACTTGAAAAGTCAGGACGTATTAAGTCATATAAATGTTTTATGCATGTTGCATAATCTAGAATGTAAGTTCTGCTCAAATTTAGGAAACCCAATAGAGATTGGAGTTTTTTAATCGTATTTGGAGGTTGTAATTGTGCGCATTTTTCTAAGAATTGTGGTGCTAGGCTCTTTCCTTTACTTGATAGCTCATATCCCAGAAACAGGATGCTGAGGAAGGCTATTTTTGTTTTTTTTAAGTTAAATGTGTAGCCAAGTTTAGCAAATCCCACAACAATGCGGGCTACCTGTCTTGAATGTTGCAGCAATTTATCATCTGTGAGATAGATATCATCTACATAGGACAATGCTTCAGGATCAATGTCGTGCAAAATGGAAGTTACATGAGCTGCGAACAGTCCTGGACTGTTCTTGTACCCCTGGGGTAAACAACAGAATTTTTTCTGGGAGCCTAGTATGCTGAAACTTGTTAAGTCTCTACTCTCAGGCGTTATATTCTGGCAGAAGAAACCAGTGGAAATGTCCAGTGTTGTTTTGTATTTTTTACCACTATGTTGTTCATGAGTGCTGTGCTATGTGAGTTTTGTATAGCATATGTGCGTGTATGACTGTTTAAGTGTCTGTAGTCTAAGACTATTCAGTATGAATGGTCCGGTTTAGCTACTGGGAATAAAGGATTATTCTTTGGGGAGATACAGGGTTCAATTACGCCCTGGTACTCCAGTTGTGTGAGAATTTCTCTCACGGGTGCTTTTGCATCATGTTTTATTGGATACTAAGGTTGAGGTTGGGGTTGATTTTTAATAGGAATTACATGGTAGGGGGAATCTTTATCCCATCCTACGTGGTTGCGATATAACGCTGGTGCCTGCGCCAATGCCCAATCGATGGCGTAGGATTCAGCGAGTTCCTCCGGAACAAGGGGAGAGAAAGAAGGTTTAATAACACGTTCTCCATATTGGCAGGAACGGGCAAATTCAGGTGTCCAATCTTGTTCAGCCAACAAAACATCATATATATTGACTACGCGATCCCAAAAGATCGCGTCTATTGTGCGTTCAATGTCTCCTTCTAACTGTGGAGACACGCATGTCCGCAGTTTCTACTTGTAGAAAGTCATCAGTTTCTTTCACCTCCAGATGCTCTAGAAGACTCTGGCGAACTATTGTGACCTCTGCTGCGCTGTCTAGCAGCGCTAGTGCCCACTTCCTGTTCTTCAAGAGGACCCTCTTCTTGAGTGGCATGTCAAACTACAGCTGCTGCCACCTTTTTCTTTTTAAATTGGGGTTTTTGTTGGGGAGGTTTCTCTTCCTTTTTAAGGGAAACCTCTGATGAGCGTTGTGATTCCTGTCTCAGTTTCACGTACTCCGTTCTTTGCTCTGACCGCCCATCTCTCTCACTGCATTTTTCCGATGAGTCCTGAAAGTAACGAGATTGCCGTGTATCAGTGTGGAATCGCATTTCGGTTCATCAGCAACTTGGGCCTAATGGGCCCTGTGATACACAATGACAATTGGGGCTATCTCTGTGGGACAATGTACAACTAACACAAACTATGCTTATTGATATGTTTCTGATATTGCCTGAAACGCACTATATTGCAAGGCTTGCCATTAGAACAGCCACCTTGAAATATCATTGTCATTGCATGCTAGCTGAAGCAGTCTTCCTTCTTGAAGATACCATTTGTGTACGTGCTGTTCTCAGTTCTGTCATCAATCAATCAATCAATCAATCATTGAATTTATAAAGCGCTCTACATACCCGTGAGGGTTTCAAGGTGCTGGGGGGGGGGGAGTTGTTACTGATCGAAGAGCCAGGTCTTGAGGAGTCTTCTGAAGGTGAGTAGGTCTTGGGTCTGTCGCAGGTTGGTAGGGAGCGTGTTCCAGGTTTTGGCTGCGAGGTATGAGAAGGATCTGCCGCCGGAGGTCTTTCGTTGGGTGCGGGGGACGACGGCGAGGTTTGCGGAGCGGAGCTGATGGTTGGGGGTGTAGAATCTGAGTCTGTTGTTTAGCTAGGTTCGTCCGGTGTCGTGGAGCGCTTTGTGAGCGTGGGTAAGAAGCTTGAAAGTGATCCTCTTGTCCACGGGGAGCCAGTGAAGGTATCTCAGGTGGTGGGAGATGTGGCTGCAGTGGGGTACGTCGAGGATCAGCCGGGCGGAGGCGTTTTGGATGCGTTGGAGGCGTAGTAGGTCTTTTGCTGGGATGCCTGTGTAGAGTGCGTTGCCGTAGTCTAGCCTGCTGCTGACGAGGGCCTGTGTCACCGTTCTTCTTGTTTCTGTCGGGATCCACTTGAAGATCCTACGGAGCATGCAGAGTGTGTTGTTGCAGGAGGAGGAGACTGCGTTGACCGGTTTAGACATGGTGAGGGAGGAGTAGAGGACAAAGCCAAGGTTGCGTGCGTGGTTGGTTGGTGTTGGTGGGGTTCCTAGTGCGGTAGGCCACCAGGAGTCATCCCAGGCAGAGGGGGTGAGTCCTAGGATGAGGACCTCCCTCTTGTCCGAATTGAGTTTCAGACGGCTGCTTTTCATCAATTCGGCGATGGATTCCATTCCCTCGTGGAGGTTGGATTTGGCTGTGCGCGGGTCTTTGGTGAGCGAGAGGATAAGCTGGGTGTCGTCGGCGTAGGTGAGAACGTTGAAGTTGTGTTGTTGGGCCACTTGTGCGAGGGGGGCCATGTAGACGTTGAACAGTGTCTGGCTGAGGGATGAGCTTTGGGGGACGCCGCAGATGATGTCGGTGGCTTCGGAGCAGAAAGGGGGGAGGTGCACTTTCTGGGTTCTGCCGGAGAGGAATGAGATGATCCAGTCGAGGGCTTTTCCTTGGATTCCCGGCTTTGTGGAGGCGTGTTTTCAGGGTGCGGTGGCAGACCGTGTAGAAGGCGGCAGATAGGTCCAGGAGGATGAGGGCTGATGTTTCGCCATTGTCCATTTGACGTCTGATGTCATCTGTGGCAGCGAGAAGGGCGGTCTCAGTGCTGTGGTTTCGTCTAAAGCCGGATTGGGAGGGAGCCAGGATGTTGTTGTCTTCGAGGTGGCTGGTTAGTTGCGTGTTGACGATTTTTTCAATCACCTTCGCTGGGAAGGGGAGTAGGGAGATCGGTCGGAAGTTCTTGAGGTCGTTGGGGTCTGCTTTGGGCTTCTTGAGGAGGGCGCGGATTTCGGAGTGCTTCCAACTTTCCGGAAAAGTCGTTGTGTCGAAGGAGATGTTGATGATCTTCCGTAGTTGGGGGGCGATGGTGGAGTCGGCCTTGTTGTATACGTGGTGGGGGCAGGGGTCTGACGGAGATCCTGAGTGGATGGAGTTCATGATCTTGCGTGTCTCTGTGTCTTTGACGTTGGTCCAGGAGGTAAGGCGGTTTGCATAGGTGGAGCTTTCGGGGGTGGGATCTGGCGTGGGGGCGGCGTTGAAGCTGTCATGGATGTCGGTGATCTTCCGGTGGAAGAAGGTGGACAGTGCATTGCAGAGTTCTTGGGATGGAGGGATGTCGTTGACATTGGCGCTGGGGTTGGAAAGTTCTTTTACGATGCTGAAGAGCTCTTTGCTGTGCGTTGTTGTCATAAGATGTATCACGTGATATTAGACACGTAGGACATATTAGGTAACTTCCTTGTCTGTGCTTCAATTTACTATATATGGTGCGTTATGAAGAATTGACTGTAGCACCTTTAGCAATAGTGAAGAATTGATCATACGTCAATGTCAAGGACCAATGAAATGCTCGATTTTGTTTGTGGTTTGATATTATAAAAGATCATGTATTACTTCCTTATTCAGACTGTTCGAGCTACATTTATGCTGCTCAGTCTCCATGTACATGTATTTGTTGTTTCTAAATAAACCTTTTTGTCAACCAGGAAGAGCTGGGTAACGGTTGTTTGTATCCTGAGATGGGTATCTAAAATTCAGCTTCTACATTTTGGTGGAGAATGCGCCGCTCGTCCTTCAGATAGCTCTCTTCAGCCCAGCTCCTGCGTGGGACACTGGAGCTGTAGTGAGTATCTGTTGCTTCCGTGATCCTTCTCCGGCTGCTCTCTCTCTAGTGGTTTCTGTTGATTTTTACGAAACAGGGGGGGAGTGGAGTGTTTCGTTAATATTTCTGCTTCATAGGTTTAGTAATGGACTTGTGGATAATTTTTATATATACCGTTCCCCTTAGCCTGCTCTTCTTCATGATAATGTTATTTATTTGTCTGCTCTGGCATGCCGATGTTATTTCTCCCCAACATTTACTTCCTTCCTTCGTTGTGACTGCATAAATAGATTAGGTTTCCTGTGTTTATTGTAGATTGTTATTACTTCAAGAAGAGGTTACGTAAGTGAGGCAGCTAGTGGTGTTGTCTCGTAACGCAGTGGGAGGCGCTGTGTGATCACTGCTTAGCGAAGCAGTGACATCTCCAGCCGGCGGGGTTGGAGAGGGATACTCTGGCCAGAGGGGGGTGGTAGGTATCCACCCCAGTGCTAAGGGGCAGGTGGTGCCCAGGTGTTGTGGAATGGTAGTTTTCCATTCCAGTAGAGCAGGCAAGAGGTGACGGGCTCTTTCATGTTTTCTATTCTGTTCCCTACCTTATTGCAGTCTGTGTTCTATGTTTATTGAATGTTTGAGTCAAAATGTTTGGGTATGATGCACAAAAACAAAAAAATATAGTGAAATAATTGCGGTCTGTATGGATGAAAGTGGCTTTGATTTATGTATGCATGGGTAGAAATGAGTGGTGTGCTGTATGATTTATTTGAATGCATGCATTTGCACTTTAAAAGACAGGAGAGAGGACTGTGACAGTAGGAGGCATTCGGAGGGTGGGTTCCTGGTTGACATAAATTACAAGGGGTATACAGACACTTATGAAACCTGACTGAATTTAGCTGCTAGGATTCCAGGACCCAGGAGAACTAAGTGACTACCCCACAACAGTGCACTATCACCACCCTACACTCACCATACACCGGTACAAGGGGTGGGACCATTGCTATCTGTCAGGGCAAAGTTTTATTGTGTTCCTCTGTCTTTTGTTTTCTTGTTATATGTGAGTGCATGGATTGTTCACCGCTATTGCTCTACCTGTGTGTCACCAGCCACGGATCTGGTCCGGGTTCCAATACCATACAGACGCCCCCTGCTTTAGGGCAGGATAGCAAGGGTGTGGTATTCTTACCTTTCTCTCCTGACTTTCTGTCATCTTTTCTAAGCCGTAAAGGACGCCAGTGGTCGGCGTCACTAGCACCTTTGGCACTTCACCCTTTCCAACTTGTGCACGCTTTAGGTGAACACGATTGAGTGCATCGTGGCATAAATGGAAGAAAGTTTTCGGCTTCACTAATACTAAAAGCGGTTGGCAGTAATTATCTGAGTGGATGAAGAGACCCCTGTTTATCCCCTGACGTGTCATTGCGTATGAGCGGTGGGTGCAACCTGCCGACACCCCTGTGTTCCCTGAAGTGATAGTAATTGTCTTGTATTAAGTCAGTTAAGGGAGAGTTAGCCATGGGGAACCCTCTTAGTAAAAACGATTTAGACGCACATCAACCTACTCGTCCAAATGACAGTCCTGCATACCAAGTAGCTATTAAACAAGGCCTACACGCATTACTGTTCCTAGACACATGGCATAGACTGACAGCCAAAAGACCTGATTTACAAAATTTCATATTTAAGACAGATGCTGACCCTGAAATGACGCAAGATAAGGGGATTATAATGGGACGCTTTCTATTCTTGGAATTATTGTTTACGAGAACTCAGAATGACAGATTACGTAAAGGATAAAGTACACAGGGAATTATTAGAATTGAAGGATGGATGTTATATTGCGAGAAAGAGGAGTGACAAGAGAGAGGAGTGGAGAGATAAAACGCTTGAGGTGGTGGGGACATTCCCATGTGTTCCTGTGGTAGGTGCACCACCACAGGAAGACAAGGTGCAGGGAATGCTGGAGGAGGAAGAAGAGGATCCACTCATAGAGGACCTCATAATGGGAAGACTAGGGGGAAATAAAACAGGGTCCGAGGGGATGGTGCAAAGTGCGAAATCAGCAGCAGGGGCACAGCCTCCGGAGCAATCCTCAGCTCAGAAGGCTGCAGCCCGTGGACTGGCGCAGGGCTTAGTAAAAGAGAAACAAAAATAAGTGGATCTGGAAGAGTTAACAGACCAGCAGATGCTGCGGGAGGTGAAAGAGGAAGTGGCACATATTGCACTAAAATTAGATAAAGAGAGTGAAATGTTACTCATAGAATTAGAAAAGAAAAAGAAAAAGCCGAATTTATTGAAAACACATTGGAAGCAGAAATTTGGGGATACCTCGGGAGACAGTTTCAGAGGGATACCAGAGCTACATAAGATCATATGGGAGATATGTGTTTTCACTCACAATACGAAGTACAACATTGATCTTATGAACTCGCCTCATGAGGAAAGTCTACTAGGAAATAGAAGGGGCAGCATATCAGGAAGCCAGTCGCAGGGAGGGTCACCGTACATATCACACCGAATAACTCCCCCAGCACACAAAGAAAGAATACGTTTCTAAAATATGATAGCACAAAGTGTCACGCCTTACTCACAGACCTCATTGATGGTAGGAAAAAGGTGGCAGATTTAAAAAGGGACACTACGAGGGCATACAGGGAAGAATTACTGGCTGTAGCACGCGCAGAACTAATGGCCCAGGGACCAGGAGTGCATAACAAATATACACAGCATAAAAACAATACGGACCCCCTGCCCGTAGAATACAGGTGGGACACCTCCCAGCTGAGTTTTACAGGGGAGGAGTTGAAATGCTGGAGTGATGACAAAGTGTATGACAGATTGGAATATGCCATACTAAAATTACAAAATTGGAAGATATTGTTAGAAGGGTTACAGACAGCGCAGATACTAAAGGACCTGGAGAAAGGAACAGAAAAAGTAACCCAAATGCCCTTGAGATAGGTGCCCTCACCCTCTTTAGGAGAGGAGGGCCATATCCCAACATGTGTTTATGTACCATGGCATCGCGCTGACTTGTTTGCCTTCACCAAAGATTATCCAAAACTGCGCGAAGACCCACACAAATGATACACAGAGTTGAACAGGATAGTGGTGATGGGAGAGATGCTTTGGAAGGATTTGAACATGTTATTCAGTATAATAATACCACGAGATCTATGGGAGGATTGCAAAAAGGTGGTAGAATGGCCAACAGAAGAACCAGAGAGGGGCAAAGGAGGGGGCACCAGGAGACGGGGTAGAGGTAGCAAGAGAAAAAGTGATCAAATACATATGAGAAAGGGTACCAGAAGAGGCAACCAAAAGACAACTACAGATTGTGGGCACCCTGTAAAGACTGGTGTGTGTCCCATGCCCATATTTTATCTTAAAGGAACATCTGCATTTCACGACATCACACTTGTACGAGAAAGGGGAAGTGACTTCTGATGGCGGTGATGCCTGCAAGGTCCCAACCCCTCCAGCACTGATGCAAATATTCTGTGTGTTGAAGGAGAATAATAGGATACAATGGTGTATTTAAAAAAATACTGGCTGTATACAGGTGTAACGTGTGTTTTCTCCTGACCTTTGGATTACCATTTGTTTGGTGAAATAGTTTGTGTGAATATTCCACTGTTACTGAGTGTCATTGTTATTTATTTTTTGAGTGCTGATTTCCGTTTAAGAGTGTATTAGTATATGTGATTAGAAGGGCTATCCAATAGCATCTATTTGTTCATACTTATTAAATGCCTCAGTGATGGGACTTTAGAAACAGGGACTGTAACAAAATATTAATATAATGTTATCAGTAGTTCTACAATGTCACTTCTGAATGTATGTCCTGTGTTACACTTACACTATAAGAGAAGGACTTGATGCATTGATTATACTCTTCACTATACAATGATGGTTGGCTATTACTATTAACATGTGTTTTCCAAATTTATTACTGCATATTATTTTTTGAAAGTATAATTAGAGAAGTTTATGTTGCGAGTGTGAGCGTGTGATGAGAGAGAGAGAAATTTTGTTTCTGTGTACAGATTTATATCATGTTCAATGTACCTTTCTTCTTTCAGAAGCATGTGGTTACACACAGAGTTGAGAGCCTTTCCCCCACGTACCTCGATTGGGTTTTCCTCTCCTGATTAAAAAAATTAAAACAAGATAAAGAAAAAAAAAAGATAATAAGGAAACAAAAACATTTTTGGATGCATATTACCCCTAGCTCCACTCTAGCCTCACCTGGTTGAATTACAGATTTCCGATGTAGCACATGTTTGGTTTGCAGTGATAACGATTGTGCCTTTGATAGGTGAATATTACTGTCCTGCCTACATTAGTTGAATGGAATGGTGCTACTAATGGTGATGTTGTATGTTACATGTGTTGTGATGATCCAGTTTTTGATATGAGTAACAGCTGACAGGTGGTACAATAGACTGTGGGATTAGGTGTGCGCAAAGAGGAGGAATTTATTTAATTTAGTTACCCCATAAATCAGTCACATATGTCCCTTTATAAGATTTTGTGCATCTGCTGAGCGGTTCAGGATTGATGCACTACCACTTGCTTCATTGGTCAAGAGAGGCACCCTTGACAAAGTTGTCAAACTGAGCACTGTCTGAAATACTGTTTGACTGGCCTATGAACATGTCTGGTGCTGAGAAGTTATTATCTGATAGGACATTTTGACAGCAGTTTGCATTGCCTTCAGCATTAGGTGCTGCAGGCCCTTCCTGGCTAGACAACACTACCTGGACATGATCTCCAACAGAGAGATTGGGCTTGGGTCACCTGTAAAGTAGGAGGGACTGACCTCCTGGATCCACAGCTCTTATACCAAGAAGGTAGCGGAACATGGACATCCGCAGCAGCAGAAATGAGTGGAACAACTGGTGGATCCACCATCACGGTAGAGTCTCCGCTCAACAAGGGCTGCTTGTGCTGCATGCCTCCAAGAGACCAAGGGTGTAAGCGGGCCCCGTTTGGTCCTAATACAAAGTAATCAAGTTATCCTTTGATGCCACACTGAAGGGGTACCACCGACTGTGGCACAGCTGATTGCCATTCCATGGTACTGTAACTGCAGGCGCCGGGAATAGGGGCCCTCTACAACTGCGACATTTAAGGATCTCGTCGCTTCCTCCAAAGAATATAGCTGTAAGGACTATGGGCAATGTCAACCTCATCAACTGTCAACTTCAACTTCACAACCTTCTTCTCCAGCAATTCTAGCTGAAAGACCTCAGTAAACCTTCAGTTCTGGAGTTCCTGGACCTCCATTCTACAATATCTTTTGCCTCAAGTACTGGTGACCTCTGGGGCAAAATATAAGGTATAGGAAATTGATCATTTTGAAATTCTCTTTTGAAATTCAATTATGCAACAATGTCCGACACCCCTTCAAGTCCCACCAAGAAATAGCCATAGGCACTGGATTTTTGTTTTTTTTTGCTACTTCTCATGGTGTCTGCTGATTTCCCACGGATCACCCTTACTTCAAATAGGGGCATTAAATGACAATGAGACAATGAACATTAAAACTTTGAACTTCTATCCCAAATTATCAGTAATAGTAAGCACCACAGAGATGAGCAAAGATGCTTTGAGGGACAAAGAAGAATGTTAGAAGAATGTTAAATTGAAAGTGAAGTATGATGCAAAGCTAAATATATTATGCCACTTTATGTTTGTGCACACCTGCTCCAACAGTGCTAGTAAAAAAAAAAAAAAATACAGAGTAGTACCGTACATCACCTTTACCAACTACAGCTGTGAAAGACATAGAACAGCATAAACATTCCATTTCCTGTCAAATAAGAGTTGTCATTGATAATAATGCATAATATCAAGTACAGGTGTAGTGATCATAATAGGAGGAATGGGTTGTTGTTAGGTTAAGACTAGATTGATAAGTAGTGGCCCAACTTTGCTTCCCAGATTCCAGGTAGAGGAAACAAATATTTATTCAAAATTACACACACACACACACCAGATAACAACTAAGGTTAATGTCCCATGTGCAACATTGCTTATATCAGGTCTTGCTGACAACAGCTACAGCAGTTAAGTGTGAGGGTCTCACATCCTGGATTCATAGCTCACACACCAAGAAAGCTGTCGGGCCAAAGGATGCCCAGCCGCCACCTACAGTGCCCATGAAAGTTTCACCCTTACAGCAGGGATACAACCTTCGATCAACAAGTACCACCAGACAACACTGACAGGACTGCTCATGCTACACTCCTACAGGAGTCAGAGGGTGTAAGCGGGTCCTCCAGTGAACAAGTACATCGTTTCAGAACTGCTCGTGCTGCACTCCTACAGGAGTCAGGAGGTGCAAGCAGGTTCTGCAGGATCTCTTCATAGACTACTCGTGCAGCACGCCTCAGAAGAAGCATATTGATATAAAATACCTGCAGGAGGAGTTTCAAGTGCTAGTAACCTCTGATACCACCCTGTAAAATATACCAGAGGAGCATATAAAGGCTACAAGATTGAAATTTCAGAAAAAGGACTTTGAGGAAATTGTTATAACACAGATTCCATGATGCCAAGAAGAAGAAAAGAGGAGAAGAAGTGGACTATGGTAATTACGGCAATTTGTACCCCGATACCAGCTATAATTATCACAGCGATGTTGATAATATATAGAGAAGACATACAGATACCATTTCTAGACCAAGAACATTATAAGAACGAAATTGGTAAAGATGAGGGGATACTGGAAGTAGAAAATGTGAAGAATGCAAGCGTGGGGAACAAGACACAGTGGGTGAAATACACAAAATGGGATGAAGATGTGGAGAATTACAAGGAAAATACATTTGTGCAGATGACAGCTATGTATAAAGTATTAGTGGATGTGTCCGACTGTTATATTTGCACTCACCTACCGACCACCACCCAGGGGAAGAGTAACTATACTCAGATTCCCCTCACCGAATATATTGCATGTAATATACTAAACAACATGTTCAGGAGGGAAGTGAAAGGGACAATAAAGAGGAGGTTGAAGAAGGGAAAAAACAGAGGAAAAAGGGATAGCATAATTGCAAATTGGGTATCTACACTAGCAGCGGGTAAAATGCCATGCATAGAAAAAAAGAGTGGAATTGCATATCTGGTATCTGTGCTCCAGGCAGATAGCATCCGACCAACTAAGACAAGTGTAGAAGGGACAGGAGGTAAAGGGATGAATACGTGTGGGGAATTAACACCAAAAGCAGGAGAAAAGGAATTGTTGGATGCCTTCAACACAGGAAGGGATAAGGGTCACACCCAGGGTGGGAGTAGCATTGAAATGTCATCAGCATCCATTGCGATACACAAGAAGAAGAAAGCACTGTGGTGTTTCCGATACCATAAAGGCAGCACTACTACTACCGACAATAGCAGCATAAAGGTAGGAAGTAGTAGCTGCAATAAAACTTCATGCTTGGACAATATATGGAATGGCTCGACAGGTTTGTCCATAGGTCTCATGGCCCCAAAAGGAATATTTATAATATGTGGGTCGTCCGCATATTTTAGATTACCAGCGGGTTGGTAAGGCACCTGCTACCTAGCATTCGTGTTACCTCGAATAATGCATGTAACAGAGTTGCCACAAAATAAAAAAGGAACACCTGGAGGGTACGCAGAGAGAGGACGCCCACATGGTTGGATAAGTTTAGGATGTCATTGTGATGCCATTAGGAATAGCACATTCACAATATCAAATTCACATATTGGCCGAATTAGTGGAGAAATTGGCCAGTTCAACAGCAGTAGCCTTGAGTAGCATTACTGAGGAGCTCACAGACATGCGAGCTGTTGTAATACAGAACAGGCTTGCATTAGACATCATACTAGCAAAAGACGGTGGTGTATGTGCCGTGATCCATCAGGAATGCTGCATATATATACCGGACAATAGCGGGAACATAAGGAAGGAGATAGGGGAAATAAGGAAGGTAGAAGAAGGAGCGAAGAGAGTGGAAGATGGGACAGAGGCAGGAGGAATGCTGGATGGCATAGCAGCATGGTTCAGGGGTTGGGGTACCTGGTTGATAGAAGTTCTGGTGATAGGGATAGTGGCATTGATCACATTGTGTGTGCTGATACAGGTTTGTCCGTCCTTCATAGCTCTACTGTTGAAAACAACCTGTCGTAGGAGCCACGAAGATTACCCTAAGCAAGGGTACGAGGAAATGCAAAGAGAAAAGAATAAGGTTGAAATTATGCGAATACATCAGGACCTTTGAGGTTGTCATTGAGTATCAGAGGGCGGAATGTGGAATCGCATTTTGGTTCTTCACCAACGTGGGCCCTGTGATACACAATGACAATTGGGCCTATCTCTATGGGACAATGTATAACTAGCACAAACTATGCTCACTGATATGTTTCTGATATTGCCTGAAATGCACTATATTGCAAGGCTTGCCATTAGAACTGCCACCATGAAATATCATTGTCATTGCATGCTAGCTGAAGCAGTCTTCCTTCTTGAAGATACCATTTGTGTATGTGCTGTTCTCAGTTCTGTCATAAGATGTATCACTTGATATTAGACACATAGGACATATTAGGTAACTTCCTTGTCTGTGCTTCAATTTACTATATATGGTGCATTATGAAGAATTGACTGTAGCACCTTTAGCAATAGTGAAGAATTGATCATACGTTAATGTCAAGGACCAATGAAATGCTCGATTCTGTTTGTGGTTTGATATTATAAAAGATCATGTATCACTTCCTTATTCAAACTGTTCGAGCTACATTTATGCTGCTCAGTCTCCATGTACATGTATTTGTTGTTTCTAAATAAACCTTTTTGTCAACCAGGAAGAGCTGGCTAACGGTTGTTTTTATCCTGAGATGGGTATCTAAAATTCAGCTTCTACATCAGTATATTGATATCTGTCATGCGTTTTTATATTATCTCTATTTCGGAGATTATATCTATTCTGTGGGGTCTCCGTATGTGGAGATTCTCCCCTTTAGTTTTTTAGGAGTTTGTTGTTTTTTATCTCAGCGTTTCTTGTTACCCTCAGGAGCTTGCTTGGAAAAATCTTTATTAGATTTGCCCTGAAATTGTGGTCTAATTGGTCTGGCCCCTAGACTATCGCGACCAATACTAGAGTAGGTCTCTGCGATAATCTTTGGCTGCTCGCGTTCTTGATCCTGTTGAGGATCATCCCGGAGCCGCATGCGCACTGCTAGTGCGACCGCTTCCCCTTTAAGATTACTCAAAATAATTGAGGATACTGTGGCAAAGTTGCCCATTAATTGCATCCCCAAGTCTAGGTCTGGGGCAACCGTTTATTCTTCTTGAATTTGTTTCGGTAGTATAGAGTGGGCAAATACCGTGCCTCATGTATTGAAGTTATTTACTGTGGGGACCATCCCAAATGGCAAGCACATCGTCAGATTTCTATGTTTATCCTGAGGGCCCGTACGGGGAAATACTGCTTCCAGTGTATTTATTTTTTGCGCTAGCCAAAATGGAATTTCTTCTCATTTGGTGGGTACTTTACCCATGATCGAATGTACAGTCACAGGATTAATGCCTGGTGTCACTGTATGTGGTTGAGCTGGAGCAGCACGTGCTGGGTTTGTATTCAATGTTTGCATTACAAACTGTACTAGACGTCGGTATATTGCCATCAGATCAGTATATAAACGACGGACTTCAGCTACCGTGAGGTTCGCTGCAGCAGGGTGAGGTGTATAAGTGGCCAATAAAGGCTAGGTAGGACCACCATTACTTAGAGGACCTAAGCTAACTGGTAAAATCGTGTGGGGTAGGGCACCATCAAGCCAATTATTGTGTTCTTGATATGATAAGGGTATTTCTAAATTTGCGTATGCTCTGTATTGTCCAGGTACATCTGCAGGTGTATAATAATGAAATGTGTTTGTGTTTCCATCAACTGCTGGAAAAGTGACCCAAGAACAAAATAGTTCTGTTCTATATGCTACATCTGCGTCAACAACAAATGTGACTGGGCCCTCCTGGGCCGTTAGGCCATTTGCCAATAAATGTGCAGTCAGGGGTTGTCTCATATTGACTGCAATTGCTACCTGTTGCGGATTTGCCATATTAGATAGTAGATTAGAGATGAGCACACCAAATGGGGATTTTCCTTTTAGAGTTCAAGCTTGAACAACCTCCAGCATCAGATAGGTGTTCCCTACTTAGCTGACGAGGAAATCCTCAGTACCACATTTATCTCCGTATAAAGTACTGAGGTGTCTTTGTATATGGTGAGACACAGATACTCAGGAGGACCTGAACATTAGAGCCTGACCAAACGTTGGCGGCGCCATGTCACGTAGGCTCTCATTATTCTAATGTGACTAGTGGATGTTAAGTGGCAGAATCGCCTGCGGTGTGGGAGACTGAGTATGACCCACTACAGGTGACGCCTGTCGCACCAATCCAGGCTTTGCTCCAGCTAACTAGCTGTGCCTCATCTCTACCCAAAGGCAGGGATGATTGGGCAGCTGAGCACATGACATAACTGAATTCTCAGGGAAATCGTGGTCACTCAGGCTTCATCCGTTTCTCTAAGTTACATTAGTCTCATATACACAATGACAAACAGAGGCAGTATAGGTTTCAGTAATGCTTTAATAAAGCGACTGCATCTTAGATAGCAAAGCATGGACTGTAATCACCAGGACAATACAGCATGACAAGATTAAAATTGTGACAAGGAGAGTAAAGCATAGAAGTAACGCTACTATATTGTCACTAGAGTCAATGGACTAATTCCTACCTAGGCTATAACAGAGCACAGCGTGTTAAGCTCTAATTCTGTCCTTCAGGTTCCCCTGGGAAGACATCATCCCCCATACTGGAGCAAAGGCCTGAAGTCTGCATAAGCAGCTGTAGCGAAGCGTTCAGCAATCAGCATACAGTTGTGGTTCTCTGGCTGGGAGCTCCCTCTAACGTGTAAGGGACAGGGAAGTGTTTTTATAGTACAACAGCTGATGTTCTGAGAAAATGTCCCTACGTAAGGATGTGTGTTCTCTATGAATGTCAGAGACAAAACTTTACACCACATTCACCAGCAACCTATCTTACTGCAGTCTTGGAAAAGGCACAGAGTGAGCAAGAATGTCTTGTTTGAGAACAGAGTGCTGGCTTAGGCAAAAACAGTTAGATTGAGAGAAAATAAAACAAGACCGTAAAAGTGGCTATTGTAATAATAATAAAGCGAAACTGAATAAAATATATCTAGGTTAGAGTGCACAGCGGCAGGCCTAGTATGTTAAAATAACGTGCATGGAGCTATAACTAAACTGGCTACACAACAACGTCAAGCCTGCCGGGATGCCTGCTGCACCTGACCTGTGAGGAGCAACTGATGTATCCTGCCACCGTAGCCTCCAAGAAATTGGGAGAGCTGCCAGTGCTTTGCAAATTGCCAAGAAGAACTCCCTTGAAGTACAGGAGCTGCTCCTCTGCATTCACAGGCACCCAAGAAAGAAATGAGAGAACGGGGTCTGTCAAAGACCCAGCACCGGACATCACCACTGCACCCGAGCCACCTAGCCCGTGCTGAAGTGGGCCAGCAATGTCAGCGTGGTCCCCAGGCCCTCCAGAGATGAAGCACACCTTGTATGCACCCACTGGGGATGCCCCAACAGTGCCTGCAGCCTGTTTTTGCAGACTCCCCTACAACTGTGAGTGACAAGGACGCAAAGATCCACTGCCTCCGGACACCTCTGCAACTGTCCGCCCCGACTGAGGAGAAGAGACCCAAGGGTGTCCCCATGTCTCCCAGCCTCAGGAGACCTGACTCTACTTGTTAGCGTGGTTGGACTGGACCCCCAGTCCATGCCTGCAGACTGTTTCTGCATCCCGCACAACCGCGAGGAACTCCAGCACCGGACCCAATGCCAGAAGACACCACTGCACCCGTGCCCTAAAGCCCAAGGAGGAATGGACCGAGAGTGTCCCCATGTACCAGAGAATCTCAAGGGTCGAGCCCAACTGTGGGTTCCCCTGGACTGGCCTTCCAGTACTTCCCGGCAGCAACTTTGTACTGAGACCGATTCTCAGAGACTTACATGGGGCACCCAATACTGAAATGCAGCCCTGCTCCCGGCCACCCCAGTGCCGCCCAAGGTGACCTGCTTGTCTGGCCTTGGACTTTGCCCCATACTGAACTCACGTCCAGGAGATTGGTCCTGTGGCTGTACTCTACCTGTATGCAGTGCGTGTTCTTCCTCCATAGGCTAACATTACTGCATCTGAAAAATGAACTGGGTCAACTGATCTTAATATCTATATTTATATGAAAGTACATGTTATTTTTATAAATTGGTGTTGGATATCTTTACTGGGAGTGGTGTCTCACTTATGTGCCTTACATGCTTAGGACTACCCTCTGGTATGCCTAACTGCTCAACCACCTTACCACGGGATATCATTTGTTCCTCTGTGATATCTCTGGGGTTTGTCTGGACTCTCTGCACAGTGTATCACATTTTGGTCCACTATAAAGAGCCAGGTTCCTACACTTTGTGAAAATAGATCTAAGAGATGCTTATTTTTCTATCCCAACGGAGAGAAAAAGTCAGGCATATTTACAGTTTAGATGGAGGAAGCAATTATATCAATTTCTTTGCCGACCTTTTGGTCTTTCATTTGCACCATGGCGTTTCACCAAGGTAATGAGAGTGGTAGTTACACATTTAAGGGAACAAGGAGTACAGCTACAGTATGACTGAACAATATATTGATAATGTCTCAGGAGCAGGAATTAGAGGAAAATAATTTGTTAATGGTGAAGACTCTTTAGGAGAATTTAGGTTTCATAATAAATGTGGAAACGTCAGTTTTGATACCTTTCCAGAAGTTAGAGTTGTTAGGATATTGAATAGATTCAGTAAAGGTTGTCTTGCATTTACCAGGGAAGTAGGTAAAAATGATCAAGAAGAAACCAGGTCAAGTTTTGAAGAAGTCATCGTTGACACTGAGGGAATTGGCTTGAGTGATAGGTTTGCTTGGATCATCAATCCAGGCCATTTATTCAGGGGCCCTTATGTTATCGGGCCTTACAGAGGGTGAATCAGAGGCCATGCAGCAAGGACTTTGGTATGGTGACAGCTTAGAGTTGAATCAGGAAGCAAAGGAGGAGCTGAAATGATGGTCAGACAATCTGGAGGCTTGGAATGGATGGGCAATTTTTTGCTGTTCTTCGAAGTTTGTGCTAGAGACAAATGCCAGCTCAATAGGCTGAAGTGCAAAATTATTAGAAAAACAAACAGGAGTGATATGGTCAGAACTGGAGAGGTGCATATAAATTGGGTGGAATTGACAGCAGGTTTGTATGTATTGAAGAGTTTCAAGACGCAATCGAAAAGCCGATCAGTTCTAATGAAGATGGACAATGTGTCAGCAGTAGCATATATAAACAGATTAGGAGGAATAAGATCCAAGGAGTTGTTGGAGTTGACCAAGGAACTATGGTATTTTTGCTTGAAAAACAAGATAAGTGTATAAGTGGAGTATTTGCCAGGGCAGATGAACTTGATTGCAGATTGGAATTCACGCAATCTGAAAGAATATAGCAAATGAAAGTTGTGTCATAGGAGTTTCAAAAGGATAAAAGATGTGTGGGGTCCTATAGAGTTGGATCTTTTTGTGAGCAGGTTGATGTTTCAAGCAGAAAAATATGTGAGTTCGAGGCCAGACTCAGGAGCTTGGGCACTGGATCCATTCCAACAGAATTGGAAAGAGTGGAGAGCTTATGCATTTCCACCATTTGCCATGATATATAGGGACACATTTAATAGCCCCTAGCGCCATTCCAACACCACATTAGCGTCATTTTTTTTTACGCTAATGTGGTGTTAGAAGGCCAAAAACACTGCACCATATTTACAAAGTGGTGCAATGCATACATTGCACCACTTTGTAACCCTTTACGCTACATTATGTCTGCGCCAGGAATAATGTATGCAGAATGGACATTCCCCTTTTAGGAGAGCCAAAAAAATGGTGCAAGGAAATCTAAGAGATTTCCTTGCACCATTTTTTATGGCACTTTTAACGCCGGCTCAGAGCAGGCATTAAATGGAGACTTCCATTAGTTACAATGGGCCTCTGGGTGCTTTGCAGGATTAGCGTCATCATTTTTGATGCTAATCCTGCAAAGCGCCGGACTAGCAGCAAATATTTTTACGCTAGTACCCTAACTACCGCCATGGTGTGCCGTATTTAAAATACAGCGCACACATGGTAGCGTTAGGGGGTACTAAGGGGTGCAAGAAAAGGGGCACAAGAAAAGTGGCGATGTACTTTTTGCAGCACCACTTTTCTTAAAAATGCCTCAGAGAGTTTTGTTTAAGGTTGGGAAAAAGAGATGTTTTTTGGCACCAATGACTCCTTTGTGTTTCTCAGGTATGGTTTCCGACTCTGCTGGAGTTGACACGCGAAGAGCCTTTTATGATTCCAGCAAGGGAAGGTTTGCCAATAAATGGAGAAGGAAAGGAGCATCCGTTGGTGCACAGCAGTATTGAGCCCTCTTGTTAGGAAGGTATTAGGAGATCTGAATGTGTCAAGGGACTTTCGAGTATGGCTGTTGAGCTACATGAAGAATCATGGGCACCAGGGACTAAACACAGGGATAAAGGAATTTGGAGAGTACAGGTATGTTGGTGCGTTGAAAGGAATCTGGATCTCGTGGAGGCTCCTATTGTAGAAGTGGTACATTTTTTGGTGGAACAGTTTGAGAAAGGTCTCAGTTACAGGACATTGAATTGCTTTAGATCGGCAATTTCAGTTTGTAATATACAGATTGATGGGAACTCTGTAGGTCAAGATATTATGGTTTGTAGGGTTATGTAAAGTATGAGATTGAGGAGGCCGTCTAGAGCATGATATGAGTGTATATGGGATGTCAATGTCATTCTGAACTTTTTCCAATTATTGTCAGGGAATAAGTATTTGGATTTAGAAAGACTTTCAGTGAAATTCTCCACTTTATTGTGTTTAATATCTTGTAGAATGGTATCAGATGTAAAGGCCTTTTAGGTAAACAAAAGGATTTATGGGTCGGATTAAGTATATTTTGAATTTGTAAAAGAACAAAAACAATGTCAGAGATTAATTTTTATCCAAGGTTTGATGACTGTACTAAGTTTTGTGTGGTGGATTGTTTGATGAACTATGAGAGTCAGAGTTAGAAATGGGGTCTTTGGTTGGCAGTCAGGTTACCCCCTGTCCAAGCAAGGACCCTCACTCTTGTCAGGGTAAACGAAAATCAGCCTCAGCTAACCCCTGCTTACCCCATTGGTAGCTTGGCACGAGCAGTAGGCTTAACTTCTGAGTGCTAGGTGTAAAGTATGTGTACCAACAGACACAGTAACTTAATGGAAACACTACAAAATGACACAACACAGGTTTAGAAAAATAGAAAATATTTAACTAAACAAAACAAGACCAAAACGACAAAAAAACACAATACACAAGTCAAGTTATCACTAAAAATTCAAAAAGAGTCTTCATGTAATTTTAAACACACACTAACGCTGTTAGCGTGAAAATCTACCTTGGGTGTGTCAAAAATATCCCCGCCCGGGAGAGTGTGCGACAAAAAGGGCTTGCGCTGCATAGATATCGCTCCCGAGCGAGACCTTGTGTTGTTTCTCCTTTAGTCGGGTTGGCGTGCTTTGTTTCTTCTCTCCGCAGGACAGCGATGCGTCGATCCGGTCAGCACACTCGAGTCTGGGCACTCGGGTCTTACGCGCCCAGCGGTGTTTGCGTCAGAAATCCAGCTGCACGATGATCCGAAAACCACGCAGCGCGGGATGCAACATCACCAGCCTCCGTCAGCGATGCTGTGCGTAGTTTCTCCAGCCCCGGGCGTCGATCTTCGGGTCACTTTGCAGGCAAGCGTCGATTTTCAGCTGCGAAGCTAGCGTTGCGTCGATTTTTCAGCCGCAGATCGGAGTCGCGTCTATCTTTTCCCCGCACAGCGTTCTGTGCTTGG